>NC_090933.1:532558803-533808803 GCF_040938575.1 Ambystoma mexicanum | reverse complement strand
CATGAGTGGGTGCCTGCTGGCAGGTGCCCCGCACTGCTGGGGGGGGTGTGCAAGGGTCATTGAGTGGGGGCCTGCTGGCAGGTGCCCCTCAGTGTTGGGGGGCAGGGGGGTAAGGGGACATGAGTGGGGGCCTGCTGGCAGGTGCCCTGCACTGCTGGGGAGTGGGGGTGCAAGGGGACATGAGTGGGACATGAGTGGGGGCCTGCTGGCAGGTGCCCCACATTGCTGGGGGGTGGGGGTGCAAGGGGACATGAGTGGGGGCCTGCTGGCAGGTGCCCCGCACTGCTGGGGGGTGGGAGTGCAAGGGGACATGAGTGGGGGCCTGCTGGCAGGTGCCCCTCAGTGCTGGGGGGTGGGGGTGCAAGGGGACATGAGTGGGGGCCTGCTGGCAGGTGCCCCTCAGCAGTGCTGAGGGTGCAAGGGGACATGAGTGGGGGCCTGTTGGCAGGTGCCCCACATGGCTGGGAGGTGGGTGTGCAAGGGGACATGAGTGGGGGCCTGCTGGCAGGTGCCATGCACTGCTGGGGGGTGGGGGTTCAGGGGGACATGAGTGGGACATGAGTGGGGGCCTGCTGGCAGGTGCCCTGCACTACTGAGGGGTGGGGGTGCAAGGGGACATGAGGGGGGCCTGGTGGCAGGTGCCCCTCAGTGCTGGGGGTGCAAGGGGACATGAGTGGGGGCCTGCTGGCAGGTGCCCTGCACTGCTGGGGGGTGGGGGTGCAAGGGGACATGGGTGGGACATGAGTGGGGGCCTGCTGGCAGGTGCCCCACACTGCTGGGGGTGGGGGTGCAAGGGGACATGAGTGGGACATGAGTGGGGGCCTGCTGGCAGGTGCCCCGCACTGCTGGGGGGTGGGTGTGCAAGGGGACATGAGTGGGGGCCTGCTGGCAGGTGCCCCTCAGTGCTGGGGGGTGGGGGTGCAATGAGACATGAGTGGGGGTCTGCTGGCAGGTGCCCTCAGTCCTGGGGGTGCAAGGGGACATGAGTGGGGGCCTGTTGGCAGGTGCCCCACACTGCTGGGGGGTTTGTGTGCAAGGGAACATGAGTGGGGGCCGGCTGGCAGGTGCCCTGCACTGCTGGGGGGTGGGGGTGCAGGGGGACATGAGTGGGGCATGAGTGGGGGCCTGCTGGCAGGTGCCCCTCAGTGCTGGGGGGGTGCAAGGGGACATGAGTGGTACATGAGTGGGGGCCTGCTGGCAGGTGCCCTGCACTGCTGGGGGGTGGGTGTGCAAGGGGACATGAGTGGGGGCCTGCTGGCAGGTGACCCTCAGTGCTGGGGGGTGGGGGTGCAAGTGGACATGAGTGGGGGCCTGCTACCAGGTGCCCCTCAGTGCTGGGGGGGGGTGCAAGGGGACATGAGTGGTACATGAGTGGGGGCCTGCTGGCAGGTGCCCTGCACTGCTGGGGGTGGGTGTGCAAGGGGACATGAGTGGGGGCCTGCTGGCAGGTGACCCTCAGTGCTGGGGGGTGGGGGTGAAAGGGGACATGAGTGGGGCCTGCTGGCAGGTGCCCTGCACTGCTGGGGGTGGGGGTGCTGGGGGAGATGAGTGTGTGCCTGCTGGCAGGTGCCCTGCACTGCTGTGTGGTGGGGGTGCAAGGGGGTAATGCGTTGGTGATCACTAGTGCAAGGTGACATGTGGCTTGGCTGGGGGGGCATGGAGGGTGTAGACGGAATACCTGGGAGGACCCACACTGCCAATTCATGTGTAGGACTCCCCTGCACCCCCGAAATACACGTACCCCACTCGCACAGGGCCTATCGCGTGTGAAACTTGCCCGCACCCCAGTAATACACGTACCCTGCTGGAATCGCAATGTAGAACTTCCCGGCACCCCAGTAATACACGCACCCTGCTGAAATTGCGTGTGGAACTTCCCACGTACCTCAGTAATACACAAACCCTGCTGAAATCGCGTATGGAACTTCCCGCGCACCCCTGTAATACAGGTACCCTGCTGTGATCGCGTGTTACACTTCCACGCACCCCAGAAATACACGTACCCTGCTGTAATCGCGTGTGAAACTTCCCCGCACCCCAGAAATACACGTACCCTGCTGGAATCACGTGTGGGACTTCCCGCCCACCCCTGTAATACACGTACCCTGCTGTAATCGCTTGTTGAACTTCCCTGCACCCCAGAAATACACATACCCTGCTGAAATCGTGTGCGTAACTTCCCGCGCACCCCTGTAATAC
Organism: Ambystoma mexicanum; assembly: GCF_040938575.1. Lineage (NCBI taxonomy): Eukaryota > Metazoa > Chordata > Amphibia > Caudata > Ambystomatidae > Ambystoma > Ambystoma mexicanum. The sequence continues at coordinate 533,806,604 of NC_090933.1, read as the reverse complement.
ACGTTCCCTGCTGAAATCGTGTGTCAAACTTCCCCGCACCCCAGAAATGCACGTACCCTGCTGAAATCGCGTGTGTAACTTCCCGCGCACACCAGTAAGACACCTACCCTGCTAAAATCGCGTGTTAAACTTCCCCGCACACCAGAAATACACATACCCTGCTGAAATCGTGTGTGTAACTTCCCGCGCACCCCAGTAATACAGGTACCCTGCTGAAATTGTGTGTAAAAGTTCCCCGCACCCAGAAATACACGTACCCTGCTGAAATCGCGTGTGGAACTTCCGGCGCACCCCAGTAATACTGGTACCCTGCTGAAATTGCGTGTAAAAATTCCCCGCACCCCAGAAATACACGTACCCTGCTGGAATCGCGTGTGGAACTTCCCGCGCACCCCTGTAATACACGTACCCTGCTGTAATCGCGTGTTGAACTTCCCCGCACCCCAGAAATACACGTACCCTGCTGAAATCGCATGTGGAACTTCCCGCGCACCCCAGTAATACACGTTCCCCGCTCGCCGTTTGCTGTTTGGCAGCCCTGTATACTGGTCCAGGGTTAGCGCAGCCCTTTACGATGAATTGGGAATTTTGATGGCTTTTCCTTGCGCAAGGGCGTTCTTGGGGGCGTAACTGGCGCAGCTGCAGGGTTGCTGCGCCACTCTGCGCCACGGCTGGTTTTGTAGGCTGAAATCCATGAATATGCTGTGCGTGGATATCGATTTTAGCGCACGCGGCTGGCGCAGACATTCGCACGCGCACACTGTGCCCCAGCCGAGTGCGCCGCTTTTGTGAAAAATTCTATGAATTACCCTGACAGTGTTTATGGAGTAAGGCAACAATTGGACGACTGTGCTGGAATGGTGAGATTCACTATGAACTTACAAGAAGATCCACAAGAATTTCTAATGTAATACTATTAGTATTGGAAAACAAAAGCATACCTGTAAATGAAATCTTCCAAATTTCATACATGTAGAAACATACATGCACTCTCTGTAGCAAAGTGATACAGGAAGAAATCCAAAATGAGCGATTTGTGTATATTTCCATACCAAATTGTGAGAGCATTCCATTTCAGCAACTTGTACAAAATGCAAACCATGGCAGATTATGTAGTATTTGCAATTCAGACAATCGTTCCACCTTACTGATACAATCACATAGTGCTTACATAATACTTATGCTTCTAGGTTATAATGCAGATAGCACCAAAAACAACTGCAAACTGACTGGATTTACACACGGTCAAGAGTCACTTGGAAAGAAAACCTTTACAACAGTAGGAATAATCTACCATGCAGGAGCTACAACCAATGCAGGTCACTACACTGCATACATTAAAAAGAATTCTGGATGGTTCAAATGTAATGATAGCACCATTACTCTAAAGCAGAGATTGTCAGCTAACCTAACAAATACGTATTTAATGTTCTTAAAGCCAAAACTTTCGAAATAATATGTACTTCAAGATTGACAACACATTATGTGAAAGACTACAAACAGTTAGAATATGCCCACAGGTATCTAACCACCCAACAGGATGGAAGAATGACACAAATAAATGATTATCACAGATCGTTGGAAACAAATACACAGGTACAATACGCCTACAGGTATGAAACTGTTGTTAAAAATCGGCAGGAAGGCAACCAACAAAACAGTCATGGGAAAGATGAAGGAAATAGGATATTACAACACCACGAATGAGTGAGTAGCACAAATTTGTAAGAACAAATGCACAGTTAGAATAAGCCTACAGGTATCTAACTGTTGTTAAAAATGGGCAGGAAGGCAACAAACATAACTTTGATCAGAAAGATGAAAGAAACACTCAAAGGAAACAAGGAAGTAGTTAGTACCATAGGAAACAAAGGTTTTTTTTTAAATCCGAAAAGGATTTTTTTCCCCAGACCCAAGGATTAGAGAAGCAACACAGAAACTGAGTGCAATGCACAGTACACTGGTTTGTAAACTAAATATGAGGGTCAACAAAAAAAGGTTAACTGTCTTTTATGCAATGTAGTACATTTTCAAAAAATGCAAACACTTACACACCTTTTTCTTTCATCACAGAAATGGAAAAAGTGATACTTCCGCCAAGTACGATAGCCACTTCAAAAATGTATGTGCATTCTGAACAAAGTAAGGAGTAGGTATATTGGCAGCCATTCTTTACACATGGGAATCTACAAGTCGAATCTATGGTACTAATATGCTGCAGTGCCTGTAGGCAGGGCCTTGCAGCTTCAGTGAGTAACCTACCACCTACGCCTTACGACCAAGGTACAAGGAGTATAATTCCTATCCACAACCATCGCTGCATGTCAAAACGATGGTCCTTGCAAATTAGGTACTTATAAATTTACTTTTCGGACCATCGTCTGCAGCCATGTAGGTAAGACACTAGGGCGTGAACACAACTAACGCATTACACCACACCCATATCGACTTCTCACTCCACAGTTTATTACTTCAGTCTTAGGTGCAAAGGCTTTGGACATGCACCCAAGAGTGCAGGGTCTCTCCACAAACACCTCAGTGATGTGTGGTAGTGGCAGTTTTTCTATAGGTGTGATATCCTTCAGTGCTTCTGGCCAGAGGCTTCACTCCTAGCTGTATGTCCATAGATCTTACATGGGATGGGTGTGCAGTGGCTTGCACGTCTAGTACTTATAACTTTGTTCTTGGGTGCATGGCCTTTGGCCTTTGGCCATGCACCCAAGACTGGACGTACTCCCCAGTACTTGCCAATCGAAGCGCAATACTATGGGTGTATGCATGGGTGGCACATGCCACGGTGGTTATGGCCAGGGCCTAGAGTTTTGAAAGTAAGTCCTTCGGCCCTGCATCCAAGACTCTAGGCCCTCGCCACAACCACCATAGCATGTGGCACCCATGGTGGCAAACTGATGAATTCAATAATCTTAGGAAAAAGTATAGCAATTACGGCATGCTGTCAATTTCAATGTTCCCTAACACCACACGTGTCCTTACAACAGTTACAAGTTTCCTGTGCACTGGACAGACTGAAATACTGCCCATATTCCACCCCTCATTTTCTGTGCGTACAAGGTGGCCATAGGAAAGACATCATGAAGAGATTATAACTGTGTCATTGGGTACATGGCCTTCGGCCATGCACCCAAGAGTGCAGGGTCTCCCCACAAGCACCTCAGTGATGTGTGGTAGTGGGGCTGTTTCTGTAGGTGTAGTATCCTTCAGTACCTCTGGCCAGAGGCTTCCCTCCTAGCTGTATGTCCTTAGATATTACATGGGATGGGTGTGCAGTGGCTTCCTCGTCTAGCACTTACAACTTTATTGTTGGGTGCATGGCCACTGGCCATGCACCCAACACTGCATACACTCCCCACAACTTGGCAATCGACACGCAATACTACGGGTGTATCCATGGGTGTGCTATGCTGCGGTGGTTGTGGCCAGGGCCTACAGTCTTGAAAGTAAGGCCTTCGGCCTTCGGCCGACGGCCATCCATCCAAGACTCTAGGCCCTGGACACAACCACTGTAGCATAGCACACCCATGGCGCCGTACTAATTAATGTAATAATATCCATAGAAAAAACGAATGTTATTACGGCATGTTGTCAATTTCAATGTTGCCACCACTGCGCGTGTCCTTACAACAGTTAGAAGTATCCTGTGCACTGCATACACTGAAATGCTATCTTTATTATAGCCCTCATTTTCTGTGTGTACAAGGTGGCCAGAGAAAATACATCATGAAGACCGACCCCCAGAAGAAATGCATTGATCGCCCATGTCTTACTGTCTGCACTTTTTCCAACGCTTTAGCACACAGAAAAAGAGTTTTATACATAGAGCATGTGTGCGCTGGTTGTTGCTTCGCTTTCGGCGGATCCAAGATGTCGAGCGCATCCAAACAATCTGACGCAGAACACGTCTTGCAGCTGCCAATCGGCAGAGACGTTGCATGTCCGCGGTCATGACGGCAGCCCCTTAGCCAATCGGTATGTTGTCTGCGGAGTGAACAGGGAAGTGTGATCGCGGCGCGAACCTAGATATCACAAATTTTTTTTCACCTACTTTTTGGTCATTTTAAAGAAAAGTACTGCACGGAAGGTCCCCAAATTTACAAAAGCACGCTTTCGGGACCAAGGCCCTGTCCCTGCCGCTAATTTCGTGAAAATCCATACAGCGGTCTGGCCTGTAGCCGCACGCACATTTTTTACCCCATTCAGTCTATGGGAAAAAAATACGTTTTGGGACCCCCCCTATAACTTTTCCCCCCAGCACCAAACATCACCAAACTTTGCAAAAAAATTCAGAGTGAACCATATACTTTTTTTGCAGTTTGGTGACAATTCGTCCAGGGGGAGCAAAGTTATAAGACGCCCAAAAAGTGCTCTTCCTGTGGAAACAGCAACTTAACCATAACTACATGGCCACTTCCGTGGCCATGTAATATATATGATTATGAATGCCTGCATGAATGTTTGTTTGCTGGAGTCTGAATTCTAACATGGAAGGGCCTTCAAAGCAGTACAACCAGTGTTAAAGTGGGCCGGGGCCTGCCGGGGCCGGGCCCCGGCAGTCTCCAAAAAGTGGGACTGAGCCGGGGCCCTGCCGGGGCCCCCGTCCTACCGCAACATTGGCGGTATGCATTATCCCACCGCAGCCGCAGCCGCGACGGGAGATGCGTCTGCAATTAAGTCAGGCAAGCTGACAGAAGTAGCAGCCAGCCACAGCGACGCTGTGACTGGCTGCCACTTCCGTCAGTCATAGTAACTGCATCTGGTGACCCCTCGCGCGAGAGGTCACCAGAGGCAGTTACTGTCCCTTTGTTTCCCCAGGTCGCCGAGGTGTCTTTAACCCTCGGCGAACATGGGGATTCCTCGACATATTTTGAGGTTTATAAAAGATGGCTTTATAAATGTAGAAATATGTTACATATTTCTATGTTTAGAAAAGATGGCTTGCATAGTACACAAACCATAATACGGTACGCACACAAATATATAACATGTATATATATTTGTATGTATACCCTACGATTTGCGTACTTTTTAGGCCAAACCCCTCCCACAAGCCACGGCCCCAAATGAGGCCCCCCTTCGATTTCTTACCCCACTTAAAGCCCTGAGTACAACAAAAGAGAGCAACTTACCCTTGCGGTTATTTAGCCTGGGAGAGATGGCACTCTTTAATTTTAAATGGTATTGTGTTCACTTTCTTTGTTCCTTTCTAAATATTGTTTTAATATTGCATGCTATATTTTTCCGAAACATTTCTCCAATGCTCATTTTTTAAGCACTGACAGTTTCGACAGAACTGGGGCATCCGATGGTGCAGCAACTTACCCAAGTTCATAATGAAGCTTTGTAGACCAAGCGAACGGTCATTACCACAAAGTTAATGACCCCACTCAAGGTCTGTACGGGTATTAGCACATGGGGCTGAGCAACTAAAAAGCAAAGTCTTTGTGGAAACAATAGTTCGCACACTCATCTAACTTGTAATTCTAATTTAATAAACACGGAACTGCTGACAATAAATGTTGCACATTTATTTATTTCAATTTTGTAAATGCAGGATATTGAACTGCAAATGCTTCTCTCGGTCTGTAAACAGCTCAAGATAATGGATTCTGTGTTTGTTGTCAGGATGCTGCTAAAGTAAGACTCTTGGGTGTATAACAAAGATCACAGACTGCATTCCAAGCATACTGATTGGCTGGGAGGAGATCTGTATTGGAATGTATTCGCTAAATGATGGATACATGTGAAGCAGAGATTGGAAGCCGGATTTCTGGCACCAAAGATGGCAACTCAGCTTATACAGCACATAAAATACAATGAGGACAGGGGGAATGGAACTGCCTTTGGAAGAATGCCACTGCTTGTTAGCTCACACTATCAGTTTTATTCTGCACCCTTTCTTGGGTGATCTGCCTGGGGTGGTGCAAGTATCTCATCCAGAGTTCATTTGCAGTGATTACCCCTTAGGAGTAAATATTCAGTAATGATCCCTTTCATATCCTGTACAATGATTAATCCCCTTCCCTGGCAGACATATTATTCAGTAGTGACCGCCATCTAACTAATTGCGCAGCAATTACCCCCATTTGATACATTCTGCAGCAATTAAGCCAACATGGATGTACCTCGCATTCGTGTCTTTCATCAAACGTACAGTGCATTATGTCCGGCAATCATACTTATGTTGCAATTTCCTCTCGTGAAGTTATTGGGCAGTAATTACCACCGCAGAATTACAGTCCATCAATCGCCCCCATTAGGCAGATTATACAGACTGTACACCATCCCATGTGAAGAGCAGTATTTACTGCACAGCACTTGACTCCATCAAAGTTATTGTAAAGTAATTGCAGTCATCGAAATGTGTGCTGTAAATACCCCGGAACATAACTGTGTTGTACATATTACTTAAGTAATATGACCCTCGCGGCGTGGGCATTACCGACTCAGGTAATGCCCCAGGGCCCATAGTTAACAAAGGCCCCGAGGCATTACCTGAGTCGGTAAGGCCCCCACCACGAGGGCCATATTACTATTAGTAGCCCGGCCCGCATTATGTGCGTGACCGGGGCACTAATAGCATTTTCTTCTGTCCCGAAACGCTGCAGTGTTTCGGGACAGAAAAAAAAAAAGAAACGACCAAGAAAATGGCCACCATGGAAAGGGAAAACGGAGCCCGTTTTCCCTTTCCATGGCGGCCATCGGGAGTGGACGTGCTGGGAACACAGGTGTTCCCAGCGCGTCCGCTCCCGAAAAAGGATCAAAAAGAAGGTAAGTGGGGTTTGGAGGGTGGGAGTGGCACGGGAATAATAAAAAAAAAGTTTTAAGAAAAACAAAAAAGCGTACATGCGTCCCCGGCGAGGGACGAGGAAAGCCTCCAGCCGTGTGGAGGCGCGGAGCTGGGATGGCCCCGCTCCAAGTCTCCACACATCTAGAGGCTTCCCTCGTCCCTCTCCGGGGAAGCAGGAACAAGAAGGTAAGTGGGGATGGGGGTGGGAGGGAGGAAAGGGAATTTTTCTTTTTTTTAAAAAGCCTTACCCAAGTCCCCCGGCAGGGGGCAAAGGCATCCTCTCAGCCTCTTCCAGCCTCCTCATTGGCTGAAGGGCTTCCACACCCCTCGCCGAGGATAAGGCTGCTGCAATCCCACCCGAGATTCGAAGGATTCTCGGCCGGGAAAGGCCCGGGCGAGAGCCAATTAGAATGCGTGTTGCTTGACTCTCACCTGGTACTAATATGATATACAGCCTTCAGTCAGTAGCCCCAACAGACTTAACTACATTAAGCATACCTGGACGGACAAGTTACAGAGCAGACATAGAAAACGTGACTGCATAAAATATGTTCAGAACAGACATATTGTGTATCCGTTTGCTGCGTTATTGCTTGTTATACAATGCATGCTCTCCAGCTTACAGCGGTTTCAGGTGTCAGTCAGGTGCAAAGGAAAGTTACATTAATTGCAGGAATCCAGTTACTCTTGTCTTCAGGTGGTAAGACAGGGGAGACGACCACGGGTCCATCCTCACTCAACTCCTCCTATAATACACACATCATGATCACACTCACCCAGTGTTTCCTGGGCTGCCACTCATTCACAGCCACCAACATTCTGCATTCCTGCATGGAAGAGTGGTGGGACAGACTCAACAAGATAGCAATGCACACATCTCAATCAAGCCAGATCTAGCACTGTTGTTATGGTCTCTTTTTTCCTCTTTTCCTTCTCTCTCTTTTAATAAGGCTAATATTTCTTTTAAAGGAAGGAAACCCGTTTAACTACGCAAAGGAAAAGACGGAGTTGATGTGCCTCACATCAGCCCATGTGAAGTGAACTTAGACACTATTCCTGATGACCAGGTTTTCAGCAAGGGGTGAAAAGCGGCATATCACTCACTCTGCTTCATCTAGGGCCAACGGTTCTGCTAATGGTTCATGAGACGCCTCCTGTTTAATATCACTGAAGACATGGGTTTCTTTAGTCCTTCTTAAATGTCTCATCCTCACTCTTTGAAATGTCCCCCCCATGTTTCGTAGGGCATTCTACTAAACCCCCCATTTAGGGGAAAAGAAGAGATTTATAACAGAGTATCTCAAGCAAACTACTTTCACAAAAAGGTTTTAAATGCAGAGCCAGGATGCCTCTACCGAAGATCGGATAACACAGTAACATCAAAGATAAGCTTCATCTGAGCTTAAGGTATGTGTAAGTGCACCACTCTGGTAGACATCTGCCGCAGGCATGGCTATCCATCCACGCATTCTAGAATGCAACTATGACTAATCTGGTCTAGCTGGTCACATAACCATTTTCGCACTGAAACACCAGACTTGCCACAACACCTCTGCCATTAGAATACAGTGACAACCTGAGACTCATTTCGGTCTAGTTGGGTACATATCGAGTTCATATCGAGTCTCCTGCACTAGCACTCTGTTCTTGCACTAGCGCTCTGTTGTGACCCCCATCAGCACCCACCCACAAGCCGGACCTCTTGGGTTGCTCACTGGAGCATTGTCAGCCCTCCTAAATCCTAATCTTCGCTGAATATGCACACACATATTAAGCCTCCTCTTAGAAACTTTCACATACCTGAACTTTGGTCCTTCAGGACGTTCCTACCACAAAGTGCTTTGAGGCCAGACACATGGGAAAGGGTGCTATATAAATGACTTCTGCAATATAATACTTGGATCCTCTGCATTTTATTTCCCTTGCCAAATACATCAATCAATCCAAGGAAGGGTTTTCAGTGGGCTTTGAATGCTTTCAGAATAAGGTCATGCTTTTTAATATGTTGGATGATAGTGCCCAGAAGATGGCAGCTCCTGCTCCTCTCAGGGAGAAGGTTCAAAGAACAATATATATTTTAGAAAAAGCCAGTGTGGCTGTCTAAGAAGAAAGGTGTGCATACAGCGTCCATGTGATGAAATTTGGAATTTGTAGATCCAGCTAACAAGGAAGATGTTCATTTCTGGAAATTCACTTTTGTTGAACAAGAGAGCATTTTAAAGTCTATTGACCTGTATGGAGACGAATCCCAAAGGTTTGCACTGGAACAAATCATGAGACGCCATTAGCATCTCTAAATGGCTTCTGCTACATCAGTCCTGAGCCACAAAGTCTAAGGAAGAGCAAATCTGGAGCTGCTTGTGCATCTCTGAGATGTGCCTGAGCAAAGCTTTGTGAGTCCCATTGCACATGAGCTTTCCAAAAGATTCTCCAGGCACCCCCAAATGTGCTCCTTTTGTAGGATTTGTGAATAAAATATAAGGGAGCACGAGCAAATCAGAGCTGCTCAGGGAATTTCCTGATTTGCTCCAATGCAAATCTTTGTGAATCAGGCCCTGTAAGTCTTTGGACAAGCAGCTTCTGGATTGTGCCAGTCAACCCTTCAAGCAGAAGAGCAGAGCAGGCAATCCTCATTTTATATAGGACATTTCAGATATGGCAAGGTGATAACTGGGCTATGTTTCTTACGGGGAAAATATAGGTGGGAAACCCACAGATTTTTCCCACCTGAGTTTACATACTCCTGACATCTATGTATTTTACAAGAGTTCAGTGTCTCTGTAAAACATGCCATTTTAAGCACAGACTTCCAATCAACTCCTTTGCAAAGTGGTACAGCAGGAAGTCAATGGATTTCATGTTCATCAAGGATGTAACAATAATGGAAGGTGTAAAGGATTGCGTAAGGCATTTACACCTTTCAGTCAAGTCACATGCCATTTTCGTCTATTTGAATGGTGGAAATGAGGCTCGGAACGCTGGCATGCATTTTCATTGCCTGCTGCCTTGCACTAGCTTACAACTGAACTCTGGTCTGATCAATCAATCCTACTTTCTGTGTTCATTGTAGCCCAACTTGTGCAGCACAGTCTTTAAAGAAGGTATGAGTAACATAGCACTTTCACGTCTATGTACACTCAATGGTCTACTCCTAGTTAACTTTGATGCAAACAAAGTCAACGCTGACATTCCTTGCATCCTAGAATAATACAGACTACGTGCACTGTATAACCCCAATCTAGATATGTACCCTGTACCTCAAAAAATAAAAAAACAAACACAAACAGAACCTATGACAGATCTCCCAATCATACCACAAAAGGAACAACAACCAACTGCTTCCCCAACAAATAATACAACCACAAAACTGTCTACTACAAACTCAACTGCACGTCCATCAGAAGACAAAGAGACAAATATCTTTTCTCAAAAAACGTTTCAGGCCCATCAAAGGATTCAGAGGTACAGCTTGCTGGTCAATTTAAATTCAGCAACACAACTGGAGTACATTGCTATGCAAATGTAGCAATCAATCTTCTCTTCCAATTGCCACCAATTGTTCCAACATTTACTTAAATGGCTCAGACCAGTTGTGTTTGCAAATGCTCATCCTCCATAGAAACGGCACAAATATTCCTGAAAACACTTACAGTGCCTAGGGTATAAGCAAGAGTTGGACTAATGTACATGAATGGTCAAATTGACAATAAACACACAGGAAAATCCATAAGAATTCCTAATGTAGTTACAACAAGTACTGGAAACCAACAACATCCCTATGGAAACTTACATGCACTCTTTGCAACCATGTTTCACAAGAGCACATCCATAATGATCGATTTGTGTATGTACCGATACCGAATTCTGAATCCGTCCATTTCACCAGCTTCTGCAGAATGCAAATCATGGCATATTATGCCCTTTTTTGCAATTCAGACAATCGTTCCAGCATACAAATAAACTCACATAGCCAATATCTCATACTAATGCTTCTAACGAACAATAACAATTCAGATGGTACCAAACATAACTGTACGCACACTAGCTTTACACACAGCCAAGTATCTCTTCGCAGGAAAACCTTCACAACAGTGGGCATAATATGCCACACTGGTGCCACAACCACTTCAGACCACTATACTGCATATGTAAAAAAAAGTGGTTGATTTGAATGTAACAACACCTCCGTTACTCCAAAACATAGGTTACCAGAAAATCTAAAGCATGCCTACTTAATATTCCTTCAACCCAAATGTACTCACTAAACTATTACACAACAGACAGTTAGAATACACCAACGGGTATCTAACTACAACCATAATACTGCAATCATCTTTTAAAAGTCAAGATAGTTAGAATATGCCAACAGGTATGTAACTACTTCAAAAATAATTTTCATTGGAATACACTTCAAATACGCCATCACAGTCCTTGTTTCTGCAAAACCTCTAGTAAAGTCTAATATTGTTAGAATACGCCAACTGGTATCTGACTACTTTAAACATTCCCTTAATTACAACACATTTCAAAGGAACATACTGTCACACTCACATAATTGTAATAGTTTTCTTTTAATCCTGTATGCATATTTATTTTCCCAATGACCCAATGATTATTTCATGTCAATACAGCAACAGTGTAGCACACACTAGTGTTGTACCAAACATAGTACATAGAATGTACTGTTTATGAGGGTCACAAAAAGTAAATGTATATGTAAAACTGTATGCAATTAAAGCTTTTAAACTATCCTGATTAACACATTATACTGGATTTTTGTCACTGAAAAAGAACCAGAGTCCAGCTTAATTGCTGTATGCAACTAAGTAACCATACCAAGTATAAACAAATACATATTTCATAAGCACTATCTTCCAATCTACTACAATCATGAATGCCATATACACTTTAATTATATGATTGCACCATATTACAAATATTCTATACCCCCACTACATTACCTATAATTACTACATACATATTACTATAGTGTGTGTGGCCGCGGGCTAGATTCTTGGGGGCAACCACCACAGTTTAATTCAACCATACCACAAGTATGTACAATACACCTTCAAATACCAAAAATCATCCTGAACCCCTTGCAATTAAAATAATGTCAGCGGACACCAAAATTGACCGCACTTTTGGCTGCACCTGAATACCCTTTTTTTACCTGTAAAATCAGCTCCATGTCATCTTTATTCCACTCCCCCACCCATTCCAGGCCCTCTTTCAGCCATCAAATAACCCCAAATGTGTTTTCCAAACTGTTCGTTCATCGTTGTCCGTGGACTAACACAATGTTCGCAGACTGGGCAGACTGGCAGCCACTTTTTTCACCTAGAAAAACAGCTCCATATCATCTTTTTTCCACCTCCCCACCCTTTCCAACTGCTTGTTCGAACACCAAATAACCCCAAATGTTTTTTCCAGGTTTTTTCCCCACTGTGCAATCTGCGAATACCTGCGGCTGTCCGAGGAACCAACATGGCAACCGTGCCACAATTGTTGGCACCCCCCCTATAACATTTACCTCCCTTGACGAAATGGCACCACATTTCGCAGAATCGTTCCGAGGGGGCCATATATTTTTCTTTGCAAAGTTTGGTGAGGATTTGTCTGGGGTGGGGGGTGCAAGGTTATAAACCGCTCATAAAGTACTCCTTCTATGAGTTGAGCAACTTAACCATAACTACCGCAGGCCCTGTATTTCACTGAAAAATTTAAATTTTCATTTAAAGTTTAGTTAAGCACACGGGGGGGTTTATGGGGCTATAGCCCAGGTCTTTTGGTTGTAGCCCCGGATAGAATATCAGGGGCTACAACCAAAAGGCTAGCTAGCCCCAAGTCCAACAGTCACAACATTAGCGTAGCCCCAGATCTTTACCAGACCTAGCAACACCCCTACTTAAACACCCAAATTTATCAGAATAAAACCCCTGAAATTTTACACATTTGGGAAGTCATGACCGTCTTAACTTGCTTAGGTTGTGCTCATTGTATATGTTACAACACTACAAAGCGACTAGCCATGGTCTTCGGCCGTGTCCACTGAATATTTTGCAACACTACCAGTCCCATGGCTATTGGCCATGGTCTTTGCCCATGCAGACTGCATATTTTTTTGAGATTACTAAGCCACTAGCCATGGCCTTCGTCCATGGCTAGTGGCCACAGCATTTGGCCGTGCCCACTGTTCATTTTACAGCACTGCCACGCCACTAGCTATGGCCTTTGGCCATTTTGTATGTGATTGTGAATCCCTTTTCTTATAAAATGTATGTGCTCATGGGATTTGCAATGGGAACGTCCCGAATTAAGCCGGTCATGACTTTCCAAATGTACTCAATTTCAGATGTTTTGTAGCAATAAAATTGTGCAACTCAACTAAACTTTAACTAGTGTTTTTTCAGTGAATTTCAAGGGTTTTGTTATACCATCATTCGGCCATGTCCACTAGATATTTTACAAAATTACCAAGCCAGTTGCTATGGCCTTCGCCCATGGTCAGCCGCCACAGCCTTCAGCCATGCACACTGTCAATACTACCAGTCCACTAGCCATGGTGTTCGGCAGTGGCCACTATACATGTGTATCGGGTCCATTAGCCAGGGCCTTCGGCCGTGCTGTCTGCATAATTTACAACATTAAACAAAAAGTGTCTAAACTTAAAGACACTCCCGTCCCCTTCACACCTTACAAGCTGAAATAAATCGGTCAAATTCCATAACATTTGCACTTTTATATATAGAAAGAATTGTCAATTTAGAACATAGGTAACACAATATCTTCATAAAAGTACAGAAAAAAGGTATCCACTGACTTCCAATATGGCCAGCATGAAAAACAAATCAAACCAGACAAAGAAATAAGCTCCCAATTTTGAACTGCAGCTTCAAGCTCTACGCGTTTCGGGGACTATCCCCTTCTTCAGGAGCAAAAATATCTGCAAGTATAGATATATGTACACTGATGTTAATAATTTATTGCATTTTGCGAGTTTTCATCCAAAGCCAATGATGGCTAGTCTGCCATATAGTCAGATATTGCGAATTAAGAGAATTGTTATGGATACTGATGAATTTAAAGTTGAATGTGAGTCGCTCTCTAAAAAATTCTCTGAAAGTGGGTATCCAGTACAACTTTTGAATGAGGCCCAGAACAGAGCGCTCCCGATTACAAGGGAGCAATTGCTTACACCTAAGGTGAAGAAGGAGTCTGATGCAATTTTGCATATTTCCAAATTCTCTCGACAAAGTTGGCATGTTAAAAGAATCATACATAAACACTGGTCGATTCTCCATCATGATCCTACACTTCTGGGATTGTTTCCATCTCCACCAATGATGGTGTATATAAGAGGTAGGAACCTGAGAGATAGGGTTGTGAGAGCCGAAAGAGGCCCGAAGGAAATTCAGATGACATTGGTGACTAAAAAAAAGGGAACATTTCCTTGTCTGTCGTGTAGTCATTGTAACAATGTGGCTAAAGGAGAATACATTCTTCACCCGCAGACGGGCAAAAAAATCACTCTTAGAGATTTTGCCACATGCAGATCCACAGGGGTGATTTACAGCATTAAGTGCCCGTGTGGATTAATGTATATTGGACAGACAGCCAGATCCGCACGTGAAAGATGGACTGAACATAAATCTCAAATACGGTGTAAAAATGAGAAATCTTCAGTTGCTAGGCATTTTAATATGTCTAGACATACTATTGCACAATTGAGGTTTAATGTTTTGGAAGTGGTGAAGAAACCACCCAGAGGAGGTGACTTTTTGAGAATATTAGCTCAGAGAGAGATGTTTTGGATTGACCTCTTGGGGACTTTATCTCCAAGAGGGCTCAATGAAGAGTTCTCTTTGAATTGTTTTGTGTAGGTGTCGAGGTATGGTTGGTGAATGGTTTAAGTCGTCCATAATGCATAAATGTATAAGTGTTTGAGGTCACATGGAGTGATTTGTGTTTTCCGAGTGTTACATACTGGTTGTTCCATTAGAGGTGTATGGAAGAGTAGTTATTGGGTTTGTGTAATGAGTACATAACTAGTTTACTTGGTTATTTCTGAATTTGCCGCATAGTTCATAATGCATAAATTGATATGAGTTTGAGGTCACATGGAGGGATTTGTGTTTTCCGGGGGTTACATACTGGTTGTTCCATTAGAGTTGTATGGAATAGTAGTTATTGGGTTTGGGTAATTAGTACATAACTAGTTTACTTGGTTATTTCTGAATTTGCCGCGTAGTTAGGTATGGTTGATGAACAGCAATTGTTTTAAGGCATTTATTCATTATTTTTTCAATGTTTTCAAAAATGTGGTCTTTCTTCTATGTCTATCTTCTTTTTAAATACACACACATTTATCTTTAGTACATAACTAGTTTACTTGGTTATTTCTGAATTTGCCGCGTAGTTAAGTATGGTTGATGGACAGCAATAGTTTTAAGGCACTTATTTATTATTTTTTTAATTTTTTCAAAAGTGCAGTCTTTCTTCTATGTCTATCTCCTTTTTAAATACACACACATTTATCTCTGGTGTCTTTTTTATTTTGTTTGATTTACTCACTCAGTACCTGTGTGCTTAGTTAGCATTACTTGTGTATTTGGCAGGTTGCAGGGAGCTTTGTGCATTCTTTTAGTATTCAGTGCCGACGGGTCACGTGACTTTATCATGTGACTACCAGGAAACAGTATAAAATGAGCCAGGAAGTGTGTTGTGGGTTGGGATCTGTTACGTGTGAATTGGAGAGGAGCCGTTGAATCTGAGGTGAAGAGGTGCGCTTCTGGAAGTAAGTTTAAGCTGTGTGGATGTGTTTATATTTATATATGTTTGTATTGGAAAGGTGGTGTTAGTTTGTAAATGGTATATTTTGTGTTTGTTTTTTAGTTGCATTATACATTTCTATAATCAGCAGGATGCTTTACATTGGATGCGGGGTACTGGAAGTCCTGAATTTGGATTGGACTGGCTATTGATTTGCCTTAGGTAAATAATATATGTTGGAAGAGTTGCACAATTTAAATTTCGGGTTTTCTTTGAGGATTTGGGCTTTTTAACTTTCTGTGTTAAGTTGATGTGTTGGCACAAAGATGAGGTGGTGGCACAAGGTTGTGGATTTTGGTGATCGTTGAGCTGCACAGATTAGTTGCCAATGAGTAATAGGTGTTTTTTGAACTAGTTGTTTAGTCTTTAAGGTTTGGTGATTTAACTATGTGTAATTGGAGCTGATAGATATGCTTTGGTATTCCAGAGTTCGGCAATCACATTTCACTTGTTGAGGACGGCAGGAGTATTTGCAGGGATCCTGGTTCTGTGTACGTCGTGCACAGACAGATGCACAGACAGAGACTCTATTTTCTTTGACCACATTCCCACTGTGAGGTACATACGAATAAGTTTTTTAGGTTTTAATGCATTTTGAGATTTACATTTGGAGCCATACCAGTTGTACCACTGTGAATATACAACCACTTGTGTATGTTATGTAGAATTGTGGTTGGATTTATGTGTACATAATTATTTAATGTATTCTCTTTATTTAATGTGTTTAGTTTGTCCAAACTTTTAATGATATGTGAGATGTCCTCTAATTGTATATATATCTATACTTGCAGATATTTTTGCTCCTGAAGAAGGGGATAGTCCCCGAAACGCGTAGAGCTTGAAGCTGCAGTTCAAAATTGGGAGCTTATTTCTTTGTCTGGTTTGATTTGTTTTTCATGCTGGCCATATTGGAAGTCAGTGGATACCTTTTTTCTGTACTTTTATGAAGATATTTTGTTACCTATGTTCTAAATTGACAATTCTTTCTATATATAAAAGTGCAAATGTTATGAAATTTGACTGATATATTTCAGCTTGTAAGGTGTGCAGGGGACGGGAGTGTCTTTAAGTTTAGACACTTTTTGTTTTATGTTTAACACATGCTCCAGTGTCAGGGCGTGTATTCCTCCCCAGCACCCAGAATTGTAATAAAATCTCTCTAAATAGTTATTTAGTTTTTGAGTAATTAGGTGTGCTCTGATAGATACTTCTTTTTGTAATTTACAACATTACCAAGCCACTAGTGACAGTGGTCCTGGCCTTCAGCTGTGCCCATTGTATATTTAACAACACTACCTGGCCACTAGCTATGACACATGGCCGTGGCCACTAAACATGTGTATCAGCCTTTGGCCATGGCCACTATATATTTTACACTACAGAGACACTAGCCACAGCCTTCAACCTTGTCCACTGTATATTTTACAATATTACCAAGCCACAAGCCATGGTCTTTGGCTGTGCCCAGTTTATATGTTCCAACACTACAAGCCAACTAGCCATGGCCTTTGGTTGTGGTCACTATACACATGTATTCAGAGCACCATGGCTAGTGGTCATGGCCTTTGGCTGTGACCACTGTATATTTAACAATATTACCAAGCCACTCACCATGGCCTTCAGCTGTATCCACTAGATATTTTACAACATTACCAAGCCAGTAGCTATGGCACTCAGCCATGGCCATTATACATGTGTATGAGCCCACTAGCCAGTCCATTGGCCCCGGCTAGTGAGCACAGCCTTTGGCCGGGCACACTGCATCTATGACAATACTACAAAGCCCCTAGCCATGGCCTTCGGCTGTGTCAACTGTATGTTTTACAATATCACCAAGCAACTATCCATGGTCTTGGCCGTGCCCACTGTATATTTTACAACACTACAAGCCAACTGGCCATGGCCTTTGGCCATGGCCACTAAACACATGCATACAGAGGCACTAGCCATGGCCTTTGGGCATGGCTAGTGGCCACGGCCTTTGGCTGTGACCACTGTATATTTAACAATATTACCAAGCCACTCGCCATGACCTCTGGCTGTTTCCACTAGAGATTTTACAACATTACCAATCCAGTAGCTATGGCACTCGGCCATGGCCATTATACATGTGTATGAGCCCACTAGCCAGGTCCATTGGTCCCGGCTAGTGAGCACGGCCTTTGGCTGTGCACACTGTATATTTTACAATATTACCAAGCCACAAGCCATGGTCTTTGGCTGTGCCCAGTGTATATGTTCCAACACTACAAGCCAACTAGCCATGGTCTTTGGCCATGGCCACTATACACGTGTATTCAGAGCCACTAGTCATGGCCTTTGGCCATGGCTAGTGGCCACGGCCTTTGGCTGTGAACACTGTACATTTAACAATATTACCAAGCCACTCGCCATGGCCTTCGGCTGTTCCCACTAGATATATTACAACATTACCAAGCCAATAGCTATGGCACTCGGCCATGGCCATTATACATGTGTATGAGCCCACTAGCCAGGTCCATTGGCCCAGGCTAGTGAGCACAGCTTTTGGCCGGGCACACTACATATTTGACAATACTACAAAGCCCCTAGCCATGGCCTTCGGCTGTGTCCACTGTATGTTTTACAATATCACAAAGCAACTATCCATGGTCTTGGCCATGCCCACTGTATATTTTACAACACTACAAGCCAACTAGCCATGACCTTCACCCGTGGCCACTGTACATGTGTATTGTGCCCACTAGCCATGGACGTTGGCCATGGCCAATGGCCATGGCCTATTAGCTGTTCCAACTGTATATTTTAAATATTACCAAGCCACTAGCCATGGACTTTGGCTGTTTCCACTAGACATCTTACATTTTCAAGCCAGTAGCTATGGCCTTAGACCATGGTCAATGGCCACAACCTTCGGCCATGCACACTGTATATTTTACAGCACTACTAGGCCACTGGCCATGGTGTTTGGCGGTTGCCGCTATACATGTGATTCGTATCCACTAGCCAAGGTCTTCGGTCATGCTCACTGTATATTTTACAACATTAACAAGCCAGTAGCGCCAATCGTCTGGGCCTGCGGCCGTACCCACTATACATTTTACAACACTACCAACTACTAGCTATGGCACTCAGCAATGGCCTCTAAACATGTGTATGAGCCCACTAGCGACACCCTTTGGTCCCAGCTAGTGAGTATGGTCTTTGGCCATGCCCACTGTATATTTTACAACACTACTAAGCCACTAGCTATGGACTTCGGCCATGTCCACTGTACATTTTCCAACATTACCAGGCCGGCTGTGGTCTTCTGCTGTGGTCTTCGGCCATGCCCACTATATATTTTCCAACACTACCAGGTCACTAGACATGGCACTCGGCCGTGGCCACTATACATGTGTATCAGTCCAGTAGCCATAGGCTTTGGCCGTGTCCACTGTATATTTTTCAAGATTACCAGGCCATTAGCTGTGGCCTTCGGCAGTGCCCACTGTATATTTTACAACATTACCAACTCACTAGCCATGTCCTTCGGCCATGACCAGTGGTCAAGGTCTTCAGTCATGCCCAGTGTATATTTTACAACACTACAGGGTAACTAGCCATGGCCTATGGTTGGGGCCACTCGACATGTGTATTGGGTACACTAGCCATGGTATTTGGCAGTGCCCACTGTTCATTTTACAACATTACCAAGCTAGTAGTTATGGCCTTTGGATGTCCCCACTGTATATTTTAAAACACTACCAAGCAACTAGCCATGGCTTTCAGCGGTGGCCACTATACATGTGTATCCAATCCACTAGCCAGGGTCTTCAGCCATGCTCACTGTATATTTTAACATTACCATGCTCCTAGCATCAGTGGTCGTAGCCTTCAGCCATGCCCACTGTATATTTGACAACACTACCAGGCCACTAGCCATGGCACTCAGCCGTGGCCACTATACATGTGTATCAACATCAACACACTAACTAGTGCCTTTGGCCCTGGCTAGTGAGCACAGCCTTTGGCCATGCCCACTGTATTTTTTGCAACACTACGAAGCCACTAGCCATGGGCTTCGGCCGTGCCCACTGCATATTTTACCACATTACCAAGGCACTAGCCATGGCCTTCGGCCAAGGCCAGTGGCCACGGACTTCGGCCATGCCGACTGTATGTTTTACACACTAAAAGACAACTAGCCAGGGTCTTCAGCCATGGTGACTATATATGTGTATTAGGCCCACTATACATGGCCTTTGGCTGTGCCCACTGTATATTTTAGAATGCTACCAGGCCACTAGCCTTGACATTCGACCGTGGCCACTATACATGTGTATCAGCCCACTAGTCACAGTATTTTGCCCTGGTTAGTGAGCAAGGCTATATTTTACAATACTACAAGGCAACTAGCTATGCCCTTCAGCCATCGCCACTATAAATGTAAGTGAGCCCACAAGCTAGGCCCATTGGTACCGGCTAGTGAGCACGGCCTTTGGCCATTCCCACTCTATATTTTACAATACTACAAAGCCACTAGCCATGGACCTCGGCCGTGCACACTATATATTTTACAACATTACTAAGCCACTAGCCATGGCCTTCGGCCAAGGCCAGTGGCCACGGTCTTCGGCCGTGCCCAATGTATGTTTTGCAACACTACAAGACAAGTATCCATGGCCTTCAGCCATGGCCACTATACATGTGGTTCGGGCCCACTAGCAATGGTTTTGGATGAGCCCACTGTATATTTTAGAACGCTACCAGACCCTGAGCCTTGGCATTCGGCCATGGCCACTATACATGTGTATCAGCCAACTAGTCAAGATTATTTGGCCCTGGCTAGTGAGCACAGCCTTTGGCCGTGCCCAGTGTATATTTTACAACACTACAAGGCAACTAGCCATGACCTTTAGCCATGACCAGTATACATGTGTATCGGTCCCACTAGCCAGGGCCTTCGGCCAAGGCCAGTGGCGACAGCTTTTGGCCATGCCATTGTATATTTTACAACACTATCAGTCCACTAGCCATGCCCTTCTGCCATTAAAAATGGCCACGGCTTAATATACACCTTGTGGCTTTGCACGATAAGCGGCTGATGTCTTACAGTGTTTTCAATAGATAAACAATACCACGCACTAATGCACATGATTCCTATAATGACCGTGTTGCGCAAATGTCATGCTGAATGGATAATGGATACGCTTGTCTGCTTCAGTATGTGAAGTAATGTTTCGAATACCTACATTGAATTCTCATACTGCGCACAACATTAAAACATCCCTTAACTGTCAACACAAATGAATGACACATCCCTAAAATCAACCAGTTACTCAATAATCTCAAACGATTACACAGTACATGGGTGGATAATTCTAAAGCATGCACGATTGCATGTATAACTGGGCGAAACTCTGCAAAACATACCTACTCAAGACCATTTCTGCTCAAATGAAATCTGAGCCTATAAACTTAGCACTGCTGCACTTATGTGTGACTGGATGTAATATTCTCATCCTGGAGATGTACAGCGCTCATGAATGGCATTCTGCCTGCACTTCCTTCAATAGCAGCATCTTGATGCTGATAGTTCATCTTACTAGTAACCATTCTTGGCCCCCAAATCTCCTGAGCTAACTGATGTTGCTAGGGGACAATACTAAAAGGCCATAACACACTGCATTCAAAACAATCAGGTGATATACAAGATTGAGGAATTCCAACGTGTTTACAGAATGACACACTGCTGCTTTTGCATCCCACATAACTCTGAATTGGATTGTGCACCATCACAGAAAGACTTGCATTTCAAGGTCTGTGTTCAGACCCCCCTGGATTGTTCTATATTTGCAGATCATGTTTCCTTCTGTTTGTGTAATATTCTTTCTTTGTGTCCTCTCCTAGGATCACTTTGTACCAATTTTAGTCCAATTAATTGGATGTCTGTTTTGTCATCAAACTGATGCTATTCCTGCCAATGTGCTGATAAAGGTATTCTGGGATCATCATGTCTTAGTGCACTCAAATGTTCTCGAATTCGGACATGCAGCTCCTAAATGGTGCTTCCAATATAAACAAGCCCACACAGACATACAATCCCATAAACCACACATTTGGACCTGCAATTGATAAACTCTCTGATTTCATTTGGATCTTTGACATTAATCTTAACACATTGGGTTTCGCTACCATACTGGCACATACTACATGTACCACACTTATACAAAACTAACCAAGTTATGGTGCAACCATGTTTTCTGTGTCCTCAGTGGACTGAGGAAGGGCTGACTGAGTGCAGTTCTCAATGTTGCTGCCCTAGCATATATAAAAGTGGGTCCTTTACTGATATATTCTTGAAGATCTGGTTCTAAAGCCAAAATATGCTGATGTTTATGAAAAATCTTAAAACAGGACATGGCTCTTGGTTGAATGATGCATGATCATTCTCACAATATTTCCAGCTGTAGAAGTATCTCTAATTGTAGGTTAAAGCATCTCACTCCTTTGAGTGACCATACCCTCTTTGCAAGAGCCGTATTCCTCTCATGATAGCCTCTTTGTAAAATTCTGCCCATTAACACTACACATAATCAGACATGTCACGAAAATTCCTCCTCATTCGTATAAACTCTCCAGTAGGGATATTCTTAATAGTACTGGTCCTATGGAAACTGGTAGCCAATAACAGTGAATCCACTTCTGTAGGTTTCCTAAACGTGTGAGACAAGAATTTTGGATTCTTTGACATACCGATCTGTGTCTAAAAAGTCAATTTCTCTGGGGTGTGCAGTACACATAAGTTGGATTCCAAAATCATTTTCATTTAGATGTACACCTTCCTGGAATACATGTACACCCTCTTGCCAAAACATAAACACATCAATAAAATGTGCCCACATCTTACTGACTGTAGCGTATTCATGATCATTTCTTGGTGCACTCCAATGCTCTTGAATTCGTGCGTGCCGCTCCCGAATGACGCTACCAATATAAACAAGCCCACACACACAGACATACAGGAGGGGAGACCCATTGTAAGTGGGATGGGATAGATTACAGAAACATTTTAGACATATATTGATGCCATTTTGCGTATTGAGGTCAGGAGAGCTTTCGGGAGACTTGCGTACTTAATTTGAGTTATCATGCTTACTTGTATCTCTACAAGGGCAGTATGCAAAGCTATGGGTTGTGATTGTGAAGATTGGGTGTCACAACCAGACAATCTTAGATCTCTTCATTTATCTGGTTTTGCGAGCCTCACATCTATCTGTACCCCAGGGCACAAAATCCCTCAAGGTGGCCCAAGACCTGTAGGGCACCTTTTATTCAATATGTTCCAGGAGAGCAAACCCCGGTTTAAACAAATTTTGTGATTGTGTCATTATACCACATTTGTCCTCGACTCACCACATATCCTAACTTCAAGTTGCTGAGAAAATCGAAATTACTGTGCGTGTCAAATTGTAAATATGCTCAGTGCTATATGGAAACGTGAAGACCACCTACAGATTATGGTGTCTAGTGCTGTTCAGCTTGCACATATGCATACGCCCTTGCCAGCGGCATATCCTGTTCACATAGCCTGGATGCATTTGGGGCCTACTCAGCACACGATCCTAAGAAAAGCATCTGTTCCAGAAGCTCCAACTACAAAAAAAGGGGATTGCTGCTCGTTGGAACTAGATCTCAGAGCAAAAAACCTACAAAGAACATTTTAAAAAATCTTATCAACTCAAATTAGTCAAATATAAAGTAGCAGGGTCGGACTGGGGCCTACAATTGTCTCGGGCACCTTTGAAAAAGTGGCCCAGAGCTGCAAATGGCAATTCATCCCTTGGTGTGAATAGTAACCAAGCGGGTCTTTTTTATTAAAAAGTGATGCAAATTGTGAATTTAAAGAATATTCATTCAGCAACAATGGTCAAAACTACTAGCCGCATAGTGAAGTAACTCATCAAACTCGACCACGTTGACCAAAAAAGTGACCCACCACATTGACCAAAAAAACTGGCCCACACCAGCATTTTGCATTTTCGGTTAGGGCACTGCCCTAGTCCTTGGTATGCTAGTACAAGCCTTAAAGTAAGTTCCGCCCAGTGCAGGATGTGTGGTCTGTGCAATGGCAATGCCCTAAAATAGATTCAGGCCAAATAAATACTCAAGATGCTGACGTGCGCAATGTACCTCATTCTGTCCCATTAGCGCGTTTTTAGTTGTCAACCGAGCCGATCAAAAGAAAATAATAGCCGTGCCAGAAACGAGCCCGCAGCCCTGGCAGGAAATGACTGGAGACCACGGCGCAGATCTGCTGCTCCTGGAATGCCACGCAGGTGCCTGGGTCAGCTGATTGCCTCAGCAATCCTTGCAGCACGTGGTCATGTTACAGGGCAGCTCTGAGGCTTGGCAGCAGCAGCAACCTGTGAAGAAAGCAGCCTGCCAATCTTTTGTTTACAGGGGAGCTACACCAATATCAAGATAGGATGGCTGTGATAGTTAACAGTGTCACACATACAGTAGTTTAGTGAGGAGGCGGCCACCCATGACGCCACTCTCAGAAATGCGTTGAGTGGGTTGGGTTTGCTTTGTTCATTGAACGAAAATGTGGGGAGAGGGAAAAGGCAAATAAGGAAAATAGCCCCTATAACGGCCAAATGTGTTTGGTAAGGGGGGGCATCCCAGGAGGACGTGTGAATGGAGATGATAGTGACCTGAGCGTATAAGTATTGCTCTTCAAATTAAACTTTGGCGTTTAAGAATTGGACCAACGTGCCCCAGCTAATGTCCTTCCAGTTACAGAGAGGGCTTCCCCACTGCTTCTGTGTTGGAGTGCAGGGATGAGCAGTGGATAAACCGTCTACTATCCAATAGGGTGGCCAACTTTACAAAATGTTATTGCAGGACACGTTTGACCCAGCAGTGCATCAGAAGCAGATTGTGGTGTACGAGGAGCATTATTGGTGTGAAATTAGAAAGGTTTTCATCTGTAAGCCAAAAGATAAATACATCTGTGCTGTACAATATATGAATGGTCACTATCATTATATATGTAGGAACACTATAGTCTATCAAACCATGAAGGGGTTTTACTTTAAACAGAACTGTATCACTTCTAGAGACTCACATATTTGCCATATAAAACACACTTAGATCAACTGATTTGTCCAGGATCAGACACTGGGCCCAGTCCTTGATTCAAGAATTTGACACAATGGGCCTCATTACGAGTACGGCGGTAGGGGGTTCCGGTGCCATTAACCCTCTACCGCCGCATTCCGAGGTCCCTTAGCGGGAGCCGCTATGGGACCATGGAGCTAATAATGGCCCAGCTATTTGCGGGCCCATTATTAGCTCCTTCCCCATTCCCGTTGAGCCGTATGGGGGCTCAAATGGGAATGGGGAATGGTTTTCAGAATGGGGATTTACCGGGTCCTCCAAGGTTGGAATGACCCGGTAAGTCCCCATTCCGACTACCTGGACCCGGACACGTGTTTGGAGGCAGCCATGGCGCTATTAGCACCATGGCTACCTCCATACTCGTAATGTCATTGCAGCTTTAGTTGATATAAGTATGTGTTAAGCTTTGGGTTTCAAAAGCTTAAATAATAATGTGTGTAAAGAAAAACCTCCACAAGTACTCAAAAAGTATGTAAATGGCATAAGTAACAAACTGGACAATATATAATTTGTTATAGAAACATGTCGTGCAAAAACAACGAGTAAACACTGAACTTGCGCATGTTGTTTCAACAAGACAACTTAACTTGCGAAGCTCACACGGGATGTGTTTTATAGATTTTGGAGTGAGGTCTGCATATTGACGAGACTGACAATTTCTAGGTGTCAATAGATAGGGAGATGTTTTCCTGACAACATGTCAGGTTGGAAGTAGGAAGAGTGATACACGTCTACTTTGGGAGTAATTTACAGCAACTAAGAGGCAATCATGAGAAAGGTGTATTCTGAAATTAATAAATAACGAGGTTGCCTTAGACATTGGGATTCAAAGTCTAGAGTTGAGCTTTGGTCATTGCACATGGAAGTGTCTAAAGGCAACACTCATTTAGCACTTTTGCGATTTAATAACAAGCACGTGGGGCGGCCAGCTGTACTGTGAGAAAAAGGGTTTCAGAGACAACGGTTGACAGTTAAAGGTTATGCTCTTACTGAAAATGGGGGGGACTGTGAAATGGGCACCAATGCACACAAATAGTTGATGGTCGTCTGAAATAAGGGGCATTATAGCCCACAGTTGTAATGTTTTTTTCTAATAAGAAGTAAACCAATACATGGTAATTAATACCCATGTTCATGTAGTTTCAGGGAAGGTAAAAGAGTCATTCAGGAATAACAGTACTAGTGCACAGCTTCACATAAATGAGAAGAAGTGACGGGTGTGGCTGGATTAAGAGGCTGCACCGAGGTTATACAGGCAGCCACTTGGGCTAAAGAGGAAAACGGCGAGCCCCTGAAGAAATTCCTATTGAAATTTTGTTTGTATATAGCGAGGAATGAAACATGTAGGGTGAATGAGGTGTGCATTGTCGAATGAGTGACTGCTAGCTGGGTATGAGTGAATATCTATGTTTAGCTTTTAGCAATTATATTGCAGTGTTAAAACTAGCATTTTACTAGTCTAACGATTTTCAAGAGCCAAAGACCTCTTTTTCATATTTAGAATCGTAGTATTGCTGTTATTTGATGGTATGACACCACTACTAGAGTTGATTACCTGCCTAGAGCTATAATAGGAATTAAGTCAACGTGGTTGCTCATGAATTCTATTAAATGTAACAATATTTTTGTACCAAGAAATTGTTATTTTTTATTTTATTGTTTTTGGTTTAAACAAATAAAACCTTTACAATACATTTGCATTTTAATACCTAACATATAATACAATCATAAATCCCACTAATAGCTCCTATAAACAATCAATTCAAATTTAAAACTCATTGAATCTTTACAATTTTCTCAATAAACAAAAGTGTATAAACTTATACCAAAAGGATTTAAATTACATTAAAAGCTATGACTCAGCAAATTCATATACAAAACTAAAAAAGGAACAACAACTATAGGTGCACCTTAAACATTTTATCTTATTAAGCATTGAGGCCACTTTGAGAACAGGGACCTTAGATGGGACACAAAGTAAATGAACATACACTTAATATTGTGATAGCTTTGGTCTGTTACTCTGGTTCATTTGCAATTCAATATATACCTTATTCAGCTTCTAGAGACGATATAGGTATAATAAGTTTACTTCATGTAAGAAGAAAGCCTGTGTAGAATCACTAAGCCGTCTCTGTTGTCTCAGACAATTTCAACTCGATAAGTCCCAACAATTCAATCAATTTCAAAGTAAGTCGTTCACTATAACCCTTCATGCAATGCTTCCATAATGATTCTGTAACAATCAAAGTTTTACTAAAAGCATTCAATTCAAAAATTCGAACACGTTTTTCTTCAAAGAAATCACAATAAGCCACCAAGTGTTTCAGAATTTCCCTCTCATCCTTCATATCACAGAATCGACATAAGCCAGATCCCATTGTCCCCCGACATCTATACCAATATTTGGTTCTTGCATAAATTGCTAATTGGTTTAGCCTGAAACGGAGGTAAATCTTCCTCATTTTTGAAGAGGGGAATTGTTTAAGGTATTTTGGTCTATCCCCCCATTTCCTTCGAAAAAGGTTGTATTCAGAGAAAGATGGGTAAGTACCAATTAGATATGACATAATACACCAGTGATAACGCTGATATTTTTTTCTTTTGGCTCTGCAAATGTGCACACATTGACTCTGGAGTTTCATTGATGGATTTGAGAATTAACTTTAATTTTGTTTTGAGTTTATTCAGAGAAGGAATATTAGGTTCACCAAGGATTGGATTAAGCTCTACATATAGAGTATGTTTGGGTGGATCCACCATTTTGATATAATTGTTCAAACTCCTACAATTTCTTTTCATTGAAAGGGGTAACAATTTAATCTCATGACATATGAGCACGTTTGGAATTGAAAGTGCTAGCCGCAAAACAAGTTTCCATAGTCTGCCGTGTAGAACATCAAGGAAGGCATATATCTCAATAATACAAATATCCAAAGCATATAATAGGATGGGTTCTACTTGTAGTAAGTAGAACTGGATGAGAGGGAGTAGAGAGACATGCAGTATTTATGCAGAATGATTTTCATGTGTGAAGTCAATGTTTTCATCTTATTGTTTAAATAGTTCTTCCACATACTCATCGAGTACCCATCTGATAGTGGATACCCTAAGTAACGAATCAGTGGAGCGTACTCAATAGCAACCCCATTAAGAGACCAAGTAAAGCGCATAGTTTTCAGTTTTCCATCAGCGAAAGTTAATATATATGATTTGGAAGGATTGGCCAACAGATTATGGTCCTTTGCAAATTCTGCAAATAGATCTAATTTTGTTTGCAGACCATAAGGAAAAATGACTGCGCTTTGCCATGACTCATCGAAGCCAGAGGTATAAGTTAAATAATACTGTCGCCATATTACACCCCTGTTTGACCCCAATTTCAGTAACAATGGGGTTACTAAGAGCCCCCTCACGATTTAATCTGATTCAATACTTGGTGTTATTGTGCATGAGCGCAATCATGGCTACCAGGTACTGAGGAATCCCCACTATTAACATTTTTGCCCATAGAATTTCTCGAATCACACTATCAAAGGCAGCAGTTAAATCTAAACTGGCCATGTATAAAGGCCCACATTTCGAGTGACTAGTTTGAGCCTGCAGATGAGATAGTATAGCTACATTCAAAGGGCAGCCAATGTATTTACGAAAGCCCACCTGACAGTGTGATAGAAGTGCCTTTTGATCAATATACCTTTGCAATTGTCCAAAATGCAATAAAGAGAAGATTTTGGAGGAAGCATCTGTTAACGCTGTGGGTCGATAGTTATTTGGACAATCAGGAGGACCCTTTTTATATATTGGGATAAGGTGAGCGGATTGCGAAGATGGCAGTACTACACAGGTATGAGTGATCAAGTCAAATCGTACCTTTAAGATTTGAGCCCATTCTGGGGGATCAGATTTATATACGTAAGGGGGCAAGCCGTCGGGCCCTGCTGCCTTTGAGCATTTCAATTTTCCAATAGCTTCAACAATATCATCTATAGACCATAGAGATTTCATTCCTGGTTCTAACTTAAGTTTGCTACCTTAGAGCCAAGCAAAGGCTGCAGGCAAACGATATTTATCGTTTATATGTAGCGACCATACCTCTGCAGTGATTACGGATTCAACAGTATTAGCAGGGTAAAGTGTTAGAGTGCGCAGGGTAGACCACACTTGCCTGGTATCATACCTTAGTAGATTATAGATCATTTTTTGGTTGTTTGCAGTGCTCAGTTCTCTTTTCATAAATGTGATTTTGTTTTTAAATGTCTGTTTGATTTTTCTTACCCTTTCTCTCAGCACTTCTGATGAAGGACTACTTATTTGTAGATACCTTATGATTGTGTGTTTTCTTTTTTTAAGAGGGCAAGACTTTGGTTAAATGAGTGGGCATGACTAAGATACAAGTGTTCTTGGTTCTTTTTTTCTTTAGCCAACCTGTTTAAATGAAATTGGATGCAACATGCATTCTTTACTTCCACATCCAGCAGGGAAGGACCCCCAGCAGTTAACCTAGTTAACCTATCTTAACAGTTGTCGACAAACTAAAGGATTCCATTTTACTGTAGGGACAGATGGTCGGGTTCCAACAGAGTTAGGGCTGTAACCTCGGAGAAATGGGCAAATGGAATGTGCAGCATCAATTTGATGAGCATATGATCTCCCAATTCTGGATTAATGATGGACATAGGTGCAGAGAATTGGTAAAGCACCGATGAAATTTAAAAAAAGGAAATCAAATGAGCTGCTGGCTCTCCTAGTCCAGGTGTAATTATAAGGTTGTAAAATCGTCAGGGGTAATTGAATATCCCATTCCAAAAAAAAAAAAAAAATCCATACAATTTTGCCAATTTCTCTTTGACAATTCTGTATATTTCCTCACACTATCCACTGGACCAGGCGATAGGTCATAACAAAGAGAATTAAAGTCTCCACCAACTACAATTCTTACTGAGGGATTTACAACAAATGCTTCCTCCAATAATAGATTCAGTTCATCTAATATGTTGGCCAGTGCAATTGACTGCCTATTCCAATAAATACAAATCAATAAGATCATAATAGATGGATCCTCATCAGCAGTCAGCTGTATGGCCAATAATGCATCAGAACCACTAACCCATTTAGAAGAACATTTACAAGCAGTGTTAATCAATATTGCCAAGCCACCAAATGGTCTACCCAGATGACCGTGGCTTGCCACCTGTGTATAGGCCCAGTAGCCGTCTGTAACAAAGTGTGAAAGATGCATTGTCTCTTGCAAAAAAATAACATCTGGTTTTGGGTGTCTGTTATTCCTGCACCAAGATTTAAAATTCCTGAGACCACATGAGTTCCAGGAGATAACAGAAAGGTTAGCAAAGCTATGTGTCTCCTGACAAATCCAACTGCATGCCCGGTGGCTTTGTGAGGGGGTCAAGCCATGAGAGCCCCTTGATGGCTGACACAAAAGCCATGAGCTGATTCATCATATTCTCATCTAATTTCGGAGGAGCCGCCTGTGCAGTGTTGGTCGCTGTAACCTCCACAGGTGGCAAAGGAGTCTCTACAAAGCTTGTTGCATCCTCAATTGACTTAAACAAGTGAATTGATATAAGGTCCTCTCTTTGTTCCCAAATGAGTTTTATAATAAAGTGAGAATTGAAATTGCAGATCATTCTGTTATTATTCACTGATACTAACCTAATCCAGTCTATATTGTTAGATCTTATTGTGCGAAGGACTGGAATATCCGGTAAGGCATTTAACAAAAAAGCTCTATTCAAACGAGCTTTGCCATAACGAGATGAATCACTTAGCCAACCCATCCTAGTGGCAGAATTGAGCAGGTTTACCATTTGAGGTGTGTCATTCCATGGTGACCTGTTAAGTTGCTCACCATTACTCAGCGATGAGGGAGCCAACTGTACCTGAGCATTCGATTTTCCATGCGGTACAGGGGCCCCATTCACCTCCACTCCACTTTCAACACTTTCAACACCATCATCATACATTCGATCAGCGGGTAACAATTTTTGTCCACTTTCTTTGGCTTTTAGAGGTTTACCTGGGGCTTTTTTACCCTGATCCATACCTGCACCAATAATTACTTTTGCCGTTTTTTTATTCCCATCATTGGGTAGAAGTTCAATAGTACTGATTGTTTTTGTGCTAAAATTACTTCGGGAGTAGCAGTGGCTATTTTCGCATATTCCTCCCCCTGTAGGATCTAGTGCTACACCTACATTTGGCTTCTGTGATGCTTTCTTGTCACATTTGCCCATTCCCTGTAGGTTTGCCCCAGTCACACCACTAAGACCATGTTGGGTTGATTCTTTGCGATCAATTAAAGGCTTAGTAATTTTTTGAGCCGGTTGCTTTGGCTCAGAAAGGTTAAGCAGTACTTTTGACTCTTCATTCAATTGGTTAAGGTCAATGATCGTGTCACCACCAGATAGATTACATATGTCTTTCATATGTGTATTGTCTGTCTGTTTTGGCTATTGCTTGATTTTTTTTTCCGACTTTGGCTTTCATTCTTTTATCAAACACTTTGCGTTTTTCTGCTACAGCAAGGTCTCTTTTCTGTTTTTGCGTGAGGGCTATCACAGGAGCCTCTTCGATGCTACCTTCTATAAAAGGCACCCCTTCTCTCCCCCTCGGCTCCATAGTGTCCCCAGATAAGTCAATGAGGTCAGTGAGGGCCGAGGGGCTATCAAGAAGCTCACTCTCGGGGATAACATAAGGTGCATGAACCCCCACTCCATTCACATGTGACGGGTCAACTTTACTTGAGACTAACTCATTCACTTTTGATGTCAGATCTGCAACTTTTGCTATGTTCAATGCCACTATTTGTGGGAGGGGCGGAGCCGAACCCAACTTTAAGAGTGGATTCGTAGACTGTGTGTGTGCTACTATCTCAGCAAAGGTTTTCGTCTGAGTGGCAATAGAGTTTGTCTCTGTCCCCTCGCCCTGCTTCTGCGCAAGAACAGATATCATGTCGCAAGTAAAGGGCAACCCCTCAGTTCTACTTAGTTTACCAATCAGTTCTGTCATCTGTACCTGTAACATTCTAACCCTCCCATGAGTTTGCTTGTGGCCTTATCCAGTAAATTAAGTATTCGGGTAATAAATGGAAAGGCTTCTGGACTAAGTGGATGCTCATCAGGGCAGGGGGGAGGGGGCGCCGATGACCCAAAAGCATTACTGCTGGGCACTTTTCTAAAGGACTGGGAATCCTCTATATGCTCAAGCAAGTTGGAACTCTTGCTATGATGCATACAAGATTTTTCAAAACAGAAACAGGAACGCTAACTTTTTGCACAGTCGCGCCAACCAATGTTGATATTCCTGGGGTAAATATACTCCCGATATCTCGGCCCTCTCTTCGTGCAATGTAGTGGTTAGGCAAACTGTATGAGTAATTAGGCAGGTTGTTGAAGAGAAAAACATTCTGCACCCCATATTTCCTTTTAGTGACAGGGGTGGAAGGCTCATGTGAGAGCCTAATGCGCTCCCTAATTCTGTTTCAATTGCTGGTGCTAGCATCGAAAAAATCTGCAAGATGGTTGTGAAAGCGTTCAACGCCCATTATTCTTTTAATTTCATCTTTATGAAGGATTTCATCTAGATTCTCAAATTCATTTTCCCACCTTTCTGGTGAGATTTTATTCGTTTCTTTTATTGACAGTGATCCTAAGGCTTGTGGGTAGGTGGATGGTTTTATATGTATCCCCAAACTGCCACTAACACTTAAGATTGTTTGACTCAGGGGATCGCTCTTTGTCATTCGTAACACCCTCAATGTTGCTTACTTCCCCTTGAAGAGGAGCACTACTCCGTACTTCAGAGTAATTGAGGTCTTCCCCACTAATAGTGAAGGATACATTTCATCCCCTATATCGGATGGCAAGGGGTTAGTCTCTCCGCCTTTGTTAATAGATTTTTCTGAGTGGCATGCAAGCATCTCCCGCACTGTGGACTCAGGAATCCCAGTCACTACTGGATTGCAAGTCACCCCCTCCTCTGACTGTGTATTTGGTGCTGACCCACTTCCTCTATGGGGATGTATGACTACGCATCTCAGCTATTGCGGTGGAGGTAGATTGACTTTCCATTTCCGAGGATTTTATTTTGCTCATGCTAAGTTTTCCACCACTCCGTGAGCCATTTACCATCATCAGAGTACAATCAAGTTATAAACGTATGACTATAATGTGTTCCTTTGTTATCGCCGCGGTCGTCCCAATTGATCCTCGAGCTCGCGGCTAATTAACGCCGCTGCCTGGATGATTTTCAGATTGTAAACAACAAGTGCGAAGTTCAAGAATTACAAATCAAAAACGGAGTGTCTGAATGTTTTACATAACATTTTTCAATTTCAGAAAAAACAATGTAACGTAAAATAGCACTTTACTCACCCACACCCATCAGCCTAACAGGCCAACAACCCAACACTTACAAGGCACTTCCAATGCGTGTGCCCAATGTGCACGTGCCCAAGTGTTTGTAGGCTTGCTGGGAGGCTATGAGGGTGAGGGGGCGGTGTTACAGTGCGTGGGCTGCCCAGAGCTCGCGCCAGCACTCACGCAGTAACACACACACACAGATCACAGAGCACACGGGACACGTGTTGTATGCTCAGGTCCCCTGCAGCAACTACTGTGTGGACCGTCTTTATTAACAGTGCACATGCGCGAGCCTCCCTCTGGGCCGTGCATGCGCAATACCGCATACTTCACTACCAACATCCCTCCTTTTTCCCCAAACAAGAAACAATTAAAACATGTGCACACAACAATAACAGTTCAACAGTTCACGAACAGCCCTCCACCTATTGCGAGGCAGTGTCCATGATAAAGTCTTGGAACCTCTGCGGCGGCTTGCGCCCCGCCCGGCTTGGGTACCTTCTGGAAGCCTCGTGAGGTGTCTCTGGCGTCCCTGGAGCCTCTGGCGGTCTCTCATCCAATTGGTGGAGATCCTGTCCCGGGCCTTTATCCGGGCACGTCATGCGTTGCGGGGGTGGGCGCAGCCTCGATCCGCTTGAAGAATGACACATTCCTGGTGACCGTGCCTCTGGCATTGGCCGCTGTGATCATGGACCCCTTGACATGGGTCACTCCTAGTGGCTGCGCTTCATACGGTAATGACAGCTTCCCTTCCGGCCTGCAGTTCTGGACCAGCACCGTGTCCCCCACTACAATCGCCTTATCCGTTAGGTTCCGCCTGGCGCTTTCCCACTCACTCTGGACAGCCCTTTGCGCTCGCACTCGGTTGTTGACGATCACTCCCGGGCAGCGCCCTTTGATTTCCGTCAGTAGACCCCTGGGAGCTCGTTTGAAAAGGGCCTCAGCGGGCGCAACCCCGGTGGACTGATGCGGGATCATGCTGTATTCGTGCAGAAATTCAAAGAGGTTGCGGCGGAGCTCTTCCCCTCCATTCATTGATATTTGAAAGATCTTGTTCAGCATCTGCATGAAGCGTTCCACTTCCCCATTTGCTCTGGGCCAGAGAGGGGTAACCTTCCGGTGCTTGATCCCCCTTTCCTCACAGTACTGAGCAAACTGTTGTCCCTGGAATGGTGCCCCGTTGTCCGAGCAAATCTCGATGGGGAACCCATGGGTGGCAAACATCTTATCCAGGGCCAGGATGGTGTGGTCGCTGGCTGTGGATTCCACCAGCTTCACCTCCGGATATCGCGACCACTGGTCCGCCACTGCAAGAAAGTACATTCCTCGGCCCGTGGACCCGAAGTCCGCATGCACCGTCCCCCATGGTCGCTCACTTCTCTCCATGGCCTGGATGGGCGGCCCTCTCTCCACTGGGCTGGCCGCCTGGCACGGTATGCATGCCCGCACAAATTCATCCACCCTGCTCTCCAGGTCTGGGAACCACACCTTCGCCGCCCCTTGGTGGCCTTTGTGGGCGAGCTGCAGCACCTTTCCCACCAGTGTCCGTGGTATGACGATCTGGCACCCCCTCAACAGGAGACCATCGTCAGCAACTGACAGCTCGTGGCGTGCCCTCCAAAGCGCTGTAGATCTTTCCGTGATCCATAGTCTCTCCTGGCATTGTTCATTAGCACTTCACGCCACTCTCCACTGGCCACAGCCTCCTTTACTACCAGGAACACTTTGTCCACGTTCGACACATCAGCTATATCCTGGCGTGCCAGGGCCACTGGCAGCACTGACTCCACCACTATCTGCACCACCTCCACACAGTCCGCCACTTCATCCGAGTCTCGGGTGCGTCCAGCCCCCGGGTGACGGGACAGATAGTCCGCTGGATTGTGCATGCCCGGGCGATACTGCAGCTTGGCCCCATATTCCATGAGCGAGAGCATCCATCTCTCGATGCGCGTTGGGGGCTTGGACGAGGCCCTGGACATGATCAGGATCAAGGGCTTGTGGTCCGTTATAACTACTACCGGCTTGCCCAGGATGTAGATCAGGAAATGCTTGCAGCCCCATAGGATGGCTAGGGCCTCGCGCTCAATTTGCGAATATTGCTTTTCAGTCTCAGTGAGCGCCTTGCTGGCATAGGCGATGGGCCGCATGATCCCCTGCGGGTCTGCCTGCATGAGGACCGCTCCCAAACCCACCGGGCTGGCATCCACCACTATTTCCGACTCCCTGTCCGGATTGAAATATGCCATAGTCTCCTGCCCCGACAGGGCGCTCTTGATATCGGCGAACGCCCTCTGTTCCTTCTCTGTCCAGGCCCACACCACATCAGTCCTGGTCAGAGACCGCAAGGGTTCCGACAGTGAGGCCGGGTCGAAAATAAAATGTCTGCAGTAATTGGCCATGCCCAGGAAGTTCCTTATTTCTATGGGGGACTCCAGCGGGGCTGCCTCTCGTATGTCCCGTACCTTCTCTGGATCAGGTGAGATGCCCCCAGCATGGAACACAAACCCAAAAAACTCCAACCGGTCCTTCAGAAATTCACACTTTTTCTGGTGTAGGGTCAGTCCCAGGCCTCTGAGTCTCTCCAGTGTCCGCTCCATGCGCATCAGATGTTCCATCTCCATTTGTGCAAACACCAGGATGTCGTCCAACATGTTGATCACCCCATTCAACCCTGCCAGTGCCCCCCGGATGGCGTTCTGGAAGACTTCCGCTACTGACGAGATTCCGAAGCTGAGCCTCTTGAACTGGTACAGCCCCTCGTGAGTCGTAAAAGTGGTGATATATCTAGACTCCGGGTGCAGTTCCAGTTGATGGTAGCCGGACCTCAGATCCAGCTTGGAGAAGACTCTCGCTCCTTGTAGTTCGCCGACAATGTCATCCAGGGTGGGCGTGAGGTGTCGCTCCCTTTTGATTGCCATGTTCGGCAGCCTCATGTCCACACAGATGCGGACTGCTCCGGGTTGTTTGGGCTTCCGGGCAGCAACAATTGGCGAGACCCACGAGGTCGGGCCTTCCATCCTCTCGATAATGTCTAAGTCAATGAGCGCTCGCATCTCCTTCTCCACCTGTGCCCTTAAGTGGAACGGTATCCGGTGATGTTTGAGAGCCGTTGGTCTCACCGACCAATCTATGTGAAGCCTGATGGGGTCCCCTTTTAGCTTCCCCACTCCTTGGAAAACGGTGTTGAAGCGCTGTAGTAGGCGGTCTATATCAGTGTGGTAAACGTCCAGCATGAAATGCACTATATTGAGGGCTTCGGAGGCGGCACAGCTCAGGAGGAAGTGCGGGCTTACACTTGTCAAGAAGAACCTCGCCTTAATCTTGTTCTGCCCATGGGACAGGGGCGTCACGAACATTCCCTGGATCGGTAGCGGGGTATTTCCCCCAAAAGCGTATATCAGCGCCTTGGACTCAGACAGCTCGGGGGGGGCCTGGAAGGGCTTCA
Source organism: Ambystoma mexicanum (assembly GCF_040938575.1). Taxonomy (NCBI): domain Eukaryota; kingdom Metazoa; phylum Chordata; class Amphibia; order Caudata; family Ambystomatidae; genus Ambystoma; species Ambystoma mexicanum. Next base: position 533,769,994 of record NC_090933.1, on the reverse strand, counting down.
TAGTGTTCAGTCGCCAGCACGCAGACTGACGCACCCATGTCTATAAGAACAAGAGTGGGGACCTCCCCAATGTTCACAGTGCATGTTGGTTGCCGGCTTCCTCTGGGACCGGTAGCGATGCTCGAGATGAAGAAGGTCTCCTCTTCCTCCTCTGCTATGTCCAGATCCTGTGTTCCTTGCTCAACCGACGACACACCCTTCACTCTCCGGGTTTGTTCCCTCCGATTCTCGCTGGCCCCCTCGATGCCGTCACCGGGGTGGATGCCCTGCACACCCTCGCATAATGACCCGGCGTGCCGCACCAACCACAGACTCGTGTCTTCGCCGGGCATTCTCCCACATGCAGCAGGTCATATCCGCAATACGGGCATGACTGCACAGTGCCAGTTGCAGGAGGACCATCCACCCTCCTTGGTGTCCATCGTGCTCTCCCTGGGGCGGAGCGCTCTATAGCGAAAGCTTCTTCTCCCTTGCCAGGGTGCATGGCCGCATCCATCTTCGCCCCCCTAGACTCCGCCAGTTCGTAAGCGCTCCCTGTGTCAAGGATCTGCTGTAGGGTCAGGCCTGGCTCTCTCAACACTTGGCTCCTTAGTTTCCCCGAACTGCACCCTTGCAGCAGCTGGTTCCGTACCATATCCTACGCATTCACCCACCTGCAGGTGCTAGTTAGGTGCCTCAGCCGTGCACAGAACTGGTCCAGCGACTCCCCATCCTGCTGTCTCCCTGCACACATAACGAACCTTTCGAAGTCGACGTTCGCCATCGGAATAAAATGGTCCTGGAGAGCCTGCTTTACAGCATCATACGTGAGCACTGGGATGGTGAGAGAGTCATAAATCATATGGACCTCTGAGCCCGCAGAGTACACCATGGTGGCAATCTTCGTGTCATCATCCTCTTCACCAGAAGCCCTAAAGAACATTTCTAGTTTCTTGACCCACAGAAGCCATTTCGACCCCAGCTTAGATTCCTGGGCGAAGTACTCACAGTCTGGCGCTCTATGATGGTGGCGTAAGCAGCCCAGCCACTGGATGAGAGTGCAGATGATCAGCACTAAGGATGATACCAGATGGTCTTCCGGGAATGGATGGTTCCAGGTCTGGGTGTCTTGTTTTCAGCCATGGAAAGACCTCCTGTTTGTCTCCCCTTTAGATTTTCTTTCTTTTTTTTTTTAGAGTCCACAGCCCTTCAGCATGTCAGGGCTGTGGAAAGTTCCAAAAATTCACTTTCTAGGCAGGGGATCACAGCCGGCGCACGAGCACCGTCTCAGGGCCGCAATCGCTGCGATCCGCGTAGCATTAAAGATGGCCACCGGCCATGTACGTGGGTCCGGAAACGAGCCTCTCTCTCCGACGTCATTGGATCGGTGGCTCAGAGCTACATTGTCGTGCTCGTCGCCAGTGTTACAGTGCGTGGGCTGCCCAGGTCCTGCGCCAGCACTCACGCAGTGACAAACGCACACAGATCACAGAGCACACGGGACTCGTGTTGTATGCTCAAGTCCCCGGCGGCAACTCCCGGGTGGACCGTCTTTATTAACAGTACTTCCAATGCATGCGCCCAATGCGCATGTGCCCGAGTGCTTGTAGGCTTGCTGGGAGACTGGGAGGGGGCGGGGCCCTGACACGCAAAGACTTCTGGGCTTTGTAGTTTGGCAGTCCAAAATGTTCCTTTGTCCAACGCGGCAAGCAGTATGGCGTTTCGCCTCATCCTCGTTGCAGCCGCCTTCCTCTTCTCCTTACAACGTCCCTGTTGTTTAAACTACCAGTAGCTCAGCAGCCCAAAAGCCTAACACTTACAAGGCACTTCCAATGCACTTCCACCATTTTTGTAGATTGGTATATTGAATACTTCCTTGCATGTGACTATTTTCCTGTTCTGATACAACCAGAACCATTTTGAAATTGTGTAATTGTGAGGATAGTCTCCTGTAAAGGGGTTTCACAATGGGTCTTTAAATAACCCTCATGTCTCTTTGTGTTGTGAGAAGCACATGTGCCATGCAGCAACCTTGTGGAAGCCAACGATGCACGTTTCATGCAAAATGATTTCACTGAGAACCTTTTCTAAGGACAATTAACATCACATGACTGCATACAGTTACAAAGTAAATGTTTAACACCAACTAAATATGACTTTGCACATTTCATGTTTATTTGTGATTTACTATCCAAGTACACTGTCCTGCCACCAAACTAATCCACAATGCCCTTGTTCACACATCACCCTCATTCCCAACACCCTTGCCATCCCTCTGGCCTCAAGCCCAACATAAGTGTTTCAGAACTGCTGTTTTAATTAGGTGGCCGTTTCTCCATTGCGCGATTGCTCCACTTGTTAACATGCAGCAGGGTGCTTTGACCAAGAATGGGAGCTACTTCCCATTGAGCATTCTGTGGCAGAAGTGAAATTTTGTGACTCCTACCCATGATACGCTGCAATGTCAGGAGCAGTGTTCTCTGCTTGGTCTAAGCTCCTGACTCTGTGGGCTGCACCAGCTCTGAAACCCTCTGGCCCATCACTATATTAATGGCTGTTGTGTCTGTGAGGTGGCGGCAATGCCAGGCCATCACCCTAGCCATCCATCGGGATGAGCCCTGCACTGCACTAATGAACTGATTGTTCCCCCCACGTCTACACATCAGACCGTAAAGGATGAAAAATGGTGTAACAACATCCAACACGCTATGTTAGACAAGATTAACCTACTCCAAGAGAAAATTAAAGCCAATTTCAACAGTTTACCCAAAGCCTCGCCCCCAACACAGGCTGGTACTGAGCCACAAACCCCCACCACCTCAGACTCAAATCCCCTCACACCCTTTGCATTCAGAGAAGTAACCATCCCTGAAGTCCTACTAATCTTAAAGCACATAAAACCCTCGCTATATAAAGGCGACATCTGCCCTGCTAACATAATCAAGGACTGTGCTGCAGCCTTAGCACCCTTCTTTACAGCCTTTATTAATGCCTCATTTACCTCTGGCACTGTACCCTCATCCCTTAAGGAAGCTTGGGTCCGGCCACTGCTAAAAAAGCCCACACTTGACCCAGACTCCCCCAACAATTACAGACCGATCACCACTGTGCCATTCCTTCTGAAAATACTTGATAAATCTGCCTACCTACACATACAATCCTACCTGGAATTGCACAACATCTTGGGCAAGAGGCAATCTGGGTTTCACCCACGGCATGGCACAGAATCAACCCTGCTAGATTTTAAAAATGAGCTCCTAGAAAACATGGGCAAGGCTGCGCTTCTCTTGCTCCTCAACCTATCAGCAGCGTTCGACATGGTTGACCACACAATACTAGGGAAACATCTCATAAACTTTGCCCACTTCTCCCAAGAAGCTACCACCTGGATAACTTCCTTCTTAGAGGGCCGAGCCTTGAGGGTCTTCTCAGACCAGGCATCAGCCGCTTCCTCTCCCATCAGCTGTGGATTGCCTCAAGGTTCATGCACCTCGCCAACCCTTTATAACCTCTTCACCCTACCACTATTTAATGACCTGGAATGTCTCGGCATAACGTTTACCAATTATGCTGATGACACACAAATTCTTCTTCCACTATCTGGTGACTATGAGAAAGACCTCAGAACCTTACAACAGACCTATGCAATCATCCAGGCTTGGATGGCGGCCAACGGCCTATGCCTTAACGGGGATAAAATGGAACTCCTAATTGTAGGCCCAAAGGAAACCTTAAAAAAACTTGACACCAAATACAGCAACTTCAGCATCGAGAACACTATCATCACAGTCTCTGCTGCAGTAAAAACCCCCGGATTCTTTTTGGACTCCACCCTCTCCATGAATAGACAAGTTAATTATATTTCCTCATCAGCAGCCCACACCACTAAAATCATCAATGCGGTAAAAGCCTACCTCTCCGCAAAGAACTGTCTCAACTATGCCAGAGCCACCATAGGCACAAAACTGGACTACTGCAATGTCCTCCTGCTAGGTACGCCTGCCAAGAACATCAGCAAGCTACAAATTGTGCAAAATAATGCTCTCAGAGCTGCTCTCAGTATCCCCAGAAGAGAGCACATCTCCCAGGCCAGACAAGATGCCCACTGGCTCCCTATCAAAGAACGCATACTGTTCAAGGCACTCACAATCACACAGAGATGTCTCTCCCAATCTGCGCCCCGATACCTAGCGGTTTGAATACACCTTGCACAATCACTCAGACCTAAGCGAGAACTCTACTCTGACCAACTCTCGATCCCTGTCTTTAACAGAGCCAAAGCCGGCGGTACTAGCTTCCAAGTGCTAGCACCAAAATCTTGGAACTTACTACCACCCAAACCAGAAAGGAAACATCACTCTTAGCCTTTAGAAAGACTTTGAAAACCATACTATTCAAATAACTGCTGCTCCACTGTAACCGAGGAACCTGATTACTGCCTAATTACTGTATGATCTTGAACCTGAAAACTGTACACTGTTTTTACCTGCACCCAAGTGAATATGCTGTAACAGCGCCACGATGCCCTAGGGCAGTTGCGCGCTTTATAAATGGAAATAAATAAATAATGTAGCTAGAAATTAGTAAAAGTGGAATATCCACTTGCCTTATTCAAACACAAATAATTTCATAAAAAACATTTGAATTTCTTCTTAAAATTGGGTAATCATAAGTTTTTAATTGTCATATTACAATATTTCATTCATATTGTACATAGTACGTATCACAATTTATAATGCATGAATCATCAAAGAAATCATAAAAATGATAATAATAGAAACAATGAGCTCAATACGTTTGGGGATTTGTAGCCCTTCGTCAGGAGCAACATTTCATCTAGTTCTCTTATTCATTTTCATTACTTTGTCCGTAACATCTGCATGGTGGGGTGAGAGGAGACAATAAACATAGTGTTCATTAACTACTGTCTTCTTGTGGTGGATTCTCCATATATAACATTCCCTAAATGTGTATAGTCCAACCTGTTGTGGGTGCCGCCTGGAGGTCACTATATGAATCCCAATAATGGGTTCCTTGGAATCCCTCAGGGGGTGAAGCGTGGTGTCACCCAGCGGTAAATGCCCTAAAAGAATTGGAGGTTTGTATCAGTAAGTATATGGAGGTCCCCATGGGTGTTTTTGTGCCAGGTGTCTTTCATGATTACCATGATTGCGGTGAGCAGGGGTCGGAGATAAGGTGCTGGTGGTTGGTGTGGACACCTCAGTGGTGGCAGAGGCAGGTTATGTCGACCCAGATATGCTAGGTCCTGCTTCCACTCCCTGGGTAGCATGTGGGCTTGCTTAGATGCATCTGGAATATGCTGAACAGAGGCCCACAGGAGAGGGGTGGGTTGACCTTTAGGCGGAGAACTGTTTAAACATTGGTGCATTTGCCTTCAGATATGCATGCAACTTAATTGGTGTCACAAGGAAGTTTGGTTTCTATTGACTTTTATGGACATACGCACCTTGGGAATAGCTCTGGGAATTCAGCATGATGCTGTACCCTCCATCACTAGGTATCTTTACATGGGCAACATACAGCAAAGATATGTTTGGGCTATGGATACTGCGTCAGTTACATGGATGTTGTTTTCTATTGACTGTGGTGCTTTCACAGTGCGTTTCATTGTTTAGGACGATAACAGATTGCATGTGGTCATAGAGGGTGCTGTGTATGCATCTTCAGATTGCACAAAGTCACACATGTTTTGATGTGATAATACATATCAGTCATCATATGCATGTAGACGTGAGGCCCTGCCGTGGGTGTCACATGAATTCAATTCATCCAGTTGACTCCCATGACCTTTAGACGATGGACTCTGGTACGCCAATGTGGCCAACCAAATCCACAGCCTGTAACATGCATGTGGGTAGGGATTCTGGTTATGCATTCACATCACAGAGTTGCTTTGCTCACATGCTGCCCATGCGGTATTCACCAGACTTGGGTTGCCCATGCTGTATTCACCAGATTTGGGTTGACTGACTGCTCCAACCCCTGCTCCTCCAAAACCCTAATGGCCAGCCATGTGGAAAATGATATTCGTCTTGTCTTAACCGGGTTATGAGGGTGAGTGGCTCAATTTAGCCACCTCCTCTTCCATCTGCCTGCCGCTGGTGAATAGAGATTAGAGTCCACACCCTGCCCTTCAGGACATTCCACAGCTACCACCGTGACTTGTATATTTTCCCAAATGTTGCTCCAAATAGTTCCCACGCATGACTAACCACCTCATCAGCAAGGACTGGACCTCTGCCTCACTCAAATTAGGGTTTATCAAATGCATTTCAGGCATCTTTTCTTTGACTTTTCCCCTGGTATTTTTTTCATGAAATGTGGGCTCGGATGGCAATGGGAAATAGGTGCTATTGAATGGATTGTGTTTACCATGATGGCCCCGCTGAGCTTCCTGTTTGCTGCATGGTGCTATTTCCGGCGCCAGAACTGCTGATAGCTAATGCCTCCACTTTTCAGGCACTACTGCTATTTGTGCTTGAAAGTGGGGGGGAATTATAGATTAGCGTGGGTTTACGCTGGAAAGGACAAAATGACTGTTGCCACCAGAGGCTTGGTCGCACACCCGGGGCCTTATAATTTGGTAATAACTAGCCATGGCGTTAATGGAAATTCCTTGGGAATGACTGGCATGTTTACCACCACACTCATAATGAGGCCCTAAAGTGTAAACAAAAAAACAGTGTTCATATTGATGTGATTCAGACATTTTTGCCATATTGTGTTCAATGTGAAATGTGTTAAAACACTGTGCTGCACATTTTATGGATGCATGTGTTAATGTCACCTTACCTCTGTGGGCTGCTTTCTGAACCGATGTGTATTTTTGCACCGCAGTGCATAATGGTGATGATATTGCCAGGGTATATGCTTAATACCTAGACAATCCTAAATTTGGTATCCACCTCCCACTGGTGGATATGCCTAAATCGTAGGATCCCAATTTGCCCTGCAAACACGGCCCATGGCAACTGAGGTCCTGATACCAGTGTTCCAGCATTTCAAGGGGGCGTCTGCTGTCTGCAAGCTGTTCTTTTCCTATGAAAGCCACGGCGAGCCAACACAAGTATTTAGGATGGCAGCCACACAAGCAGGAATTTCCCAAAAGAAAACCATAAAGACTTTTAACACCAAGAATTTGATAGACTGCCGGAGCCAGTGCCGTTAAATGCGAGCACTGCTTGCAGCAGAGCCTTCACCCGGGCTATCAAGTGCCACTAAAAATAAAACAAGGTTAGACATTCTGACTGAGTGTTATTGAAAGTCAATACTGTGGTTATTACATGGCAGCTTGTGATTTAAAGGTGAGGGGAATGGACCTCCGAAGTAGAAACAAAAAGAGGGTGGTGGGTGGGTAACTTAATACATACATGCTGATAAATCGCCTCGGCCTGAAGAACCTGGAACAGAAAATACTGCACCTAAGAGAAGAGGCAGAGACACAGGCAGACACTTGTTATCTGATTCTGGTGTCATTTTAGCAGAATTTGAAACGCCCAGATATAGACTAATATTCAGTGGGTTTATAGAGATACACAGTACTAGTGCTCTTGGCCGACACAAAGTGCCGTTCGCCACAATAACATAAACTGCATCCTGGCGGGCACTTGCCCCACATGTATTCCTTTTGTCCGGCATAGTCATTATGACTGAAAGTAACTTCGCAAATCTCTTGATTTTAATTCTCTCTTTACCCCTCCTCCTGCTCTCCAATGTCTCCAGGCAGTGTCATGTCCAGATGCTGCTCCACCACCCATGGCACACAGAAACAATCAAGATTAATGTGCTCTTGCATTACATGCCAAGTGGACAGGGAGGGCTTCCCAGCAACCTGTTAATGCTTCCCTTTAGCACATTTGCAGTAGCGTATGAAATGCTACTTAAAATAAATAAATAAATATTGTCACTGCAAAAAAACAATAACTGTTCATGACAGGATTTTTTTTCTTAGTTCATTTATTGAAACAAAATAAAAAAAATAGCCCCCATTACAGTGAGGTTCCACACATGAATTAATATTTTGTAAGTTGAACTACCTACTATGAAGTAGGCATTTAAAACTTGAAGCACAGATCTGGGCTGGATGTTTGCTGTTTAGGGAAAATGGCTATGGCCATAGACTGTCGTCATCAGCCTTCACTTGCACAGTTACTCATTTTGATCCCTCATAGGCAACAGATGGTCAAAGAGGAACTGGCGCTGTTGGGTACTATTCTGCTCTACCTATCACCCCATTAGAGGACTCACACCCTCACCTGCTGTTGATGTAGGGACTAATTGTTGCCACACACATAGGATAACATGCTGCTGAAATGATATTTTAATTGTATTGTTATTTTTTTGACTGTGAGCTAACGGGTTGTGAACCATGCATGGGATGGAGTCCCGCGCTTGACCCTGGAGACATCCAGTGGGGTGATCCTGGGGGCAGTGCGTCTTAGTGGATGAGTGAATGGGGGTCCTGGGGTACTACGGGAAGGATCCCCTTATTGCTCTCCTTTCTGTCCTGCTGTTCGGTCAGAGACCATCGCATGTGGAATCACCTCTTATTCCTCCGGTGGCACCTTGAGCAGACCCAAACCTTCCACCCAGCAAGATCCTCCGGATGACAAACACCAGTCAGATAAGGCATCTCACACACACTCTGGAACTTTGAGTACTCATATGGCTGGAAGCCGCAGAGCCACCCTTAAGTGAGAAAATCACAGTTCATGGTAAGCCAGAGCATCAGGGAATCAACAATGCCTTGCAGACCCGAAAGGAAATATTTCTGTTGATCCAGGAGATAAGTCTACACATTGCAGCTCATTACAAGTTTGGCGGTATTTCGGAGGTAAATCCACCAAAATATCATCAAATGGAATTACCATTACTGCCACTTGGTCCTGCAGATTTGTCACGGGACCAAATTTGCTGTGTATTGGCGGTAAGGTAGAAAATGTACTACTAGCATTATGCTAGAGGTAAATCCTCCAATTTACCACCAAAGTTGTAGTATGGCAGTGCAGTAATGTGGCAGTAATGTAATGGTAACAGAGTTTTATCCTGCACTGCTGTACTCATAAAGAGTCCCAAGGTCTCAATAGCAATAGCAAGACCAAATTGGGGAATATGGCATCTTAAATAAAGACTACATTCCTACTGAGTCATCCTTGTCCTTTAAAATATGCATTACCACCATTCAGCGGGCTGACACATTTAGTTCACTGTCCCTTTATGAGGAACAACAGAGACATGTAGCATACAATGCGGTTCTCCCAAAGACCAGCACGAAAGCACAGCTCTGACATCACGGCTTTCCAAGGGAATCTGTGCAGAATTCAGAGGTATGAACATTTTCTGCTTGACTTCCCGAGTAAGTCAGCACAGATGCCCAAACCAGTTAACTCTTTCCCATGGGACATAAAAAAGATGGCATGTTCAAAATGGGTTTTACTATGCTCACCCTCATCAGCATATTCTGCAAGTAGAAAAGAGTCTTCCAGAAAATGCATACACACAGAGAGACATCACTAAGGAGGAGGAATAAAACCAAAATGGCGGACAAGCCATGAAAAGCTTGGTCAACCCTTATACACTCTCACCAAGCACAGGTTATTGCCAGTCAGTAAGACTAGGGAGGTCTGAGAGGACAAGCTAGCTTGGACCAAGGCAAGAGGTTAAGGAGGAGTCTCAAATCTGAAGTAGTGATATCAAAATCCAAAGCACACGTGTTTCCCGGACAGGGATTGGACTCCAAAAGCAGGATTGTTTCAGTCCAATCACATCTTGGCTTTTTTCATTTAAAAGAAGCAGTCTCCCACTCCTTCACTTCATTCTTTCCCAAAGAAAGTGCAAGGGAGAAATGATGCGCGTGGTCCACGCAGTTGTAATAAACAGTCCTCATCCTTTGTGTGCCCTGGAGACCTAATCAAATTCAGGAGTTCCTTAAAAGCACAACTTTTCAAACTGGCTTTTTCACTTCCAAAAATGCACTTAAATATTAATGCAATATATCTTTAAAAAGGCATCAAAATGAAATGAAAATACTTTTGTTAAAGGGACATTATAGTTAAGTTTGCCTTAAAAAAACGATTAAATATACAAATGTAACACAGACGATACGGTTGCAGAAAAGAAAAATACATGGTCGGAAATTAACGCAACCATAACTATGACCCCACTATAATGAAACAAGCATGTCTTGGCCACTGCCATGCACCACTTACAATCTCTCTACGTATGCTAATTCCCTTGGAAAACCTGCTCTACTATTTACATTTGACAATAGTTAGGGTGTATTTTTGGGGTGTTGCCCCTCACATTGAAATCAAAAATACACCATCAGTCTTTTTTTAATGATGCCTTGTCCGCTGTTGAAGTCTTTTTGAAAGTTTGCCTGCATATATGTCATACGGCATTTTTATTGGCATATGCAATGTAAAAGAAACAGTGCAAGGCGTAGGTAGAACACGGGGCTGTTTTATAATGGCAGAGGCACAGTTAGGGCTGTTGTAGAAACCATCGCTGGTTACTTTTCTGGGTTGGTTTCTTGTGTTGCAACCACAACATTCCTTTAATGGAGATGTGTTACCATATTTCATAAGATTTATTGTTAGACCAACATAACCATAAAGTCCATTTAACAAAGTTCTTTCACTGAATTTCATAGTTTTTTTTCTTTATTTTAGGACCTCAACCATAATGTCCTTTTAAGAATTCAATATCACTTCGTTTTTAATGTCATGCAATATTACAAAAACAGTATCGCCCTAGAATGATCTGCAATCATGCCTGATGGGCACTTGTCCCGGGCATGACTATAGGCTATGCCCCAGTCCTCACCAAGTTGCTCTAAGTGACCAGGCCTGGCCGGCAGCCAGACCTAATGATGACTTTACTCCATTTCAGGTCCGTGGGTCACTGGACTTGGTCTCCCGCCATTGCCAGTGGCTACTTTGCTTGAGGAACTGCCTAGATACTCAAAGTAGCTACTGAAACTAGCCTGTATCTCCTCCTGGTGGACACATTACCCTCACTGAGAGCTGTGTCACCTGAATAAGCCACTGGCAGACTAGCCCAGTGACCACTTTACCCCCATTGCAGGTCTCTGGGACACTGGCACTGCCAAGGCATGCACATTTGACACTCAACCCGACTTGTGGCCAGGTCAAGTTGCAACTTTACCTCCAGGCTCAGTGGCTGCCCCGGGTTGCTTCGTGGGACTGTGGGCCACTGGCTATGGCCTGCTGCCACGGTCAGTGCCATGCCCCACTCCAGAACCTGAAGTAGCCACTGGGTTTGACCTGGTCTGAGGACTGGCTTTGGGTCCATGGAAGCCACAGTAAGAAGGGCCTTTTATGCATTTGGTGGCATGTTGAATCCCTTTGTGACCCCCACAACCTTGCCTTGGGTTGGGGGTTTGATCAAGGGTTGCAAAATGCAACTATTCAAAACTTTTAAAATGTGAACCTAAATGGCGGCTTTTTAAAAGAATGTCAAGCCCTCGACCAACCAGATTGGCAGTGTTCCAAGTAGCCTATTAGGTTGCACCTTAGTAGGCCTGCAGAGCTAGACTCGGGTCATCTGGATATGTATCTATGGCCCTGAACCCAAACTAACCACACAAAGGACAAATTAGCCCTATACGGGTCAATGATGGATTCATGCAAACCCATGGATGCCTACTTGATTTTGACTACTTTTGCACACTTTTAAAAGAAACAGCTGGATAGATTTGCACCAGATTTGCAAAAGCATGCTTTCAAAACCATATGTCTGCTCCTTGCAATTTGGCATCAGTCAGTGTAGTGGTTCAAGCTGAAGGCGCAAGAGAACATTTGTCTATGCAGAATGTATGGGAACACGTCTGAATTGGAATGCCTTTATTCCTCCGTCCCTCGCTTTATGGAACGCTATAAGCCGTCCAAATGTTCCTTATCCTAAAGGGAGTCTAACTTATCCATAACTAAAGGGCCACTATCAATGGCAGCGTTCTCTTGTATTTCCAAAATGAGCCCCAAGGTTTGAGTGCTCGCCACCTGTTGTTTACATGGGCACATGTTATGTTGGGCTGAAGCTAATTGTTCTAAGATTGCCTACGACACTTTGACTGGTATTTGCTGGACCCTGTGTGCCCTTTCTTCTCCCGTATGCTACACAGTTAAAAGGAAGCCTCGTGGTTTAGAAACAACCACCCAATGTTGTTTTGAGTTCTGTCTGTACAGGTAAAAAAGCACTGCCTCCAAATGATCAAGATTAACCAAACTCACAAGGCGTTCGACTGCCATAAAAGGATTGGTGGCGATAAAGGCAGTGATCGATGTGAGCGGGAACGATCAGGAACAGTGTTCCATTACTTTTATTTTTTTCTATTTACCATTCCTCTACTTTAAAGGACCATATTCACCTTTCTATACAGGGGATGTGTTTATTCATGTCCTTGTGCAGGTGTAAAGTTGTAATGAGAGTCTTAGTTACTGGTCACTCACACTATTGCAATGCCCCGGCCACAACACGATGGGCCTCATTACACGGAAGGCGGTAATGGTTAACGGCCACCGTTAATGGTAACGGTGACCGTTAACCATTACCGCCTTACTAGGAGGTCCCTTAGCGGGTTGGTGCTTTAACGCCTGCTTTTTGCAGTCGTTAAAAAGCAACCCGCTAAGGGACCTCGGAGCTAATTACGGCACCGCAAAATTGCGATGCCGTAATTAGCGCCTTCCCCATTCCCGTAGAGCCCTATGGGGCAGAAATGGGAATGGGGAAGGGCAATGGCGGAAGGGGGATTTACCGCCCCACCAACCTTGGAATGGGGCGGTAAATCCCCTTTCCGCCAAGGCGGTGCCGGTAATTTACCGGCATGGTCCAGGGTGCTAATAGCACCCTGGATCACCGCCTTCCGTGTAATGAGGCCCCTTGTCACATGTTGCACTATGCTTTCGACCTACCCTCTCCCCTGCCGAGACCACAGTTCCACCACTTTTTTGGGTACACTTCTACCACTGGATAATGGCAAAGGAACTGGCTCCTGAGATTGCCCCATTTTACCACGAGTGATCCCTGGGGCACCACAATCATCAGAGGCTCCAGGAATGGCTGACCAGCCACCACAGGTCAGTAAGCATTCAAGAAATACACTGTCAGAAACAACCTTCAGACTATTCACAGAACAACAGGAAAAACAGGATAGGGAGGAATATGTTCTCTCCTCCAGGATGGATTGTATGACTGTTTTTTCCATTACTTCTTATTCAAATCCAGCATTGCTCGCTGTGTGTGTACATTGAGCGCACATGTATGTGGTACAACGTCCACTCCCTCCAGATTCTGTTCATCTGTTGTCACTGTAGGTGTTGCTAGTATGCCCTATGATTCCTGCACACTTCCTGGGAAGAATGTCTTGTCCAGTGTGTGTGGTCTGTTGGAGGGTGAGGCAAATGCTGGGTACTGTTGTCATGTCCATTTACTGTGGTGTCCAACAGGGGGGGGAAGGGTTGTTAGTTGGTACAGAGTCTGGATTTTTGGTTGAAGGGACTTATTTGTGTAGATGTTGTGGACATGTGTCTCTTTCTGGTTTATATGCCATGGTGGGTAGAGCATGTTTTTGTGATGAGGAGCTGAGGATTGCCCTTTCATAGGTGTCCTTTGTTTCGCAGCCTGCCCTTCTCCCTCACCCTGTTTTGTCGTTCCTCGCCCCCAACAGGTGCCATGTTTCCATCAATGTGCCTTCCAGGCTTTCAGAACATGCATCATTTTTGTCCTGTCTTTCTGACTGTGCCTTCCTCTCTTGACTCCTTTCTCTCTGCCCTCATCCACTGTAACAGCGGCCATCTCTCTCCTAATCTTCCCACCAGCCAGACTCCTCCTTTCACCACAATTCCCCCATTCCCCTCTCTCTCTCTCCACTCCCCCGACCTTCACCTCCTCAGTTGGTGTCCTTTTACTTCCCTGCCTCCATTGGTGACTCATAGGCACACGTGACACCTGACAGTTGTTGTGCAGAACGTGTGAGTCTGCGATCAATGGCCCTACTTGTGCCCACATCCCGGGGCTGACTGACACCTGTTTCCAGAGTGCATGTTGTGCTGTGCTTGAAATCTCTTTGCTTCACTGCCAGTGTTTCTCTGTCAATGACTTTTGATGTTGTGAGATTGATAGTTGGTCATCACGCTCTATTATTTTGATTTCCAGACGTTGACACTGGTTGGTTCCATACGGGATTAGTCATGGCTGTCCAGTTTCTTTACGTTGATGTACTGCATGTCTTTGCAAGCTTGGAATGTTATTTCAGTTGTTCAAGTTAAATCCTGTGACAATGTATTTCCCTGTACAGTGTAAATGATATATAGTGTTCATTTACACAAATTACACATTTAAAAGAAAAATCTTGCCTATCTGTGTTTCTTCACAAAATGATTCTCTTTGGGAGAGTATTTTTCTCTGGCTACGCAGTGCCTCACACCGCCACATTTATAAATGGCAGCACTATTAAATGCCAAGGACGAGTATGGTTGTCTTTTTTGCATAGTCTTGTTTAATAGCCTGGCAGTTAAGGGGTTCAACTCCAATTTAAAAGCCTGGTTTATGACTCTGTTTAGTGTTGTTTTAATGGAACTCCAATAATCGGTTTGATGATTTGACATCCTTTCTGAGGTAGTAGCAGTATTTTAATTGACATATGTTGAATTGTCGTGCTCCTGTTCGATGTCCATTATATTGAGTCGGAAACTGCTTTTTTACAGACACATAAAAGTGAAGCCTTTCAATTAACACAAAAGAGTTTCTTAACAATTAGTTTTCAAGCCATCGAGCAACATCATCTCTTACAGTGTCTACAAAACTTCCCTATGGTTAGGTACAGCTGAATATTTTCAAAATGAGCAAAAAATGTTGTTAGTGTATATTGAATGGAAGAGAACATCATTTCTGGTTCATGAGACTATGTGAATCTTAAACGTAAGATGGGGCACTTTGAAATGCAACTTATTTGTTGCATAAGCGCCTAACAAATGCCCAATAAATAAATTAATAATGCTTGGTCTTATGCACCTTTTTCAAGTAATATGATTTATGTTTTCATTTAATGTGATATAGCATTGAGGTATTCTTGTATGCATTAATGGATCCATCGAATTAAAATTAATTAATATGCAACTGGACAGTAAACCATCACAAAACGTAATTTGCATGCTGTTGATATCCCTGTGTTGTTTTGAGAAAAACAAGGTGTTGTTGAAATAATGTATGTGAACATTATCCAAGAGAGCACAGAGAACACCAACTAATGGATGGTGGCTTTCCCGAATGATCACTTCACAACCAAGATGTCATCACTTTATATTCAAAATGGCAAATTGAGTTTAAATTATAAGGTAGTCTTACACTCATCCCTAAAACTGTGTACCACATTTGATAAAAGTAATTAATAAAGACAGCAGCTCTTTCTAAGAAATCTGAAGATCCAGTCATTATCTGTATCATCTTTATTACTAAAAGTATACTTCAACCAGCAATGTGGAGGGTTCCATTCATACTTTCTGTAAATTGCATTAGTACCCGGCGCGTCAACAAAAAAAACTCGTACCTGTGGTTGGCTGGATTCTGAGCCTTATCTGATGGTAATCCTGATCACGCAACGGCATGCAGCCCACTCCAATCTCCAACATCATTTTCGTTCCAGAATGGCCACCATGGCTAGAGAGAAGGGACTACATTTAGTCCCTTCTCCCTGTTCCATGGTGGCTATTTTTTTTGACTTCTTACTTAAATGGCCACAATGGAAAGGGAGAAGGAACTACGTCTAGTCTCTTCTACCATCCATGGTGGCCATTTTGTTTATTTTCCATGGGTCCCACAGAAAGAGAAAACAGACTATGCTTTCTGTCCATGGCGGCCATTTTTGTAAACTTTTTTGAAAAAACATTTCCGGCTGCGAAACGCAACACGTTTCGCAGCTGAAAAAAAATAACATTAGTACCCCGGTCTAATGGGCCGGGGTACTAATGGCAATAATCCCGTTGACGGGAGCCATTACCGCCTATGGTAATGCCCGCGGGGCCCACAGTTAAAGGCCCAAGTGTAGCGAGGGCCTTAACGAAGGCATTACCTTAGGCGGTAATGGCCCGCCGTCTCGGAGCTTATTGCCACAACATATACTGATCATTAGTATCCATCGAGGGGGTTCTGATCCTCCCAACCAATGAGGAGGCTCAGAATGGGGTCTTTCCCACATGATATAGACCCCATTCCAGTCTCCTCAGAGCTGGAGGCTGCCATCTTCCCTCGTCGGGAATCAGGTAAGTGTGCTCCCCTTCGCTTAGGCTTCTAACTGCTGCCCTAGGTAATGACCTTACCGGTAATGCCCCCCCCTGCTCGGGTTATATTGCTTAAATGTTGCTTAGTCTTCATTAGAACGATTTTCCTATTTCAAGAGTTGTTAACTGAATCACATAGTTATAACCGTGCTACATGGCAATTAAACACACTTTTTTAAGGATATAACAAGTCTTTAAAACCCTAAGGTGCACAAAGAAACTAAATTACACCAAGTCCAATGGCTTTTTCAGAACGCATAGACACATCCATTTTCTTTACGGACAAAGCATTGCTGTCGCCATTCAGAAGAACCTACCTATATGGTTAATCCATTTCAGTGAATAAAGGGATTATGCAAAGTAAATGATGGGATAAACTAAATTGCAGCAACAGCTAGCACATCAATTATATCAGCTCATAATTATTTTGGGTCGTTATTTACATTTCTACGGCATCAATGTAATGGATTATTCATTCAAAAATGAATCTATAACAGTCTATTTCTCTGACTACATCGACACTCTTCTTACAAAAGTGTTATTTAAACAATATTTTGTATCCCTGAAAGGTCTGACTCCTCTTACAAGACAATCTGGGAGTGTCAACAATAATATTAATAGTCATAATGATAATAATATTGTTTTCTTATTTAGTGTGTCATGTCAGACTATTCCAGTTTCTAAGCGCTGTAATAACAGGTTTTATTATTACTCCATGTTGAATATTACTCATCATTGTTTATTTATTTTGGCCATTACAGAACCATATGAACTCCCCAAACTCCATTGTTTCCCACACTGACCATTAAGTGCCAGTCATTGTGGTATGTAAAATCACATTTCACTACAGTCCTGACCGTTTCTGGTCTAATTTCAGAGCAGAAAATCTGGAACCAAAAAATTAGAAACAATCTAAAAACTGATATTTTAGTTACTTCACCAAACATGCCCTTCAGCTCTCCTCATGATCCTGATATAAGGTCAGCTGAGTCCCTTTAAATGGTTGTATACGAATTGTTAGTTTTACAACTGTTCGAATTACAATTGACCTTTTCACAATTGACCGAATTGTGAAGGTCAATTGTACCATATATGTGGGGGGAAACCCCCCACAACCCTCCACCTAACGCCAAACCCCCCAAAGCCCCTATATATATATAAATATATATTACCAAACAGATATATATATATACATATTTATATATATATATATACGGTCAATTGTGAAAAGGTCAATTGTGACCCTTTAAATTCGGTCAATTGTTCATTCGAACATTTGTAAACGAACAATTTGGGTAATACCCTTTAGATCACTACAATATTTTCTTACATATTACAATCCCAGTAGATCATTGTTTTGATCCTCAGTAAAACCTATGTGTGCTGCATCAAAAGTTGATTTGGAAGTCATTTGGTTCCTTATTATCAGTAGCATCTCCTTAGATTGTACTGAAAATTTCTTTTTTTTACCAAACACGATATTTTATTTGAAGCAGTGTAACATTTCAAAAACTAATTACTCTTTTGAAAAATAGCTGTGGTTCAAAGTAAAGTATTCCCACTTAAGAGTGAGATATAAAAGCAGTTAGATATGTGATTGTTTCTGCGTTAAATTGAAGGTGCCAGCGAAAATATGAAATACGATTGAAGGTCACACTGCTTAGATATTATTTCATTCACTAGAGTTTCTTGCCATTCAAATGGTGGCCATTGGCTAACATTCCCCCTGAGCATGTGTGGAAAAGTAGCAACAGTGCATTTAGCATGAGCCTCACTGTGGAATGCCCTTACTTATTCCAGAGTGTGAGAAAGAGTAAGAGGACATACCTCATGTTGTTTATTATTATTATTATTATTATTATTATTATTATTATTATTATTATTATTATTGCATTATTTGAGTGTGGGCCTAGATTCAGAAGCAACAGAGCACTTTACAATCACAGGGGGGGAATATGGTTAGGGAGCATAGAAACAAGGGAGTGGGGATCTCACAACGGGGAAGGGTGGGCAATAGTCAGCAATAGATCTACAAGTAACAAGGGAGGAAATAGTGGGGATCAGATCACCACATCTCAGGTAAGGGGGGAGTCAACTGTGTATGGACTTAGATGTTAGGGAGGAGCAATTCCTTGAAGAGGAGAGTCTTGAGCTCCTTCCTGAACTGGAGCAGCGAGGGGGTGAGTTGGATGTTGATGGGGAGGTGGTCTCAGAGTCTTTGGCCATAGGCAGAGAAGGCCGGTCATCTGTCTTTTTCCTTCTTGCACCAAAGGAGTTCAAGTATGCACATGTCTTTACTTCTGGTGAATTGTAAGCCTCTGGAGATACTTAATTTCTCACTGAGGTAGCTTGGGGGATACATCTATACAGTTATGGACTCAATAATCAGTTTTCTTGCAAAAGTGGCACTGTGCTATGCTGATATGATACTCTCAGGCTGGTGAAGCAGTATTAGATTTCACACTTTGCTACTGGGTGGGGACTTTGCCACTGGGTGGGGCCTGCAAGAAGACTATACCTTCCATATTGACTCTAAAAAGTTATCTTTTATGGTTAGGAAAAACTTCCACGCGTTATGGTCTGGCAGCTGCCAGTCAAATTTAGAGTTGTTGATTACATTTTTTTGGTATTACATAAGCAGTGATGAAAACGTACTAGATTGGAAGGTGACCCATTTTCTTTTGCTTCTGCATGTTTCCTTACCTTTGAAAAATAACTACTGATCCCTAGTGCATCACTCATTAATAGGGGTTTCTTACTTAATTTCATTCTTTGCTTGTAAATTATTTGTTACTGCTGTTTCACATTTGAATTGCTGTTCTTCTGGAGGTGGCAATACATCTTTCAAAACTCCTATCCCTATCCACAATTAATTATCCTCTTTCTCAAATTTGATTGTCTAATTTTTACCTTCACTGATTTTCACTTTCTTCTTTTTATTTGATTTCGTCTTAAGGACTGAAGAGGTGTCACTGTTGACCTCTTCCAATTTTCAGCAAATTGAGGTGTATTTTAATATGGCAAAAAGAAGCTTCCTCTAAAGCATGGAATACTTTCCATCCCATTTCCCCCTTTTCCTCATCTCCTTGTGCATTTTAATTCAGAATATTTTCCTTGTGTCATTGTGAAACTTGATCGGTGGATTCAGTTTGGACAATGTTTCTGGGTGATTTAGAATTCGGATTTCCCTGATTGTATTTTGTTTTATTTAATTGTTTAAGCATTGACCTAGCTTGAGAGCAGCCAAGTGATGTGCAGAGTGTGGGTAGCCAGCATTTGGGCTGGCATCTTTTAACAGTAGTGAAGTGCTGCGAGGTGAGGTCTGCACATCTGTGTGTGCATCCATTGCAATTAGTCCTTGGTCAGGTGTTAAAAAATACATGTTTTGAGAGATTTCCAAAATTGGAGCATTGTGGGGGCATTCCGATCCGACACCGGGATTTAGTTTCAGAGGGTGGGTGAATGACAAGAGAAGGATTGTTTGCAGGTCCTCTCTTTGCGACGAGTACTGATTTAAGCTGGTTTCTTCGATTTGCTGCACAAGGAGAGTGTGCCGCCGATATGTGGGGCAGATATGTGGGTCTTAGCCTCCAGGTACGCTGGTATGCTACACGCGACTGCTTTATAGATCTCTCATTTTGTGTTTCCATGACTCAAGATCCTCGATCACCCAATGCTCAGGCAGGACAAATGTAGAGAGTTTGTGAGCCTGGACCATTTGTAAATCAACAACTACCTCCCAGCACATTTTTAGTCTGGATATTTGATGACAAGTTGCAATCGATAATTACTGATCAGTAATCTATAAGTAAATACAAATATCTGTCTGAATTACATTTCTTACTTCCAAAATCACAATATTTTCCCAAACTGCAATTCCACAAAAATACAACACATTCCTCCCCAAAACCCGGTATCCTTTATGTTATTATTCAGCAGGCACCATCCAATTCAGGGACAACAATGCAGTTCCACATCGAGGATGAGCCCCCAGGTTTGTAGTGACTTCTAGCTATAGAATACTTTTTAACTTTTCTAATAATCGATTCACTTGAGAAAAATATCCCTGAATTAATACTACAACCACAAAATCCCTCCCCACAATCTGGGAAATGGAACATGCTGTTTCTAAGCTGACTTTTCTCCTTTATTTAAAGAAAATAAATCAAGGAGATCCCTTAACTTTCAATGCTGGGGATGTCCGCCACAATATTCCACATATATACCAGCAGTGTATCTAAAGAAAAGAAAACACATCCTGCCTGTGTTTGTCTCACATATGTTTGAATTCCCAATGCAATATCCAGCTTATTGTGCATACACACACCAACATCCATGCATATTTATATGACCAAATGTAAATGATTGTCCGAGACAAAAAACGGACACTTGAAACTAAATACTTAATTCCCTGTTTTTCAGTAACAGATAACTCGGAAGACACAGTTTAATAATATAGGGGAAAAAATTGTAGCGTGCAATTATCAAATTGTATCAACAACCTACTGTGTTGCTGATATCTCACACAGTAATTTCTCAATAATTATAGTTAAAAGTGGCATGTTGTGTTGCAAGCATATGGTGATCTGAGAAAACCGTTTTTACATCAGCACCATGGACAATACTTTAAGAAATGACACAGGTTTTCATTTTGAAATTTATGGACATTAAAACCAGGTCAAATCTTTTATTTTAAAGAGAGCAAAAATGCCTTGATATAATAAAGCATCACACACGCATGAGATTATAAAATTGAACTGGAAGAGGAATCAACAAATGTATTGTTTTGGAATCAGAGGCCCACTTAAGGCAGAATCCGTCTATTTTAGCACAATGCTGCTTGAAACAATAATGTTGGTTACTTAAAGTGACATTATTTTCTTGTGAATGAAGAGGAGAAATCAATGTCCTTTCCTAGTCCCCTTTTAGGAGGAGAAAACTCTATTCAGGATTTATTTTCATGTAAAGAATGTTTTTACAGGCCAAGAAGTTTGTCAATCCCTCAAGATCTGTGAGGTATATTAACCACTGCCCTCACAAATCCAGCTATAAATTGATCCTGTGAAAACCCAGGGAATGGAATAATAATTTGTTACTGACAAAAAACAAATATGCCCTGTGTGATTGTAGATTGTAGATCAATCTATTTTAAATATACTTTCACAAAGTTTCATTTATAAGACCAGTCCCTCTTCAGTGACTTAGCTTGTAAATAGGGTTCCCCAAAATACTTTTAGTTGCTAGCTGTAAAGTTATGCATTCCTGGGACACTTGTGGAAATACTCTGGGCTCATTCTACCCACTTTTGGTTTGTTTTGATTTTCAAAGGCCTAGGACAGATAGGGCCATCAGCCGACATCATGCAGTAACACCAAAGAAACTCTTCCTTTTGTTCCGTCTATATGTTCACACCATAACCCTTAGTTAATCTGATTATATCTTGGGAAAGCCCTCTGTATTCAGTCCTCTCTTGAAAAATCCACTAAGGAGATTTCTCATCAGCTGCTTCCAGTTGGAGTCCCAAATTTGATGTTCTCCTTCCTGATTTTCTCTCTTGCTCTTCTACCTTCCCAACACTCTACTCTCTTCCCATATGTTTGAGTTTAAATACTCAAGAAATGTCACCCACGCTGCATCATTTGACACAGCATCTTTGGATTGGATAGAGCCTGGGATAGGTTACCTTCCCTTACGCACCCGTCCCAGGCTCCCCTCCTTGCTTTCATTGGCCTATTGAATTATCTTTGTCATAAGGGATGTGTTAGCTGTGATTTAGTTCTACTTCCAAGAATGTGAAATTAAATTTGGACTGGAATATGTATTTATTTTACAGTTCCCTTAAAAGAAACATGATATTGATGAGAACTATATATTTAGATTTGTAAGAAGATATTGAATCTAGAGAGAACCTGCATGTTCCTGTGACTGAATGTATAACAGATTTAATTAAAATGCATGTGCCTGTGACTGAATGTATAACAGATTTAATTAAAATATGTGTCTTTATATATGCCATTTTTACATGCATGTAATGTGTGGTTTTCTACTGAATCTAAAACTCTCTTTACTTTACAAAACAGACAAACAGTCCTAAAGGTAGAGCGGAAAATCTAATTTTGAGGGTTAATTCAAATGCATCTCTTGTGTTTCCCAATTCAAAGCTAACATTTTTTCATTACATCTGTAGTGCATTTGAATAAGCTCAACCATGCTGAGAAAGACAAGTTATAGGAAAATATTATCTAAATTGGCTACTTGATGGAACAGATGCATACTTCATCAGGCCTTGCTGCTCGGCCAGTTTGGAGGCTATGGTCTGTGTATACATCTGCTTGTTTGAGGTTGCAATTACTAACTGACAATGAATTGATCTATCGCTTACTGGAGGGTGCGGGGGGGGTTAGATAAGATTATAAAAATAAAACCATGCGTTTGTGGTTTTGAAGACAAAATACCTTGCATTTATATTTATTTCTTCATAATTCTGGAGCAAGGGTATGGTAAACACAGTTGTGCTGTTAACTTGGCGCAAAGTGATGGCTAAATATTCTGTGCATTCCTGGTTCACAATGATCTCATACTTGCACATACAGGCTTGGTAAACAGCTTAGGTTCACAGAAGGTTAAAGCTATATTGAGTATGTTTTGTACAGAAATGCGATCTTTACATAATTTATGCTCATAACACATTTTATTAGTAGATAGTATATTTATGCTGTGATGTATAATTTATATTCTGAAGTGTTTTTATTCAACATTCATATTCAAGTTGTACATTTCATCATGTTCTACATACAACATAGCAACAGGCAAGCAGAAGCAGTTTGATATATATCTTTCATTTTCATGAATACAACAAGATAACATGCTTTCTGTATATTTGATTGTGTTTGTTTCACATTCATGACTTGATTTTTCAAAGTTAAGCCATTCTGAATTTGCATTATTTAATTTAATCAAGTAATACATGACAAGGCAGTGGTTTCTCTTTTACGACAACCGATGGCAATAATTTCACCTTCCAATATTCTAGTTTATTGGCTTGGACCCACCTCAAATTTCCATTTAACTTGCTCAGGTGCTATGCGCATGGGGCCTCCTGGAACGTTTTCATATCAGTGCAAGAATATTGTGTGTCAGGTGTTCTTGTGATGATATGGGCAAGGGACAGAAGGCCTGATAACTTCGCCCAGAAGCCTAAACCAAGGGTCTGACTGGCCTGAAGCCCTCCCACCCTGCAAAAACAGCCACAGCCAAAACAATTACCCCACCCCGAATCTTGGTACAGAGCAGCTTCATACCTTTGGTTTCAGAATGTTGCTAAACCCTGCAGGGGGTTCTTCATGGAGGGATCAATGAGATGACTATCAGGGTGGATGAAAGGTGGGGTGTGGATTTCTCAAAATGCCCTATGCTTTCGCCAAAAGGGGATGCCAAGCAAAAGAAAGGGATTTAGGGGGGTTTAGGATTGGAAATCTGACGAAACCACAGTCCTCAATTTGCAGTAATTCCACTCCCTTACTAGGGACTAATTTCTGCTCTGCTCAAGAATTAAAGAACAAACCATGCCACAACACTCAAGATTTCTTCCCCCACAAAGAAGGAATGTGAAGAGTGCCCACATCACGTCAGGGGCAGATAGTCACCTAAGCCTTCCGTGCCTCTGAAAAGAAATATGCATTCTCCAGCAAATATGGAATATTTATAGTTTTTTTAGGTCATAATAGAGTTTGTGGTGGGATGGGCACAAGTCTCGATCTACCTAGAGATAGGGTGGGGCTATCAGGACTTATTGTCTGCACAGAAGAGGGGGTCCTGAAATCAAAAAGGAACCACCTCACACATAAATCCTTTCTAGTATAAGGTTATGTTCACAATGATTTGTACTTTTACTCAATTTGTTATGATTTTTAGGATGTGCATATTTTGAAAGCTAGACCCAAAAGGTACAAAAAATGATGCACGGTTTGGCCCTCTGTAACAATTTTGATTGCATGGTTAAATAATCCTAAAATGGATACAATTATACTAGAAAAGTGAGAAATCTTAAACATCAGTCAGAAGCAAGTGGTATGAGTAAACAAAATTGGGTACCTTTGATGTACAAGTGTAATTCTGAATTGATCCCTCAAATGATGTACAAAAAGTGAACTCATGTGCATCAAATTTGCTAACGCCATTAGCGTCAAACACATCTATCTCCACCACTGACAATCAATATAAAACACCAAACCAATGGCCCTAATTGCTGCAGGGGTTGTGGTGTCCAGCAAGATGGAAGGTGCAAAGGAGGTCTGGTGCAAGGTGAACTTCACCAACGGAGAGGTGGGCATGATGGTGGAGTATATCAACTGGAACCGGACCACCATGCTCCGGACCCCTGAACTCCTCACCACACAGTGCTAGCAGCATGCCCACTGTGTCACACTCATGCAGGAGATCAACACCCTGGGCATTGAGCAAAGCACCCTGGAGGAAATCAAGAAGAAGTGGATGGAGGAGAAGCGGCAGGTGAAGCTGAAGTACACCAAGTACACCGCCATCCAAGCTCTCTGAGGAAATCCACCAGGACCCGAGTTGTAACTGACAACCAAGGAAGAGACAACCCTTAAACTGAACCCAGAGAAGGTGTGCACTGGCATACAAGACACTGCAACAGACACAGACCTACATGGTAAGCACTTCACCTTTGCACAACCACTTACATCTGCATCACCACCACCCACTTAACAATTGAACAATTATTGCAACTGTCTCAAAGAGAACATAACATATATGCACATGGCCATGACCATACCCATTCCAAGCACACTGCATTGTCCAACGCTGTGAAGTACATACCACAGCACAAACACCACATACAGACCTGGAAGCAGATGCCCACAGAACACCCATTCCCATTCCACACACAGGTCGCTACCCCGCATGGAAGACAACGGTGTGCAGTCATAATGTCGACAGTCAAAATGTCGACAGTCAAAATGTCGACAAATAAATGTCGAAAAACAATAATGTCGACAAACAAAAATGTCGACATTTTTCGATATTTTTTCGAAATTGTGTACTTAGTGTAAGAATAAATAAATAAATAAATATATAATAGATTGTGTTGAGTATGAGGGGTGGGAGGGTGGTTGGAGGGGGTGTGGGGGGGGTGGCAGGGGGGTGTTGGGTGAGGGGGGGTTGGGGGGGACCCCCCCCAATAGTAAATGATACTCTTTTTTGTTATTTATTTATTGAAAAAAAAAAATATATATATATATAATTAGAATGTGTTGAGTATGAGGGGTGGGAGGGTGGTGGTGGGGGTGGCAGGGGGGTGTTGGGTGAAGGGGGGTTGGGGGGGGACCCCCCCCAATAGTAAATGATACTCTTTTTTGTTATTTATTTATTGAATAAATAAATAAATAAATAAATATATAATTAGGATGTGTTGAGTATGAGGGGTGGGAGGGTGGTGGTGGGGGTGTGGGGGGGTTGCAGGAGGGTGTTGGGTGAGGTGTTGATAGTTTTAAGGGTTTATAGTCATAATGTCAACAAAAAAAATGTCGACATTTTTTTTTCGAAAAAATGACTTTTTACATTATAAGTATAGGATGTCGACATTATTATTTTCGACATTTTTTTTTCGACATTTTTGTCTGTCGACATTTTTTTTTCGACATTATGACTATAAACCGAAGACAACATCGCCACAGGCACATGCATCACTGACTTCACAAAACCACACACAACTCAGTCATATGGACATCTCAGCTACAC
Source organism: Ambystoma mexicanum (assembly GCF_040938575.1). Classification (NCBI taxonomy): domain Eukaryota; kingdom Metazoa; phylum Chordata; class Amphibia; order Caudata; family Ambystomatidae; genus Ambystoma; species Ambystoma mexicanum. The sequence continues at coordinate 533,743,934 of NC_090933.1, read as the reverse complement.
CCAAAGGTAACATTCTACCTGTGCACTGGCAACCATGGACATATCCCACACCACCCCTACATGAGCACCACTACCACCACCAATCAAGCCATGCACACACTTAACCCATGGCCAGACACACTCAATTACTATCCAGCGTGAGGTTACATGGACAGAGGGGACAATACAACAAATGCAATGCACCTTCCCCCACATGCATAGTCATGCAATAAGTCATCAAGCTGCCACTATTCCAACACACAGAAACACCTGACAAATCCCCACATTGCCTTCACATGCACCACTCGTTGCTAATGGCAGAACCAATATGTCTACTGGATCAATCAAACATGCATGACAACAGTGTGTAGACTGTGCAATGTGAAGATACATGAGGGCAAGATGCATGACAATAAATTGCAACATGTCTCTACAGTAATGGAACGTATGTGCACACATCATATGTATATGATGGACTGACATGTCTTCATTTCTTAGAACGTTGCAGCTCTTACTGCGGAGGAAAGGGCCTCTGCGGAACACTCCAACATCAGTGTGAGGGGGAGAACAAAACCTGTCTGTCCATAATGTACCCATCGAGGAAGCCCATGAGGAAGAGGATTGGGGAATACATCTCCACCACATCGGAGGACTGCTGTGCTAAATCCCCATCAGGTCACAGGTGTGTGGGCCTCTGAATCGCACACCTGCAGAGGAGGCAAACCCAGAGGTACCACCACCATATGCAATTTGCGGCGTATCACACAATTGTCCATGTATGTACACTGCATCACATTCCTGACTGACAGGGTCAAGCTGTCCCTAGCATGTGCACAGGTTTCTCAGTATATGGCACTGTCTTGTCAGTCCAAGGCGTGCAACACAAAGCATTGCTTCCAAGTAGCAGTGGCGTGAAAAGATGGCACACAAACATGCCAATGCTGCTTCATGTTCCCTGGTGCATCTGCATGTGTGCGCTACTGAGGGTCACCATCCATGCATGGGAGAGTCGAAGTACCCTGCAGCCTGCATGCAGCACTTCCAGTACACATGTAGAAGCTGGAAATGCACCCAGGGCGATGCAGAATCCCCAACATCCAATTAAATAACTTCCGGCTAACTCTGGTGCCATTGCCGCAGTGAATGTGCCTAGCAACCACAGGCACTCCTTACCATATAAAGACAGACTATGTCAGTACACCTGACTGACAGCTGAAATGGAAGGGAGCAGAAAATGCTGTGGAGGCAGGGACATCACATGGCCACAGGTCTGGGCAGGAGGACCACAAGAATCTGGAGAAAGCAAGCCACAGTGGAGGATACCGGTCCCTCATTCATCAGATGCATCCAGGGGCTTGTATAACATCTACAGGCCCACTGGCACTGGTGCATCCTACCAAGCACAATGTCCCCAGTGCCCCTGCTGAGACCATTGAGGGCACTCCTGCACACAATCTCCCCTGACTCTGGACTAGTTAGGGGGTTGGGGATCACCACCCACATGGGTACTGTACAGTCCCCCATTGGGGAGGGTGCTCCTGCCTCACCACCAGACATAACTGCTTCCACCATGATGTCGGCACCTTCCACGCCGACCCCATGACCCCCACACCATAGGATGGCTCTCCACCTTCGGGTGATGACTCCTCCTCTCCACATCCTTTATTGGAAAACCCAACTTCACCCACCAAGAGCTGGAGGTTCTTGTGGCTGAGGTGCTCAGCAAATATGGGCACCTCACCGGTCGGAGCTCGCTGCACATTGAGATTGGGAGGTTAGCTCAGGGGCAACACGCTCGCCTTGGAAACAAGACAACATGGAGCAACACAGGTTCGATCAACATCTCCATGCTTAGAAACCTCTGCGTATTTAGCACGTTATAAATAACCAATCACATTACTGAGGTGGGAGCATGTGCCAAGCCCTGGGCCAAGATCGCATGCCACATCAGCATGCTTGGGGTCTACCAGTGCAAGGTAAAGGAGGTGAAGAAGCTCTGGGTTGACCTCCGGTGGTTCACTGGCAGCAAGGCATAGAATTTGCTGTATGCAGGGACAGAAGATCAATAGTGGCTCATGATAGAGCCCTCTGGACCTCTGTGTCCTATGCCATATTAGCCCAGAGGACTACAAGAGGCTTATGCGCAGAGACAGGCCCCATCATATACCTGGGATGTGTTTTCCACGTTATCGGCCACCAAGTCATGTTGGTGATGCTTCTGTCATGCCTATTGATCCACAGATGTCTGTGCCACATCCATGTTCACTACACCTCCAATTCAAGACAGCGTTGGTGTGATATCTGCATCTGCATGTGAAAATGCATCTCGTATCTGTTGGCCGTGAAATGTGTCCAGAACATGTTTGTGCTGTATGTTCCTGGTTGTGTACATTGCCTCATATGTACCTTTCTCCTTTCTTGCAGTCTCATTTGCCAGTAACCCCTTAACACAGGATGATGTTAGTGTGACACCTCATGTTATGTCAGAACAGCAACCCACACGCATGATCCTATAAAGGAGGAGGATGACTGAGGTGGAAATGTTTGAGGTGACAGCCCAGGTGGTGCATGAAGAGGCAATGGAACAGTAACAGACAGGGAATGCAGGGGGATGCTGCACCCAAAGGCCCACTGCAGCTCTGCCTGTTGCAGCTCATGTGCCTCCCCCTGCTCCACTTGTCCCCCCCCATCCAACGTACATGTGTACCCCAGCCAGCTACATGAGGCCAGCTTCCCTCCTTGGAATGTCACACTGCCTAGTTCCCCTATGAGGCCAGACCCCTTCCGGAGCTTGGGCCAGCACTACTGCACAGGGAGTGTACCCCTCGTGCCACCCTGCATGGGACACATTCCTGTTCTCCGACACCTGAAGCAGAAGAGTCTGCAATGACGGTACCTGCACCATCTGTTTTGGCTGCAACTCACCCACCTCCAAAGGCAATTGTGCCCACCCAGTAACTGCTGCCACTGCACCTTCAGGGGACCAGCCGGATCTCACGACTGCTCAGGTCCCACACCTGAAGGTGACAGTGTGGACTTCAATTAACAGTTGCTGGGGGTTCTGCAGGAGGTGGCTAGGGAGGTGAGCGAAGCTGGGGAGAGACAGTTTCAGGAACTGAGGGGTCTCAGGGAGGAGGTTGTAGGGCTGAGAATCCAATTGAGAGGGCTACAGGTGAATTATGAGAGGTTAAGAAGGCTGTCCGTGGCATCCAGCAACATTTGTCACTGCCAGAGACAACCTGTTCACCTTACACATCCCCTGGGCTCTCACTCCCTTTGACGTCTCCTATGGCCAGAGTGGTGTGACGATTCACAGGTTCTCTTTACCTCTCCCCATCGGACAGCCCTTCCCTATCAGGCTAGGGAGGTGAGTCCAAAACTCAGTAGCCCCACCTTGGGGTGGTAAAAAGCGGGGGAAGTTCATAGGGAGAGACTCCCCTCACGGGAATAAGGAATCCCGTCATGTGAAAGATCTCCCTAAACCCTTGTTCGCGAAGCTGTGGCCCTGTTGGCTCCTTCTCCCTCCCAACCTGAAACTACTACTGTGTGTCATTGTGAAGGCTCTACTATTGCATCTGCAAGACCAGATAGGACTGAGACAAAGAATACCCAAAGAAACATAGAGAATAACAGTAGAAAGGATTACCCAAGAACTGTAACGAGGTGGCCACTAGGAGGCACAAAGATAACTTCAATGGCTTTGACAACAACCATTGACTCTACACTGGGGCAGGCCCAGAACTATAAAATAAAGGCTTAGGAAGGACTAAGTGTGTTCAAGAGCAGGAAGAACAGCAATGGAAGCTGGCATCCATCCTGCAGGGCCTGGGAAAATCAACCTGCACTTCCCAAAGTGTCGAGAGACAGTCGGTCTCTGAAGAAGAGGCTATAAGGAATTAAGCCAGAGGGAACCTGACTCATTGCAGAAGCAGGAAGAATCCAGGTATGGTGTGACCTCTCCAAGTTGGACCGTGTGCTCCATAAAACATGCTGAGACCACTGGAGCAACTGCTCTGCGTAGCCAGATATACCAGAGAGGGTGTGCAAAGCGTGTGCAGAAAACAGTGACCTGAGACCCTGGGAAGACCCAGTAGCACCCCTCAGTGAAGATACAGGTAGTGGCAATTGCAGGAAATCTGGGTGTGGTCCAGGAAGCCGAAACAGTCAAGTATTCCGCAGGAGTGATCTCCCTCGTCACAGTAGTGATACACAGAGTTTCAAGAGTCAAGTATTCCTCTGGAGTGATCTCCCTCATCACAGTACTGATACACATAGTTTTAAGAGTCAAGTATTCATAGGTAGTGATCTCCCTCATTACAGTAGTGATACCAAGAGAGTCCAGAATCAAAGTCACAGCAGTGGCATGAAAAACCATAAATCTTAAGAGTGCCTCGGGAGTGAAATCCCTTGTCACAGTGTGAAAATCAGCATATTTGGAAAATGACAAAAGGACAAAGAACTTTCAGGGTGTAATCTCCCCAATAGCAAAGATAGAAGTTTGACAAAGTATCAAAAATAAGACTATGAGTGGATAAAGCCATAACACCACTCTTCACAAATATTTGGGAGGAAATAAAGAAACTTCTGCAAACTTGTGCAAAGGACTATCCAGGGGTAGTCTCCAAAACTCTTTCAGAAAGACCAGTATAAGAGTGTAAGTCCCCTGGTCTAAGCATATTTGCAAAACATAAAATATCCTGAAAATGTGCCGGAAATAACAAGAATAATTGATAATGCCCTAACTCTGTTGTTTGCAAATCCTTGAGAGGAAGTGAAGAGACTTCTAAAGACTTGTCCAAAGGACTATCAGGGAACAGTCTCTAGAGCTCTCCCAGATGGACCAGAAGGGAGTAATTCTCCTGGTCTAAGTATATTTGGTAAATCAGACCCTATTGCTAGAGACTGCTGGATTGTTTCACCAGAAGAAGGAAGTCATCCTTCTTATGGCTTGGATGAGAAGTTAATGTAACCCTGTGTTGATTTGTTGATTTGTTAGTGGTAGGCATAAAGTAGTTGGTTTGGACAGAGGATTGGTTTTTGACGTGCATCCTGATGAGCACCGAGTTATTCTAGGTTGAGGTAGGGAAAGCCCCTCTATAAATAGGGGGAGAAGAGGTTATTTTCTTTAATTTAATAAAACTCTATATCCAAAATCGTACCACTTTGCGAGCCTCCTTACCCATCACGCCACATATGGTGTCAGTAATGGGATACTTCTCAACTGATATAAATTCGGAACCCTTAAATTTAGCAAATTGAGTGCTAAAGCCTCCAGCCTAATTGTTGGCACTACTGAAACCATTGGGTTCAGACTTCACAGCAGTAGTGACATTACCTATGAGCTGGGACAAAGACCCACTAGTTCCCACAGGATTCATTCTGTCTCCTCCTAAAGGTACATATATCCTGTTGGTGTCCAAGTCATGGTTGGCTTGGAAACATGGCATGTATGTTATGGCAGGTGATAGACCCTGCCTATCGAGGAGACATACAAATTCTGCTTCATTATATTGTGAAGCAAGCATATCATGTAAGAACAGGTGAAAGAAAAGAAATTGCACAAGGGATTTTGGAGTGTACTGTCTTTCCCAAAACCCTTGAAGTTCAAGAACAGGTACTCACAAAGTGGCAGGATGCCTAGAAACTGTTTAGCCAGATCCTGTGACCAGTTACCTCTCATAGGAACCTTGAGGATAAAAGCGAGCTTAAAAAGGTCCTCGCTCTCATGTCCCCTATGTACTCTGTTCATGCCGTCCTTGACCAGTGATTCAGATAATGGGGAAAGCCCATAGGAATTCGTTGAAGACAGACTAGAAACAGTTAAGATGAATCCCCTAGACACCTTTCTGGAACGCTTGGTGAACCACCAAATACAGGCACACCAAAGGTTTCAGGAGGGGCTGGAAATAATAGCCAACATGGACCAATTCTCCCACATGGCATATTCCAGCCCTATCGGGACGGGCAATCATTTTTTTTTTTTTTTTTTTAAAGGCTTGCCCAACAGTTTGGATGGAGCGAGGAAATAAAGATCTGTTACCTCGTCCCCTACTTAGAGGTGATTTACAAGCCTTCTATCAAACCCTAAATCCATTGGGTACCACTTCTTTCAATGAGGTCAAGCAAGGGTTGTTAAAAAGCGTAGGACAAACTGAGAACTTTTATTGCCAGAAGTTCCTGGAAATCCATTTGGGCTCTACTGAAACCCCATTAGAACTGAGTGCCAGAATACACAATACATTATCCCAATTGTTGGGAAAGAAAACATTGCCAGAAATAATGGAAGTCCTGGCAATCAAACAGTTAACTAATACTCTTCCCCCCTGTTTACAAAAAGCTGTTCTACAGCTAAGTGAACCAACTTTTAACACTGCTGTGGAACCTGCGCAGGCTCACGCCGAAGCCTCCAAGCAGATAAGGGCCCTGCATAGATGGGAGGAGAGCCAGAGAGAAATAAAAATGATCCCCAGGAACATCTTACTGGATAAACCAGCTTAGTTTAATATACCAGTGATTAAGGAAGGGGGGGAGATAAAGGGAAACATCCCTCTTTTAGAAAAAATAAACTGGTCAAACCTGAAGAAGTCCAGGTCACTCCTGTTTCTGTGATATCTTGTCTCTTATGCAGGGAAATAGGACACCTAACAAGACACTGCCTTCGAAATCAACGAGAGGGACCTATGGAAACAGGCTAGATTGCAGCTGATACCTGGTAAGAGTCAGAATACCAAGGAGAAGAGGAAATCGAAACATGTGTGTGTTCCACCCCCTTTAGAACTCATGAACAAATTAGATTAATGGGGTACAGGCTTCTACATTAGTAGACTTGGGCTGTATATAGACGGCTATAAGATCGAACCTCTTATACCCTGAAGAGTTACAAATGGGGAAGCAAGTAAGAATCATATGTGCATGGGGATCAAGAGATATACCCTAGAAGCCCAATTACCCTTAATATTCAGGGCAAAAAATTAATTATGAATTCTGCCGTGGTCTCTGGACTTCCTGAGAAAGTTATAATTGGTACAGATTTCCCTTACTTTCATGACTTAATTGGCAAGCTCAATAAAGCTTTGTACAAATATTATCCCTTAACTAGATGGGAAGAAGAGGGGTTATCATAGACACACCTTTTTGGGACTCAGGAAAAACCCCAGGAAATGTTCATCATAAAAATCATATTTATAATTCCCAGCATTAACCTTGGATGGGGAAGCTGAAAATGTTAGGGGACGGGTATGTGACGATTCACAGGTTCTTGTCACTTCTCCCCAGAGGGGAACCCTTCCCTATGAGGCTAGTGAGGTGACTCTACTACCCAATAGTCCCTCTAGAGGTGGTAGAAAGTGGGAGGAGCTCATGGGAAGAGACTCCCCTCATGAGGATAAGGACTGAAACACCATTTGCTATATAGATACTTTATAAATACTCAATAAATACATTTAAAAAAGACTCTCATCCTGTGAAAGACCTCCCAAAACCCTTGTTCCCCAAAGCTGTAGTCATGTTGACACCTTCTCCCTCCCAACCTGAACAACTACTGTGAATTATGTGAAATCTCAACTATTGCATCTGCAAAACCAGATAGGACTCAGATGAAGACGACCCAATGAAACATACAGAATAACAGCACAAATGTTTACCCCAGAACTGTGATGAGGTGGTCACTAGGAGGCATGAAGATAACGTCAAAGGCATTGATAACCATTGATGCAACGCTGGGGTGGGCCCAGCAGCATAAAGTACACAACGAGGAAGCATTAAATATGTTCGGGAGCAGGAAGAGCAGCGAACAAAGCTGGTGTCCGTTCTGCAGGGCCTGAGAAATTAAAATCAGTGCTGCCAGAAGCAGCATGAGACAGTCAGTCTCTGAAAGAGAATCCGAAAGGAATTATGCGAGACAGACGGATTTCGACTCGTCACATAAGCAGAAAGAATCCAGGGGTGGCGTGGCCTCTCTGAGGTGGACCGTGTTGCATAGCAATTCTAATTGTATACGCATGCGCGAGCCGCATCGAGGCTCGCGCATGCGCAGAGAATATTAAAGGCGGTGCACCGGCAGTTCGCGCCGGCGACCGGAGCAGACCCACGTCTCTGGCGTCCCCTCTCTGTGTGCCTGCATGCATGCGTGTATGTGTGTGCGAGCGAGGCACCGGCACACCCCAAGGCCCATAACACTGGCGACGAGGGCGGACACGGAGCCATCCTCCGCTCCGACGGCATCGGAGTGAAGGAACGCTGCTGCGTGTGTATCGATCGGTTGCACACGGACCGACGTGCACGGCCGGTGGCCATTTTTCTTTTTCTCTTCTCTACACGCGGAGTGCAGTGGTTGTGGCCCGAGAGGGTGCTCGTGCGCCATCTGCCTCCTGCACTGCTCCAGAGCAATTTTTGGAACCACCACAGCCCAGACCCCACAGGGTTGTGGTAAAGACAAGAAAGAGAGTGTGATAGCACTCTGAAGGCCACCAGTTACCTCGGCTCCTACCAGACAAGGATCACTGTGAGTACACTATGGGGGAAGAAGGAGAGGAAGAAGAAAATGCTGTTGCCCCAATACCTTGCAGAATGCACAGTACTCTAGCTCCTATGCCTGAATTTGATACCACGGGCCCCCCATCCAAGTTAGGGCCGAAGTGGATCACATGGATCAAGAAGCTGGAAATGTTTTTTAGAGCCTCGGGGGAAACGGAAGATGAGGCGAAGATTGCCATCATGGTCTATTCTGCAGGGACCGAGGTTCAACGCATTTATGACACTCTCAATATTCCAGCAGCGAATTATGATGTGGTCAAGCAAGCCTTCCGTGACCACTTCCTTCCTATGGCGAATGTTGACTTTGACAGGTTTTTCATGGGTGCTGAGAAACAATTGGAAGAGGAATCACTGGACCAGTTTTGCGCTCGTCTGAGACAACCAGCGAGCTCCTGCAGATGGGTCAATGAGGAAGAAATGGTTCGTAACCAACTGCTGCAAGGCTGCTGCTCAGGGAAACTGAGGAGACAAGTGCTAAGAGAGCCCGGACTGACTCTGCAGCAAATTCTGGACATGGGGAGAGCGTACGAACTGGCGGAGGCAAGAGGGGTGAAAATGGATGCTGCTACACGCTACAGGAAGGAGGAAGAGGCATACGCTATAGGACGCTCAGCCATGGGGAAGGCAAGATGGACACCAAAGAGAAGCGAAGGGCCCACAACGCAAGGGAATGTCTCATCGTGTTCATACTGTGGATACGATCTGCCACATGCGGGAGAGTGCCCAGCAAAGTCAAGGACCTGTGGTCGATGCGGCACACCGGGACACTATGCGAGAGTGTGCAGGGCAACAAAGCCAGTTACGGTTTTGAGAGGACCAGAGAGAGTTGGCAGGGGTGTCGCTGGAAGAGTAAGGGGTGTGTCCTCTGTCGAACAAGGCATGCAAGATCTCAATATCGCGGAAGAGGAGGAGGAAGATGAAGAAATATTTTTCATCTCAAGCATTGCGCAAGGCCCTGGGGATCGTCGACAACCCAAATGCACCGTCAACATTAGCGAGATGCCAACTCCGGTCCTCATAGATACTGGGGCGTCCGTCTGCGTACTTGCAACAAAACATTACAATGCTCTTCCTGGTCCACCAAGGCTGACGAATTCCACAGCGCGAATCTACGCATTCGGAGGGGATACACCTCTTCCCATCCAAGGAGTGTTTGTGGCCCAGGTCTCTCATGGTCAAAACAGAATAAAGGCGAGGTTTTTCGTCACCAGCGTAAGCCCACACTCTCTCCTAAGCTGTGCCGCGTCAGAAGCGCTCAACATTGTACACTTCACCCTTGCTGTGTACTTCACCGATCTGGACCGCCTACTACAGCGTTTTGAGAAGATATTCACTGGCATCGGAAAACTCAAGGCAGAGCCCATACGGTTGCACATAGATGAGTCTGTGAGGCCGACTGCGCTTAAACATCGGCGTATCCCTTTTCATCTCAGGGAACAAGTGGTGAAAGAGCTACAGTCACTGGTGGACAAGGACATTATCGAAAGGGTAGATAGATCCACTCCCTGGGTTTCCCCAATTGTGCTGGCCCCGAAGCCGAAACAACCAGGGGCAGTACGCATCTGTGTAGATATGAGGCTGCCCAATGAAGCGATCAAACGAGAACGCCATCTCACACCGACCCTAGATGACATCGTCAGAGAGCTCCAGGGAGCCAGGGTCTTCTCGAAGCTAGACCTAAGTTCAGGCTACCACCAGCTGGAACTCCACCCCGAGTCCAGGTATATTACGACCTTTACGACCCATGAGGGGTTGTATCAATACAAAAGACTTAGCTTCGGGATCTCGGCACTGTCAGGACTAAAAGGGGTCATCAACATGTCAGATGACATCCTAGTTTTTGCAAAATCAGAAGCGGAACACCTGAAGTGCCTCGAGAATACCCTGGAGAGACTGTGCAGTGTCGGTTTAACCCTACATAAGGAGAAATGCAAATTTCTGAAGGACAGGCTTGAATTTTTCGGATTTATATTTCATGCTGGAGGGATTTCCCTGGATCCGGAGAAGGTGAAAGACATCCGAGATGCATCCCCACCAGCGTCCCCAGCCGAAGTAAGAAGTTTCTTAGGGATGGTCAATTATTGTGGCCGTTTTATCCGAGATCTAGCCTCCCTATCGGAACCACTGAGGGCGCTCACCAGAAATGACATGGCGTGGACATGGACAGGGAAGGAACAAAGAGCGTTCACCGCCATTAAACATGCCCTGTCGGAGCAAGAAACAATGGCATACTTCCACCCCGGTCGCGAGTCGGAGATCGTAGTTGATGCTAGCCCGGTAGGGATGGGAGCAGTCCTCATGCAAGCAGACCAGCAAGGGACCATGAGGCCCATCGCCTATGCCAGCAAGGCCCTGACCGACACTGAGAGGCGTTACTCCCAAATAGAGCGAGAAGCCTTGGCCATACTGTGGGGGTGTAAACATTTCAGAATATACATTCTGGGGAAGCCAGCTGTGGTGGTGACTGACCACAAACCCCTCATCCCCATACTGTCTGGGACATCGTCCAAACCACCTCCGCGCATAGAAAGGTGGATGTTGGCCCTCATGGAATATGGGGTCAAATTGCTATATCAACCAGGGACACACAACCCGGCGGATTACCTGTCCCGCCATCCGGGCACCGGGAGGCCCAGGGACTCACTGGAGGTGGCGGACTGCGTGGAAGCCGTACATCTAGTTGTGGAGGCAGCACTGCCTGTAGCCCTGACGCGTCAGGAAATTGCAGATGAGTCCAATAGCGATGAAGCGTTCCGAAAAATAAAAGATACGGTGGACACAGGAGAATGGCGGGAGGTCCTCCTTGACAACTCCTGAAGGACCGCGGAAGCTCAAAGAGATCTACAGGCACTCTGGAAGGCACGCCAACAATTGTCGGTGGCAGATGATGGTATACTGCTAAGAGGGCACCAGATCGTAATACCAGGAGTGCTGGTTGAGAAAGTCCTACAGCTAGCCCACAAAGGACATCAAGGAATTGCCAAGATGAAAGCTCGGCTCAGATTGAAAGTTTGGTTTCCAGATCTGGAAGGAAGGGTGGAGAAATTTGTGAAGGCCTGCATCCCATGTCAAGCCGCCAGCCCTGTGGAGAAGGCGCCACCCATTCAGGCCATGGAGAGGAGTGACCGCCCATGGGGGACAGTGCACGCGGACTTCGGGTCCACGGGCCGAGGCTTATACTTTCTGGTGGTGACAGACCAGTGGTCACGATACCCAGAGGTGGAATTGGTCGAATCCACATCCAGCGACCACACCATTCTGGCCATGGGCAAAATATTCGCCACATATGGGTTCCCTCTCGAAAATTGCTCGGACAACGGGTCACTGTTTCAGGGCCAGTGTTTTGCTCAATACTGTGAGGACAGGGGGTTAAAGCATCGCAAAATAACACCATTATGGCCGAGAGCAAATGGCGAGGTGGAGCGATTTATGCGAACGCTCAACAAAGTGTTCCGCATATCGGTGAATGGGGGAGAAGATCTCAGGCGAAATCTGGTCGAGTTCCTCAGAGAGTATCGCACGACCCCACATCAGTCCACCGGAGTGGCCCACGCAGAAGCCCTTTTCAAAAGAATACCAAGAGGCCTACTACCCAAAGTGGAAGGGAGACCACCAGGAGAGATCGACAACAGCAAAGTGCGCACAGCGAGGGCCACTCTGAATGAGAAAGAGACCACACGGCGGAGACTACCCGAGAGGGCGATCGCAATAGGAGACACCGTGCTGGTGCGCAACAGGAAGCCGGAGGGGAAGCTATCACTGCCATATGAACCACAACCATTGGGCGTGACCCACGTCAAAGGGTCGATGGTCACGGCCGCCAATGCAAGAGGGACTGTGACCAGAAATGTTTCGTTCTTCAAGCGCATAGAACCTGAAACCCCTGGAGCAGCCGTCAGGGATGATCCCGACCCGAGTACGGGAGTGCTGGTGGAAGACGATGGGCCGCCAGAGGCTCCGGCGGCACCCGAGGACCCCGATGCCGGAGCACGCAGGTACCCGAGCAGGGCGGGGCGCAAGCCACCGCTGAGGTTCAAAGACTTCATCATGGACCCTACCTCTTAATTAAGGCAGAGGTATCGTGAACGTTATGATGGGCCCTGTTGGTCCCCATGTTTGAAAATGTTGTTTTGTTTTGGGGAGAAAAGGAGGGATGTTGCGTAGCAATTCTAATTGTATACGCATGCGCGAGCCGCATCGAGGCTTGCGCATGCGCAGAGAATATTAAAGGCGGTGCGCCTAAATAAATAAATAAATATATAATAGATTGTGTTGAGTATGAGGGGTGGGAGGGTGGTTGGAGGGGGTGTGGGGGGGGTGGCAGGGGGGTGTTGGGTGAGGGGGGGTTGGGGGGGACCCCCCCAATAGTAAATGATACTCTTTTTTGTTATTTATTTATTGGAAAAAAAAATATATATATATAATTAGAATGTGTTGAGTATGAGGGGTGGGAGGGTGGTGGTGGGGGGTGTGGGGGGGTGGCAGGGGGGTGTTGGGTGAAGGGGGGTTGGGGGGGGACCCCCCCCCCAATAGTAAATGATACTCTTTTTTGTTATTTATTTATTGAATAAATAAATAAATAAATAAACAAATATATAATTAGGATGTGTTGAGTATGAGGGGTGGGAGGGTGGTGGTGGGGGTGTGGGGGGGTTGCAGGAGGGTGTTGGGTGAGGTGTTGATAGTTTTAAGGGTTTATAGTCATAATGTCAACAACAAAAAAAATGTCGACATTTTTTTTTCGAAAAAATGACTTTTTACATTATAAGTATAGGATGTCGACATTATTATTTTCGACATTTTTTTTTCGACATTTTTGTCTGTCGACATTTTTTTTTCGACATTATGACTATAAACCGAAGACAACATCGCCACAGGCACATGCATCACTGACTTCACAAAACCACACACAACTCAGTCATATGGACATCTCAGCTACACCCAAAGGTAACATTCTACCTGTGCACTGGCAACCATGGACATATCCCACACCACCCCTACATGAGCACCACTACCACCACCAATCAAGCCATGCACACACTTAACCCATGGCCAGACACACTCAATTACTATCCAGCGTGAGGTTACATGGACAGAGGGGACAATACAACAAATGCAATGCACCTTCCCCCACATGCATAGTCATGCAATAAGTCATCAAGCTGCCACTATTCCAACACACAGAAACACCTGACAAATCCCCACATTGCCTTCACATGCACCACTCGTTGCTAATGGCAGAACCAATATGTCTACTGGATCAATCAAACATGCATGACAACAGTGTGTAGACTGTGCAATGTGAAGATACATGAGGGCAAGATGCATGACAATAAATTGCAACATGTCTCTACAGTAATGAAACGTATGTGCACACATCATATGTATATGATGGACTGACATGTCTTCATTTCTTAGAACGTTGCAGCTCTTACTGCGGAGGAAAGGGCCCCTGCGGAACACTCCAACATCAGTGTGAGGGGGAGAACAAAACCTGTCTGTCCATAATGTACCCATCGAGGAAGCCCATGAGGAAGAGGATTGGGGAATACATCTCCACCACATCGGAGGACTGCTGTGCTAAATCCCCATCAGGTCACAGGTGTGTGGGCCTCTGAATCGCACACCTGCAGAGGAGGCAAACCCAGAGGTACCACCACCATATGCAATTTGCGGCGTATCACACAATTGTCCATGTATGTACACTGCATCACATTCCTGACTGACAGGGTCAAGCTGTCCCTAGCATGTGCACAGGTTTCTCAGTATATGGCACTGTCTTGTCAGTCCAAGGCGTGCAACACAAAGCATTGCTTCCAAGTAGCAGTGGCGTGAAAAGATGGCACACAAACATGCCAATGCTGCTTCATGTTCCCTGCTGCATCTGCATGTGTGCGCTACTGAGGGTCACCATCCATGCATGGGAGAGTCGAAGTACCCTGCAGCCTGCATGCAGCACTTCCAGTACACATGTAGAAGCTGGAAATGCACCCAGGGCGATGCAGAATCCCCAACATCCAATTAAATAACTTCCGGCTAACTCTGGTGCCATTGCCGCAGTGAATGTGCCTAGCAACCACAGGCACTCCTTACCATATAAAGACAGACTATGTCAGTACACGTACACCTGACTGACAGCTGAAATGGAAGGGAGCAGAAAATGCTGTGGAGGCAGGGACATCACAGGGCCACAGGTCTGGGCAGGAGGACCACAAGAAGCTGGAGAAAGCAAGCCACAGTGGAGGATACCGGTCCCTCATTCATCAGATGCATCCAGGGGCTTGTATAACATCTACAGGCCCACTGGCACTGGTGCATCCTACCAAGCACAATGTCCCCAGTGCCCCTGCTGAGACCATTGAGGGCACTCCTGCACACAATCTCCCCTGACTCTGGACTAGTTAGGGGGTTGGGGATCACCACCCACATGGGTACTGTACAGTCCCCCATTGGGGAGGGTGCTCCTGCCTCACCACCAGACATAACTGCTTCCACCATGATGTCGGCACCTTCCACGCCGACCCCATGACCCCCACACCATAGGATGGCTCTCCACCTTCGGGTGATGACTCCTCCTCTCCACATCCTTTATTGGAAAACCCAACTTCACCCACCAAGAGCTGGAGGTTCTTGTGGCTGAGGTGCTCAGCAAATATGGGCACCTCACCGGTCGGAGCTCGCTGCACATTGAGATTGGGAGGTTAGCTCAGGGGCAACACGCTCGCCTTGGAAACAAGACAACATGGAGCAACACAGGTTCGATCAACATCTCCATGCTTAGAAACCTCTGCGTATTTAGCACGTTATAAATAACCAATCACATTACTGAGGTGGGAGCATGTGCCAAGCCCTGGGCCAAGGTCGCATGCCACATCAGCATGCTTGGGGTCTACCAGTGCAAGGTAAAGGAGGTGAAGAAGCTCTGGGTTGACCTCCGGTGGTTCACTGGCAGCAAGGCATAGAATTTGCTGTATGCAGGGACAGAAGATCAATAGTGGCTCATGATAGAGCCCTCTGGACCTCTGTGTCCTATGCCATATTAGCCCAGAGGACTACAAGAGGCTTATGCGCAGAGACAGGCCCCATCATATACCTGGGATGTGTTTTCCACGTTATCGGCCACCAAGTCATGTTGGTGATGCTTCTGTCATGCCTATTGATCCACAGATGTCTGTGCCACATCCATGTTCACTACACCTCCAATTCAAGACAGCGTTGGTGTGATATCTGCATCTGCATGTGAAAATGCATCTCGTATCTGTTGGCCGTGAAATGTGTCCAGAACATGTTTGTGCTGTATGTTCCTGGTTGTGTACATTGCCTCATATGTACCTTTCTCCTTTCTTGCAGTCTCATTTGCCAGTAACCCCTTAACACAGGATGATGTTAGTGTGACACCTCATGTTATGTCAGAACAGCAACCCACACGCATGATCCTATAAAGGAGGAGGATGACTGAGGTGGAAATGTTTGAGGTGACAGCCCAGGTGGTGCATGAAGAGGCAATGGAACAGTAACAGACAGGGAATGCAGGGGGATGCTGCACCCAAAGGCCCACTGCAGCTCTGCCTGTTGCAGCTCATGTGCCTCTCCCTGCTCCACTTGTCCCCCCCCATCCAACGTACATGTGTACCCCAGCCAGCTACATGAGGCCAGCTTCCCTCCTTGGAATGTCACACTGCCTAGTTCCCCTATGAGGCCAGACCCCTTCCGGAGCTTGGGCCAGCACTACTGCACAGGGAGTGTACCCCTCGTGCCACCCTGCATGGGACACATTCCTGTTCTCCGACACCTGAAGCAGAAGAGTCTGCAATGACGGTACCTGCACCATCTGTTTTGGCTGCAACTCACCCACCTCCAAAGGCAATTGTGCCCACCCAGTAACTGCTGCCACTGCACCTTCAGGGGACCAGCCGGATCTCACGACTGCTCAGGTCCCACACCTGAAGGTGACAGTGTGGACTTCAATTAACAGTTGCTGGGGGTCCTGCAGGAGGTGGCAAGGGAGGTGAGCGAAGCTGGGGAGAGACAGTTTCAGGAACTGAGGGGTCTCAGGGAGGAGGTTGTAGGGCTGAGAATCCAATTGAGAGGGCTACAGGTGAATTATGAGAGGTTAAGAAGGCTGTCCGTGGCATCCAGCAACATTTGTCACTGCCAGAGACAACCTGTTCACCTTACACATCCCCTGGGCTCTCACTCCCTTTGACGTCTCCTATGGCCAGAGTGGTGTGACGATTCACAGGTTCTCTTTACCTCTCCCCATCGGACAGCCCTTCCCTATCAGGCTAGGGAGGTGAGTCCAAAACTCAGTAGCCCCACCTTGGGGTGGTAAAAAGCGGGGGAAGTTCATAGGGAGAGACTCCCCTCACGGGAATAAGGAATCCCATCATGTGAAAGATCTCCCTAAACCCTTGTTCGCGAAGCTGTGGCCCTGTTGGCTCCTTCTCCCTCCCAACCTGAAACTACTACTGTGTGTCATTGTGAAGGCTCTACTATTGCATCTGCAAGACCAGATAGGACTGAGACAAAGAATACCCAAAGAAACATAGAGAATAACAGTAGAAAGGATTACCCAAGAACTGTAACGAGGTGGCCACTAGGAGGCACAAAGATAACTTCAATGGCTTTGACAACAACCATTGACTCTACACTGGGGCAGGCCCAGAACTATAAAATAAAGGCTTAGGAAGGACTAAGTGTGTTCAAGAGCAGGAAGAACAGCAATGGAAGCTGGCATCCATCCTGCAGGGCCTGGGAAAATCAACCTGCACTTCCCAAAGTGTCGAGAGACAGTCGGTCTCTGAAGAAGAGGCTATAAGGAATTAAGCCAGAGGGAACCTGACTCATTGCAGAAGCAGGAAGAATCCAGGTATGGTGTGACCTCTCCAAGTTGGACCGTGTGCTCCATAAAACATGCTGAGACCACTGGAGCAACTGCTCTGCGTAGCCAGACATACCAGAGAGGGTGTGCAAAGCGTGTGCAGAAAACAGTGACCTGAGACCCTGGGAAGACCCAGTAGCACCCCTCAGTGAAGATACAGGTAGTGGCAATTGCAGGAAATCTGGGTGTGGTCCAGGAAGCCGAAACAGTCAAGTATTCCGCAGGAGTGATCTCCCTCGTCACAGTAGTGATACACAGAGTTTCAAGAGTCAAGTATTCCTCTGGAGTGATCTCCCTCATCACAGTACTGATACACATAGTTTTAAGAGTCAAGTATTCATAGGTAGTGATCTCCCTCATTACAGTAGTGATACCAAGAGAGTCCAGAGTCAAAGTCACAGCAGTGGCATGAAAAACCATAAATCTTAAGAGTGCCTCGGGAGTGAAATCCCTTGTCACAGTGGGAAAATCAGCATATTTGGAAAATGACAAAAGGACAAAGAACTTTCAGGGTGTAATCTCCCCAATAGCAAAGATAGAAGTTTGACAAAGTATCAAAAATAAGACTATGAGTGGATAAAGCCATAACACCACTCTTCACAAATATTTGGGAGGAAATAAAGAAACTTCTGCAAACTTGTGCAAAGGATTATCCAGGGGTAGTCTCCAAAACTCTTTCAGAAAGACCAGTATAAGAGTGTAAGTCCCCTGGTCTAAGCATATTTGCAAAACATAAAATATCCTGAAAATGTGCCGGAAATAACAAGAATAATTGATAATGCCCTAACTCTGTTGTTTGCAAATCCTTGAGAGGAAGTGAAGAGACTTCTAAAGACTTGTCCAAAGGACTATCAGGGAACAGTCTCTAGAGCTCTCCCAGATGGACCAGAAGGGAGTAATTCTCCTGGTCTAAGTATATTTGGTAAATCAGACCCTATTGCTAGAGACTGCTGTTAAGTCAGCCTAAGACTGGATTGTTTCACCAGAAGAAGGAAGTCATCCTTCTTATGGCTTGGATGAGAAGTTAATGTAACCCTGTGTTGATTTGTTGATTTGTTAGTGGTAGGCATAAAGTAGTTGGTTTGGACAGAGGATTGGTTTTTGACGTGCATCCTGATGAGCACCGAGTTATTCTAGGTTAAGGTAGGGAAAGCCCCTCTATAAATAGGGGGAGAAGAGGTTATTTTCTTTAATTTAATAAAACTCTATATCCAAAATCGTACCACTTTGCGAGCCTCCTTACCCATCACGCCACATATGGTGTCAGTAATGGGATACTTCTCAACTGATATAAATTCGGAACCCTTAAATTTAGCAAATTGAGTGCTAAAGCCTCCAGCCTAATTGTTGGCACTACTGAAACCATTGGGTTCAGACTTCACAGCAGTAGTGACATTACCTATGAGCTGGGACAAAGACCCACTAGTTCCCACAGGATTCATTCTGTCTCCTCCTAAAGGTACATATATCCTGTTGGTGTCCAAGTCATGGTTGGCTTGGAAACATGGCATGTATGTTATGGCAGGTGATAGACCCTGCCTATCGAGGAGACATACAAATTCTGCTTCATTATATTGTGAAGCAAGCATATCATGTAAGAACAGGTGAAAGAAAAGAAATTGCACAAGGGATTTTGGAGTGTACTGTCTTTCCCAAAACCCTTGAAGTTCAAGAACAGGTACTCACAAAGTGGCAGGATGCCTAGAAACTGTTTAGCCAGATCCTGTGACCAGTTACCTCTCATAGGAACCTTGAGGATAAAAGCGAGCTTAAAAAGGTCCTCGCTCTCATGTCCCCTATGTACTCTGTTCATGCCGTCCTTGACCAGTGATTCAGATAATGGGGAAAGCCCATAGGAATTCGTTGAAGACAGACTAGAAACAGTTAAGATGAATCCCCTAGACACCTTACTGGAACGCTTGGTGAACCACCAAATACAGGCACACCAAAGGTTTCAGGAGGGGCTGGAAATAATAGCCAACATGGACCAATTCTCCCACATGGCATATTCCAGCCCTATCGGGACGGGCAATCATTTTTTTTTTTTTTTTTTAAAGGCTTGCCCAACAGTTTGGATGGAGCGAGGAAATAAAGATCTGTTACCTCGTCCCCTACTTAGAGGTGATTTACAAGCCTTCTATCAAACCCTAAATCCATTGGGTACCACTTCTTTCAATGAGGTCAAGCAAGGGTTGTTAAAAAGCGTAGGACAAACTGAGAACTTTTATTGCCAGAAGTTCCTGGAAATCCATTTGGGCTCTACTGAAACCCCATTAGAACTGAGTGCCAGAATACACAATACATTATCCCAATTGTTGGGAAAGAAAACATTGCCAGAAATAATGGAAGTCCTGGCAATCAAACAGTTAACTAATACTCTTCCCCCCTGTTTACAAAAAGCTGTTCTACAGCTAAGTGAACCAACTTTTAACACTGCTGTGGAATCTGCGCAGGCTCACGCCGAAGCCTCCAAGCAGATAAGGGCCCTGCATAGATGGGAGGAGAGCCAGAGAGAAATAAAAATGATCCCCAGGAACATCTTAATGGATAAACCAGCTTAGTTTAATATACCAGTGATTAAGGAAGGGGGGGAGATAAAGGGAAACATCCCTCTTTTAGAAAAAATAAACTGGTCAAACCTGAAGAAGTCCAGGTCACTCCTGTTTCTGTGATATCTTGTCTCTTATGCAGGGAAATAGGACACCTAACAAGACACTGCCTTCGAAATCAACGAGAGGGACCTATGGAAACAGGCTAGATTGCAGCTGATACCTGGTAAGAGTCAGAATACCAAGGAGAAGAGGAAATCGAAACATGTGTGTGTTCCACCCCCTTTAGAACTCATGAACAAATTAGATTAATGGGGTACAGGCTTCTACATTAGTAGACTTGGGCTGTATATAGACGGCTATAAGATTGAACCTCTTATACCCTGAAGAGTTACAAATGGGGAAGCAAGTAAGAATCATATGTGCATGGGGATCAAGAGATATACCCTAGAAGCCCAATTACCCTTAATATTCAGGGCAAAAAATTAATTATGAATTCTGCCGTGGTCTCTGGACTTCCTGAGGAAGTTATAATTGGTACAGATTTCCCTTACTTTCATGACTTAATTGGCAAGCTCAATAAAGCTTTGTACAAATATTATCCCTTAACTAGATGGGAAGAAGAGGGGTTATCATAGACACACCTTTTTGGGACTCAGGAAAAACCCCAGGAAATGTTCATCATAAAAATCATATTTATAATTCCCAGCATTAACCTTGGATGGGGAAGCTGAAAATGTTAGGGGACGGGTATGTGACGATTCACAGGTTCTTGTCACTTCTCCCCAGAGGGGAACCCTTCCCTATGAGGCTAGTGAGGTGACTCTACTACCCAATAGTCCCTCTAGAGGTGGTAGAAAGTGGGAGGAGCTCATGGGAAGAGACTCCCCTCATGAGGATAAGGACTGAAACACCATTTGCTATATAGATACTTTATAAATACTCAATAAATACATTTAAAAAAGACTCTCATCCTGTGAAAGACCTCCCAAAACCCTTGTTCCCCAAAGCTGTAGTCATGTTGACACCTTCTCCCTCCCAACCTGAACAACTACTGTGAATTATGTGAAATCTCAACTATTGCATCTGCAAAACCAGATAGGACTCAGATGAAGACGACCCAATGAAACATACAGAATAACAGCACAAATGTTTACCCCAGAACTGTGATGAGGTGGTCACTAGGAGGCATGAAGATAACTTCAAAGGCATTGATAACCATTGATGCAACGCTGGGGTGGGCCCAGCAGCATAAAGTACACAACGAGGAAGCATTAAATATGTTCGGGAGCAGGAAGAGCAGCGAACAAAGCTGGTGTCCGTTCTGCAGGGCCTGAGAAATTAAAATCAGTGCTGCCAGAAGCAGCATGAGACAGTCAGTCTCTGAAAGAGAATCCGAAAGGAATTATGCGAGACAGACGGATTTCGACTCGTCACATAAGCAGAAAGAATCCAGGGGTGGCGTGGCCTCTCTGAGGTGGACCGTGTTGCATAGCAATTCTAATTGTATACGCATGCGCGAGCCGCATCGAGGCTCGCGCATGCGCAGAGAATATTAAAGGCGGTGCACCGGCAGTTCGCGCCGGCGACCGGAGCAGACACACGTCTCTGGCATCCCCTCTCTGTGTGCCTGCATGCATGCGTGTATGTGTGTGCGAGCGAGGCACCGGCACGCCCCAAGGCCCATAACACTGGCGACGAGGGCGGACACGGAGCGATCCTCCGCTCCGATGGCATCGGAGTGAAGGAACGCTGCTGCGTGTGTATCGATCGGTTGCACACGGACCGACGTGCACGGCCGGTGGCCATTTTTCTTTTTCTCTTCTCTACACGCGGAGTGCAGTGGTTGCGGCCCGAGAGGGTGCTCGTGCGCCATCTGCCTCCTGCACTGCTCCAGAGCAATTTTTGGAACCACCACAGCCCAGACCCCACAGGGTTGTGGTAAAGACAAGAAAGAGAGTGTGATAGCACTCTGAAGGCCACCAGTTACCTCGGCTCCTACCAGACAAGGATCACTGTGAGTACACTATGGGGGAAGAAGGAGAGGAAGAAGAAAATGCTGTTGCCCCAATACCTTGCAGAATGCACAGTACTCTAGCTCCTATGCCTGAATTTGATACCACGGGCCCCCCATCCAAGTTAGGGCCGAAGTGGATCACATGGATCAAGAAGCTGGAAATGTTTTTTAGAGCCTCGGGGGAAACGGAAGATGAGGCGAAGATTGCCATCATGGTCTATTCTGCAGGGACCGAGGTTCAACGCATTTATGACACTCTCAATATTCCAGCAGCGAATTATGATGTGGTCAAGCAAGCCTTCCGTGACCACTTCCTTCCTATGGCGAATGTTGACTTTGACAGGTTTTTCATGGGTGCTGAGAAACAATTGGAAGAGGAATCACTGGACCAGTTTTGCGCTCGTCTGAGACAACCAGCGAGCTCCTGCAGATGGGTCAATGAGGAAGAAATGGTTCGTAACCAACTGCTGCAAGGCTGCTGCTCAGGGAAACTGAGGAGACAAGTGCTAAGAGAGCCCGGACTGACTCTGCAGCAAATTCTGGACATGGGGAGAGCGTACGAACTGGCGGAGGCAAGAGGGGTGAAAATGGATGCTGCTACACGCTACAGGAAGGAGGAAGAGGCATACGCTATAGGACGCTCAGCCATGGGGAAGGCAAGATGGACACCAAAGAGAAGCGAAGGGCCCACAACGCAAGGGAATGTCTCATCGTGTTCATACTGTGGATACGATCTGCCACATGCGGGAGAGTGCCCAGCAAAGTCAAGGACCTGTGGTCGATGCGGCACACCGGGACACTATGCGAGAGTGTGCAGGGCAACAAAGCCAGTTACGGTTTTGAGAGGACCAGAGAGAGTTGGCAGGGGTGTCGCTGGAAGAGTAAGGGGTGTGTCCTCTGTCGAACAAGGCATGCAAGATCTCAATATCGCGGAAGAGGAGGAGGAAGATGAAGAAATATTTTTCATCTCAAGCATTGCGCAAGGCCCTGGGGATCGTCGACAACCCAAATGCACCGTCAACATTAGCGAGATGCCAACTCCGGTCCTCATAGATACTGGGGCGTCCGTCTGCGTACTTGCAACAAAACATTACAATGCTCTTCCTGGTCCACCAAGGCTGACGAATTCCACAGCGCGAATCTACGCATTCGGAGGGGATACACCTCTTCCCATCCAAGGAGTGTTTGTGGACCAGGTCTCTCATGGTCAAAACAGAATAAAGGCGAGGTTTTTCGTCACCAGCGTAAGCCCACACTCTCTCCTAAGCTGTGCCGCGTCAGAAGCGCTCAACATTGTACACTTCACCCTTGCTGTGTACTTCACCGATCTGGACCGCCTACTACAGCGTTTTGAGAAGATATTCACTGGCATCGGAAAACTCAAGGCAGAGCCCATACGGTTGCACATAGATGAGTCTGTGAGGCCGACTGCGCTTAAACATCGGCGTATCCCTTTTCATCTCAGGGAACAAGTGGTGAAAGAGCTACAGTCACTGGTGGACAAGGACATTATCGAAAGGGTAGATAGATCCACTCCCTGGGTCTCCCCAATTGTGCTGGCCCCGAAGCCGAAACAACCAGGGGCAGTACGCATCTGTGTAGATATGAGGCTGCCCAATGTAGCGATCAAACGAGAACGCCATCTCACACCGACCCTAGATGACATCGTCGGAGAGCTCCAGGGAGCCAGGGTCTTCTCGAAGCTAGACCTAAGTTCAGGCTACCACCAGCTGGAACTCCACCCCGAGTCCAGGTATATTACGACCTTTACGACCCATGAGGGGTTGTATCAATACAAAAGACTTAGCTTCGGGATCTCGGCACTGTCAGGACTAAAAGGGGTCATCAACATGTCAGATGACATCCTAGTTTTTGCAAAATCAGAAGCGGAACACCTGAAGCGCCTCGAGAATACCCTGGAGAGACTGTGCAGTGTCGGTTTAACCCTACATAAGGAGAAATGCAAATTTCTGAAGGACAGGCTTGAATTTTTCGGATTTATATTTCATGCTGGAGGGATTTCCCTGGATCCGGAGAAGGTGAAAGACATCCGAGATGCATCCCCACCAGCGTCCCCAGCCGAAGTAAGAAGTTTCTTAGGGATGGTCAATTATTGTGGCCGTTTTATCCGAGATCTAGCCTCCCTATCGGAACCACTGAGGGCGCTCACCAGAAATGACATGGCGTGGACATGGACAGGGAAGGAACAAAGAGCGTTCACCGCCATTAAACATGCCCTGTCGGAGCAAGAAACAATGGCATACTTCCACCCCGGTCGCGAGTCGGAGATCGTAGTTGATGCTAGCCCGGTAGGGATGGGAGCAGTCCTCATGCAAGCAGACCAGCAAGGGACCATGAGGCCCATCGCCTATGCCAGCAAGGCCCTGACCGACACGGAGAGGCGTTACTCCCAAATAGAGCGAGAAGCCTTGGCCATACTGTGGGGGTGTAAACATTTCAGAATATACATTCTGGGGAAGCCAGCTGTGGTGGTGACTGACCACAAACCCCTCATCCCCATACTGTCTGGGACATCGTCCAAACCACCTCCGCGCATAGAAAGGTGGATGTTGGCCCTCATGGAATATGGGGTCAAATTGCTATATCGACCAGGGACACACAACCCGGCGGATTACCTGTCCCGCCATCCGGGCACCGGGAGGCCCAGGGACTCACTGGAGGTGGCGGACTGCGTGGAAGCCGTACATCTAGTTGTGGAGGCAGCACTGCCTGTAGCCCTGACGCGTCAGGAAATTGCAGATGAGTCCAATAGCGATGAAGCGTTCCGAAAAATAAAAGATACGGTGGACACAG
Source organism: Ambystoma mexicanum (assembly GCF_040938575.1). Classification (NCBI taxonomy): domain Eukaryota; kingdom Metazoa; phylum Chordata; class Amphibia; order Caudata; family Ambystomatidae; genus Ambystoma; species Ambystoma mexicanum. The sequence goes on along the minus strand of NC_090933.1, from coordinate 533,719,159 downwards.
GAGAATGGCGGGAGGTCCTCCTTGACAACTCCTGAAGGACCGCGGAAGCTCAAAGAGATCTACAGGCACTCTGGAAGGCACGCCAACAATTGTCGGTGGCGGATGATGGAATACTGCTAAGAGGGCACCAGATCGTAATACCAGGAATGCTGGTTGAGAAAGTCCTACAGCTAGCCCACAAAGGACATCAAGGAATGGCCAAGATGAAAGCTCGGCTCAGATTGAAAGTTTGGTTTCCAGATCTGGAAAGAAGGGTGGAGAAATTTGTGAAGGCCTGCATCCCATGTCAAGCCGCCAGCCCTGTGGAGAAGGCGCCACCCATTCAGGCCATGGAGAGGAGTGACCGCCCATGGGGGACAGTGCACGCGGACTTCGGGTCCACGGGCCGAGGCTTATACTTTCTGGTGGTGACAGACCAGTGGTCACGATACCCAGAGGTGGAATTGATCGAATCCACATCCAGCGACCACACCATTCTGGCCATGGGCAAAATATTCGCCACATATGGGTTCCCTCTCGAAAATTGCTCGGACAACGGGTCACCGTTTCAGGGCCAGTGTTTTGCTCAATACTGTGAGGACAGGGGGTTAAAGCATCGCAAAATAACACCATTATGGCCGAGAGCAAATGGCGAGGTGGAGCGATTTATGCGAACGCTCAACAAAGTGTTCCGCATATCGGTGAATGGGGGAGAAGATCTCAGGCGAAATGTGGTCGAGTTCCTCAGAGAGTATCGCACGACCCCACATCAGTCCACCGGAGTGGCCCACGCAGAAGCCCTTTTCAAAAGAATACCAAGAGGCCTACTACCCAAAGTGGAAGGGAGACCACCAGGAGAGATCGACAACAGCAAAGTGCGCACAGCGAGGGCCACTCTGAATGAGAAAGAGACCACACGGCGGAGACTACCCGAGAGGGCGATCGCAATAGGAGACACCGTGCTGGTGCGCAACAGGAAGCCGGAGGGGAAGCTATCACTGCCATATGAACCACAACCATTGGGCGTGACCCACGTCAAAGGGTCGATGGTCACGGCCGCCAATGCAAGAGGGACTGTGACCAGAAATGTTTCGTTCTTCAAGCGCATAGAACCTGAAACCCCTGGAGCAGCCGTCAGGGATGATCCCGACCCGAGTACGGGAGTGCTGGTGGAAGACGATGGGCCGCCAGAGGCTCCGGCGGCACCCGAGGACCCCAATGCCGGAGCACGCAGGTACCCGAGCCGGGCGGGGCGCAAGCCACCGCTGAGGTTCAAAGACTTCATCATGGACCCTACCTCTTAATTAAGGCAGAGGTATCGTGAACGTTATGATGGGCCCTGTTGGTCCCCATGTTTGAAAATGTTGTTTTGTTTTGGGGAGAAAAGGAGGGATGTTGCGTAGCAATTCTAATTGTATACGCATGCGCGAGCCGCATCGAGGCTTGCGCATGCGCAGAGAATATTAAAGGCGGTGCGCCGGCAGTTCGCGCCGGCGACCGGAGCAGACACACGTCTCCGGCGTCCCCTCTCTGTGTGCCTGCATGCATGCGTGTGTGTGTGTGTGCGAGCGAGGCCCCGGCACGCCCCAAGTCCCATAACAGACCGGGTGGTCCATAAATGCATTGAGATCACCGCAGCAACAGCTCCGTGGAGGCACAGAGACAAGAGAGGATGAAAGCATGAAAAAGTGCAGAATGTGTGCAGAACCAACAGTGGCCTGAGACCCTGGGAAGAATTGGTAGCAACCCTTCAGTGAACATACAGGTGGTGGGAGATGCAGGAAAGCCGGGTGGGGTACAGGGAGCCCAAACAGTCAAGTATTCCTCAGGAGTGAAGTACCTCATCACAGTAGTGATACACAGAGTTTCAAACATCAAGTATTCCTTGGGAGTTATCTCCTTTGTCACAGTAGAGATACCAAGTGATCCAAGCAACTAGTTCTCTGGAGTAATCTCCCTCGTCACAGTGGTGACACGATCTCAAGAGTGCCTTGGGGGTGAAACCCCTGCTCACAGTGAGAAACTCAGCATATGGGGAAAATACCAAAAGGACAAAGAACTGTCAGGGTATAATCTCCCCAATAGTCAAGACAGAAGTCTTGATAAAGCATCAGCAATAAGAAGAGAGGATAACACCCCAACACCACTATTCATAAATCCATCGGAGGAAACAAAGAAACTTCTGAAGACTTATGCAAAGGACTACCCCGAGATGGTCTCCAAATCTCTTTCAGACCAGGAGAAGGGAGTCCTCCTAGTCTATAAGCATAGTTTCTAAACATAAAAGTCCTGAAAAAGTGGCAGCAACAAGAATGATTGATAAAGCCTCACATCTGTTGTTTGCAATTCCTTGGGAGGATGTGAAGAGACTTCTAAAGACTTGCCCAAAGGACTATCTAGGAACAGTCTTCAGAGCTCTTCCAGATAGACCAGGAGAAGGGAGTCATTCTCCTGGTCTAATCATATTTGGTGAATCAGACCCTATTGGAACAGACTGTTAAGCCTTTGTTTCTTCGTTTATTTGTTAGTTGTAGGGACAGGGTAGTTGGTTTGGAAAGAAGATGGTATATTTGTTTTTGACTTAGATGGTGATGAGCACCCAAGTGTTTTTAGGTTGCGGTAGGGAAAGACCCCCTAGGAGTAGGGAGAGAAGAGGTTATTTTTTTTCATTGAAAAACAGTCTATAGCCAAAAATATGCCACCTTGTCAGCCTCCTTACTCCAGCTCACCACAATGTCCAGCAGGGACACACAGTGGCCACCTCAATCTTCTTCTCCTCCATCTCACCAAGCCTTTGGCCCCCACATGGTGAGGTGAAGGCAAAGGAGAAAGAGATGATCATATGAGGTAACAGTGATGACAAGTGGTAAGAGGCCGACATGTGTGCAACTTTGATTTATATTAATGTGCCCATCCAATGTCACACTCCCTGCCAGTTGTGCTCTGTATTTTATTTGGTTAACATGTTTCCTTTTCCGATTTGGCCCTCGGGTTCCTTCTGTGTATTCAACCTTTATTCCCAAGTGTTTATTTACCTGCACTCACAATTTCATTTCTTTATTCCCAGGCCATGTTCATGTGCACCTTTTGCCTCATTTGTTTCAACACTGTAATGTTGTTTTCAACACAAAATGTCATGTGCCATCCATGAGTCATGTGCACTTTTTTCATGTGTGTGTACCTATGTATCTTGGTTTCGGGGGAGCAATGTCGACCCTGACCCTGCACATGGCCATGCCCCTGCATGCTCCCCAAGACATGTCACACCACCCCACAATGGACCTTGCACCCACCACCCCTGGATGTTCCCCAAGGAATGTCGGAACCCCCCACAATGGACCTTGCACCCACCACCCCTGTATGTACCCCAAGGAATGTCACAGCTTCCGACAATGGACCTTGCACCCACCACCCCTGCATGTACCACCACTGCATGTACCCCAAGGAATGTCACATCCCCACACAGTGGACCTTGCACCCAGCGCCCCTCTATAACCACTCAGCATGCACATTAGGCAGCCAGAAATAGTCACAATTCCACCATACAACGCAGGGCACCAGGATCAGCAGCTACCACCATGCACGACACAGACATGTCCACAATGCCTCGGTCAACTGTACACTTTATTACAAATTGCACTGCTCGCTATAATTGAGTATATGCCAGGCAACCTCCGAAGTCGTAATGGGATTGCCTCTTTAGGCTATCTGATATGGATCCATATGCCAAAACAAAGAACAATTGTGCATGCAAATATAGGGGCAATAATTAGCAGATGCACTTTATAAAGTCAGGAGAGCCTGGATACCAAAGTACATCATTTGCAATCAGATGTTAACTCATGCAACCACTTCTCTTTATTTTTTTCAAAGGAAAAAGGAACAGACGAGAAAAAGGTCGGTGTGCAAAGTCACAGTGGTGAGATACGTCTATGACATAGAGCAGGGTGGGGGGAGCACAGGGATGTGGTGGGAGCTGGATGGAGGGGGAGCCATGGGATAGTGGTTGGAGCAGGCTGGCGAGAGGCCAGGGCCTGGGCTAGGAGTGGGATGAGGGAGTCCAGAAACTGATGGGAGCAGGTGAGGGAGCCCAGGAACTATACTGGGAGCAGGGTGGGGCGACAACGCACAATAGTTCATAGTCATTTGAACTTACTGTCCATTTGGCATTTTTGGGGGTGCCCAGCGTGCCCACGTTTTTGCTTTGGGGAGCCCTGGCCAAAAAGGTTTGTGTCCAGTAATAAAGGTGGCAATTGTTATTAGTCATGCTAATTATTCTACTTATTGCATAGCTGTTTTCTTTGAATAACATTTAGCTCCTCAAAAGTCCCCCTGCTGATTCTCAGTGCACATTGGGCACTTCACAGTGCTATGAGACCAAAAATGGTACTGTGGAGTCTTCAAGGAAATATTCTTAGAAAAACCCACTTAGATATTCTTGACAGATAATTTGATATTTAGTGAAAGAAAATTGGCCAATTGATCCTGTCTCTGCCAGTAGTTGTTCCCCAGGAATTGATGAACACCTTAAAGGGGCTTTCTAATATGAGAAGATACCTCTGACAAGCTCTGGCCAGTAACGGGGTGAAGACCCAAGAAAATGAGTCCTGGTAGGGAAAGCACCTTCCATTCAGGTTAAAAGAGGACTTTATTGAACACAGCACGACACACGCTACGTCTTTTTGCTGTTTGTATATGGTTGCGGATGTCAGACAAGTTCTGACTACATTGTTGTAAGAAACTGGTACTAATGCAGACACGTGGCTGGAGTCCCTCAATGATAGCCTTCATTCCAAAAAACAGTGTTGAGACATCACCCAGCGCCAGTGGCAGCTTGTCAATCTTTTAATGTGAGGGTGTGCACATATTTGCCACTCATAAGTGTGAGGGATCCAGCAGAGTGAGGGAGCCCAAACCAATTGAGGCGGGGTCTCCCGCCAAAGACATTTCTTGAATAATGGGTAAAAATGGGAAATGTTACTGCTCACTTTCTGTGAGAATTGGGTAAAAAGCCAGAGAGTTTGCAATCTGTGTTCATAGGGTAACTCATGAAAAAATCCAAAAGATGCCAGGCAACAACAGTGCACATGCATTTCCTTTGTGACTGCACATATACATGCCACTATTCCCATATAAGGAATACATGAAATCAAATCAAAGGCCCATTGCTGGTGTGCTTGTGTCCGGGCTACTCATTTGGGGACATTCCCTTCCGGCCCACCCCCAAATCACAGGACCTTGAGAGGGCCCCTCATTTGGAGATGCAGGGGTTACATTTTTCAAACAAATACCCATTCACACACGCACCCATACACATTTACTCTCACATGCACATAGACACACCCACACAACATACACTTTTTCTTACCTGCTGCCCTGGTCCAGAATCACTTCACCAGGTCCTGTGACGCTCTCTGGATCCTGTGCGGCATGACCAGGAAGCAGGGAGCATTTCCTGGTTCCTGAACATGCATGTAGGAGCCTGAGCAAACCCTGGAGGATGCCCTGATAGTTCTGAATGTGCGAGGATGCACAGGAGCGCCACCTGGCACATTCAGAGATCCGTTTTCCCAGCAGGAATCCCCAATGGGACATGCAAGGCTGGGGAAGCAAAACTGCCCTGGCCTTACACAGCGCATTGGGCATCCACGCTGCGGTATGAACAGTCTAGGAGAAACTGTGTTTCCCTTTGACAGTTCAAAACAGCCCAGGAAGTGATCACTCAGCTGCAACAACCAGCTGAGGAATCGCTTAGTGGCGGCTCATCCAAAATGGGTCAGTCGACACCCCGTCAACCATTATGGCTGAGCAGCCACTATTCAGCTCCCTCAAGCATCCATCCATTGCCCTATTACGCAACCTGCTTGCCTCCCTCTGTCTGGTCTGCCTACTCCACTGACTTTCGCTAGTGTCTTCCCCTCTCCCTTCAACCCTCTCCCACCTACTCTATGGTGCTCTCTGTCTCTCCTATCTTTTCTAACTGCTTCTCTATTGACTATCCTGCTCTCCTCACTAAATCTGGTAAGAAGCAGTTTAAAAACAACATCCTAGTCTCCAACCCAGGCCTCCCTATCGCTGACACCTACACCAGTGCTCCTCCAAGGAAACTCTCACTGACATCCTTTTTGTCGTGCTTCGCCAGACCTATGGACCCTTCATATGGTCTCTGTGCTCTCCCCTTTCTCCTCTTCTCCCATTAATGGTGGCACCCGCTGGGGCGCCCTCCTGGCATTCTTTCTTTCCTCTAAACTCATCATTAATGTCTACTCCAATGGGACCGTCCTGGTCCAAGGCCCTCAGGCCAACCTTCGCCTCTTTGATAGATGCTTCCCGCGCCTCATCAACTTCCTTTCTTCTCCTGCTGTCCCCTCTCCCCTTTCCTTGACTGCCTCGTCTCCCCCTTCTGCCTCCTCCCTGGCTGCCTTGCCATCCCCCTCCCTCTCTGCCCCCTCTCGGCTCCTTCTACACCTCCGCAGGGCTCACCTCTGATCTGTACCACTCCCCAGAAGTCTTTCAATGAAGGCAACCTTCTCCATCTTGCCACTCTAAACCCTTGCTCTGCTGTCAAACACTCCTCTGATATCTGCCGCCTTAAGGAAGAACTTGACCTTGATGTCCTCGGTCTCACAGAGACATGGTTCACGGCCAGCTCTGTCATGAGCTTTGATTCGCTCTTACCTGACGGCTACAAGATCCTCTCCGCGCCAAGGGCCAACCACTCTGGTGGGGGTGTATCCCTGATCTTCCTCGAGTGGATTTCTGCCTCTGTCACTCCTACACAGGCCTACTCCTCTTTTTAATGCCTCGTCTGCAGGCTCTCTCACTCCCCTAGTAATTTGCTTACTGTGGCTACTATCTATCGGCCACCTGGTCAGATTTCATCCTTCCTCTCTGAGTGGGCGGATCTTTCCTCCTCACTCCTGCCCTCAACTACTCAACTCCTCCTTCTTGGAGACTTCAACATCCACCTGGATGCCTCTTGTCCTCCCTCTTGACTCTTTCGCGACCTCTGCGACTCTCTCTCACTCACTATTCTCCCCTCTGGCCCCACTCATTCTGTAGGGCACACTCTTGATGTTCTGATCTCCTCAGACCTTCCCCTCTCTGTCCCTCTCACCAATCCTCTCTCCTGGGGTGATCAATTTCTCCTCTCCTCCCACCTCACCCTCCCTACCCCTCAGGTCAAGCCACTTCCATCACTGCAACCCACCTTCTCGGTCATCCGACCCATGAAGCGGGCGTCAGTGGAGGCTTTCGCCGCCACCTTTTCACTCTCCCTCCTCCTTTGGCTGACTCATCCTGATACAGCCCTCTACACGCTCCACTCTGCTATATCTGATACTCTTGATATCCTTGCCCCGCCATGAGAATCCACCAGAAGCCCAAAGCCAAGTGCAACTATTGGTATGACTCAGACCTCGTCACCCTAAAACGCTAGTGTAGGGTGGCCGAGAGGAAATGGCGTGCTTCATGTACATCCTCTGACAAACTGCCCTGCCGCCTGCTGCAAAGGCAATACCGGCTCTCTGTCCTAACCAAGAAGAGAGCGCATATCCAAGCCCGCTTCTCTGTGGCATCTAACAACTCAGCTGAACTCTTTAAAATCTGCAAGGAACTGGACAATCCTGCCACCCTCTCTACTTCTCCTGTCCCCTCCCAGGGCCTCTGTACGGCACGGGCATCTCACTTCATCTCTAAAACTCACAACATCATTTCCTCTCTCTCGTCCTATCCCCTCCCCCCCACTCACTGCTCTTCCTCTGGCCATTCTGCAGCCACCTCTCCTCCCTCCTTCTCTGCCTTTCCCCTGTTCTCCGCAGACGAGGTTTCTAGACAAGTTCAATCTATGAACGTCTCGTCGAAACAGGTTCACCCCTGTTCCTCCAAAACAATCATGGACCGCATCGCCTCCCTAGTTCCTGCCCTGGCTGATTTCTGCAATCACTCCTTCGGCACTGGAGTTTTCCCATCCCCCCCTGAAGCACTCCCTTGTGCACCCTCTTCTTAAGAAACCCACTGCCGACCCCTCCTGCCCAGCCAACTATCGCCCAATCTCCATCACTCCCTTCCTGGGCAGGCTCCTGGAGAAACTGGCCATCTCCCAGCTTAATCTCCACATTGAATCTGTTGGTTGTCTCCATGACCATCAGTCTGGCCTCTGAGCTGCCAAAAGCACGGAAACTGCTCTCCTAAACATCCTTGAAGACCTGCTCTCCAATCTTGACTCTAACACCCCTTGCATCCTCATCCTGTTTGATCTCTTTTCTGCCTTTGACACTGTCAACCATGCCATTGTCTCTGTGATAACCTGGGTATCACTGGTCGGGCTCTGGCGTGGCTGACTTATTTCCTCTGCGACCAACCCTCTCAGGTCCAACTTGGGTCCTTCCTCTCTGCAATCTTGTTCTCTACCTGTGGTGTCCCCCAGGGGTCTAACCTCTCTCCCTTGCTGTTCAACCAATACCTGGCACTCCTGGCCCACCACATCGCCGCTCTCTGCCCCAACTTTCAGTGTTATGCGGATGACACCCAGCTCATCTTCAGACTACCCTCGTCCTCCTCCTCTACTTCCCCATCTCTGACTGTCTGTCTACTATCCAGGAGTGGTGTGCCGCCAATGACCTCTGCCTTAATGCCAGTAAGACTGAGATTATCCTCATTGGCACATCCGCTCCCTCCTTTCCTGTAGCTCTCTGGTCGGCCTCTCTTGGCCCTCTTCCTGCTCCCACCCGTGAGGGTAAAAACCTTGGGGTCATCTTCGACTCTACACTTTCCATCTCTCCTCACATCTCAGACGTCTCTAAGAAGTCACACTACCAATTGCACCTCCTCAGAGGTATTCTTCCTTTCCTCTCCTTCCCCCAGAAGCTCACTTTCTCCAGAGCTCTGGCTCTCTCTAGGCTGGACTATTGCAACAGCCTCTTTCTAAATCTGCCTGCTTCTACTCTCCGCCCTCTGCAACTTATCCAGAACAGGACTGCGAGACTTGTCCTTGGCCTCAAGCCCAGGTATTGTATTTCTCCAGGACTGAAATCTCTGCACTGGCTCCCTCTGGCTGCAAGGATTAAGTTCAAAACCCTCTGCATCGTCCACAAGGCCTTCTGGTGCCCGGTGCTCAATACCTTCAACTCTCTCTTCCTAAATACTTCCTTCTTGAGCTCTTCGCTCATCTGCCTCTAACTCCCTCAGGGTCAGTCGCTTCTCTTAGCAACGAGTTGGTGGTAGATAGCTTTCTTCGGCTGGGGCCTCCCTCTGGAACAGCCTCCCTAAACCTTGAGGAGAATCATTTTCGGTTCCGGAAGCACCTCAAAACCTTTCCCTTTGCTTCTGCTTTTTCTCCTCTTCTCCCTTGCTGACTTCCTGGCTGACGCTGACATTGCACTGGTTGGCTGGCCACCCTCTGATCTCAGGCCCAGGTCCCTTCCCGCCAGTCGCACTCCTGCACTGCCCTCCTGGCAACCCTGCACTTGGGTACTGTTTTCTGTATCCTTACAGTCCCACTACCAGCACTTGACACCTGATGTCTGAAATTACCCTTGCACTTGCCACCTGCTGGCTGTACTTTACTTATTGTTTATTAATTTTCTTATCCCATGTACTGCACTGTCCTCTCCCCCTTCCCCCGCACTTCTCTTCCCTCAGCTTCCCATGCACTTGCGCAATCTGAATGTCACCTGGCCTAGTAGGATCGTTGTCTGTCTTCCCTCTGCTCCCCTCCCTTGCCTCGTCGCCTTGAAACACCTGTGTGTAGGCGCGCTATAAATGCCATATCATATCATATCATTCACATATCATTTGCTATGACCCTTCTCACATTAACATGTCGGCCATCCTCCTCACATTCCAATGGCTCTGTTGTATCATACCTGCAAAGCCATCCCTATGTTTACTTGGTGAGCATTAGCTATGAAGTCGGAGAGGTAGGCTCTGTGCTATAGGGTTGCTCAACCTGTTCCCTCCTGCCACTGCTATCTGTGTGTTGCAACGTGTGGTAGCATTTACGTTCGCCCAGGCAAGGCTTTTTGGGTACAGCTGGCTCTCTCAAACTTCCTCCCACTCGCTGGGACATGCAGCGTCTTACTGTGCTATGAATAAGCCCCTTTGTTTCATAATGATGATTTCTTCTGAATGGAACGAGAGAGAAAGAAGTTATATGCAGTATGTTACAGCTATTTGCAAACACCCATGCTCACTTGTTCCAGAACCTTCTTCAGCTAAAAGTGTACTCTCCAAGCATCTGACGCAATTACTGCTTAGCCCATTTGAGGTTTTTTTTTCACCAGCAGCTTAAATTAGAGATATGGAAAGAAAGAAAAAACTGAATGTGCACTTGTGTGAGGCGCAGATTAGTTTAAATTGTTCACAGTTGCCATATAATTTAGATTCCACAATTTAGCATCGGAATTACGAAGAAGGGCCTGCGCAAGCATAGCATTAACATATTTCTTACTGGGAGAGGATTATATGATTAGACTTAATTGCTAGTAATCTAAACCTAAACATGCAGATTGATTGCAATGAACGCCATAGGCGATACACGTAAAGTTCTAAAAATGCAAACGATTACCTAAAGTAAAATATAGATGCATGAAGCTGCATGGAAGACTATTCTTCCCAACAATTTGATCTTCATCTTGGACTTGGGGGGCGGGGTTGAGTTTGGAAAGGGGAAAGCATTAAATGTAATTTCCTTCTCCCAATCCTACTGCGCTTGATGACTTCAACTCGTTTAATTGCAAACGACTTCCTGTTATCATTATGAGAGAGGTTTTTCACAAGATTCAGTTCACGTACACATGCCAGCATGTCCCATTCCTTTTGTAAGATGGTAGTCCAAGTCTGTCTTTTTCTTTGCATTGTGGGACACTTTGAATCGTAGATTTGTAATGGAGAAATCCAGCACTGCAAGTCCCAGAATGCAAGGAAATAACAGCACTGAACTACCATCTCCCAAATGGAGTTAGGCATCTTGGCATTGGTGGACTTTTACATTTGGAATGGGGAATTGTATTCTTCTTTGATGGATTGTGTTGATAACAGGAAAAACACATCACGAGTCATACACTAAACAAATATATCCCTGTGGTGGGGGGATCACCATGGACATCCGGTGGCCCCCCTCCTTGAGTGCCATGGATACTGACACTCCACAGGCCCAGTGCCTGTGGGGGTTGGGGCCTGCCATGGACACCCGGAAGGCCCCATGGTGCTATGGGGCACCAGCACCATCGGGGATGGAGGCACAGCCTGCCAGGCCCCTGACTATGCGGATCTCTGCCACCATCCTAGCACGAGGGTCCCACGGCATCAGGGCATGCAGGCCTGGGCCTCCACGTGTAGTCCTGCAGCCTACATGCAATGAGACACAGACTCAGGAGTTCTTCTTCTGGAGTCTGCGCCGTTCTGCTGCACGTGCCTGCAGACAAAGTCATGGCCCATCTTAAAAGGGCAACACAAGGGGGAGGGACGCATCCCCCTAAAGGGGTAACACACACACAGGAGGGTCCACTACACAACATCCCTCCTTTTTCATAAGGAACAAAACAACCGGTAATACAACGTAACTGATCCCTCCCCCTCCCTTTGCAGAACGACATTACTTCAGAGACAGGGAACCAACTTCAAACAGGATGTGCTATTGACGCACTTATGGTCTCACATTCTTATATACATATCACCTACAGATCCATCACCCTCAGGTGACGGTCACAGGGGGAGGCCACCGGTGGATGGTTGGCAGTTGGACCGCAAACTACAAACCCTTTATTAACCTGGGGTACAGACTTGCCACCATTGCATGACGCTCACGGGTAGCCACTGGTACACCATAGAGCATCCCTACCAACTGCAGGACCACAGCTTCACCTCACTGTCCTTTACTGAGACCACTTTAAGCATGTAAATACTTTGCAGGCTCACAGCATCACAGCGCATGTTTACTGAGTCCTCTGTACGCCATGGCAGGGCCACAAAAGACCAGTTCAACTTCCATCGGCATCCATTGAGGCGTCACTTCACCAGGTCCAAGTCCATTCATACTCCAGCTTAAAACCAGCAAAGCCGCACCTTGCCTGTGCCAGGGGCTCCATCAGCATAGTCCCCTGCCTTGAGGGCACTGCAGCGAGATGCAGCATGCAGGGCGTCAAAGCTGCTCGACGTCCTGCTCACAGGGTACGGACAATGGGGCATCACTCACCCCCTTTCTCAGCAATGTTCCTCCATTCTGCGACATGCTGCTCTCCAGTGGCACGTGAGGGCACACAAGCACTCCTGATGAGCTGCAACCCTTGCTTTGCCCTCGCGGCAGATGACAGGGCCGCCAGTGTTCGCTGGTCAGATCACAGCTGTAGGTTGAACTCCGCGGGGGCCAGTAGGTACCTCCCCCAAGCATCCGCCCTCCTGGTCCTTCGACGGGATGGCATGCCGGGAACGTTAGTGGCAGGCAGCCAAGGTGTAATCAGTGGCAGGTAGGCAGGACCATCACCTCCCTGGTCCTCAGACGGTACAGTGGGGGACACCATCGGCATGGTGGTGAGGCCACTTGTAGGACAGGCAGGTAGAGTGATGGTATTGTCTCGGTGTTGGTGTCGCCGACAGGACAGGCAGGGTAAGAACAGTGTCACAGGGTGTACACAGGGCAGGCACATTACCTTCCCTGTTACGTGGTCTGGTTCTCCGATGGCATACTGTTTTCATTGCCCCAACTTGGGACACACTGTACTTCACCGCCGCCGGCCAGGTGTCGTAGAGGGCTCTGTACCCCACCAGGTACTGCATTGACCTCCTAATCCAGGGGTCCATGTCGGGGTCTTCCTTTTCATTTTGTTGTCTGGCCCAGAGCACTGCAATTTCACACACCGCCAGAGGCCCGGGCTCTTGTACTGGAGCCTCACTTTCCTTTGCTCCCAGCACCTCTTCTGATGCCACTGCCCCGGGATTATTGTGGGGCTTCGGCGGCATGACAACATGGAGCAGTTCTGCCGCCGCAGTGAGGGGGGGTGGCCCACCTGTCATTCGCTGCAAACTGACGTCTGCGATCCTCTGTTGCACTTTTCCTCTCCCCAGCGGGAGTTTCTGTAGTTGCTTCTGTGGCCGCTCCATTCCTTTCCCCCACCATGGCAGATGATGCCACAGGGGTTGCAGGCTGGCCCCCACTTCAGCACCAGGGCGGCAGCTGACCCCCTGGCTCTTCTTGTTCCCACAGAGCAGCGCAGCTCACTCCACAGGTGGAAGTCGTCTACTGCGCCCGCAGCCACACCATATATTCATCCCTGGGGGAAGCACAACGGCAGAGAAGGGCAGCGGCACTCTCTCCCAGCGGGAACCCTGTTCTTCACGGCAGTGGCCACTGCATTTCTTTCCCCTCCCGGGGAAAGCTGGACTATTCTTGGTGCGGCATAGCTTTGCATGGGCTGGACCCCCCCACCCCCCGGCCACACAAGCACCCTTCTCGCAGAGGGCCATAGCCGGGGAGGATCCACAGTGAAAGGTGCCACCCCTCCTTCTTTGCCTCCCGTCTGGGGGAGGGGCAGCACCGCTCTCCTCCCGGCAGCAGGTCATCACACGACCGCAGCTGCGGCCGCACCATCCCCACCTCCTCCCACCAGGCACATGCCCCATGCAGCCTCCCATCCCGCTGCACGACGGGGTAGCCGCCTCACCTCCTCTTCCTTCGGTGGGCCTGGCAGTTGGGCAGTATTTCCGATGCGGGATGCGTCGCTCGCCCTCGGTCGCTTCTTCTCTGGGGCCAGGACAGCACCGCTCCTGCCGCTACAGCACAGCGGGGCTGTCACCTCGCCTCATTTCTTCTTTCCCTCTCTTAGCACACACGAGAGATGGACGGGTTTGTTCCTTCCCTTACTTCGCCGCAACGGCCTCTCACCTTTTCTCTCCCCTTTCGGGGCTGCACACCACTCCTCTGTGTGCTGTAGCGCCATGAGAGCTACACCGAGGCCATGGAGGTGAGGCGCAGGACCATCCGGACCCAGGCCGGGGGGCGGGCACTCCGCTCTTCTTTCTCCCCACTACTCACGGTCAGCAGAGGTTGTGTGGACTCAACGTCCTCGTCGCCAATGTGGTGGGGGACTCACCATGGACATCCGGTGGCCCCCCTCCTTGAGTGCCATGGATACTGACACTCCACAGGCCCAGTGCCTGTGGGGGTTGGGGCCTGCCATGAACACCTGGCAGGCCCCATGGTGCTATGGGGCACCAGCACCTTTGGGGTTGGGGGCACAGCCTGTCAGGCTCCTGACCATGCGGACCTCTGGCACCGTCCTGGCTTGAGGGTACCACAACATCAGGGCCTGCAGGCCTGGGCCTCCACGTGTAAGCCTGCAGCCTACATGCAATGAGACACAGACTCAGGAGTTCCTCTTCCGGAGTCTGCAGCCGTTCTGCTGCACGTGCCTGCAGGGCTCCCTTTTATTAGCTTGGGCCATGACAAAGTCATGGCCCATCTTAAAATAGAAATACAAGGGGGAGGGAGACATCCCCTTAAAGGGGCAACACACACACAGGAAGGTCCACTACATAACACTCCCCATAAATATTTTTGAGGGGGTCAGGTGTCAGGGTTACCTGTGATCCGCCGGTCTGCTTGGCTCCTGAGAGGGCAAGGTTGTTCACTTTGGGTATCTCTGTAGCTGTTGTGGAAACCATTCTACATTCTAGGCCTATGATGGGCATTCAGGCCATTTTCTCTGCTAGTGTGAGGGCGCTGTGGTTTCCCCCTAGGGTTGTGGTGTCCCATGGGTTGTTACATTTTTTGCAGTATGAATTTGATAAAGGGTTGACAGTGGCCACTTTGCCTGTACAGTGGGCTGCATTGAAGACACTGTTGGAAAGTTACAGTTTGCCCCTGCTGCATCTGGTGGGCCGGTTTCTTATGAGCATGGCTTCTTCTCAGCCGCCTTTGTGTTCTGGTTCACCCCTCCCATGGGATCTGTCCCTGGTTTCGTGTTTTCTTCAGTCGGCTCCTTTTGAGCCGATTGAATTGTTGATTTAAGCATCTTATGCTGAAGACGGCTTTCCTGGTTGCCATCACCACTGCATGTCGTCTGTGGGACATTGGGTCTCACCTTTGCCGTCCACCATTTCCTCAAATGTTGCCTGACTTCTTAGTGTTATGGTGTGATCCCTGCTTCTTTTCTAAGGTGGCCTCTAAGTTTAATTTATCAAAGGAAGTAGTCCTCCCGGCCTTTTTTCCTGGCCCCCTGTCCCAAGAGGAAGTGGCCTGGCACTCCTTGGATGTATGACGACAGTCCTAGAGTATCTGACCAGGACGACCCCAGTTCAGCAGTCCGACATTATTCTGGTGACTTTTGGGGTGGCTACAGCATGGAGAAAGGTGTCAGTGGTTTCCATCAATTGATGGATTAAGACGGTGATCTTTATGGTGTATGTGCCTGCTGGTCTTTCTGTCCCTTTGAGTGTGCAAGGTCATTCGACCAAGGGTATGGCAGCTACTGGACGGATGCTCAGGGTGTTCCATTGCATGAGATTTGCAGGGATGCTACATGGGCGGACCCCAATACTTTTATTACGCATTACAGGCTGAATGTGGGTATTTCTAGAGATGGTTCCTTTGGAGTTGGGGTGATCTTCATGGTCCAGCTGTAATGTTCTGTGGTTTAATTGAACAATACACTGTGTTTTTGCATTGAGTCCTGGGTGACCTCTTGCTTTCCTGCTTCCCTTCCACTTGTTTGGCTTGTGTATACCTCATAAGTGAGTACTGGGACGAGGAAGAGGGACGTGAAGGTAATGCTTGGATTACTTACCAGTAATCTTCATTACTCCTAGTCCTACTCTTACTCATCACAGTCCTGCCAACCCTCTGCATCCTCCCGGAGTGTGGATGGGCCTAG
This sequence comes from Ambystoma mexicanum, assembly GCF_040938575.1. Lineage (NCBI taxonomy): Eukaryota > Metazoa > Chordata > Amphibia > Caudata > Ambystomatidae > Ambystoma > Ambystoma mexicanum. The sequence goes on along the minus strand of NC_090933.1, from coordinate 533,703,311 downwards.
GATCTGACCAGGCTTGCTACGTACTGGTGGCTTGTGGATAAGTAGGATGTTTATACCTCCAAGAAAGAAAGAAAAATTCCTGTAGGGGAGGCAGAGCCTCATAGGAAAGTATTGTGACGAGGAAGAGTAGGACTAGGAGTAATGAAGATTCTCGGTAAGTAATCCGAGCAGACCTAGCTAGAGGTGTGTTAAAGCATAGCAGCTCACCAAGCACTCACGTGTGTGTACTGAGCCTGTCTGTTTGCCCAAAATGTGCAGTTCAGCTCTCTGATTTATTTTAATTGATACACCAACAGAACATTAGCATAGATACGCAACCATTGATGACAGGAATCCCCATCGTTCCAGTCAGTTTACCCATTCAGCTACGTGATTCAGCTGCGTATCCTCCATACACAATACAATCCTCACCCTGGCAATCTCAGTAATGATGCACTTCTGTGTCTGTGCCAGGCCTTTTGGGTTCATTTACAGATTTGTTCTCTCCACTTTTATGTTATGTTTTGTTGTGTTGTGTTGTGTTATGTTATTTGGGGATCATTTTGCAAAACAAGCTAGTTGCATGCAGGGGACCAGCAACACTTCCTATTGTATTTTGCTGGTTCCCTGGATGCAATTGGCAATACTCGCAAAGCAGAGTGTAATCGGAGTGTGACCTGAAGAATAAACGAAGATACATTTGCCTTTACTCTTAAAAAATGACACTTTGCAGGTGGTGTTTTATGAAGGATTCCTACGGTATCTGCCTGGTGCTAACTCTGGACGTATTCCATAGAATTCCTTTGGTTTTACGCCTGCATGAAATCTCAAGCAGGAGTAAAACTGAGGGCTTTTCCAAGACAGAGGCAGAAAGCAAAGCAGAGATGCAAAACCGGTTCTGCGGCCATCTAAGCATTAGAAAGGCACAACAAACTTAGATTAAGTGCAAAGTAAAAGGATAAAGGCAAGTTTTACAACATTAACCCCTTGATATTTGTATAGCCCCTACTGCCATCGTTATCACATTGTTGAGCTGTGCGGTGGTTGGCCCTCCAGCAGACTGTAGTCTGAACAAACATGAAAATAAAAGGGCATTACATGCAAATATTATTTAGAACTTAGGCACCAGTTCAATTTCTATCAGCAATTGAATGTTTTTGGGAGACTCCACTTGCCTAGATTAGTACATGCTCTTGTACCCTGACCGCAAGAAAAAGAGAAACCCTTCTCAAAGAAACTCACTCCAAAGAGTGACGTGAAGACATTATGGAGAGGAAAAATATCTTCCTTAGGAATAAATGATGAGTCAATGCAACAGAAGAATTGGTGTTTTTATAGGGGGTCAAATTAGCCATCTTTGAAAAAGCATACAGAATTCAAATTATTATGTTTGAGTTTTGGCAAAGAGACGAGCGGTTAGATCAAACCTGCATTGTTGCCAGGAAAACTGACATCTTTTTTATTGTTGAAGTTCACACTTTTCTTCTTCCATAGCAATATTCCATTGCATCCCTGTGGGCACACTGGTTGCTCTTGGTTCTACTGTCTGGTTCCCCATTCTTACCTTTCCTCTGGTGCCCGAGCTCTAGATCCTTCATCCAAAGTACTTATGCTTGTTGTGTATTGCTCTGGCTCACTCCTCATTCCGGCAGCTGCTGCAGCTCTTCTCCCAGGGGCAGATCCCTGCCCTCCCTGGCAGCCCCCAAGAACAGAGATTAGCTCATCTACTCACCTGCACTGTGACTCATGACTCCTTTTGGCTTAATCATTTCAATGCATTGGTTGTGCTGTGATCCTCTTGGATCTGCAGGCTGAATTTTAACCCCATCTACCTACCATGCATTAGTGCTTGACCAACTAACCAAGATTGCTGGCGTCAATACTATAGTTCACATTTGATTCTCACCTTTCCTAAAAAGAAAACAGGGTACTAAAGCAGTAAACATTTATTTGGAATGATGCAGGGACCAGCTTTCCAGTTGTTCCTCTTGAAACTCTGCATGTCTCACTAGCCTAAACCATCAATTCAGATAAGATTGGCTTCTGCATAAGACCCGAGAGACTGACACCTAATACTGACTGGCTGGATGGATGGGTGTGCATGTTTGGATGCATCAAAACTGCCTCAGCCCGAATGGCTCAAACATTGAAATCTTATTTTTGCGAGATGTTTGTGCCCATAGCTTTCATGATCCCTCATGTGCGCCGCAAGGAAATGCAATCAGAAAAACTGTCCTCAGACTTGTGGCCCTAATAAGATTACAAACATACCACAATATCTTATTTACCCTTATGGTGAAGTCTCTTTTAGACTAATTTAATGTAATCTACAAAGGGTTAAAGGGTTATCTCTGAAGGGACTCAGCAAACTTCAAACAGCCCAAAACTATCTCCTACTAGAACTATGAAAGACAGGTCACATCACAACAGCACTAACATGTCTCCAGCGGCTTCTAATCAAACAAAAGGTGCAATTTAAAACCCCTTACCGTGTACATGTGTACATAAATAAATGGGTACCCCATTACCTTTCTAGACTATTTAAATGTTAGCACTTGGCTTCTTAACGAAGACCAACAACCCAAAATGTTCTGGACATTAACTCAACAACTTAGAAACACTACAGAGGAAAAACATATATGTTCAAGTCTCAAGTCTGTGGAACAATTTGTCAACTCAATTACAATTTAAAGCTATGTTCACTAAATTTTAATTTTGTCTTACATTCTCACTTCTTCGAACAGGGTTTCTGACTTGCAATCACCCTAGGTGGTCCCCAATGGATATTCTACACATAACATTCTTTACACTCATATTGGATCAGAAGTCCAAGATCCCACCTGCTCTCTAATATCCATTAAGGTTATGGTCTATGGTGTCCCGATGTCTAAAAGGCTTATACACATTCAACTTCTAGTACTATGTCTATCCTACCAACCTGGTTACAATGCTTGCTTAGGTTAACTACCTCCACAACATAGTTGTCTTCTATTTGTCTCCTTATTTCCATTTTTTTTTCAAAATCACTTAAACAGATTGTTACAGTGGCATGACACAGCTTTGAAAAATCCTTACATAAAAATATTACACATGTAAATGCTTGCAATAGTAGTCAATATGTGAGTCAAACAAACTGTATAAATGTTCTTCTAAGTATTGATATTATCGTAATCTTGTTCTTTTCTTTATAGGGGTCAAGTCGCCACCCCTTTCCCCATTTATTTCTCAGATTCCTTTGTGTAGCTATGCTGTTATTGGTCTCAGCAAGGGGTTTTAGGTAATCTTATTGGCTCATTATAAGTTCCCTGGTATCGGAATACAAGGGAACTACCGTACCGTCTCTGCCACCTGATATCATGATATTACCAGGATATTACAGGCCGGCAGAGACACTGGTAATTCCCCATTCTATGGAGTCCCATGGGGCTGCTCGAATCACTGGCACTGATAGTACCGGTGATTGAGTCAATTTCCCATGAGTAGGGGCCTGATCTACTGCCAGTAGATCAGGGCCTCTACCAGCAGACTTGTAGTTCCCTAGTCCGGAAAGGTGCCAGTATAGGGTATTACCGGCGAGCACCTTTTTTTTATAGTTTGTTTTCCATTGGCCCATATGAAATAGCAGTACCTATGCTGATATTGGTCTGTAATTACAATTAGAATAACCAACCTGATATAGGTTTAACCCCCCCAAGGTTGATCATGCATTACTATTGGCCAACACTCTATATTAATACTAATAGTCTTAAACTGTACCACAGTATTGACTCGGGGTCTCCCAATACTTAAACTGCAGGATGTAGAATAGCTGTTGCTTAAATAAATACAGCGCGTTTGCACTTATCAATATTGACATATGACGCCATCGCATATGCATGCGATGATGTCAGAAAACAAGGCACACATTACTCATGGCAGACATTTTTAAATACCGGCTCCCGCATCGTGAGCCGTCAGGGTTTTGGTGTTTGCATCTAAACGCATCTACAATGGTAAGAATATCTACCACTGATTATCTGTTCCATTGGGGACAGACACAAGGTTCCACTTCCTGTGTGGATTACTCATAGGTCTAGACCTGCATTTTCTGCTTCCTCAAATATACATATTACCCCACCATAACACTATCCATTAGATTGGCTCTATCTAGATATAATCCCTTATTGGCCTGACCACAAGAGGCAATTACCAATTGATATGGAAGCCTACTCAAGGAAGATACCGCTTAGACTTTCACTCTAACCTGGACTGGAAGGTAAGGCATGGTGCCTTTCATAATAGTAGAATACTTAGCTGTAGGCATAAATCTAGTATTCATATCTCATTATCCCCTTTTCTCTTGCCTTTTAGTGTGAATACCTGACCATGCAGTGCTCGATAGCAGCTCTTGTTCCTTACAAATAAGAAGATGTCCTTTAGGACTTCCGGATGTTCTAAATGACACAATCCAGGTGAAAGATTACTCCTCAAGATGGGAGAATATACCTCTCACATCCTCAGTTACAAACAGAGTAAAAATATTAGACCTGTGATTTATTGAATTTTGTTCTTGATTTGCAAACATGAAATTGAATATTCTGGATCTATGATGCACACATTTTGTTCCTGAAGAAGGGTATTCACCCAAAACGCATAGAGCTCTGAGCACATTATTGGAAGTTATAGCTTTTGTTTCGGTTTTGAGTAAAATATTTGTGCATTTTACACTCCTGATTTGTGTAAAGAATATTTCATAAATCTATATTGACAATATAGCTAAAACTTGATGGTTATCAGTTTAGTGGTGAGCAGGGGCGCGAGGGTCCTTAAACTTACGACTCTTATTTTTCTTTTCAATGGGATCTTCCCATTGGAAAAAGCCTTTGTACTTCAGGCCCATAGTCTCGATTCGCAAAAAGGTTTTCTTACTTATGGGAATCAAGTGTGAAAAAGAAACATAGTCTGCATGGTTGCAATTCGCAAAAGTAGTTAACGCATCCCTAATGACTTTGCTTGTGCACTGTGCATATAATGCAAGCTTTCCATTTGGGGACTTGCCCAAAACAAATGTTGAATTGTCCCAGGCCAGGTGCAGGAGAAATTGCAAGGTATGCACTACAGTACCGCAAAATAGAAATACTCCTGCACCGGATGAATATTTTTTGTACGATTTTTATGTTTCAATTCCTGATATGAAGGTGGAAATGTAAAGTTGGCAGTGTAGGCCATTTTATTTGGTATGCTTTATTTAATAGTTTTAAATGTTTAAGAGAAAAATAGCAAAACCCTGTGCATGAGATGACCCAAAATGGCATGCCAACATATAGTCATTACGATTCCAACTTTATCTCAGGGCCTCTCGGAAAGTTCTCAAAACTGTGGGGGAAGGATATTCGCTATACAAGTACAAGCGATGGAGGGCCAACCTGGCCACTGTGAAAAAAGATAACAAGATCGTATAAGGACTTAAAAACATACAATATGCACTGGACCCATCAAATCCTTCTAGATATACAATAATGTGCAGATTAATGCTACGCCCTGATTACAGAAGGTCAAACATTTAATAGCTTGAGACTTTCTTGCAGCTTGACATGTCCTAAAAGTAGGTCAAGAGAAAAAGAAAGGGCACCCAATCCACTACACCAACTCATTTTCATGATGCCACAATTTGCAGAACCCGCTGCATTACACTAGATAACTCTCTAATAAATTCAAGCAATTGGTAGTGATCACTCACATACTGGCCCAGCCCTGATAGATATAAGACTGAAAGGTAACAATTTCCCTGACTTCCCCATACAACTCCAATAGGAAAACAGAGTCTCCAAAGAGGATCATACATAAACTGACTACAGTAGAATATGTAGCCCAATTGCACATCTCAGACTCATGTGCAATTCAGTCCTCGGCTAAAATCATTCCTCTTCATCCTTCGCCAATATTAACATTCTCCTTCTCAGAAATTGCCTGTAATAGCTCCTTGACTGTCTCGATATCCTAGAAGAGGTTTTCTTTATTCTTCCAGGTATCTCTTATTTCTGCTGGTCGAAGCATTCCTGCTTTTGCACCTCGGAAGGCTTTCTTCAATACGTTCAATCTCTTTCTTCTTTTCTCAGATACAGCCGTCAAATCAGGAAGAGGTGAATTATATCTTGTTGATAATTTAAATTCCCATTTCCATTTGCAACTTTTAAAATTCTCTCTGTATGCTAGGCATCTGAAAGATTGCCAATGGGTGTCAGACCCAGTTGGGATTCATAAGGACGAACGTAAGAGTGCATCTTAATTTCGATAACACCATGCATATGGGGTCATTTTCTACGTAAAGTTTGCTTATCTCTGAAAGCCAAATGTAAGCAAATGGAAGTGGTTCCTCACCTTCTGAATCAGAAAGGAGACCGATGACACTGATTTATTTAGCTTGTACCACATTTCGAGATTTTCAAGCCTGTTTTCCATAACATTATTGCCCTTGATTGCCATCTCCCATTCTTTGGCCATCTGCTTCATAGCTGGAATCATCTGTGTGCATTGCCTGGACAAAACATTGTATTTTTTAAATTATTTTATCATATTGTTTAAAGCATGGACCTAGCTCGAGAGCAGCAGAGCGCTGTAAAGAGTGTGGGTAGCCAGCTTGTTGGGAGGCATCTTTTAAAAGTAGCGCACTATTGTAAGTTGAGGTCTGTGTTTGGTATGTGGGTCCATCTGAATTAGTCCTTGGTCAGGTGTTGTTGAAAAAGCCATGTTTTGAGAGATTTGCGAAATTGAGGAATTGTGGGGGCATTCCAAGCCAACACTGCAATCGAGTTCCAGAGGGTGGGTGCATGACAAGAGAAGGATTATTTCTGGGTCCTCTTTTTGGGGACAAGATGTGATTCAAGCCGGTTGGTTGATTTGCTACATGAGCAGGGTGTGCCACCAGATATGTGGCGCTTAGCCACCAGGTAATCTGGTGTGGTACTGTAACTGCTTTGTGGACGATGCATGCGGTCTTTAACAGTATCCTGGCTTGGAGAGGAAGCCAATTTAGTTTGCGTAGGATGGGGTGATTTGGTCAAATGTTCATGCACCCGTAATAAGATCTGATGCAGCGTGGTGGATTGCTTTTAGGAGAAGCAAGTGAGCAGCTTAGATCCCTGTGAAGAGAGCATTTCCCCCATCGATTTGCATGATCATAAGGACCTGCACTACAGTCCAGAAATCCTGCGGCGGAATGAAGGGTTAGATTTTTTCAAAGGGCAGAGATTCAGAACCACTCTGTTTGGTCCTTCTTGGCTATGTGTTTCTGGAAGGACAGGCTGCTGTTAATGGTGAAGCCTAAGGATTTTGCTGAGTTTGAGGGTTGTGGATCAAATCCTTCTAGATGCATTACATTGAGTCATTGTAGGACAAGTTGTTTTTTAGCAGTCGGAACGATGAACATGAATTCAGTCTTGGATGGGGTTAGTTTTAGGTAGGCAATCAATATCCAGGAGTGGGTGATATCTAAGAAATCGCAGAAGCGAATGATGTCCTTCACACTATTTAGGGCCTCATTACATGGTAAGCGGTGGACCAAGGTGCTAATAGCACCTTGGTCCATGCCAGTAAAATACCGGCACCGCCTTGGTGGAAAGGGGAATTACCGCCCTATTCCAAGGTTGGTTGGGCGGTAATTCCCCCTTCCCCCATTGCCCTTCCCCATTCCCATTTTTGCCCCATAGGGCTCTATGGGAATGGGGAAGGCGCTAATTACGGTACCGCAAATTTGCGGTGCTGTAATTAGCACCAGGGTCCCTTAGCGGGTTGGTTTTTAACGCCTACAAAAAGCATGCGTTAAATTCTCCAACCCGCTAAGGGACCTTGTAGTAAGGCGGTAAGGGTTAACGGTCACCGGTACCATTACCGGTGACCGTTAACCCTTACCGCCTACCGTGTAATGAGGCCCTTACTCTCATGTACAACTGACTATCATCTGCATAGTGGGGGGTGGCTATATTGGTATATTTGACAAGAATGCCCAGAGCCTCCATGTAAAGGTTAAAAAGTACTGGTGAGAGGATGGAGCCATGCTGGACTCTGCAGGAGACCTGGAGTTGGTTAGAACACACATGAGTTTGGATGGGCTGGTTTTTGCCCGAGAGGTAGGAGGTCAACCAAATCAGGACAGTGCCAGAGAATCTCACCCTGTCAGCAAGGAGGGAAAGAAGGATGTAGTGATTAATGGCGTTGATTGCAGTCGAGAGGTCAAGGAGGACGAGGAGGCATGAGTCGCACTTATCCATGATTTGGAGGGCATCAACCACCACCTAGAGATGTGGAAGCAAACGGGTTGTGTTTTCATTACATGACTGCATATTATTAGCACGCAGACTAAGGTTCATATATATTTTGCACTTTGGCTGTTAGAACATACATTGGCACTGTGCATAAGATGCTGAGAGGTGGAAATACCATTAGATACTGAGTGTACCAAGTCCAGAATTAAGTTTGAGCGAGTAACCCTAGTAGAAAAAGGACATTTCTTAGACTATATTCTGAGGAGAGTCTTACCACTGTAAAAGGGAATCTACCACTATTTACCACCATAATACAATACCACAGAATTAGGTTTACCTCCTCCAGAAAATATATCTAACAAACTTACATATGTTGACCATACCTAGGCAGTAAGGCTGCAACATACATGAGACGGCTGTATCCTCAGAAGCTACACTAGCCACACTGTATCATGGCAGCCCCTGCACGTGTGGGGCTTTACTTGGCATACAGACATGAGCAGCAATCATTGGCATAGGTTGTCAGTAAATGGCCATGTGGCTATAGTTTGCACATGAGGCTATGCTTTGCACAGAAGGGGTGGGGCTCCACACACTTCTGGAACTGGGGAAGTCTGAGCAAACACAAAAGGAAGTGTTCCAGCAGGCCGCAAGTCAATCCAATTTTAAAATAACCGATAGAAAAATATAGACATACATCTTACATATTATTTAGCAGGTATCACATGAAAAGCTAATTCAGAAGTAACTTAATTTGACTTAATTCATCAAATTTTGAGAACAAGCATCAAAGTGAAATAATACAGTAAAGAAACCAACACTTACAACTGGTGCAAAATAGCCATAAGTGCTCAAAAGGTGTTTGAAAGAAGAGTAAGTTCTATAAGCAATAGCACATATGAGGCTATAGTGGCATCTGCACTGCAGCGCCCTTGGCCTATGTTGGTTCTGCTTGGTCTACCTCTGTCATTACATGAGCACCTCCGTGGCTTGTCAAAGCGGCACCCTAGTGAAAATGTGCTTGGTTTCTGAAAAGTCTTATGTCTGCTTTAGTGCTGGTTTGGTATTTTATGAAATTGAATCTTTCTTATGTTTTACACTCGTTAGTCACTTCAGTTGATGAGGTTGGGGTTAAACGTCATTTCATGTGATGTCACCGGGGTCAAAGGTCATATGACATCCATTTCCTATAATGTAATCGGGTGTGTGATGTCACTTCCGCTACCCCTTCAATGTTTTTATGTCCCTGCCTGCAAGTAGCTCCTATTGGTTACAGCGTGCAACGAGCTCGCATTTTGTGACCAGCAGGTTTCATGAATCAGGCCCTATGAATGTACACAGGAAAGCTGGAATAGAGTCTATACATTCTTCACTGCATTTGTGGGATTGTGTGTATCTCTAAATACTGTGGAGCAGTCTAGCTTGTTGGTGAGCAGTGCTGACAATATTTTATTATGAAGTCACCCACTGACGGTGGTGAGAAAAAAGTGCAGAGAGGACAGTAAGCGTGGGCGTGCAAGCATGGTAAGTTTTCAAAGCCCCTACATGGATGAGAAAGATTATCTGTGGGTAACCGATGCATTAGTCAAGCATTTGCTTTGGGGGTGGAAGTGGGAATTTTAACGTGCAGAGTTCATGAGAAGACGCATACACGCTTGGCAACATGCCATGTACTGTATTCAACGCAATCTCCTGCGGCTTCTGCAGACAGGTGTATTCCAAGTCGCTTATGTTCGCATTCCGACGTTCTGAATCATTCGAGTGTGAAATATGTGCAGAACACGGTTTCCTCAGCCACCTGTGCGCAAACCACCATTACTCAGAAGCAAGAAAAAACAAAATGCGAGACAGGCAGACGGCGCCGTGGGAGGACAAAGTACAGCCTGAACTGAAAGAGACGTGCTGATGGCTACTCCAGCCAGGAAGCAGGAAACAGCGCAGAGCCAGGAAGGACGGGGCTTCCTCTTTGCCATTCCAATATGTCCACCAAGAGAACCCTTCAAAAATACTTTCAGGCGTCCTGCTTTTCAAAGCCGGCCTTTGACATACATTGTTTACGTCAGAACATTGAGATTGCTCTCAGGTTCTAACGACGCTCTGCATTCGTGGTGGCACTCTACATTTAGGATTCAACACCACTTCCATAAAGCGTTTGCCCCTATATTGTTGATTGTGCTATCAAACACTGGGGATCATTTTCTATGAGCATGTAATGTAAATGAATGATGGAAAAGTATACTTTTACGCTATTCATTCACTTTACGGCTCCTATTCAATCATGGGTATGGCAGAGAGGAGGGGCCGAAAGCAATTTGTGTTTCTGCCATCTCCATTCCTCACGCCATACAAATGCTCCAGCATTTGTGCCGGAATGGATTTTCATTCTGGCACAAATGCTTGATGTGGTGGGCCCTCCCCGAATCACTGGGGTGGGCCAGTCCGGATGTCGGGATCTCCCGACAGAGCTCCAGGAGCTGCGCTCACACAGCGCGAGACGTGCAGGGATCACCCCACACAGTCCAGGTCACCGGACTACCGACACATGCTGGGGGCACCCAGCACAAGGGAGGCCCGGACCTGGGGTCACCCAGGCTGCACCACACCAAGTAGGCCATGATCACGTGGCAAACCCCGGCCCCTCCAAAGAACTCACGCAGACACGAGTTGCCGCTTCCTGGGACTCTGCTGCTCTCGCCCGTGCGTGCCAGCAGAGTCCCTTTTATTGCAGAGGCGTCATGACGAGGACATGACGCTCTCTGCCCACAACAACTAGACCAGCACACCACATCCCGCCTCTATTATAACCAAACAAAACTCAACCCACTGCACACAAAGACTTCTACTGGGTTGCACGTGGTGCATTCTAGTCCGCGCACCCACAGTGCCCCCTACATCATCACAGCACACATTGGGTGCATTCCAGTCCGAGCACCTCTAATAGCTACTACAAACTTAAAACGTTCAACACTGCAAACAAATGGGGCGTGTTCCAGTCTGCACCCCACGGGACCCGACAACAGGCTTTCCAGACTCAGAAGATCCCGGGATCAAACTGGCCACTGGCACTGCCGCAGGACAAAAAGAATACTTTATCTTCATATTCCTCCTCTCCCATGTCATATGGTACTTCTCGGGGACCCTCTGCCACCTGGACCGCCGACACCCCGGGGGTCTTCCTCCCCTTCGGCTCATTCCCCCCCCCCCGATACCCCGGCGATGCTGGCTGGAGCTGGGGCAAGGCACACCCGTGCAAAGTGATCTCCTTTACCGCACCTTCCACAAATGTGTCCTCTCGCCGGGCAGTCCTGCGGGTGTGGAAGGTCCCACCCACACTGATGACACATCATGGCATTGGGGTCTCTCCTCGGCCAGTCTCCCCTCCTCATCACTCTTCCTCCTGGCCACTTGCCGACAGCAGCCACCTCCTCCACCTTCACTCGCTGCATGGGGACCTCCATCTTGAGGTGTTCTCTAGAGGAGTCCATGACCGAGGCCCGCATCTCCGCCAGTTCCTGGGCCCGGCCAAGCTCTAATATTCGCTTGAGGGTCAGCGCTGGATCCCTCAGAACCTGCTTGTGCAGTTTAGAGGAATTGCAGCCATAAATGATCTGCGTCCGGATCTCATACTCCTCGAAGTTTCCCAGGGCACAGGACAGTGCAATGCCTCGCAGCTACCCGTGGAATGCATCAAGGCTTTCCCCTTCCTCTTGCCTTGCGCACCTCATCCGGAACCGCTCGTAGTCCCTGTTGACCATGGGTCGAAAGTACTCATTTAGGGCTGCTATGGCTGCACCATAGGACTGATCCAGGGGCTTTAGTGTCTTGAACAGCCTCTGGACTGCGAATCCAGCTGAGTACAGGAGGGTTGGACGTTTGGCTTTGTCCTTCATCTGCATTGTGTCGAAGTATAGTTCTAGGTTCTCAACCCAGGCAGTCCACCGGGACCCAAACTGGCAGGCGTGCCCACAACATCAAAAGGGGGTCTCGGTGCCAGCTGTCTTCGACAGGTCCCTTCGTCGTCCGACATTCTGAATGCTGTGCAGGATGCCGGAAGTGGTCACTTGGGTTGAGCGCAGAGGAACGCTCTCAGTTACTGGTACTGGGCCTCCGGTGGCTTGATCCCTGGTGGGGCGGTCTTTTAGAGGCGCACCAGAGCTCCCTGGGTAGCCACTCCTTTTTGTGGAGTACTGCTGGAGTCACAAAAGCGCCAACCCCATTTTAGTGTGGGCCCATGGGTGTCTTACTACTGAAGGGGCACACAAGCACTCCAGGTTGGAGCCGCTACACCTTGGGCATGAGGCGAATACAGAACATGGGATAGGTGTAATATGGCGCCTTCCTCACAACGTCTCCTTCCGCGTTTTATCACCTCCACATCAGTGGGCACGAGAATAGTACTACTGTTCTCCTCCTGGTTCCTGCACGCAAAGGCTGTACCCGATATTGCTGGGCCGCACACACGCGGCCAGTCTGGGATCAGCTGTTTCTTCGTTGTCCGCCGGGCTCGCTCGGAGGCCATGCCCCCTTTTCTTTGTTTCAGGGGTTGCGTGCAGTGGGCACGACACCGTGGTCATGCGCATTGCCGGCGAACCTCCCAGGCCCGTTGGAAGGTTAGCTCCTCTCCTTTTCAATGCGTGATGCTCTGGCCACGCCCCCTGCAGGCCGCTCCACGTTACTGACTGGGGGAGGCAGCCCTGGACCACCGAAGTCATCGCCTCCCCTCCTTTTTTTTTTTTTTTTTTTTTACAAACACAACCGTTTTCACCCGGCGGCAGCCCGGGGCTCAGCGGGAGCGCTCCCTGCCCAGATGGAGGACGCCGCCGCGAGCTGGAGCACCAGGCCCCGCCCCCTTCCTTTGTTCTTGGCCTGGGCGTTCCTTTTGGTCCAGGGAGGGTAGCCACTCCGTGCCACCGACACGCGGCCGTGTGCGCGGGTCCTTTCGCCGCCCGCCGTGACCACCAGCAGGCAGGCGACTTCCTCGTCGCCAATGTGGTGGGCCCTCCCCGGATCATCGGGCCGGGCCAGTCCGGATGTTGGGATCTCCCGACAGAGCTCCAGGAGCTGCGCTCACGCAGCGCGAGACATGCAGGGATCACCCCACACAGTCCGGGTCACCGGACTACCGACACGTGCTGGGGGCACCCATCACAAGGCAGGCCCAGACCTGGGGTCACCCAGGCTGCACCACACCAAGTGGGCCACGATCACGTGGCAAACCCTGGCCCCCCGCAAAGAACTCAGGCAGACATGAGTTGCCGCTTCCTGGGACTCTGCTGCTCTGGCCTGTGCGTGCCAGCAGACTCCCTTTTATTGCAGAGGCGTCATGACGAGGACATGACGCTCTCTGCCTACAACAACTAGACCAGCACACCACACTTGAGATCTCTATGGGGTCCGCCAGCTTTATGCACCCGCATGAAGCAGGCAGACCCCATAGGGATAAATTGTACACAGCGTGTGAAATAACAATCAAACCCTGCCCCACATTCTTGCGTGTAACAGAGGGTGCTTAATCAGTGTTCATGATTGAAATTAAACCTTGATGGACATGCTTGCATGTCGGGAGGGTTTCATTGTAATTGTGAGCAAACATTGCCTGGCATGCAGGCATGCCAGGCAGCGTTTAGTCAGTTTCCACGGCAGAGTGCAGAAGTGCAGGGCAAAAGGCGGCATACACATGTGTACGCCACATTTTGCCCTGCACATTTGCACTCCGCTGTGTAAATGACGACAAGAATTTGGCAGCAGGGAGCCGCCTACTTATATGTCAACACGTAACGGGCAGTGTCGGATTGGCCCATCTGCCACTCAGCCCGTGTTTGACATTTTATTTTAAACAAACAAAAAGCACCTGCAACTGCATAATTCATCAAAGCAAGGTAGCACATGTTACCTTGCTTTGATTATTGATGTGCATGCATGATGTGTGCATCATAAATTATGTTGCATTCATCATTCACATGCCGCTACAGCCAATTTTGCACCAGACCTGCAGATGAACATAACTGCTGTTAAATCTCAGTTACCATTGAATTGCTCATTTTAAATATAGCCGATATGATAGCTCAGTAGGTTGAATGGTTGCTCCTGTGATGTGTGTGATTTGCAGATTCGAATCCCAGCAAAGCCATCTCAGCCTTTCATCCTTCTGAGGTTGATAAATGAGTACCTACACAGGTGGGCTGATATTGTGTGCATATTTGTAATATAAAAACAAAGTTTAACTGTAAGTGCTAAACAATAACATATTATCATTTGGCCTTGGACATCTGCTTGCATTCACAGTAATTTGACAATATGTATCTATACACACAGATATTAATGATACATATGGTGATCCATTCTTGTATGAAATATATATCACATTAGTGAAATCATAACCATATTTTTCGCAGTGTAATTAGGAACAATGCTATTTGATGCCACTTCCTGCTTTGTCAACGGGTGAAAGGTCGTGTTTCATCACTTCCTAGATGGACGTCACTTTCGGATGGGATCAAGAGACAGTGAAGTCATCGGAAGTCAAGGGTCGTGAGGCGAGGGGTGGACCACTTTTTTGAGGCGAGGGGTGGGCCACATTTTCTTGGGTGTCCAGGCCTATTTCTTGTCCCAATTCGACCCTGGTAACGGCTCCCCACCATCACATGACGAATTTCATGATGATGAGCTCCACTGTGACCACTGAGGAGCTCCAGTTCATCTGTAATGATTACGTTTATTGTCTAAAATCAAGTATTCAGATGGGGCTGAGACATGAATGATTGAGTAAGCAATATGCCTAATGATCTTTGTGATTGTTTCTCGAACTATCCTCGCGAGTAGAACCATACTTGCCAACCCTACCGATTTAGGCGGTAGGATACCGCTTTTTAAGCAGTCCTACCGCCTACCGATTTTTTGACACCAAATACCGATTTTTTTGGTAAAAAAAAAATTTTTTTTTTTTTTTTTTACAATTTTTTTTTTTTTTGCCCACGCCAGCTCGGGGGAGTCTTTCAAGGGCTCCCCCAAGCTGGCGTACCGGGAGAATGCCCGGCATGCAGGCTTTTAATGTCAAAGGCACCCACGGCGGTGGGCTAAAGTGCCCCTCCGCCGCGGGTGCCTTTGGCAAAAGGCGCCATTAGTCCCCCACCACGCCAGCTTGGGGGAGTCTTTCAAGGACTTCCCCGAGCTGACGTAGCGGGAGAAGGCACGGCATGCAGGCTGTTAATGTCAAAGGCACCCACGGCGGTGGGCTAAAAGCGCCCCTATGCCGCGGGTGCCTTTGGCAAAAGGCGCCATTAGTCCCCCACCACGCCAGCTTGGGGGAGTCTTTCAAGGACTTCACGGAGCTGGCGTAGCGGGAGAAGGCGCAGTATGCAGGCTTTTAATGTCAAAGGCACCCACGGCGGTGGGCTAAAAGCGCCCCTCCACCGCGGGTGCCTTTTGGCCAAAACGCGCCATTAGCCCCCCACCATGCCAGCTCGGGGGAGTCTTTCAAGGACTTCCCCGAGCTGGCGTAGCGGGAGAAGGCGCAGCATGCAGGCCTTTGATGTAAAAGGCGCCCACGGCGGTGGGCTAAGGGCGCCCCTCCGCCGCGAGTGCCTTTCACAAAAGGCGCCATTAGCCCCCCACCACGTCAACTCCGGTGAGTCTTTCAAGGACTCCCCCGTGATGGCAGAAGGCATGGCAGGCGCCTCATTGTCATTGAATGCACGCGCGGCGGCGGGCTCATTCAATGACAATGGGCTGCTGACGCGCCCTATTCCTATCATTACCTCCTCGCCTGACTATTTTTGAAACTTTAAGATTCCTACAGATTTTTGGTCACAGAATGTTGGCATGTATGTAGAACTTCCAGATGCACCCGCAGGCAGGACGGTGCTTGCTAGGCAGCTGTAACATCTGGTCTGCAGTGCTAGCTTGAAGTGGCGGCAAATAAGCAAGGAGGACTCACCCACACCATTAAATCAAATATACAGGATAAAATATGTGCATGTTTTTATGCGGCAATGATTTCAGTCATAGAGAAAGGGAGCAATGTGCTCGTGTCTCTGTAAACCCGCGCCTTTGTGTTTTGATGGGAAGTCCTCTTTTCTTTTCATTTCCCTATTGGCTTTCCTGGCAGATGGTTCCCATCATAGCATGTGGTACCGCAGAGCAAACCACATTTCTGAAACCTTTATACTAAAAAAGCTGTATCTTTAATGAATACCCACCAAGTCTCACATGCTTTGTTCTAGTCATATGTACTATGAAGAAAGAAATGTACGCAGCCCCCAACTTCGACTGATGGGACGGATTCCAATGAAACATCGGGCATATGTTTGTTTTTTCCTTTCTGGCTATGTATTCGCGCGCAGCTCACCATGACATCACCATTTAACAGTAGGATGGCCAAGGGTGATACAATAAGATAGGAACTTTGAAATGAAAGAACTCATTGATAGTGATGTGGTAAAATAGCAGCTTGCTCGATTCACAAAAGCACAATGCACATTGTGCAAGAGGCACATCAGTCCTGAATATCATCTTCTTCATAAGAGGATCTGAGTGTTGTGGGAGGGCCAGGCTGCCACCACAAGTACTCTGCATTCTGGACCTCCGTGCATGAGTGTGCCATTCTCAGCAGTGACCAGCCCATGGTGCACCCAAGAATTCAGGTGAAACAAATGACTTGAAATTAAAAACCCTCCTTTTTTGAAAAAACTATTTTTAACACAAGGCAATCTGTACCATTAGCAACATCTACAGTTTGTACTCAAACCTTTGCAGGTTTTCCCCAATGACACTAACATAATGTCACTGTGAGTGGAGTAAGGTGACAAGCCGGCAGCTAGTCCTCTTCCGATAATCAATTAAGGCAACTCATCGAGCTGCATAGTGCCATGCAGCTGGTCGCTAGTTGGTTTTGCTGTTGTGAGTTACCCCGCTGGCAGAAGTACTAAATCTCAGTTGCCAATGGAGTACTATTTGGTATCCAGCATTATTGGGCAATACCATCTTATTGGCAACGTACATATCCCACCGACTAACACTAACATTCCAGGAAATCATGTTTTGATGAGGGATTGACGTCAAAGAACCGCTTGAGCTGCTGGAGAGCGAAACAGAAAGGTGATTTCTATACTTGCAAAACTTTATGAGATCCCCACAAGTCCCCCACCACCTGCAGGGTGCACCCATTTTGTGCCGCTCAAAGGGAGATGGCGCACCCCCGTGAATTAATTCATGGAGCGAGAGGAGCCTCGCCCCTATTACCTATTGCCACTTTGGAGTGGTGGGTCTGTGGTGGCCATTAAATGGCCTAGCCCTTGCATGGGCCCCTTCGCCCCCAGGGTATACTTTTATTTCTGCTTGGGCACTGTAAGACAGACAAGGGGCTGTATAGACCCCTCTATGATTGAACTTTCAATGGTCTACATCAAGTCAGACAGATGCAGTGGGTAGGTTGTGACGGGGAGCTCTCAGTTATGAGTGTCTCGCTTTGTGAATTTGGAATATATTCACAACTGTGTACAAAACTCTCTGGTACAGCCCTTCTTAGGTGAAATGTGCATATGGACTATAGGTCTATCTATCTATATATCTGTCTGTCTGTCTGTCTGTCTGTCTATCTATCTATCTATCTATCTATCTATCTATCTGTCTATCTATCTATCTGTCCGTCTATCTATCTATCTATCTATCTGTTGGAAGAGGGAAAATGAGACAATCCCTTCCCCCGATTCTCATTCGGACCATGGCCTAGGACGTCACGACCCAAGTACCCACCGCAAGAGGAATTTTACCCTCTCAAGGCCACCCCAGACGTCAAGATCCACTGTGGCCACGCCCCGCATGGCCAGGGAAGCTGCCCGCCAATCAAACCATGTTCTGGAACCTCAGGTGGAGCCGAAATCGATCATATGGCTCAACTCGATTAGACAGCAACCATAAAAAACCGCCATCGTTAGAGATGCCATGACGACATAGCCAGCGGACATAACACACATGCCACCAAGCACATTGGTCATACACCCACCAATCCACACGAAGAACATACTCCGTGCTATGACATAGAGGACCACTTACACTCACACATACATCGCTGTTATTTTTACAATAGGCCAACTACAGCACCGCACCGCAGAAATGCAAGACGCCAGAAGAGCTCGTGTACATGCTTGCAGACGCTTCCTCGCCACTAAAACGATGAAGAGGCAACCCTGCATATGGACTAATGCCTATGGGTCTCTGTCGCCCCTACCGACCCCCATATTATGGACTATGTACTGCCACCCATAAGCCAGGCCAAGGTAGGCCGCAAAGCCAGAGTCCCCAGGCCGGAAGAGCTCAGACAAAGCTGCAAGGTGCTGATCATGCAGAACGAACCCTGACGGGAACCCCACAGACAAGGCCGCAATGTTGCAATCTACACACCATGCTCCCCGCGCCAAGGTTACACCTGCCACTGCTAAACGCTCCCCAGAGCCGAAATACAAACCAAATGCTCATAATTCTGCTCCAGCCACGGTCTCACAACACGTGACCAGGCCGACCTTATATGATGCCAAACCCCATGGACCAGAGAAGCGCTGGGGTCCCATGTCTGGTGACACAGACGGCAACAATAAAGTGACAAATTGGACACCAACAACGATGGGAAAGATATGCCATCCAGCTAATAGTCAGACCTGTCCATTGTCCGCCAACGACACATAGTTGTACTTTGTTGCTAACACCAGGTACACCGCGAGCTGGGAACAGCGATGGTCCCAGGCTTGGGGGCTCGCTGGTGAACCAATCAGAATACGAGGGGCCCACCACTGACGCCATTATAGTTTAGCCAATCACGAGTTGTCCCCTTGTAGCAAATTTCTTGTAGCGAATTAGTAGGGACGATCCAAGCATACCAGCTGACCCTTCCTCCACCACTAACAATCTTCTCTATATGTATCTATACTGACCTAACCACTCGGGGAGCCAACCCGAGATGGTGCTAAGATTAGGGGCAAGTTTCCCAGGTGACGCACGTAGCCGCGTCATACAGCTAGAAAAAAGGGCTTGCAAGCCCACTATGATCGAGAGGTCTCCCGGATACCCGTGATCTGAGACCTCGTCCCCTTCTGTTTTATGTAATAAACAGCAGTAACTCATTGCTATTGTGTGTGCCTCATACTCCTTTGGGACGCAGGAGGAGTTGGGACCTCCCCAACCCCGGAGGTACGCAGACGGCCCCGCCAGCCTCCTGGGAAATTACGCTGACAAGTTGGAGGCACTGCTGAGTTCTGCCAAGACTGAGTGAGATCACAGCGAGGCCGCTGCGTCAAGGTGGCCCGGCAACGCGGCCCACTCTGCCGTTGCTCCCTTTGGAGGACTACAGGACCATCTGGAGATTGGCCGTCAGGAGCCAAATTGAGAAGTATCCCGCCCGCGGTTGGCGAGTGTCCTGGATGGGTCCAGACGAGGGGAGGCAGCGAGCTGATTGGGAGGGGTGCCCGCAGTCGAGCGGCACCGGCAGGCGAGAACTCAATGTGAGTATGGCACACACAACCAGCAATACAATGTTGTGAAGGAGGTGGGAGGAAATGTAAACAGGGAGGCGGGTGGCTCTTACAGGGTGTTAAGAAAAGATTTTGGCCATCGAGTGATGGTCGGTGTGTAAGGTGTAGCGGGGACTGACACGAGGGCCGTCCCCCTCTAGTGTTACAGAGCAGGCTGGGTGGGGCTTCAAGCATCCATGTGTGACTGGCGGATCGCGCTGATTGGTCGAGATTGCGGACACCTGTATAAGGGGGTGTGGCATTCCTATGAGTTGGCGTTGTAGATCTATGAATACATGGAGATTCCTATTGATTGAGTGTTTTAACTCTGTGAATAGATGACGTATTCCCTCAGGAGGTAGCTACATTGTTTCTCAGTGCAAAAGATAATTGGCTGGGTAAGCTCCCCTAGAGAGGGGGCGTATCACACGTGTGGCGACGCACTGTGCGCAGTCCGATTATAATAACGAAGTAATTGACGAATACTCCACTCCAGGTGTGGTGGGAAGACAGCTGTGTGGATAACAAGTTTGTCAAATATGGCACGCATTCATCCTTTGTTGTAATTGTACATACGGGTAGCTCCTTGTAGTAGTTGGTGTCTTCACCCATAGTGCTTATCTAGGATACCGTGGTCTTCTTCCTCCAAGTGATCGGGGTAGGGACACGCGGTAAGGGAGCGGTGAAGGGGGAGAGGTGGCCGTGCACAGAGAACGCCGGCACGCGCTCAACAACGGAGTCGCACAAGGAGGTGGTACGGCCGGTGGGAGGGGGACCAGAAGAGCGTACACTGCGCAGGCAGTGAGGGCAGAGGAGAAGGAGGAGGAGTTAGAAGTACGTTGCGGGTGTACCAAGTAGCGGCAGCACAGGAAAGGCGGGGCAGCTCAAAAGCACACTGCGCGAGACACACAGCCACAGGGGACTTTGTGCGCCACGGGTCGAAGGGGGCCTTAGCTCCGCAAGGAGAAGCATAAAGGAAGGTGACATTGCTATAGAAGTAAAGAGGGCGGTGGCGCCCAGTACAAATGTATTGTAATAAAAAATTGCTTTGACTTGCAGCGGAAGGTCGGAACACCCCAACTTGCTGGGCCAGGTAACGGTGGTGTTGAGAAAGTCAAGTTTTAAAGATGTCTGTGTATTATGGGATAAGGGCAGGGTATAGGGCCAGCACCTTAACAACACCACTCCAACATATCTGCGCAACACTAACACTGCACAGAGATAAAATAGTAAAGTACAGTATCGAGTGGACCAAGGGACAGATACAAAAATAAGGATACCATGGTCGCCCAACTGCAGTTTTGACATGACCACCCAACATTCACTGCTAGCGTATCTACATAGCACATATAAGGGGAAGAAATTAGCGAGGCACCTAGATGTTTTCGAACTCCAGGGAGTAAAAGAGGAAAAGGTGAACGGAGAGGGCGGGTGGAGCGCACCCCGAAATACCCTCAGTACTGAGGAAAGTGAGGATGAATCAGAAGGTTCATTCACAGTTGCAGAGGTGAAAAAGGATGGTGAGGAAGAGACACCCATAAATAAAGAAATGAAGAAGGAAACAGAGAGGCTGTATCCAATAAGAGAGTTGAGGGAAGCATCACAATTACAACTAACAGCAGCTGAGGGATACTCCAACCCCACATACAGCCCACCACCATACGCACCAGCAGACAGCTATCAAAAGGTGGTAGGTGCAAGGAGTGCAATAAATGTGAAACAAATACAGGTAAGAACCGGGGGAGAAAAGAGGGCACAAATAGATTTAGCAAATATAGAACCAGACGAATGGATACCAGCACAGGTGCTACTGAAGCTTCGAGGGACATTAACAGGGGAGGAGGAAGGGGCGGTAAAAAAGGTAAGTAAAGAAGAAACAGAATACACACAGAGGGGGTGCGGGGTAACTACAAAGGAGGAAGAAAGAATGACACAGGAAGAAGTGGAGTTGCTGGAGAAGAGATTAGCAGAACTGAGGGAAGCATGGAACACACTGATCAGACAGTTCGAGCAGGAAAGGAAGGAGAAGAAAAAAGGAAGTAAGGGGGGCAAGGCGGGGCTAAAACAGCAAGAAGAAGAGCAAAGGACACGAGAAGAGAAACGTATAAGGGGAACTGCAGAAAAGGTGGCACGCATGGAGCAGCGGGAGGTAAGGAGAAAAGAAGAGGAACGAGGAGAAAATGACAGGGAGATGGGAATCTGGAGGAAGAAAATTATATCGCAAAGTGCACGAAAGTATGAGGAGCGGAGAATTATAGAAAGTATACTGGCAAAGGAGGGCGGAATATGGAACAACAAGGAGGAAGAGGAAAGGGTACTAGACCAGGTAAGCGACGCAATAATGAATGAGCTTTGTATTGCAAGAGCGTAGGTAAGTAGTGAGGCGAGCCAGCAAAGCGATACAGCGGTAGGGGAGACGAGCATGGGGGCAGGAAATACGCGTCTGGCAATAAGGAGGTAGAGACAACACCGGCCCAGAGGGGCGCGGAGAAAATAGGTGAGTGCACAGACATAAACTTAAAGACAGTTACAGTGGAGGGAAAATGCCTAGGTACAGGGTTGACATTCTCAGATGGATTCTGCCGTGAGGAGGAGGAGGGATCTTGCAGGGAACAAAGTGATGGAAGTGGGGAAGGGCTAAGCAAATTATACATAACACTGTGGGTCATCGTGGGAATGTGAGAGACGGTAAGAAGAAAACACAGGAAGGGAAAGTAAAATACACATAAAACAAAGAAAGCCACGGCCACTGACAGCGCCAGCACAACACACGCCATATGTTAACAGACTCAGACACCTCCCGGGACGCAGAATGGAAGAATCAGCTGAAGCACATAGGAAGGGCCAGGTGGGTCAACAGAGGAGGAGCAGGAGCATAGGAGGTGATAGAGTAACACAACACATTACTGGCTTTATTGAAGAACTTTCTGATATGGAAGCAGAGAGAGAATACACACACACATCCCGCACAGACGAACTCCAAGGGAAGTGAAGGATTACACTCTAATGCCATTACTAGAGAGAGGAGGAAAAAGGCCACAATGTGTCCCGTGGAAACATGTAGACAAAGAAAACATCAAATGCAGGCTCCCATCGTTGAGTGGAGGGGCCAGGAAATGGATATATGAAATGGAAAAACAAACTGCAGGGCAAAAACTAGCAGTGGGTGATGTAAAAGGGCTGTTAATTTCAATACTGGGTGACGCAGAAGAGGGCGGGATTCCCAGGGGTAACTATAAGTGACACATCGCATGATGGGGCACCATTTGCAAATTGCAGACACGCACTGTGGCAAACGCTGAGGGTGCAATACCCAGACACCTCAGACATAGGAGCAATAATGTCATGCAAGATGCGTGAGAATGAAGATCCTGTTGATTGTATCCAGAAAATTCAGGAGAAGTGGCGCCTGGAAACGCGGGAACTGTGGGACAAAACACTAGCAATTTTTTACCACATACTGATTCAAGGTCTCCCAGAACCGGTGCAGAGAGAATTAAAGAAATGAGTAGGAATGGAAGCAAAGGCATGGTCAGAAATACAGCTGACAATAGTACACCATTGTAGGCTATGGCAAGAAAAATTAAACAGAAAGAGGAAGACAGAAAGGCAGAAGAGGCAAAATTGGTCCAAAAGAAACTATCCAAATATGCCATGGAAGGTGCACTGATAACAGGCCCCGCCCAGGTCATTCTGACACCAGAAACTACACAACAACAAATAGCTTCATTGCAGCAAGCACAAATGATGACACAGCAAATGCCACCACCCCACCATACACAGCACAGATGGGAGGTGGATACGCCTAGATGGGAAACGGGTACACTAATAACTACCGGGGGACAGGTGGGCAAATGAGAGGGAGGGGATTTGGACCCACAGGGGGGATTCTCGGGGCACAACCAATATGAACAACAGGGGTACTTAGAAAGCACTGGGGGATACCCATGGCAAGCACGGGAGCCACCAACGTGCTGGACATATGGCCTAAAAGGACACATGTCACGCACGTGCAGAGCAACACTGACACAAGCAGGTTTGGTAGAGCAAGAGCAACTGGGTTACAATGGGGACAACAATTTTACCAAAAACAACAGCCGCAGCAGGGGACAGAAATACTAATGCAACAACAAACACCATTTCAGCAACAACTACAAAAGTACACACCACCACAACAGGAATAACAACAGGCACAACAACAGGCAGCAACAACACAACAACAACACGTCTAGACAGTACAACAGCACACACAAATACAAAACAAATAAATGACTACCCGCAGACACATCTGGGGAGGGTGACAATATTGGGTAATAATCCATACACAGGTAGCAGACAGTCACTATACCCACAATAGGACAGCCCACAGACGTCTTTGAAGTGTCCCATCCTATCAGTAGCACCTAACCCTGCAGAGGAACCACGCATAAAGGTGGCGATAGGTGACAAAACATTCTCCTTCCTAGTTGACACAGGGGCCACTAGGTCCTGTATAAGGGAGGGGAAGTTCAACTTGTCAGGCGAAGCTATGCACACTCAAGGATTCTCTGGGGCTCGAGGGTTGGTTCCTTTCACGGATAACATCTCCTTATCTGGTGGGGATCACAACCTGTCTCTACCACTGCTATACTCAAAACAATCGCCAGTAATCATACTAGGGAGAGACATCATGAGCAGACTGAACATGACAATATCCTTTACTGACAAAGGAATAGTGTGCTCCACACCAGGCATACACATGCTCACATACTCCAGGCTTACTGTGGCAAAACAGTGGCAATGGCAGAACCAGTGGATGGGGAAATCTTCCAATATGGAAGAGACAATTCAATAGCATGGCTACCAAGAATTGAGGGCAAGGTGTGGAGCAGACCAGCAGCCTACATTTTCAGACCAGAAATACCCACCAGTGAAGAGGAAGGGGCTATAATATCAGTAGACATAGAGGGTATTGTGGCAACCACAGATTACATTGCAGTCCACGCCCAGGATGGGGAGGGGAAAGCTTGGAGAGCTGTAATAGCACTAGCAGAAGGATGCAGGCTAACTCAGGTATCAGATGAGGATCTGTTCTCAGATGAAGCAGGAGATGGGGAGATGGTGTTCCAGATGAACGTCTGTATTTGGTTAAGAGTGACATACAAGGAGGAAGCACAGAAAATGGCAATGGCACTAGAAGCACCCATCCCCACCCAAGTACCCTTCTACAAGGAAGATTTAGCAGCAGTACCCGCCTCTCTATGGACTACTAGTTCATATGACGTAGGCTGCATAAAAAGCATTGGAGGAGTACAAATAAAGCTAAAGAAAGGTGCAATGTTGCCCAGGGTGAAGCAGTACCCACTATCAAAAGAAGCTGATGAATTGATCTATGAAACAATAACTGCCCTAGTGGGTAGAGGAATATTGGTACCATCAGAGTCACCATGTAACACTGCAGTGTATCCTGTGCACAAGGCAAAAGGAGGGTCCTGGCATTTCATACACGACTTGAGACCCACGATTCACTGTGATCGACCTCAAGAATGCCTTTTTCTCAATACCTCTACAACCTGATTCGTAAGACCTAACAAGTTTCACATACCACAACACAAAGTGGAAACTCACTAGACTACCCCAAGAGTACTGGTAGTCACCATCCATCTTTATCAGAGTAATACAAATGGATCTGGGAAACATTGAGATGAAAAGCACCGTGCTGCAATATGTAGATGACATTATCATCTGCAGCACCACTGAAGAGAAGTGCAGGAGGGACTCTGTAAAGATGCTCACAGTGCTGGCTGAGAAAGGATACAACGTTGACAAGGGGAAACTACAGTACTGTCCAGAACAAGTGCTCTATATTGGGCAGATCATTTCACAAAAAGGAAGGAACATTTCACCACAAAGGGCACAAGCAATAACGAATACACCACAGCCGCAGACAGTAAGAGAATTGCAGCAATTTTTGGTCCTATGCAACTGCTGCAGGGCATGGGTCTTTCACTACAGCTCATACATAGGACCACTGCTCGAGGCCCTTAGAGAAGCACAGAGGGGGGAAAGGAAGATGGGGTGAACAAGAGAAATTACAGAGGCATTCATTGAATTAAAACACACCATTCCAACTGCACCAGTACCAGCTACCCCCCAACTACAAAGAACAATTTTACATATTCTCACATTGTGATGCTGCAGTAATGAAAGCAGCACTGACACAAAAGACAAGCATGGGGCACAAACCAGTGGTATTTTAAAGTGGCCATTTGGATCCAGTAATGATGGGCCACTTCCTGTGCGAACAGAGCCTAGCTGCTGCAGCATTTGCAGTAGAGAAATCTTCGCAATCACAATGGGATGCCCCACCACATTGTATGTGGAACACGCTCTTTTTGCAATACTAAACAAACCAAAACCTACACTAACCACCCAAAGGGCTACAGGTTATGAGATTATACTCTCCAGACCAGAGCTC
Organism: Ambystoma mexicanum; assembly: GCF_040938575.1. Classification (NCBI taxonomy): domain Eukaryota; kingdom Metazoa; phylum Chordata; class Amphibia; order Caudata; family Ambystomatidae; genus Ambystoma; species Ambystoma mexicanum. The sequence continues at coordinate 533,677,128 of NC_090933.1, read as the reverse complement.
ATAATAGTAAGGTGCAGTAATGTTAACCCAGCACAATTCATAGCAGAGGTAGTGGAAGATGGAGAGCATGCACATGGCTGCACACAGGCTATTGAAATTTACTCGAGGACCAGGAGAGTGGAAGAAAATGCCCTAGAGGGGGGAGAGATAATGTACAAAGATGGGTTATCAACAATTGACCAAAGCGATGGGATAAGAGGGACAGGAGCAGAAGTAGTATGATTGAGGGAAGACTGGATTTACGTTCTGGCGAAATGTATACAATTACCACAACACTATTCAGCTTAAGCAGCAGAGCTAGTGGCACTCATTTTGGCCTTAGAAGAAGGCAATGAGAAAAGAGTAACTATATACTCTGACAGTGCATATGTTATGTCAACAGTACACTCAGGATTGATAAAATGGTAAAGAAGAGGATTCAGAAGAGCAGACGGTGCTCCGGTACAATATGATCTCCTACTGGCTGAACTAACAGAAGTAATTAATTACCCGCAAGAGGTATCATTGGTAAAGTGCCAGGCCCACACTAATGGGGATGACCCAATATCAAGAGGTAACGAAACAGCAGACACACATGCAAAACATGCTGCGTATTTTGGTGAGACATGGACCCTCCCAGAAAAACGAAAAGGTAAGGGGGGGGGGTTCAAGACAGATGCTGATGAAGGATGGGTGCACACACATCCCAGAGACACAGATCATGGAATTACAGGCAGCAAAATCAATGGCAGAAAAAGAGCTATGGGTTAAAAGAGGAGGCACAATGTCGCCCACAGATGAATTATGGCGGCAGAATAATACAGGAAAAGTTGTGTTGCCCCTGGCCCTATTGAAAATAGCTCTGACCCAGTTACACTGTTCACAAATACAGTGAAAGAAGTAATTGCTGCACAGATAAAAGAATCGTGGTTCTGCCCCGAACTAAACTCACATGTTGCATATTTCATCAGCAACTGCCTCACATGTCAGCAATTTACTGCCGGTCACAAGCTGCAAGTGATCAAAGGTACCATACCCCGGCCTGAAGAACCCTTCCTGCACCTACACATTGACTATGTTGACATGATAAATGTATGTCATCGCTACAGATACATGATTGTAGTAGTGTGCCCATTTTCAAGGTGGATCGAGGCTGGTCCATGCTCTCATGCAGATGCGTTCAGGGCAGCCAAATTCTTGGTGAGGGAGGTGTTCCCGAGGTGGGGAGTATGCGAAGTGCTGCGGTCAAGCAATGGCCCACACTTTGCCAATGAACTGTTCCAGCATGTAACTGCCCTCTTGGTAATAAAATATAAGTTTGCATGCGCGTATCACCCACAAGCAAATGGCATCTGCAAACACCTGATTGGCCTCCTAAAAGAAGAGATAGCAAAAATACAACAAACAACCAAAAAGAGTTGGCTGTACTGCCTCCCTTTGGCCTTGTTTGAGTTGGGGAACAGACCAGGGTCAGACCACCACCTCACACCCCACGAGGTGGTGACCGGACGCCAGATGCACCTCCCACTCACACCATCAAGGGCCACAACTGACGGCCAAGCAACCAGCACTGTTTTTGGTGAAGAAATGCACGAATATGTCTCTTCCTTGGTTACTAGTGCCGCTTTCATCTCTCAACAGATCGAACGGACACATGGCGGGTCGAAGAACAACCAGCAAGAAGAAGCAACCAAGAGGAACAAGCACAACCAACACAGTGGACTGTGAAAGAAGGAGACCAGGTGCTCCTAAAAAAAAATTATCGACGAACATGGAACATTCATAGATTTACAAGCACACATGTGGTGGACAAGGTAGCTCCTAGAGCTATAAAGATAAAGGGCAGAGACGTATGGACACACATCCATGACATCAAGCCCTTCAAAGCACCGACACTCACTCACCTCAGCGAAGGGGCCAACGCTTCATGAACAACAACTGACAACAACAACAACACAGTGCAGACACCAGATACCCCAAGGGACATAAATGACCAATCACCCATAGCCCACCCTATGGTCACGAGATCCCAGACAAGGCATATAAGCTAGCTAAAATTAACTGCCACCACCACCAGCTAATGAAGAACATTGTCAAACAATCTGCAATATACACCACACTGTGTAAACAAGGGCACGTTCTCTTCTCTTTTTTGTCTCGCACATGCAGGCATTGCGCATTGCTATTGTGTATGTAACAAACACAAGATATATACGTCACTGCCCAGGAGTAAATGCTACTCACGGACGATAACACCTCAGAAGCACTGTCACACCAGTTTGTATATGTTATAAAAAGACCAAAATACTTAAGAAGAAGAAGAATACGTGTATATTACAACATATTCCTTATGATAATAGCTCAATCATTTCCACATCTCCACGCAGCATTACCCGCCCTAAGAGATAGGACCGTAAGGAAAGTGTGGGAGCAGCTTTTCGCCTGGGCATTGAACGATTATTTGATAAGCAGGGCTTGAATAAAATCACTAACAATAATAACGCATATTTTGAGAGATTTTCAGGTGGGCACCTAAATCATCTATAGTAAAGGAGCTGCAGGACCGCAGCAAAGGTAAGAGAGACATGCCAGTGGTATTAGCGACTGTAATAAAAATGTTAGGGATCATTTTCACCACTGGCCTGATTACTGCCGCTGTCTGGCAAGCCTACTATGCTTTCTATGTGATGGCATCTCCCTCTACTAACATCTCCCCTACCATGGCTGCAACGAGAATAGCATCAGGTGGTACAAGTAGTATGGGACCCAACTTAAAGAGGGATAAACATAGTGTTTCTATTGATGTATATGGGGTAGACACATATCTTACAGAATCCGCACACGTTTCTGTCAACTTGTGGTACAAGCACATGTCCAAAATTGGCAAGGATACGACTAAGGACAACTGCTATGTGTGCTCATTGATCCCATACGCCATGAGCACCTCAAGAACATTTGTGGCAACTGAAGTGCCAGCCACAACTGCTGAATGCTTGTTATATCTAGCATTGTTCCAAACGCGCTGGTGATTTCAAGAGAAAAGAGCAACACTAAGATGGAAATAGAGATCAACGTACCCCTATAAAGATAACTTCATCAAAACACTACTAACGTATAACGTCTCATGGCAGAGGATAAAAGGGTTCAGATACATAACAGATGGACCCAATAAAGGAGAGACAGAAGAAGTTAAACTGAATTACCTGCCATGTGAGTGGTATGCAAAAGAAGTTGCTGGAGAACCAGGATGCTGGGAAAGGCCACTAATATTAATATACGGCAAGGTATACACTAAAGGCGGATGGGTGGACAGAGTTGTAGGAAGTAAAACGTTGACCTTAGCGAAGTCACCAGTGATGACAGTGCAAGAAGAAAACGACAGATGCTACAAGGAATGGACAAAGAGTGCAGCGCTGGTGACATGGTTAGCTAAAGAGGAGGAACCCATAACAATGCTTCCACTCACAGCACCAACACTGTGCAACCAGCATGATGGAAAAGTTGTTATTGGAGCAAATGAAGGCTGCAAGAGAACGATAACGATCCCTGAGGGGGGTGCAGGAGCAGCAGTACTGATGGACCACTATTGGGCCTGTGGAGTAAAGGCATACAACAGCGTGCCACCGTTGTAGAATGGAGTGTGCACTATGGTACACATCAATGTACCATCACTGGTAGTACCACAGACACAAGTCAATATGGAATGGAGAACTTCCCTAAGATGGACGAAGGGAATAAAAGGAAGAAAATGTCACTGAAGATGGGATGAGGAAAGCAACTGAACGACACTACCCACCTATCAAGAGTAAAAAGACAAGGAGAACCATTGACAGGGAACTACCTGTGGGGGAGGTCAGAAACTGCCCTGAGAGACATTCCATCAGCACACAGACTATTTAGCCGAGCGGCTATGTTCTTTTCCTCCATCATACATGCAGGAGTACAGGCATATGCAAATGCAAAATGGCTCCAGATAATAAGATGGGAGCTAATGATCAATAAACTCCACAGTTAACGGATTCAACACAATAAAAGAAGAGCTAAGGGCAATCAGGATGGTGGCGCTACAGAACAGATATGTGCTGGACCTCCTGACAGCAATGGAAGGAGGTGTTTCTGCAAAAATTGGAAGCTCGTGTTGCATGTTTATTCCTGCCAATGACGAGGACAATGGCACGCTATCTGAGGCAGTATCACAGCTGGCCAAGATGCACGCCAAGATGGAAGAAGAAGCTAAGGGAGTAAAGAAGGATGGCAGCTGGTTCACTTACATCTAGTCCTGGATGCCATCTTGGCTCTCAGATGGTCTCAAGATTGTGGCAGGGAGCATAATATTAGGAATGTCTTTTATGATGGGGATAAAAGTGTGGAAGGAAATATCAAAACGTTCTGCTGAAGAAATAATCGGCATGCACGTCCTAATGCCAGCTGAAGACGACCAACACACAGACGTCATCATTAAGGAACGTGAACGGATGCGCCAGCAGATAGTAGAAGCAGATTTGAATCCACCATCAATAAAGGTTGAGAACCCAAGGAACCCGAAGAGCTACTTTGGGAAGTGGGTTTATTGTAAACCCGATGGCGGATGTGTTTATATGTACTGGTCTTTTGAAGACCATGTGGACCGGTACGGACACTTGGCAGGAATAACAAAGGTATGGCAAGTACGAGGAGACAAGAGAGTGGATCATTTTGTGCTCGACAAGTCGACCAGAGGGGAGACTGAAGAGGGAAAATGGGACGATCCCTTCCCCTGATTCTCATCCCGACCATGGCCTAGGACGTCACGACCCAAGCACCCACCGCGAGAGGAATTTGACCGACTCACGGCCACCCCAGACATCAAGATCCACTGTGGCCACGCCCCGCATGGCCAGGGAAGCTGCCCGTCAATCAAACCACATGCTGGAACCTCAGGTGGAGCCGAAATCGATCATATGGATCAACTTGATTAGACAGCAACCATAAAAAACCGCCATCGTTAGAGATGCCATGACGACATAGCCAGCGGACATGAACACACGTGCCACCAAGCACATTGGTCATACACACACCAATCCACATGAAGAACATAGTCAGTGCTATGACATACAGGACCACTTACACTCACACATGCATCATTGTTATTTTTACAATAGGCCAACTACAGCACTGCATCGCAGAAACGCAAGACGCCAGAAGAGCTTGTGTACATGCTTACAGACGCTTCCTCGCCACTAAAACCATGAAGATGCAACCCTGCATATGGACTAATGCCTATGGGTCTCTGTCGCTCCTCGCGACCCCATAATATGGACTATGTACCACCACCCATAAGCCAGGCCAAGGTAGGCCGCAAAGCCAGAGTCCCAGCCAGAACAGCTCAGACAAAGCTGCAAGGTGCTGATCACGCAGAACGAACCCTGACGGTTGCCGCAATGTTGCAATCTACATGCCGTGCTCCCTGCGCCAAGTTTACACCTGCCACTGCTAAACGCTCCCTAAGCCGAAATACAAACCAAATGCTCATAATTCTGCTCCAGCCATCGTCTCACAACACGTGACCAGGACGACCTGATATGATGCCAAACCCCATGGACCAGAGAAGCGCTGGGGTCCCACGTCTGGGGACACAGATGCCAACAATAAAGTGACAAATTGGACACCGACAGTGATGGGAAAGACACGCCACCCAGCTAATAGTCAGACCTGTCCATTGTCCATCAACGACACATAGTTCTACTTTGTTGCTAACACCAGGTACACCTCAAGCTGGGAACAGTGATGGTCCCAGGCTTGGGGGCTCGCAGGTGAATCAATCAGAATATGAGGGGCCTACCATTGATGCCATTATAGTTTAGCCAATCACGAGTTGTCCCCTTGTAGCAAATTTCTTGTAGCGATTCGTAGGGACATCCCAAGCGTATCACCTGACCCTTCCTCCAGCGCTAACAATCTTCTTCTCTATATGTATCTATACTGACCTTAACACTCAACCTGAGATGGCGCTAGGTTTTGGGGCAAGTTTCCCAGGTGACGCACATAGCCGCATCATACAGCTAGAAAAAGGGCCTGAAAGCCCACTATGATCGAGAGGTCTCCCGGATGCCTGTGATCTGAGAGCTCATCCCTGTCTGTTTTATGTAATAAACAGCAGTAACTCATGGCTCTTGTCTGTGCCTCATACTCCTTTGTGACGCGGGAGGAGTTGGGGCCTCCTCAACCTCGGAGGTCCCCGGACGGCCCCCCCCGGCCCCTCTGGAAATTACCCTGACTCTATCTATCTATCTATCTATCTATCTATCTATCTATCTATCTATCTATCTATCTATCTATCTATCTATCTATTTCTTTTATTGCGCCACTCGCCCATGGGCCTCAGGGCTCAAGCATATTTTCTGTGCATGCACAAATACACACTTTGGGAATTGTTACTGGTGCAGATGCACATTTTACGACTTCGTGCGAGGAATTTGCTCAATCAAGTTGGACAATCCTCTTGTGAATTTGGCTGCTTTGTTTCGTAGAAATGTATCATTATAAGTGCATTAACGTTTTTTTTGCTGATCTGGCAGTGCATTTACAAAGGTTCAAATTAAAATACACTTCAAACAGAACAAACACAAGAATACATCTCAGCAATATTTATTTCAGTGACAGGCCATACCAGACTGTAACAATCATAATAGACCTTAACAAGGACTGCAGGTCATTACCACCACAGATCGGCCTGCTACTGAAGACATTGCTATTAGCTCCACAGGATACCACCCGAGGTTCTATTGGTATTTGTATGGTAGAAATGTTGGTGTGTAGAGTGCACAAAGTTTTTTATGCTAAAAAAATAAGTTAGATGGCTGCCATGGAGAAGGATGATGGATGCTGCTGGCAAAGGTACAGAAGCAGATGGTGGGTGAGGAGAGGGACTGGAGGCAGGTAAGTATTGCTCTTTAAATTTGGTAGGTGGGTGGTGGAACCGGTAACGGGGAGAGCCATAGCAGTTAGCAGACGGCTCGGAAAGTTTGCTTGTACTATTTGGTAAAGCATGCATTCTGAGCAAACCAATGGTCTCCAATTTTATCCCAGGGGCTAATAAGAGTCGAGCAATTGTAAACTATATATTGCACAAGAGGAGTTACATAGTAATCCTAAAAATGTGTGAAATATGAAAATTTTACTTTTACAACTTCAATTCGTTTTGACCTCAAAGGAGAGTGATTCCATGAAGTTGGCAATGTTTTTTAAGATCAAATTCATGGGGAAAACAGACAAACTGTGCAAGTAAATTTAAACCAACCAGTAAGCCAAATTACTTAATTTAAAAATGTTATTTATATACTTTTAAAATCTGGGAAATGCAAATGGAAGGTTAATTGCACGGAAATACATTGCATAAAAATGTGTTATTGGTTGGCAAAAACTTTTCAAGCTTCTTATCAAATTTTGCACTGTTGGAGTTTCACGAATATGTGATGGTAAGTTAGTACAAAGGTTTTAAAATTATTCAAAACGTTTTGTCGAACACAAGCAACTTTTTAAACTAAAAACTAAAAATGTAAATAATGCTTTTAATTACTATACCATTTTAATCATCTTATTAACATTATTATATCATGTTATGTTCCTGAAAAAGTATTTTACTGTTATTTTTAATATTTCAAATTAGCTAGTTAAGATTTTGAACTTATTTTATGGAAAGGAAAATCTAATCCTAAAATTATTAGAAATTAATAAAAAAATATAACATGTTTCACTTTGCTGTAATCTGAGGGCATGGGGTGAAGAATTGCGTAATGTGATAATAACATATGTATGCATGATGGCAATTTTGCCACTTAAAGACAAACAAAACTCACTTTAAAATATGCTGCAATATTATAAAAAATAAATTATGTTTTAACTCCAAGAAAAAAATGGCTCAGGATTGGTGTTTACCACAAAATAGAGATAACTCTGAAATATGTTAGTATTTTACACTTAATTTCCTGTTAAATAAAATGTAACCAGATTTTGTTTTTAAATGTTGTAATGATTATGACTGCAAAACAGAGGATCTTTCCTCCTACCAAAGTAACTTACTGCCTGATTCATGGAATTATTTGCGTGAAAAACACAGATTTGCGTGCCTTTTTGCCCGAAAATCCCCTTACTTCAAACAGGGATTTTCGGGCACAAAGGCGCACAAATCTGCATGTTTCACGCAAATAATTCCATGAATCAGGCTGTTAGTATTTCTACATAACTTTCTCCAGAGATTTCATTTATTTTTCACTGGAAAAATCGAGACATATACATAACTGTGCAACATATTCAAATGCAGTCCATCAAAGAACTCACTTTTTAATGTGGTGGAACTCACTGCATTGACAAACATATTTTGCAGAATAAAGGGACTCATCACACAGACCCAACACCTTTGCATTCAGAAGATTCTAAATGGTCCTGTGAATCATTTATTTATTGAATATGGCAGTGCTGACCTAGCAAAAAATAGGTTTGATTTTTTTTTCATTCCGACAGGCTCCAGTCCCAAAGAGAAAAAAATGTCAAAAATATAGCCTTGCATTGAAATAGAAAATGGATTAGGTCCTTTTTTGCATGATGGCGTCCATTGAAAACAGGTTCCAAAATGGCTACCATCATCAGAAAAAGGGACCTAGTCCTTTTCTATTTCTATGGCAGCCAATTTTTTGACTTTTTTTTCACTGCATGCCGTGAATACACAATAGCACCCAGGGAAGAAGGATTTATGATTGGTCAATCTGCATTTTCCAGGTGTAAATACCGATTTTTATTTTTTCTATAGTTTCAAACACATTAGGAATTAACCCAGAAGAACTTTAATCTATTCTACCATTTCCAGGAAAAGTTATTAAAAACGTATCATTAAGTTAGAGAACTCTGGAGTGGGAATAAATGATAGTTATATGATCTTTAATGTATGACAATATTTTTTGCTGCTTTGCAAATTTTATAAAAGCAAATCAACCACCAGTAAAGATATGGTGGGTTTATAAACGTTTGTAAAAAAACAAAAACAAAAAAAACATCTAAACAGTGAAAATAGAATAAGTCATTTTATCTAAGTCACAAATGCCACAGAATCACCCACTAACCATCACTGGAAGTTCATCTCCATTTCAGAAGCACATGAACAATGCATTGTGAGCATGCACATTAGCTCAAATACAAGCCTTTTTCTCTAGAACGGTGTCTTTGTCTTATAGGGAAGTGCTGTTTTATATGTAGCATTTTTCATGAAAGTGTTTTGCGTTCAATTGAAGACTTTGAACAAGCAGTAGCCTGATCACACTGTACAAAAGAAATGTTCTGAGTTGCAGAGTGAAATTGGGGGGATAGAGTATTGAAAAGATTGCTGTTTTCCACTACTTTTGCAAAGCAATTGGTCAAAAAGTGCAAACTGTTCTTTTACCAATTCCCAAAGACATCTTTGTAGTTCTACCATACACTGTGAAAACACAGATGCAGAAACTGGCTGCTCGCTCAATTTTAGTTTTGGGACTCACAGGCAGTCCTGCACTACCAGACCCTAGTGACAATTTTGAGTTCTAAAGGCAACACGCAGGCCAGCATGGGCATTGTGTAAATATCCTTTCTACCTATCTGTTAAGGTTAGAAGTGATCTAAAAATATTAGAGATAGAACTACCCATGAAAAAGGTGGCTGCATGAGGAAAAGGGTCCTGCCTATACTGAAAGATGCATGTCAAGATAACCATTTTGGCCAAGAAACGTGTCACTAAGTTCAGAAATGGTGTGGTAGTCTCCCTGCCACCTAAAATATCAAAACCAAGCAGGGATAGGACCAGAGATGATATACACATGCAAATTATGGTCCAATTGTTAAAAGGCATCTGTGCAATTAAACCAACAGTACAGGCACCATGCATGAACTTTCCCTTCACAAACTCGAATCACTGAAATTGTGGGTGGTTTCTCCTGAACGTACATTGGACAAACTTTGTGAAAGGTTAGTCTGTAGTTCGATCACATGGCTTAAAGGAGCAGGCCTGGTTGCAGTTCCTATTTAGTCATATGTAGATTTCAGAGAGGCAGGAGGAAGTTGTTGGGGCCAGGCGTATCAAATTTAATGAAGGCTTAACAAACTGAAGTGCGTTTCATGCATTTATATGAATACGGGTAGGGAAAGGCAGTGAGTGACTCAGACTCATTCAGAGGATAATATTTAGGGCTAGTATTGCATACACATTCATTGATTTGTATGAACAATGGAAGTGTGATGACGAGATGTTTGAGAGGCAGGTGATACATCAGCCAGTGTCCATCTCTTCACATGAGCTGATGAGGCAGGATCCATCGGATGACACATGGGAGGAGCAGGAGGAGCTGAACATCTCTGAGAGAAGCTTTTGGCGGAGGCGCACTCACATTATTTTGCTGGGAGCAAGGAGCAGAGATTTGGGAAGGTGGATGGTTATCCACCAGTCAGTGCCCATCTCTTGAAGCACAAGAGTGAGACACGTGCAGTCAGGCGACAGTTGGGAGGAGGTGTGAAAGGAGCTGGAGGACAGCTTCTAGGAGAGAGGCACACTCACCTGATTTCCTTGGAGGGAGCAGCACAGATTGTGGGAGGCAGTGGCTGACACAACTTTGGAACAGCTTGTTAGAACCACCAAACAATTGAGAGGCAGGGTGAGGTGTGCTGCTCATAATCCTTTTACACCTGTAGAATCACTTATTGTGTGCAGTGGGAGGGCACAATTACACAGAGTCAATTTAAGGCATATTCTAACTCACTTTCCTCATGCTCATCACAAGTAGCTCTGGGGTACACGTACTAATACATGAAAATGCACAGGTAATTCACCACAGCAATCCACAACATCCATTGAGACCAACACAGAAGATTGCACTTTCAGTTCTGTCCACTAACCGAGGGGTACCAGGAGGATGTGAGGAGATTTCATCAGGCAAAGATTAGGATAGAAAATCAGACGAAGTGCTTGAAGAGCAGGAGGAGATTGAAAAACCTGTATCTCTGTCTCTGCTGCCCCCATCCACTCGGTCAGACGGGAATGATGATTAGATAAATGGTTACAAGGATGATGCCCCATCAGAGTACCGACTTGAACAAGCATTGCTGTGGAAAAGCAGTGAGACTGTCATTGACCACACAAGGCTCCACCCTTACAGTCTGCCCTGTCTCTGTGTCCTCCCTCCATTTTATCACAAAGTCACTACATTCTAGATATCAAACCACTTGGAGCACTGCTCTCCCAATGATTTCTATATTACCTGAGTGCAGCAGCCTAGGTTGAGCTTGAGCCTTTGGGGTCCATCATTGAAGAAAAGGGGACCTCCAAACCCCATGGTAAGCTCTTTACCATGAGAATTTCTGATTTTTGCCAGCATTTATGTTGTATAAAAGATAAGTTACATTGCATTTCATGTTTGCCATTGTATCTCATGTTTGCCTTTGAGTATGCCTCTGTGGTGCAGCGCTATTCCGGAATGGACTGTGGAGTTATATCCATTCTGGAATGCTGTGCTCCTCACCTTTTTATTTCTCAAGTGTTGTCAGTTATTCCCTGGATGTTGGTTAAGCAGGGGGTCTTTTGGAGTATGGCTTCTTGCAAAGTAATAAACGTATCCTGAACGTACCAGGCGTGTCCTCCTTCTTCACAATGGCGACGAGGATGGGATGGTTGAGGTAATAGCTGCTCTCTTGGACGCAACACCGAACACTGGTGGCCAGAGATCGACCATGAAATTGAGAGAGTAGTTGGTGCCTGCTCTGATTGTATCAAATCTGGGAAAAATTTGATGGCAGTGTCCCAACCAATGGGAAAAACAAACACCCCTCAGGGAGTGTGGCAGGATTTATTGTTCGATATTTTGGGTCCAGTTGACATGGGTGTGGGTAGAGGAAGTTTTATTTTGGTCCTAGTTGATACCTTTTCAAGGTGGACTGAATTTAAGATACTGAGAGAAGTTACATGTCAACGCATTATAGAATTTCTGGAAGGTGTGTTTGAGAGGGAGGGTTTACCCAGGAGCATTCTCACAGACAATGGTCCACAATTTACGGGGAAATTGTTCCAAGAGTACCTTGATAAATGTGGGATTGGGCAGAAGAGGACTCCTTTATATTATCCCCAAGCAAATGGTATGGTTGAAAGAGTGAATCGATGTATTATGGAAGCAATCCGTGGAGCGAAGGCGTGCAGTCTTGATAGGAGAGTGGCTGTGAGGGAGAGGTTGTATGCTTTGCGGATGGCTCCAGGACTCGAGACGGGTATTAGTTCCTTTGAACTCATGAGAGGGCGAAAAGCAAACACTTTGGTGACGCCAGCCTGGTTGGGCAGAGCAAGAGCAACAGATGTAGTTGTGGATGTTGTGAGAAAAAGGATGGATGCTTGCAAAGAGAAATGGGTGGAAAAAGTCAATGATAAAGTCCAAGAAGAAGAACTATGGTTGAGGCCGGAGATTGGGTTCAAATAGGGAAAGCAGTTGTCTCCAGGAAAGGAGAGCCTCTTTATACCGAACCTGTTAGGGTAGTACGAGTTTACTGAAATGCTGTGATGGTAGAAAGTGGTCAAATTTGGAATATGTCTTGAGTTGCAAAGCTAAAGAGCTTGAGCCACGTGTTATTTTCTTTTTGTTTTAGTTACATGTATATTTTCATAATAAAGCTTTTTTTTCATTTCATAGATAGGGGAGGGGGGTGTGTTGTATAAAAGATATGTTACATTGCATTTCATGTTTGCCATTGTATCTCATGTTTGCCTTTGAGTATGCCTGTGTGGTGCAGCGCTATTCCAGAATAGACTGTGGAGTTATATCCATTCTGGAATGCTGTGCTCCGCACCTTGTTATTTCTCAAGTGTTGTCAGTTATTCCCTGGATGTTGGTTAAGTTGGGGGTCTTTTGGTGTATGGCTTCTTGCAAAGTAATAAACGTATCCTGAACGTACCTGGCGTGTCCTCCTTCTTCACAATTTAGTTAAATAATTTCCCTATGTGATTGATACCTTTTGTTGCCCAAACACACACACAGCCCTGTAATTGCATTTATTTGTATATATATATCCAACAGGGTCTTCCAGTCAAGCCCTGACAAACTATATTGTCACCAAAATGCAACTCTTCTAGGGGTTTATGTGTGGTCTACTCATTGGCCCAACCTTACAACCAGTGGACAGCTTCTTTCCCCTTCTCTTCTGTCCACCCCTGGTCACGTCGGCAGACCCTATTGGTGTACACTTCCAAGGTTGAGGAAACAACACTGAAACACAGCAGGATAAGGAAGTGTACTGTTTATATTCAACAACTGCTTTCTCCAAATGTGCAGAATGATACACATGTCAATGTGTTTGCCTACAGATTTTGGAATGCTATAACAAACCACTGCTGCACTGTTTTCTTTTGCCTCTCAACAGACAATACCCAGTGATTTATGTTGTGAATTGAGATCCAACTATACCTATGAACGGCAGGATTTAAGACGCTGTCTGTTCAAGTTGAGATACTGTCTGTGAGTAACTCAGGTTTAAATTGTATAATTGGGTTCAAAGTCTTTAGTAAACAGATTGAACTTTCATGTAAATATTCTTATCTGTCTCTTTTTCTTCTTGCACTTTTACTGACCAGCTTTGGTCTTGCACACCTTTTTAGTACTGGGTCTCTTTCACTAATTACAATCTATTTATCTTTTTATTTCACTTTGCTTTGCTCATGAATACAGTATACTTAAACACTGTAGACATATACCTATCACTTAAGGTATACATATTAGCATTAGATTTCGCATTTTGGGTAATATGCCCACACAGTGTTATGAAATGTTTTTACTTCATGCTGAAATATTAGTAAAACAGCATTCAATTTTTCATCAATAGACTAGAGTGATCTGTGTTGGTGTGTTCTCTGGCATGTAACTACTTTGTTTCGATTTAATCATTGCTTAAGTTATTTGTTGATACAAAAAGGTTTTGCTTCGTTAACCACACTGATATCAACTTGCGGCAGCAGTTTTATTTTTCTGTTTTGGCTTAAGTATTAGTATTGCTCATTCTGCTGCCTGTCCACTGGTGCACCCACATTTTTTTGTTTTGTTATGCTTTGTGGATAGTGAAACCGGGCATGGCATGTGGACATTCCCGGGCCAGACAACATATGTATGCAGTAACCGCTGGAAGATTGTCAGCCTGTTAAGTGTTATGCTCTCCCCTGCTTCCAACTTTTGCTTTTACGTAAGTTGATTCTATTATGATTATAAAAGCAAATGGTATCAATAGGTGAAGAATCAATTTCAAGTTCAAGCCTACCGCCATTCTCCCTCAGCCTTTGTATACAGAAGATATAACTAAACAAAAATATGGTTGTCCATGATTTGACCGAGGCTCAACATTTCAAATTCAAAATTGCCGAATGCAGCAATGCCGAATTTGAAATGTTGCGCCTGGGTCAAATAGCGATCCCCCACCCGCCCCCCTACTTACCCGATGGCGGCACACCTCGTTGTGTGCTACCATCCCCTCCATCCTTCTACAACACCGGTTCCCTTCACTTACCTGGATGGGAACCGGCACTGCAGGGTCCTCTTTACTTTTTTCTTTCTCTTCTAGCTTTATTCTATCGGGAGCAACCCCTGCTCCCCTTGTTCACTATAATGGCACTGAATGGGAGATTTATTTGAAATTTTCGGTTGTACGGAATTTTCATACAACCGAATTTCGAACAAATCCCCCATTCTTCTTTTTTTTTTATTCGAACATTTATACGGATACCCAAAAATATATGCATGATTATGAGGGGTGCTTGGACTTCCCATTATGTGCCTCGGCTGAAAGTCAAGCTTTTCTGGGTGGGGTTGACCTGCCCTCTCGTATTCCTATGGAATGTTCCAAGGGTCAAACCCTGGCACGAGTCTCACGGCAGGGATCCAGGCCTGTGGTATTATTACAAGGCAAGACACTCGAGAGGGGAATGCAACCAACCAAACAGAGGGCCTTAGGCATTCAAAGCCAGACTTGACGGCCGTTAAAATTTGCAGCTTATTTCCTGAGATGTTTTGGGGTTTTGTTTGGCTGTTAAATTAGGAGGATTGGAAAGGGCAGGTTCACTAACCGGCCATTTTGGAGACCATTTTGTGTACTGTTGGCAGATTTATGAGCGGTCTAGGCTTCACAGGCTCACTCTATAATGTTCACTTTTTAACCTCAATACCTTTTGCATTTTATCATGAAAACAAAAAAAGTTCCTAACACGTTTCCTTTAATACATTTGTTGAGAAACCTGTTTGTGCGAACCTGAGGTGTCTTCCTGCGCTGTGCTCAGCCACTTTCCCCACTGTGTGTTTGGAGAACCCTTTCACATCCTGCAAGTCTTGCAAGAATACCTTGGTTTGTCTCTGCAACTTATTTATGTTTTGCATATTGTCACCCTTGGCACATTAGACACCTTAGTAACGTTTGTGTTTTGCACATTGGTTGCTTATGCAACATTTCCCTTTATTTGAAGGGAGTGCTGGGGAAGATGAGCTGATCTAATCCTCAACCTTTGTGCCAGGAGTTGAGGGAGTCAACCAGCAGGTGGAGTAAGAGACCAAGGAGGAGGGACAGATGTGGTTGAGAGAAAGTATGAGTTGTGGGAGGCAGTGATTGAGGAGGTGAAGATGACAACTGTGGAGGGGACAATGGTGGCTGAGTACCTTGACCTTTAGGTTGGCAGTGAGTCTTCAGGTTGACAGTGAGGCTTCAGGTTGGCAGTGAGGAAAATGTACTCCAGGAGTAGCAGGGATAGCAAGCCACAGAGGTGCAGGTGGGTGTGTGGTAGAGGTAAAAGGATGTGGCAGTGCTGCAGTAGCCAAAGATGGTCCCCCTCCATATGCCTCAAGGGGAGGAGACTGCGACCACTGCAGTATTGCCTGCCCACGCAAAGTGGGTAAGTTGAGCTCAGTCTTTAATCAAGAGGATGAAGCCAGGTCATAAGCCAGCACCACCCATGACATCACCACCCATTTGGTCATGGGTGTGGGACTAATTTACGTTTCTAGAGGGGCTGACTCTTTAGAGGAGGCAGGAGATGTAATATGCAACCTTTGCCAGTAGATAATTTATCATGGTGACGCAAGTAAGAGTGCCATGGGCGCTTCTTTAATGTGCAAGTAAGACTGCCATTGGTCACAGATGCAGCTAGCGTCACAATCTCCTGCAGCTGTGATGGTGGCCACAACGTAGTGCCAGATGACACTGTATCTAATTTCCGGTCATGTTCTAAAAAATGACCTCCTCCATTGCATGTCAATGTCCAATCCAGTGTCTCTCTGACCCCCTGTCCACCATGGTCCGACCCAGCACAGCCTGATACAGTGGCATCATTGACTAGCAGGGAAACCTTACCTCCACTAGCAGCCCCCCTTTATTGGTGGTGGTAGAATTCAGTGTGAGGTTTCATTTGGGTGAAACAGGCAAGGCAGAGCAACGAGAAATACTTTGCGTGACATCTCACAGTCGGTGCAAACTGCTTGATGAGCTAGTAGTAGATGCCATGGAGAAGCCCCTGCTCCTGTACCACTCTACCCTCTTCTAAATGACTGGGAAAAACAAAACGTAGAAAAAGGAAGTATAGGGCACTGGGAGAGTGCAGCTAAAAGTAATTAGTGGCTGTGATCGTTGGTAGAGCCAAATAAAATGAGGAATAACTACCACTGAATCCAATGTTGGTTTTAACCGGAAAAAGGAGGTTAAAACGTAACACCATATAGAGGATGTTGGTTGGCTCGGCAGGTTGTTAGAGGCAAATACATTGGGGCAGATCCTCCAGTTTGTAAGTGTGGTACTATGGGCCTCATTACACGGTAGGCGGTAAAATACTGGCGCTGCCTTGGAGGAAAGGGGAATTACTGCCCTATTCCAAGGTTGGCGGTTCGGTAATTCCCCCTTCCCCCATTGCCCTTCCCCATTCCAATTTTTGCCCTATAGGGCATAATGGGAATGGGGAAGGTGCTAATTACGGTACCGCAAATTGCGGTACCGTAATTAGCTCCCTGGTCCCTTTGCGGGTTGGTTTTTAACGCCTGCTAAAAAGCAGGCGTTAAAGTACCAACCCACAAAGGGACCTCGTAGTAAGGCGGTAAGGGTTAACGGTCACCGGTACCATTACTGGTGACCGTCAATCCTTACCGCCTTCCGTGTAATGAGGCCCTATGACTTTTAGAGGAGCTCCACTGGTTATGATATAATATGGCATTTATAACACGCCTATACGCAAGTGTTGTCAGGCGTGATGCGGCGAGGGGGGGAACAGAGGGAAGACAGAGACAACGATCCTACTAGGCCGGGTGACATTCAAATCGCGCAAGTGCAGGGGAAGGGGGAAGGGGAAAAGTGCGGAGTGGGAGAGGGTTGGGGACAGTGCAGTACATGGGATAACTAGAATAAATAAAACAATAAGAGAAGTACAGCCAGCTGGTGGCAAGTGCACAGGTAAGTGCAGACATCAGGTGTCAAATGCTGGTGGGGGACTGTAGGGATACAGAAAACAGTACCCAAATTGCTAAAGGGAAAAAAAATGAAGGAGGTTGCTAGAGCCAAATACATTGATGATAAAAGAAAAACTAAAGATTTAATTTGCAATGCACTAAGTCACTACTGTCAAAGTCAAAGATCCCCCCAACCTTTTCTGATGCCGTGTGAATCTAGCTTGCTCACACACACATCTTCATCATCTGACGAATCCGTTTTATGGTCTTCCAAATGATAGGCCTTGTGCTTCCTCTCGCTTAACTCTTCTGCAATAAGATGCTTAGACATTGAATTAATTGTAAACTCATTCAAATGTGTGTCATTGAGGCATCACCTATTGATAGCCACAATAGCACCAGCAGCTGTAAAAACCCATTCACACTACACACTGCCCAGGTGGCAGCTCAGTCTTTCGACAGCTAATTGACCAGGTACATATGGCCACACTGACCGCTTGTCAAGCCAGAATGGCAGTGCATGGTCATCACTACTGCTTGGCATGCATTTAGGACTCAACCATTTGGTCTGAAGTTAGCCTGCTGAATACTTGTGAGGACCCTGTTGCATATAGCAAATCAGACTGGTGGAAGAGTCTCTCTCACAGCCTCTAATATTTGTCCACTCTCCAACAGCTCTCCATGATGCTGCCTGAATTAGTGTCAGGAGATGTGGAGAGTGCGTGTGCACTGTCCGATGAGCTTCTTTGTAGTGGTGATGTCTCACAATGGGTTGTTGATCTCTGACCTTTGACTTTATCTTCCTGTTTAAGTCATGATTTCAAAAGTGTCTTTAGTGGATCCATTCACATGGCTATAATGTCCTCTTGTTAATTACCACCCCTAGAGGTTTCTCATCTTCATGCACATGCTGTTTAAATGTTGCCACCTTCACTTTAAACCTTGGGTCAAGAGAAGATGCTAGGAGACACTGTCAAGTGACAGCATGATCTCAAGCTAGGAGCTTCAGAAGGAGGACATTTTCCCCCAAAAATTGTTGCCTGAAAATCCTATGAGCCATCTGCAGAGGAAATGGCAAAAAGTCTGGGATAACAAAAAGGAATACCTTCTTCACGTCTGCAAGAGATGAAAGAAAGAGTAAAGTGAATGTGCCAAATGATACATATCCCCTCCATCCTTTTTTCCCAAAAGCCCTTAGTGCGAACCTTCGAAATATGCTCAGAGCCTGTACACCTATTACTGTAGAGGAGGTAACAGCCAAATTCAGAATCAGAAAGACCAAACTGGGAGAGGAGGTTCCTAACCTGGGTGGCACAAGCATGTAACTAGGGGGAAGGGAGTGGGGGAAACCAGGGTCAAGCAAGGTCCAGACTACCATAGTCACAATTTTTGTTCCATGTATATCACTGTAGGCTCCCAAAACAAAAGATCAAACACATTTCACAAATCAAAGAGGTAGGTAATAATAATAATAATTTAGCATTTATATAGCGACACAAGCCCTCAGGTATCTGAGCGCTGCTTATTATTACCTCACGGTGTGTGGTGCTCATTTATCGACCTCAGAAGGATGAAAGGCTGAGTTTGGCGTCAGCAGGCTCTGCACAGATGTCAAAGCCAGCGCTCTACTCGGTATTACCCGAATTGTTCGTTTACAATTGTTCGAATGACACAATTGTTCGAATAATAGGGGTCCTAATTGACCTTCTGCACAATTGACCATATGGTCATTTTAATACATATTATGGGTTGGGTTGGTGTAATAATAATATAAGGGGATTCGGAGGGGGGTTGGGGTGGGGGTTGGATTGGGTGGGTGGTGCGGGGGGTTTCCCCCTGCATATATATCCTAATTGACCGTTTAAATTCGATCAATTGTGCAGAAGTTCAATTGTTATTCGAACAATTGACATTCGAACAATTAGTATACAACCCTCTACTCACTGTGCAATCTGACCATGATCTCCAGAGGTCCAAAACCAAGTCCAGTCAATGATCCAATAGCCAGTCCAGGGGTCAGTAGGAAAAGTCAACAAAGCAAAGATAGATGCAAATCAACAGAGAAGCCAAAGAACGAATGGCCAGCGTTGGTACACAGGAAAGCACGCAGGCACCCAGCTTCAAAGGGTTCATCAAAAGATAGATCTGCAGCAGACCAATGTAAGAAAACAATCAGAAACACAATGTTATGACACAAAATGTGCTACTCACTGAAGCAGAATCTTCCTATATTGAGAGGCACTGCAGTGTCCCCTTCTGCTCTTCTTGTACTGAAGAGCCCAGCTACCGCAACTGTCCTCCTCCAGTCTGCCGTGCCAACATAGTGTCATGACGTCACTATGACGGTTCTGGAGCTGATGTGTGTGATCATGGGTAATGTAGACCAAGACAGTTTGTGCTGCCCCTAAATGACACAGCAGCCTCCACTGGTGTTCTTTCGGGCACCAGGCACTTTGTACTCATAGCATCAGTCCCTGACACATACTCCTTATTGCCCTTTAATGTGTGTATCCTATTAGAGGGTAGAGATCCGATTTATCTTCCTTACCAGATAGGTCTACCAGGGTGGAAACCAGAGCCATTCCTACGCTAGAGGAAGAAGGCAGCAGATGGGCAGGCCACACTCCCTGCCGCTTTCCTTTGTGCTCATAATTGATAAAAGAGTCAAAGGGTAACAGAGGGAGTGAAAGGAGACCAGGGACGTAATTTGGGGGTCGTTAGGAGTAGCAGCCGCGACCCCTGCGGTCTCCCTGGTGATACATGCCTTTGGCTTTGCGACCGCAGAGACTCCTACTTATATTGAAAACAACGGAAGCTCTGACCCTCTTTTTCTTCGAAATAGGTGGCTTCCTGGGCTGCGATGGGCACCACTGGGCCTGTCTCATGCTGTTCTCAAGAGTTGTAACTTTTCGCGGTTGCTTAGCAACCACAAAAAGTTACAGAGCTACTGAAGAGAACATGAGGCCCCCCTCATCTGCACCCTGCCATCCCAGAACACTGCTCCTGCGCAGATCACAGCTCGAGGACGTCGACGGAGGCGTGCAGAGCCTGACAGCGACCAGTGACAGTCATGGCAGGTACATTCGACGGCGAGCGATAAACTAATCAGAGTTGGCTTCACACTTCATCCAATGATTCTAAAGCATCCGCCACAGTGTGTGGAGGGATCACATCACACTTAATCACGTGTCCAAAAGAGGTAGGTCCTGCTCTAAGGAGTATTTTTATTTTAGACTGGGTATACGTTAAACATTTTTGGGGGGAATTGGAGCGCACGGTTTGTTTTTTTCTTCTGTGATTGGAATTTCATTTGTCATCATGCAAACCATTTTGGAGCCACGTGGGAATATGCATTGAAGCATAAATTTGAGCTTTTTTATTTATCTAACGCAGGATGAAATGAGCAAAGTTGTAAATTCAGCAACCACGTTTAATTATGTACTTACGATTAAAAAGTATAATCGTAGTTTGCATAAGAGAAATTTGCATCTGCATTGATGTTGCATGCATTGCAAAGGCCGCTTTTGTAGCTCTGCCCGCCACACCTCACATTGGTGATCCACACATATAGATGCCTAAAAAGACTTTCACGCATCCATTTGTATGGTGCTTTTAAAGTCTGTATGTCTGGTATTTTTGTTTCCAGTACTTGTGATTTGAAAGTATAGATGCAGCCACTATTGAAATATTTTTCTCCATAAACTTGAATGGTGCCTTCTTTGGCCGTAGGTTTGCAGGATAGTATAATATATCAGGCGCAGACATTGGCCCTCATTCCGAGGTTGGTGCTAGTCATGACGCTATTAGCGCCATGACTAGCACCAATACTGGTACCGCCACCGACGTGGTGGTTTGGGGATTTACAGGTCCATTCCGCCCTTTGTGGGACTGGTAAGTCCCCATTTGAAATGCCATTCGCCATTCCCATTTGAGCCCCCATAGGGCTCAATGGGAAGGGGGAAGGCGGCAATAACGGTACCGCAAATTGCGGTACCGTTAGTGACCCCGGTATGCCTTTGCGGGTCCCGTCCTTAACACCTGCTAAAACCAGGCGTTAAGGGAAGAACCCGCAAAGGGACCTCGGAATAGGGCGCAAAGGGATTACCGGCACCAGTGTCATTACCGGTGCCCGGTATCCCTTTGTGTCGTAATGACCCCCATTATCCTAATGAGAAGAAATTTCAGGACTGAGAACTGAAAGAGACAAAATTATAAAGTCAGATAATTTTGTGTACAAGTGTTGTTGTAGGTCAAGAGAGGCACACAAACATGTTGCTGGAAAATATCAGAGTGGAAAGAAGAATCCGGGGGAAGGGAATCACCGTCTGGAGCAACGTCCTTTATCCATGAAGAACTTTTTGTGTTGGAGCCATTTATTCTTTCTTTTTGAACACTTTTCTAAGCCACTGAAGGTTAAACATGCTGTCATCTCCAGCTTAGAGTTATGTTTATAGTGTGAGGGTCAGAATAGAACTTTGGACACGGGACAGTTTTGTTTGGACATTCTGACACCAACAGATTCTTAGTTTTGGTTTAGGTATGGAAATTTCTCTTAGAGCAGGGTCAGAGAGGTGTTTTCCCAAAATCATGGCTAACTTGTGTCCGAGTTTCATTCTTGACTCTTCACAGTTAATTGGCATTTGTACAGTGCCTGCTGCCATTGGTATGGCCTCCGAGCACTGTGAGAATTAAAAACCTTTGGAAGACCATAATCTGAGTTGAGAAGGCGTAAGAAGAGTGGTAAAATTAATGTGTACATTTTGTAGCCTGATCAAAGGTAGGTAAGAAATGTCTGGTTCCCTAACTAGAGGCCATATTATCAGGTGTGGGGCGGGTGTTGTGCCAAATTCTCAGAGGGTGATTGTATGTGTAAGGAAGGTTATCGTCAAACAGTGTGCATGTCAAGCATGTGCAGCTATGTGAACAGCTGGAATGACCACCATGGGTCTCGACTGCATTTCGTGGGGTGCAGCCCACAAGTTGCAGCAAATACAGTTGCAGCAAATACAGCAGTGGGGAGATTCACAGTGGCAGCAAATACAGCAGTGGGGAGATTCACAGTAGCAAAATTACCTTTAGAATGATCTATGAAAACACAAGTGTGGCAAGAAATAAGCTGTGGCCAACTAGACAGTAGCAACCTAATTTAGGGGCACGATTCAGGCAGAATGCAAATGTGGCAAAAAACATACAGTCATGAGATTAAAGCAGCAATCTGAAATGGTTAACCTAGTCCCTAAAATGCAAGTGTGGTAAAAGACAAACAGTGGCATGATTGAAAAAACAATCTAAAGTGGGGAAACCTAGTCCCACAAAAATGCAAGTCTGGAAAATACAAACAATGGTGAGATAAAGCAGCAATCTGAAATGGAAAACCTAGTCCCGCGAAACACAAGTGTGGTAAAACACAAACAAGGGTGTGATAGAAACAGCAATCTAAAGTGGGAAATCTAGTCCTGCAAAATGCAAACCATGGTGAGACTACAGCAGCCATCTAAAATGGGAAACCTAATCCCTCAAAATGCAAGTGTGGCAAAATACAAACAGTAAACAAACCCAATGTATCAAATCCCCACTTGCAACACTTTGGAAAGTTCAAGTGGCAAGATTCAATGAAGACATCCCTTGCGTGGAAGTAGCTGTAGGTCCATAGCGTGGCATCCTGTAGGGCTGGGGCATCATAGCAAACAGGCAAACAGGGCATGTACACACCAAAGGATGGCACCCTTTGCCAGAGCCCTTTGGCAACTGCCCAGGCAAGGCTGTCCTGGGGGATTCCTTTAAGAAGATCTGTACCTGGGTCAGCTAACCCTGATGTACATGCCAATCACAATGCTGAGCGACGGGCAGAGGGCATAGGGAGGGATTAAGCTCTTGCCATCGCCTCAGTATGGCTGGTAATTTATTTAGCCCCTTTGAGATGATCCTAAGAGATAACTCTGGTTAGCATAGCCCTGGGTCAAGGGATCTGCTGCCCTGATAGTCGATTTTAGGGCAACCTCTGGCCTGACCTCAGTAGTTTTAACCACTGAATGGGAAACCTCAAGGAACCTCCGGGCTCCAGCTTAGTCTCCTTGTGGGGTACCTTGGGATGGGTCATGGTAACTTGCACTTGCACATTCTGAATACTTACAAAGCATAGTAGGTTTGTCCCTCCTCCTCTTCCCCCTCTGTTCTTAATATTATGTTGTAATGTATTTCCCACCCTCCCTCCCTCCCTGCTCTGTGGGCGCTTTGAAACAGAATGTTCTTATTCTATAAGCACCTAACAAGCAAATAATAAATAAATAAGGCAAGGGTCCAGATGATCCTTACCTACACCAGAAGGACCCGGAAAGAGGTCTCTGGACTGGGGTGTCCAGAAAAGAAAAGTAGTTAGCGATTGACAGCACTTCTTTTCAATGAACTCCTTCAGGTGAACAGGATGAAAGTGAGGTACTTCCTCCCACCACTGTAGTCTTTCGAGTGTATGGCCCTCATTACGATCCAGGCGGTAAATTACCGCCTGGGTCGTACCCTTACCACCATGGCGTAAACTATGTTTACGCCATGGTGGTTGGCGGATTTACCGCCCCATTCCAAGCTGAGTGGGGCGGTAAATCCCCATTTCCCATTTTACCCCTCCCCATTCCCATTTTCGCCCCATAGGGCATAATGGGAATGGGGAAAGGCGATAATTACGGCACCGTAAATTACGGTGCCGTAATTATCGCCAAGGTCCCTTTGTGGCATGGATTTTAACGGCTGCAAAAAAGCAGCCGTTAAAAGCCATCCCGCAAAGGGAACCTTGTAATCAGGCGTTAAGGGTCGGCGCCGTTTACGGCGCCGTAAACCCCTTAACGCCTGAGTCAGAATGAGGGCCTATTTACAGATAGAGAGTCACAATAAAAATACAAGCTCCATTGATGGTAAGGCTCTACACACCAGAGGCATAGTTTATGGGGATCCACCGCAGCATTCTGACACCCCAGAGTGTACAAATGGCACAAACCCCTTATGCTCCGGCATAGGTGGAGAAAGAAATACAACAGCGGGAACCAGGCAGAGAAAAAATAATTTTGACACGACTACATGAAGGCAGGAAAAACCCTTGCAGGTGCTACCGCATGTTTTGATCCTGACTGCATGGAGAAAAGGACTGAAAGGTGAGGTTCAGGAAGGCAGGCATATGGCCGCAAATGTACAAAAAAGGTAGCAGGCGCCCCTCTCTCGAAAAGAACACAGCATGATAACCTGTTCAGTGGTTATTAACCACTTTGAGAGTTCGCAGCCATCTGATTTTTGCTCACTGTACCTTTCACAGATGGGAAACATCCATTTGCATATCAGTCTTTGTCCAGCCCACATGGGCAGTCCAGCAATGAAATGCTATGGCAATTCCTCTCTGAACAAGAGTACCAACAGCAACCCCATACACGTGTTTCAGCCTTGTTGGGCCTCATCAGTGAGGTGAAGATGTGCCTCTCTGATAACAGTGAGCAGGGAGTCCACGTCTGGTTGACCCCAAGCACATTAGGGTGACCAACCCCAAGTTCCTTCCAAAAATACAAAAAAGGTAGCAGGCGCCCCTCTCTTGAACAGAACACAGCATGATAACCTGTTCAGTGGTTATTAACCACTTTGAGAGTTCAGAGTCATCTGCTTTTTGCTCACTGTACCTTTCACAGATGGGAAATATCCATTTGCATATCAGTCTTTGTCCCACCCACATGGGCAGTCCAGCACCAAAATGCTATGGCAATTCCTCTCTGAACAAGAGTACCAACAGCAACCCCATACACGTGTTTCAGCCTTGTTGGGCCTAATCAGTGAGGTGAAGCTGGGCCTCTCTGGGCACAGTGAGCAGGGAGTCCAAGTCTGGTTCCCTCCAGGTAAACTAGGATGACCAATCCCAAGTTCCTTCCAAAAATACAAAAAAAGGTAGCAGGTGCCCCACTCTCGAAAAAGAGCACAGTATGATAACCTGTTCAGTGGTAATTAACAACTTTGAGAGTTCGCAGCCATCTGCTTTTTGCTCACTGTACCTTTCATAGATGGGAAATTCCCATTTGCATATCAGTCTTTGTCCCACCCACATGGGCAGTCTGTAACGCTCACCTGACTCCCACGGAGGCGCTGGACTGGTTTGCGCTGCTGTGACCTCTTCTAAGGTGATGCGCAGGGTTCGGAAGACGGACTGGACCGGGCTCCCAAATCTGGCTTGTCTGGCTCGCAGAAGTATCCTTCTGTAGGCGAAAATAGGGGATTAACTGTCTGCGGGGTAAAGCAATCAGCCTCCCACTTTCCCCTCTCACCCTCCTCGAAACCCTTCTGTGATTCCTCGTAGCGTCTCACCTTAGGGTCTGGAAGGACGAGCTCTCCATCCTGCTTCTGATGCAGGGGCGCGTTGGTATCCAGTTACTTCACTGGATTTTCGGATTGGTGAGAACCACACTTGCTTGGCTTCCAGGTAAGTTTTTTGATAAGAGGTTCCCCTTGTGTCCATGCATTAATGTACTAATGCTAGTGTCTTTTTCCCCATAGGGGCCGGGGTACAGAATGCCGGGGAACAGGCACCGACCCGAGATGAGAGGTGAAATCCTTGTAGAAATCAGGTAAGTCTTTAATGAGCGTTTTTTGGTAATGGCTTTTCATTCGCTCATTAACGCTGATGTCTCTTTTTCCCCTTAGGGACCGGGGTCCGGAAATGCCAGGATGTGGCGCGGACCCGAAATGAAGAGGAAATGAATCAACAGGTAAGTCTTAACATGGAGATTTAGCTTTCCTTATTCCCTTCTCTCTCTCACCTTTTGTTCTGGTCATTTTTCTCCCTAGGCGCTGGGGCGTGACTGCGAATCCGGACGATCGCTGCTGAACATGGAGGCGCTCTGTAAAGGTGAGTGGAATGCGGCGCTGCAGCGATCGACGCGATGAGCTTTTAAATAAAAGTCTTCCTTTTCAGGATTGTCGGCGAGATGTCTCCGGGATGCGGATTTAGCAGGTAAGGACTTTTCCTTCTTCTGTTCTCTTCTTCTCTTCCTTTGCAGGTGATCCAGGATGCTGGCAGGCGTGGCAGAAGTCAGGATGCAGGAGCAGACACGGTGAGCGTCCAGCTGCTAGATGCAGAACAACGCGAAGCACGTGTGGCTGTTCGGGTGGGGTTTAAATAGTCTTGGAAGAAGTTCCAGGTATGTATCCTTCCTCCAATCAGGTATGTATCCTTCCCCGACCACACCCGGATGGTAAATTAGTCCCACAGGTAAAGTAGTTCCTTTCAGGCCTCAAGGTGGCCGGGATCCTGCAGCATGGTCTGCATCAGGTAAGTGCACCCAAGCACTTCCATAATGAGCCTGGCGCCTATGGCGCCAAGGACTGATGTCTTTTATGAGTCTGGCGCCATAGGCGCCAGGAAACTGTCCAAAGGGCCCCTATATGGGGTTGCTGAGTCCTTCCTTGGGGACTGGATGTCCGCTTTCGGGGACGCAGGGCTTGAACCGGCTCCCCGGGAGCGGGCATCATGACACAGTCCAGCACAGAAATCAAAACGCCATGGCAATTCCTCTCCGAACAAGAGTACCAACAGCAACCCCATACACGCGTTTCAGCCTTGTTGGGCCTCATCAGTGAGGTGAAGCTGCAACTCTCTGATATCAGTGAGCAGGGAGTCCACGTCTGGTTGCCCCCAGGTAACTTAGGGTGACACCTCCAATTTCCTTCTAAAAATACAAAAAAGGTAGCAGGCACACCTCTCTCGAAAAGAACACGGCATGATAACCTGTTCAGTGGTTATTAACCACTTTGAGTGTTTGCAGCCATCTGCTTTTTGCTCACTGTACCTTTCACAGATGGGAAATATCAATTTGCATATCAGTGTTTGTCCCACCCACATGGGAAGTCCGCACGGAAATGCTATGGCAATTCCTCTCTGAACAAGAGTACCAACAGCAACCCCATAAACGTGTTTCAGCCTTGTTGGGCCTCATCAGTGAGGTGAAGCTGCGCCTCTCTGAGCACAGTGAGCAGGGAGTCCACGTCTGGTTGCCCCCAGGTAACTTAGGGTGAGCAACCCCAAGTTCCTTTCAAAAATACAAAAAAGGTAGCAGGCGCCCCTCTCTTGAAAATAACACGGCATGATAACCTGTTCAGTGGTTATTAACCACTTTGAGAGTTCACAGCCATCTGCTTTTTGCTCACTGTACCTTTCACAGATGGGAAAAATTACCATTTGCATATCAGTCTTTGTCCCGCCCACATGGGCAGTCCAGCACCGAAATGCTATGGCAATTCCTCTCTGAACAAGAGTACCAACAGCAACCCCATACACGTGTTTCAGCCTTGTTGGGCCTCATCAGTGAGGTGAAGCTGCGCCTCTCTGAGCACAGTGAGCAGGGAGTCCACGTCTGGCTGCCCCCAGATATGGCCGCAAATGCGCTGGTCTTGCATGAAATTTAAAAAAGGGCAAACTTTTTTCGGTGCTGCAACAAAGTGCTCCGGTCCTGTCCCGAAGGACAGGATGTCCCATAAATATGGAGAAAAGAGGACGGAACGTAGGAGTTTCATCTTTATAAGGAATGGAAGAAGGGCAGCCCTGAAAATATAGTTGGTTGGAATACAGTGGTGTTATCTTCTCATCCTGTGAATGAGGACTGGCAGAGGTACTTAGGGGATACAGAATTCATTGGCTTCCATGAAACAAGGTCTCTTGCCCCAGCTCACACGAATGACTATGTTTTATTCCAAATAATGGCACCATCCTCTACGAAGGGGCGGCCTGCTAGCTGGGTCACTCGAAACATTTTGGTCAGCTACATGCAGATTGATAGACACCTCTAATGTCACATGTCTAATTTTATGATGTTATAATCTGTTGCCTGCTGTAAAATATTTTACAATGTGCCTTTGGGTTTGAGATGGCTTATCCAATTAACACTCCATCCTATATAATGGATCAGCTGGCTACTGGGACATGGGACAGCTTCTGGTGCTGAGGAGCTTCAATGGTTATGTGTTGGGAGGTTTGATGGTTTCATGGTCATTGGAGTTGATTTAGCAATGGTAATCGCTTCCCCCACGATATGGTGCCACCTAGGCTATAGTAGATGCAATAAAATGGAACAACAAATGAGGTGCTGGGCTATTGAAATAAATGCATGCCCTCAACAGTAAAACAGCAGATGATTATCCAGCTGTATTTACATATAATGCCTATTAGGAAATAGTCCTCTTTTTGCTACTTTCCCTCCTTGACATAACTGGGACGCCCTACCTTTTGTATTGTTTTGAACCTTTCCTGGCTTTTGGAGGCAAGTGAAGCCTTTTTGCACCACTTACCTTGCTAAGCTCATCTATTTTGGCAACACTGATTCGTCCCAATGGCTATCAGTGTGAGGGAACTGTTCTTTATAGTAACATTCCCAGATTGTTGTTTATCTTAACACATCACCTTGTGTAAAGGGTTCGAGGCTCTGTGACTGCTGAAGCTTCGGAAGTATCCTTGGGCCCCTCGGTGCACTAAGTAGCTGTCTTCTGGGCTACCTTGCTGCAGCAGTTGTTTAGCATGCATTCTTTGAGGATCTTCCTCTTGTGTTACAAGTCACCTGCTCCAGCACCTGCTCCGGCATGTTCAGCCTTCCAGGCCAAACAGAATCTCCTTAGTTCACAAACTGAAGTTCAGCATTGGTGATTCCTCCCGAATCCTGCCTTCTTCACTCCCCACAAGTCTCCTGAGGTTGTCTGCTCCACAGACATCTTATATGATATGATATGATAGGTTATTTATAACGTGCTTAATACCCAGGGGTTTCTAAGCGCGGACCCGTGGATCAAGCCTGTGTTGCTCCATGTCAATTTGCTTCCAAGGCAAGCACGTTGCCCCTGAGCTATCCTCCCGAGACATCTTCTTTCTTTCGTGCCAAGTGTGCACAGCTGGGCAGTCTCTGGAACCGTAATCCTGTCCAGCCAAAACTATGCCCTGCGTCTGAAAACTACCTCTGCACCCGAGATCGCTGCATCACCTTCCAATGGACCAACCCCCAAAGTGAGTGGGCCCAGCTGAATCAGAAACATCTGAAGTGGTCTCTAGGAGAATCTGAATAAGGGGGGGGGGTGTTAAGTTAACATACCTTTTTGTGCCCCCCTTCATAATGTTGTATGGGTGTAAAGTGCTGGACCCACCTTCCCCATTCAGGCCTTCCCTAGCATTGTGGGACTGGGAGACACTTATCTGAACTTTTCCTTATTTCCGTAACACTAGCAGTGGTCGAAGTGGGCAGGAGCGGTTGGGAGTGGTGCTCCTCTACTTTAAAGAAAATCGCTTTACTGTTCCTATAGTTTTATTTTTAAAAGAAACTGTTCAGGAATGGTTTTGTTTTAAAATAAAAGTGTAGGAAGAAGTTGAAAGTTGCCCTTCAGTGCACTGCACTGAACATTCCTTTAAACAGCACGTGGGTTTGTTTGGGGGTTTGGATTGTGCGTGGCAATGGGGTTTGTAGGGAGTGGGGGCAGGCCAGCAGGGAACATAGTTCCACTACTTCTTTTAGTACAGTTCGACCACTGAACACTGGCAATACACAATCCAATAGTAAGATTACCTAAACAGTATAATGTATATAACTAGTAATTCTACGTCACTAGGCCCCATTTCAAATGAGGGCTGGGCTTACTAACGGCTAGGGATCTAAGGGATTTAAGAGTTTTTACTATATTTTCTACTTGATTGCTTGCCTGTGCTTACTGGTTTTGAATCTACAGTTTTTCTAACTGTTCTCACCTGATTAACCATGCACAGTTATTTAAAGTACTGCTTGTGATTATGATAACTGCTGCTTGACTGTCTCAAAGGTAAAGTGTAGGGGTTCTTTGTAGAACACCAAATGGTGGCTGTATATATGTATTTGTTAATAGTTATGTAAAAATACTTACACTCCAACCAATGAAATCCCATGGCATCTTAAAGGCCTGATACATAATTGTATATTTCTCTGTCCAGCTCGAATTATTGGAGTGCATTGTTTCACTAGAGCACACTTGCAGCCCTTCTGAATCTAAATTTACCGCTCTGCTACACAACTTTAATTGGCTTTGGCTAGACTTCAGTGCCTTTCCTGTTCACTATAGTAGGTTGCCCTCTCAAAGCACACCCCGATTGTTAATTCTGAAAATCCATCTTAACGCGTCTCACTCATCAGAGCTCTGGCCAGATCGAACAGACTCAATCCACCTTGGCATCTCTTAATTGTGCTACAATTTAACCAATATACACATATTAGTATTAAAAAACATTCAGTCTAATATTTGATCTAAAATGCCTTGTCCACCCCTTTATCCCACCTGAGCATTTGAAATCAATTGCTTCTCCTCAATATCTAGTTCTACTTCATTTAACAATATCTTTCCAAACATTTTCCCCAATAGCATCCAAAAGAGAAATAGTTCTTGAGATTCCCTCTATTTCCTCTTTTAAATTAGGGAATGGGAATAGCTCTTGTCCAGGAACTGGCCAGCTCACCAGAACCAAGAATAGCTTTAATAAATCTTTTTTTTATTTTTTTTATTTGTTTGGCTGATATTCAACCTTTCAAATATTTAATATAAAACAAAGACAATAGAACACAAGAAGAAAAGAAGTTATTTTGAATCTAACAACATATAACAACTTAAAATTCAATACATTTCATCTTTAACATACAAAGCAAAGTGAAATTGTCTAAAACCTCCTTATATTTGCAACAATTTCATCTAATAGAGGATAGTAGTTATGAATTTAACTAAAGCGATTAGAATCGCTGGGCGTTCACTATTGATTAGTAGGCCCCAAATTTCATCCTCAGAACGAGAGCAGTAAAGCTGTAGGGAATTTTTAAAATATATTTGCCGTAGTGTTTCTAATGTAGAGCAAGACACTACTAAATGTTTAAGGGTTTCAATACAGTTGTTGTCACTACAATACCGACACCATTGGTTTTGCATTTGGTTCTTATCACGTCTGGATAGAATTTCATGTGTGGGAAGAAGATTAAAGCGTATTCTCATCATCTGAGCTCGTACAAAGTGTGAGGGACATTGTTGTAAATATTTTTCCATTATACCCACTTTTTTGGGATAAAAGATGGTCCAGGAGAAATCAACTAAGTTTTTGCAAAGATCTTGGGTCAAAATCCAATCATGTAAGAGCAAAGTTTTTTTCGCTTTGATTGGATTTGAGATTAACATCTGCAAAGAGATATTAGCTTCAATAAGTGTGTTAATTACATTTTGAAGCCAAGCTTTTGGAAATCTGTCAACAGATGTTAGCAAATAGTGCGCCAGAGTGTTTAACACATTTTTCTCAGAGACACCAATTAGACATTTCCTAAAGAAGCAACACATTTTCCATATGACATAACAATGGATCGAATTTGAGCCCAGTTCAAGTCTCAACAATGCCGTTGGTGTGCAGTTAGGTAGTCTGAAAACTAATTTCCAAAAAGTGCCTTCAAGCTTGTCCCAATATTTTCTAGAGTGCACTTGTTGGGAATCAGCCCCGTAAGATATGATGGGAATTACTTTTTGTTTATAAAAAAGCAGCACATGTTTAGTTGTGTCTAATAAATCTACAGAGAAAAGGTACCCACAGTTCCATGTTGCTCCTAAAAGATTCTATGGGAATGCTATCAGGACCCAGAACCTTTGAAGTGTTTTTCAATGGGGCTCATTACGAGTATGTTGGTGCGGAAAAAAGTGGCAGTAACAAGATTACTGCCATTTTTCCTGCTCCACCATACTACGAGTTTGACCCTGGAGTGGGTGATTTACCTCTAGCATTAGGCTAGAGGTAAATTCTCCCTTTTCCATTGAAACATTGGCAAAATAGGAAGTATTACCACCACCCAATGGCATCCTATGAAATCCAAATTAATGGGCACTAACACCGCCATCACCACTTGCAATCCGGCGGTAAATCCGCCAGACCAAGTGGCAGTAACAGTAATTCCATTGGGTGGTATTCTGGCCGAATTAACACCAGAATACCGCCCAACTCATAATGAGGCCCAATGTATTTTCTTTTTCCTTTTCTTAACAGTGGCCACTAGAAAAGTCAAGCAAGGTTTTTGTTTCCGCTTCAGTTCTAGGTAGTGCTTCAGAAGAATATCACTTGGCAAATGGTTCATACCATATAGATGTTCCTATAGTATTCTTTAAATGCAAGGACAGCATGTATTCATATACACTAGATACCACAACTTTCCAATAATTTTTGAAATCATTAACATCAATTAACGAGAAATTGTAATGTCTGCCATTGTATTACACAAAATACACTATATTTATATTCCAATAATGCTTCTACTCAGCTTGAGCTGCATACATTGATTCCAAATTACCTTGCTCTTTGGTGGCCAGGTACTTCTTTTGAACCTACTTTCAAACTAAATCAAATCAAATATCTGTGTTTTCATTATTAATGTTAGAGTGACGGTTCAACATTTCCTCCGGCAATATTCTTTATAACCCCTTAGGTATTTTTTAATTATTTTATTTTAACTTTTATACAGAGTTGGCCCTAACAAGAGATTCTCAGAACACCTTACAAAGTTCAAATGTAGGAGGTGAAGAAAGATGTTACAATGTTGTCAGAACAGAACAAAATTATAAGGATAGACGAAGGATAGCAGGGGAGGTTGTTGGGCTCCACCGAGATGGCATTGCAGTTGTAAGCTAGTTGTGAGGGAGATGGTGGCATGATTGCAGCTTTCCTAACATATTCCAAGCACCGTAGAAGTGGCTATAATTGGCACAGATCTTCTGGGCCACACTTCACATTTCATCTAGTGACAAATACTCTATTATGATGCACGGGCCACAAAATGGAGAACATGAGCAAAGCAGGATACCTGAATAATTTGCGATATCCTCAGGACAATTTACAGTCAACCGTCCTCTGGAGAATGATGCAGGTGAATCTAGTACGCAAGTCTACTACAATTAACAGGTATTTCTATTTGTTAACTTTTATGAAGAGTCCAATGTGATACATGGACATGGTGTCCTTTGGTACTGTTGCTCTCAATAGAGTAGCTTCATGGAAGGACCTATTAACTTTATTGTTGGGATTCCATTCGCTGGTGCGAGCTGGGCCGAATAGTGGTGTTGGGCAACCAGGGAGGGCATATGGAGCTACGCCACCCAAGTATGGTGTTGTGTAGTGGGGAAGGAAAGAAGCAGTCACGGTGGAGGGATTGTCCTCACAAGGTGACTCCCTCACTAAGAGAGTGGCAGTGGTCTGTGGGAGAACTGGAGAACTTTAGAAAATGCATTGTTGGAGAGCCAGAGAAATTTACTGAGTAGCTGTGATATGTAAAAGAGCCCGAGAACTTAATTGGGCAGCTGTACCTTGTGAAAGAGCCCATGCAACCTGTGAAAGAACCAAAGAAATGTCGTGGGCAGCTGCACCTGGTGGAAGGATATAAGATATTTTGGAAAGTCTGTGATCAGGGTTGGAATGTGAAAACAAAATCAAAATATCGAGGCTGAGTACCACAAAAGGAAATACACCGAACACGGGTTACAAAGGAACATACAAAGATCTTTATTTTATACTGAACAGTTTTCCAAGAAAAGTAACAGATATCTATCGGCC
Organism: Ambystoma mexicanum; assembly: GCF_040938575.1. Classification (NCBI taxonomy): domain Eukaryota; kingdom Metazoa; phylum Chordata; class Amphibia; order Caudata; family Ambystomatidae; genus Ambystoma; species Ambystoma mexicanum. The sequence goes on along the minus strand of NC_090933.1, from coordinate 533,643,105 downwards.
CTCAGTACAACACAACGAACTCCAGCATGGTCAGTGTGCTTAGTGAGAGACGCTGTACATTAGAATTTGTTGCTCTTTTATACCATTTGCGAACATGATGTCCAACCCTACTTCGGGTTAATATTCCTCTAATACATTACTGATCTAGGGTTCATGCCGAGTTCGCACCACTATATGCATAGGGATTACCTTTAATACATTTGCCAACAAACCTACATGGTAACAGTGTATTTTAGGGTTTCTCATAAAGGTCTTCTCAAACATTAATACAATGTAGTTATACAAGTGTTCTTAGTTCAGTATTTGGATACATTGTTCTTAACATATGCTTGCGAATTAGTTTCATTGGTGCAAGTAATCCTTTACACACAGGTCAGTGAAGAACAAGGTCTCAGTTCACGACCCCAACAAGTGGCCTGCAGGCAAGTTACATATTAATTACACACAGAGGTCAAGACGGCCATGTTGTATTTCGTAATGACATCGTTCACCATTTTAACTCACAGGGTGACTTTACAGAGAGAACCTAAAATGGCAGATTGACCTAAAATGGCGGTTTACATTGATTCTAAGGTCAGGACCTTGCAACACGGATTCCTTCGCAAGTGGCTTATAAGTAGCTTGGCATAGGCCAATATACATATATTCGTTGCAATAGGAGGTACGATATAATTTCCCGTTTGACAGGAAAAGGATTCCAATTCAATAGCATGTGTAAGAAAGCAACTGGCCAGGGCTTCTTAGTTACAGTCACTAGTACTACTGATATTCCTTACCGAACAGCAAGTACCAAAAATAACCCCACTCTACTTTTCAGTGTCTGACATGTGCTGTGTAACAAATTATCATCTCATCATCAGCATCGTTTTCATCTTTATCCACGCCATCATCATCCGGGCAGTTGTGTTGGCTATGGGTAGATGTCATTCCATACTCTCCTGAAAATTAAGTACTCATTAGCCAGCTACACTACATGCTCTCTCAAACTGCACACCGGCAGGGGTGCAGTTTAGTGATTGTACAGCAACTTGTCTGTATTCAAGATGCCTGTGTCACTGAGGAGGCTGTCTCACAGATTCTCCTCCCCAAAAGCTACACACACACTGCTCAACAGGTGTGAGTGATATACAACCATCATCCATGAACTTCATATGACCAGAGTAGCAGTCTTTCTCCAGTTAGTGCTGCAAGTGCTGCAGAAAAGCATCCTTGCACATATGCCCATTGTCTCCTCCTTGTGATGCTTGCCCGTAGACTTCCCTGGGATATGTGGATGAAAAGTGGCCACTTTTTATGTGAAATGTGAGTCCACAATGGAAGAAGCATGTACTTAAGGTCACCTTTAAATGCAACCGCATATGGATCACCACTCTAGGTGAAAATCAATTCGCACACCATCAATGTCAGTTCATCTGCCCAGGCATGGCCCCTTACTATGTTGGTTGGGTTGAGCACAAGTTGGAACATCACATGTAACACCTCTCTCAAGGATGAGTTATGATAACTATCCTGCTTGGTTGCATCCTCAAAAAGTCCTTGCGCAGAGCAGACAATAGACAGCAATGGCCACTGACAGTGTTATAAATGTCCCATCCAAAGCTGTGCTATGGATTTTCGGTAATCTTTAATGGCATTGCACTGTTGTGAGAAACCTGAGGGAATTCTCCCAAAGTAGACCTTGGGAAACCCTTATTCAGGTGGCCGGGGGAGGGCTGGCACTCTCATATCCCAACCCTCGGCGTGGCCGAGCAAGGGAGGATCACGTGGGTTGGAGAACCCGAGGTTATGCTTGGGGGAATATCCAAGGTGAGAAGCAGTATAATTCTTAAGTGGCTAGTGAGGAGGACAAAGTCCCAGGGGTTTTCCTTGGTTATGCTACATCTACCTCACTTCCATCCCAAGAAGCTCCCTTACTCAAATTATATCATCCTTACAAATCTGGCAAATCCCCTAGGAGCCCAAACCCTGTTACTCTCGAGACGAGAACCACAACTCCCAGAATCCCAGTCATTCTCCTTCCCATCCTTTTGATTATTATTCCTCGCACTCTCAATCTTCTCAAACAACACACTACCATTCCCACAGTTCCCCCTGTTCAGATCACGGTAAAAACTCTGGTCATTTTCGTTTGTTTCACGAACCCTACCCATCTCCCCCTCCTGAGTTGACCAAATTCCCTAGGATGAAAGGTATCATTCCTCATGTTACCCCCACCTTTTCCAATACGAACACTTTTGTGCACTATGATCAAAAATGGAGTAATGTTAAAACTCGTTACCTGACATGTCCTAACCGAAGGGTCAGGCAGAGGCAGTCAACTAACCTGCATCTCGCACACCTGAATGACCTTTACTTTCCCCAGAGGGATAAAATACTGTGGTGTAAAACGAAGGTGGAAAATAAAGACATATGTGTGATTTGTTTGCCCTAGGATATGAGATGCTGGCCTTTCCTGTCATGCTCATTATTCAAAGATGGGTGATCCCTGTTCCTTATTCAGTTGAACTATTTGAACACATGTGCTCATTTGAGAACATTTTGGAATTGTATTTTACATTGAAAGGTAATTAGGCTGTTTACAATTCACCATTGCATTTCATTATAAAACACAATGAAGAACCTATAACAATATTTTAAAAATGTTATTACTGTGTTGTCTTAACATGATAACAAGCTAACTAAACTAATAAACAGAGAATCATGGAAGGTGTAACTATTTCTGGACAGAAATGTCATCAGTTCACGTATGTAGTCAACGTCTCACTAGATGAAGAATCACTGTACATTGTGTTAACGCAGATTTTCGTCTTCATCCTTTACCCAAATAGTGGCTCTCACCTCCCCCCATTCTCATTTATTGGTGGGTGATCCTCATCTGGAAGAGGAACATTCCTGTTCGTGGGCATGCTGCGTAATGAAAGAAGGAAGCACCATTTTTCTGAAGCACACTGTAGGCCCCGTCCAGATCCACGTACTCATCTGAATATGCTTTTCAGTGGCCCTCATACCCTCTCTATGGTGTTCCTCAACATGAACAGCCTTGTATCTGGATTCCAAAGTTCTGTGTATGAAGCATTGGGGCGATGAGTCAAGACTTGAGAGGGTATGCACCGTCACCTGTGGGAGGAAGTCAATACACATTGACAGTTGATAAAGTGCCATGGTCTGGCTGGTGTAGACGAGCTACTCTGACTGGGGCAGGCTCATGTTAATGTTAGCACAAAAAATTCCAGCAAACACATTCTTATGTATTAAGTATTGCCCATTGCGCATGCTTCCACTGACACAAATCAGGCCAAGTTATGTATTCATGGTACATGATTAGCTGAATGATGGAAATTAACAAGAACTTTGTGGGTTCACAGTCAGCCGGTTGGTTTCTGAGGGCCAATGTATCATCGGACATCCACTAGACCTATTAGGGCAGGGAACCCTACCATTCAAGCAATAGTGCAGCATGGGTTGCATATAATATGTCTCCTTTATGGCAGATGGGCAGCATGGAGGTGGCACCTGTAACTGAAGGAGACCAACAAAGTTCACCTAATAGATGTTCATGTGTTAAACGTTCAAATTATGTTTAGAAAAACATATTTCACAGTTAGATAACAAAGCTGTTAAAAATGCGAAATGGCAATTTTTCCAGCAATGACCCCCTTTTTTGGGGCAGACTGGCCTTGTGCTTTGGAAGACTGTTGCTTTGCACAATGAAGTTATTGTGGGTAGGTTCTGAGAAATTAGCATTGTGATGGGTGACCATCAGCTGTGCTCTGCACAACATTTGCACATTCATCGAATATTGCATTTTTCTGTTGTGAAAGATCTGCTCCTGGTCCCTTGGGGCCACAAGTCCAACATGTGTTATGTCTACGGCTTCCACCATGTTAGGCGATGGGGGAATTGAATGTAGATGATGCTTCACCTTGATGAGATCCACAGGGGATTGAATAAAAACAATGTTTTCAGTCTTTTTTACACTGCACCCTGCTGTAATGCACCAGAAAAAAACAGATTGCAGTATACATGGAAAGTTCTGAGCTGTAGAAGTGCAATACTGCCAGTAATATTTACAGTGGTGTTATGGTAGCACGAATTGTGCTGTTGCACTCCAAGATTTCCTTGGTTGGGTCTAAAATGTACACGATGCTGCCCCTATCAAGCATGTGTGACCTAAGGACATGCTCATCAGACACGTCAATCAAGTTGATGTGATGTCTGTAAATCCATTCCTTGTAAAGCCCTTGTATGTGTATCTGCTGCTGATGCCAGGGCCCATGATTTGCTCCTCTAAGCTGTACAGCAGTATGTATGACAACCACATGATTAACACCTGCAACTAAATCAGGCTCTCAGTTCTTGTAAAATCATGATTCCTTTGTGTTAAACAAGGCATTTACCACCACAATAATAATTGTTGTGATTCTGGTTTTTATGCTTTTTGCACACTGCATTGAAATATACAAGCAACACACATTCACTCTGAATGATTTCCTGCAGTTGTTAAAAGCACCAACACGTGCTATTTTGATTTTGTATAACACACTTAATTGGCAATGTGTTGACATTTCTAGTGATTTGGCTGGTTCTAAGAGACTATCTTACAGTTGTAGTTGTATTTTGTAATGTAATATGTTTGTATGTAGAATTCATCATATATGTATTGTGCATTTTGTATATGGGTACAGAAGAGCAAATATGTGTTTATTCAATGAAAACATTTTCAGTATTCAATATTATTTTCATAATTAAAATACTGTTTGTGTGGTGTTTTGTGAATAGAGTGATCATTATGAGCTGCAACAGGCTTAAACATGTTTCTCTCATCTTTCCAGATGTGAGTATGGATTGTCTTATTATGAAATTCCCCATGAAAGTGGCAGTAACCTTTTATATTTTTTGTGGATGAAATATGATCACACAAACAGGCACCATAAGGTACAAAACGCACATGACATAAAGGCACTCGCCCTATAGGTGTGGAATAATGCAGACAACTTTATGCTGGAAGGACAAGCACACAATAAACGTATACAGAAGCCGTCATTGGAACTCTAGATATTCAGATTACAGTTACAAATATTGATTGCCATATTCATACAAGTGTACCGCCAAGAACTCAAACAACGGTGTGTCACATGAGGGGGTAGCCGCCTAACTAAATTACACCATACTCTAACTTATGTATGTGGTGAGTATTATGAAGAAAAAAGGTGGTCTATGCAGAAGTAAACCTATGATTCATCTTAGTGATGTAATCTAACATCCCCTGGGGGTTGAAAACAAGACAATGTACTTTGTATTGTATAGGCAAATTCTATTACAAACAACCAGTTATATACGGTGCGATTTATTTTTGATGCACTCTGTATTTTTTAACAAAACAACAAAAACGGAAATGCAGTGTTCTGATATAAAAACAAAATAATTTTTCAAGGTAATATTAGAGCATCAGTCTCAAACAAAAAAGAAGAATTACTTATAACATCATCATTTGCATGGTAAGGTTCTTACCGACTGAGGATTGGTCACTTATAGATCTGCACAATAGTGTACAACTATAGAGGTTTCACCATTAATATTGTGAGGTAACTGTTGCCCCCCTATATGTAAATGTACACAACCTTACTAACACTCACCACTCTGTCCTGCTTAATTTGGTGCTACAGAGCTTCCCAATTGGGAAAATAATCTGCTGAATAATCTGTCAAACTGTATTTGTAACTAAAACAAGTGTTACCCTGTTGTTGCTGGTAAAAGAACCTTACCATGCAAATGATGATGTTATAAGTAATTCTTCTTTTTTGTTTGAGACTGATGCTCTAAGCATATGCATCAACCACAATAGACAGTGAGTGCAACCATGGAATGAACAAAACTGTGCGGTGTGAGCATACAGACACACATACCACGTGGAATGATAGGGAGTACAGTAGCCACAAATCACACAAATTAGCAAAACGCACATACCATGAGCACAGAGTGCAGACATTGCATTTGGAATGAACAGTGAAACACAATCATGTTAGAAAAAAGAGTTAAGGTTACTACCTAGAAAAAGATGAAGTCTGCAAACAGTGACAACTTTAAGATAGTCACTCCAAAGGCAACACAATATAAGGTCTACTAATGTTCGGAGTGCCAGAGTTTAAGTAATCCCACTCAGTAAACATGAACTTAATTTTCTAGTACAAAGTCTATCACACGTCAAATTAAAACGTATCTCACACTGCACAACTACTTGAGAGCATTCAGTTGAAATAATAAGTAGCGCCCATCCGTGCAATAGTAAAAGCAAGTGTTTCGAAGTAGTGATGGATGTAGTGTAAAGTAAAGATTAGTCTGTAGTGTGATGGGCTTTGTTTGATATCCATAGCTTCAAGGTGAACCTTAATGAATCCCCGCCCCCCACCCTAAGAGGAGGCAGGTTGTTGTCAATCCTAGCAGATGCAGTTATAGTAGTAGGCTTTCCCCTATCCCATAACATGACCTTTTCAAGGCTGATCTTTACAAGATGACATGGCAAAGAGGTTCCAACTGGTATTTGGAACCCTGAATAGAGTTGCACGGGCTCGTGCTCTTTCACACCACCTCCACTTCAGCCACCGCCGGAGGACTCTGTAACGTGCATGCCAAAACAGAGATCGCCTGTCCTGCCAGTATTCCCACCTCACTTCACCAGGCCAACGGAACAAAAGGGAACATTAAATCAGGGACTGATAGCCATGTTGTTGGAGGCGAGGTTGGTGAGTGGAAGAGATGTCTTCATAACTGTTGTTGGGGACTCAGTGCTGGGTTAAATGTGGGCTAGACACGCTCCAATGTCCGATTGGTTGTTGGATCACTGTTAAAGGAATACCCTTATTAAAATAATGACAGATTATGTGATCTTTCTAATCATTCTTGTGCTATAACTGTACTTGCAGTAGTACAATACTCTATTTTGTGCTACGTGATTATGTCATACACCCTGCATGTGAGGTGCGTGCTGGGCGTTACTATCGATGTCCTTAGAAGACATTTTCTAGCAGTTCCTGGAATGTGATCCATACAGGTCCTCTATCTGGATGTTCATTTCTTACATGTCCATCATATCATCAATGTCTTCCAAGAATCTGCTCTCTTTGTCACATGATGCTTTAAACAGAGGTTGCGCAGCATGCAGCATACAATGAATATTTCCATCAATTGTTTATGGCTGTCCAACAGGCAACTCCCAGTTCTTGGAGACACTTGATTGTTGGTGGCAGTAAATCAAATGCCCTCTTTTTGGTATTTCTGGTCCTGGCATGGGCATTGTTATAACAATGTCTGTGGTGGATCAGGGGGTCCAGGATTGGTGTACTCTGCCAGGGCAACCAGGTAAATCCAAGTCACGGGAAGTATATGGGTATGGATTGGTGTCAGAGTGTACACATAAATATCTTCAAGCCCAAATTCTTCCAATATACACTGATGGTAGAAGTGCTCTTTGCCTACCAACCACATTCCTGTGCACATCTGCACTTCTTCATCTACAAGTCAACATCACATGAATTCTGGCAAGAGGAAGGGCATGGTGGGGTCACAGTGAGGAAGGGCCGATGTGGCAGTGTGGTAGGGTGGAAGGGATAGTGTGGCTGTGTGGTACGGTGCTGGTCTTTCCAGCTACCATGATGGAGGTTTGGTTTCATATCTAGCAGCCACATTTGCCTAATCATGTGAACCTCTTTGAAGGCTGATAATGCGCTGTTGTGAAGGATCATCGTATTGTGTGTGGCTCTATGAAATCGGGCAAAGCAGTGAGAGAGGTTAACATCAGCAGTACTCATCATTTTGATGTGCATGGTGTATTGCGGCAATCAATATTCTGGACACCTAGAGGTTAGCATCAGCAGTACTCATCATTTTGATGCGCATGGTGTATTGCGGCAATCAATATTCTGGACACCTAGAGGTTAGCATCAGCAGTACTCATCATTTTGATGCGCATGGTGTATTGCGGCAATCAATATTCTGGACACCTAGAGGTTAGCATCAGCAGTATTCATCATTTTGATGTGCATGGTGTATTGCGGCAATCACTATTCTGTACAATCACTATTCTGGACACCTAGAGGTTAGCATCAGCAGTATTCATCATTTTGATGTGCATGGTGTATTGCAGCAATCAATATTCTGGACACCTAGAGGTTAGCATCAGCAGTATTCATCATTTTGATGTGCATGGTGTATTGCAGCAATCAATATTCTGGACACCTAGAGGTTAGCATCAGCAGTATTCATCATTTTGATGTGCATGGTGTATTGCAGCAATCAATATTCTGGACACCTAGAGGTTAGCATCAGCAGTATTCATCATTTTGATGTGCATGGTGTATTGCGGCAATCAATATTCTGAACACCTAGAGGTTAGCATCAGCAGTATTCATCATTTTGATGTGCATGGTGTATTGCGGCAATCACTATTCTGTACAATCACTATTCTGGACACCTAGAGGTTAGCATCAGCAGTATTCATCATTTTGATGTGCATGGTGTATTGCAGCAATCAATATTCTGGACACCTAGAGGTTAGCATCAGCAGTATTCATCATTTTGATGTGCATGGTGTATTGCGGCAATCACTATTCTGTACAATCACTATTCTGCACACCTAGAGGTTAGCATCAGCAGTATTCATCATTTTGATGTGCATGGTGTATTGCAGCAATCAATATTCTGGACACCTAGAGGTTAGCATCAGCAGTATTCATCATTTTGATGTGCATGGTGTATTGCGGCAATCAATATTCTGAACACCTGCTCCCTTGCCTGGGATAGAACCATTGGGGCATATGGTCCGTCCAGAACGCCTTTGATATTCAGGAAGTGGGACACATTGTAGAACATACATTTGGCAGCACTCTGGGCATTCTGAGGGGTGGAGAGTGAAATGTGGTGATGGGCATCCTGCAGGAGAGAATCTAAGAATTGTGTCAGGTTACCAGGGAATGTGAGCTCTGACATTCCATACAAAAAGCAAACAAAATGTTGTAATGTGTCAGTTCCACCTAAATGGAGGACTGCCACCACATTGATGAGAGGAGGTATGGCTGTGTGGGCGTTGATGGCCCTTTGAAGGCTTCACACAGCTGCTTTCTGAACTGTGATGTGCTTGAACATTCAGTGGTTATTTTGGGTGCTTACTATTCTATTGTTAGTGATCAGCGTTTCCCCACTACTGATTTGCCCCCCACTTGCATCTCATCGCCTCCACCTGTTAGTTGTTAATACATTTTGTAGTTATTTTGGGGGCATTTCATACAGTTTCCCCAACTAATCATGAAGCGGTAAATACTGCATGCTTTTTTCCAGGAATACTGCATGAAGTATTTAGCACATGCCGTGCCGTATTTAACATCTGCATGCAGATGTTTTAATGAGTCTGCGTGCAGCATTACCACACGTAGTAGACATCTCATAATCATGCAGTCAGTAAAAACAGCACATATTCAAAATACTGCCCGACTTTACCATTAATGCCTCACTCCTAATAAGGCCCCTAAATCGCCCTTCCATGTGGGGGGCAGAGTTGCTCAAAAGTCCCTTTGACGTAGCTACCTGCAACTGTTTGGTTTTTGAACTTCTTACCCCAAACTCCTGCTTCCTTTGAGTGCAGCTTGCAGAGAGCAGGCCACCAAGGAGAGGCTGTGATTAAATTCATGAACCCAGTAAGAAAATAGAACCTTTTATTAGCTGTGGAAAGGAATGTGAACCAGTAACACTGCTGCTTTTCTACAAAAGATGAAAAAACGAACATTTAACAAGGTTAAAAGCAACTATTTTTTTTATAGGCCAGGTTGACGACGCCAATGGTTGTAAGTTTTTGCAATTGTTAAGCATTGAGAAATGGGGTTAACAAGAGGGCCAGTTTTACCAAACACATCCAATTACGTGGAACCATTGCACGGCTATTAAACAGCTCAGCATGCAGAGTGCATCTGTTCTGTCCTCAAACCCTAAATGCTCCTTGCCTTTGAGGCCACGTGTATTTGAAGATCCTTATTTATTTGTATATTTTTTCCTGTATCACATCTTAATGTCTTAATGTGCTATATAAAAGGAAAAAAAACACCGACAGAAATATATATGTATGCATTTATGTCTATACACATTATCTCGGTCCCTCAAAAGTGCCTCCTTGGAGAGAACGGTATGTATTTGTATTTTCTATTGTGCAACCCTAACCCAAGAGGCGCGCAGTACAAGATTTCAGGGAACAGGAGAGCGGTTTACAATGTTTCAGGAGAGGTGATAGAAATGGGGACAGAGTTACCAGGGACACTCATTGTAACACCTGGAGAGCGGGGTTTCAGTTCTTTCCTGAACTGCAGGAGCATTGCAGCCGTCCTGTTGGCTACTGGGATGGTGTTCCAGTTTCTGGGACACAGCAGCGGGAAGGACTGTTTCCTGATATGCTCAATGTCAGCTAGTTTAGTTTCTAGCCTAGGAACGGTCTTTAACCTAGAGGCATGTGCAGGGGTCGACTGGGAACCCAAAGAGGCCCTGGAAATAATGTTCAAAGTGGCCCGATATTACACATTTTCAGCAAGCCCAACCCTTTTCCTATGAGAAAATTTGGAAATAGCACAGGTTGCCACACAATAGAGGCCCAGGGTGCAGAGGCCTACCGGGAAATCTCCAGAGTTCCCTATAGCCCAGTTCACCCCTGGGCATGTGTAGCACCCGAGATGTAAAACTTAGCCCCAAGGTAGAGAACATCTCGACAGTGGTGGCTTTGTAGGTGACACAGGCAATTTAAAAAGGATACTGGGAGTGATAGAGAGCCAGTGAAGGGTGTGCAGGATGGGGAGAGCCAGTGAAGGGTGTGCAGGATGGGGAGAGCCAGTGAAGCGTGTGCAGGACGGGGAGAGCCAGTCAAGGGTGTGCAGGATGGGGAGAGCCAGTGAAGCGTGTGCAGGACGGGGAGAGCCAGTCAAGGGTGTGCAGGATGGGGAGAGCCAGTGAAGGGTGTGCAGGATGGGGAGAGCCAGTCAAGGGTGTGCAGGTTGGGGAGAGCCATTGAAGCGTGTGCAGGACGGGGAGAGCCAGTCAAGGGTGTGCAGGATGGGGAGAGCAGGGAAGGGTGTGCAGGATGGGGAGAGCCAGTGAAGGGTGTGCAGGATGGGGAGAGCAAGTGAAGCGTGTGCAGGACGGGGAGAGCCAGTCAAGGGTGTGCAGGATGGGGAGAGCAGGGAAGGTTGTGCAGGACGGGGAGAGCAGGGAAGGGTGTGCAGGACGGGGAGAGTCAGCGAAGGGTGTGCAGGACGGGGAGAGCCAGTGAAGGGTGTGCAGGGCGGGGAGAGCCAGTCAATGGTGTGCAGGATGGGGAGAGCAGGGAAGGGTGTGCAGGACGGGGAGAGCCAGGGAAGGGTGTGCAGGATGGGGAGAGCCAGGGAAGGGTGTGCAGGATGGGGAGAGCCAGGGAAGGGTGTGCTGGATGGGAGTATTGTGAATGAATTTTTCAGAACCAGTGATAAGTTCGGTTGTGACATGGTGGACTGTTTTGAGGTGTATCACACAGAGCTTGTACCAGATGCAGAAGTCCTGGGTAGGGTGGAAGGGTTTCATCTTGCAGAGCAGCTCGATCTGGTACCAAGCAGTCCAGTCTTTCTTGTTGATGTGCTGCTGACGGGGGATGTTGTCGTCCACGATGAACCAAATTGATTTAGGGATGGACAAGCTGGTGGGTGAATGTGTTCTTCTGCTTCTCGTTTCAGCCATCTTTGGATGGTTTCCTGTTTGGAGGGGTGGCTGAGGAGCAATAATGGTCATGTTGAGTTTTAGGTGTGCACTTGCCACCCATGTTTGAATGATAGTAAGGCATTTTCAGAGGGGCGTGATATCATTGTAACAGTTTCATTTAAGGTACAGATAGTTGTCATCTGAGTGCTTGTATAGAGAGTTGTCGAATTTTGGTGAACCCACAATTTGTTCATTGTTACTTATATTGAACATGGAGAGGGTGTTGGATTTCATCACGTGGATTCCCCGTAAGGAAAGGTGTTGGAACTCAAAGAAAATGATAATGACGCTCTAAAGGGACCCTATAGGGCAGCTTCATAAATCTTTGGGTCATGTGCACCTCTATTGCCTTTTTTAATGCGGTCCATTTTACTCTGGTAAACCTCACATCTGAAGTGGGTGTAAGTGCTGCTTTCCTCTTGGGAATTTGTCCACGTTTCAAAGAGTGCCAATCCTGGAGAAATGGAACAGATGCTGCGATGTTTGGGGAAGGATAAAAAGGATGTCTACAAATGCGTGAGTTAAAGCTGTCATACCCACTGGGAAACCCCGGGCTTAGCGTCCAGTTTGATTGTTATTCCAACTGATTTGTGACACTATTAAATGGGACGAACCATATTCGAATGAGTGTCAAGCCTTTCCACAAACGCCACAGTGTGCCAACACGTCTTGACAAAGCCCCCGCCACATGGGCGCATATGGAGCTCCAATTTTATTTTGTGTGTTTGACGATCAGCCGGGTGCAGTCAGGGCTGAATTTTATGTCATTACGTTTTCACAAGTTCACACATTTCTTGGAGACTGGGTTAAGAGACACTGGCGCTGGTCAACAAGGTTTTGTGGCAGGCCTGAGTAGCGCACGTTGCATTAATCCAACCTTGCCCTTATCTGCACTCTTGCCAGATCTACTTGGTGGTCACTTTAAAGGGGGTGCACTTCCCGAGCAATGATAGCATTAAGTCATTGCTCTTAACCTGCTGCTTTGATTTATGGGGGAAATGGCAGGTAAAAATCGAATATCACTCTAAGATTCCGGCCATTTTGTTACTTGGTTGGGTATCCCCAGAGGTAGCCAGCCAAATAACCAAGAGATGCTTAGGGTCGGTCTCCCCAAGTATTAGACTTTCAGTTTTAACAATATCCAGACATAGGACGTTTTCCTTTTTCTAGTAGGAGATGTGGTTTTCACATACACTGCTTCCCCAGATCATACACCATTGTCCTGCAGATGTGTGTTCCCTCAGCATACACTTTGAAGTATACTTGCTGTAGATGCAAAATCTGGGCCAATATGTACTGTCTGGCTGTGATAGCATTGCATAGTCAAGATTCAAGGGACAGAATCAGGGTGGCTTGATGACCTTCATCTAGGGTGAAGTTGGCATATGAGGTCGGACTTTATTTTGTAATTTACAGATGATGAATTGGCACACTAGCAGGAAAGCCAGGGTACAATACAGGGAGTGGATATAAGAAGAGTCGAGAATGAGTATGCAGCGGTCAGTGATGAGGCATTCCAAGCCACATCAGTTGGCTCCTGAATTAAAGGCTTGAGCCAAAGACAGGATTATATTTCACAAAAAGCCCAGCGAGGGATCAGAAAAGGAGTAAAGCAAAAACAGTAATTGACAAGGAGGCCAGATGCATGCACAGCACACTGGATGACATGGACACAGAAGAAGGACACAATAGGTAGCCGGCCCATCAAGAGGCACTGATTATGGACGGAAGGAAGAAGGTCTGAAAACAATGACTGACATGCAGGGAGGGAAACAACAGCAGACCACCAGTGTGTGTATTTGAGTTGGGACAAGAACGTTGAGGGTCATGCCGCCATGCAGGATTTGTCCATATATCCATCTTTAAACTGGCCCCTGCCGCCAACAAGAGCATGTCATGGGAGGTGGCAGCAGTGGTAAGGAGAGAGAAGTTCTCAGAGAGAGGACTGGTGGCAGAGAGGCAGGAATGGGCTTTATATCATTGGTTAAGGACCACTCCTGCTACATGGAAGACAACACAAAATCCAACGTTACAATGTAATAATGAAGTGATAATGCAGTTCAAGACATGCTGTCCTGAATTAACGGCCAAGCAAACCAAGAGCCTTACCTGGGTGGTGGGCCATTTCCAGGGGAGACAGCCCACATGGAAGGTCATTATCGCCACTAGCACCCATGGGGTGCTGGCAGACTGGTAGGGGAAGCAGAGCGGACAAAGAAATAAAACAGAAGCCATGGGGAAGAGCAGACACATGCAAAGACGGCAATGTTCCTCACAGTGGCCAGGAAGAAGGTACAGAAATCTTGTGGGAGGGTGCCCCAGGAAAGGTGAACTACGATGATGGGGATAGGAGTGAGGGGTGGGGAATGCAGCACAGCTAGAGGAGACGAGGCAGGGTTATAGTGAGAGGCTGGCGTTTAGAGTTAGAAACGAGAAAATGGCACCTACTGCAGTAGTGACAATGAAATGAAGGAAACTGAGGCTTATTGCAGCAAATACAGTCCCATTTCCCCGCTCATTGGTTGGTGCACCAACATTCTAAGTGTGCTAATGTTTGCTGTGTTATTAATAAAAGATACCTGAGTTTGGTATGGAGTGCTTTCAGCAAAATATAAATGCAGATCTGCATAGTTGCATTCATATTGAAAAGGTTTCGATTCGCACCATGAGGATGGGGGAGCAAGCATAGTCCAGAAAGAACTTACATCATTATTCCGGCCAGATGTTTATCATTGCCCCGAATGCGGAAGGCGAAGGAACCAGGCTAACTTCCCCCGTGTAATGCAAGAATGAGTGTCACCATTTGCCAGATAATATGTAGAGTGACAAGCAGAGGTAGCTGATTGGATTTTGACTTTATTAGGTCAAGGAGAAGGGTGGTGCTGCAAATACCTGCAATAGAGGCGGTAAACCCCCCTGGGTTGCATTCCCTGAGATTACAAGTGACAGAAGCATTTACATATTTTAGAATTCTCACTTCTATTCAAGCACCTATTGGGGGGGTCAGACCAGTAATAAAACAGCCCAAGGATAAGGGGAATTAAATATGGAAACTAAGATGAATCGAGGTGGCGTCAGCTGCAGAACTGCCATAATTTTGACAATTTATTTAGTACACAAAAAGCCATCTTTTGGTACTTAAATAATAAAAGGTCAGGTTACCCAACTCTGTGACACGTATTGTTTTGATTCCATGAGGATAAAATCCCCTATTAGCCAGATGTGACACAAAATGTGATCTAAGGTATACACATAGACCTTTGCAGCTGGGCCTGAACTCACTGAGCTTTTCTACCGTCCCTGTAATGTAGTTCGGTTTTTGTTTACCCAACTAAGCTGGATCAGTGAGAGTAAACTGTTTCCAGATGTTTGCTTTTCGGAACCTGTCACCGTGTGCATGCTCTATGCAGGTGCCAACCCTGACATACTCTGTGAGGGCCAAGCGTGTGCGCGCAGTACTTAGGGAACTCTGGAATATGTATGTAAAGGCTCGGACAAACAATCAGTTCTTATATATTTGTATTTATTTGAAGTACAGAGATGTCAATTTCTATCAGAAATGACATACACTAATACATTTACAGATGGCAAAGGCATTCCCACAAAGGGTGCTTGTACAATAGCACAAAGTTGAGAACAACATGATGAGCCATTTTATGAGGGTGTACAAAAGGGGGACATTTACCAGGGACAAAACAAAAGAAACAGGAAACATATATGTGCATTCATATTTTTTTTTCAATGAAAACACTTTGTTAAAGGGAAGCTATGGTTACAAGTAAAACCGAAAAACGACATAAATCTGCCAGTTATGGTAAACTAATCAACCATAACTCTTCCATCACCATATACTGCCAAGACTAACACCAAGGACACCAAAGATGACATCACAAATGTCATTGATGATATCACTGATGACATCACATATTACATTCATTTTGATGAAAAGTCCATACCAGGGGTTGTCTTTATAATGTTGGTAACAACGTGTCTGGGGTGATCAGGAGAGCTATCATGGACTATTTAATGCATTAAAGAATGTACTCATCTAAACAAAACATTATTTTGGAGTGTTGTTGTTAATACAGGAACCTAATCATACATACACATAGGCAATGGCTGCAGCATGCACCATAGAAGTACAATATTTTTTATCTGGTAATTTTTCGATAGCAAAGTAATGAATTCTACCTTATCATAGTTTGAGTAATGTTGAACTTGGAATAAATAGCTAACAAAGTTAAGATTTACTACACACTTCTGTTAGTATAAACAATTCACATGAAGACCCACAATGCATACAAATCAGAGGCACATACAGGGAAACTAAAGTAGGGACGAAAGAAACAACATGCCCAGAAAATGTCAATGACATTAAAGTTCATCCTCATGTATACAAATGAAGTGTGTGTTAGGTCAGCTTATTGCCCCGGGTATGTACACCACGAGCTGAGACCAAACACTAAGGAAAGTACTTTAAGAACATAAGACAAGTTTAACGTCTAGATATATAGCACCTTTTGAATTTTCAAATTCTGACTGTCAGTGAACAAAAACACCTGTCCTAGATATGTCAGTGAACAAAAACAAGTGGCCTAGATATGTGATATCATCAATAACATTATCACTTCAGTACAAGCCTTCATGCAGACTCACAAACACCATTCTCATATTCCAAAACAACCTCTAACAAAATTAAAAGTATAGTGTATTTATTTCTCTATTATCACCATTCATTATATAAATATTTCTTTTAAGCAAAAAGCAATATCTTTTATTTTCACAGAAATGGCAAGAAGAAATGAGTGATGATGACATCCAAAATGGTAAACAATACTGCTTTCAACATAAACAAATAATGTAATTTACACAGAGCTAATTTAAATACAAAAATCTTCTTTTCTCATAGTACATAGTTTACATGAAGAAATACCCCAATGTAATTATGGAAAATCGCAAGAATCACAAAGACAATCCCTATCCCCAAATGTTCATAATGAAGTCATGATCTTGTCTGCAAAATCAGATGAAATTAGTAATATGATATGATATGATATGGCATTTGTAATGCGCCTAAACACAAGTGTTTCAAGGCGCAATGTGGCAAGGAAGGGGGAACAGGCGGGGGACAGAGACAACAACCTTACTACGCCAAGTGACATTGAGATTGCGCAAGTGCAGGGGAGAGTGGAGGGGAAAGGTGCTAGGGCAAAGGGGAGGGGGCAGTGCTGTACATGGGATCAAAACATTAACAAGAAGTGCGGCCAGCAGGTGGCAGTTGCAAGGGTAAGTGCAGACAACAGGTGTCCAAAAGTGCAGGTAGGGGGACTGTAGGGTTACAGATACAAACCCAAGTACAAGGGTTGCCGGTAGGCAGTGCGGGTATGCAACTGGGCGGGCAGGGACCTGGGCCCAAAATCAGAGGGTAGCCAGGTGACCACTGCAGTATCAGACAGGAAATCAGCAGGGGAGAGGAAGGCAGAAGCAAAGAGGAAGGTCTTGAGGTGCTTCCTTAACCAGAAATGGTTCTCCTCAAGTTTCAGAGAGGCAGGGAGGTTGTTCCAGAGGGAGGCCTCAGCTGAAGAAAGAGATCTGCCACAAACTCATTGCTTGGAGAAGCGACTGACCCTGAGGGAGTTTGAGGTGGAGGAGCGAAGAACTCGAGTAGGAAGGTATTTACGAATAGAGAGTTCAAGGTATTGATATGCAGATATTTCAGTGCTGGAGAGATACCATCCCTGGGCTTGAGGCCAAGGCCAAGTCTTGCAGTCCTTTCCTGAATGAGTTGCAGAGGGTGGAGAGTAGAAGTAGGCAGATTTAGAAAGAGGCGGTTGCAGTGGTCCAGCATAGAGAGAACCAGAGCTCTAGAGACAGTGAGCTTCTGCGGGAAGGAGAGGAACGGAAGAATACCTCTGAGGAGTTGCAGTTGTTAGTTTGACTTCTTAGAGATGTCAGAGATGTGAGGGGAAAAGGAGAGTGTGGAGTTGAAGATGACCCCGAGGTTCGTAGCCTCACAGGTGGGAGCAGGAAGAGGGCCAAGGGAGGCCAGCCAGAGAGTGACAGGAAGGGAGGGTGCAGGTGTGCCAATGAGGAGAATCCCAGTCTTACTGACATTAAGGCAGAGATTGTTGGTGGCACACCACACCTGGATAGCGGACAGACAGTCAGAGATGAGAGAAGGAGAAGATGTGGCCGAGGGGAGCCTGAAAACGAGCTGAGTGTCATCCGCATAGCACTGAAAGTTGGTGCAGAGAGCGGCAATGTGGTGGGCGAAAGCTGCCAAGTATTGGTTGAACAGCCAGGGAGAGAGGTTAGACCGCTGGGGAACACCACAGGTAGAGAGTGAGATAGAGGAAAGGAATGATCCAAGTTGGACCTGGGAGGGTCGATCAGAGAGGAACGAGGTCAGCCAAGCCAGGGCCTGATCGGTGATACCCAGGTTATCCCAGAGACGATTGAGCAGATTGGCATGGTTGACTGTGTCAAAGGCAGAAGAGATATTAAGTAAGATGAGGAGAGGGGAGATTAGAATCAAGGGTAGAGAGCAGGTCTTCACGGATGTTCAAGAGAGCAGTTTCCGTGCTTCTGGCTGCTCTGAAACCCGACTGATGGTCATGGAGACAACCAACAGGTTCAGTGTGAAGATAAAGCTGGGAGATGGCCAGCTTTTCCAGGAGTTTCCCTAGGAAAGGAGTGCTGGAGATCGGGTGATAGTTAGCCAGGAAGGAGGAGTCGGCTGAGGGTTTATTGAGAAGAGGGTGCACAGGAGAGTGCTTCATGGTGGAAGGGAAGGTTCCAATGGCGAAGGAGTGGTTGCAGAAGTTAGCCAAGGCATGAGCAAGGGTGTAACAACTTTAAGGAACTTTTAAATTATGTTAAAAATCATGTTCTTATAAATATTGATTATCACTGTCCTTCTTGTAACTTTTCTCCTTGCCCCCAGCAATCACGCCATCAAATTCCCAAAATATAAATGAAAGATGCTTTCATGAAACTTCCCTCCTTCCCTCCCTCCCTCCATCCCCTGATGATCATTATATAGAAATTCCAAATTCTCTCATTTTGTTTCCCGTTCCAAAACGCCATCCCTTTCATAAATAGATGCATTTTATATACTATAAATATCATGTATATTATTCTGTCATATTATTAAATTTTTAACACCCCAATTATTAGGCCGTGGACTATACGACTGTCCGGGTTGTCCATTCACACAATAGGGTGTCAGTGAACATTGTGCTGTGTCCGGAGATGTCTGTTCTCGCATGATGCACTTTTAAATAATCCTTGAACAGCACGCCTGTTTGCAGACATCCATGTGCATACACTCCACAGTCTCCCGCCCTAATGATGTCCGTGGACAGCCGTCCGCTCCGTGGATGTCTGGGGACGGCATGTTGTGACTGCACCGTGCAGTGTGACGGTGTGTCCGCGAACAATGTCCATCACCACGGACAGTTTGAAACCACATTTCTGGACAATCTAGGATGTTTCAAGTGGAAAGTCTACCCTTGCAGAGCTCCTAGACCCATTCTTTGTTAATCTGTCAACTTTATACAACTTTTAAAGGCCTATTTTCAAAGTGATAGTGCATGGACACAGTTGCGCTGTCCGCAGGCAGTATCTCTAAAGGGACCCACTCACTCATTTAATCATTCTCGATCTGGCAGGCCAGGAGAGAGCACCAACAATTAGCAGCTGCTTTGCAGATCATTTTGCCTGCATCTATGGCTTCACTTATGGCCATCTGTTCTCCTTCGCATGGGCGTACACACACCCCTGCATCACCGCAAATGTACTCAATAAACTATAGTACAATAAACCGAATATGCCAACTGGTATCTAACTACATCTAAAATACTACAATAGTACTTTTAAATCCCAAAACAGTTAGAATACACCAACAGGTATCTAACTACTTCTTAATTACCCTTCATTGCAATGCACTTCAAATATTCAGCCACCTCAACGACCATCTGGAGGGCCTACACAGGGGAACAGGCATGGAGATGTAGAAGAGGATGAAGAGGAAGAGCAAGATGAGGTAGAGGAAGTGCCTATCTCCAGCACCCAAAGTGAGTCATGAGTGTGGTGGTATTCTACCACCGTTGGGGGTGTACCAAAGGCTCGGGCAGCCAAATTGCGATGCACTGAATGCGGGTTCATACTCAGTCGCGGAAAACCTGGGCTGTACTCCTACGGGACCACGTCCATGCACTGCCACACCAGATCCAACCACTCGGTGCTCTGAGAAAGGTTGTTCCTTTCTCAGGGAGAAGCAGGTTGATGGCCTCTACCCCATCTTCCTCGACTGCTCCTGCCACGACAGAGGCTACTCGTGTGGGGCAGAGGATCACAGCGGCCGCCTTGCAGGCCATAAGGAACACTGTTGACTCTTACCTTTCGAGGTTCACAGGACTATGTTTGTACTGTGATGCACCAATCTGCAAGGGGGAGCAGTTTCATAGTGCTTTCGAGGCTGCGGTCAAAGAGCACAAGAAAAACTGCCACCTACCTTAAATTTAAGGTCTGCGCAAGTTTCCCCTCTCCACCTGCCGCTCCATATCTGTGGTTGGTGCCCCTTCCCTCCCTTTCTCTTCCCTCCTCACCTTACCTTGACTCTCCTGTCAAAAACAAAAAAACAAAAAAATACAAAATACCAAAAAAATAGTTCCTTTACGAGCCACCTTTCACAGTTAAAAAATAGAACTTTAAAAAAACACAGGACCCTTTGCATCCTGCACAGTCCACAGACAGTGTGGTAGACCGCAGACACCTGGAAGTTTCCCGGCATGGGGTAGGGGAATGAAAATCATTTAAATTGTATTTTGTTCAAAAATGTTGGCTCTTAAATAAACCTTTCTTCTCTTTTTGACTTTTATATATATATTTTGATTATTTGGTTTTATGTACTAAACTAACATTATTCTTTCTAACTTTGACAAAAAGTGCTTCTATTTTATTTTTCTGTTTTTCCTTTTTGTTTAATTCAACTACTAAACAATACTTGAATCCATATTTTATGTGTTCATAAAAACTGCTTGAATGCATTTTGAACGTTCTCAAGAAAATTCTGATTACCCTCATCTGTCAGATGCACTCCATCTCTTTGAAAAATGTTGACAATATCACATTTTATATTTTCATTATGGAACAATGCCATGTCAACATCCCGCAAAAAAAGTTCATACAACTTTGCTCACATTGAACCTTGCTTTCTCAATTTGTGGACAAAATAATTTTGAACGCATCCACATTTGTCTCTGAGCTATCCAAGAAAAAATAATTTTTGAATGTGGAAACAGTTTCATTAACTTTGGCAAACTGTAATGAAATTCTGGTAACATAGCCCAAACTGTTGCCTCCACAGTGTACTACAATGATGCCCGGATGCTTAAAGTTAACTATATTCTCACAAAACGGGAGGAATTCCACCTACTTCATTTCTCAAACTCCATACCATGAAACTTTAAATTCTTCTAATCCAAGATTCTCAGACAATCCACAGTGCTCAGAATGCACTGACAGCCATTGGATCAAAGAGTCTCCCAGAATCCATTCACTCTGCTTCCTCAAAGACATAGCCATAGCCATCTTCAGGGCACTCACCAAACACAAGTCTTGCTACCCTGTCTTCCCATAGACCACACCCACGACACCCGATTGGCTGATCCACCGATGTTCGCGGACATTCACAACTATCCGCAGTCTCAGCAGTTCCCTTTCCATTCCAGGCATCCTTAAAAGATGTGGATGGCATGTGCAGGTCTGCGGACTACCGCTGTGTCCACAGACACCATAGCACATGGCAGCCCTTCTGCTCTTTCTACTTTCATGTTTGTAATACTCACTCATTTGCTGCTTTCAAACAGTCACACATCCATCCACCAATCACATCCAAAAACTCTACATATAAACCTGTCATCTCAGTTCAACACTTCAGATGTACTCTTGAATTCTCAGAGCACGTGTCTCCTGTTACTCACAGCCACCTTCATCAAAAACAACTGTAAAACTCTCCAATATGTATTTCTGTAGATTCAACAACATCTGCATCTAACAAGACATAGTACAGGTATGCTTATATTTATTTAAGTATTTTTTCAACTCTTTTACAAATTTACCTATACAGGGTTCCTGCCACTTACCCTGTAAAAAGCTTCTCAATAAGCATATTCTCTTTTTTAACCACTCTAACATTTGCCATGTATTAGAGCATTCAGTGCCTGCTCACATCAAGTGGCAGGTACTTACAATGCTGTGTGCTTAAAAATGTTTCTTTTTAAGAGCATTTTTATGAAAGTTAAGAAATGCCCATGTGCATTTATAGCAGCACTGTAACTTTTTTTCTAAAAGAAAGAAAAACTAGATTCAAAAGATGAGTACAACATTTTGAATGGCACTGGTGTGTGAACGTTTAATATGTTAGCAATACATGCATACTGGCCAACATGAGCAATTCCAATCTACAGGTGCTTATTAAGTCTTTGTTTTTTAAATGGTCAGCATTTTCCATCTTTTATTCCATATAAATGTCACACATTCCTACCTCACTCATTACATCCCTTACACTGCCACCATTCTCCACCTGCTTACACATATCTGTAAACTGCCAAAGTATCTACATACAACACTTCCCCTTACATATAAAGTACTCTTCTTGTCCCAGCCTTTACTATAAGACACCAAACACTGCTGCAACAACAATCCGCCATTGCATTACCACTAGGCCACAGTTTCCCTAATCTTTGGAAACACTGAAACACATTGCAAATACATTATGCCACAAACACAGCAATTCTTTCTTTAAAATCAGCAGCACAAACATAACCTAGATATGTACCTTTTTCCTCACACCCATTTTCTCCCTATTTCTTCTAATGTGCTAAACAGAACTACTCATACTCCAATTATTCTAGCAAAATAGTTCACACAATTTAGTACATGACCCATAACACAACTCCATTAACGCTCTTCCCCAACAACTCTTTCTACCTTCAGAAATAACAAGCTTGCTTAATAAACGTACTTCACCATTACTACATATACCCACTAAATTTATTTTATAATTACAGGAAACAAGAAGATTGCTGAAGTCAACTACTGAAAAAAAGAACACTCTTCACATCCTACAAAGTAAGCACATTAATATAGCATGTATGTCTCTCTAATTGTAACAATGTACCTTCACTATATATTAGCCTTGAGTATTATATTTAATCAACATTTATTTCACTCTTACTCAATATATTGCAACATTCACACTCTTTCTATTCCCATCCAAACACCACCATTATAACAACCACTGTTTTCATAATGTCCCTAATTATTCAATCAGACCACCACTCCCTTACTCACTAATCCAAGCCCATCATACCTCTACAGAATCCTACTCTTGCAACCTTCCAAACCACACCTATCATCCCATACACAATCACACAGCACTCTATTCACCTCTACAATCACACACACACACCAATGCACAATACAAGCATGTACTATTCCACAACTTTCAAACCCAAACTTTCTTTTTTCCCAACAGACAGAACAGAATGCCCACTAAAAAGCCACTCTGTAGAAAACAAAGAGAAAATAGAGCAGATCAGAATAAAAGCCAGCCACATAGTCATCGACCTCTAAAACAATGCATACAAAACATTAATACAAAACTGCTACTCACATCACTCAACAAAATGAAACCAGCTACCATTAAAACATTTAAGGTGCAACTTTAAAAGTAAAAAAACATGTACAAACAAAAACAGATCTACTAATGAACCTAACACTATATATACCAACGTTAAAGTAGCCTCATTAAAGCATTCTCAAAAATACATTTTACAAAATGTTCCAACATAGAGTTCTTCACAATCGTATCAAGGCAGCTTAAAAGTCACAATCTATCCTTAGAAACTACTTTCGAAGACCAATCCTTGAAGCTCTAATTGACAGTGCATTTCTAATAAAGAGAATGTTGTGTTTATTCATTTAAATAGAATGAAACCACTTACTAAATTAATGAATACGTTACAAAAACTACTTCCAAACATGAGCAATGTCAATATAGATACCTTTTCCAACTTCTGTGAAGATGAATGGATTCACACAAGCAGCACAGTACCATATTTCAATGAAGAGGCTTATAAACAAGTACAAAAAAAACAATTCCCATAGACAGTAATGGGCGATGGTATGAAATGGTAGGAGGCACCATTATAGCAAAAGAAACCCTTATAGAAAAGACATCCCCAACAAACTTTAAACCAAATGTTCCTTTCGCCCCAAACAAACGTCCAGTGTGCAAATGAACATGCAGCTCAATATGTAAGGTACGCCAACAATACTTCAAATCTTTATAACAATTGCTCAATCACCATGTGAAACTAACAGACAAAAGTAGAATGAAAACTTTACAGACCTAGACTCCTGCGTAGCCACACTGGACTGAAAGGACATTCATTAGCCTGCATTTCAAGAACTGCTTGCAAAAGCACCTTCCGCTACATCAAAATGTTAGCAATACACCATTCCATTATACGAAATCTTGTGCATATTCTGTACTATGTAAAATGTCCAGCTCTAGAGCTCCAAAATGTAAATAGCATTCACCTACAAGGAACAGCCAAAGAACTCCTTTGATAAATAAATATTTTGGAACTGAAGTTGACTTAGAAAATTCAGTAACTTCAGAAAACATTACAGAAAGCCTCACAAATACCAACCTCCTAACAAACACACACAAAAAAGAAATAGCTAAATTTCAAAACACATCTGCTGAAGTACCAGTCTAGGTATGTGTCTGTTGTGCCGAACTTTTTAGAAAAAGAGCACAAAGATAGTAGATATGGCCTACAAAATAGAGGACAATAAGGAATCCCAATGGTTCCAAAGAACTTTATATCTAAACACAGAAAATAAATACAAAATAGCTGACCACTCAATAGTTTGCACATATTGCAATACAAAGCTTCACAATAACCAAATGCCATCATGTGCTTTTACTAACAATTTAGAAATCTTCCCACTTCCAAAAGCTCTCCAACAACTTAACTTGTATGAGAGCATTATAATCCAAACAGTACACCCATTTCAAGCTATAATATGCCTTCAACTGAAAATTGTCACATTGCCTCCATCTGAGTTAATAAAAATCATTTGTGGCAAGTAGTATATTTGCAATTAAATCTTAAAGAAAATGAAGAAACTATAGAGTACAACAGCCAATAGTTTAATCATTGATTGTGATAGTTAATGGTGTACCAACAAAAGACAAAATGATTTGGCAACAACTAGTCGCCTTAAAAAAGTCAGACAAGCCCTACAATATCTCATTGAAAATGATCAGTACTGCAAAGATGGAAACATAGAGGAAAGCTTAAGAGAAACCACGCAAATAATTCAAGATTCACCACCAACTGGACAATGTGAACCTGTAGTTCCTGTTACTGCAGCCAACATTTTAGACTAGTATACAATTCACCGACTACACTCCAAAGACACCATTGAAGAAGCATTAGAAACATATCAAATATGTCGAGCCAAAGGATATCCAATGAGCATATGGGAGAAAAGGGTAGCACGTTCATTTTCTCTACTCTTTCCTAAATGAAAAGAAGGACGATATGATGAAAGATCCATACAAATTACTGCATCAGAATATAGCTCTTTGCAAATGTATTCTCAAGACCCCAGATTCAGAGGGTAGGATGTCATTTCATCAACAGCCATTTTTTCAGTGGGTGTTTTCACAAAAACACTTCGCCGTAAAATGTAATCGACATTTTGGGGGAAAGGGCAGATAAAGGGTTGGGGGGTTGGGTACAGTTAAAAATAGGTAGGGGAGGGAGTGCTTGGGGGTGAACCCCCCCAAAAATAAAAAAATAAAAATTTCAATGATCTTTTTGGGCAAAATCCTTTTGTAAAAAAGCCTTTCGCAAAATAACTGTCAATAATATGACATAGAATGATTCAGATAAAATGTAGAATACGTTTTCCAGCTCCAATTCAAAACTGAACTAGCAACTGTTATGGAGTTGCACGCACATTAAAAACAGCGTCTACTCTGTTAAATTTGCACGCTACACAACTGCTTCAAAAGGTAAAAGAAAAAGATGAAGTTTTGCAGTCAAGTATCACAAATCTCTTGGCAAAAATGCAGGGTACAAATGAATACTGCTTCCACCCTCATGCTGATGTATGTTGTATGCTAAGGAACCTAGACCCCCCCACATGATTTGTTTCTTTAAGTTGTGCAGAAAATGCATGGGATGACCTGCACGACTTCTTATGCAATGCAAACCAAAATAAAGAAGGAACTGATATATAAACTCAGGAGAACTCTGTTCTCTGGACCCTGTCAATGTATCAAAGTATTTTCACCATCGCTTCATTGCCATGCTGCACTTCATCTGCACTAAAACTACCCCTCTACTCAGAGAAGTGGACCACTTATTTTGGAGAAATGAATATCAATCCAGAGGAGCACCACACATCCACATGCTTTTGTGGATGAAAGGTGCTCCCAAATGTCCCAATCACAGTGATGCCACATTGAAAAATACATTACCTGCAAAATCTCTTCAGGAAACCACACATAGTGACTAGGTACACAAATCGTATGCTTCCAAAAACATAAGTGTGGCAAATACTGCCAACATAGATACAAAACCAAAGGTAAATATTACACCAAATGTTGCTTTGGCTTCCCTAGACCAGTTTGCAAAAAAGGCAAAGTAAATAGTTCGATGTCTTCTGTTAGACAAAGTGTAAAAGGCAAATCCCCTAAAAATACATATAACATTAAAAGGGACGAAGAATCCAAGTACATCAATGATTACAATGCAATCATTGCCCTCTTGTAGAATGCAAATATAGGCATACAATACATTACAGACAATTCACTTGCACTTGCAAGATATGTCACAGCATATTGCTCAAAAGCTCAGAAAACTAAACTAAAAGACCTCTGGTCTGACATATCATCTGACAAAACACTGTCACAAAAGTTGTACAGCTTCAGTATAAACATGCTCTCCTATAGAGAATACGGGTGATACAAAGCTGCAGAGCGTTTAATAGGTACAACCTTATATGGCAATCTAAACGCATTGTCTGGCTAAACCTTGTTCCAGCTTCATCCTGAAAAAGAGTACTAAAATCCTACCAAGAGAAAGAAACAATAGCCACAAATTATCTCAACACCTAGGACATTTAAAAAAAAGAACACTCCTACAAATACAATGTCATTCAGTCTCAAATTGTGAAGGAAGCCTAATGAAACTTAAGAAACCCAGCCTAATTAATCATATAAAGTTATCAAAGTTATCATTTAAATCTCTGCAATACAGAGAACTTTATTACATAGCCCTACTGCAACGTTGTAAACCCTGGAGAAAAGAAGAAGAATTATTAGGTTACCATGAATCATTTGGAGCTGCATTCAAAGCAAATGAGAGCAGTATAACAAATGTCAATTTCAAACAATAAAAAGAAATGTTGCACAATGAATGGCAACAAGAGGAGGAAACTGAAGCTCTAGTAGATAAAAAAACACTCCTGAGGGTAGTCAACCTTCCATTACAGGAAGCCAAGAACCACTGGAGAGCCACTCATTTTAAATGAAGCAGAAAAGCCCATGACTGAGATAGAAAATACCATGTATCAATCTAAATAATCTGAAGAAGACTTGTCAGTGCCCAAATCACAGCTAAATGACCATTTATCTAGAAGTCCCTGAAGAAATGAAACATGGTTTTAAACATGAAACTAAAACTTGCAGCTGGTGAAATTATAAACCTCTGCTCCTGTATGTAAGTGGTGAAGCGGGTTCTGGTAAAACGTTCTAAATTAAAATAATCAGCACATTTCTACAGAACAACCTTTCATCTGTTGTTACAGCCCTCAAAGGTTTAACGGCCTACAACAAAGGAGTTGTAACTTTACATTGACTACTGCTCCTCCCAGTAGAACACCAAAACAAATTAGAAGAATACACATTATCAGCAGAAGCTGCTACTGAAGTACGCAGAATTCTGAAACAAAAGAAAGTGCTTCTGATAGATGAATCAAACATGGTTTCCAACCTCATGTTGGCTTTAATTCATCTCTGAATGCAAGAAGTCCTAAAAAACGACTATGATGAACTGTTTGGCGGAAAACGCATAATTGTTTTCAGAGACCTCCTACAGTTAACAACAGTAAAAGGTCAACCTATTTTCAAAACATTAGGACACAAACAATTCCATAACACACTCAGCAGCATTGGAAATGTAAACCTCTGGCACCATTTTCGCTACAGAGAACTAACCCAAATCATGCATCAGTCTACAGATCTCATCTATGCTAACATTTTAAAAAGTATTATAACTGGTCTGCTTACTAGAGATGCAAAATCCATCTTAAATACTAGACTAATCTGTGAGTTACATGGGCAAAACACATCTGCTCCGGATGCCATGGAACAATTAACTCAACAAAATATAAACTAAATGTCCTTAATGCCAACCCTTGCAAGCTGTAGTCAAGTAATAATACAATGTTGAAAAAAATAAATGCAACCCATTCTGCATATGAACATCACAGACAAACTAGAAGTGCATGTCATGACACTCCCTACGTGTCTACAAGCAACAGCACAACAAAATAGCTTAGAAAAATGTATCTCCAACATATCCACATGACAATAATATTCAGTTTGTCAACATCCACTTTGACAAACTTGCAGAAGTTAAATGAAATAGACTTCACAATAGCACGTTTCCTTCTTTTCAAAGACGTATGCAGAGAACAATTCTCCATATCTCTTGCATATGCTGTCAATATTCCCAATCGCAAGGTCAACCCTAGATCACGCATTGATTGACATTGGCAGGACAGTTTTTAAAGAAGGCATGAGTTACGTAGCACTTTTGTATTTGCAAACACTCAATGGTCTATTCCTATTTAACTTAGATGCAAAGTCAACACTGACATTCCTTGCATCCTAGAATACAAAAAGATACGTGCACTGTACACCCTCCATTTAGATATGTACCCTGTACCTCAAACACAGAACCTTTCAAAAGAAAATGAATACAAATAGAACCTATACCAGATCTCCCAACAATACCACTAAAGAAACAAAGAACAGCTGCTGTGCCATCAAATAATACAACCACAAAACTATCAAGTCCAAAATCAACTGCAGGTCCATCAGGATACAAAGAGACAAATGTCTCTCCTCAAAAAACAACTGCAGGCCCATCAAAGGAAACAGAGGCACAACTCTCTGGTCCATTTAAATTCAGAAACCCTACTGGAGTAAATTTTTATGCAAATGTAGTAATCAATCTTCTCTTCCAATTGCCACCAATAGTTCACAACATTTACTTCAACGGCTCAGACTAGCTGTGCTTGCAAATGCTCGTCCTTCATAGAATTGCCACAAATAATCCTGACATCACCTACAGTGTCTAAAGTATAAGGCAAGAATTGGACTATTGTGCAGGAATGGTTAAATTCACCATAAACAAACAGTAAGATCCACAGAATTTTGAATGGACTTAATA
Organism: Ambystoma mexicanum; assembly: GCF_040938575.1. Lineage (NCBI taxonomy): Eukaryota > Metazoa > Chordata > Amphibia > Caudata > Ambystomatidae > Ambystoma > Ambystoma mexicanum. The sequence goes on along the minus strand of NC_090933.1, from coordinate 533,613,796 downwards.
CAAGTACTGGAAACCAAAAACATCACTATAAATTAAATCTTAGAGATTTCATACACATGGAAACATGTTTAACAAGAGCACATCCCTAATGAACGATTTGTGTATGTATTCATTCGAAATTCTCAATCCACTCTATTTCACCAGCTACTGCAGAATGCAAATCATAGCATACTGTGCCCTTTTTCTAATTCAGACAATCGTTACAACATACAAATAAACTCATTTGGGCAATATGTGATACTAATGCTTCCAAGATCCAATGCAGATGGTACCAAAAACAACTGTAAGCTTACTAGCTTCACATACGGCAAGAAAACCTTCTCCTTCACAACAGTGGGCATAATCAAACCACTATTCTGCAAATGTCAAAAAAAGAAGTTCTTGATTTGAATGCTACAATACCTCTGTTACACCAAAACATAGGTTACCAGCAAATATAACAAATGCCTACTTAATATTCCTTCAACCCAAATTTAGTCACTAAACTGTAGCACGATAAACAGAATATGCCAACAAGTATCTAACTACATCCATAATACTACAATAGTACTTTTAAAAGCCAAGACAGTTAGAATACACCAACAGGTATCTAACTGCTTCAACAATACCCTTCATTGCAATACACTTCAAATATGCCTACTGCAATACTTCTTGTAACATCCAATATCATTACAATATGCCAACTGTACTACCAAATCTAACAAATGCCTACTTATTATTCCGTCACACCAAATGTACTCACTAAACTATAGTACAATAAACAGAATATGCCAACTGGTATCTAACTACATCTAAAATACTACAATAATACTTTTAAATCCAAAAACAGTCAGAATACGCCAACAGGTATCTAACTACTTCTAAATTACCCTTCATTGCAATGCACTTCAAATATTCCATCACATTTATTCTTACTGTAAAACTTCTTGTAATGCCCAATACAGTCAGAATACGCCAACAGGTGTCTAACTATTTTAAACATTTCCTTATTTACAAAAAACTTTAAACATACTATCACACTTACACTCACAGAATTATAATAGGGTTTTTTTAATCCTCAGTGGACTTTTATCCCTAATGACCCAATGATTATTTCATGTCAATGCAACAACCATGTAGCACACACAGTAATGTTGTACCAAACATAGTACATAGAACGTACTGTTTATGAGGGTCAAAAAAGTAAATGTATATGTAAAGTGGTATGCAATTAAAGCTTTTAAACTTTCCTGCTTACAAATTATACCGTTTTTTTTCACAGAAAATGAACCAGAGATTCCAGCTGTATTACTGTATGCAACTAAGTAACCATACCAGTTATTATCCTATTTGCTATCTTCACAAAGAAATAAATACATACTCCATAAACACTATCCTCAATTGTACTACAGTCATAAACGCCATATATACTTCAATTATATCATTCCACCATATTTGTTTACTATACATGTATTACTTTACTATGTGTTGCCATTGGCCAGATTCTTGGGGCCAGGCCATGCCCCAAGAATCTGGCCAAGGGCCACAACCAGCAAAATAGAATTAAACCATATAACAAGTACGTAAAAAACACCTTCACAAAACAAGACTCGCCCTAAGGTATCTGTATAAAATACTGACAGAAAAAAACAAAAGGCCGAATTCAGCACTGGAAAAATTATGGACATTATGGGACTTCAGGGATGGCGGGGGTATCCCCTGCTTCAATAAAAAGGAAAGTGGGGGACAAAATAAAAGAAAAAGAAAATTTAAAAAAAAGAAAGGACCCTGCAGTGCCGGTTCCCATCCACGTAAGTGAAGGGAACTGGTGTCACAGGGAGAAGAGGAGTCGGCAGCATGCATCGAAGTGTGCCACCAAAAGGTAAGTAAGGTGGGGTGAGGGGGAGGAGGTTAAAAAAGTGGAATTTTGCTGCGGGTGATTTTAGTGATTATTGTGATTTCGAAAATGTTGAATTTTAATTTTCAGATTTTAAATTTTCGTAATTTAAATAATCACACACATCCTCGCCCTGAACCCCCTGCAATCCAAATGATGTCCACAGACAGTAAAAGTTAACACGGACTCGGCTGCATACCTTTTTTCAACTATAAAAACATCTCCATGTCAACTTTATTCCCTTTCCAGACCCTCTTTCGGCCGCCAAATAACCCCAAATGTCTTTTCCACACTTTTCCTCACCACGCTAACCATGGACACCAGCGGCTGTCCGCGGATCCAACATGGTGACTGTTCCCAAAAATATGACGCAGCTCACCTTTTTTACCATTCAATCAGTGGGCGCATACGATGTCCGCGGACTCGAATCAGAAAATGAGTCCACGCACCAAACCCAGATATCACTAATTTGTTTTGACCTACTTTTTGGCCATTTTCTTAAAAACTGCTGGACGGAATAACACCAAATTTACAAAATCATGCGTTCGGACCAAAGCCCACTCCTACCACAAATTTGTTAAAAATCCATGCAGCGGTTTGTGCTGTAGGCGCGAGCAAACTTTTTCTTCCATTGCGTCTATGAGGATTTCCACACATTTTGGTACCTCCCTATAACTTTGTCCCCCCTGCACAAAACCACGCTGAAATCACAAAATCGTTCTGATGGGGCCATATACTTTTATTTGCTAAGTTTGGTATTTGTCCAGAGGGTCCAAAGTTATAAGCCACCCAAAAAGTGCTCTTTCTATGAGTTGAGCACCTTAACCATAACTACAGGACCACTACTGCAGGCCCTGTAATACTGTAATATATATATATATATATATATATATATATATATATATATATATATATATATATATATATATATATATATATATATATATATATACACTAATATATAAATAAGAAAACAGGTGACTTACAAAGGTAACATTAACATAAGGAGGCAGGTGTTTTAAACAAAAGGGAGTACTATTTGTGTACACAAAAATACATTATTAACCTTCACTGGAGGCAGTGGTGGCATCAGGTAGGGTGGATGGGGACGAGGGCAGGGGGGATCCCTCTTGAGCAAATAAGTGAAGTTTAATTTAAGCCAAGCTTGAAAGAGATCCACAGTTGGGCTAGCTTTGATTGTTATGGGAAGTGGGTTCTAGTGGAGCGGGATGAGTAGGGAGAAAGACCGAAAGCGAGAGGAGGTACAGGACGGGTAGGGGATGGTGAGGTTTGGAGCAGAAGAGAATCAGAGGGAATGAAATGAGTAAAATGAGATACAATCATGCAGGTACTGAGGAGCAAGACCATTGATAGCTTTGAAGACTAGGAGAAGGAACTTGAAAAGAGAACAGTTATGCATGGAGAGTCAATCAACATGCTGTCAGTAGCTAGAAGTGAGGGATGATCTGGGCAGGTTGTAGAGAGTATGGGTAGAAATGCTGAGGACTCTGTCTGTAGTGAGGAACGGGTAGCAAGGAAGGATAAGTAGTAGGCTTGAGCACTAGTCAAGTTCATTGAGCAAGAGAGTGAAGATTAAAGTTTTTGTAGAGGGGTTAGTAAAAAAAAGGATGTATTTTCCAAATGTTGTGGAGGTTAACGCAGCAGAGGCAGTGGTAGTGATGAATTGTTGCAGTAATAGGTCGCTATCAAAGAAAAACCCAAGACTGTGAGCCTTGTGTGAGAGAGGAAGAAGGTCAGGCAGAGAGGGGAGGGTAGAGATGGCGTTGGAAAGTGAGAGAAAGATCCCTCCCATTGTTAAAGAGTTCAGCATGAGGCAGTGGAGAGCGATCCTGTGATGAATTGCAGTGAAACAGTTTGTAATCCATTCCGAGATGACTGGGGTGAAGGATGTAATGGAGAAAAATAGTTGAGTGTCTTCAGCAAAAAAGTGATAGTGAAAGCCACTGGATGAGATAAGTCTTCCTAGGGTAGAGGTATAGAAGGTAAAGAGCAGAGGATCAAGCACTGATCCTTATGGGATGCCAACAGGGATAAGGGTGGGTCAGAGGTTTGTGAGTTACAAGAGATTTTAAAGAATTGACCTTCCCCACAGGAGGTGACCCAGGTAAAAGCAAATTTGCTAAACCCAAGGTCTTGGAGAGTGATGAGATTGGAGTGGCTGACAGTGTTAAAAGCAGTAGAAAGGTGCAAAAGGATGAGTATAGAAGATAGATTGGAGTTTTGAGCATTACAGACTAAGTTGGAGGCCATCTGCTCAAGGACTTTTGAATAAAGGGGAAGGAGAGAAACTGGGCGATAGTATGCTGGGACTTTTGGTTCAGCAGAGGGTTTCTTCAATAGGGTTAAGACAGTTGTAGATTTGAAGGAGGCAGGCAAGAATCCAGAAGAGAGAGATGTTGAAAGAGCTCAGAGAGATAAAGGAAAGGGATTGACACTTAGTCTTGGACAATTTTTGGAGGAAACTGGTGTATAGGAGTGCAAGATGGGTTAAGGGTGAGTGCTAATTTAATAGGAGAGGTAGGTGAGAAGTAGTCAAGAGTAGAAGAAGTAGGAGGGAACGGGGATAACTGTGATACTGTCACATATTGTAGATATTTTAGAGGAACAGCAGTGAGCAAACTCATTAGCAGAATGGGAGGAGGTAATGGATATTGGCTTGGGAGGTGTGAGCAAAGATTGGAGAGTAGATGAAAGGCTGGGGGTGATTTTGAAGGGAGGAGATTAGGTTTGTGAAGTAAGAGGGTTTGGCAGCATCCAGGGCAGAGGATAGAGCAGCAAGGGAATTGTGTAGGTTAGGATTATTGTCTGTATTTTGTGCCAGCATCATAGGTAATTGTTCATGTTTGTTTTGGGGGTCTAAATTTCAGAGGCTATCTAAGGTTGAGGAAGGGGATGGAAAGGTGTGAATGAGTGAGCAGGATAGTGTGGTCAAATGGAGATAATGTTGTTCAAATGGAGTCATAAATGCATAGTGAAAATCACAGAAAGCACAGTCAATGGAAGAGGCATGAATAGGGGAAAAAGACAGAGAGAAGTCCTCACATGATCAAGGTAAGGGTCAAGAGAGTCTTGCTTGAATTCCCTCTTAGTCATTGAAGAGGGGAGCTGAGGAGTAGAAGGTGGGCAGTCTGAGATGTTAAATAAAGGTAGAGGGTTCAATATAGAGGTAACACTACGAGAGTTAACAAGAGAGAAAGACAAAGTCCACAGAGTTCCCAGCAGAGTGGTTACGCTGGCCCTGGAGGGGGTAGAGGGAGTGGTCAGATAGGAGGAAGTTAAGTTCAAGAAAGGTACCTGCAGAAGGCTTGGGGAGGTAAAAAGGATGCTGGTATGAAGTGCTGCAAGGAGAAGGATCAGATCAGGGAAAAGGGAGTATAGAGGACCACCGGGTAAATAGAGAGCCAGAACACAAGAAAGCATACGATGCAATATTTAAATAGTGAAATATTTAAAAGAGAAAGAGATGATATCAGATGGGGGCAGTGAGACAGTGTTGAGGGTCTCTTTGATAAGGACCTCTGCATTGCTGCCCTTTCCAACAATTCAGAGAGACTGGGAGAAGCTAGCAGAGTTAGTGTGGAGAGCTGCTAGTGTAACAGAGTCATGGAGGGAGATCCAGGTTCATGTGATAGCAAGAAGTGAATAGCAAGAAGTGAAGATTGAGGGTGGTAAGAGTTGAAGTGGTAATTGATGTTGGAAGACATGTTGTAGTGGGATTGTGCATTCCAGGGGCCAAGTGAAAGAGTGATAGGAAGTGGGGGAGAGATGCCAGGGTTGTGGTGTAAGCAAGCAAAGGGTATAGATGAGGTTGGATATCCTGGGAGAGTGGGTGTTTTTTATTTGAGGAGTGCGGTGCAGGAGGGAAAGAAGTAGATGGGGAAGCCAGAGAGTGATGCAGACATTAGCCTTCAGCCTTAACTTGGTGTATGTGAAAAGGGAATGAGAAGAGTAAGTAGAAGGAGAAATGGAGCAAAGCCGAGATTCATTATGATGGGTAGAAGAAATAGGCAAGTGGAGACAATGAAGGTGAAGGCAAAGAGAGAGAGATAATGTAGGTAGGTCAGCAGAAAGGGAAGGAATGGATGGTTCTTCGAGAAGGTACAGGTGTAAGTTCTGAGTTGGACTAGAATGGGGCTAGCTATAGGTAAACAAAAGACAGTTTACAGGCCCAAAACAGCAATGTTCCTTGATCATTCGGGGTAATAGAAATTCCATTGTGAATGGAGATGCAATGGGTTGAAGGATCAAAATGCGTGGAAGCAGAAGTCAGGTAAAGTGTGAGCTCAGCGAAGTCCTGGCTTGATGAAGGGTTCTGGCTCAAAGCCCTTTCCGGCCGCAAGAGGCCCAAACAGGGATCTGCCATTTGATGCCTGTGCCCCCTAGCTGCTGATGCTCGAGATGGATGCCCAGGGGAGTCTGAAAAAGGGTGGCAGAGTGCTCCTGTGAGCCAATCCAGATGACATCAACGTTTGAAGGCAGATTCCTGGGTGTTGTATGCCCAGTGAGCTTTGTTTTTCAGGCAGGACCCACAGATGGCGCACAGGGTCCTCTGGAACGGCAGGATGCGGCCAATAAAAACAGTAATGAAAGAAAAACTCCAGACAGTCACTTGTCCCTCTGGGAGCCAATAAGAGTACACAGGGTAGGCAGAGTCCTGAGTGATGTAGGCCCATGGAGCTTTGTTTTGCAGCGCAGGACCCACAGATGGCGCACAGGGTCCTCTGGCAAAGCAGGACGTGGCCAAGAAAAGAGCCCTGCTTCCTAAAACAGGAGTATCTGGGCATCCTTAGCTGAAACAAAACAGTGGAAGAGAAACAAACAAAAAAAGGGTTTCCCTAATATAAGTCCAGTCCAGGATGGGTAGGAAACAGCCTGGTGGTGGGTACACAGACTACTGGACTATGCAATAAGCCTCCCTGATTTAAAGGATCCACAAAATTAAAATAAAGCAGAGAAGAAAAGCATTGCACAGAAAAGAAAATTGAAAAACAATAATAAGAGTAGTGGTAAAAATAGTAATAATAATAATAAGTGAACTAAAGAAATAACTACTCGTTTACTATATTAGCAAAATAAGGTGTCAGGAATTGTGACATTGAATGGAGAAGCAAAAATGCGTTGCTGAGGTTTCACACAATTAAATCATTGAACCAATATATTTGTTTAGTGTCCGAGGCAGAAAGTCAGGATGAGGGTTCAACAGGGGAGTGCCAGAATAACAAATCAAAGCGGGGCGCCTGCCAGGCTGCTTACAGAAGAGGTCCCTTTCGTAACTAGCATGCAGGGGTCAGAGGTGAAGCAAGGGAAGATCTTAAACGAGTGAAGAAGGGTGCGAGCAACAGCAGGAGCAGCCATGTACACTTGCCCACTAATCAAAGGAGGGCGTCCAGGGAGTTACAGAAAGACCCCCTTGTCATTGAATAGTACAACTGCAATGGGCTTAAGTGATGGTGCGAGAAATGCATCCACGTTGAAACCACAGAGCTTAAGGCTACACCTGGGGTCTTCATAGGCGCTAGGCGTCTACTGCATCTGATGGAGTGTTGTTACCTGGTGCCCAAGGAAGTGAATCAAGAAGGTGCCCTTGGGTACTTGGCATTCGTAAAGAGCTGACACGCACGTGATAATTCTAGTGGCTGCTGCAGCGGAGCGGATACACGCTCTCCAATTGGTCTACCGTTGGGATCCTTGCACAGGTTACGCAGATTTAAAAATGGTCCGGCATTGTGATGAAGTACAGGGCCAGCGAATGGCGCATGCGCAGGGGATATTCGTCGCGTGCGTGTTAACATGGTCGAAGCTGGTCGCTGCTACTCATTGCTGAACGCATGGCTTTCCAGGGAGCAATGGAGGTGCCCGAGGGAAAAGATGCTGGCTGCATAGGTTCTGGGCGATGGAGCAATTAACAGGCAATTGGCACGAAGGCCTACGTCGTGGGAGCAACGAAAACAGTGGTTTAGTTTGGGTGCAGACATACATATAGAAGTATAGAGTAACTGTCACATGAGTTGACTTCAAAATGGCACAACTTTATGACTTAGCAGTGATAAGAACAAGATTAGGGCATAAAGTAAGGGGTTTATTTTAAATGAAAGTTATGTTACCTGCTATGTCCATGCCGGTTGGTGAGTCAACACCAAAGGGGTGATGGCAGAAGCCAACACCTGACAAACGTGTCCGAGGCAGGAATGCTGTACTTGGAGGAATTATTCTTGTACTTGTTGGGACAAGGTTGCCTTGACCAAGTCCCTTTTTTTTTTTTGTTTAGGCTCCGTCTGTTAAAGTCATCTGCATTTTTCTGCTGGCTGCTCTGCGCCTCGGCTCTGCCATCCCTGCGGGAGGCATGGTGGCCCTAGTTTCTGGGCAAATGCACCTGGGATTAGCCTTGTAGAGGGCTTTCTGCACCTACTAATGAGAACAAGGTAACTGCTTTGGTGGTGCGGTTGGTCATCATGTGGGTTGCTATTGCCTCCTGAACTGCCTCTGCCACTGGATAGGCCCAACTACATAGTTTACTTGATAAAACAGTTGTTCTGTTCCACTTGGTCATTAAGACGCAGGTGATAAACAGACGTGTTTGTGCTGGATGGCTGGTCATGTGATGCAAACTGGGCAATATTGGATCTCATCCCCAAGTGAGCCTCGTGTGTTACACGTGTGAATACAGTTGGAAACGGTTGGGGTGACACAAACGTCATTACGCACTATTTAATTGTACGTTTGGCCAATGCTCAGGCCCTTCCCTCTTAGCCTTGCCTATGCACAGCACAGTGCTTCGTGTGTTGAGCACCTGTAGGCACACAGCGGGAGCCTGGGAAATTCAGGATATGTAACGAGGGGTGCGTGTTTTGTGTTGTGACTAACACCCCTCCTGGGCTCGTTTAGAAGTCACGTTTTATGTGACATGTGGGAGCCGTGTCGTCCTGTCAATAAAGAGCTGAGCGGTTTCCCACTTTGCAGTCTTATTCCACCATGACTCCTGCCTCCAGCTCCTCATTTAGCGCAGTGTCAGTGCTGCACACTAGGCAGTGCGCCTGCCAAGCAAGGCCCTCCACCACCACGGCCAGGATCCCACCGGCCCTTTTAACTGGCGACAAGGATGGGATGCCGCCCCCTGCTGACCCCAAAGAAGAAGGGACACAGCCTGTCCCTGCCATGCGACCAGCGTGCCAAAGCCTTCCAACGGTGATGGTGAAGCCGTGGCGAGCACAGCACTCAGGGCCAAGATGGTGGCCACAACGAGGGGTGCAGCCGCCCCATAAAACCCCGACCTACAACAAACCTGCGTGCCAATGGCGTTGGTGAAGCCGTGGTGTGTAGGGCACTGAAGGCTAAGATGGTGGCCACAACGAGGGGCACGACAAGCCCTGGCGTACTACCGGCATGGCAGAGCTCACTCCCCGCTGGGGGAATTTGTGCACGGTCAAAGGGGACACAGCCTGGCCCCTACCAGGATTCTGGCCTCCCGGGGACTGGCAAAGCTCGCCCCTGGAGGGGCTGGAGTGGCAATGAGGGTATTGAGCCCTACTTGACACCATCCTCCCTGACCCCCATTGGATGATCCCCAAAAAGGTTCTGTGAAGAACATGCGCACGCTGCCGGAGTCCCCGGGGCGTGCCCACAAAAAAAAAGTAAGGGAACAAGGCCAGCCCTGCCAGCTAGACCCTTCCTATCCTTGCGGCCCACTGGGGGCCAGGAGTGGGTCCGGCACGCTGCTGCCCTCATTGACCATTCCCCACCATGTGGGTTCCCGAATGGGGAGGAGGCAGCACGCTGCCTCGCTTAGAAGCGGCGTATTGCTGCTCTGAACAAACACACATCTCGGCTGGGGGAATGGAAGCAGCGCATTGGCCGCAGTGAAAGAAAGAAGTCAACCACCTGGGGGAGGGTAAAAGGAGGAGCAACCCATACCACCACTGCTAACTCCTCCTGTCTGGAGGAGGAGGTGCGTTTACGGCCGGCGCTGCCACGCTAAGTCGTAATCCGCAGCAGTTGCGGCAACAGCGCTCACAACGAGGGCTTCCTGCATGGGGGGAATGAAGGCGGCATGTGACCACATTGGAATTAATTAGTCTCCCGCCTGGGGGAGTGTAGGTACAGACTGCATAGAGACATGTCACCAGGGTCTTGCTGCCTCTCCTTCAATGTGGGCTTCCCAGTGCCCTAATGGACAAATAGTGTTGGCCCCTGTGTGCATCCTCCATTCCCCAAATGGACACTGTGGTAGATGTGGCCCCTGGTATATTCGGGAGCAGCTTTTCCTGCCAAACCCCCAATGACAATGGACTAATAAAGGTATATGTGTATGTGTCACGGTCGCGTTGGCCCAGTATCCCCAATTGTAGTAATGGGCAATGGTGTTTGCATGTGTTAATCTGCGATCCTGCACTACCCTATCTGCTAAAAATGGGCACAGTAACATGCCACGTTGACACTGTACCCCTGATGCATGTGTTTGTCCTGGTTATTAAATTGATTATGGTGGGTGCCATCCTTTGATCATCCACCTGGCCGGAATGAGCATAACACCAATTTGGGTGTACGTCCCCATCAAAATGCAAATATAAATGGTTAATGAGTTTAATGGTTTGTGCACAGCGTTATGTTTGCCGTTCCTTATACCCCTGGCATGGGATGTTGTGACTAACAATCCTCCTGGGCTCGTGCAGAAGTCACGTGCTGTGTGACACGTGGGAGCCATGTCATCATGTCACTAAGAGCTCGACGGTTTTCCACGCAGCAGTCTTATTACACCATAACTCCTGCCTCCAGCACCTCATGTAGCGTGGCGGCAGCGCGGCGCACTTTGCAGTGGACCTGCCCAGCAAGGTCCTCCACCACACGGGCCCGGGGCCACCAGGCCCCTTAACATTTTAGACGCTAACATTCTACCATGCTGCGTCACAAGGCCTGCAGATGTCAAGAGTCCAAACATTTCAGCACTGTAGGGAAGCAAGGTCATGGATCCCACGGGGAACAAATGGTGTGAAATTGGAACCAAAATCATGAGAACAATAAAACTAACACCGGAGACCTCAATAAACGGATGTAGTGTCAGGCTGTGGAGCAGTGCAACACAATTCTTTTAGTGCTTGGAAAAGGTAGTATGCACATGACAACCCAAGTAATGTATTTCACAAAGCATGCAGAAAACACCAGAAAGTCTGCATAGTAAAGTAGAAACAGGAAGCCGGGTGCCCAATAAAAACTTTTAAAATTGGCAGAGAAGTCAGCAGAATAAACTGCATTGCAATCTGTCTCAGTCATCAAATTGTACGTTTCTGTGCTTGCCGCGCCCTTCTCACAACTTTCTGCACTGGCTCTAGCACTTACAGGCATGGCATACATATGGGCCCCAGCCTCCCACAACAGGAGAGCAAGGTCAGGGTGAGCTCATATCCTGACGGGGGTGGGGGCAGCAGGTAGTAGGATCCGAAACCGAGTTTGATCAAGAAAGTTTGGTTCCAAACAATGAATAACAAACCTGTCGAGGGGGACAACGCGAAGGCGGCTGCCCAATCCGAAACAGCATCGCACGCTGGAGCCATGATCTATAGGGGGGAGGCAGATAAATCACCCGTGGGCGTAGCAAGAGATGAAAACGCCAAACTGCACGGCTGCCAAATATATGATTTAGAAAAACATGCGTGTTTAATGAGAAGAAGATAAACTGTGGGCATTGAAACCCGGGATCTGGTTTGTGGGCTACGATGACAAAATGAGTATACCAGGCGTCGCTAATGCATACGCGCAATGGCCGCATACCAGGGATTTTGAGTGCAGCCTTGCTAACAGTAGTTGCCTCAGTTACCGTGTCTGCTTGCCTTCTCCTCTTTCCCCTGCAGCCAGCCAGTCTCCCTCCTCCACCGCTCTCCCTCGGCCTGCCTATCATCTTGCTCTAATTGTTTCCAGATTTGTGTGGGAGGTCAGGGCCCGGGAGTGCTGCTTCATGCCAAGTTTATAAACAGAGCAGTGTTTCCAGATGGCCACTGGCTCCAGCCTGGCTAGCAGGTTGATTGGGAGCAGAGTAACAACAGGTGGAGCGCAGACAATGAATTCCTTGACACTTCTCTTACTTCCACCACGTGCTGCCCCCCTCCTTCTCAACCACCTTTACCTACATCAGTGCTAAAAATATAAATATTTGAAGTTTAATTCTGGATATCGGACTGTGGTGAGCAGCTTACTTGGAGGGAAAAGCTGAGCCGCGGTTGCGCACGAAGCGGCACCAGCCGCTCAAGCCGCAAACCCAGGGTTCCTCATTTCCTGGGAGGTGGTGGCTGGGGGCTGATGCTGCACAATTCTAGTGCAGCACAAAAGTTAGCACTGCCAAGTCAATTTAAGGAAAAAGCAAAAGTTGTATTCACACAAGCGAGAAAACAAACTGTTGCCGCCGTGAAATCAGGAACAAGACGCGGTGGGCTTTGAGTGACGCAATAAGCCTGCTCGAATATGCAGTTCAGTCACTGCATTATTTTACTTTTATGTAGTTCTCAAGTGACTCTCCTTGGAGGGCTGACTAAAGTTTAGAAACAAATTCCTACTTTTTTGCTGTCAAACTACGGGGCAAATTAAGGGTTTGTTGAAGCGTTGCAGCTCACAGTTCAATGAATTGCACTAACTTAACAATTTTTGTAAACTTTGCGTGCTCAACACATGCATTATACATTCTTGTTGTCACAGTCTACATTATACTCTCAGTCCAATGCATTTCAATGGAAATTTCAAGTAGGACGAGCATCTTGGAAGCAAGACCAGGCAGAGCAACAGAGGTTTGTATCCCGGATCCGCACTTAGAAACCAACCTTAGATATGGTATTAGGTGCGATATAAAAAAAATTAAAAAATGAACAAATAAAGTGTGGACCATCATTAAAAAGTTACAAGTCTGAGAGCCATGTACTCACACTGGAGGCAGGTTTTATTTAAGTACTGTTGTTTTGTAATATCCGACATGATGGTTGGAGCCGGAGCACAGATACAATTAGATTCCCAATGCCTCTTGGTCCCTAAAATTATTATTATTAATGGCAGGTGTGCCCAAAATGAAAAGACAGCTGTAGAATACCATTAGTCTCCTAAAGGTTGGTGCTGTTTATGCCAAAATAAGCTTGGCGGAAGACGTTGGCTCAATTTTGAATTTGAGGTTCTCTTGTCAGTTTTAGGTTATTCCACTATATGGAACCAATTGAGCCCAGATCGTGCCATTATAGTCATTAGCTTTAAGGTAGTAGGGTCAATTGTGCCTTCAGTGTCTAATCTTAGGTTCTGCAGTGATACATATTGTTGAGGCCATTGGCTCAGGTTCACAGAGCCCATATCTCAATGTGCTCTGTGAGTCATGCATAAGACCTTGAATGAAATGCTTTGTTCTATGGGAAAACAATTCAGGGATTCTATCGCAGTCGTGATATAAGCCGGCTTTTTTCAGTTTCATGTACTTTCAAAGCATAATATTGAGGGGCACTTGCAATTGTTTTATGGTATTTTTGGGTATCCCTATGTATACATTGTGTCCATGCATGTTCTGGGTTTTAAATAGGGCAATAGTGATACAGTAATATGGTACAACAACATGTGTTTGTTAGGAAAGATTTCCTTTAGGTGCAATTTTTCCTCCATTTGTGATGTGAACCCCCCCAAATCTTTTGCTTTTTTTGCAGTACCTAACCTGACTTTTTCCAGTAGAGCACACCCTTCAGCTGCGCCTCTGGGTATTCACTCTTTTGTTATGGGGAAACTGACACATCCTTCAGGCTGTCAGTACTGGGAAACTATGTTTCCCTTAGTCTTTGACTTTGTTGCCATTTCTTGGTAACTTTTTATCTATGTGCCAAGTTCCTTACAGTACCGCGCATAGAGGTCCTCTTGTTTTATGGCCCTAGCAACCCTGTAAGGATATTTGGTGGTTGTGCAAGTGTGCCTAGGATGTACTGGGGGCAGCAGTTTACTTTTAAAGTATTTTTACTTCGTTTTTATGGACCATACCACGTTTACCGCATTTGGCACAAGACTGTGGCCAGAGCCAAAAATGGCCGTGCCACAAGGTCTTTTGTTCTGTCCTTTGGCCGTTTTGTCCCTTCGCCTTCACCCAGGTCGAGAGACCCTGGTATTCCTTATTTGGGATTGCAGCCTCCTGCGAAAACCGCAACTTTCACAGGCTCCTGCATGTCATGTCAGCTAGTGCCCAGGAAGAGGGTTTGGACTGTCTGGTCCCAATCCACAATACTGGTGCCAGTATGTCTGGTAGCCATGAATGACTGGTACCACCGTGGGCCACGATTGCCGTGCATGCAAGAGAGCAGATCTTCCATTGACACCGAACCTCATAAAGAGCCAAGTATCCTTAAGAAGAAAACAGACTAGAGGAACCTCCAGTGACGTGCAAGGAAGGTTTGGCACCCTGACCCCGGTGTTGTCCCATCAAACCCCTGTATCTTCATCAAACCAAGAAGGCCTGCAAGGGTGCTTCTCCCCTTTGGAGTAGTGGGAACAACTACTCTCAGCTTCTCTCACTTACCCTTGCAAAGAGCCTCTTCTGGAAGTGTTCCTTGTGCCATCCAGTGAACTGACAAGCTCGAACCCAGGGTATCGCCTAGGAACACTGCTGTCCTGATTTGAGACCAGAGACTTAGGGAATCGCTAGCTTGTGGTCCTGGGCCATCTCCCACAAAAACCTGTTGTCCTAGCTCTTCTGGGTCATGATTTGCAAGAGTACACCACACTGCGAGCATTTGCGATCCCTGTGTTACCCCACTGTGGTGAACATCGCTGAAAGTGTCTCCAGTTCTTGCTTTTCACTTCCTGAGACAAGCTGCACCAAACAAACCTTCTTCTTCCTTCAAGGGGTGAGAAAAAACAAATGTCCTGTCATGGACGATCACCCCGTACCATAGCTGTGGAGAGCCGGAGGGTCTGGAAACAGTAGGGTTAAAACCAACAGGCGAAGTGGGCTAGACTGCCAAAGTTTGGTCCAGACTGTGTCGAGGGTTGGTGGATACTTTCCTAACTTACCGGTGGCGCCTGGCACATCCATTCACTTTTATGCATGAGTGTCCCTCAAAAGATACTCACTTTGGCCGTGATAGCATGCGCTCCCCTGCTATTCCCAAACTCCAAAAGTCGATCTATCTGCAAGAGTAGACACTCTTATAGGAATAGGAAAGTATTCTTCATCGCCTCAAGCCCCTTCCTGAGCAACCACAGTCCCCTGAAGAGAAGCTGCTTTTTTGTTTACGTACTACTGTGATGCTGGAAATGCATCGGAGGGACAGGGCCTCCGTATTCTTGACCTTTACTGTTTTTATCATGTGTACTGTCGTGTTTTCCACGCAGGAGTTCATGTGGGACTCCTGGCAGTGCAGCTCTCCCCTTTGGTTTTGGTGAACAGACCCATGGGGTACCCTCATACCCATGGGTAGGGGTGCAACCCTGTGGCCCTAGTGTATGTTTTTGGGCACCTCTGTGTGACCCACAGTGCAGGGTACGGGCTGGTGGCAGCTCTGTGCTGAATTGACTGGTGCCCTGAGCATCCTTCATTTTGGGACATTCTGGATTTATTGGGAGGATGAGCTCCTTGTTAGTGAGCCCACCAAGCCTGAACCTGGTGCCCTCAAGAGGTTGGTGGTACCCCAGGTTTACAGGCCCTTCCTACTGCAGTTTGTGCATGAGGTACCCTTAGCTGGTCATCTTGGGACCAAGAAGACTAAGCAGAGGCTCTCTGCTCATTTCTACTGGCCTCGGATGGGAGTAGAAGTGGAGTCCCAATGCAGGACCTGCCCAACTTGTCAGTTGTCTGGCAAGACTGGCGGCAGTGTCATTGCCCCACTGCATCCACTGTCAGTGGTTGGCACACCATTTGATAGGGTGGGCATCGACATTGTTGGTCCCCTTGACACTCCCACCTCAGGTGGATATTGGTTCATCCTGGTCTTGATCGATCATGCCACCAGGTACCCGGAGGCTATACCCCTTCAGACTGTAACTGCCAAGGTGGTTGCCAGGGCTCTCCTGGGCATTTTCACCTGTGTTGGATTCCCTAAGGAGGTTGTCTCTGACAGAGGAACCAACTTCATGTCTAGTTACAAAAACCATGTGGAAAGAGTGTGGGGTAACCTATAAGTTCTCCACCTCTTACCATCCTCAGACCAATGGTTTGGTTGAGAGATTTAACAAACCTCTCAAGGGCATGCTAGACACTTTGGAAGAGCCCCTAAGGAAGAAGTGGGCTCTTCTCCTGCCATGCCTGATGTTTGCTTACCGAGAGGTGCTTCAAGAGGGTGTTGGTTTCAGCCCCTTTGAGTTACTCTTTGCACATCCCGTGAGGGGGCCCCTTGCCTTAATCAGAGAAGGTTTGGAGGCCGCCCCTCCAGGTCCCGCCAAGCAAGTGGGAGACTATGTGTTAGGCCTCAGACAGAGGATGACACAGATGATGGGTCTTGCAACAGCACATCTCAAGGCCAGCCAGGAATTAAATAAGTACTGGCATGACCTTAAAGCCTCGCAAGTGGATTGGACTCCGGGACAGGAAATCCTTGTGATGGAGCTTACCAAGCCTAGAGCTTTGGCAGATAAATTGACTGGACCCTTCAGGATAATCTCCAAGATGGTCGAGGTCAATTATATGGTTGACATGGGAGCCTCGGGGTTAGCCCCTCAGGTATTCCATGTTAACAGGCTCAAGCCTTTCCACAGGCGAGCCGAAGTTGCATGTCTCTTGCTAGCTTCAGAGAAAGAAGAGGATGAGAGTGAGCCCCTTCCTGATTTGCTGCATAGCAACCCTCAGGATGGCTCAGTGGAGGGAGTACATCTCTCTCCTGATCTGACGACAGAGCAGCAGAAGGCCTGCAGGACTTTGCTCCGGCAGTATGCCTTTCTGGTTTCACTGACACCAGGCCTTACACCGTGGTGTAGGCACGAGATTGACACTGGTGACAGTGTGCCTGTCAAAAGCAGGTGGTACCGTATGTCAGATACTGTTAAGAACCACATCCATGCTGAGGTCGCCAAGATGTTGGATCTGGGTGTTATTGAACCCTCAACCAGTCCCTGGTCCAGTCCAGTGGTCCTTGTCCCGAAGGCAAGTTCCCAGGCAGGTACCAAGGATTGGAGGTTCTGTGTGGACTACCGAGGAGTCAATGCCGTCACCAAAACTGATGTGCGCCCATTGCCCAGGGCTGATGAGCTTGTGGACACCACAGGTGCTGCCAAATTTGTGAGCACTTTTGACTTTACTCAGGGTATTGGCAAATAGCTCTGACGGACCATGCCAAGGAAAAGACAGTGTTCTCAACACCAGAGGGACTCCACCAGTTTAGGGTCATACCTTTTGGGTTGAAGAATGCCTCTGCCACTTTCCAGAGATTGGTCAACCATGCGCTCAGTGGGCTGGAAGCCTTTTGTGTGGCTTACTTAGACAACATCGCCGTCTACAGTTCCACCTGGGAAGAGCATTTGACACATCTGGATAAGGTTTTGCAGGCCTCGAAAAGGGCTAACTTCACTATCAAGGCCACCAAGTGCCAGATAGCTCAGGGCAAAGTCACGTATCTTGCTCATGAGTTAGGAGGGGGTCAAATCCAACCTCTCCCCAGTAAAGTACAGGATGTACATGACTGGGAGACTCCCACTACTCAAACCCAGGTGAGAGTCATTTTGAGCCTGACTGGATACTATCGCAATTTCATGGCAGACTAAGGAACCATAGCTGCACCCTTGGCAGCTCTGACTTCACCCAAACAGCCTAAGAAGGTTAATTGGACTGAAGACTGTCATAGGGCCTTTGATGGCTTAAAAGGAAGTCTGTGTAGGGCACCTGTGTTGTGTGCTCCCGATTACAGCAAGCCCTTTATCGTTCAAACTGACGCCTACGACACCGGAATTGGAGCTCTCTTGTCCCAGTTAGATAACAAAGGAAGAGAACATCCGATCATATTCATCAGTAGACAACCATTTTGGGATGCCCAGTCCCTGTCATTGGAATCGGTAGATTCCTGATGGAGACAAAATGGCCCCCATGGCCTCTTGCCTTCCATCACCTGTTACCTTGAACTTCCTGAAGTCCCGGGAAGCCCTGACTCTGTCCCTTCCGCCTGACTGGCTGTTGGGTGGAAGTTCCATATATGGTAATGTGGGGAAGTGCTGACCAGACTGGCTGGAGCCTTCCCAACGATCGTATGTTGTGGGTACGCCTGTGGGTGGGACCTGGGTGAATGGAGTGTGTGACGAATACGCATTCTATGTTGTGGCTGTCTAGTATCTGGTGGTTGACACAATGACTGAGACAGCCCTGCCCGAAACCGATATGAATGCAGTATGGAGTGTTGAATGGCTGGGTACTTGTCCCGATACACATAACTTGTTGTAAGTTTCTGGAGAGAAGTGAATGGCCTGAATGCACTGTGTGCCTGATTGGCTGCCTGCCTGCATGAATGCCCTTTGCTTGAATGAATGGGAAATCAACAGTATATCTGGGGACTGCTCACTGCTAGGAATCGTGTTCAGAAGCTGAAGTCCACTACGACGAGTAACTGGAGTAACTGAATGTTGACCTTGAAGCCCTGCTGGATGATAAGAATTGATGTTGCTCTCCTTCACAATCAGAAAGCTGCTGTGCCTCCAAGGACTAAATCAGAGAGGACCTGGTAAGGCGCCCTCTTCCCGAGCTACGACGGACCATCGTGCACCAGCTGATCTTTGCCAAAGCTCCCTGGTAGACAGACCTTTCGAAAGGATGCCGACCCGAGACGGGGACCAACGCGGACTCACAAGGAGAAGCGCCTGGACTGTTGTCCGCCACTGTCGATGACTGCCGTGCTCCCATTTGCCTAAGAACTTCATTTGATCCAAGGATGCTCTCATCTGCATCGTCGCTGCTGTATCCTACTGGAGAAGGCCTGACCATCGGCGTGCCAAGGAGCATTCGCCGGTGGGTTTCCCACCACCCAAAGACCACCAAGATGCCAACGACTCGACACCCTTTCTGGGCCACAGTTCTTCAAACTCTTTGGGGTCCAGAACTATCGACACTGAGGTGCCCCGCACGCCTCTTCCTTGCAGGACGTTTACGCTTCCCCGTCAACGAACACCGCTAGGACCGAAGCTGCCACTTCAATGTCGTAGCTCACCCTGTTCCCTGTCGGACGTTCGACGACCCGTGACTCCTGCCTTAAAGGGAGGGCATTCAAGAAGGGTCGTCGATTCCCCGGCGAGGAAAGCTACAACGGCAGGTACTTTGGGGTTGCAGAACTATTGGGAAGTCTCTTGTGAACAGTATATCGACTGGGCTTGTATCTTTATTCTACAGGTTGCCCAGGTGGGGAATCTCCACACAGAGCTGTGTTTAACGGTAGTGACCAGTATTTCTGCCAACTGTTCTTATCAACTGCTTCCCTCTTTTCTCCACTGTTGCTTTCCTTTACGGCTTGATTTGTGTGCCATTTACCTGTACCGTTGATGCACTTTAAAGAGATCTAATAGTAATTGTGGTACCACGTAGAATTGTATATATTTGCCAGATAGCCGAGTACAAAGTGCGTCATCGTGATATTGTATATAACCTTGAATATTAATTATATAAAGACTGTGTTTTAACCGATACAGTGTGCGGACATTCCTTTGTGGGTGCTTGGGGACTACGCTGTACTTAAGAACCAGCCCGCATCACCTTCCTGAGAAGCTAGGCCTTGATTGCTCGATTACGTTACCAATAATAGAGAATCTTGGCTGGGGTCCTCTGTTCCTCTCCTCTACCATATATTGAGCAGAAGTACAGACACCCCCTACCATCTTTACAACGACCGCACGTTGTTAACGCACACTGTACTTTGAACACTAGGCTCCTCTATACGTAGGCTGGACTACATAAGTTAGGGATTGTTGATGAAGGACTGCCTAAACTGATATCTGTGTTGATTTAACCTCTTTGCTGTTGCAGGTTGTGGTTATTTTCTCCCCCCATCATCAGCCTTAGGCTAATCGCATTATTGTATAT
The DNA here is from genome assembly GCF_040938575.1 of Ambystoma mexicanum. Classification (NCBI taxonomy): domain Eukaryota; kingdom Metazoa; phylum Chordata; class Amphibia; order Caudata; family Ambystomatidae; genus Ambystoma; species Ambystoma mexicanum. Next base: position 533,593,907 of record NC_090933.1, on the reverse strand, counting down.
ATGTTAGAGAGTGTATGATCATGAGTGGTATTATTTCTTCATAACTGGTTTAATTTTGTTTTGATTATAAGGCCTATAATAAATGTATTTTTGATACATCTCTCTAAGAGTAATTTGTGGAGATTTACTGTGTGTGCTCAGTTCCATGTGTTAATAACCCCGCAAAAATATTGCGGTGCAAAAATATTGCGATATTTTTGCGGCGATATTGAGCCCTGCCCCCTGCAGGAGACACCCCCGCAACCCCTGATTTACTTTTAAATGTGCAAGGGACACCCCCGCAACCCGCACTCCTACACATTTCCCCCCACCAAAAATATCACCTATGGCAAGACAAACGACCACATGTACGGTAATATTTTTGGTGGGGATAATATGTAGGGATACCGTGTGCTCTTTGTGGGCTTACAATCACTCTCACCCTTCCTGAGACTTTGTCTTGACTGCCTGCCAAGCTACCGTAGATTGGCCTGGTTTGTCCAGAAGGTTCCCCTGTTCCACTAAACCAGGGGGGCCTCCTAAACATCTGCCCCCCAGGTCAGAGTTTAGAAATACATCTTAACAAATTGGTGTACAGGGGTGGGATAAGAACGTGAGGTACCTAGTGTTGCACATGGTTTAAATACCCAGGTTGTACTTACACAGAAAACACCCTTTGCATAATCCACAAGGCCTTCTGTGGCCGTGGCCCACACTATCTACAATGCTTTCTTCCTAAATACTCTCCCTCTAGAGCCCTCTGCTTGGCATCCTAAAACTCTGCGGGTGAGAGGTTTTTCCAAACAGAGATTTGGGGGTAGATCGTTATCCTCTCCAGGTGCCTCCCTTTGGAACAGCCTTCCTGCTTCTCTCCGTCTTGAGCCAGAGCACCTTAAGTTCCAGAAACTCCTCAATACATTCCTCTTCTCTTCCTCCTTCTGTCTCCCTCTTCCCTGCTAACCTCTGTTCTTTTTCTCTCCACCCTCCTTCCTCATTTTCCTCCCTAACTCTGTTCAGTTTTTGCTGACTGGTTGCCTGGTTCACCTCCAGAGCCTTACATGTCCCAGGCCCCCGCCAGTCTTTTGCACTTGCCTCTGGGCTGTTGCACTATGTTCAGCACTATTGCACATTCAGCTTACACTCCATGAGCGGGGCAACCTCTCTGCACTTAACCCAGGACCATGCTTGACTGGACGCGTTTGTTCCCCAACTCCCTCCTTACTCGCACCTGTCTTACGCATGCATGACTTGAATGTACTAGGACTAGTAATTTTGTTTGTCCTGCCCCCCCACTTTTTATGTCCCCCCCACCCTAGCTTAGTCATGACTGTAACACTTATGTTAGGCCTAGTATGCTAGTTTTTACTGTTAGATCATTCAGAAACTTCAAGAACTTGATCCCTTCCCGCCCTGAACCGCTTTGAAGCACTCCACCTGTGTATAAGTGCTGTATAAATAATCAATTACAATTATAATAACAGTGACCTTAGTTTAATTTAACTGTAAGCCACCATGGAAGTAATTGCGAACATAACTTTAACTGCTTCCAAATCTGAAAGTCTGAGAACGATCTGTTCTGAAAGAGGCTTGTCAGCCTCTGGAACAAAAGCTGGAATCATCCAAAAGATCATGGAATGGCAAGAAAACCATATCACAGCGTATCCTTCTGATGAATGACAGAGCAGAAGGTGTTGGGGCTGCTCTCAGTAACAGTGCTGAAAGGGCTGTTGCTGCCTTCATTGATTAGGATGATTTAGAGTCCCATGCTTCCGCTGCTGGCTCTGAGGCTGAAGCCCTGCTGGAATTCAAGAGACAAGAGCGACTTTTTAAGCAGAAGGAGCTTGAATTCCGCAGGGGGTTGAGCTAGAACTGGAGAAAGCAGAAAAGCGGAGGGACATGGACCACCAGTTGGAGTTTGCTAGGATACAAGCTGCCAATGGCTCCTCTAGATGATCTAGAATTGGGTCTAGCTCCTTCTCTCTTCCAAGGTTCTCAAAAGATCTGCTTAGTGTGTACGATGACAAGGGTGACATCATGGATTGGCTAACTGCAAAAAAGTATGCATGTAAAGTGCAAGAAGTTGTGGATGCTAATAAGATTGCATGGTTGCTCAGTCGACTACCCCATTCTGGCTGCAGTGCCGTTATGGAAATGTCTAAGGCTGACAGAAAAAGCTTTGCAAAATTAAAGCAAACCCTGGTCTTAAAGTTTGGGAAGACTCCTGCCCAATACGTGAAACAATTCAGGGAATACAAAAAGAAAGAAGGTAATACTTGGGTCTCATATGTAACTGATTCCTTGAAAAACGTGACTGTCTGCGTGGAAGGTTACATGGTCACCATCTTTGACGGTATGATTTGTTTAGCTTGAACATATTTTTGCTTCTTGTTCCCCAGAGCTTAAGCAGCACTTGGCTGATTCTAAGGAGATAGATCCTAAGAAACCTTCCAGTGCAGCAGATTTATGGGTGTCACAAAGTGTCCTATAAGGACAAGCCTGTTCCTGGTAAGCAGGTGGAGGGAAAACAGCAGAACGATAAGGAGGGTGGGGATCTGATAAAACCTCCTCCCATGAGGGCCACAAAAAACATAACAAGGGTAAGTCACATGAGAATGTTCAGAATAGTGGGAGCCATTCCCCCAAGCATAATGCTGGTTACAGTAAGCTTTCCTGTGTCCCAAGACCCAGTGGATATTGTGTGGCTTGTGGAAAAAGTTGAACTGGAGACTTCCAGCCCTTTAAGATGAGTAGCAATACCCTTGAGATGGATGGGGATGCAGATTTTAATCAAACGTCAATAATTCAGAAGACACAAATAGCTTGGCAAAAAGTTCATCTGTTTTAATGTAAGTAAGTAAAACAGGGAGTACAACAAACAATCAGCAATCGCCCAATACTCAACTCTAAATCATTTAAGGAAAAAACATATTTTTATAGACCAAATGTGTCACGACTGATGTGTAGACCTGTGTATTTACTAACATCACCCTACGTGGCAAACGTCGGGAAGCGGGATTGGCTCTAAGTGAACTACTACGTATAGGTGTAATATCTGTATAGACTAACAGAGAGAAATAATTGTATAGTCAACAAAGGTGGGACAACTATGCCCTCCCTTTACAATGGTCACTATGAATGTCACCAAATGTATGACGTCCCATTGGCCATACAACTATAGGACCCCCAACTACGTGGCCCTCTACAATTGGTTGGCTACTAACCCCCGTCAGTACTTTCCACCAACGTGATCAGCATGCAGATTGAACAACCGGGTGCGGGTGAGCTTGTCTCAGTACCAGCTTTCCACCAATTAAAAAGGACACTCCATCATCACCTCAACGGTTCAGTGTCAATTAGTGTCTAAAGTGGGCCTTGAGTTTGTACTGTTCTCTCTGATTTTTTAAGGAGTATGGGTACTGTCTAGCTTCCGTGCGTAGGCGTGCTCTCCTCATGCGTCCAACTTTCTTCCATTACGTAACTGGACACCATGAATTGAGCCTTTCTTGTATATTTAACTGTATTTTCCAGTGGTCCTCTGACATCTTTGTTTATACTTGACCTTCTTGAACATGAGCATCTGTTCTTTCACATTAATTGTATCTAATGTCAGCCAATTTTAGTTCTGATAGGACCTTAGCTCTTTGGCTCATCCAACTGCTTAGCTGAAATATATTCAGTTTAATTCACTTTCTTTTGTAACTGCGACACTGAATTTGAGGCCTTCCTCGTTTGTTCAAGACTGCTATATACTTAGTGGAAACTTCATTCTTTATTCAATCCATATGTATCTATGAGGTATATATGTATATGTTGGTGCTTGCCGCAATCTATTTACTATAAGCATTTGGCTAGCTTCATGATTGCGTTGCTGCTTGAGTTTCATTGCATCTGTACACGTTTAAACTAACTAAATATCTTCATCACGTTTGTGGCATAAGTTTCTTCATCTTGATCCCAAAATGTCACTTATCCTTAGTACTACTTCATTCTTCATAAATCGTCTGCCTCTCAGGTCTGATTATCTTCTATCTATGGAATCAATTAAGTTTCGTATGACGTCACCATACATCCTGGTCATTCAGTTTCTTTGTTTCATAAGGAATCACAATATATACTGAGGACTTCGGTATGCCCGTGACTCGTAGCAGACTCGGCCATGAAAGATACAGAACCAAAAAGGAGGTAGAGCTGCTACTGCCAAGGTTCGTCGCCAATAATTTGTCAATAAATGCAAAACACATCATTTGGATTGGGGAACCTGGTGTATTTATACTAATGGATTGAATCCCTAAGTTCATAACCCAAGAGATTGTCCAGAAAGGAAAAGAAAACTCACTCACATCAAAGGCTGTGAATATACATAGTTTGTATTGAAACAAGAAAATATCAAAAAAACAATTGTGAAAACATACATATGGCAGAATTAAATATTCTAAACACAGACAAATGGTGAAAGCCAAAAATGTACAATCATCTTCAGTACATAATTAGTTTAAAATACAGTACATAGTCCATAGAAAAAACGGGTCTATGATTAAATTGAAGTGCATAGCATGACCAATGGATGAAACATGTAGAGGTCGTGGGCATCAATAACTTGATGCACTTTGAAGTAGCTTAAGTGCGAAAAACATCTAATCTCACAGGTGCCACGCACTTTGAAGTAGCTTAGGTACGAAAAACATCTAATCTTACAGGTGCCAAAGTGGCAGGGGGAACGTGGCCAGGATGGGATGTCCCATTCTAGCCAGCAAGGAGTGATTTGAAATTATATACACAATATATAATAATAAAACCCTAAAGAAATGAGTTAACACAACCCCCTTTCACAAAAAACACCTTTCGGCGGTAAAATGATCCAACTTGAAAATACATCAGAAGAATGTTTGTTATTATACAAAAACCGCCTTCATCAGGGCAAGTAGGAGGCCCCTGTAACAAGAAAGTAAAAGGAGAGAGAGTAAAAGAAAAAAAATAAGTGTCAAATTCTTACTGGTCAGAAACTTTATCCTTTCTGGACATAACTGGGTTAAATTAGTAATAACAAACACATAGTTTAAAGGATACAATGTTCGCAAGGCGTCGAAAAAAGGTGACTTGAATTAACAAAGGGTTGGAGATGAGGCAAATATGTAAATAAATGCATCTATAATTTAGACGTAGTGGGGGTAAAAAATACCTGACTCACCACTGTGGCCTTTTAAGGAATCTCATGAGGGGGCAGGCTCCCAGGACAAGCCCAACCAGACAAGCCGCACTATTGTTACGGGCAAGGAGAAAGTGCATCCGTGCCAAGAAACCAGGTGGGTAGCAAGGGGACAGCGTGCCCTGGAAAAAGAAATAAAAAAATTATATATTTTTTATTTATATTATGTGAAAAAACTAAGACAGCCTGCGTGCTGTACATATGAAACAATGGTGCTTGTAAAGCACAGGGGCCATGTTGAGATTGTTAGAAAAGAATTAACCCACCAGAGGACTGTGTGGAGAGCTGCCGGGTTGTTGTTAGCAGTGCCCATGCATAATAAGCAAATTAAATATGCACACAACGAAATACCTGGGCTTGGCTGTGGTGGCTCCCTAAGTCTTGTGGTGGGTGAAAAATTTGGAGGCCTGGGTGTGTCTCTCCAGGTGGCCTGGCCGCGGTAGAGTAAAGCTAAAACAGCATGGAGGACTTGGAGTCCGGATGCTCCTGTGTATGCAAGAGAGAATGAAGGAAAAGAAAACCGTGTTGTAGAGTTAAAAGGAGGCTTACAGTGAGTCTATCCAAAAGTGCAAGCTGCGTGTTTTACCTGGGGAGCAGTTCAATGGCACGTCCCAAAACGTGCTGGCCAGACATGGATTTCGGAATTGGGCTTGGCGTTGCTCGTGTGTGCTCATGAGCGCACGTATATGAGTCTGGTCATTTTGGAGTAAAACCGGGCTCTGGTGTTGAGTCCCAGTCAGACGCGCTGCTGCAGGCTGAGTGCGTCTGCAGAGCAGGCGTCTGTTGATATGGGGGGTGTGTGTGTCTAAAGGCCAATGGGAACACAGGGAGCGTTGTGGCCTGATTGGTTCTCGCGTCAGAAATGCGGAACCAACTTGATGTAACCAGGAGAAACCCTGGGGGCATAGTTACCACTCCAATCGGTTATAGACGAGCCGGGAGATAGTCGGTAAGGTAAAGAGACCCACTGAGTGGCACCAAGCTCACGATTGTGTGCCATAGGGAGAGCGCCCTGACATGTAAGTGTACTCCGGTAGAGGAGAATGTATAGAGGCCCGCGGGTCAGTCTCTGGTCAGAAAAAATGGGTGTGTGCTAGTTATCCAATCCGGGTGGACACGGAACTGTGCTCGGATTGGGAGCAGTGCCATGCAAAGAAAAACGGCTGCTGCATGTGTCAGCACAGTATCGGTGGTAGCAGACAGAATCGCCTCCGATGTGTTATGTTGAGGAGTACTGTACTCCGGATGTGGAGACTGTGTGCAAGTGCGTCTGTTCAGTCCCTAGTCAGAAAAACTGGGTGTGTGGTGGATATCCAGTCCGGGCGGACCCGGAACTGTGCTCTGATTGTGGGCAGTGTCATGCAAACTGGAAGAAGTGCTGCATGAGTCAGCACAGTATTAGTGGGTAGCAGGCAGAATTGACTTTGGTGTGGTACACAGAAAAAAGTACTGATGCTATGTTAAAGTATGTCCATGTGTGCTGACATACTGTGAATGGGCTAGGTACTCAGAGAAATCCGAGTAACAGTTGAAATCGCAGCTAGAACAATATCTTGCAAAAACAGGTTACCTTACTGTAAGGCTGAAGTGCTCTCAGGTTGAAAATGGGAGCCCACTGATTAACTTATTAATGTAAGGTCAATAGAAATGAGTGAAATATGGAGAGAGGTGTGTGTTCTCCATGGGGAAGTTGTTTGTCTGGGTGTCCTGGTCAAACAAATCAGCCCCATTAATGCGGGAAGATTTGTTGTTCATTAAGACCATGTTCTATCGAGTCCAACCTGTATATCCACCTACATTCTAGGTCCAGAAGTTGACCATGAATATTTGGACCATTGCGGACTCTTTCAATGACCCACCATCTAATATCTTGTGTGGGGTTTATAGTCATAATGTCGACAAAAAAATGTCGACAGACAAAAATGTCGAAAAAATAATGTCGAAAATAATAATGTCGACATTCTATACTTTTAATGTAAAAAGTCATAATGTCGAAAAAAAAATGTCGACATTTTTTTTTCGACAATATGACTATAAAACCTTAACACTATCAACACCTCACCCAACACCCTCCTGCAACCCCCCCACACCCCACACCACCACCCTCCCACCCCTCATATGCAACACATTCTAATTATTTATATATTTATTTATTTATTTTTTCAATAAATAAATAACCAACAAAAAGTATCATTTACTATGGGGGGGTCCCCCCCCAACCCCCCCTCACCCAACACCCCCCTGCCACCCCACCACACCCCCTAACCACCCTCTCACCCCTCATACTCAACACAATCTAATTATTTATTTATTTATTTATTTATTTTTTCAATAAATAAATAACCAAAAAGAGTCTAATTTACTATGGGGGGGGTTCCCCCCCAACCCCCCCTCACCCAACACCCCCCTGACACCCCCCCACCCCCCCCCAACCACCCTCTCACCCTCATTCCCAACACATAGTAATTATATATTTATTTATTTATTTATTATTCAATAAATAAATAAACAAATAAATAAAAAGAATATCATTTACTATGGGGATGTCCCCCCCAACCCCTCTCACCCAATACCCCCTGCCACCCCCCACCCCTCATACTCAACACATACAACACAACAATAAATATATATTTATTTATTTATACAACATTTCGAAAAAATGTCGACATTAATGTAAAATGTCGACATTTTTGTATGTCGACATTATTGATTTTCGACATTAATTTGTCGACATTTTGACTGTCGACATTATTGATGTCGACATTATGACTGCACACCCTTGTGTGGTATGTTGTTTCTCCATATAGTGTTGTACCAGAGGAGATGTGAGATTTTTGCACCTGATCTGTGACCGATGTTCGGAGATCCGTGTGGCATTGTGGCGCATGGTTTGCCCAACATACCGTAAATTGCAAGGGCACTCTATGCAATACACCACTTGGTTGGTTTTAAAATTAGAAATGTTGTTAAGGATTCAGGTTTTTGTCCAAATTGGAATTGTTGTATTTTGCATGTGAATTGACAGACCGAGCAGGACCCACACGGGTAGTGTCCTCTTAGTGGTCGTAAATTCCAAAGATTACTTTGCGGAGATTTTTTCATGTACATGGAGTACACTAAGTGCTCTCTAATGTTGCGTGCCCTTTTGTATGCAAAATGAGGTTTTTGTTGGTCCGGGAGGCAAAGTCTGACAATTGGCCAGTATTTATGGACAATTTGTTTGATTTGGAAGGCATGTTGGCCATGGGTGATTACACATGTAATTTGATCTTGAAGTACCTCACGGGTTTTAGGAGTAAGAAGTGAGTCCCGGCATGTGAAACGTGCCCTTTCCATAGATCTGGACACCAACCTCTTGGGGTAACCTCTTTCATATAATCTGTTGCTGAGTAAATCAGCGTCGTGATAGAAATCATCTAGAGAGGTGCAATTCCTGCGTATCCGCAGAAATTGTCCGTAAGGTAAGTTCTCTTTGATGTGTTTCGGGTGATCACTTTGGAAGGAATCACATTCAAATGATCATCATATTGTCTTGGATGTAGGTATGGCTTCCTTTATGGATACTTTACTTCCCATATTCTCTTAGGTATAGGCATTCTTATGGGTACTGCACAGAGTCGTTGCTCTTCTTCTTGCCTTCTGATTGGTGTAGTATATTCCACCTACTTTGGTTCATACTTCTTAAGTAATGTAGGCAGGGTTGGTAGAGTAGGGGTTCTTGGCTCCTCCTCTACACTCCCCTCTCTGGGCGATTTATCGACCACTCTCACATCTTTTTCCATATCCAGGCATCCTAGTCTGAAAAAGTTCCTCTTAGGGATCCATATTTTTATGACTCCCTTCAGGCATCCAGCTGACTTCACATGCTCATCTTTGTTCCATGTCATGAGTGTGCACTGTCCACTTGGACTGCAGTAGATCATCTTCCTACATATTTCCTGTGGTCCTTTGGATACAGGAACTTCGTTCCCTCAGGTGCATGGATGCTATACTTCACAAAGTCTCAGATCTCTTCATCAGTCATGTCTTTAGGCTTCCATCCTGGTTCAACATCGATCATGATCTTCATCCATATGGCTTTCTTTGCTGTCTTCTTACACTGCAAGATTATTATCTTGATCACACAGAATCCAAGCATCAATAGCAATAGCAATGCTCCAAGAAATTTACATATCTGCCATCCATTGTGGACCCCATGAGAAGATATTTCCAGACCAGCTGTCATCAGCAATATCTTCTACTTCTTCTTTAATCTGACCATGAAGTTTCGTCAGCATGTTTATGGCCTCTGTCAAAGTTCCATTTCTGTCATCATGAGAAAGTATAAATGTGCAACATGGTCTCCAATTCTGGCACAAACACCTCCATCCTTGGCTGTAATCATGTCCAGGACATATCTGTTCTGGAGAGCCATTAGTCTTACAGCTCTCAGTTCTTCTCTGATTGCATTGAATCCTTGTATAGTTGTGTTAATTATCTGCAGAAATTTCTATCTGGTGATTTTTTTTTTTAATTGTATTTGGTTAAAAACTTTTACAAATTCATATACACACTACATCAAATATTACATATTCAAATTCAGTTACATACACACATATGATTTACCTAAAATCAAAATACAAAACAATTCACGTAATAAAATAAGAATAAAATAAGTGATATTTTCAAACAACTTAGTAAATAACATATTCCTCATAATTCATTTCCTTCAACTTAAAATCAATATTAGCCAAAATCAGAGTTAGTCTAATGGTAAACTTAGAACTTTCTCCCCACACACATCTTTGCCACAGAGCTTCTGAGACAGAATGAAACATGAGTGCATAAAGTTCCCGAACATAGAATGTCGCAGATCCTTGAAATGTTCACAATAAATAACCAGATGTTTGAGGGTCTCAAGGACTGTAGCATCTTTACAAAAATGGCATGAACCCATTGCAAATTTGTTATCACATTTACCCCATTGCAGCAACCTTTCATTGGTGTGAAGTAGGTTCAGTTTATATCCAAGATATAAATAACGACCTGAAGCAGATGGAAATTGCATGATATATCTTGATCTGTAGCCCCACTTCCTTCTAAACTGGGCAAACTCATAATAAGATCTATATGAGCCAATTCTGTCTGCCTGACAGCTCCAATAATACAGGTGCAGTTTCAATTTACAAATAGGTAAACCCAATATAAGATCTTCCCTCGAGATCCCCAGCAATACCATTAGACCATTCATTTTTTCAGCATAGCCGGTTAATGAACTCACACAACCTAAACGTAGCTGTTCATTCAAATCTTCGTAGAGTGAATTACAATGTGGTTTGAGAATTTTTGCAAAGTTGTTCAGTAGCCACCAATTCCGTTTGGCAGAGAGTGGTAGAAGACCTAATTTGTGACGAACTATGTCATTAGGAAAGGAGGCAGCTAAACCAAGTACTCTTTTCCAGACTCCTCCTTGTAGGGTATCCAGTATATCATCCACCTCATGTAAACACATGTCTAGAATGTAAAGAATAGATGGTTCAACTTTTAAAAGATAGAACTGAAGGACAGGCAGAAGTGAGAATCCACAGTATTTCACCATAATTAATCTCATTTGAGAGACTAAAGGTTTGAATTTACCTTGGATTTTCTCCTTCCACCAGGTCTTTGAAAAGGAGTCTGATACAGGATACCCCAAGTATCTGATTTTTTGTGCTATTTCAATTTGTATACCATCAATCATCAATTTGTAGGAGCATCCTTTTTTTTTTCTTCCATCTGTTAGAATCAAAATCTGAGATTCAGACTTTTTAACCCTTAAATTATGGGCTGCAGCATAACAGACAAATGCATTGATCTTATTCTGCAGCCCAAATGGGGTTTTATCAAAGATAAGGAGGTCATCTGCAAAACCAATATAGTTCAATTTAATACAGCCAATTTTGATTGGATAGATAATTTCCTTCGCCTAGCATTCCTCCACATCACAAATATACAAATTTAACAACACTGCTGCCAGCGTGCAGCCCTGTTCCAGCCCAATTTCCGAAGGAATAAGGTCAGTGAGCGCACCTTCCTTGTTTAGTCTCACTCTATAATTGGTGCGAGAATGTAACAAGTTAATAAGCACCACCAGATGTTCTGGAAAGCCCATCGCCAGCATCTTAAGCCATAATAGTTCTCTCAGCACAGTATCAAATGCCAAACTTAAGTCAAGAGCTGCCATGTAGACAACTCCCATATAGTTATGATTGGTGTCCATTGGATATGTGATACCAGGGTAGCATTGAGAGAGCATCCCATGGCTTTTTGATGCTCAGATCTAGTATTATTTAGGCAGTGATCTGGTAGGTCGTATTTAGACTTGATGTAATTAACCCACTCATCAGCTGATATACCATTTTCCTTTTGACCCTCTTTTGAACCATTTATCATCCTTAGGATTGACCAGATTTTACGTGTATCACTTTTAAGTAGATGGTACATCATATTCTGATTATCATTTAAATAGAGTTTTACTTTTAAGTTATTCACCGCAGTTTTGTAATTATAAAGAATGTTCTTTTTTAACAAATTATAATTTTGCGGTTCAAGTGATAACTTAAAAAGTTGTCGAACCTTATAGTTTTTGAGCTTCTTTAATCTAAAAATGTCTATATTAAAGATATGTATATGCTGTTTCTTGTTCAAAGCAGGTTTTCTTTGCTTTATCATCTTAAGTAAGTGATAGTCTATCCTCTTAGAAATGATTGTGTCTAATCGTACTGGGTCAAGATTGAAAGCAGACATGATTATATTCATTAATGGATCGGCTTTAATTCGACATATTGGCTGATGGCAGGTTGAAGGGTTCTATCTGACAGATAGGCCTGCCTGATCATTTTCTACCAATTGCAGGACCTGATTGGGCGTAAAACCCAGACATCTAATTTCAATTTTACAGAAACTGTATGATGGTCGCCAAATCCCAACTTCTTTATGTCAATGGTATCAGATGAATTATGAAGTATCGAGGATTTAAAGAAATGGTCAATATGCGAGTACAATCCTCCTCAAGACCATGTATGGGTGCAATCCTTCTCTGTAGTGGGGACTACTTGCATATCCCAATTGAGGAAGAAGTCCACCCATTTTTTCCCATTCTTTACAGTACTAGAAGAGGTTAAAGATTGCTGCCCCAAACGCATTTTATGAAACAAACAGGAGGAATTAAAATCACCACCCACCACAACTCCCACCTGGGTGTGTCGAGTGAATGCACCTTCTAGAATTGCGATAAGAGTATCAGTAATTTCATTGAGCGTGGTTGTGCTCCTATTCCAATAAATGTGCTTAATTAATAAAGGGTTATCACATAATAAACTGGGGGTTAGTTCAATGGCTATTACAGTTGCATCCTTGTAAATAAGTTTTGTGGTAAGTTTGCAGGCATTGTTAACAAGAATTGCTAGCCCCCTCCCGAAGGTCTACCCTTTTCCCCTCTGGAGGCAGGCTGTGAGTGACATTCAAATGCTTCCACAGTAAAATGTATTACATGCATAGTTTCTTGTAGTAGGATAACAGCAGGATGGGCATTTCCATCAACAGTGCCCCACCATCGATTGAAGTTAGCCAGCCCACAGCTACTCCACGACAGACATTCAAATGGTATTTCATACTGCACTAGGGTGGCGCTACCGAAGTCACCATGGGCACCACCGTGGATAAGTTATTATATCCAGAAAGTGCAGTAGCCATGGCTAATATCTGCTTAACAAAATCTTCATTGATATGTGGTAACTGAACATGCTCCGCATTCTGATTTACGATTATAGGGGGAGCAATTGGTTTTTCCAAGAAGGTTTTGGCCTCTAATTCAGAGTGTATAAGGAATGGAGTCAAACCAACGGACCCAAAATTCTCTTTCTGCTCCCAGCCCAATTTCATAATGAACCTGGAGTAGAAACCACATGTCATCCTATTATTGTGATTGGTCGCTACTCTTACCCAATCAATATCTTCTGAGCATAGTGTTCTTAGACAAGGAATCGTATGGAAAGCTTTTAATAAAGAAGAGCAATTCAGATTTAGTTTTTACATTAATTTTTGGATCACTTTCCCATCCCAATATAAAAGGCTGGTCTTGATTTAGGTCAAAATCATGGATTTCATCTTTTTGTATAATACTTATACCACTTGTCACTCCAGCTACAGCTGGGGAAACCATTCCCATAGGGATCTCAGTAACCTTTTTTTTGGTATCTCAACCTTCATCAGTGGTGGACTTGCACCATTATTAGCAGGCAGATCATTCACAGCAGGCACAGTCTCCTTGGATCGTAACGGATCCCTACCCAAAACCCCCATCATCCATGGCTCACCAGAGGTTACTTTATCAGATAACCCCCTAACTCTTGATTCCAACTTGCTAACCTTTAGTTCATCTTCTTTTTTTGTTTATTAAATGTTGTTTGCTTGTGAATCATGGGATAGAACTGGGAGAGAGACATCTGCAGCCCCCCATCATAGTGCCTGGAGAATCGGGGCTTGTTGGTGTTGTAGTTTTATATTCCTTCTTTCCCCTATTTCTTTTTTTGATAAAGTTCATACTCCCATCTTTTTTATCCCTGCCTTGTTCACTGTTTTTTTCATCTTGGTTTTTTGAGGTGGGTTGAGGTCCAATAATATCTTGGATTCATCATCCAACTGGGAAAGGTCAATAACCACCTCATTCTCAAAAGTGGCAGTCATTACTTTTGATTGGGCCGTTAGCGATGCACTAGCCTGTTTCTTTGCCAAGGCATTTGCTTTAGCCCTCCTTTTCTGTGCCCTCCCAGCAAGCCTTTTTTCTTTACGGGTTAGAACTGCTCTGGGTTGAGATAACGGTTCACATTCAGTTTGATCCGATAGTTTAGATTGCCCCATGACCATACATTCCTCAGAGAGATCAATCAGGTCAGTCAATGGGCAGGGAGTATCCAGACCTTCTGGCTTACCACTAGACTCATCCAAAGGTGTAGGGACCAGAGCCAATGATTGTGCTGGGCATGTGTCTATTAGTTTATCCAAGTGACGTTTTGAACAGAGGTCAGCACTTTAAGTAATTCAACGACATTTTCATCCGTCTGTGTGTGGATCATTTTGTGTACTATAGGGGTCATTACGCTTGCAAAAGATCACTTTTTCAGCGTAGGTACACCAAAGATACCATCAAATTGGATGGCATTATCGACCATAACGTTCTTTTTGGTTTGCCTTTCAGAAAGGGCGGCCACAGCATCACATGCGAATAAAAGGACTTCAATTTGATTGGTTTTGTTTATAAATTCCCCAATCGCTGCTCTCATAATTCCGATCTCATAATAAGAACGCTCACGGCCCTTATCTAACAGGTCCAGAATTCTTGCCAGTACAGGTAAATCAGGACTTAATGATGGGACATCAAGAGTAATGCTCTCCGGACGTGCTTCATTACTGGAAGCTTCCTTATCTCTGTCATTCAAGCTAGACTGAAACTCTTGGATGTCTATAATCATTCTACCATTAAGTGCAGTTTGAGCGTTTTTTTACAATTAGAGAGCTCACCATAGGTTTGCTAAGGGAATAATTAATCTCAAGGTCAGTTTCCCATACCAATTTTGACTTTTCACCGCCTATGACTCCAAAATTAGATTTAGATGCTGTGTTTATCTTTTTTAGGGCCTGGTTACTCATCATAAATACGTCTTCTCTCCTGACCATTCTCTGATTCACTGGCGTAGATGGGCTAAGAGAGAGTCGAACACGCTTACCCAATTCGGCTTCAATTGTGGGGCCCATCATTGAGCAATCGATAGTATCATCTTTATATGATATGTTAGTAATACTATACATACCATTATCATTAGAGTGCAATTAATCTATTTGCAGGGTACCTGTTTGATTACTATTATTCAAGTCTTTCAGCTTGAATTTCGTGCTTGGTAGAACAGCATCAATATCACTCTTAGCACAATTAATCATGGTGGTCACATTGAATTTAGAAGTAATACCCATTTCTTCTAAGATCCTTGGTTTCAGATCTAATGGTGGGCTTGTTGCAGTTCTACCCATTACCTCACCCACGTCTGTTAGCATAGCAACTGGTAACACAGGTAGAACCTCACCCACCTCTGTTAGCATAGCAACTGGAAACACAGGTAGAACCTCAATAGGTTGTGATAAATCCTCACTATCAGGATTATGATGCTGTGTGGTTTGTGGTTTGTGGATCCATAAGTTTCCTTCCACTGCGTAACCCATTCACCATTCTGAGGCGAATGTGAGTATAATGACACGTTATTCGCTACAGAAGGTAAGAGGGAAACTAGAAAGAAAATGATCACGAATCGGCAGCCTAACACAGTTAACCTTTAACCGCTAGTACAGAATAGCATAATCAGCCCAAAATGACAGAATTCCAACTCCAAAGATATCATTAGTCATTGCCCCCACATTGCTATAGCATAGCAGGGATATTACTCACAAGTGTCTAAAGTCAAGGGCCCCTTGCACCCACCGCACCGCCGAACAGCCCAACAGCATACACTTTCAGACACTTCCGGTGCACGCGCAGTGCGCGTGCCCGGGTCAGGTATAGTGTCAAGTGTCCAATCACGGCAGGTGCGGGGCAATACGGCACAAGAGGATTGTGGCTGTAAAAGAGAAGCAACGCTTCAGTATAGTGCCAGTAAAAATCTACCACGTTACAAGACGCAGCGTAGCATCAAGCGTAGCATCAAGCATTAAACATAATATGTCAGCCAGTAGAAGTGGCAAAAAGGCAGCAGTCAATATTTACTTTCAGACGCTTCCGGTGTCCAGACTCTTTTGACTGGCGTGGCCCAAAGGGGGCAGTGAGTACGCAGGGGTGCATGAAGTACCTGGTGATTTGTAACTACTTTGTATTTGCTCCGACCTGAATTCTTGGCATAAAGATCATTCTGAACACTGATGAGGTATGGCTGAACAGCCTGTGTTCATACGGAATGGCATCAAAGAATTCTATTGATTTAGCAGAGAAGTAATCCTCTCTCTTTGTTCGATTTATCAGCTCCACAGAGCTTCTCCTCCTTAGATGAGCATCTGATTTTGGAAAACTTTCAATGTTCAGGTCATCTTTAGGAATCACCAATGCAGGATCATGGACGTTAACTATTGTGCAAATTCCTCCCCAGTCTTTAGGCTTTTGATCCACACGCCCAATAATGATCCATTATTGTCGCCGTTCCATGCACCATTCCTGGTGCATCGAATATTCATCCACAGTTCTGATTTTCACCCATTTTTCTTGTACCTTTGTTCCTAAAGCAGAACTTAGAACTTTCTAATGGTACTATCTGCAATGGTCCTCACCTGTCTTCGACCCATGTCAGTAGTTTAGCAAGTCTTGGCCATAATGGCTTGCATAACATTTGTGCATTCTCAATTGTTTCTTTATGGTATCCAATGATCATCCATGCGCTACAGATTACCACTCATTTTTTCCGTCCGTCTGGTGATAATACTGTTCCCCAAATTTGCATTTGTCCTCTGTTTTTCCATCTGTGAGCTTTGTCTGCAGTTTTTCCTTTGACATCAAGTTTCTTATTTATTTCCCATCTAAAACCAGCTCCTGTCACTCCTGGCTTCTCACATTTGATCACAATACTCCTTGTTTTTGCATTGTTTCTTGTCTTCATATCTTGTATGTTGTCATCTTCATTCAGATCTGTCTTTTCAGTTGCCCTTTTAAGAGAAGCATCGCTTCCCATAAATTGACCTCTTGTCTTACAAAGTGCTATGTGCGATAGGCAATTTGCGGTATGGATATCAATTTCAATTTGCAACATTTTTGACTTTCGCATGCTGTATGGCAGGAGTGCACATACGAAGCAGTCTTTCTCTGACGTCCTTCTTCCAACTTCTTTCATGTGATGGTACCATATATTGTTTCCCAAGTGTGCTGTGCTGTCTAAATAATGATTCAGTTCATAATTGTCTTCTTTGGTGCTTCTTTTAATTATCAAAGTCTTTTTGTAGTTTGCTACAACCTCATCTCTGAACACATCGGTGTAGCTTCTTCTGGCTGGTTGACTTGCAGGACTATCCATCCGGGTTTCCTGAGTAGAAGAAAGTTCAACAAGTCTTTCTTTATTCCTCTGTCTCTTTCTGGAAATGGCTATAAACGGCCATATTCATTCTGCTATCATCTGTGCATGTGATTGTCTTGTGGAACTTGTGCTTGGGTTTTTTGTCACTGGATCAGGTGTGTCTGCATGTATTATCTGTGTGGGTACAACCTTTGTCAATCCCTTATTGTGCTTGTTTCACCGATCCTGTCCCAGGCATTCGAAAGTAGTGTTTGAAGCAAGTACTATATGTGATGTATTGCTAAAAACATCCATTTCAATCTCAGGTATCTGTCAATTTTTTCTCGGGACGGGATTTACTACAAATGGCCTGGGTTGTTTTGTAGTTGCCACGTTTACTTTTTCTTTCTGCTCCGACACGTATATAGGAACTATCGCATCATTTGCTCCCATGTAGAAAGCAGTTCTAACTGTCAGTGAAAGCATTATTATTATGACTACAAAACATGTGTAAACAACACAATGGCAAGTTAGCCGGCAGCACCTGCTTCTAGGGCAATGTGACCGCCTGTCCTCTTGTGGCAGCAAGAAGTTGCTGCTGTGGTTGCCCCTCTCGATCATTTGATGCTAAGGAAGGAAAAATATCTTTAATGACACTGGATTTTTTAGATTTATTTCTGGAAACTTGTTGTTTTTTGCAGCATTCGCCCTCTATCAGCTCGGCTGCTTTCTGGAACCAAGTTTTCTCACCAATCGTGGTGTAAATATTCCTTTATCATGAACAAAGATGATTTCTATGAGCTGCGATGAACTCTGCTTCATTTACTTGTTCCCAATCGATACCTCGAATCTGCTTCAGACCTGACGACATTGTAGCTCCCATGTCAGCATGAACAAAGTTTTAGGTTTTATCACTTCCTCGATCTGTCCCTTGGAGAAAAGTTTTATTCAGACCTCGAACTTCTCACAGAATAAGCGTTTACTTGCAGTGTGACACCTCTCAAGATTTCATTTAATGCTACATTGTTTCTTGGATCCCTTAGAAATGT
The DNA here is from genome assembly GCF_040938575.1 of Ambystoma mexicanum. NCBI lineage: Eukaryota > Metazoa > Chordata > Amphibia > Caudata > Ambystomatidae > Ambystoma > Ambystoma mexicanum. The sequence goes on along the minus strand of NC_090933.1, from coordinate 533,575,629 downwards.
GTGCACATCAGTGTGTCTTCCAACAAGATGCGGGTATTTTTCAATCAGACAATAGAAAACCACACTGACCAGTCTATGTGCTGTGTCGGGTGATAGGGACATTTGTGTTTTCTTCACTGAACTCAGGTAATTTCAAAACATTTTCAGTGATGATTATAAGCAGTCTAACAATTTTCTCGTTGTCAGTATTGCCAAGAAAATCTGGTATGCAACAAGTTTTCCCCACCAGTCGTGGATAAGTACACAATACCAACTAAAAGTAAGTAAGTATGTGCCTAGAAAGGTCATCACTGGGTAACACCATGAGTAACTCCAAAAAAGAGCTCTGTCTGGAGCGAGTCTGGATTCTGGATTCTTTTCCAATTGCTATGTCCACGATCGAAGTTTGGCATATCCTTAATTTTATATCAAGGCTTAAGTGTGCCTCAGTCCAAAGTTAATAACCTTTTTCACTTTTCTTATCAAGGCCTTAAGCATGCCTTAGTCCAAAGTTAATATAACCTATTGTGGCTCTCAATAAAGCAGATCTTCTCTTAACCCTGCAACTAAGATGCACAGAGCGTTCAAATGTGTCCTTTTAACCTTTTATTTGTAGCTACAAAGGGAGTGTCCAAATTAACCCACAGTCCAAATACAATTTCTTCTTTCTTTCCACTTGACAGGCTATGCGTCCTTCTTCCTCATTATGGATCTCGTCTGCACGTGCTGTGGTTCTTCCCCGATGATTGTAGCTTTTTCACGGTGGGGTGTAAGCAGAGTTGTCTCTCTGGCGTAGATCTTTGTATCACCCAGGAAGATCCAAGTTCTCCTACCCTACACTTTGACAGCAGATGGCATGACGTCCTCGACAATAAAAGGAATGTGAAAGCGGGGCATACCCCACTTTTTCCTTGTGTGGTTGCGTATCAAGATTTGATCTCCTGGGTAGATTCTTGGATGCCGAAATTCGGGAGTTTGGTGTTGATGAAGCATCTCCTTCTGTATTCTATACTCCTGTACACCCTTGTCTGTGCAACTGTCCTGAAATCACAGAAAAACTAGATGTTAAACAGTTCAAGTAGTTTTGCAATTCAAGTCCTAACAATTCTGATGTTGGGTGAGCATCACTTCTAACTAGGGATGGAGGCATTAAAGGAGTTCTCATTCTCCTGCCAGTCACAATCTCGTGCGGCGTAAGATGGTGGTCAGAACCTGGTTGGTTCCTTAATGCATACAATGGTAGTGGTAGGCAATGCAACCCCACTTTTTTCAAAGTAAGCTTCAACTTAGCTATTCTTTCCTTTAACATGCCATTGAGCTTTTCACAGATACCATTTCCTTGTGGATGATAAGCCGAAGAAAGTGTATGTTTTATTCCAAGCAGCGAAAGTGATCTGCTCGAAAACTGCATTAGCAAAATGCGGTCCATTATCTGATCTCATTACTTCACACACCCCATCTGGGAAACACTTCCTGTACCAAAAATCTGGCTGCACAGGTAGAGTCTCTGTGCATACATGGATCTGAAGAAGGGACATACTACAACTAAAAGGTATCTGTATCCATTACAAACTTGTATCATTTCAACATAGTCTATATGCAAGTGCTGAAAAGGGCCATGTGGTCTTGGGATCCCCCACCCCCACCCTTACTATGTGTAGTGTGTGCCCAGCCGTGGACCACTGGCAAATAATACAATTTACCATAAAGAAAGCAACATGTTCCATTAGGTTAGGTACAAACCAATCCTCAGCAATGGTTACAGCAAGATTTTCCCTAGTTGTGTGTGCTGGATAGTGTAATTGTTCTAGTGCTACTTTTAATAAGGCTATAGGCATTATTGGTTTCCAGTGCTGTCTTGTTAACGCTTCAGAGGGGTTTAAGGAACACCATCTTCGCTTCCATAAGTTCTTTCCTTCTTGCGGCACCTTCCCTTGGAGTTCTACTATCTGTGTTTTAGGCATGCGATTATATCTTTCGTCTACATTTAATAATATCGTAATTTTTTCATTTACATCACTGGTTTGAACATTCATCATTTCTATGTCTGTATTTGCTACACGCTTGGCTTCAGGGTCTGCTGCTTGATTTCCACGTCGATAAAATCTCTCCCTTTTGTGTGAGCTGCGCAATCTAATGACTGCTATGCCCACTGGGAGTTGTAGTGCCTTAATGAGCCTATCTGATAAGGCTGCATGCTGCACTGGCATGCCGTCTGCTCGGAGATAGCCCCTCCTTTTCCAGCGTGCTAATTCTGCATGTACCGTCGACCTCACATAGGCGGAGTCGCTGTATACTCTCACTTCCTGGTCTGCGTGATTCTTGACTGTGAGTATCAACGCCAATAATTCTGCAGCTTGCGCTGAATAATGAGATGGCAATCGAGTACTCACGAGCACTCAAAATTCTCCATTTGCCAGATGTTTCACTACCACGTCGCCTGTATATCATTGCCCATCATTTTGATCGATTCTGGAAGAACCGTCACTGAAGACTATCTCTCCTCCTGTGAGTGCCTTCTCTTTTACTCTAAGGAGCTCATCACAGAACTCTTCATAATTTGCACAATCGTGTATAGCTTCTCCTTCTGTGATTGGCTCAGCTATAAACATAGCTGGATTCACTATTTTACATTGGACTATTTTAATCGCTGGTGTTGATATGAATACCTCATAGGCAGAAGCGCTTTGAGTAGTCAACATGCCTTTTGGTTTTTCCAAAAATTGCGAACAATGCATGTTCAACAAATAATGTCATGGAGCATCCCATCACTATGTTTGTTGCTTTCTTTATAGCGCACGCAGCAGCTGCTAAACTTCGTTCGCTTGGAAAGTGACCTCTCATAACTGGGTCCAAAATTCCACTGTAATTTGCAAGGGGTTTGTATCTGGTAAGTACTGCTGTCATATAAGCACCATCTGTGTGTGAGAATAAAAAGAATTCCTAAGCATAATTAGGAATCCCTAAAACTGGAGCCGTGCAAATGGCTTTTTTCAGTTCGTCAAACCCTTCTTCCATTTCCTGAGTCCACATGATTTTTTCTTTCACTGCCTGTGCTTTCATTAATGCCTGCAAAAGCGGCCTCGTGTACGAGCTGTAGTCAAAGACCCATGCTCGAACATAATTGCATAATCCTAGAAAACTCTGCATTTGTTTATCATGTGGGGCATGGCTGTTTTTAAAATGGCTTCAGCTCTTTCAGGAGTAACTTTCTTTCCCTCATGTGAAATCAACTGGCCTATGTATAACACTTCTTGTTGACAATATTGTAACTTTTCCTTGTCAACCTTATATCCTTTGTCAGCAAGTATAATCATCAGCTGAACAGAATCGTGTCTGCACTCCTCTGTGGTGTTGCAAACTAAAATGTAATTTACGTATTGTAGCACAATGCTTTCTAAAGCAATATTGCTCAAGTCCATCTGGTTAAAAATCGATGGGGACTTACAGTACTCCTGGGTCAGCCTTTTGCTTTTTAATCGTACTTGTCTGAAAGTGAACAATGTCGAATCTTGTGAGTCTTTATGCAATGGGATTGAGAAAAACACATTTTTCAAGTCAATCATGGTGAAATATCGTGCATCAACAGGTATATTAAATAGAATCGTGAACGGGTTAGGGACTAGAAGAAACTCAGCCTCTACAATCTTGTTTATTGTCCTTACATCTTGTATTAAACACCACGACCCCCCCTTTGATTTTGTAATAGGGTATACTGATGTATTACATGGTGACTCTGAAGTCACTAAGATACCTTGGTCCATCATGGTGGAAATTGTCTTGAAAATTCCTTCATCTGCCTCTTGAGACATGGGATATTGTCGTGCTCAAGGTAAAATTGCTCCTGGTTTTAATTTAATCTTCACTTCCCCAACTCCTTTCAGTAAGCCTACATCATAGGAGCCTGTAGTGCACAATGATATTGGCACTTTTGCCATATCTTCATCAAAAGATTCAGGACGCTTCTTTGTTAGCATCATTCTCTGTGGGAGCTCTCTCTTAATTGCTTTGACCCAATAAGTGCACATTTCAAATATCAAAAAATCGTCAGATCTGTCATCCCCAAACAAATCTTCATCAGTGACATCAGTTAGTCTGCGGCCTTCCTCAATGGCAATTACTATGCACCATCGTCTACCTTTGTCCTCAGTTGCATCAAGCAAAGCCATATTTCCTCGGACTATAGCTGCTTCTAAGGCTAAGGGGAAAATGTGCCCCTCTTCTTCATCCATGGGCATCTGTGGTCTAAACAGAAACTCATCTGGCATTCTTGTGGTTTTGCCTACTAGACCTAGCAGCCATGTTAACAAAATGCGTATCCCATAATGGAACACTTCGGGTTCCAATGGTATTGGTCTAGGCGCTATTTGTCCTGCATATGCCCTGATCATTTTGCACAGGTTTAAATAATGCATTCCCAGTGTTGAGCATACTACGCCATCGTCTGTAAATGAAATGGTCATATTCATTTTTGTCATTAAATCTAGTCTTAATATGTTGACCGGCGTTTGCCTTGAATAAAGAAGTGGCACCTTCATATCACATTCTCCTATAGAGACTGGTAATTCTTCTGTGAAAGGAACTCGACTTGTAGCTCCTGTAAAGCCCTGAGTATTCATCGCATAGCCAGACATTAAAAATGTGCCCTCACGTATACACAAGCATCTTGCACCCGTGTCCACTAGGAGGGAGTAAGCTTTGCTGCCTATAATTACATCTATCCTCGGCTCCTCACAAGGAGGATCCGGCGTAATAGATAGGACTGAACACATCAGGTCCCCCAGTGAGCTGTCCGATTGCGGGTATTGAATGGATTTCCTCCATCAATAGTGACACCTCCTATTCTACGCGTCATAGGCTGCTCTGCATTTGTGTTTTGCTGAAGTTGCATAGGAGATTTCTGCGATTGTCCTTGCAGTTGATTACCTGTCACTTGCTGTGGTTGCAGGCCTTGCTGCACTCTTGGTGTTTGCTGCTGCACTGTTTGATCTTACGCAACTCCATATCCGCTCTGCTACGAATATGTGGTGGATTTGGCATTCCCTGTCTTTTAAACTGAGCATTTGGTACCATCCCTTGGCTTCTTCACATACGAGCTACGTGCCTTGTCATTCCACATGTCCAACACACAAGCGGATGTCTTCCCATCTGCCCATTTTGCATGTTTTGATTACTACTTCAAAAACTCTGAAACCCTTGCTGGTTGTTCTGAAAACATCCTCGATTATTCTGCCAATATCCTTGATTACCTTACCAACCTCTCTCTTGATATCCCCCTTCTTTTGGACCATACCAATTATTTGTCTGATCAAACTGTCTTTGGTTATTTATTTGCGGCACAGATACTGCTTGCTGTGGGTTTGATCCGCCCACGTTAGTTAACATTTCCCCTTCAATAGCATATTTGTATAATTTTTCTGCACTAACTTTGCTACTTCACCTTTTCGTGCATCGTCTTTTTTGCGATTCTTATACTGTAGGAGTCTGCAATAATATGCGATGGTCAACTGAATTTCCATCATCAGCTCTTTCACCAATTATGGCGATTAGAAGACATTTAATATCTCCTATAGCTAATGTATTCCCTCCTGTCATTTTTTTCTAACTCGTGTATCCATTTTCCAGGACCCGTAGGTAAATTTGGGAGTTTACATTTTAAGTTTTCCCTGTCCATTTGGGGCCATGGTATACACTGTGGTCTGGCTTCTCCTTTTTTTAACAGGGGGAACTGCAATGTTCCAAACGCATTCTCATCTCTCATCATTTGTCCATCTACTGCTGGAGTAATATTTCCACATCACCGTCTACCTGGCTTTGACCTTAGCCTGCTTACATAGGGTGGAGATTCCCCCCTCTGACCATAGGGTTGCCCCTTATGTCAGTCTGACTGTGTCAGTGGCTGTGATGCTGCCTTAGACATAGGTAATTTTAAATCCGACCATCTTACTTCTTTATCCAAAGGCGTATGTTCTTCTAGCTCACATATGAGACTCCTAACTTCCCTCGAGTCGGTATCCCTATCTTCGTCTGATAGTTCTTGTGCCCAACTTGTGCAACTCCTCTCATCGTTATCTCTTTTTATTGTTAACCTGTCTAAGGAAAGCTCCTTTTGTTTCGTACTACAGGAGGCTTCCTCCGTGTCATTCAACTGCTTGCTCTCAAGATGATCATGTTTTCCTTTCCTTTGTACTTCTGTCTGGGCTTGTATTTCATGATATACTTTATCAATTGTTTCCCCAATGCTTTGTGAATCAAATTCGTGTTACAGATTTACTCCAGAAGTGCTTGGATATGGCTCAGACTCGGGAAAGAATTCCTCTATGTCTTCCCAGTCTATCCGTGGATTGGGATCTCTTACTTCCCTTTCCAAATACTCAAGATCGCGTGCTCTCTGTCTCCTTTTGCGTTCCATGTGATCATCAACTTCTCTGCGCTTTCTCGCCTCTTCTCTTATTTTATCTTCCTCTTTCCTTTCCTTATCCCTTTGTTCATTTGCCCTTCGCCTTTCCTCATCCCTTCGCCCTTGTATTGTTTTCTCTCATATCCTTTCTTGTTCATTAGCTTCTCTTCTTTACTCCTTTAGTCTTTCTTTTTCCTCAACTGTTCTTCTTTTATTATCATGTTTTCTTTGTTCTTCTGCTCGCTCTTGTTTTTTAGCTTGCTCATCTTGATATAACTGCTCTCGTCTTTGTCTATCTTTTCCTCTCTCTACTTCATCTCTCAATCATTCCTGCCTTTCTTTGCCTCTCCTGTCTTGTTCATCTTGACCTCCCCTTTGTCTTTTATCTTCAATGCCTTTACCATCGAGTTTAAGTAAAATCTGACCTCCCTACAATTCATTCTGTATGAGCACTATCTCATCAGTTTGATCCTCCTCTCCCTTCCATCTCTTTGTTTCTCTCCTTTTGTCTAGAGATGTATTTGTTTGATCACTTCTCTCCTTATCGCGCCTCTCCTTGTCCCCTGGGACTTTGGAGCTTATATCTTTCTCTGTGTCTTTCTCTTGGCCCTCGTCACTATTTTGCATAGGTGATTCATATGACGGATTGCTGTATCCCGTTGCTGCTTTAATTTCTCTTAATGGGTATAACCCTTCATCTTTCTTAGTCTTGTCTGTCATTTCAGAAGGAGTCGGCGGAGCAGAAGGCTGTTCACCCCCTCATGGCATATGTTGAGTATCCAATCTAAAAGAGGCTCCTCCTCCTTTTCGTGTTCATACATTTTCCATTAGAAGCGACCCACACTTCAATCGACAACAGCCTTAGGGATTATGCAAGATTGAGCAGAAACTTTGCCAACCAGCAGCCTGAACAACATGGGACAAACTCCCCCAGAGAGACTACAATTGCCTTGATAAAGACCCGTTGGGGTTGAAACACGTGTCGGCTGACCACCTTTCATTTACCACATGTCCACATTTGGGACAATAAAAAAACACATGTGAAGACACAGCAACCTGTGTGGGATCCTTTTATTGACAAGGGTCGAATATATCTTAACTTACTGCAAGGTAACCAGGACCGTTTTGTGTGAGGTATATATGAATGTGTTAGCGCTTGCCACAATCTATTTACTATAAGAATTTGGCTAGCTTCATGATTGCGTTGCTGCTTACGTTTCTTGTATCTGTACATGTTTAAACGAACTAAATATCTTCATCACGTCTGTGGCATATGTTTCTTCATCTTGATCCCAAAATGTCATTATCCTTAGTACTAATTAATTCTTCATACATCGTCTGCCTCTCAGGTCTGATTATCTTCAATCTATGGAATCGATTCAGTTTCGTATGATGTCACCATTCATCCTGGTCATTCAGTTCCTTTGTTTCATCAGGAATCACATTCAAATGACCATCATATTGTCTTGGATGTAGATATGGTTTCCTTAATGGATACTTTACTCCCCATATTCTCTTAGGTATAGGCATTCTTATGGGTACTGCACAGAATTGTTGCTCTTCTTCTTGCCTTCTGATTAGTGTAGTATATGTCGCATACTTTGGTTCATACTTCTTATGTAATGCAGGCATGGTAGGTGGAGTAGGGGTAGTTGGCTCCTCATCTATAAAGTGATAATGTGAAGGGGGGCCCAGATGTAAAGTCAAAACCTTGGGGTCCACTCTGTGAGTCTGGCCTTCCCCTCGAAGAAATTATCACAGGGGCATCCTTCTTCTCAGACTTCTTCCCCAGTGGGATCCAATCTGAGGTAGTCTTAGTATCCCTGGGTTTCTGGGAGTCTAGACTCTCAGAGGCTTATGCTAGTATTCCGCACAACACCAATCACTACTTTAAAGACAGTGTGCTGATCAACGGAGTAGACACTCTTGCCCTTAGGGATAGTGGAGACAGCAGAAATGTGGTGGATTCCACATAGGTAAGCCCATAGGAGCTTTCCAGAGCTCCCCTGATGCCCACCAGGTTTTGAAGCCCCCCTCTCAAGTTCCCAGTAATGCCTTTAAATCCAACTATCAATAGTACAGTAGTAAGGATTCCTGTGAGGGTTCAGAGGCAAGTCCATGGAAAGGTTTTGCTGGGCATGGGCAAAGACCTCAGAGACTTAGGTCTTGTAGGCAACACAGAAGAACAACCATGCACAAGGTCACAAACAGAGGCTACCCTGGCCAAGTCCAAGGCTGAGCCAAAGCCAACAGGGAAACCCACGTCTAACGGAGTCAAGAACCCAAAAAGAGGGAAAGAGAATATTCCCCCTAACTCACCTACCACTGAGGTGGAGGTAGTTGACCAAGCACCTGAACCTGATGAGGAAGAGGTGCCTCCTAAAATTCACAATCCACATGATCATCCTGAACTCCAATGTTTGTTGGTTGAAGGTGGTCCTGATAGGGAAGAGTTTTGCAAGGGCAGACGTGAGTGTCCATCTTTGGAAGGTCTTAGGAGACAGGCCTGCTCCCAGCTTGAGGGTGAACCTCCTTGGAAGCATAGGATTGATTGGGAAGGTGGGCTAATGTACAGTGAGCCAACAGAGTCTACTGAAGTTTAATATAGGAGGATGGTGGTCCCCCTTCTAGTCAGACCCTTCCTCCTACAACTGGCAAATGAAGTTCCTCTAGTTGGTCACCTTGGGATCCAGAGAACCAAACCGAGGCTATTCATGCATTTTTACTGGCCCAAGATGGGGATTCAAGTAGAAGGCCATTGTAGGAATTGTGCCACTTGTCCGATTTCTGCTAAGAGTGGGTCAACAATCCATTCTCCATTGGTTCCAAACCCTGTGGTGGGGTTGCCATTTGAAAGGGTAGGGATTGACATTGTTGGTCCCCTTGACCCTCAGACATCCTCTGGCAGTAGGTTTATCTTGTGCTGGTTGATCATGCCACCAGATAGCCTGAAGCCATCCCATTGGCAACTGTGACTCTGCCAAGTCAGTTGCAAAAGCATTGCTAGGCATTTTTTGTATTAGGGTTGGCTTCCCTAAAGAAGTTGTGTTAGACAGAGGTGTGTCAGCCAGAGGCAGCAACTTTATGTCAAAGTACATGCAAGCCATGTGGAAGGAGTGTTGGGTTACTTATAAGTTTTCATCAGCTTATCACCTACAAACTAATGGCTTAGTTGAGAGGTTTAATGGAACTCTCAAAAGCATGATTGGGGCTCTGGAAGAAACCCAAAGGAGAACATGGGCTCTCATGTTGCCATGATTCATTTTTGCCTATAGAGAGGGACCTCAGGAGGGTGTTGGTGTCAGCCTCTTTGAACATCTTTTTGGTCACTGTGTGCCATAGTCAAGGAAGGATAGGACCTCCCTACTCCTCCTATCACTACCAATGTAGTGGACTATGTGTTGGGATTAAGACAATGAATGGTCCTCATGATGGCTCATGCCAGTGACAAGTTGAAATGAGGCCATGCTCTGGTGGAACATTTGTATGACCAGAAAGCTGCCCTTGTTCACTTTACCCTAGGCCAAGAAGTCCTGATCATGAATCCTATAAGGCCTAGAGCCCTATATAACACATTGTCAGGCCCTTATACAATTGTGGAACAGCTGGGTAAGGTAAACTATTTAGTGGACCTTAAGAGACCTGGACAGGCCCCTAAAGTGTTCCACACAAATAGGGTTGAAATAGCAGCACTAGTTTTAGCATCAGAGAGGAAGAGGAATCCGAGCCCCTACCTGACTTGTTCCAAAGCAGCCCTTCAGATGGCTCCATTGAGGGTGTCCATGTGGTCCCTCACCTGAATTCTACCCAGCAAGAGGAAGTAAGAACATTGCTTAGGTAGTTCTCCCCCTTGTTTTCTCTGGCTCCTAGTTTGACACCTTGGTGCACACAAGAAATTGAAACAGGAGACAGTGTACCTACCAAAGGTAGGGGGTACAGGATGTCAGATAAGGTGAGATCTTACATCAAGATGGGGGTCAACAAGATGTTAGATCTTAGGGTGATTTAACCCTCTAGTAGTCCATTGTCCAGTCCTGTGGTTCTGTTGCCAAAGGCAGGTACCTCTGCACTGAGGTTCTGTGTGGATTGTAGGGCTCTGAATGCTGTCACCAGGACAGATGCTCACCCCTTGCCTAGAATTGGTGAGCTGGTGGATACCTTGGGTGCCTCCAAGTACCTCAGCACATTTGACTTCACTGCAGGGTATTGACAAATAGCCTTGGCAGAACATGCCAAGGAAAAGACAACAATCTCAACCGCAGGGGGTCTTTACCAGTTCAGGGCAATGCCCTTTGGATTGAAGAATGCACCTGCTACATTTCGAAGGCTTGTGAATCATGTCCTAAATGGGTTGAATGAATTCTGCTTAGCATATCTGGATGATATTGCAGTCTTCAGTGCCACCTGGGAAGAACATGTGAAACACCTTGGAATAGCATTGCAGGCTATCAGAAGGCCCATTTGACCATAAAGGCCGTCAAGTGCCAGATTGGACAAGGATCTGTGGTCTACCTTGACCATGAAGTAGGTGGAGGGAGGATACAGCCTCTACCCACTGAAGTACAAGCAGTACAAGATTGGCCTACCCCCACTTCACAAAATCAGGTGAGATCCTTGTTAGGTCTCACTGGGTATGATCGAACATTCATGCCAGACTATGGCACCATAGCTGCCCCTCTGACTGCTCTCACCACTCCAATGAAACCTAAGAAGGTCTCTTGGTTGACCAGTGTGAGAATGCCTTCACTGGCCTAATAGACTTCCTGTGCCAGGCCCCTTTCCCCAGGGCCCAACTACAAATGTGCTTTGTTTGTGCAGACAGATGCCTCTGACACTGGGGTAGGTGTTGTACTATCACAGATACATGAGAAAGGCAAGGAACACCCAATTGGATTCATTAGTCGCCAGCTTAAAGACAGAAAGCTCAGGTGGTCCACTGAAGAGAAAGACTGTTTCTCTGTTGTGTGGGCCCTAAGGAAGCTGAGGCTCTACCTCTATGGGACCCACTTCACTGTGCAAACCGACCATAATCTCTTCAAGTGGCTAATGAACATGGATGGAGAGAATCCAAAGTTGCTCAGGTGGTCCATAAGCCTGCAAGGGTTTGACTTCATCATTGCGCACAGGCCAATTGTCCCACATAGCAACGCTGATGGGTTGTCCAGAATGTTCAGTCGACCTGAACATGAGACTCAATCAGGGGTGGCGTGGATTAAGTCCCCCTGTCCTTAGGTCTGGGAGGGTTGAGTGTTAGGAAAGATTTCCCTTTAGTGCAATCTTTCCTAACACTTGTGAACCCCCCAAACATGTTGCTTTTGTTTGGAGTACCTAACCTGATTTTTTCCAGTAGAGCACAGCCTTTCTTGCCATTTCTTGGTAACATTTTATATATGTGCCAAGCACCTTACAGTACAGAGCATAGAGATCCTCTTGTTTTATGACTCTAGCCTCCCTCTAGGGCCTTGTTGGTGGTTGTGCAAGTGTGCCTAGGATGAACTGGTGGCAGCAGTTTACTTTTAAAGTATTTTTACTTTATTTTTATGGAACCTACCAGGTTTACCATGTTTGGCCCAAGACTGTGGCTTGAGCCGAAAAATGGCCGTGCCATGAAGTCTTTTGTTCTGTCCTTTGGCCATTTTGTCCCTTTGCCTTCCCCAGATCGAGAGACCTTGGTATTCCTTATTTAGGCATAGCACCTCCCGCAAAAAAAAAACGCAAATTGGCCAGGCTCCTGCATCTCACGTGTACTAGTGCCCAGGAAGAGGGTTCGGACTGTCTGGTCCTAATCCACACTACTGGTGCAGTATGTCTGGTAGCCATGAATGACTATAACCACTGTGGGCCACGATTGGCCCACATCTGGCATGCATGCAATAGAGCAGATCTTCAATTAGCTTTCTGAACCTTGGATAAGAGAAGGGGCTCTGCATCCATTCCAGGTTGATCTACTGATGTTCACACCGAACCTCATAAAGAACCAAGTATCCTTAAGAAGAAAGCAGACTCGAGGAACCTCTTGTGATGTGTTAGGAAGGTTTGGCACCCTGACCCCGCTGTTGTCCTGTCAGACCCTTGTTTCTTCATCAAACTAAGAAGGCCTGCAAGGGAGCTTTGCCCCTTTGGAGTAGTGGGAACAACTACTCTCAGCTTCTCCTACTTACCCTCACAAAGAGCCTCTTCAGAAGTGTTCCTGGGACATCCAGTGAACTGATTAGCTCGACACAGGGTATAGCACAGGAACGCTGTGGTCCCAAGTTGAGACTCGAGACTTGGGGAATCGCTAGCTTGTGGTCCTGGCACCTCTCCTGCTAAAACCCGTTGTCCTAGCTCCTTTGGGATGCAATTTACAAGAGATTTCCTCTCCACAAGCATTTGTGGTCCCTTTGTTGCCCCGCTGTGGAGAACATCGCTGAAAGTGCCTGTTGTTTGTGCTTTCCGTGTCCTGAGATGAGCCACAACAGAACAAACCTTCTTCTTCCTTCATGGGCTGAGAAAAAGCAAACGTTCCATCCCAGCCGATCATCCCGTACCACAGCTGCTGAGGGCCGGAGGGTCCTGAAACTGCAGGGTTAACACCATTAGGCGAAGCGGGCTAGACTACCAAAGTTTGGTCCAGACTGTGTCGAGGGATGGTGAGTGGTTTCCTAACTTAGCGGTGGCTCCTGGCACATCCATTCTTTTTTACGCACAAGTGTCCCTCAAAAGATACTCGCCTTGGCTGGGATAGCCTGCGCTTCCCTGCTATTCGTGAACTCTGAAAGTCTATTTATCTGCAAGGGTAGACCCCCTTCTAGGAAAAGGGACTTATTCTTCATCCCCTCAAGCCCCTTCATGAGCAGCTTCAGCCCCCTGAAGAGAACCCGATTTTTCATTTACGCATGACCACGCATTGTTAACGCAAAACTATACTTTGAGTGCTAGGCTCCTCTCTTCGTAGGGCTCGACTACATAAGTTAGGGATTGTTGATGAAGGACTGCCTAAACTGATATCTGTGTTGATTTAATCTCTTTGCTGTTAGAGGTTGTGGTTATTTTCTCCCTCCATCATCAGCCTTAGGCTAATCGCATTATTGTGTATATGTTAGTGTATGATCCTGTGTAGTATTGTTTCTTCATAGCTGTGGTTTAATTGTGTTTTGATTATAAATCCTATAATAAATGTATTTTTGATACATTTGTCTAAGAGTAATCTGTAGAGTTTTACTGTGTGTGTTCATTGTGGGCTTCCGATCTCTCTCACTCCTCCTGAGACTTAGGGCCTCATTACACGGTAGGCGGTAAGGCACGGCCCTTACCGGCATGGCGCTATTAACGTGTCCGTGTAGGAAGCAGACCGCTAATAGCGTCGTATCACGAGTACGCGGGCAGGAGCTTAGCGCCATGACGGTAAGGACACTAGCGCCATGCCATTAAAAGCCATGTAAAGGTCCTTAGCGGCATCGAGGAAAGCGCTGACAGCACTACCGCCCTCCCACAACACGGCATTAGCGGTGACCGCTATTAGCGATCACCGTAAATAAGCAGAACCGGAAGTAGCGTCATCGCACAGGAACGGGAAATAGCACGGTGGCCATCTTTAAAAACACAATCCATTGCCATTCATTGTCCCCAGGACCTGCAGTCACACCAGAGCCTTCCAAAATTCTTCACAGACCCACTGACAATGCCCAAGGCAATAAAAAAAGGAGCAGAGCGGCAGCGAAAGGACCGTTTTTCCAATGAAGAGCTCACAATGCTAACCGACACGTTTGCTGCGAATGCAGAGGTGCTGTTCGCCAAAGACATGCGGCCTCCCACCCTAATTAAAAAGAAGGAGATCTGGGTAGAGGTGGCCTGTAAAGTCAGTGCATTGGGCTCCACCCCCCGCACTGTGATAGATGTCAGGAAGCGTTGGGACGATCTCCGCCTCCTTGTACGCAGCATCCTGGCTGCCAATCAGAGGCTAGCCATGGGCACAGGAGGCGGTGGAGGACCCCCAATAAAACTAATGGAGTGGGAGGAGACCTGTGCAAGCACCATTGGGGTTGAAGCAATTGAGGGAGTAGGCGAAATGGAGCGCGGTGTGCCGACTTCATCAGATGGAGGTGAGTGTCCACACAAAACACTGCACTGTGAAACATGAGGTAATTCCCCAAATGTGACCCTTAAATCATCTCATGGATGTGGCCATCATACATACATGCACACAACCCTGCCCATATGCGGTTCCCATCCCAACACACACACATGCATGCAGCACCAAAGACACCTGTCCCCCAGACTCATGCATGAATGACCCACCCAACAGTTCTACGACCTGTATGGACAAACATGAAGTCCAAAGGCATAGAACAGCATGAACAACATCTGCATGAAGCACGTTGACCAACCACCAATGCCATCCCTCGCTTTGTCCCCCACAGGCTCATAAACTGACAGCGATGAGCAGAACACTGCGACGCATGCCCCACCCGGTAAGAAACAATTCTGGGGAAAGGATTCTGGCAACATGGCCTGCACGTTGAGGGGCACAGGAAAGAGTGCACTCCGCAGAGGGCCAAAACCACGAAGCCACCCACGCCACCAAGACATGAATGTACGCCAGAACCAATTGCAGCACCCATTCAAGAAATCCCACCCACGCACGATCCACCCGCGGAAGGAACACTGTCTGCTGCCAATAGCTCCATCGGTGAGGCAGCTGCCACTACACCGATGTCCGATGTGGAGGACACCTGTAACTCACCCATTCTACAACATACACCAAGCCCCCAGCATTCACAACACCCGAGCCCACGCCCGACATCACATTCCAGCAGCCATGGCCAGTCTGGGGATGAAATCGTGGCAGGGTGCTGGAGTCCACTGGTGTCATCACCTGATGCTCGACCAATACAACAAGGTGCGGCACCCAGCGCACAACGCAGACATAGCCATAACATGGCCATCATCAGACAGCGGCAGGAGGACATCACTGCGCTGGTTGGCGAGCATGTGGATGAGGCTGTACTTGCGAGGGAGGAGTGAAGGGAACATGCAAGGGGGTTCAGACTAGCCATAGAAGCCAGCACCAACAGGCTATGTGAGGAAATGTCACTTGTGAGGCAGATCCTCACATGCATAGCAGATGAGATGAACAGGCAGAACCCCCCACCGGCACCGCAACAACCGCGCACCTCCTCCTCTGCCAGCTCAAGGCAGACCAGCCCCCGCCGCAGGTCCTTGCTGACTATGCGGCGCACAGCCTCTCAACCCCCCAATGGTGGCAGTGGGGATGGGAACCAGGGCCAGTCAGATGTTGCTGACACATGTACAGCTATGCAGCACTGATGTACAAGCCATTCATGGGAGTGTTGTAGGGGGAGAGGGGAAAGGGTGTTTTGGGAGTGTTGTGGGGGGAGGGGGAAAAGGTGTTTTGGGAGTGTTGTGGGGGGATGGGGGAAAGGGTGTTTTGGGAGTGTTGTGGGAGGAGGGGGGAAAGGGTGTTTTGGGAGTGTTGTGGGGGGAGGGAGGAAAGGGTGTTTGCGTAGTTGGGTCCATGCACTTCTTTTGCTTATTATACATAATACACACTGGTGACATGAGAAATCACAGGAGTGGACATTTTTCGTTGTGTATGTGTGCTTTACTGGTGGACAGGCCACAGTGTACATTTCACCACAAAACCCAGTGCCCAAATACCCACATCCATTGAACATTGTTCATCCATGTGTATTAGAAATATTGGTCGATCAGATGCTGGCACACAGCACGTCCCTCCTGGGCATCACCAGCTGCATGACCTGCAGCCCTGTCTCCTCCATCCTCATCCCCATCATTATCATCCTCAGCAGGTGGCTACAGTTCAATGTCAGGGGGCATTGGCACATTCCGTCTGATACACATATTGTGCAGCATGACACATGCCATGGTGATCATGCCCATACAGGAGTGCCCCAACCAACCTGCTGAGGCACCGGAACCGTGTCTTCAAAAGGCCAAATGTCTGCTCAATTACCACGCGGGTACGGGTATGTGCACGATTGTATTCCTCTTCGTGCCTGTTCTGTGGGTTCCGTACAGGGGTAAGGAGCCACCTCTTCAGGGTATAGCCAGCATCACCTGCATGGGTGCAACAATGGGTATGTGTAAGTGTTCATATCAAGTGGAACCCGTACATATCACAGAAATCAACTTTGCATTATGAATGACATCCACAAATCCCTGCATGCATGGAGGCAATCAAAGTAACTGCAATGTGGGAAGGTGAGGTAGTCCATGCAAGTGGACATGCACCGTGCTTGCCTACGGCAGTTATTGCCATGTACCGGGTGAAGTCAAGTAATTTGTGTCTTTCGGCCCTGGCACCGTTTGTACCACACTGCTTGTGTACTGCCATTCTGTAGTTGATGTCCACATGCTGTCATGTGGCACTTCAGTAGTGGTGTACGGGTGTAGATTGGTATAATGGCTACAGGAGATCCCTTTGTATGCACTCAAGGGCGCATATCCGTTGTTATGCTGTTCAGCGTAAATTTCCAATATCCATTTTGGCTGCATGTAGCTGCATTGTGTTATAGAGGGTATGGTCTGATGTCCAATGTGCATGTGGATGGACATGGCATGTTTGAGGTAATGGATTAATTTCATTGTTGTGCAGCTTATTACTTGCATGTGGTTTTAATGCATCAGGTCCATTGTGGGCTACCTCGGGGGACAGTGGTGTATTTCTGTATGGGCATTGTTTATCCTGACTACTGATCTCACCCAGTTGAAGTATGCACCCCCCCCCCCAATTAGACCCAGTTGGAGTATGCATCTCCCCCCAATCAGACCCAGTTGGCGTATGCATCCCCCCCAATCAGAACCAGTTGGAGTATGCATCTCTCCCCCCCATCAGACCGAGTTGGAGTATGCATCTCTCCCCCCCAATCAGACCCAGTTGGAGTATGCATCCCCCCCCCAATCAGACCCAGTTGGAGTATGCATCTCTCCACCCCCCCAATCAGACCCAGTTGGAGTATGCATCTGCCCCCCCCAATCACACCCCACATCACACTGCCATGTGCTTGCTCTGCTACTCACCAAGTAGCCACGAACGTTGTCCAGTATGTCTCTCCATGTAACGTGGTATTGTTGCGTTCCGCAGGACCATTGAATCATGGGTTGATCCGGGTTATCGGGCACAACAATGTGTGATTATCTTGTTAGAGTCACATACCATTTGAACGTTGATGGAGTGGTATTGCTTTCTGTTTCGGTAGACTGCCTCATTGGCATGTGGGACCACCAATTCCACAAGGGTACAGTCGATGGCCCTGAAGCAACTTGGGATGCCTACAAGTGAATGGAAGCCAACTTTGGTTTTGGAGATCTCCTGGGTAGTCCGTGGCAGAGATATGTGTTCACTTGTGTGCTTCAGGAGGGCATCGAGCACCTGGTTCAGCGTACATGAGAATACTGGTTGTGATATGCCATGCATCTGCCCTACCGTATGCTGGTAGGTGCCTGTGGCCAGGAAGTGGAGCACAGTCACCACCTTCAGTAGAGGGGGGATGGCAGTGCGGATGTCTATGAGGCTGACAATGCTGTTGTGTATCATGTCCACAATGGTGGTGATGGTATCCCGGTCCAGACGGTACAGGGTGTATATCTGCTCAGAGGTTAGGTCGAATGGACTGTCTCTGATCTTGGGGATTGGTGGCTGTCTCTGAGGTATGACTAGGTGCACAGGTGGGGCTTACTGGCCCTGTCTCGCCCTCCTCCTCCTCTTGCGTCTCCTTTGTGCTGCCTGTTGTTGTTGCTGCTGCAATGCAATCATGTCCTCCAGCCCATGTAATGCTGCTAGTATTGGAATCCTTTTGGTGTGTGAATGGGTGTGGGAAGGGGTGTGGTGTGCTCCTTTTGTGCTGGCCCAGTCTCCATTGCCTCCACCTGTGCGGATTGTGGCCACCTGTGGCAGTTGGGAACACTGCACATGGCCCTTAACGGGTGGTTTGCGATGCCGGTATTTCCGCCATGCCGGTATGGGATTTTTGGGCCTGCTCCATGCCGCCATTAGCATGTCCTCATGTCTTGTGATCGACTCCTATTTCCGCCATGCCGCTATTGCCGACATGACGGGTTGCGTGCCCGCGAGCTTACCGCTATTAGAGGCACCGTTCTTAACAGCGCCGCTAACAGCGCCGCTAACAGCAGGTAGTCTGGTCGTAATTCACAGGAGCAGTTAGCGATGTCGGTAACCCTTTACCGGCATCGTTTTTCCGATACCGCCTACCGTGTAATGAGGCCCTTAGTCTTGACTGCCTGTCTAAACTAGGGTGACCTCCTAAACTTCTGCCCACCAGGTCAGAGTTTAGAAATCCATCTTAACAGTGTACAGTTAGAAGGATGGACTTTTGTGACTACACTTAGAAGGACACGGGGAGGGGCTACAGTGGGCTACAGGCATCTGATACTTGTTAGGGAGGGAAAAGCAGACTACTTCTTCCTTCATTTGTTGGTGGACCTACAACTGGGCTCCCATTGCATTTATATTGCTGCTCATTTAATATAATCTGAAATTGCAATGGGCATTGTTGAATACCTGGGTCTGCATCAGTGATGCCGCTGTTTGCCTTCTTCTGCCATACATCACTGGAATAGCTCTAGCATGCTAGAAAAAGGACCATAACCAGATGCACCTTGTGGCCAGTGCAAGCAGGGGTATGCCTTTGATGAGCATATTTAGCTTGAGACGTCATCCTTTTGCCACACATTCTCCATCATTGAATCAGTTTCCTGACTTTACAGGCTAATTCTAGGCACTGCCTAAGAACAATTATAGCCGACCAGGAACTTCTCTCACTGTTTTTCCAGATAGCAATATATTCTTCACCAACCAATGGACTGCTGAATGTTGGGTTGTTTACGCTGCTTTTCGCTCTGAATTTAAATAGTTCCCTTTTGCAACTATTGAAGTATAAGCTGTTCAGGTTCCATGATGTTCCCTGCGCAGATCTACGTGCCATCTACAAACATTTGCAGAGGCAACACGAGTAGTTGAATCTGGATCGCTTGGTGGCTAACATCTAAAGGCCTAGAGAGAGATTGCAGACCGTGCTGTAATCCACGGGTTACTTTCTGGTGTTATATTTCAGTGTAATAAATAAACGAAAGAATAAATAAATAAATAAATAACGTGCATTTAACACAAAATAACATTCAGAGCACCCCAGACTTGATTTTCGTCTGTTATTCTCTGTGTTCCTGTTTTTTTACTATCCCCTTCAGTCTCCTTCAGTGCTTTGAGACAGCTCAAGAGCCTTTATGGGACATGCACGTGAGCATGGTAGCAGTACGTGCTCCCTTCTCCTGTCTCTGTGAAAGACTTCCTCCTCGCCTCAGCTTTTTTGAACTGGCCAGCCTCAAAGCAATTCAGTTAGACATCCTCACATTATCAGTGCGAATTGACTTTTCATGTGTTCCACTTAAGGACAGGATATAGCACACTGAAATGGACAGGTGGGCCTCCGCTGCTTCATTGGAGGCAAATGTTGCATTTGGCTGTGTGGGAGTATGTGTGTATGTGGGAGGAGAAGGGGTACAAAGATGCTTAAACCTGTCTGTTTTACCCCTCACCAAACACAGAGAAGGCTGAATGCTTGCCCTGGTTGTCTCTGGAAAAGTCTTGAAGAGTGTCATATATGGTTGTTTGTTGTCCTTATTTATTTTCATTATTTGTGATTTATCTGTTTTCACCTTTGCTCTGCTCTACACTTTCCACTTCTCCCCTCTCCCATGCAGTTTTCCCATCTCCCTCTCCCCTGCACTTGCGCATTCTCAATGTCACGAGGCCTAGTGAGATCGTTGTTTTTGTTCTCCCTTGTTTCCCCTCCCTTGTCTGGTCGCGCTCTGAAACACTTGTGTACGAGCGCGATATAAATAAAATTTCAATATCAATATTTCAAAACATTTTGACTGAATGAACAAAAATTTACTCTCCAGTGCTGATTCAAAAATGTCTACTTTGGGGGTTTGGGTTGGTGCAAATAATTGTGGCTTCCATGGGTTTTAGTGTAATCCCACCAATGTTTTGAAAGGGTTCTGAAGGATTTATCTGCCTAGGTGCTGTCCAATTCCCTATTTGCAGTACTGCTGGTGAAACACCCAGGTCTTAGAGTCTGCTTTTAGGAAATTCATAAGGGCTTTGACAGGGCTTAATAAAATCCTAATGGCTTTCTGCCATACATTTGACAAAAGATTGAGAACCCTCATTGTAGTACCCCCTTGTGTGTGCACCTTCTGTCTCCTCCTGTTGGACTTCCTCTTCTTTCCTCCCTTGTGATTTAAATTAATTCTTAAAAAAATTCTGATCTTGCTACCAAAGGCCATTTTTTACTTTACAGGGAGTTTCAATCATTTTTCGTTTTATCTATCTCTATATTTATTCATGCCTTCCATCCTCCTTCAATTTCTTGATATAAGGACAGCTGATTTATAAAAGCATGTCACAATACACTGTGTTATGTCATGCTATATTATATTATTTTTGTTAGCCCATTTTTGCAATGCCTTCTCACTGTTACAAATCTAACAAGTGCTGTGAAGCAAGGGGAAGGTGACAGAGAATTCCAAATAATTAAATAATATACATTAGCGTCGCTCCGTTTAGGAAAAGAGTTTCGGAAAAGGGCCACATTGGCCAAAAGCGAAGTCTACAATACTTCTGAAGCTAGCATGGCCCTGATGCCCTTAATTAACAGAACATGGTTGCCACAGCCCAGGCTGAGATGGGTAGGAAAGGCTGGATTATGCAGATTTACTCCCCGAAGAGCCCAGCCTCAGGCAAAGAGGAATCCAACCTCCCACACAACTATTGCCATCCAAATAAAGCCCATAGCTGGCCTCAAGAACTTCCAGGCAGCCCTGTCCATGTCATCACTCCCTGTGGAGCCAGAGATCAAATGCTACCCACATTTAAGTGTGCCTGTAATTCCCCTCAACTTTCCTGTTTATAGAGTGAAGCACGCCCCTTTACGCTCACAACAGAAAAAAATACAACCTGCAAGGGAAAAAGGCACAGGAAGCGCTTGCAAAGGTAACAAGTGTTTATTTCCACGAAACAGAAAAATATCAGCCAATGACTCTGCTGTACGCGAATGATCTGCCAACAAAAGTATACAAGCAGAATCTTATAAGGAGGCACAGTGTCATAGGTGATATCATCGTATACAGTGAAAACCTGCGTGGCTGGTTGGTGCGACCCTATACATGGTCGGCCTGCTCCATAGGGGATGCCAGGTCATTGGTCACAGCCCAGTTCACCTGTCTTCCATCACATGGGTCTGCTGGGCTTGTCATCTCCAAGGAACCAAGGCCGAAGAAGCAATTAGCTGCATTTGTGAACAATACTACTCTATCATTAAACAGTGCACCTGGCAGGCTCGAGGACTGGCACTGGGGGAGTTTCGAGGTGACACTGACCCACACATACTTCACTCATTCCTGATCGCTTCAATAGCTCCCAAGGCTTCCACCCTCACTTTTGAACTATAATGTATCTCTCCCTGTACCTCGCTCTACAAAAAATGTCATTATAAAATAAAGGTGGGACACCCATATTCTCAGATATTTGTGGTTGATTGGTTTATTGTCGGTGGTCTGGGGTCAACGGGTATCCTGGAATGTAGGGGTCTCAGGACTAGGGCAGTTGTAGGGGCTATCACTTGTAGTTAGCTGGGTGGGGATCGGAGGTCTGCTATGGCCTGTTTGTGATAACACGTACACCAAGGCGACCAATACTATCTTGTGGCCTTGCAGGGCACATTCTTTTTAGAACAAACATATTGGCAACAACCTTAAAACAAAGAAGGGTTTCTATGGGAATCAGCGGTGTGAGCCTCTCTAATCAGCGCTTGGGCCTATCCAGATTCCCATTCAGGCTTGCAGCCTGTGTCTAACACACTAAATATGCATGGCCGTGCAGGTACTATGCTTTAACTATTTCTACTAATATCTTCAAAAATGGTGTTCGCTTGTATGCATGCACTATGTCTAAATGTCTAGCTTGCATACAATATTATGATTGTGTGGGTATTTTTAGGACACCCGCTACCCCCTGGTCTATTATAGTTCTTTCAATGGGGCTTGTCTCACCTTAAAGCACCTAGGGAGGTGGGATGGGTGTGATCCCTTCCCAACAAGAGTCTGGCCATTCAGGCCTAGGGAGTAAGTTGCTTGAATACACTGCCGGAAGGCCTCAAAGCCTGTTCTTAATGTGCCACACGGCCTCTGCATACATGCCTTATAATGGACAGTTGACCTCATAGAGTGTGGCCCTTAAAGTTAAGTGTCTCCTTTGATCTAGCTAGCCTGCCATGCATTTTTACCAACCTTACTTCTAATTTAGTTCTCCCATATTGTATTCCAGTGACATATTTACACATTTATGATACTTGCTCTCTCCTCACTTCCCGAGGCCATTCTGGTATGGCTCTGGTGGGAGAGATCCTTGTGCCAAACTCTCATTATGTGTTCATCATCACATAAGCAGCACACAGCCAATTCCTAGCTCTGACACCTCCTTAAGCAAGCTCAGCTTTACCAGAACCCCCCTTGTCTATCGGCAGGAGGAAATCCAATATGATTTTCTGGTTGGTAGTGCACAAGACATGTAGGAACTCTTAAGCACACCTCAAAGCCATCAATCATCCACAATATTACTTAATGTAACACCAGATTCACTATTAATGGCCTCCAAGCAAGATCTGCCAGCCAGTAAGGGACGCACTCTTCCCTTATTTTGATTACCTTTTTTTCTGTTAACCTGTTGTAGAGCACTCACTGCGACTGATAATTCCTTCTGAGAATGGTACATTGAAAACTCTCTTTGACAGAACATAGAACCAAGAAAATCCCTATTAAGATGCACCACACTAAACCATGCTTTTATTTGCATTGTTATATATATGAGGAATTCATTTGCGAGTGCACCATGGTCCAAAGCATGGGACTTAATAGCTGCAGCAACAACATTGCTTATGTTTGCATCAAAACATGCATGGACAAAGGCTGCTGTTTTTTTAAGAAGTGGCTGTGAAGAAGGAGTTTAGCGATACACTGCTTATCTTTGAAAGGCAAGAAAATAATATTCATGTGATTATTATCCATTTAATATGTTACTGCATGTTTCCAGGGCATGACAGGCCTGCTTATGTTGGTGTTACATTACAGTAGACATCAGAGATGTTATACACTGAACGGCGCACAGCGTGTGAATTATGAGCACGTTGACTGATATTACATTCTATTTATATTCACTTTTCTTTGGAGTATTAGATATTCAGAGGCCAATTCCTCCAGATGAGCCCCTAATCTCATAAACTAGAACCCCTCATGGGATAACATGACTACTGCCCTGCAGGTGTACTGGGATAGGTATTGGTTTCTAAACTGCTTCTCAAGGCCAAATAGCAGTAATCACATCCATAAAGGTGAAACAGGCACAACGTTAAAGGTGCTGCAGGTAAACAGTGTTACAGAAATGTCAAACGATTTTAGATACAAGCTTTATGTTGGGGATTTAGCCCAAATCAACAGACTTGCATTGTTAAGTTGATTGAAAGGTCAATATCTTCAGTGTCTGGTAGATTGGTAAATGCATTCTTAGAAGCAGTTGCCTTGATAAGACCCTAACCTCCGACCTTGGTAGAAGAATGTTTCTGTTCCATTAAATAACTTATTAAAATGAGCCCTTTGTTCACCGAATGTCATCAAAACAGACAGATCTTTTGACACAAGGATGAAGCTGCACCTGTAATTAAAGCTACATTGGCTAGCATAATGTGCAGCATAAAAATGCATTCATATTTAACAGGGGAAATACATTTTTAGTGGTCAATTTGGAACACTTGGCCTCATTAAAAAACAGCTACACATTTAGATTCAGTGGGAAAACACAGATTACATACATATAAAAAGGCAATATTAAAATATACGTATCATGCATACATTCACATATTTTATTAACTCTGTTATGAATGTAGTGACAAAACAACACATGTGTATCCAGATTAAAAATAGTCTTGTGAATCTGAATATATAATTCTTAATAACATCAAATGTCCATAAAGGGAATTATAAAATAAATTAACATTTCAATCCAATTTGGTTTCTCATTCGTGAGGATATGGCTATCCATCACCTTCCACCTCATCTACAGACCACCTCACAGGAGTGGCTCCTTCATTGCCGACATCTCCAACTTATTCTCCTCGTCCAAATTAGCACATTCTAAAAATGTCTTTCTCAGACATTTTAACATGCCTGAGTCACGGACTGGCAACCACACTCGAATCACATTTTTTGCACTGAATGGTTCTATGGACCTTAAGCAAATTGTGCTCTCCCTCATGCACAACAAAGGCAACACCCTACACTTAGTCTTCACATCAGCCCCCACATCACCTGTATTGTTAGGAATCTACCTGCCTGCTAGCCAGTACCACTGTATGCATCCATTCACAGACTTTGTTCATAGCATAACTACCATCTCAAAACCAGTGGTCGAAGTGTATGAAAAGAAGTAGTGGAATTATGTTCCCTACTGGTCTGCACCGCTCCCCACAAACCCCATCGACACGTTCCCTCCAATGCACAATACAAACCCCAAAACACAAGTGCCTGCTGTTTAAGGGAACGTCCAGTGCAGTGCACTGAAAGTGCAAGTTTCAACTTCTTCCTACACTTTTATTTTAAAATGAAACCGTTCTGGAACGGTTTCTTTTTCAAATAAAAGTATAGGAACGGTAAAACTTAACTTAAAGAAGTAGAGGACCACCGCTCCTGACCGCTCCCGCCCACTTCGACCACTGCTCAAAACCCATAAATGGCCATGACATTAATTACATGTTTTACTGCTGCAGTTTTGGACCAAACTACTTTCATGTTCTATTCCAGGTTTGGGGTTAAACGAGCTGATGCACTCTGGTAGATGTATGCTGTCCAAGAGGCAAAGGGCTGGGGAGGCATAATAAATACACTCACTTGCAACAAGTTGCAGTGAGCTGTAGAGACCCTGATTGCATTCACCTGTTAAAAGGTCCTGCAGCCTAGGCTTCTTACAAAGCGAGAGGCCTTAATTACAATACACAGCTGCATGCTACTGAAGCCGGGACTGGGCCTAATTGGACACAGCTGCCTCAGACTGCAATCAGCTCCACCCTGTTGGGCTATAGGCTGGGCTTTATAAGGTCACTCTGAGGATTAGCAAGTGTTCTATCGACTGCCTTTCCCTGCAGTCGAGTTCCTGCCTTATGCAGATTTTGAACCTTTCAATGAAATCTTGCTTTTAGCTACTGGACTACCTGCAGTAGTTGTTTTTTTGCCTTCTGTCCTGCTTGCTCTTAAAGATAATTCTTTTTTCTGAAGGTATTTTGACTTTCTTCAAAACCTTGTTTAGCTGTGACCACACTCCCTCCACCCCCCCGGCTCACAGACTCACCTTGTTTTGTGGAAAAGCACATCTTATGTTGCTTTGCAATCTACGTCTCATGCTTTACTTACTAGACTTCTGTCCATAGTTTAAGTATCTGCTTTTTAGTGTACTTAGTTTCCTGAACCACGTATTTGCTAAATTTGCAGCGACCTCTTGTCTTGTCTGTGACTAGTGCACTGAGTTTTATGAACCACATATTTGCTGAATTAGCAGCAGCCTCTTTGCTTGTTTATGACTAGTACACTAATGTCCTGAACCATGTATTCACTGAGTAGGCAGTGACCGACTGCCTTTCCTATGGTTATTCTTTATGTTTCATGATATTCCTAAGCAAAAACGAAGAGGTGATGGCTGGAAAGTTTAGAATGAATCTTAACCTCTGGCATTGCTCTGGGCAACCCTCGAGACCATTGTTCTTCACCTGCCAAGCCATTACAGAAGGGGAAATACCATATGCAAATCAGGCTTGGTCCCACCCCAAAAGGGGCAGTCCAGCCCAAACTGCTAGGTCACATCCCTTCTGCACGAGACCACAAGCATCCCCAAACATGTTCCAGCCTTGTTGGGCCTCATCAGTGAGGAGTAGCTTGGGTCTCTAGGCCCAGCAGGCACGGGACCCACGTCTGCGCATACCCGTCCCACCCGGGGTGACAAAGCAAAAACTAAGAGGTGATGGCTGGAAGGCTTAGAATGAATCTTAACCTCTGGCATTGCTCTGGGCAACCCTCCAGACCATTGTTCTTCACCTGCCAAGCCATTACAGAAGGGAAAAGACCATATGCAATTCAGGCTTGGTCCCACCGCAAAAGGGGTAGTCCAGCCCGCACTGCTAGGTCACATCCCTTCTGCACGAGACCACAAGCATCCCCAAACATGTTCGAGCCTTGTTGGGCCTCATCAGTGAGGAGTAGCTTGGGTCTCTAGGCCCAGCAGGCACGGGACCCACGTCTGCGCATACCCGTCCCACCCGGGGTGACAAAGCAAAAACTAAGAGGTGATGGCTGGAAGGCTTAGAATGAATCTTAACCTCTGGCATTGCTCTGGGCAACCCTCCAGACCATTGTTCTTCACCTGCCAAGCCATTACAGAAGGGAAAAGACCATATGCAAATCATGCTTGGTCCCACCGCAAAAGGGGTAGTCCAGCCCGCACTGCTAGGTCACATCCCTTCTGCACGAGACCACAAGCATCCCCAAACATGTTTCAGCCTTGTTGGGCCTCATCAGTGAGGAGTAGCTTGGGTCTCTAGGCCCAGCAGGCACGGGGCCCACATCTGGGCATACCCGTCCCACTTGAGGAGACAAAGCAAAAACAAAGAGCTGGGTTTCCAAGTTTATGTGTGGCAACTTTCCCTGCCTAAATCCATGAGGCCTTTTATGATTGTTGATCATTGTTTTCCTCTATACCAGCATTCACGTGGGCCTTCTAAGTAGTGCTTGCATAGCTTCGTGTACAGCCTCTGTCTACAGTTTCTGCTCTTTGCTTCATTTCTCTGCCTACCCTTTACTTGGTTATTTTTATCCACTCTGCTTTTCCATCTTGATTGCAATTTGGTCCACTGTTATGTCGCAGCTCTGTATCCGTATACCATGTGACCCTTGGGTTGGTCTCCATTAAGATCAGATAAGAGAAAGACTTTTGTTGTCTTAGTCTAGCTCGTTGGAGTCTGATCTCTCTCAGTGTATGGTGTCCAGCTTTACCATTGCACTGAGTACAAACATCTCATCAGCACATCCTACCAGTGGCGTAACACAAGATCTGGGGGCCCCCCTGTGAGCCATGCTGAGCGGGCCTCCCCCAACTTGGCAACAAATCACGGGTTGTGCCACACTCTGGGCTGGCCTAGATTACCACGCTTGCGCAATATGCACGAACGTGCTGCTGAAGGGATATGCCACACACTGCACTAGGAGAAAGATATAAATATGAGTTTTAATGCAATATACAGCACACTTTCTGAGAAAAATTTGCTAAAAAGCCACATTGTTTGCTATTGTATTGTAGGGTAACACCAATCCAATACATGCAAGTCACCAACAGTGCACATAATCATTAATGCTTTGCTATTAAAAATGCCATGCCACAATGAAAACATGTCCAACTGGCTGCACAATGTAGACCAGTGTAGACACATAATAACATTACAGTAAAGCATGCCAGGCCACATTAAGACATGCCTAGACTGATTGCACCAAAATGCCCATCGAAGCAATACATCTCATTAAGAGGAGACCACACATTCAAGCCTGCATCTCTGTGGCCTCTAACAACACAGCCAAACTCTTTAAAATCTGCAAGGAACTGGCCAATCCTGTTGCAGTCTCTACCTCTCCTGTTCCCTCAACATGCCCTCAGTATGACTTTGGCCTCCCGCTTCTCTGCTAAAATTCAGGACATTCTGTGCACTCTCCTCTTCCTTTCCCTCTTCTTCTCTAGGCCACCTGTGGCCATCTCTCCCTCTCTTAATCCTTTCTAATCTTTCTCTCTAACACCTGACAAGATTTCGAGACAAGTCCCATCTATGGAAGTGTCATCGAAACAGGTGCTCGCCTGCTCCTCCAGAACCATCAAGGACCACATTGACACACTTGATCCAACCTTGCCCGATTTCTGTAATCATTCTTTTACCAATGGAACTTTCCCCTCTCCCAAACTCTTGGAAAAGCTGGCCAACTGCCAGCTTACTCTCCACACTGAATCTGTTGGTTGTCTCCATGACCACCAGTCCGGCTTAAGAGCTGCCAGGGGCACGAAAACTGCGCTCCTGAACACCTATGAAGATCTGATCTCTAACCTTGATTCCAGCATTCCTTCTGTCCTCATCCTCCTTGAACTTTCCTCTGCTTTCGGCACGGTCAACCACGCCATCCTGATCAATCGACTCTGTGAGAACCTGGGCATCATGGATCAGGCCCTGGAGTGGCTGACCTTCTTCTTGGACCAGCCATCCCAGGTCCAAATTGGTCCCTTTCAATCTGCCACCTCTCTCTACCTGTGGTGTTCCCAGCGCTCTATCCTCTCATCCTGGTTTTTCAACCCCTACTTGGCCCCTTTGGCCCACCTGATCTCTACCTTCTCCTCTAACTTTCAGTGTTATATGGATGACACTCAGATTTCCTTCAGGCTCCCACCAACCTACTCTCCTCTCTCACTCATTTCTGGTGTCATCTTCAACTCCACTCTTTCCTTCTCTCCTCACATCTCGGACGTCGCCAAGAAGTCCCACTACCAGCTGCACCTCTCTCTAGGCTGGGCTACGGCAACAGCCACTTTCTCAATTGCCTTCCTCTACTCTCTGCCCTCTGCAACTAATCTAGAACAGGACTGCAAGACTTAGCCTTGGCCTCAAGCCCAGGGACTGTATCTCTCCAGCCATGACATCTCTCCACTGGCTCCCGGTGGCTGCAAGGATCAATTTCAAGACCCTTTGCATTGTCCACAAGGCTTTCTGGAGCTGGGATCCGCATTACATCCAACACTCTCTTCCAAAATACCTTCCTTCTTGAGCCCTAAGGGTTAGATGCTTCTCCAGGCAGAGCGTGGGGGGGTAGATCCCTCTCCCCTGCAAGTGCCTCCGTCTGGAATGGCCTCCATGGCCCTCCCAAAGTTGAGCCGGACCACCTGAATTTCCGAAAGCAGTTCAAAACGATCCTCTTCTCCTCTGCTTTCTTTCTCTCCCTCCCCTGCTGATCTACCTGACCTACCTGTCTGCTGCACCAACTGGTTGCTTGGCTATCCTCAGTCTCACCTAGTCCAGGCTCTTTCTTAATCTGTCACCCTTGCACTGCCTCCGGGCCTACCACACAGTTAGGGGCTGTAACTGTAACCCTACAGTCCCTTGTTCTCCTTGCACTACCTAGAGCCGTGCTGCCCTGGCTGCCCTTACTCAGAGCATTGATGCCCTGTTTTCCCCTCCCCTCTCCCTTGAAGTACCCCACTCCCTTTCCCCTTGTACTGCTCGTTCTCGCACTTGCACAATCTGAATAGCACAAGGCTTAGCAAGATCATTTGTCTTGTCCTCCCTCTGTTTTCCTTCCCCTGTCTTGTCGTGCATAAAAAAGTTGTGTAAAGGCACGTTATATGACTTATCATATTATATCATATCATTTATCACAGATGCCCAGAAAAATATACAGTGCTGCAGTAAGAAATGGCTAGACTGGCAGAACCCAAATGTTAGTATATCCAGGTAATTACACTTAGCAGGACTGCTTTATCAGAAAAGCCCAGTTAAAAAAAGTCATACCATACCTAGGAATGACTAAACTGGCTGCACCAAAATGCCTCTCTAGCCACTAATACCACATATCATGCCTGCTTAGCATGGACATGGATGGCCATTATGATGTATTGCACAATTCCAACCCCCCCACACATCCCCTCTCCCTCCCTTCCCCTACCCAACCTCCAAAATCAGCTCATTGGCCCAGAATTACCTCCACGCCCCTTTTCCTTGTCCCAGTGCTTTTGTATGAGGCTCTGTGCTTCATAGGTAAATACTGGGATAAGGAAGAGTGGGATTAGGAGTAATGAGGATTACAGGTAGCTAAGTCAGGCATTACCTTCTGGTACCTCTACCTCATCCCAGTACTTGTGTATGAGGCATAGTGCCTCATACACAAGTACTGCCTCATACACAAATACTGGGATTAGGAAGAATAGGGCTAGGAGTAATGAAGATTACCAATACGTAATCAAGACATTAAACACAAGTAGTGCTGCAACACCATTGAGCTGGCTGGGCCTCAGCACTCCACCGCCCCCCCCCAACCCCCTGAAATTGTGGGCCATGTTGACTTGACCTGGCTGACCTACAGAGCAGTTGCCAGACAGAAAAGGACACAGATGTTAAACGGCACCTGGGTTTCGCTCTTAACAAGGGCCCGGCCCAGCAATTACTACTAATGTACAGCATTTCACCGTTAGTACCTGCATTCATTTGCCACATTTTTTAGGCAATTGAAATTGTGATGTGGGTTTACTACTTGCAGGGGAGTGATTGGAAGGGTGGAGAGGGAACAGGAGACCAGCCATTCTCACATCAATCCATAAGTGGGTGCTTTCAGACTTAAAGGAGAGAGTTAATGGCTTGTAACATTGAAGCTGCACTAGAATAGTCTCATTAAAATGCATAAAGAAGCTAGATGCCCCCACACAAATAGGTTTGTTCCTCCCCACCACAAGTGAAGTTAGCGCCTCTCCCAACATTTGAAGGGTTAGCACCCCCTGAAATGTAGGTTTTATTGCACCCATGAACACAAGCACACACACCATTCACCATGTTTGTTTTGTTTGTTTGTTTATTTGGTATAGCGCAGAACCAAACCTGAAGGGGTAGCTGGGCGCAAACAGTACAAGATTACTTAAGAACTTAGTTACAGGAGGAATACAATTTAAGCAGTTCACAATTAGATCAGGAAAAGTGCAGTTTATACAGTTCACATTAGATCAAAGGTAAGTGTACAAAGAACGCAGAAAGGAAAGAAAAATGCAGAACTACGGTTCAGTCTAGTTGATCGGATGTCATTCAGCTGGTTGCAGACGTCTAGTGTCTATATGGGAGGGGGAGGTCAAGCTAAGTGTCATTGGCACGAATCCAAGTGAGGACTTTTCGCCTGAAACTAGAGTAAGGTTGGTCCATTCTGAGATCCAAAGGGAGTTTGTTCCAAGTTTGCGCAGCTATGGTTGGGAAACTAGAGCCGCCGGCTGTACTCTTTTTGTATCTAGGCATCACTAAGGTGAAGGCGTTAGTCAGTCTAGTGGGACGGTTTGAGGTTCTCTTGTGGATTCTGTTGGCCAGATAAGGGGGGGCAATGTTGTTAAGACATTTGGATGTGAGGGAAAGTATTTTGAGGGTGATCCTATCTTTGATTTTTAGCCAATGGATATTTTTCCTAGAGGTGGAGATGTGGGCTCTGTTAGGAATATTTAAAGCTACTCTGATAGCGTTATTTTGGAGAGTTTGTAGTTTGTCAAGGATATACTTGTTAGAACCTGCATAGAGGGCATTGCAGTAATCCAGCTTGGATATGATGAGAGCATTGGCTAATGTGATGCAGCTAGTCTCAGTTAGAAATGGTCTGCATGCTCGGATCAATTTGCAAGTATATGCAGTGGAGGATGCTAGAGAGTTTGTTTGTTTTTTGAAGGTGAGTGCTGAGTCAAGATAAACCCCGAGGGTTTTGACTGCAGGCATCACTTTGATGACGTTATTGTCGATGTTAAATGAGGCATAGTTAGGGTCAAGTTTTTTGATGGCCAACGCTGAGCCAAGGATCAGTAGCTCAGTCTTGTCGTCGTTCAGGCAGAGGCCATGGGATGCCATCCAAGCCTGAATGAGGAGATATATCTTATTTACTAAGGCCGTGTCTTCCAAGAAGTTATCCGAAAGGGGGATTAGAATCTGAGTGTCATCTGCGTAATTAGTGTAGACAACACCCAGTCTGTCCAACTTATCAAACAGGGGCTTAGTAAAGATGTTGTACATCGTCGGTGAAACCATATATGGACACGCACACCCAGCCATCCATACATTTAAGTGTGCACTCTTTCACCATACATGCACACCCAGGCAGCCACCCGTATATTTAAGTGCACAACCTTTCACCATACAGGCACACACACCCAGGCACCCACCCATACATTTAAGTGTGCACCCTTTCACCATACAGGCACACCCAGGCAGCCACCCATACATTTAAGTGTGCATCCTTTCACCATACACGCACACCCAGCCACCTATACGTTTGTGTGCACCCTTTCACCGTTCACTCACACAGGCAGCCACCTATACATTTAAGTATGCACCCTTTCACCATACACTCACACAGACAGTCACCTATACATTTAAATGTGCACCCTTTCACCATACAGGCACACCCAGGCAGCCACCCATACATTTAAGTGTGCATCCTTTCACCGTACACGCACACACAGCCACCCATACATTTGTGTGCACTCTTTCACCATACACTCACATACACACACGCCATGGGGTTGAGGGGAGCCATAATACTTCAAAAATAAATTGTTTCTTTTTGAAGTCACTCTGACTTGATAAAGAAATTATTTCCGTTAAAGACTGAACCATAACGGAAATCATTTCTTTATGAAGGCAGAGTGACTTCAAAAATAAACTATTTATTTTTGAAGTCATAGGGCTTCCCCCACTCCATGACATGGAGGGCTAGTTTATTTTTGTATTCACTCTGCCTTCATAAAGTCATTATTTCTGTTACAGAAATAATGGCATTATATATGCACAGTGAATTCAAAAAGGAAAAAAAAATGGAAAACTTTTTTTACATTTTTTTACTCCAGGTGGGGCCCCCTCCAAGTACATGTGATTGCGGTCCCCCCCCGCACCCCCAGCACTGTGGGGGCTGCAGGGCTGCGGGGGCCCCTGTTATGCCAGTGCATCCTACCCATGACGTGGCTGCAGGATTGTTGATAAGAGTGATCTGCTGGTACCAGTCCCCAGGGCTTTCTCCAATCTCCCTGAAGACCCCTTATCATATTCCAGTACAACCTTTATTCTGATCAATTCATATTACCCAGTATAATTGCCTGCCTTCTCTTTCTCTCTGTGTTACTTTGCTTTCAGCCAGCTCCTGCCTCTACTTTTCCTGTGACTACCTGCCCCACAAAGATCAGCCTGGTATGTACCCTGTTTCTGTTATATGCTAAGTGTTACCTGCTGAGGAGCCCCAAAACTACAGTGTGTACTCTGATATACATCTATTGCCATGTGCGTTCCTGACATGTGCAGATCCTATCCCATTTGACTGGTCTTATCACGCTACCATCCCATTATCAGTCACCCACTCGGGTATGGCCCACAAAGATCAGGATAAACAGCCCGTCACTCAATTCTGCTCATGCAAAACCTATGCGGTCAATGAGCTGGAAGCAAACTTCGAAGACTCCCCCCACAAGGAATTGCTCGGGCCTTGCAGAATTAATAAACAACTATGCTATGAAGCTGGTGGACACTCATGGCCCCCTAAAAACCAGCTGGGCTAAAACCAAACCATCTACCCCTTGGTACAACCATGAGCTAGCCTCTAACAAATGCTCATTCAGAGCTCTAGAGATACAGTGGCACAAAAACCATAACACGGGAGACCTCACCAACCTCAAATCTCTCAGTGCAAACCATAAGATTCTGATTACTGAGGCCAAAGCTGTTTACTACTCCACCACCATTGTGGCAGCCTCTAACAGGAGCAAAGCACTCCTTGAAGTAACAAAGCATTGTGCCAAGCCTTCACCCGACCCCGAGGTAACAGCAACTCAGGAGAAATGCAATGGAACCAACACATTTTTTAATAGAAAAAATAGAAAACATCCAAGAGACCATCAAATAAACCTCTCACAGCATTAGCGTCCCCTGCAATCCAGCACATACACTGCCCCTCTGGACCAAATTCTTTCCTCTCTCCCCCGGATAGCCAAAAAATAATTGCATTCCTCATACCTACTTCTTACACTGACGATAAAATCCCGGCCTACATCATTAAACAATTGACTGACCCAGCACTCAACATGCTCCTCAGCATCATCAATGCCTCACTTACAGAAAGGTAATTCCCGGACACCCACTGGACGGGTCTCATATGACCTCCTTTGAGAAAGAAAAAATCTAGATCCAGAGGACCTGGCTAATTACAAACCTTCTGTTTATTGGCAAAATCTTGGAAAAAGTAGTTGCTACACAACTACTCGGCAGAATAAACAACTCCACCTCCTAAATGACTATCAGTCAGGGTTCTGCCCCAAGTGTAGCATTGAGACAGCCACCCTCCAGGTGGTGGATGATGCCCTCCAAATCATGGATAAGGGCGACTCATGCCTCCCCGTCTTGCTTGACCTCTTGGATGCATTCAACACAGTCGACCACTGCATCCTTCTCTCCCTCCTTGCTGTCAAGATGGGATTCTCCTGCACTGTCCTGGATTGGTTTATCTGCTACCTCTCAGGAAGATACCTGGCCAACCAGATGAACTGGTTGGGTTCTAACTGACACCCTGCCTCCTGCAGTCTACCAAAGCTCCATCCTCTCACCTATCCTTTTTAACCTTTGAATTGAGCCTCTGGGCACTCTCCTCAAAGATTCAAATATTGCAATCCACCAAGACGCGGATGATACTCAGTTATACATGAGAGTAAATAGAGCGCAGGACATAATTTGTCTCCGCTATTACCTAGCCAGCATCAGTCCTGGATGTCGACTGCCTACCTCAAACTATACCCATCCAAGACTGAATCCATCCATATCGGTCTGCCTGGTAAAAAACAACTTGTCCAACAATGGATCAATGATATGCAGCTAAAAGGTTTTGATCCACAACTCTCAGACTCTGCAAAATCTTTAGGCTTCACCATTGACAGCAGCCTGTCCTTCCAGAAACACATAGCCAAGAAAGCCCAAACATCCTGACTCCGAATCTCTACCCTTCGAAAAATCATACCCTTCATCCCACCGCAGGACTTCTGGACCGTAGTGCAGGCCCTTGTGGTCTTGCACATTGATGGGGGAAATGCTCTCCTGACATGCTGCTGCACGTCTAATCACCGGAGCACAGAAATTTGAATGAATCACCCACATCCTATGAAAACTACATTGGCTTCCTCTCCAGTACAGGATACTGTTCAAGACTGCATGTTTCATCTACAAAGCAGTCACGGGTAACACACCAGCGAACCTGATGGCTAAGCTCCACATATCTGGCGCAGCAAATCAACCAAACGGCTTGAATCATAACTCGTCCACAAAGGTTGGACCCACAAACAATCGTTCTCTTGTCATGCACCCACCCTCTGGAACTCAATCCCGGTGCCGGCTCGGAATGCCCCCACAATTCTCCAAATCTCTCAAAATATGGCTCTTTCAAAAATGCTTGACCAAGGACTAATTCCAACGGACGCAAAAACTGAAGACTGAAGGATATGAGAGAAGGGAAGGAAAAGAGTGAGTAGAAGGAGGACTGGAGCAATATCAAGATGCAAGGAAGTTTGCAACCGAAGAGAGAGGGAAGATAGCTGGATGAGCAGAAAGGGAGGGGCGGATGACTGGATGAGAAGAGGACAGTGTACATTTTGAGTTTGGCTAAAATGGAGCTGTAGGTTACCAAATGACAGTTAACAGACCCAAAGCAGCAATGTTCCTTGGCCCTGTGAGGTAACAGAAGCTCTGAGGTGAATCGAAAGTCAATAGTTGGAAGGATCCCTATACATGGAAGCAGAAGTCTGGCAAAGGGTGAGCTTGATGAGGTTCTGGCTAGTGCAGGGGTTCTGGCCCAAGACCCTTTCCAACTCTCACAGGGCCAAACAGGGAGATACCCTGAGGAGACTGAAAAAGGGAGGCAGTGTGTCATATTTTCCTCTGGGAACCAGGGACAGTGTACAAGATGGCTGCCATGCTTGCCAGCAGATTCCTGGTTTTTGTAGGCCCAAAGATCTTTGTTTTGTAGGCAGGACCATCCGATGGTGCACAGGATCCTTTGGAAAAGCAGGATGTGGCCAAAGAGGACAAAGAACAACTTATCAAAACTAAGGTGGCTCAGCTGCTTATAGATCACTCCACCCGGGGATTTCTTCTCCTCTCTGGCAAGTTTCTTGCTTCCTAAAGCCGTTTGTTCTGGTGACTGGACTCATGACCCTCTGCATCATCCACAAGGCCTTATGGGGCCTGGGACCCTGCTACATCCAACTTTCTCTCCCTAAATACCTCCCTGATGGAGACCTTCGGTCTTCTAGCTCCAACTGTCTGCAGATCAGATGCTTCACTAAGCAGAGAGTGGGGGTAGATCTCTCTCCTCTGCAGGAGCCTCCCTCTGGAATGGTCTCCCTGCCCCTCTCAAGCTTGAGCCAGATCTCCTCAAGTTGTGAAAGCTCCTCAAGACCCTCCTTTTCTCTTCTGCCTTCCCTCTTCCCCCTCCCCTGTCAATGCCCCCATCTGCTGCAGTGACTGGCTGCCTGGTTCCCTCTGAGTTCAACAGGGCACCAGGCCCCCCTTTCCTCCCTCTTCCTCGCACTACGCATATGGACCCTCATCCTATGCAGTGCTAGCACTTGCCAACCTGCCTCCCGTAGCACTCGCCTATCTCCACCCCCCCCCCTTTTCGCTTACACTATCTCCTCTTTGCCCTGGTCCTCCCTTCGCACCCTAGCACTTCGCATTTGCGCAGACTGCTCCCCATGCACTTCTTGTTACTCCACTTGCATGATCCGAATGTCACATGGCTTAGTAGGAGGACCGTTATTTGTATCTATCTCCCTTACCTGTCCCCCCCCCCCTTTTGTGCCTTGTGGAGCCTTGAAACACCATTTGTTGTATAGGAGCCTTACAAATATTCAATAAATAAATAAAATAAGCTAATTCAGCACCTCAGTATCCTATAAAAAATAAGGTCAGAGGCTTTCACAAACAAAGACCTCTGGAGAAAGGCAGAGTGACTGCAGTTTTCATCAGACTCGGAGCCTGAAGTGCCCAGGGTAATTAAGTTAAAGAGAGTGAGGACAAACAGAAAATATAAAAGGAGTCACTAGGTAATGGTTAGAAAAAGGATTTTGGCAAACTATTTTTATATTTTTACAGTGAATTAACAGCATAGGAAAGCATTTTAGGTAAAAAAAAGACAACTGGCAAGGCTTTGAATTGAAAGCCCTTCCCCAGGTTAGTTTCCTTCTAGGTAGGAAGCAAGGCAAATGAGGATGTATCTCTCTTAATACAGGATTACGTTCACCCGGCAGTCATAACAAAATAGGGTTTTAATACAACAAAAAAGTATGAGGAAGATAATTCTGGGAGATCATTTCAGAAGCAGAGATAAATGGTGAGACAGCCTGGATAGGACACACAAGGTGACAGTAGGGAGCTTGGGGACCACTGGGTGGTCCCGCCCTGCTAGAACCCCTATTTGAGAATGTTCTACATGTATTGAATATGCTCTGATTGACAACAACATGCTATTTCAAAACCCTACATAGAAGATATATTTCTCCACCCTTATGATCACCCTTATGATCAGTTAATATAAACAGAAGTAGTGGGAGGGGTGTGTGGGGAATAAAAGTACCTCAACAATAGGACAGACAAAACCAATGAGAAAATACTGTTTTCCAGTTTATGACCACTATTTGTTTAAAGCAAGAATTTCAAACACATGTTAAAGAAAATGGACGATGTCATGGCTGGATGAGATATTAAACAACCCGAGAATTAGCCCTCCAATGAAAGTTTGAGATTAGCATGTCGGTGGCCAACAGTACTGAATATATGGACACTGTATAATAGCATCAAGTTGTGATAGGTATTATTCAGATGTGGGGACATCTTTCTCTTGAGAACCCTAAGGGAGAAGGTTTAGTAATATTTGAGAATGTGTACAAAAAATTAACTAAAAGTCCAGTTTATCAACACATATTTGAATACAAGGTATCATGGTAACTGTGCATAGATGATTACACTAAGGTTTGAGCATGCATATCTATGTAAAGATCTACAAATGTTTATGGTAGTTCGTTTAAGTCCCTATAAATCCCAGTGTTTGCATCTTGGTAAAATAATGTATCCCCTGTTTTCCAGACCTGGTCCATGAAAGGGGGGCATACCTCCCTCATCCAGACCTGGGACAGTCCTCATGGGAACAACCACCCCCACCCACCAGGCCAGCTGGATAGGGAGGGGCAGTGCACCTGCAAAATAACATTACTGTTGACAGAAATGGGCTACTCCCAGTTCTTACCTTACTTCTAATGGAAATCTTTTAAAATAACATACCTAACTCCTAACTCTTATTTCCATCTAAATTACCCCTGGCGTGAGTTCTTCCTAAAAGGCTTCTGCCCCGTTATCCCACCATTTTTTTGAGGGGTCACAGAGAGAGCTATAGGGTGGAACCGATGCAACAGACCTCCCTGCCTAATACCTGGTACCGCCCACTGATGCATGAGGTCAGAGATGGCCTATGTGGGTGTTCCCATCCCCTAGGCAACCTCAGGCTGGCCACCACTTCCCTCACGTACCTCACGCCAGGGTCCATGCCCTCTAATCCCTATACTAAGTAATAGCCTACACCTATATAATTATTTATTTAGTCATTTGTAGAGCGCACCAAGCATTGGGGAATCTAGGTGTTGGTTGTTCATGAAGTACAAAGACACATGAGGTAACAGTTCTGGTCAGAATACATGGTAATGCATACAGTTAACCGTACATACATACATGACGGAACAGTTCTGGTGAGAGTGCAAGGTAATGCATACGGTTGACAGTACTGGACATAGTAGAT
The DNA here is from genome assembly GCF_040938575.1 of Ambystoma mexicanum. Lineage (NCBI taxonomy): Eukaryota > Metazoa > Chordata > Amphibia > Caudata > Ambystomatidae > Ambystoma > Ambystoma mexicanum. Next base: position 533,536,520 of record NC_090933.1, on the reverse strand, counting down.
GTTTCAGGTGGATTTTGAGGTAGAACTATCTTAGTCGCTCTTGAGTGAATAGCCAGGTTTTCCAGCTTTTGCGGAAGGACCAATAGGAGGATTCAAATCTCAATGGTAATGAAAGGGTGTTCCAGTGTTTGGCATCTACTACTGGGAAACTAAAACCCCCTGCTTTCTGTCGTTTGAATATGGTTATGGTAAGTAAGTGTGAGTGGGCTGAGTGAGTAGGTCTACTGTTTTTTGGTGAATTTGTTGGATAAGTACTTGGGGGCTGAATTGGACAGACATGTGTGTGTCAAGGAGAAGGCTTTGAACAGGATTTGTTTGTGGACCGGCAAACAGTGGGCATTCTGTAGTGATGTGTTTATTTTTAGGGATGTTAGTGGCTGCTCCTAGAGCACTTTTTTGAATCACCTGAATTTTTTGATATGTCAGTTGACTAGATTACTAGATTATACCCCGGCAGGACTACAAACTAAACTGAATGCATTGGTTGAATATTTAGAGAAAAATGGTTTTGTTATACACATTGGGAAAACCAAGGTGGTGGCATTTTGAGGTACCAGTAAACTGAGCCAATCCAACTGCTATAAGTGGTTTATGAACAATATTCAGCTTGAACTCGTTGAATGGTATAAATATTTAGAAATCATCATAGACCATAAGATGTTATGGACTCAACCAACACTGGTCAGAGACAAAATTAAAATGTAAGAAAATAGCAGGTGCATTGACCCAATTCATTGGGAAACAGGGTGGGTACTCTGTGCAAACGATTGTACTGCTATACTCAGCTAAAATAGTGTCTTGTCTTTTGTACGGAGCTGAAGTGTGGGGACATTTTTCAAAAATGAGCTTAACAAGTTTGAAGGAAATATTTTAAGACAACTTTTTAGACTTCCAATTAATGTATCATGTGAATATATTTTATTAGAATGCAATTTTAGATATGCCAGCGACAACTTAGAATACAAAGCGGCAATGTTATTTGTGAAACTATATTCCTTGAATAATAACACTTTTATTGTATGTCTGATGAATCTTTTCAATAAGACTGAGAATTTCGGCAAGTTCCAAATTATTTATAATATATGTATGATATATATGAAGTGAGCTAAAGAGAATATGCTAAGCTGGATGAATGTACCACAGGTAAAAGTAAAAAGGCTTCTGAAAATGGAGATATATACTCAAGCAAAAGAGCGAGATATGATACATGTAGCATCTCTAGCTACGGGTGGGTTATTCCTCGAAAATTGGTCAATAGATAGAGGAATACCCAATTATCAAAAAGCGTTTCCCCACCCTATGATAGTGATACTGTATCTACTTTTTAAATTTAACAAAGGTGATACGATGGAAGTTCTGGGAGCTAGACTCGGAATTACAAGAATGCTGAGGCTATGTCGACGATGTGGTAATGAAAAGATAGAAACAACTAAACACCTGATGAGTAATTGTGAAAGCCTTACCATTTGAGAATTAACCATCTGAAGCGATATGATAAATCATATAAAATAGAAAATGTTGTGATAATGTGGCAGAAGCTCCTGGATGGTATTATATTAACCTTATATATCATATGAAATTTTTTGAATTAATTGCATCCATTTTAAGAGAATTGTCAACTGGTATTTTATTATAAAGGTGACTTATAAACTGTTTTAGATAGTTGTGATTGTTTAAAAAATGTTTCTATGATAATGTATGTGAATTCCTGTGTAATATGTAAAGCCAGTGATGGCTGAGTACACATTTAATAAAAATTGAAATTGAATTGATATGTCAGTTGTTAGACCCTGCATAGAGAGCATTGCAGTCATCTATATTAGATAAGGTGAGAGCTCTGGCCAACGTGATACAACTGTCTGTTGAGAGGAAGAGTCTGCAAGCATTGATGAGTTTTGTAGTGTAAGAAGCCGCTGATGCCGTGGTGTTGACTTGTCTGCATAAGGTGAGTGCTGAGTCGAGGTAAAGGATTTTTGCTTCCTTGGAGACATTAATAGTGATCACATCAATAGCAAAGGATTTGAATGAGTCACAAAGATTGTTTAAGGGGTTTTGTGAGCCTATGAGGAGTAACTCTGTTTTTTCATCATTTAGGCCATGCTGGACCATCCAGGCCTGGATGGTTTGGTAAATTGTATTTAGTGACTTCGAGTCTGTGTCATAAGTACCTGTAATAGGGATGAGGATTTGTGTATCATCTGCATAGTGAGTGTAGGTGATACCCAAGTCATCAAGAAAGTTGAATCGAGGCTTGGTAAAGCTTATGTAGAGTGTAGGAGAGACACAGGAGCCTTGAGTAACTCCACAGGTGACTGAGGCTGGCATTGCTGCTGTAGGTGAAAAGACCCTCATAGTTCTGTTTGTTAGGAAGGACTGTGTTCAAAGTATTGTTTTGGTTGAGAAGTGGGCAGTCGAGGATAGGTGTTTGCAGAGTATTTTGTGATTAACGAAGTCAAAAGCTGCTGAGAGGTCGGAGGAGTGCCTGGTTGCTGTTATCTTTAATCTCATCCATTTGAATTTTTAGATCCATGGGGGCTGATACATTGCCATGCCCTGGGAGGAAGCCTGATTGGCGGAGGCCAAGGAGGTTGTTAGCTTCCAGATGGTTTTGGATTTGCAGATAGGCTGCTCTGTCCAGTATTTTAAGGAGGACGGGTACTGTAGTGATCGGGCGATAGTTTGTAGGGATGTTAGGGTCTAGAGTAGGTTTCTTCAGTAAAGGGAGGAACCATGCATCTTTGTGGTTGGTAGGGACAATGCTTGTTACTAATGAAGTATTGATCAATGTTGCGATGAATGGGGTAAATTCGGTGGCACATTCTTTAATGATCGAGGCGGACAGACGTCACCTTGACATCTGGAAGGCTTCAGGCTTGTGATAATTATCAAGACTTCTGTTGTGGTGACTGGGGAGAATTCAAATTGAGTGTTAGTGTTCTGGGGTGTATGTTTAGAGTCCAGCTGAGTTTGGCATGGTGTTAGGTTTTTCTTTTTAGATTTAATTTTCAATAATAGTACGGTGATTTTGTTGAGTAGTGCTTTTTGAATATCTGTGCACCAGGTGGTATATTTAAGACACAATTCTTGAGGTGGCACTAGCGATTCAAGTTCTCTTAGAATGGAAAATAGCTCCTGAGTGCCTGAATTATCTTCGGCAATTCTCTCATTATTTATTTATTTATTTATTTATTTATTTATTACACAATCTGTAATAAGCTCTCTCATTATAGGTGGCATTTTTGGTTTGGAGAATGGCGCGTTTGTAATTTTTAGAGGAGGCAATAAAGATTTCTTTGTTGGATTCTGTCTGGAATTTTTTCCAGTTGGTCTCAGTAGATCTCTTGGTGCTGCGGAACGTTTCGAGGTTTGGGTTGTGCCATGAGTTAAAGTGGGCTAGAGGTTTAGGTTTAAGCAAGCTTAGTGGCGCTATTCTGTCAGTGGTGGCTAGGATAGTGGTGGTCTCATTAGAAGAGTTATCAGGATATTCAGTAATGGATTGCAGCAAAGGAAGTAGTTTCTCTGCTGTGATGTTGCGAGTATTTTCTAGATAGGGTGGCTGGTGCCTGGGGGGTAGTAGCTGCAGAGGAATTCTTGGGGATGGTGAAAGAGATGACATTATGGTCGTACCAAGGGCCTGGTGTGTTCAAGAGGATGTTGGTATTGCAGTTAAAGTCTGCCAGCCAGTCGAGAGTGCGTCCGTTGACGTGTGTGGGGTTAGTGATACGGTGGGTGAAACCTAACGCTCCAATAGTGTTGAAAAGGATGAGGGCATTGTCATCAGTTTGGTCATTAAGTCTGAGATTTAGATCTTCCAGGAGTATAATTTTGGAGCATGGCCTCTGAAAGGAGTTGTGCAACATCTTCCTAGAAGGAAAGCACAGGACCTGAGGGTCTGTGTATAAGGTGGAGGGTCATGGTGACAGAGGTAGATAAGGTCATGTTTATAGAAAGTAATTCACCTGAGTGAAACGATTGGTTAGCGATTTCCCTTATGGGGAGTTGGTTCTTCGCAATGAATGCTACACCCCCTCCTTTGGAGACCTGTCTCTCTGTCCTGAAGATGGTGTAGCATTCTGGGATGGCGAGGGAGATTGCTGCGCTGGCTGCTGCATGGAGCCATGTTTTGGTGATGGCTCGGAAGTCTAAGCTGTGTGTGGTGATACCGTCTGCAATATCTAATGTGTGTGTCAAGAGTGATCTGGCATTGATTAGTTCACCATTGAGTGTGGTTACCTCAAAGCTGGAGTTATCTATGGAGTTTGGATTGACCACAGTGCTTAGTGGGAGCACGAGGGCTGGAGGGATCACAGTGTGCAAGGTTATGGTTAGGGCTCGGGTAGTGGGCTTCAGAGTAGAAGTGTTTTGGGCATTGGATTTGGAGAGATCCAAGGCGGTGATGTTCAGGTCGTAAGTGGTATCGGTAGAGCCGTGGGTGGTGTCATTCAGATTAAATCTAGTAGCAGTCAAATCTAGGGTGGATGCATTTGAGTTATGTCTTGTAGTAGATAAATCTAAGGTGGTTGCATTCACATTGCGGTATGTGCCTGGATGGGGTTGTTGATATGTTCTCATGGTGGTGGGGAGGGTGGCTCTTGAGCTGAGGTGTGCATTCTCTGGGTTGTTGTTAGAAGATACTCTTGGCATGTGGCTAGGTGAGATGTTAGTCTAATATTACGAGTGACAAGCGGGCAGGTCTGAGCAGGACTTGGCGTGAGCTTAGATTCTGTGTCTTGTGCGACAAGGGGGCAGGGCTGACTGGGACTTGGCATAACGTTGAATTTCGTGTCCTGTAGAACAAGCGGGCAAAGTTGACTTTTGCTTGGAATGAGCTTAAATTATGTGTCCTGTGAGATGGCCGAAGAATTGGTTTGGCGTGCATAGTGCAGGAAGCATGTTGGGGGGATATTGTGAGAGTCTGGGAGGATGTTTGACATTTTTAGAGTGAGTTTGTATTTGTAGTTGGAGGTGACATGTTGAGGAAGGTTGGCAAGGCAGATTGTTGGATTCTGGTTGCCCTTGTCTTGGAGTGGCCAGACATGGGTGGGTCCGGGCCTAGTGAAGTGGTGATGCATTTAGACAGCAGTCTGTGAGGGTAGCAAGGTGTGGCTTTTAGGAGCAAGTGGGAGGGTTGCTGTGTGTTGAATGAGGTATTGGGGATGCACGTTTAACTGCAATTAGTCAGGGGCACATATCTAGATGCAATTAATCAGGGGCACACATATAAATGCAATTAATCAGGGGCACACACCTAAATGCAATTAATCAGGGGTACACACCCAAATGCAATTAGTCAGGGGCACACACCTAAATGCAATTAATCAGGGGCATAAACCTAAATGCAATTAATCAGGGGCGCATATCTGAATGCAATTAATCCGGGGTACACACCTAAATGTAATTAATCAGGGGCACATACCTAAATGCAATTAATCAGGGGCACACACCTAAATGCAATTACTCAGGGGCACACACCTAAATGCAATTAAACAGGGGCACACATTTAAATGCAGTTGATCAGGGATACATACGTAAATGAAATTAATCAGGGGCACACACCTAACTGCAATTAATCAGGGTCACACCTCTAAATGGAATTAATCAAGGGCACACACCTAATTGCAATTAATCAGAGGCACACATCTAAATGCAGTTGATCAGGGACACACACACCGAAATGCGAATAATCAGGGCCGCATATCTAAATGCGATGGATCAGGGATATACATCTAAGTGCAATTAACCAAGAGCACACAAATGAATGCCATTGAGCATGCCACGCATCACAGATCTGCTTTTTAGACATCCGGGCAAAGTGGGCATGTAGAAATATTTTGATTCGAGATTGGCTAAATGCAACTAAAACACAGCTACAAACATTTTTGAATGCTGAGTTGGGCAGCACAGCTAAGACACACCTAGCATCACTAGTTGACAGCAAAGGGGGCATGTGGAAGTATCTAGATTTGAGGCTGAATAAATGAAGCTAAAGCACAACCAAAATGACTTTCTGAAGCCAAGTAGGCACGACGATGAATGCGTTTCGAATAAGTTGTACGAAATTGGGTTATGCACATCGCTTAATTGTATAACAGCTGTTACGTAACATTTCCCCATATTATTTCTCCCTACTTAGTTAATAACATACTCCAATGCATGCAATTGCTCCTGCTTACCCCTAACCTACTCTGTACACTAAACATGCACTCAAATATATAAATAACTATACAAACACCAAACAGACACAGACATAAAACATATAATACTTTTTCATTTGTGCATGTAGGTGACTGCTGCACTCAGCCATCCCTTTTGTAAAACCTTGTTGTCCTTGGTGCTGTCTCTGGTGGAAGGGGATCTGCTCCTGTTGAAATGGGGCTCCACACTGTTCTTCTTCTAAGATGGCCTGTCCACCAAGTGGGACTACCTGCTCTCACCACGCATAGCACATGCTCTTCAAATGTCTCTGGTTGGCCCCCTCCTCGGGTGGGGGCCTGCACGACATCACCAGTGTGACTCACAGCCTAATGTCTTCTTCGGGGTCGCCCCATAGCCTAGGGACAACCTCCCACGTTCACCACTGCCATGCAGCCAACTTCTCGCTTCGGGCGGCTCGATTCACTGGGTTGGGGTCACCCGACTTCACCACCGCATTGTCCATCTTTTTGGTGGCCCAATATCCTGGGGGGGCAGCCCATATCACCACTGCATCCCACGGCAGCATGTTGGATTCAGGAGATGTCCCTGTTGCCATGGGGACGGCGCCATATCACAGCAGTGCCTGTGTCTCCATACCGCTGCTTGTGACCCTGCTCCCTCTGTTTCCCTCTGTTTCCCTCTGTTTCCCTCTGTTTCCCTCTGTTTCGTGTTGGAGGGTGTCAAGGGTGGACCGCGTAGTCTTCACCTGGGCAGCAAGGACTGAGCGGCACGAGACTTCTCTTCACCTGGGCTGATTCGGCAGCCCAGGGCTTAGCTTCAGCTAGACCCCTCTTGCGGCACAGGGCTTTCTTCAATAACCAACCCCCCGAGGGCAGGGTGGACTTCACCTGCATCTCACTTCACCTCAGAACCCCATGGTATTCTCAGCCCAGGAGCACTTTCTGTACTGGGCCCGTTGACTGGGCCCAGCCTGGTTGGCTGGTTGGCTGCTTCAGGCCTCCCCATACATGCAGCCTAGACAGCGCAGCTCTTCCAGCTATGCCCCAGACAGCACCGCGCACACTGCTTGGTGCCTTTGTAACAATGGGCTCATCTGGTCTTGCCCCTGGGTGGGAAAAAAAAAGAAAAAAAAAGCCACCATGGCCCAATGGGTGCCTGAGCTACCCTGGGCACCCACACGTGTGACACCCACACTTTGTTCGGTAGTCTCAGTTCTATAGGCTAACTTGTTTTGATTGAGAGCTGATTTTAGTCCCTTTCTCAAGATACACACACTGGAATACAGTAAATCTGTTTCTAGTCACACTCGGTATAGAATATGTATTCCAAAGATCTCTTTTTTATGATGTGTATCCTGCTACCAAATGTTTCAATGAGCTTTATACGTGAATACAATGTATTAAAACATATACTGTGATCCTGGTTGTCATGATTTTAGGGGTGATATATTGCTTCCACTTGATCGGCTCATCATGTTCTTGTGAATTCTCTGACACACATTATTACAGTATGATCCCATTCAGGCTTACTCAAAAACTGTTCAACTCCACCTAATGCCACCACAATTCCATCTCCAGTTAATTCAAGCTACTGTGAACACGTAATCATAAGCCATGCCCGTCAACTCTCAGAGCTTCTCCTCCAACCTTGGGGTTCCACAAACAGATATGCTTTGGACTGGCTCACTCCATTTACTTCAAATACACAAGAAAGCTATGACACTCTCCACTCACCATCTCCACCTCCCAACACAACTCCCAGACTAATAACTAACCTGTTGTTTCTTTGCCTACAGAACCGTACACGATACAAAGCCACAACACACATCGCACAGATATAAATATAAGCCATAAACAATGTAAAAACATGTACAAAAAGCTTGGCATAGAAACTGATATTCGCTGAAAAAGTGGTGTGAGGGTATTCCAAAACTTGGGTACCAAAAAAGATGCGCAGCATCGACCCCTTCATTTGCAAAACCAGGCTTGGTGAGGGCAAGTCAGCAGAGATCCACTCAATGTAACAGCCACCTTGATTGGTCTTCTCAAATACGTACACATTTTGAATCTACATATGATTGAAAGTGATTTGTGCAATGTTTGCCACCTGCTAATAAATGATGGAGTAAAGTGTTATTATTTGATGGAATGTGGGCAACACAATTTTTCTTTTCTTGTCCCTCGTGACCTTTCCTAGCACTGCTTCGCACGGCAGGATAACCATTCATAAATAGCCTTTGGGAAAACAACAGGCGACAAGAAATGACCGGTTGTATGGTCATCTTTCATGGGACTGTGGCAGCACTGAAAAGAAGCCTGCCATTTCCCGACTATCGCAATTATCAGCTCCGTTGTTCTCTTTTTGTCCCTGCATTTTTCCTTGATTATGACAGAGAGAGGGAGGGAAAGATAACAGGAAGACACACAGTTCAAGCTGAAAACGCGCCTAAAAAAAGACCAACATTGCCGCATTTTAAAGTTCAACAACACAGGAGTAAAGACTGTTACGACATCACGAGAAAAGTAAAAGACAAAAACAAGTTCGGAAATCCTGATTTTTTTTCTAACAAGCTGAGAAAGATGAATTAAGTTATCTTGAGGACAGCTGGACGCAAATGGTTTCTGTCCATGCGCGGAATCTGGATTCTTGGGGCGTGCATTGGTTGTGCGAGACGCATTCTACAGCGTCTTCTAGAATGTACTCTGTGATGCAACTGGTCCATGCCACATTTTCTCCTGCACCAGGCCTCCACTGTCACAACGTGCATTGCTGATGGCGTCTTTACCATCGTATCCATGACAGAAACTTTATTGCAAAACACTAGAGTTCTTTTTAGTTCGGCTATTGGATGGCACTTCAGCACCACCTATAAGCTGAAATTATTGCATTAGAGTACAGCTGTCCAAAACACAACCTCTGGGGAACCGCTTCAGGTCACTCTATCAAGCAGTAACAGCAAACGTTAGCCTGCCAGAGTTATTTCTAAGCAGTCTGCTGAGAGTTAGTGACTTAATTGCAGCATTAAATGGCCAACGGTGTAACAAACATGTTTTAACCATGTGCACCTTCAGCCTCTTGATTATCATCTGTTCTTTGCACTGAAGCATTGAAAAAGCCAGCAGTTGGGGGCTTATGTAAAAGTATTAAAGGAATGGTTCGGTCAAAATGTTTTATTGTCCCTACGGGTCGGCCATGTGTTTTTAAGCCTAAGTCGCTCGATTTTAGAAAAATTTCCTATGGACCTTACCCGAGTTTTCGTCCATTAAACAAACGCGAAAACAGGCAGTAGGGTGCCGCCATTTTGTGATAATCCTATCACTTGCCGCATTGCCCTGGCTGACCTGCTTTTGCGGCACTAAATCATATCCCCCGCCCCTGAGCCTGACATTATCAAAACATTCATATTCCCCGCCCTTCTCCGTGACATTACTGTGCTGCGTAGGCAAACGCGCCCAGTCGCAGGCGAGTTGCTAGGTCTGGAAAAGACCCGGGGCTATGCTGATGTCGGAACTGTTGGGACTGGGGGGTAGCTAGTCTTTTGGCTGTAGCTCCTCAGATTCTATCTGGGGCTATAACCAAAGGATCAGGGGCTATAGCCCCCTTATCCCCCCCTAACAACGCCCCTGCCCAGTCGTCTTCTACGCGACTTCACACAGAACCCGGAAACCAACACAGATCAACTCACAACACAGCGCGCCACAATCCGGAATATGAAACTGTACTTTCAAATCAAACAGCAACACGGTACATTTGGTAAAGTACATTTATTTAACATTAAATGTTTATAGAATATTCAGAAATTGGCATATTAAATCGGAATGTGATTTTTTTCTTTTCTCTCTATCCGCAAATCCTGTTCCGTTTTATCGCGAGTCACTTGCCGTTCCTTTATGGTACACAGGGTGTTGGTTTTTCGTTAAAAGAAGCACTTTGGTCGCACAGTGAACCGCAAGGCTGTTCCATCAACTAGGCACTAGGCCAGCGTAAAGGTTGATATGTTGGTTCTAGCCACTAGTACTGCGCAAGAACATATGGGCCCTTGGCGATCGTCCCATAAGATCGTCAAAGTAGTGCAGTTGTTTACGATAAGCTGCAGCTGGCGGTTGAAAAAACCATCTGCCGGGGTCTGAAACTGGTGGCAGTAGCAGTAGGGTAGGATATACCTGTTTTGAAAACATAAAAATTATAATTAGTCTCGCCAGCCGATCTTTATTAATATTATTCATTTTATTTATTACGCCGATCTGAAACTATTTGCTTTCAAGGATAGTGCAATGGAGTATGTTAGGCTCAAAAATCAATGAGAAAACTAACGAAATAAATCGAAGTTAATACACAATGAGAAACAACTGTTTGTCTACATGCGTGTGGAATGTCGACCTGCATGCCCATGTGCCCGGTACAAAGACGATCCCACAAGCGTTTTACTTGCTCTTCATTCATTCATTCATCCATTCATTAATTCTTAATTCCAGTATAAAAGCGTCTAAAGAGTTACTTACATTATATTTGCAATTTCCATTGTGTCCCTGCATAATGCAGTCTGTAAATCCCACTGTGCTCTTGACAACAATTTTTCGTATACTGAACTAACATGAAACTCGGTCTAGTTTCAGAATTTTCTGCCTTCTCGTCTTTTACGTTATTGCACCCCTCCTTCAAATGAAGTCCTTTCGGCATGGTCCTTGTCTCTCAAGGTCAAAAAACAATAGAACCTTATACTGCCAGTGCGAGTTGTGGGCCTCTTCAGGCCGCCAGCTGAAAATCAAAGCTGCTGACCTTCACTCTAAATGAGCATACATTCTTACTTTGAAACATCCCGTGTAAAGCCATATTTGAGAACCTGAATTTTTTCGAATCCATCTATGTACTAGGCCTCAATGTGCAAATGCGAACTGGCTTCTCTCCCATCTGCAACGGGTCGTTTGGCGCGTTCTGAGGCCCCCAATTTTGTCCTCGTTGTCTGCAAGTTTTGCAGCCCTAGAGAACCATAACTATGGAGACATTGACTTTTTGGGGGAAGATCAGGGAAAGTATAACGTACCCGAGGAGTTGAGTTGAAAGTGAGATTTATTGTTTGTTTACTTTATTATTTGCAATACGCAAGTCTCCCCTTGGTTAACAGTGCGCAGCATTTACATGAGATTGCGAAACTTAGTTACAGCAACAAAAATATATACATACACATATTGACAAGGTCAGCGATATGAGGTGAATAGAGAGAGAAGTCAAAGATGACACCCAGGTTGTTCGCCACCTAGGATGGTGAAGGGAGGGGTTAGGGTTAGCATATTTTGTATGTACACTGTACAATAACATTTATTTACAAAAAGACAATCATATTTCAATTATTTAAACTGGGATTTGTACTTCACAACCAGCTCTCCTTTGGGTGGACATGGCACCGTGGCAATGTTTGGTGGCAATGCATCAGTGCTCTGCACAGAAACGTTCAAAATTCCATATCTGTGCTTCTCGAGTACAGCAAAAAAAAGGCTTTTTACAAAGTCGAACTCCATTTCCTCATAGACTGTTTTGATCACCCATTGCTTACTTCTTTTAGAAAACACCTTAGTGTAGCGAGGCATCCTTACATTACCGGTAGTCCTAGATTGTTCACCCCAGAGATTCTCGTTATGGGCCAAGACCACAAGTAGAGTCCTATGTTTCATGCCCTGTATGCTGAAATGCAAGCGCTTTGGCCTGTACTTTAGGCACATATTGTGGAACACCTCCAAACCTCCTGTGTGACAGAATTCTGTCAGTCCCCTCAAATCTCTTGATAGAGTTTTATCGAAAACAATCTTCTCAATGGCTTTGTGTGTCGGTGAAGATGGATTCAACCACTTCTTCTTCCATGCCTCCTCTGGGGACAAAGGGCCATGTTCACATTGGTGGAAATGAGGGTTTTCTGACCAGTGGTGAACGTTGGTACAGTGGTGCATCAGTGACCGCCATTTTTCAAGTAGTATTTCCACTGACCCTTCACAAGTTTTGGAGCTCCACCAAAGGTAGTTGCTGATAGACTGGGACCACTGTGAAATACCTTCCAAACCTTTTTTTTCCCCTGCAGCCGAGATTTTCTTATTGATTGATTTAGCAAGATGCCATACATCAAATTGATGTTTAATATGTGGGAACTGCTCTCTCATTGTCTTGGCAATTGAAACGTGTCTGTCCGTGGCTATGAGGTCGATGTGCATTCCCCTCGATTGTAGATATTCCACTGATTTTAGAAATCCTAGTTTCTCCATGGCCACTGAGGATGTACATTGTGTTACCTGCACGACCACCAAACTCACAATTTTCTTACTATCCATGTCCTGAAAGTGGTAGGTGCAGTACTTGGCAGAAAATCCAGGGCTGTCGCACTGTCCATTGCTGGCTAGCCTTAATCGTTTCCCTTCAAATGTACTTGCTAGAGATAATTGTTCAATTTTCCAAGCATCACTAATGGCCGGAAACAGATAATCATGTTGGTATTTGTAGTACTGCGTTTTAGAAATGAAATAAAGTCCCACAAACTGAAAGAAAGACTCTAACTTTCTAAAACTGGAGCCACTAAAAAGTGATGCAGCTGCACACAGTAGATTGCCTGCTGACAGTTTCCCCAGCATCGGTTGTGCAGACCATGAGAACGTATGATTTAATCTCCAGGCGGAATGTATTGTGACGTTACTGCCTTGTTTTTGACGAGTCACATGAATCAAAGGCTTCCCACATACTTTCCCTCTGATGAAATGCCCACATTTCAGCATACTTATAATATCCATCAAACAACTGTCGAATACTATGTATTTGCCCTCTTTCATTAGACTGTCATCCGGCATCACACTTGTTTCGGACTGCATCATTGAGGACATATCAGCAGCATTGAAGGAAATATCGGCGATATCAGGTTCTGAGTCGTCGGTGAATGCTGCTGCTGGTTCATTCTCTGTCATTTCAACATCTGTTAATTCAACATTGATGGGAGAACACAACAATGTCGACAGCTTTTTTGGTGGCAATTTTTTGGCGGGTGTAGATTGTGTGAATTGATCTGCGACTACTTCCGAGCTATCCTCAATACATTCAGTATCATCTTCTTGTGGTGTTGCAGTCGCACTGTAGCAATGGTCCATTACAACTTTACTGGATTCTCCGGACACATTAATTTCATGTTCTGGCCATTGTATAAGAGCATCTCCAGTCTCAACACGCGGCGTCTGAATTAATAGTTCCTCCATAGTGTAAATGGTCTGGCAAGCAACATCTCTCATTCGCTTCACTGTCTGTGTATGTATAGTTCGTAACTAGAGGACAGATTGGAAAAGGGATGTTCAGTTTAAACACAAGATAAAGTATATTACAATTGACTGGAAAAATCATAAAATAGTCCCCAGCACAAAGAAAATCTAAAGTTATGAACTGTTTGTAACTAACCTTATTTTTGTTTCTTTTCTTTGCAACTTTCTTTACTCGACCTTCAACATTTGCACGCTGTAGCTCCGATTAGTTTCTGCATCTCTTCCCTTCCTCTTGCACTGCAACGACTATATTTTCTGTATCCGCATAGACAGCATGGAATGAGGCTCCATCGACTCCCTGAAACATAGTACTTTCATTACTATGTATCACAATATTGATATCATAAAATACACGAGAGGACGAACACACAGGTACATCTCAATAGCTCAACACGAATTAAACATTGTGTAGAACAATCAAACAAGTATTCGAGCTCTGATGACCTAGTTCCATGGAACTGTCAGTATCCATACCTCTGGCTCTGCATGGACTACCATGAATGATTGTATTGGAGAGGAGGCATCAGCAACTCCCTGAAACACAGTACTTGCGTTAGTATGGTTTTCAATATTGTAAACATAACACACACTTGGGGTCGACGGCACAGATACATATAAAGAGATAACCACAAATGATGAATATTTAAATATGATCAGATTTAATCAACTTATTTCTCCGATTTCTTTACATCTGCATCATCTAAATGGGATCTTGTGATTGTAGTGGAAGCTCCATTGTCTCCCTGAAACACAGTACTTGCGTTAATAGGGAAGAAAGTATAGCAAATGGAATCAAGTTATATGATCACACTTTATGGAGCTGTCAGTATCCATACCTCGTGCTGCTGAAGAATATCTATGGATGTTGTAAATGTGGTGCGCACTTCCGAAAGCTGTTGCGACGATTCGTATCCGCATGGTCCCACTTCCACTTCCCCTGGAATTACTTGAATGTCAGGCTCTGTATCAAGTGCGTGGGTTGACGCTTCAACAACTGCCTAAAACATAGTATTTGCATTAGTAAGAATTACAATATTGAAAACACAACACACACTTGGGGTCGACCGCACAGGTACATATCAATGGCTAACCATGAATGAAACATGGTATAGAACAATCAAACGACAAGTGTTCCAGTCCTGATGATCACGGTCGATGGAGCTGTCAGTATGTGGTGGACGCTTCAGCATCTCCCTGAAAGACAGTACTTGCATTAGTATGGATAACACTAATTATAACTGAAAACAAACACCAGGGGACGACAACTAAGGTGTATATCAATTGGAAAGCACTAACCAAACAATTGGTAAAATAATCACACAATACATAAAAACTATTACTTGACATGCATAAAACAAGTCTGTAGCGGAATAGCCAAGTATGATTACCTGATACGCGGTATAAGTGGTTGATAACTGCGGTCACGTCACGGATGTAGAATGTTCTTGATTCAGATTCAGTGGATAGTCAAGCAGTTGTAAAGGTAAATTATTGTTTGATAATGAAATGCAAATATTAAAAAATTGCCATGTAAACCGACAGAATACTTGAGAATAATGCTATTGAAAATGCGCAATATAGCACAGTTCCCTGTGCCCATTAATAGATTTCCTTTGGGGGTTATAAAATCGAAAAATAATTTATTGATAAATGTCATTATTCAAAAAGCTATACACTCATATCAATATCGAAAGTATTACAAGGGACACAACACCTAAAATATCAATTAATCCATTCAGCTACCTACACACTAACGCAAGGCCTAAAGCTAAATCTGGACACTTGACTCACCAGTGGTGGAATGTGGACGAATAGAGTTGGAATAGCGTTTGCTAGCAATTTTCGTGTCGTTCGCCGTTTATTCTTCTTTGTTACCCAAGATGTGGTGCACATGTTTGAGGAAAAGTGCCGGCTGCAGATGCAGTATCGATCACCCCTCTTGTCCTCAAAGACTTGCTGGACTCTACTTTCAAGCTCTTCCAGTGGATATCCGCAATGTCCGACCCATTCTCTTATTCGAGCAACAGTTTTAGGGAATACATGCATTGTAGTGCCTTCAGATTTAGCATGGGTCTTCGAAGGGCAACTGCTAATTGAACAGGCAGGCATTGTTGAAAATTCTGAAAAGTAAATATCTAGATTATTATAAAACCTTGATGAATAAAAATGTCATAAAAAAGTAAATGAACCATACCATGTTCAATGCAAGGTTTGTTTTGGTCGCCGGAACTATACCAGTTCATCCTGTGCGGCTTAGTATTTGCATAAATTACAGAAATGTTTTAAATGATGTGACTAAACTCTGAACATGTGACTCGTCCCTTGGATGTTCTGTCTTGCACAGGAAGGAAACATGCTAAGATTATAGACTGGACCCCCGAAGGATGCAATTCGATGACAATTGACACAGATGAAAATAAATAGATCTATTGATAGCATAACAATTGAAACTCAAGTCAATAGCAATGAGACCAATGACCATAGCACTATTGGGTACTGTAATCGCAAATAGATCGAAATGTAAAAATGACCGAAATATGACTAGGATACATGGCCTTACCTTGACCAACAAACAGTTGGATTCAGCAGGCCGAGCAGTATGTTGCAGGAGAACAGGTAAATGGCCACAGGTAGCACATTGACGAGTTTTCTCGAAGCAGTCACAGATAACACGACGACGAGCAGATTAGCATAGATCTCAGTGCTTCTCAGGTAGAAGGTTCAGGAGTTGACTTGCAAAGCACAAAGATGTTCTCATGAGACATATCAAGTGGTTTATAAAGTATTAGAAACAGGGGTGTGTTTGTGAATGAATGACGTGTGTATGTCGTGGTATTATGTGGTTTACAGGGGCGCGGCCTGGCTCAGGGGAGGCCTGCCTGGAGACACGGGATCTGAGGAGGCCATGTGAGCGATGGCCCCTGGACCTGGGATACCTTTTGAAGTGTACATGCTGTTTGGCACCTTGGCCGTTTGCGCCCGTGACAGCCCCCCATGCCAGCCTCATCCCCGGGTGCGAACCG
This sequence comes from Ambystoma mexicanum, assembly GCF_040938575.1. Lineage (NCBI taxonomy): Eukaryota > Metazoa > Chordata > Amphibia > Caudata > Ambystomatidae > Ambystoma > Ambystoma mexicanum. The sequence continues at coordinate 533,520,052 of NC_090933.1, read as the reverse complement.
CCTTTGATAGAGGTGGGTGGGATGGATGGGCCTGGGCGTGCAGATAAGGCACAGGAAGACTGCTGAATGGAGACACACTTATGTGGATTGCAGGGGGGCGGCCTGCCTCAGGGGAGGCCTGCCTGGAGACACGGGGTCTGAGGAGGCCATGTGAGCGATGGCCCCTGGGCGTGGGATACCTTTTGAAGTGTACATGCTGTTTGGCACCTTGGCCGTTTGCGCCCATGACAGCCCCCCCATGCCAGCGCTCATCCCCGGGTGCGAACCACCTTTGATAGACCGGGGTGGGATGGATGGGCCGGTGGGCGTGCAAGCAAGTGTGTGGGAGCGAGGGGCCATCAGGCCCCTCTCATCCTTTACTTCTCAGTAGAAACTCGGACCAAGTGCCTCCAGTAGTGGGTTCGCCCCTTGCCTTTATGTGATGTTAACTTTGGTTGACATTTGCGTAGATGGGACCACTGAGCAGGACACCGGGCATCCATTTTTGTACCCCCTTTTGACTCCATCTTGGTGACCAGGCCTCACTGCGCAGAGCACATGGCCCCCACCCTCGTTCCCACTCTGACTGGAAAACTCCAGAGGTATTTGCAACAGCAAATAAATGTAACACATCACTCTTCCTCTAATATCACTGTCCTGCATGTGAACCAGCCTGAACTAAGCACATAGCTCGTTCATCTCCACAAACGTGTCCTTGCCCACGCACCCTTGCCAGTGGAAACTTACTGCCACTCTGACCCTGTGTCCCTGCAAGGTATTCTCTTCATGTGCCAGACCACTGACCACGCCATGATGCCCACCTAGCAGATCCCCAACTGACATTAGACCCCTACTGCAGTATATCGTTGCCTATCAATAACAAATGCCACATACCGGAGATTCTTGTGAGCACAGACCCACACTTCAAACAGTGTATTATAGTGGTCAAGACCCTTAACCTAAGGCCTGTATAATCCAATGTTAATTGATAGTATAGATATATGTGTGACTTTTATAGAGACACAACCAACTAAAAGACTTTTAACAAGTGTTATTTAGTGCATTCATTATTGAGAATATATTATGTTAACTTAGATAGTGACCACCCTGCTTCACAGCGACCTGAACTTCACCCATTCGGAGCACAGATGTCTGACATCCATCCTTGAATAGAGACACACTTGATTCATTTAAAAAATCGAAAAAAAACGTTGTTAAAATATATGTGGTGTTTTATTTTGTATCTTATTTTGATGACACAAAAATACAAGACATTACACATTGTACAGGTCAGGTTGCAGCACAGCGAGAGAAAATCCCCTGTACTGACCGCTGTCACTTGGGAAAGTTTCTCTTATGGCACGAACGGCACAGGCTGGTATTACTCTTCGAATGCGGTGTCCAAGCCTCCCGAGAAGCCACCATGTAAAGGAACGATAGACCACCAGCCTGTACCACCTGTGAAAAGGAATGAAACAAACTGTTTTTAAATGACAAAGATAAGTTTAATAAACGTTTGTTGTCAATGACAATTCTTGTAACTAATGGCATTCTGCTCGGACAAATGCTATCTAGACACTGCACACTATTGAACGACTTTCATGCGTTACAATGATATGTATATGTAATTTTGGATACAGTAGAAGACCATGAAATAGGAGTGGCATGACAAGCAGAGTATACTTACTCATTACTCGGATTACGAGGACGAACAGTTGCGCGAAGTTCGTGCATAAGCACCATCATTATCCTCAACACGGACCGTGTGAGGCAGGCTGCCCTGACGTCTGGCAGCTCGGTGATGCATTGCGGTCGTGGCTCGCCTTCCGAAATGTAGGCTACGCATCCTGAGTTTTCACAGCAGCAGCAGTTCTCATACTCGGTTGTCATTAGCTCGCACCGATTGCATGTGCATCAGATGGAAACACTGTCCATGTGACTAGGTCCAGGCTCTTCAGCTGTTGAATCGTCCTCCCAACTGCCGTCCGAAGACCCATCGTTTTCGCGTGTTTCCCTTTCCAGTAGTTCCTCCTCGGTATACCCGGGCTCGTACATGTAGGGCATTATAGTAGCCATTGTGTGTTAAACAAACTAAAATAATTTATAGCGGTGGTACTGGTATCTGTTCACACAGGCTACAAGCAACAAAGGTAGCTGACCAGAGCACAGAAACGAGTCACAGAATACTCAAAGTAACTCAGAGAGATGAATGTAATCGAAAATCTGCTGCTGTGTGTTGTGAAACAGTCTGTTTATACTTAATGAGGAAAGAGGCATCCTGCCATTTCCATGGCGACACGTCATTAGCTGAAGCGCAGCGAATGTTGACATGAGACGTGCTTTGGCGTTGTGAAATGGGCGGTATGTGTCTCCTGATGACAGGCTCAGGGGTGGGGGATATGATTTAGTGCTGCAAAAGCAGATCAGCCAGGGCGATGCGGCAAGTGATAGGATTATCACAAAATGGCGGCGCCCTACTGCCTGTTTTCGTGTGTGTTTAATGAACGAAAACTCGGGTAAGGTCCATAATTTTTCTAAAAATCAAGCGATTTAGGCTTAAAAACACATGGCCGACCCGTAGGGACAATAAACATTTTTGACCGAACCATTCCTTTAAATAACATAGCAGGCAGTGAGCAGGAAGTGGAGCAGCAAGTGAAGCAGTCGTGCAGTCGCGGGCTGGTTTTTCACTTTTCAACTACTTTTCTCTGGCGTTTATCGGAGTGTCTGCAGTTGACTCACCTGCCTACTTTGGAACACTACATAGCCCTGTTTCGAGCGTGGAGCATTCACGGGAAGTGAGCAGGAAGTGAAGCAGAAAGTGTAGTAGTCATGTAGTCTGGCAGGTGTCTGGTGGTAGGTGTGCGCGACTCTTCTGATTTTTGGATACTTCCTTTTAGACTTTGAGACTCGAACTGTATTTTATTCCGGCATTATTGACACTACTCACACTATTGACCGGCAGTGAGTGAAGTAAATGTTGGTCACTGGGATTAACTATTGAATTAAATCACCAATATATGATTTAAGGAGTGGTGTGGGGCAGGAGAAAATTCCACTAGAGACCTGTGAAATGATATCCGACCATGACATGCCACTGGCAGTCAGTCTACCACCGACACCCTCGCTGGATGGCGCATTGGAAGATGGTAGTGACCAACATGCAGGTGGTAATGGTAGTCCCAGGCCACCGCCTTCTCATCGATTAGGGGGTCAGAACGGAAAATGTAAGGAGACTGGCAAACCGCAGCCCCACCCAGTTCTGATTACAGCCTTTTTTTCACCTCAATCAGTTCCCGGCTCCCAGGAATTTCTGGCCTGGGTTGTCCCTCCATCACAATGTGGATTCCCCACTCAGGACGATAATAGTGGATCACTCCAAAGTGGTAAGAAATGCACCGGGTCCTCTGGTTTTGTTTGAAAATCATAATCCTTTTGATCCCACACCTCAGAGTAACCTGATACAGACGGTGCAGTGCGGTGCACTGAACAATGCTAACTTCACACACAGGCTTTACAGAGTGTTTTGTCAATTACTTCAGTGAGTGAGGGGAGACTATTACATTCTGACATTGACTTGGGGAATGGTTCTTCCATGATGGATACACCTCTGACCCCCTCCCAATTTACATCACCAGCTTCAATTCATCAACTTCTTCATTTATGTGACCTCCAGATCAAGTTCCCCCCCTACGGCTCCTGGCAGTCCTAACAAATATGGACTCACGAATAGAGGAAGGGACTGAAGATATTTTAGGTGAAATTAATCAAGTATTGTGCATATTGATATTGTTGTACGAGAGAATTAAAGTGGAAACAAAGGTTCTCTGTGCCTTATTGGAGTCGCTTCTTTTTCCGCGCAGAAAATACAAAAGTGAAAGACTTTCTCGCTAAGAAATGTTTGTCTGTACCGCAGGCATGTGTGATGGGCTTACCTGTCCTGTTCTGGGTAAGAGTGTTAGAATGACTTTCTGAACTCCGCTCTGGTGAACAGATGTTCAAGAGCCCACCCTTGTTTTAGTGAAACAGGGAACACTTATGTGAAGTTAGCCATGACAATTGAAGGTAGCTTCGAGAGCAGTCAAGGCTAAGTCTCAGGAGTAGTGGGGATGATCTGAGGTATTGGATGAACACACACAGGACACAAGAATTGCCCTGAGACAGTATATAACAAAAAATATACAATTTATTAGGACTTTATCCAACACAAGTGAATAATAATGAACACAGTAATCCCACTACTTAAATACACACTATATAAAACATATGTACAATCACTTTTTGGTCAATGCAGTAAAGTGTGGATTCCCGCCAAAACCTGTAAGGAGGGAAAGCACACAAACTTTAACACAATGGGCAACTCATGAAATGCATATCCCTAACTTAAGAAGTACAGCCCTATGAAGATTGGAGCCTACTGCTCAATGTTATGTTTGTGCGTAAAGCGCTCGTCAATGCGTAAAGCTCACAAGCGAAAAAACTTCAATGGGAAGGAAATGTTAGAAGAGGGCACACAAGTGTGGAAGATTCAGTTCTAAGAGTCAGAGACAAGTCTGCTACAGAGAACAAAGGTGTCCCCAACGTTCGGACTACTTTGGAAAGCAAGAGCCACCCAAGATAAGGCAAGGACCACAAGGGATCCTTCATGCGTAAAAAGGTATTGGATGAACTAGGGGCCACCACTAAGTGGTAAGACTACTCACCGCCCTTAGCTCACTATGGGTTCAAATTTGGCAGGTTTGAATGTCACCTGGACAACGGAATCCCCTCCTTGGTTGTGCTTTAAAGTGAACAGATGCTGCTGGTGCGGATGCGAGTCCGATTTACATCATGAGCTGTACCTCTCGTCTCGAATGCAGGACAAAGAAGACACTTCTGCAGCTGGTTTCAGGACACTTGAAAAAGGTGTTAAATTCATCAGCAGCAACCGCCACTGTGGCCCAGTGACGCAGGAGCACCCAAGTCTTGTGGACTGACGCACCCTTCTCTCTCACGACCCAAAGCAGTACGGATGACAAGATTTTGGCAAGAAAGTGCCTTACGTGAGAAGTAGGGTTCTGCCAAAGCTCGAGCCAAAACTCGATGTAGCAACGTTTCAGCACGGGTGCCAAGGTACAAGCCGGACAGTGCACTGGAGGGCCCAAGGACACTTCTGATTAGGTTTGTTTGCAGGGCACCAAGAAGACATTGAGAGTGATTGGTCTGACCACTCAAAATGGTTGAAGTACCTTTGCAGGTCTTCGGAGATTGAGTGCAAATCAGGGCTCTACAGGGCAACAGCGGGGTCAGCGTGCTAAACTTTCTTTGCACGGTTCCCCAGAGTCCTTGGATCTGCTTCACTGCTCTGGGTACTTGGCTCCGTGTAGAGGTCGATTCAGACCTCAGGGTGATCTGTGAGTCTGGACTCAGAGCCCCTACTCATATCCCAAAGTCCAGTGAGTGCTCGTACCCCTGCTGGCCAATGAGGAGAACTGCCCCACTCATGCACACTGGCAGTGATCCAATCAGGGAACACTGCAGCTTTCATGCACATCAGACATCCTGGCACGTGGAGTGGGTATTGCGACCAGAAAGTCCCAGCACACTTCCTGGGTACCCACAACGTGACCTGCATTAGCCCAAGAAAAGCATAGGCTTTTGCGGGTGAATGCATGCCCAAATAAGGACTCCCCGGGTCACAAAGATCAAGGGGAAGGCCAAAGGACAACATGGCCAAAGGAGGAGACAAAAGACTTTGTGCCACAGCCATGACAGACACTAGCCACAGTCATGATCCAAGCGCGTTAAGCACCGTATGGCTCAGTAAAAGTTAATACAACTACACAAAAATCTTCTGCTGCCACTAGTCTATTGCTAGGCACATTGTCCAGTTACCAAAAAATCCTTAAGGGTTGTCTAGGGCCCGAAAGCACAAGGACCCCAGTGCACAGTGCAGTAATGTACTTTGCGTACTGATTCACAGTTGCCAAAGTGGCAACACAATCATAAGACTAAGGGAAACATTGTTTCCCAGTACAGAAGGACAAGTCCATATCCCAAGAATGACGAGCCAAGGCCCAGTGGAGCTCAGCTGAAGGATGCTTCTGTTGGGAAGGATGGCCACAGTGATTGTGCTGCTGCACGCAGCATGTAGCATTGCGATGCTTCTAGTCCTGTTCCAGTGTGTTCCCCCCGCCATGTCTGAGGTGTAATACATTTCCCATCTTGGAATAGGTCCGCAAGCGCTCTGTAGCCCAACCCTCTCCAGTGCATCACCAGCGCGGTTTGCGTGCCAAGTGGGGTCCAGTCCAGGGATACTCCATAAGGGAAGCCATTTGTAGTATGGGCATACTTCTATACTTGTGGTGCCAGGCTAGTAAGGTGGCAGAGACTGGGTCGTATGGGCAGTCATCTTTGTATGTGCAGCTCATGATGAGTGTTTTAAGGTCAGATTCGCCTGCTGCTAGGCACTCAAGTTTGACGTGTGGTGGCTGCTGAGTTTCCTCGTACCAGTAGGAAGCATACTGGGTTTATGCCGCCACCCAATATAATTCGAGATTGGGGGCCGCAAAGCTACCCTTGTCATATGGTTGTCATATCAACCATTTTTTTCCGCACTTCCCTGGCGTGCCATAGGAATTGCACACACAGTCCATGTATTTTGGAGAAGAAAGGTTTTCCCGGCCAGATGAGGATGTTAGCAAATATGTATAGACATTTTGGAACTAGCAACATCTTCACCAGGGATAGTTTACCAGTCATTGTGATATGGAGTGCCTGCCACCTAGTCAGTGTGTTTTCCAAATAGGTTTCCATAGCACCATAGTTGTCCCACAGATGGGATGGCTTCTCCCCAGATACCCTTACCTATAGGTACTTAATTCCATTGGGAAACCAGCAGATGGAGAATATACCTCTCGGTTGTTTTGTGCTGCTGGTGAGTGGGAATATTTCTGATTTGGTGTCATTAATTGTGAACCCGGAGAAGCCTCCCAAGTGGATCACATCCCACAGGATAGGGTCGAGATTTTCTTCAGGGTCCCTTATGTATAGCAGGAAATTGTCTGTATATAGTGATACTATCTCCGGTCAGCCCCTGAAGCGGATACCCCGATGGGCATGACGGGATCGAATCATGTCTGCCATGGTTCAATGGCCAGAGCAAAGAGAATCAGTTAGAGTGGGCATCCCTGTCGTGTGCCCCTGCTTAGATTAAAAGGTGGCCCTTGTGAGATTTGACTAAGACACTGGTGGTGGGGCACATGTAGAGAAGTTTAATGTAACAAAGCGTTTCGGGGGCAATTCCTATTTACTCGAGGACCACCCACAGATATTCCCAGGAGACCATGTTGAAGGCTGTCTGAGCATCAAGTGCCACTGCTACTGCCTCTACCACAAGGTCAATTCTTGCCATGACGTTGAATAGCCTCCCAATGTTCAAAGATGTCGACCTACCCGGGACAAAGCCCCCATGGTCGGAAGTGTACAAGGAATCGTAAAAGTCAGAGAACACTCACAGGATTTCTTGGTCTGACCATTGGGGATTTCCCAGCACATCTGTAATACAGTCCACTTGGATATGTCCACCCTCAAGTTTGGTTAGTCTGGCTAGGGTTCTACCCGGTCTTTACCCCTCCCCATTTTTTAGCAGCTTGTGGGCATGTGAAATTGCAGACCTCCCTAAGGGCATGCACCTTGAATAGCTCCAGCTCGGAGCGTATCTGCGCTAGAACGTGCGGGCTCAAGTGGTAAGAATACTCTTGTTCCAGAGATTTAAGTTTATTTTTGGAGTGCTGGAGGCCATGTCTTATTGTTTTTAGAACTCCTGCTTCCCTAGAGATAGACATGCCTCGCCTATAGACCTTGAAGGCCGCCCATCGTACTCCGGCGGTAGTAGCATCCAGTTTGTTACAGGCAAAGTATGTCTCTATGTCTGAGCGAATCTCCGCTTAATACTATGTCACGCTGTGCTTCCGATTTAAACCGCTAAGAGCTTCGCAGTCTGTTTTTTTTTCCTGTCGTTAGGGTCAGCATGACTGGGGAGTGGTCATAAAGGGTACGGGGTAGTATCAAAGCATTTTTAACTCCGCTCCTTAAAAAGTCTGAGGTTAGAAACATATCTATGCGTGATGAGCTGTCATGGACTGAAAAGTAATACGTATATTGTCGCTCTTGTAGATGGGGTGTCCGCCATTTGTCCCTCAGTTTTAAGCATTCCATGTGTATTTGAAGCTGGCGAGCTGCGTGCGATTAGGGTCTGGGAACTGTCCCGTTTCTGTCCCTAGCATGATCCAGGATCAAGTTCGTGTCACCCCCCCCCACAGCATCAGGATCCCAATGTACCCCATAAGAATGGATACTACTTTGTCAAAGAATTCTGCGGTGTAAATGTTGGGGCAGTAGGTGTTGACCAGTAGTAATTCAGTCCCGTCTATAATGCAGTGCAGGATAACATAGTGTCCATCAGGGTCTAAGTATTTATTTTTTATGGAAAATTTCACAATTTTGTGAATTAGTGACATGACCCACCTAAATTGGCTGGAGTACGAGGTGAAAAACCGATTGGCCCCCCATTTTGGTGCAATACCTTTGGCTGCCCCTTTGTTGGTATGTGTCTCCTGCAGGAGAAGAATCTTCACCTCATGCCTATTCGCATATGCCATTATTCTACATGATTTAGTATAGTTCCCTATTCCCCTGACATTCCAGGTCATCACCTTCAATTCCATTGTAGTAATATATTCATTTCGCATGAATGCCCCCTCAACCTCTGATCACAAGTTCCGTCTTTCAAAGTTTGACCATTTTCAACTGTGCACTCTGATGCCAAATCATTTCTGCATTTTCTTCCCCTTTTGGGTTCCCAAGCGCAACTGGCACGTGAACCTCTGGGTGGTTTTGGTGGTAACATAGACCCCCACCCGCTCCATCCCACTCTCATGCCCCCCAACCTAGCTGTGTGAAACCCTCTTCCTCTCCCCTACCCCGCCCTTGGCCTACCCCAATATGGTCACCTCTGCTTATCTCAACACAACATTAACTTAGCAGCTGCTGCGGGGTGAGCTGCTGCCAGTGCAGCCCGCTCCAGTAGTTCTTTACAGGATCATATATTCAAATGTGTCTGTGGTGCCGGTAGTTTACATCACAGGTGCTATGTGCTCGCCGTAATGTAAGGATGGTTAATGTTGCAGTTCTGAGGAGTTCCTTCAAACCCGCAGTGGGTTATCTCAGTCGTCCTCTCGGTCACCTGTGATCTGAAATTTTAGCCTCTATGAATTTGACCGCCTCCTCCGGGACCATAAAAAAATTAATTTAGCCATGGAATTGACATTTTTGTCGGGCTGGGAACAACATTGCATATTGAATGTTACGGCCTCGAAGTAGCTTCTTGACTCCAATGAACTGGCTTCTCTCATGTTGCACAGAGATTGAGAAATCCGGGAAAATCTGTATTATCTGGGAGCCCAGCCTTAGTTCCTTTTTTTCCCTGGCGAAGCGCAGGAGTTGGTCTCTGTCAAGGAAGCTGAGAATCTTTGCGATGTTGGGTCATTGAAAGTTGTCTGGTTTGGGTTTGGGTCCAAGTGCCCGGTGAGCCCGCTCCACCGCAGGGAAGGGGGAGAGCAACGGGGCCCTTAGGAGATCCTTGAGTAGGTTTTCCACTGCTTGTTCCATGACCCCAGATACTACATCCTTGGGTTCCCTGACTATTCTGATGTTATTTATCCTGGAGCGTGACTCCAAATTGTTTCACTTGGATTTCATAGTTTTCATGTCTCTCACCAGGGTTGCTACGGTGTTGTGGAGGCCTTGCAAGCTGCGACCTCATGGATGCAATGTTGGCCGTGATATCATCCAGCTTCTCATGGACAGTCGCGAAACCCTTGGCCATGGCCTCCATAATATGTCTGAGATAAGGGGGTGGTTACATGGTTGGTTGTAGTTGCTCTGAATGAGAGTTAGTAGAGGGCTCTGGATTTTCATGGCGAGTAGCTGTTGCAATTTTGTCCATGGCCCCGTCTTCTTCCATCCACCTGCACCCCTAGTCAAGATGGTCTGTCTAGTAGGGTGACCCTGGGGAGATCTTTGGCTTTTAGATTGAGAGGCTGAGCTTCTCAAGCTTGAATCAGCACCCCAACCCTAATTCAGGATCCCTTGCGTCAGACAGTCGGCCCCGTCCGGTATGTGACAGGTGCCGTGGGTCTACAGTCTGGCAGGGGTGGCTAGCAGCAGGTGGGATATTCAGCGAGCTGGTGAGAGGCTGGGATTATGGTTCACCCCGGTCACTTTGCAGCTCCCCGGGAGTTTGGGTGTGTTGGCAGGATGGTCAGATGATCACAGCGCCATAGGCAGGGCCCACCTGTCCTCGCTTTACGTATCAGTGGTATGAAGATTGCCACTGGGCCCGGTCGTAGGGGGCCACTGGTGCAGCTGCATCATATGAACGGGTATTAGTCCTGGCCCTGGGGCACACCGTCCCTCTGTTGTGGATGGGTCTGACCTGGCCCGGGTTCTAGTAAGCTGCTGCTGGGTCTGCCCCCCGCTCAGTATGCTGTGTTTGGTCCCTGCTTAGAGGGACCTGTTTGTGCTGCCAATTAATCTCAGTGCTGGTCTCGTTTCTGATGCCTCTGCCGTTCTGGTCGTTCTAATTGGGGGGCAATGGGGATTGTACGGGTTGCAGCTGGTCAGCCTGAGGGCGTTTGGCTTTGATCTTTCTGTTTATTAAGATGCGGGGGGTCAAGTGGGGAAATTGGTACCTTTCCTCTCCCTTCTGAAAGTAAGGTAAGACTGGGTGTTAGTAACTGGTATGAAAGTTAATGTTGCCAAAAATGAAACAACTATTGGGGAGCAGGCATATGATTGGTCCTGACTAGCAGGTTGTAGCGAATATCTTGGGGAAAAACTGATAAAATCTATGACTTTGAACATGAGGGGACATAATCATCTAGTCTCGATCCCATAGAAGGGAAATTGTTAAAATGTATGAAATAATCTCCCTTCAAGAGACTTGGTTGCTTCTTCCCCCCATACTGGATGGGTTAGTGATATGTGCACAGAATGCTAGATGAGGAGAGATGCGACGCCCCTATGGCGGCCTTTTCACTTTGATTAAATGTACCCCAGACTTTTCCATTGTGGATTCAAGAGATATTGTTTTGGAATCCTCGCCACGCCTGTTTGCATAACTCACTCCTTCATATGCAACCTTTTAATTGTGAATACCCATTGGCATTTTGAAATGGGCAACCTAATGCCTACTTTAACAATATTGTCTACATTTATCATCGAATGGTCCAATTACTACCCAGTTGCAGGGGTCTTCTTTTCTGGAAATCTAAATGTAGCCTGTCCCTTAGAGGAAAGTTCAGTATGAGTCAACCGACCCAATCGGCTTAAGCAAATAAATGGGGTGAAATGGGCGAAGACATTGCATGGCTTGGGATTACAAATGTTGTATGGGGGCCATTGAAGGTAAGATTCTGGCAAAAACCACCTGGTTGAATGGAAATTTTCGCCTCAGTATTGGATTATATTTTTGTTGGCAACCTCCTGTTTAATAGGTGTATCTCATTAGAGATACTGCCAAGGGAATATAGTGATCATTGCGTTCTCTCTTTGGGAATTGGTAAGAGTAGGGACAATTCCTTTCATGAAATGATCAAGGAGGTCTGGGTAAATCAAGACGGGAATAGAATTATTTGGAACCTCACGGCAATTGAAGGGGTCAATTCCAAACTAGAGCAATACCTTGAGGAGGAATCATTGTCCTGGCTATTTTTACAAATTGGCTGTTACAAAGTATAGTGACTTTGTGGCGGAGGTAATAGAGGCTAGTGTGGTCAATAAGAATAAAATCCATCAGGGAGGTTGGAGGAAGCATGCATATGCCTATGGCATAGAGGTCGCTGAATGTAAAAGATACTTCAGAAGGGCAATACAATTAGTGGGAAGGGATAAAGAGTTAGAGAACCAGGAAAGGTTTGCAATAGGGAAGTATCACAATTGGGTGAAGTGTAAGTGTTCCCGGTTGTCACAAAGAGATTCCGAGGCGATACTCCAGGCATTGGGTAAGAAGAACACACACATATTCTGTCGACTGATAAATAACCTAGAGTCTTCTCAATTCTCTATGCAGATTAATGCAGTCTCAGAAGCAGACTGGGTCTTCTATTTCCAGGGTGTTTTGTCTTGCCGGGGTGACAGGCCCGAAGCTTCTTAAAACCACTTTGGATATTGGATGGAACTTTCATCTTGAGGCAGATAGGGTGGAAGAGGTCATTTCAAAGATCAATACTTCTAGGGCCTCTTGACCGAATCAACTGTCCAATGCATTGTTTAAGAAGAACCCTGCAGATTGGGTATCCATTCTTACTATTCTCTTCAATCAAGTGGGGAAGACCTATTTGTTTCCTAAGTCATGGTTTATGGCCTATGTGGTTCCAATTTATAAGAAAGGCCTGCGCTTCAACCCTGTACATTTACGACCCATCGCCATTCTCACTGCTGACAGCAAGGTCTTTGCCTCCTTGCTGTTGGAGCATTTGGAGAATTGGCAAAGAGGGTTGGGGCTTATCAAGTTTGTGAGGGGGAATGCATAGCTCTGTATGTGGCCACCATTGACCTTTCAGCAGCCTTTGATGCACTTGATCGCGGCTTGCTGTGGACCAAGCTGCAATAATGGGGGTATTCCTGTAGGTTTGTTACTTCTCCTAATGGGGCTGCATGAGGATGCAAACATCCAGGTAGAGTTAGATCGGAAAAGGTCCCTCTCATGTTCTGTGGCAACATTCAAGGACGTCAGGTAGGGGTGCGTATTGGCTCCCTGCCTGTTTAATCTCTATTTATGTGACATCAGCATTGACCTTAATGCAATGGAATTAGCGACACCAAAGATGGATTGGGTGCATCCAGTATAGTTGGCCTATGTGGACAACTTCCGACTTTTTGATCCAACACCTATCGGTCCACAAAGATGAATTAGAGCCTTTAACAAATTTACCAGGCCCATTCATTAGCGATTAACACATCCAAGACCAAGATTTTGTCCAGTGAGAACAAGCAAAAATAAATCTGTGTATAATTCGTAACTGGGAATTGAAAGTTTGGAAAAAGCCATGGAATTTATTTACCTCAGCTTTCCAGTGGTGGCAAAGGAATATAAATCCCAAATTAAGGATTGGCTGTTATCTCGCACAGACTATTTATATAATCAAATGAGTAGAGTAGATGATAAGTTTGGGAAATTTTCTCTAATTGCTTCGATAAAATTCTATGAGGAGACATTTCAACCAAAACTAATCTACAGGAATGAACTTCATCCACCTTTGGATTTGGATTGCCTGGCGCAAGTGGAGGGTTTGTTTGGGCATCCTCTTCTCTGTATGCCGCTCTCCAGTGTAGAGCGCAATGGAAGCTGCTATAATTCTTCTATAACATTTTAGTTCCTGTTAAGGACTCTTCATGGACTTGAAAAGCTTGATGGAAGGGGTTGTACTACATTCATCAAGGAAATTACTTTGCTCTGCTCCCTCTTGAGTCTCTATACTTGGGTGTGGAGGAACTGGTCCATAATCCAGGGCGAGTGAAGACAATCTTTTAACGCTCTGAATGGGCCTGCACCATGGACTGGAGTGTGGCAACCATTTATTGATGCATGTACCACTTCCCTGGTATTGGCATTAACAGCGTTTATCAAATCGCTAAATTTTGAACACTCTAAACTGACTGCCTGAGTCAACTGGCTCATTCTAACATCAAAAATGAATGTGAAGCACTTTAAAATGCATTTTTACATTGTTCCCCACATGTCCAAGCATGTCTTGCGGGTCGTACCACTTCCCTGTCCTGGCCGCAACAGGGCTGGCTAAATCGCTAAATTTAGAAGCACATTAAATTCTATGACAAGACCGGAGGCGAGCATTATGCTTATTCTTCTTTAATTACTGCTAACCACAGCTTTTAAAATCTTCTTTTGTTTTCATGTATAACATTTTTTTTTTTTTTTAACTTGAATAAACAAAGAAAAAGGAAAATGTGAAAACATCATCTTTCCAAAACATCACAAAACTACTCTTCCCATGAGGCTTCTCTGTCTAGTAGTCTCCAGCCTCTTTTTCAATGTCCAATCAGTCCATCTTCCTCACTATAAACCCCTGAAACTCTGGGTCCCTTCCTCTTCTTTTTTGCTGCGGAGCCACAGATAAGTACACGCAGGAATAGTCAATAATGCTATTGTTCTGTGTTTACATAGACAGTTTTGATGTGTTAAGAGCGCGCGCGCATTAATGGCATAGCGCCGTAGCGTTCGTGCGCTTTAGATCTTAATTGACGAGGCGCGAATTCGCGTTCGTTTTGCCTCAGGGTGTTTATTTGTTCAAGCGGCCGCCTGCTGAGCCCGCGAGTGATCTAGCACTCGCTGCAGGGCGCAGGCAGCGGCCGCACGGCATCGCGTTTCGGGTGGTTGGGCTCGCGTAGTATGCGAAGCAAGCCCAACCAACCCTAAAAACAAACGCGGAGCGCGCATGCGCAGGAATGCGAGTTCGCGTTCAAATTCCGTTCCGAACAAGGAGAACTGCAGACCCTTTCCCCCCACTCTATTCTAACCCAGATATACGCGAATTTCGCTATTTAACTAGCGTTTCGCCTGGGATCAGCAGGGGCATTTTTCATTTGGAGAAGTTATAAAAAAAAAAAAAAAAAAAAAAGAAAGAGAAAGAGCATTTATTTTGACTTTCCACATATCCTTGGTGTCTTTACCTGGGAAGGCTGAGTGTCTCACCCACGAGCCTTCATTGCGGCACATACAATTCCATGGCTTATAACATGGAGAAGGAGGCTTGGAGTGAGGGGAGTGATGGAGGTCTGGAGGAAGGTATGGAAGAGGACATTGACCTTTCCCAGAGCTTCAAAAGAGTGCTGGGCGACTCATTGGTGCAAGCCGTAGCACTGGGAGTTAAGCCTCTACAAAACAGGCTATTAGTCCTGGAAGAGATGCTGGGCAAGAAGGCTGGCACGCTCGATGATCCCGGAGAAGGGACCTCCACACAGGATCCTCTGCGAAAAGGTGAGAAGGGGAAGAAAGTGGCCCGGAAGAGAAAACTCTCTTCTACTCCCCCGGGCGAAAGTACAGGGAAGAACAAATCCCTAGAGGTGGCTGATGCTTTCCACAGGCTTAAAAGTGCCTTCCTTACGAAGACAGCCCTGCCCAACCTCGTACCCCCTACCCCAGGGGCGAAAAACATAGGGGACACCTATTCGTCATCCTCGGAGTTCTCAGATCAAGAACAGCCAGAGGAGGATGTGCGCAGCATAGGCAAAGTGAGCGTGGTCTCGCAAAAGAGCGTGGACAAACCCAAAGCCAGCAGTGTGGAGGCCCTTCCGGAGGAGGAAGACATATCGGATATGTTCGACCCCGATACCATAAGGCACCCCAGATCGACAGACTGGACACCTTCTCCGCGCGTAGCCCTATATATGTCCCACAAGATGAGGAAGCCTATGGAAAAGGACGTTAGGTTCAGACTCAAAGCCGAATGTCCAAGGCCAGAGCTGAGCGGAAAAGTGGCAGATACGCCCGAGCTCGATGCAAAAATGTTGACCTTCATTACTAAAGCAGGAAAGGATACTAGGAAAGGCATGGACAGGGCATGGAAAACATGACAAGATAAACTGCTCGACATTGCTGGCCCTATAGCCAAAATAATGGATCTGGCCGAGAGAGCCAAAGATACGGGAGAACCGGTCGACCCATCTACCTTAGCGAGCTGGGCCCAGAGAGCAGTCTGCATGCTGGGCAAGGCAAACTGCGCCATATCTTCGGAGCGCCGCAGGTCAGCTTTATTGAAGATCGATAACAAGCTGGGGGACTTGGCCTCCTATGAAGCTGGGGAAAGCGCCCAAGGCCTCCTTTTCGGAGATACATTCTTCAAGGAGATGAATAGGTTCGTTGGAACATACACAGCGCTGGAAAAGGCGCAGGCCTCCATCAGGAAAGTGTTCCCGGGGAGAGTTTTTTCAGGGGCCGGTCGATATAGAGGCCGCTCGACCGGCCGCTTCAATAATAGAAGAGCACAAGGCCCCAGAGCCCAGTATTGGGAGACCCGGCAGCAAGACGCCTTCTTCCCGAACAGAGGCCGAGGTTCGCGAGGGCGCCGAGGGCGCGGATTCTACCGACATCAAAACAATAACTCAGGTGAGAGAACACGCAATGACCTACCCCCCAGTAGGGGGCAGGACAGCGCTTTATTTGCACAGCTGGCGCAAGCTGTCATCAGACGCGTGGGTCCATCAGACAGTACAAGGCTTTGTACTAGATTTTCTAGATCATCCAGTTCAGAGTCAGGCCCCTCTCAGAATTCTGATGACGCAAGCGGAAGAATCTCTTTTAGATACGGAGATTCGGACCTTAGCGCAAAAAGACACGATAGAGAGAGCGATAGGGAGCGATCCTTCCTTTCTGAGCGATATTTTCCTAGTGCACCGCAAGGACAAAATTCGTCCAGTGATCAATCTGAAGGAGCTCAACAGCTGGCTAGTTTACAAACACTTCAAGATGGATGGGATCCATCTACTAGGGGATCTGCTCAGGAAGGGGGACTGGCTTGCGCGCCTAGATCTAAAAGACGCTTATCTTACCGTGCCCATAGCAGCACCGTTTCGACGCTTCCTAAGGTTCAGATGGAGAGGCGAACTCTGGCAATTCAAATGCCTGCCGTTCGGCCTAGCATCCGCCCCATGGGCATTCACCAAGCTTATGAGGCCCGTAGCGACAGCACTCAGAGAACAAGGGTGCCGGATGATTGTATATTTAGACGACATTCTATTCATGGCCGAAGACAAAGACCGTTTAAGGCAACAGATCCTCTGGGCGATAGAGCTGATCTCCAATCTAGGATTCCTGGTAAACAGGGACAAGTCGGAGCTAACGCCCACCAGACGTCTAGAATTCTTAGGCTTCACCATAGAAACGAAGAAGGCGACGTTAGAGTTGCTGACTCAGAAGATGAGAGCTATCAAGAAAGATCTGAAGGCAGCGCTCAAAAGACCGCTGATCTCTCTTCGTTACCTAGCCAGGATAGTGGGACTGCTTGCAGCTTCCATTCAGGCAGTTTTTCCCGGCCCATTACACTATCGAGCCCTTCAGAGATTAAAGATCAAATATTTGAGGAAAGGCTGGAGATACCATCGGCTAGTGCCCCTAGACGAAGAAAGCAAGGCCGAGCTAAACTGGTGGCTACGCAATATGGAAGCCTGGAACGGCAGAGCCATTTTCGGCGACGTGCCAGAGCTAATTATAGAGTCAGACGCCAGCAGGTCAGGCTGAGGAGCGCGATGTGGTACGCTAGAAACAGGGGGAAGATGGTCAGCAGGAGAATTAGAACTGCATATCAATTGTCTAGAGCTTCTAGCAGGGTCTTTTGCAGTAAAAGCGTTTACCAGAGACAGAGCGCACTGCAGCATTCTCCTCAGAATGGACAATATATCTGCAGTGAGGTATATCAACAAACTGGGGGGCACCAAATCCAAAATGTTAGCGGAATTAGCGAAGGATTTCTGGCACGACTGCCTGCAAGGACATAACTCAGTGACGGCGGAATATCTACCAGGGGCCCTGAACGCAGTGGCAGACTGGAATTCGCGTCACGTAGTGGACTACAGCGATTGGAGACTACACAGGGACGTCTTCAAGAAACTGGAAGCGAAATGGGGTCCCCTACACGTGGACCTGTTCGCCTCGAGACTGAATTCTCAGCTACCAAATTACTTCAGCTGGAGACTAGACCCGGAAGCCCAGGGCACCGATGAATTCCTGCACCACTGGGGGTCACAGAGGCATTATGCGTTCCCCCCTTCGCGATGCTGGCGAGGGTACTAGCAAAAGTGCGCAGGGACGAAGCTCAGATAGTGATAGTGACGCCAGAGTGGAAGTCGCAAGCCTGGTTTCCAGTTCTGATGGAACTTTCTACGGATTTTCCACAGAGGATTGCATTCAGACCAGACTTGCTGGTAGATCCGGCAGGAGTTCCCCATCCTCTGATAGAGGATCGATCCTTATATCTGATAGCGTGCAGAATTTCAGGCACAGATGGCGATTGCCGGGCCTTTCAGAAGACGCTACAAGACTTATCAATATGTCATGGGCTCCATCTACAATCAGGAGCTATAATTCCGCATGGAAAGCCTGGGACTTATGGTGCAGGAGGAGGAGTATATCTCCCATTTCAGCACCTGTAGTACAAGTAGTGAATTTCCTAGTCACCCTTCCTGTAGCAGGTAGAGCTTTCAGGACAGTAGGGGTTTATAGATCTGCAATTTCGGCAGGGCACGAGTTAGTGGACGGCGCTCCGGTGGGGGAGCACCCGGCAGTATCCAGATTGCTGAAGGGTGTGAAGATGTCCAAACCCCCCGGAGCGAAGTATTCATCGCTGTGGGATGTTCAGGAGGTGATACAACTGTTTCAGATATGGCCGGATAATCATTTTTTATCAGGAAAACAGCTTTCAGGCAAACTGGCTACGCTTCTTTGCTTAGTTTCTTGCAGAAGAGTTTCAGATGTTAAAGCGCTCGAGATAGACAGGAAAATGTATTACCCAGATGGGATAGCGTTTACCATAGCGCAGCGTACTAAATCTAATTCTAAGGTGATATCATATCCATATTGGCCAAATAATGAGAAATTGTGCGTAGCGAATTGCATTAAGCGTTATGAAGCAGCGACAGCAGACGTTAGACCGCATGGAGTGAAGCAATTGCTTATAGCACGTGTAAAGCCATACAAAGCAGTCAAATCAGCTACTATAGCCAGATGGGTGAAGGAAATAATGGAACTGGCGGGCATAGACACGTCTAAATTTGGAGCTCATTCTACCAGGGGAGCAATGGCTTCACGAGCTTTTGCAGTCGGAGTTCCGCTGCAGGAGATCATGAAGGCAGCAGACTGGTCAAGCAAGTCAATCTTTAAGACTTTTTACTTCAAACCAGTATCCAATATAGCTGCTGCCGTGGTGGAAAGCTTTGAACAAGCATAATGCTCGCCTCCGGTCTTGTCATAGAATAAAGATTGCCCATGCGACTAGCGCAGGAAGTCTTGATTCTATTAAAGACACGGAGGCGAGCATTATCCCACCCTACGAAATACAGTGTTATGTTACGTTGTGATCTGTATTGATTGAAATAGATTATGTATAAGTTTCATTATGATATATGATGACTGTATTTCCCTTCCCTAACATGTGTTTTTCTTTTTGCATAGGAGAAGAGCAAAAGAATAGCAGAGATTAGAGTATGGAAGGAGTCAGTTCAGCGAATTTAGAGCACAGCCAGTTGTCGAGGATAAAAAAAAAAAAAAAAAAAAAAAAGACTTCTTGGTTGGAGTTTTGAGAATTTAATTGGAGTTGGACTTTGTTCAGTTATTGGATACGCTGCAAAAGAAGAGGAAGGGACCCAGAGTTTCAGGGGTTTATAGTGAGGAAGATGGACTGATTGGACATTGAAAAAGAGGCTGGAGACTACTAGACAGAGAAGCCTCATGGGAAGAGTAGTTTTGTGATGTTTTGGAAAGATGATGTTTTCATATTTTCCTTTTTCTTTGTTTATTCAAGTTAAAAAAAAAAAAAAAAATGTTGTACATGAAAACAAAAGAAGATTTTAAAAGCTGTGGTTAGCAGTAATTAAAGAAGAATAAGCATAATGCTCGCCTCCGTGTCTTTAATAGAATCAAGACTTCCTGCGCTAGTCGCATGGGCAATCTTTATTGGCTGCTAGACTAAATTGGTTTATTTTAACATGAAAAATGAATTGAACGCACTTTTACATTTTCAAACTTTTCCTTTTATACATTGTAATGGAAATTTTAGCACTGGAGCATTGCACTGAATTTATCTATGAAATGATTTTTTGAGAAATTAAATGGAATTTTCAGAATCTTCTCTTTGTATCTTGGAATTATATGAGGATGCTGTAATGTATAATTTTATCGAATGCATTATTTATGATGATGTGATGGAACATTTTCTTTTTTTCTTTTTTCTATGTGTGTGTAATGTTAAAAGTTATAATTTATAACTAAATAACATTAAATAAAAAGAAATAAATAGGCATTGGCCAAGCACAGCTGTCAGATGCCCACGTAATCAAACCATTTTTCCAATTTTCGCGATCTTATGACCAGATATTACCATACTTTTACTGCTTAGTAAATGGCTATCAGACACCTAAACAAAAGCCCAAACTCTTGGACTTGTGAATTTTTTAACATGTCTTCCCCTTAACAGTTGCAGCAGAAACGTAAAACAATGCATTGCCAGTGATGGGCCCTTTAAGTAGTGTCCCTGGGGTGCGGGAGGGTGGCACGGAGCTAGATACACAATGTCACTTCTGCATAAAGTTCCACAATTTCGAGCCTTGTACTAATTTAGATTTAATTACTCACACACTAATCAAAACAATACTGGTAGTCTACAGCAGAGGATGCAGCAAAGTGTATGCTGTGTGGTACTCAGACCCTCAATATGCCGCTTTTGCACAAATAACCGCCACTGAGTGCCTACCGTGAGACCGGTGACAGTGACCAGGTTTGGTGCAGATCCTGCAATCGCTTTGTCACGGTGGCCCGAGTCACAGAGCGTGTGGCCCAAACTCCCAATCTTGTGCTGGTGCTGAGAAACGAGGTGGCAGAGGAGCGACCTCTGTGGAAGTGAACTGAGGATTGGTCCGACCTCCGGTGACTGTGCGGTGTGCTGATACAGTCCAAGCATGAGACCCCCAACATCCTGAGATCGAGTGTGGTGGAGATTTGGTGACTGTCAGACTCCTGAGATGGGTCCCACATGCGAGATTAGCCAATGTAGGTTGGTGGGTAACCGGAAGTGTAAGTGCCCAGCAGCAGAAAGCACTCCTCCTGAGAGGACCAGATGATACAGATGGCTGGTGGGCAGCGACTGCCCACATTCCAGTACAGGGTGACACGAAGGAGGAGAGTGAGAAAGTACTGCTGGATGAAGATTGCTGCAAGAGGCAATGATAGACGGTTGCAAGGGTAGCTGTGGCTCACAGGTCCCAGTGTTTAATGCAGAACTTGCATATAGTGGTGCCCGCTCCTATGCATCATAGGATTAACATCGCCGTTGGCCTTCTACAGCAACCAATTTCTTCTTTAATACTGTTTTTCCTCACCTGTTGCATTGTCACTTGACATCATAATCTGGATATTCCTGCAACTGAACACCTCCTTCCACATATATTTGCAGTCATGGACTAATCTGATAATGCGCAAGCAAGCTTGAATATCGGTGGGAATAAAACGACCAAAAGACCTTACATTAAGCAGACAACAGCTTCCACATCTTCCACTACCCCCATATAAGTAAAGGGGTGCGTGAGGAGATGAATGGCTTATTTGTTTCGCTGAAATCTGGTATTGACACACTAGGCAAAGCAGGATAATCTAATGTACAAAGGAGACACAATCAAGGATTGTGGGATTATCATGGAAAGTGAACAGGACAGGTTGTGCAAAGAATGTCTCTTTTCTTGGATACTCGAGGCAATAATTGTTCTGTTAATCAATAAAAGGCTATATAACAAAATAAATTGTGCTAACAAATTAGGGTTTTGCAGAAAAATCACAATGGTTCAAAGCCTGAATTGTGGACATATCATAGCCTGCATAGGTGAAAAGTACATAACCCTGGCTCTGAGACCAAATCTGTTGGTGGATTGAATGCCCGCGTTTGTCAACATTCTTAATTGAAGGAGCACAAATAGAGTCCTTTGCTTGATTATAGAGAAAGGAGAATTTTACCACCAGGGTGCCTCTAACTCTATTTTTCCAGGTTTCACAAAGGCTGTTCACGCGTCCTGCAAGCCATTCTTAGGTTTCAAAAATGGATCGGTATAGTCAACATCCAATGATGTTTCAAGCTAAGTGGCAGGTTTTTTATGGTGCCAAGCTAATTTCCTTACTGCTGGTGAGGAGGCCAGACAAGATCCCAGTGTGGCAACACAGCCCTATGTCAGGACGTGTGGAGGAGAATGGCAAGCCAAGCTCTTTGTGTGTTTCGCCACAGTCGAGGGAGGTCTTAGATATGTTCTCTGCTGGAGACTCTATGCAACTGATGTTTAAAAGTATCAGTGCTGGGATATTTGCATCGACAATCCATTGTCCGGGTTGGGTGTCTGTGCTTGTTTTGTGGTGTGTCTCAGGTGAAAGTCATGTGTTAATAACATTTCAAATTCTTAAGCGGAGGTTTGGTGGGAAGGAAAGTCCTCCACTGACACTGTGACTGCCAACCGGCCGCAGCTCAGTAGAGGACCCCATTACTATGATACCTTGGTCCCCTATAATAAGCCCAGCAGGAACAGTTAGGTTTACAACACGTTCTGCCTTCTGAACAAACAGCATTTTCTACCACACCATCTGTAACCGCACCCCAACAATAGAAATGTATAACTATTGCCCCGAATAAGCGGTTTGACAAGACACATGTGGCGATGGATCTATGTGAATATGGCGGGGGAAAATACTGAATGCAAAAATGCAGATTTATTTACTATGTTTCGCACAATTATATGCGGGCGGGACCCTTGCAGCCCTTTCCATACTCCCCAGACATAATTAATCACCCTTACCCACCCCCACTTATAACTGCGCCAAAATTCGGGGAAAAGGAGGATTTTTCGCATTCAGTATTTTTGCACTAGCAGTAAACGAGTGATACCTTGGCAACCTCACCCAGGCCACTTCCAGTGGGATGCGTATTCTATTTCTGTGCTCATCAAAAATAAAACATTCTTAAAAAGAATCAAGTGAAGGGATCTTCACTTTTGTAACACACAACCAGGACTATGCTCCATAGTTAGCAGATCAATTCACCAGGCTTCAGGAACAGAACCCAGGCTATCAGCAAGCCTCTTGACCTTACCCTAACCTGTTTAGCACTCTTAAAAGCCTGAGCAGTGTAGCGACCAATCAAACTCCACCATTTTCCTAATGACACCAGAGATTGGTCAGTGTGGGTGGCATGAAGGGTTTGAGATGGTTAATTTTGAGTTATGTTTAAATCGGGAAAGTGGCCATCATGTGGCTATACCGGGCTAATAGATTGTAGCTCTAGGCAACAGTTACTTCAATTGCAACAGATATGAGCAAAACAGGGGCAGCATCTGTCCACCTAATGAGATGGAGTGCAAGGTGCTTCACTGCCCTTGCACTGGGAAGGCTCTCTTAGACCTGTCAAGACACAACACTGCTGTAGTTCTTTTGAAGGAGGTACATCTTACAGCTGAAAAGCAGGACATACAACTCAAGAGGGGTGGTCAATTCAATAAATACATGTTATGTTATGCTATCTTGCATTTCTATCGCTCCCCTTTCCATAGGTCATGATGTTGAAGCCCTTTGCCCATCGAGAGGCAAAGGAGCAGTCTGATAGAACATTAAGAGGTGGAAGGGAGGATCAAAGCTAGTTAGATAGTTGGGATGAGGGTGAGGGTTAGATAAGATGTCCAGGATGGCAAGAGGAGGAAAAGGTGGAGCAGTTATGTGAACAATTGGACCAAATTTATCATGGGACTCAATTGTGTTCTTTGGGGTTCAGTACTGAAAGGAGGGATAGCTGGAAAGAGGCGCTTGCTGTGCCAGGGATTATGTCTGGAATGTACTCACACCAAAAAAGTGATGGGTGGAAGGTTGTGAATTAATAAGAACCACTGGCGTTGCTCTGGGCAACCTTCCACACCACCGTTTTTTAGCCTGTCTGCGCCATTACAATAGGGGTCCAGCCATATGCAAATCAGTCAGGTACTGCCACCAATGGGAGCATCCCTGCCCGAACTGCTAGGCCAGGTCCCCTCTGCATGGAAACACAAGCAACCCAGACATGTTTCGGCCTTGTTGGGCCTCCTCAGTGAGGTGCAGCTTGGTTCCATAAGGGGCAGCGAGCAAGGGACCCATGTCTGGGCATACCCTCTCTCACATAGGGAGACAAACTGAAAACAAAAAAGTGATGGGTGGAAGGTTTTGAATTAATCTGAACCACTGGTGTTGCTCTGTGCAACCTTCCACACAACCGTTTTTAGCCGTCTGCGCCATTGCAAAAGGGGTCCAGCCATATGCAAATCAGTAGGTACTGCCACCAATGGGAGCAGCCCTGCCCGAACTGCTAGGCCAGGTCCCCTCTGCACGGAAACACAAGCAACCCCAGACATGTTTCGGTCTTGTTGGGCCTCCTCAGTGAGGTGCAGCTTGGTTCCCTATGGCGCAGCAAGCAAAGGACCCACGTCTGGGCATACCCTCTCTCACACAGGGAGACAAACTGAAACTAAAAAAGTGATGGATGGAAGCTTTTGAATTAATTGGAACCACTAGCGTTGCTCTGGGCAACCTTCCACACCACTGTTTTTTAGCCCGTCTGCACCATTGCAAAAGGGGTCCAGCCATATGCAAATCAGTCAGGTACTGCCACCAATGGTAGCAGCCCAGCCCAAACTGCTAGGCCAGGTCCCCTCTGCACGGAAACACAAGCAACCCCAGACATGTTTCGGCCTTGTTGGGCCTCCTCAGTGAGGTACAGCTTGGTTCCCTATGGCGCACCGAGCAAGGGACCCATGTCTGGGCATACCCTCTCTCACATAGGGAGACAAACTGAAAACAAAAAAGTGATGGGTGGAAGGTTTTGAATTAATGTGAACTACTGGTGTTGCTCTGTGCAACCTTCCACACCACCGTTTTTAGCCGTCTGCGCCATTGCAAAAGGGGTCCAGCCATATGCAAATCAGTCAGGTACTGCCACCAATGGGAGCAGCCCAGCCCGAACTGCTGGGCCAGGTCCCCTCTGCACGGAAACACAAGCAACCCCAGACATGTTTCGGCCTTGTTGGACCTCCTCAGTGAGGTGCAGCTTGGTTCCCTATAGCGCAGCGAGCAAGGGACCCACGTCTGGGCATACCCTCTCTCACATAGTGAGACAAACAGTAAGCACAAAAGTAATGGGCGGAAGGTTTTGAATTAATCTGAACCACTGGCTTAGCTCTGGGCAACCTTCCACACCACCGTTTTTTAGCCCGTCTGTGCCATTGCAAAAGGGATCCAGCCATATGCAAATCAGTCAGGTACTGCCACCAATGGTAGCAGCCCAGCCCAAACTGCTAGGCCAGGTCCCCTCTGCACGGAAACACAAGCAACCCCAGACATGTTACGGCCTTGTCGGGCCTCCTCAGTGAGGTGCTGCTTGGTTCTCTATGGCGTAGCGAGAAAGGGACACACGTCTGGGCATACCCTCTCTCACATAGTGAGACAAACAGTAAGCACATAAGTGATGGGTGGAAGGTTTTGAATTAATCTGAACCACTGGCTTGCTCTGGGCAACCTTCCACACCACAGTTTTTTAGCCCGTCTGCGCCATTTCAAAAGGGGTCCAGCCATATGCAAATCAGTCAGGTACTGCCACCAATGGTAGCAGCCCAGCCCTAACTGCTAGGCCAGGTCCCCTCTGAACGGAAACACAAGCAACCCCAGACATGTTTCAGCCTTGTTGGGCCTCCTCAGTGAGGTGCAGCTTGGTTCCCTATGGCGCAGCGAGCAAGGGACCCACGTCTGGGCATACCCTCTCTCACATAGTGAGACAAACAGTAAGCACAAAAGTGATGGGTGGAAGGTTTTGAATTAATCTGAACCACTGGCTTTGCTCTGGGTAAAATTCCACACCACAGTTTTTTAGCCCGTCTGCGCCATTTCAAAAGGGGTCCAGCCATATGCAAATCAGTCAGGTACTGCCACCACTGGTAGCAGCCCAGCCCAAACTGCTAGGCCAGGTCCCCTCTGCACGGAAACACAAGCAACCCCAGACATGTTTCGGCCTTGTTGGGCCTCCTCAGTGAGGTAGAGCTTGGTTCCCTATGGCGCAGCGAGCAAGGGACCCATGTCTGGGCATACCCTCTCTCACATAGGGAGACAAACTGAAAACAAAAAAGTGATGGGTGGAAGGTTTTGAATTAATCTGAACCACTGGTGTCGCTCTGTGCAACCTTCCACACCACCGTTTTTAGTCGTCTGCGCCATTGCAAAAGGGGTCCAGCCATATGCAAATCAGTCAGGTACTGCCACCAATGGGAGCCGCCAAGCCTGAACTGCTAGGCCAGGTCCCCTCTGCACGGAAACACAAGCAACCCCAGACATGTTTCGGCCTTGTTGGACCTCCTCAGTGAGGTGCAGCTTGGTTCCCTATAGCACAGCGAGCAAGGGACCCACGTCTGGGCATACCCTCTCTCACATAGTGAGACAAACAGTAAGCACAAAAGTGATGGGCGGAAGGTTTTGAATTAATCTGAACCACTGGCTTAGCTCTGGGCAACCTTCCACACCACCATTTTTTAGCCCGTCTGTGCCATTGCAAAAGGGGTCCAGCCATATGCAAATCAGTCAGGTACTGCCAGCAATGGTAGCAGCCCAGCCCGAACTGCTGAGCCAGGTCCCCTCTGCACGGAAACACAAGCAACCCCAGACATGTTACTGCCTTGTCGGGCCTCCTCAGTGAGGTGCTGCTTGGTTCTCTATGGCGTAGAGAGAAAGGGACACACGTCTGGGCATACCCTCTCTCACATAGTGAGACAAACAGTAAGCACAAAAGTGATGGGTGGAAGGTTTTGAATTAATCTGAACCACTGGCTTGCTCTGGGCAACCTTCCACACCACAGTTTTTTAGCCCGTCTGCTCATTTCAAAAGGGGTCTAGCCATATGCAAATCAGTAAGGTACTGCCACCAATGGTAGCAGCCCAGCCCTAACTGCTAGGCCAGGTCCCCTCTGAACGGAAACACAAGCAACCCCAGACATGTTTCGGCCTTGTTGGGCCTCCTCAGTGAGGTGCAGCTTGGTTCCCTATGGCGCAGCGAGCAAGGGACCCACGTCTGGGCATACCCTCTCTCACATAGTGAGACAAACAGTAAGCACAAAAGTGATGGGTGGGAGGTTTTGAATTAATCTGAACCACTGGCTTTGCTCTGGGCAACCTTCCACTCCACCGTTTTTTAGCCCGTCTGCGCCATTGCAAAAGGGGTATAGCCATATACAAATCAGTCTCTGAAACTTTATTACTGGATACCGAAATATTTACTTCCATTTCAACGGTTTCAAAGCACCTGGTCCCACAACATGTATGTATTCTTTCAAAGATGACCCTAGATGGGGTGCAGACAGGCTCGGATTTCTCTACATTTCAATAGGGCAATGCCCGAAAAAAAAAGAATATTAGTGTGGGTAGTTTTTTGGGCCAAAGTGGGCCACTTCTTTTCTGAAATAAACTGAATTTGTTAACAAAAGCGGTGGGTTCCTATATAGAGATGGCACAAACAGACGGTAGGGAGGGAAAGGGGTGATTTTGCACCAGGGTGGGTGGACAAAAATTCCAGCATGCCTCAAATGAGTGCAGTTTTGATAGGATTAAAGACTTCTGTGTATATATATATATATAATTATATATATATATTCTGCATTGATGCATGTGCCCCTGGTTGTCCTCCACACGTGGGCCTCCACAGTAAGATGTACATGTGCAAAGGCCACAGGCACATGTTCATAGTGCAAATTGGCAAGACATATTCCTTCACTATGGTCTATTACCATCTGCAGCCACTTAACATGATTCAAGGTGACACAAGACAAAAAGGGAGGTGGGCGGCAGGGAAGTAAAAACCCAATAACGGTCCTACTACGCCTTGTGTCATTCGGATCATGCAAGAGCAGTAACAAGAAGTACAGGGGGGAGTGAGGGGGAGCAGTAGGTCGGGGCAGAAGGGAAAATGCTAGGGTGGGAAGGAGGTGTGGGGAAAGAGGAAGTATACAAGTGCAGAGGGTGAGGAGGCAGAAGGGAGGAAGAGGGCCAATGGTGCTAGACAAGTGCTAAAAGGAGGCCAGGTGTGCAAGTGCCACAGGGAAGCAGGGAGTGAGGACCACATGTGAAGCGTGAGGACAGGGGTGGACCAGGCTTGGTAGGGATGCACACCCGCCAAGTGAAAGGGGCCCGGAAGGGCAAGCGCAGGTTGTGGAGGGGGCAGGGAGACAGGGTGCTGCGGTATACTGGGAAAGGAGAGCCTGATGCTCTGTGGAGCTCAGAAGGGACCAGGCAGCCAGTCAATGCAACAGAGGGGGGCATTAGCAGGGGGAATGAAGAAGAGAAAAGTTGGGATTTGAGAATCTTCCAGAATTTAGGGAGATCAGGCAGAAGCCTGAGAGATTTAGGGAGGCAGTTACACGGGGATTCTCCTGCCGAGGAAAGACATCTACCCTACACTCTCTGCTTGGAATATCATCTGATCTGCAGAAAAGTGCAGCTAGATGATCGAAGGTCTCTACGAGGGAGTTATCTATGGAAAGAGTTGGATGTAGTGGGTTCTCAAACCCAAGAAAGCCTTGTGGATGATGTGGATGGTCTTGAACTTGATCCTTGCAGCCACTGGCAGCCAGTGGAGACATTATTGGGCTTGAGAGATGGTCCTTGGGGCATCAAGGATAAGCCTCACAGTCCTATTTTGGATTAGTTGAAGGGGTGACAGGAGGTTTTAGGCAGATTGAGGAAGAGGCTGTTGCAGTAGTGCAGCCTAGAGAGGATCAGAGCTCTCGAGACATCAAGTTTCTCTATGTCTGCTGCTCATATTTTCTGCTTAGATACTTCAACTATTGTGAGTTCATCACAAACAGGGCTCGAAATTAGGATTGGATAAGCAGGAATTACAAGCAGTGCCTGTGTATCCAGCAGTAACCAGGAGCTACCACTGTGGAACAAGGAGCAAGTTCATAGCGTTACATTAGTCAAAGGTAGCTCCTGTTAACTGTTGGTTTTAGGCTCACAGGTCCCTTCTGTATTTGTTGTGATTTGAGTCACATACTTGAAATAATCAGACTGTCATTTATTGTAATAATATAAATCAATTATATTGAGGGTAATACATACATAAATCAAAGAAAAATAGACATTTTAAGGCCTATGTAGTGACATTACTTCACAAATATGAATTAATTAAAAATACATTATTTAACAATTGCATCTCAAGTGACATACTATTCCATTTATTGTACAATGAAAACAGTTTCTAAACATTGTGCAAAAGGCATGAAACTGGCCTTGTTAAACATTGTGAAGAGAGCCACACATCATTTGAATCTGGAAGTCATTGTTTCAACAAGTTCAAGTTTGGGAGGGCAAACCTCTTTTGCAATGTTCCGTGCCATAGACTGGGCACTGGAAACAAAATCTGGATCATATTCAAGTGTTCGCATGACCAGAACATACAATGTCAGACATTTCCCACATTCAAAATCCATCTGCTGGAAGATTGGCTTTGCCACCCACTGTTTGCTTCTTTTGGTAAACTCCTTGTTCTAACAAGGAATCCAAAAATTCCTGCAGTATTTGCTTGTTCTCTTTCAACATTCTCGCTGTGCGCAAGTACAGCCAGTCTTGTTCTGGCCTCTGTACTGTCTATTCCAATATGCAAACTTTTATACCTGTACTTTAGGTGAATATTAAGGAACACTTCAAATCTCCATTGTGGCAGAACTTGGAGAGTCCCCTCATGTCTCTTGAAAACATTTTGTCAAACACAATCTTTTCAAGTGTTGAACCAACCACCCTTTCCTACACTCCTGCTCCTTGCAAAATGGTCCATGTGTACAATAATGGAAATGTTTGTTTTCTTTCCAAGAGTGTATGTTAGAACAATGGTGCATCAATGAACGCCATTTTTCAAGCAGAATATCTACAAATCCATCCCAAGTTTTTGAGCGCCACCAAAGACGGTTGATGATAGAATTTGACCAATTTAAAATGTATTCTGTTGCCTTTTTTTCCAGCGGCTGTAATTCTTTTCGAAATTGATTTTGCTGCATGCTATATGTACATCATATTGGTGCTTTATGTCTGGGAACTGCTCACACATGGCCTTGGCTATTGAAATGTGCCTGCCGGTGGCTATCAGATCTATTTGCATTTCTTTGGATTGCAGAAGTTGAATGGATTTAATGAAACCATATTTTTCCATGGTAACTGTAGATGCACATTCAGATACTTGCATGACGACTGAACTCGCTATTTTTTTGGTTCCCCTGTCTTGAAAGTGGCAGGCCAGAGCCTTTTGCCAGTGAGAGAATTGCCCATTGACAAATGTTTAAGTGTCTAGGCCTGGCTACTAGTGGGGAACAAGAAATCCTTTTGATATTTGTAGTACTGGGTTTTGGACAGGAACAACAAAGTTAGAAAAACTTGATATTGTTTCTGTACGTTGATCCGCTAAACAACAAAGAAGATGAACAAAGTACATTTCCAGCAGGCACTTTTCCAAGTATAGGTTTAGCATAACATGATAATGGGTTATGGTGGTGTACACAGCTACCATTGATCTTCAGGTTGGTGCCTTTGACCACATGAGTAAACTTCACCAATGGGTGCCCATAAATCCTCATGTGCAATTTTCGATCACATTTAATCATTTTCATAATCTGGATCAGGCATCAGTCGAATGCAATGTATTTTTGTTCCTTTAATAGCCAATCATCCTGAAGTATACTGGTTTGCTGTTCCATGGTGGTGGATAAGTCCTCAACAGTAGGGAGAGTGAAGTCTACATCACGAGCACAATCATCAATCAGTAGCGAAGATGCTTCAGTTATTTCTGTGTGTGATAGTTCCGATTCATCCACATTTATTGGGGAAACAGGTAACATTGTCTGTTTCTTAGACTGCATTTTTTTAGAGGGTAGTGGATAGTGTGATCAGTTCTGCATGCAATTCGGAAACATCTTCTGTGTTTTCTGATTCTTCTGGGGGACGTTGTGTACTGTAACAATGATCCAGGGTTACTTTCCATGGGTCACTGCTGTCATTCAATTCAAATTCCAGCCACTGGACATCTGCATCATGACACTGAATCTTGCGAGGACCATGCTGAGCCTCAATATGTAGCTGCTCCTAAGTGACAATGGTTTGGCAAGCAACATCATTAGTTTGTGCAGTTGTCTGAGTCTTTATGCTCCTCTTCTTCCTACGCCTCTAATGGAAGAGAAAAGACAATTCTTAATTTATGGCACACATACAAAATACATTTATTTTTATTTATTTATTTTTACATTTGTATAGCGCTCAGGCAGCCCTTGGGCATCGCAGCGCTGTTTGTGCAGAACTTAGCTACTGTTACATATCATAATGTGTGGCTTAGTTACAGTTACATATAATATATATTGTACATTTCTTACAGGTATAGTTACAGGCTAGAGTGGTGTAGTGAGAGGTGATCAAGCGAAGATATGAATTACAACATGAAAAAGTTATATCAATGAAATAACTGATAAACAACATATTCTTTTAAAAAACCTTTCTGTTATGTATCCTTTGTCTCCGAATTTTCCTTGAAACAGTCAAATTGGATTTGTCGAAAAACAGCATTTTGAAATTGTATAAACCTTGAAATGGGCTCTTTCACTTAAAGAATCATATACACATATATAACAAAATGACACTATGGAAACCATTGCAACATATTAAATATTACATCACAGTTAAAACGGATGATAACTGATATTTTACAATATCTTATGTATACCTCTTGTCCATGTGTCTCTTAAATTCCAACCGCTTCAGTAGTACATTCCTTGTACATAACAAATTCAAAGAACATTGAATAAAAACAGTAAAATCTTTGATCTCACAAAGTATATCTTGAGAAAGTTGATTTAATGATTGTCAACCTTACAATATAAGTTAAAAAATGTAAAACGATATGGTTAATCATCTGATTAAAATGTTTAAATTAGTATTTGCATCAAGTCGAACACTGTGTACATGTAACATTTTAAAAAGACATATTTGAAAACTGTACCTGATAACCTTCAGAGATGTCGCAGGGAGTTGGTGTGAGATCATCCTGCAAAACATATTGATTAAATTGTGGCCTCTTTAATACATTTTAATGTTATTTTGTGTCAATGATTCAATTTTTTGCTAAGCATCTAAAGTTTACAGACAAAAACATGTCATATAGTGAAAGGGTCTATGTTAGTCAGTGACAAAGTATATTTTTCTGAAGGTTTACCTTCATTGTTGTATATGTTTTGTGATAAATACATCCCGGTTGTTGATGGAATGCTTTGCAATTTGCGAACAGTATTGAAAATGATCTTATTTTTTTTATTTTTATTTACACATCACTTGGTTTTAATTAGACCTTAGATGCAAACATGTACAAACCATAAAAATATAAAACCGATAAAAATCATCTTCGTCCTCAAAGGCCCATTCTACAAAACAGAAAAAAGAAAGAAGAAAAAAAGAAAAGTAAGAAAAGGAGAAGAAGGAGAAGGAAAAAAGTAAGTCAATCCACAGCCAGGCTTGTAGTAACCTCCATAGGAGTGAAGATTCTTCTAACCAGCTGTAGTACGGCTAAAGACAGAGAAAGCCATCCGCCCCATCTTATGGAAGCCCACCTATCCTCCTGCGATTTCGTTGATGATTCCTCTATAAATCTCCCCAGGAGATTATTTCTTATAGAGTTTAGGGGCTCACATACTAGTACTAGGTGCTGCAAAGTCTCCTTTCTTCTATTGCAAAGCCGTCAATTTAAATGTTTTCCTTCATGGGCCTTTGTTCTCCTTGCTGTAACCTCCCGTGTCGGGTAAAGATTTAAACGGAATTTCAGAAAGTTTTGCCGCTCCAATTTTGAGGGAAATCTGGCTAGGTAGGACATTACATGTCCTCTTTTATAGTGTTCCTCAGGATCGTCAGCAAACGATTTGTAGGATTTCACTTTTTGCTCCGTCCGGATCCAATCCAAATCCAACAATTTATACTTCACTCTCGTTGGATTTTCAGTGAGAGTCGTTTCAGTAAGAGCAATGTTTGTCAGTATGGAAGAGCAGGCCTCATACCAGGAATTTAGAATTGCTATCTGCTGCCACTCCATAGCCTCCTTGATCATCGAGAAGCCGCTCACTGCTGGTGGTTGCAGGCATTTCCTCATTAAAGATAAGGATTTCCATTCCATATGTGAGTGTAAAGAAGTCAGGCCCAATTCCCTTCAAACCCGTTCAATAGGTAATGAGTTGGGCAACACCATGACCCTCTTCCAGAAGAGACTTTCCAATCGATTCCAAATTTTGGGATCCATAAATAAATTGGCTTCAGCAGCATAGGTTAGTTTTGGCGCCACTTTCATTTCATAAAAATCCAAAATAGGTACCATGGAAAATGTACAGTATCGTTTTTTGATGAGTAAAGCTTGCGATGGCAAATTTTTAGCTTTACTTCTCAAATGTGCTATTCCTGGAGCGTCATTCAGGCTGTTATTTAGAGACAACCCCAGATACACCATAGAACCAACTACTGGTATCTGTTCTCCATTTAGTGTCCAGGTCCATTTCTTCTGCTTTCTCGCCCTTCCACTGTCTCCCAGAATCAGTATTTTAGATTTTTTTGCATTTATCTTTAGGGCATTTTTATCGATGTAATGAGACAGAAGTTGTCTCTGCAGCCCTATTTCCGTCTGGTCAAGGAGCAGCAGGTCATCTGCGAATAGTAAGCGTCCCACAGAGTAACCAGCTGTTTTCGGTGGAAAAGATCGACAGGGTAATTCATAGAATTTCGCAGAAAAGTGTCGCAAGCGGCTGGCGCAGAGTGTCCGCGTGCGATTGTCTGCGCCAGGCACGTGCGCTAAAACCGATTTCCGCGCACAGCGTATTCATGGATTTTAGGCTCCCAAACCAGCCGTGGCGCAGAGTATCGCAGCGACCCTGCAGCAGCGCCAGTAACGCCCCCAAGAACGCCCTCGAGCAAGGAAAAGCCATCAAAATCGCTAAATCATCGCAAAGGGCTGCGCTAACCCTGGACCAGTTTACAGGGCTGCCAAACAAGGAACGCAAAACGGGTAACATGCATATCAGGGGTACGCGTGAAGTTATACACGCGATTAGCCAGGGTGCCAGGGTACGTGTATTTCAGGGGTGCGCGGGAAGTTCAACACGCAATAGTCCAGGGAACGTGTATTACAGGGGTACGCGGGAAGTTCAACACGCGATAGTCCAGGGAACGTGTATTACAGGGGTACGAGGGAAGTTCAACACGCGATAGTCCAGGGAACGTGAATTACAGGGGTACGCGGGAAGTTCAACACGCGATTGTCCAGGGAACGTGTATTACAGGGGTACGCGGGAAGTTCAACACGCGATTGTCCAGGGAACGTGTAATACAGGGGTACGCGGGAATTATCACACGCGATTTGGCAGGGTACGTGAATTACAGGGGTGCGTGGGAATTATCACACGCCAATTTGCTGGGTATGTGTATTACAGGGGTGCGTGGGAATTATCACACGCGATTAGGCTGGGTGGGTCCTCACAGGTGTTCCCTGTACACCCTCCACGGCCCCTGCAGGCAGCCCACAAAACAGGGGACTACCCTGCACACCTGCTCATGTCCCCCTGCACCCCCACCCCCCAGCCACCAGGGGCACCCACCACCAGGCCCCCACCCATGTCTCCCACCACCCCCACCCCCCAGCACTGTGGGGCACCTGCCAGCAGGCCCCAACCCATGTCACCCACCACCCCCACCCCCCAGCAGTGCAGGGGCATCCTCCACCAGGCCCACACTCATGTCC
Source organism: Ambystoma mexicanum (assembly GCF_040938575.1). Lineage (NCBI taxonomy): Eukaryota > Metazoa > Chordata > Amphibia > Caudata > Ambystomatidae > Ambystoma > Ambystoma mexicanum. The sequence goes on along the minus strand of NC_090933.1, from coordinate 533,485,457 downwards.
CCTATCACCCCCACCCCCCCCGCCACCAGGGGCACCCTCCACCAGGCCCCCACTCATGTCTCCCAGCGTGCTACGTGTATTTCAGGGGTGCGCGGGAAGTCCCACTCGCGAATAGCCTGGGCGCGTGTATTTCAGGGGTGCGCGGGAAGTTCCACTCGCGAATAGCCTGGGCGCGTTGTTTTCAGGGGTGCGCGGGAAGTTCCACACGCGAATAGCCTGGGCGCATGCATTTCAGGGGTGCGCGGGAAGTTTTACACGCAACTTCAGCAGGGTACGTGTATTTCAGGGGTGCGCGGGAATACTCACATGCGATTTGGCTTGGTACGTGTATTACAGGGGTGCGTGGGAAGTTACACATGCGATAAGGCTGGGTGGGTCCTCACAGGTGTTCCCTGTACACCCTCCACGGCCCCTGCAGGCAGCCCACAAAACAGGGGACTACCCTGCACACCTGCTCATGTCACCCACCAGCCCCACCCCCCAGCCACCAGGGGCACCCACCACCAGGCCCGCACCCATGTCTCCCACCACCCCACCCCCCAGCAGTGCAGGGGCAGCCTCCACCAGGCCCCCACTCATGTCTCCCACCACCCCCACCCCCCAGCCACCAGGGGCACCCACCACCAGGCCCGCACCCATGTCTCCCACCACCCCACCCCCCAGCAGTGCAGGGGCAGCCTCCACCAGGCCCCCACCCATGTCTCCCACCACCCCCACCCCCCAGCAGTGCAGGGGCAGCCCCCACCAGGCCCCCACTCATGTCCCCTATCACCCCCACCCCCCCAGTCACCAGGAGCAGCCCCCACCAGGCCCCCACTCATGTCCCCTATCACCCCCACCCCCCCAGTCACCAGGGGCAGCCCCCACCAGGCCCCCACTCATTTCTCCCACCACCCCCACCCCCCAGCCACCAGGGGCACCCACCACCAGGCCCGCACCCATGTCTCCCACCACCCCACCCCCCAGCAGTGCAGGGGCAGCCTCCACCAGGCCCCCACCCATGTCTCCCACCACCCCCACCCCCCAGCAGTGCAGGGGCACCCACCACCAGGCCCCCACTCATGTCCCCTATCACCCCCACCCCCCAGCAGTGCAGGGGCAGCCTCCACCAGGCCCCCACTCATGACCCCTATCACCCCCACCCCCCAGCCACCAGGGGCACCCTCCACCAGGCCCCCACCCATGTCTCCCACCACCCCACCCCCCAGCAGTGCAGGGGCAGCCTCCACCAGGCCCCCACCCATGTCTCCCACCACCCCACCCCCAGCAGTGCAGGGGCAGCCTCCACCAGGCCCCCACCCATGTCTCCCACCACCCCACCCCCCACCATCCAGGGGCAACCTCCACCAGGCCCCCACCCATGTCTCCCACCACCCCCACCCCCCAGCAGTGCAGGGGCACCCACCACCAGGCCCCCACTCATGTCCCCTATCACCCCCACCCCCCAGCAGTGCAGGGGCAGCCTCCACCAGGCCCCCACTCATGTCCCCTATCACCCCCACGCCCCCAGTCACCAGGGGCAGCCCCCACCAGGCCCCCACTCATGTCCCCTATCACCCCCACCCCCCCAGTCACCAGGGGCAGCCCCCACCAGGCCCCCACTCATGTCTCCCACCACCCCCACCCCCCAGCCACCAGGGGCACCCACCCCCAGGCCCCCACCCATGTCTCCCACCACCCCCACCCCCCAGCAGTGCAGGGGCAGCCCCCACCAGGCCCCCACTCATGTCCCCTATCACCCCCACCCCCCCAGTCACCAGGGGAAGCCCCCACCAGGCCCCCACTCATGTCCCCTATCACCCCCACCCCCCCAGTCACCAGGGGCAGCCCCCACCAGGCCCCCACTCATGTCCCCTATCACCCCCACCCCCCCAGTCACCAGGGGCAGCCCCCACCAGGCCCCCACTCATGTCTCCCACCACCCCCACCCCCCAGCCACCAGGGGCACCCACCACCAGGCCCCCACCCATGTCTCCCACCACCCCCACCCCCCAGCAGTGCAGGGGCAGCCCCCACCAGGCCCCCACTCATGTCTCCCACCACCCCCACCCCCCAGCCACCAGGGGCACCCACCACCAGGCCCCCACCCATGTCTCCCACCACCCCCACCCCCCAGCAGTGCAGGGGCACCCACCACCATACACCCCACCAACCTGGATGACTCCGTGCCATCTTCCCTCGTTGGGCCCTGTGGGGTCCCAGCTGCCTCTTCTGCTGCTGAGGAGTCCAACTCCGACCTCCGCCTCTTGGACCTCCCCTTGCCAGCTGCGGCCTGGGACGCGGCACCAGACTCCTCACTCCCCGACGAGATCACAACTTGGGAGGGGATCTGGCCCTTGCGTCTCCGGCTGGTGGTGCGACCCCTGCCGCTGTGCTCCACAGCACCTGCTCCGTCCTCTTCATCAGTTGACGGTGCAGACAGGGAGAAAGAAAACACAGGCATCAGGGCACTGTAAAATGGACTCATACACACATGACAGTTATACATGAGTGGCATAGGTAAACCTCAGACATGGCATCACAATCCCCAACACACATGTCATTTCAACTTGCACACATGAGCCATACCACAGCCATGATGCAACAGCCAGCACCATCCATTCACATACAACAGCATGTGCAGCCAAAGGTCATCCACACATCACATGCAACATAGGGAGTACACTACACATGCACACACAACACCAAACCTGCATGCATGTGTACACCTCCGCCAACTGTCGCAGTGTCTCCATCGACATCCATGTCACACCTGACAATCATTCCTCCACATCCTGTGCCATGCAAGCCCACACACACAAGCACCATCCATGTGTCACACATGAGACCCCTCGCATGTGTCACCCTCACAGCCCTGTACACCCCCCCTACTTGGCCACATAAAAATACATGTTCAACCTGCACACTCCTGGCACACCACCACACGCACAACTTACTATCAGTATGCATGTACACTTACCGCTCGACTCCAGACGGGTCTGCTTCTCAAGGACATGGATGTGGAGCGCAGGGGATATGCGTTCCAGGACCCTCATCTAATCTTCCGACAAGTGGCCCCGCCCGCCCCTTAGCATCTGCTGCCATCATGAGGCGCCGGGCCTTGTTGAGGGTGCTGGACCTGAAGTCCTCCCAGCGCTTCCTGACACATTAGTAGTCGCGGACTGCCACCTCCTCCGCGTTGATGGCAGTCACGACGTCCATCGGCGCGCAACCTTCCGAAGAGGGCATCATACTGCCCCACGACATGCTCCACCAGGACAACAACTTCCCTGGCACTGAAGCTGGTGCCCCTCTGCCTCCTTGGCCGGGGGTTGCCACTGGTGCCAGATGTCGTAGTGCCCGACATGGCAACCCCAGAGGCAGGAGTGGGTGGGCAACTGGGTCCTGGTGTTGGCCTGTGGGGTGACAGTCGGGAGCCTTTGGTTCCAGCAGGGGTGGTCACAGCAACAGCACCCCTGGCTGATGTGCAGGCAGCAAATGGCAGGGCACGTGGCCAGCAGGCAGTCAGGCAGCAGCAGATGGCAGGTGGGAGCGTGCTCAGGGCTCTGGGGGGACGTAGAGCCACATGGGTGCAGTCGATGGCACCTAGCACTTTGGGGAATCGTGCCACACCGTAAAAATCCTGGCCCGCAGCATGCCTTTCTGCAGGTGTTCTGGGCAGGTATATGTGCCTGCGGACTGATGGGCATGCAGTGATGATGTCCAAGACCTGGTGTAGGCAGCGTGACTGGGTGGCCTGTGACACCCCACCCACTATGGCACTTGTCCGCTGAAATGATCCAGTGGCTAAGAAGTGCAGTACATTGAGGACCTTCTCCAGGGGGCTGAGTGCTTGGGAGCACAGGGTGGGTGATGTGAGGTCATCCTCCCACTCACTCACCAGGTCCAGTATAATGTGTGGTGGAAACCTGTACCTTCCATACACCTGGTCATCAGGCATCCCGAACAGGCTGGTTCTGGGTGTGAATATTCTGGCCCTGACTCTCCTCCTCCTCCTCCTTTGGTAGCCCACTGCCACTGCTGCTAGGAACGGTATGTTCATCCTGGCATCTGGCTTGTCATTTGATAAGTGCGCAAATTAATGCTTTGCGCGTGACCCGCGCACCCCTGGAATCTCGTTCCCAGTCCAATAGCGTGTGGAAATTCCCACGCACCATGGGATACAGGTGCGCTGACGTACTTGCGTGTGTAAGTGCCCGCGCACCCCTGAAATACACGTACATAGGCCAATCGCTTGTAAGCGCACTTTTGTCCAATTACACGCGATGACACTAGGACGTGCAGTATTTTCACGTGTGCTCCGTCATCACGTGCTGAGTGGGGAACACCCGTGCGGGTCACGTCACAGACGCGCTTACACGCTGAGGGACTCTGGTCCAATAGAATCGCGTATGCGTGCTGACGCGCTTACGCGCTAAGGGCCTTTCCTCGGATTTCACGCTGACGTGCAGGATTTTCACGTGCCAAATCACTCCGTATCAAGCTGGCCACCCGAAAACGCACGGAAGACCACGCTCCTGCCCAGAAGGCCGAGTTACTGCCCCCCAGTGCCCCAAGCAGCCTCCCACGTGCCATCTGCTGCTGCCTGCCTGCCTGCCTGCCTGCTGCCACCGTGCCCTGCCATTTGGTGCCTGCACATCAGCCATCTGCAGGGGTCCAGTTGCTGTGTCCACCCCTGCTGGAACTGAAGACTCCCAACTGGGATTACATCGCTCCACAGCCCAGCCCCAGGACCCAGTTGCCCACCCACACCTGCCTCTGGGGTTGCCATGTCGGGCACTTCCACATCTGGCACCAGTGGCAACCCCAGGCCAGAGGGGCAGAGGGGCACCAGCTTCACTGACACCGAAGTTGGTGTCCTGGTGGAGCATGTCCTGGGGCAGTATGATGCCCTCTTTGGATCGTCCCGCGCCAGCAAGGAAGGACGGGAGAGGATCTGGGCCGACTGTGTGGTTGCCATCAACGCGGAGGGGGTGGCAACCCGCAACGTCCAGAAGATCAAGAAGCGCTGGGAGGACTTGAGGTCCAGGACCCTTGTGAAGGCCCGGCGCCTCGTGGAGGGGGGCTGGGGCCACATGAGTTCCATCCAGAAGAGGGTCCTGGAACGCGTACGCCCAGCGCTCCACGCCCAGATCCTTGAGAGGGAGGCCCGTCTGGAGTTGAGCGGTAAGTGTCCAAGCATTACTGTGTGAGACAGGGCATGTTGCGGTGTGCTGGTTCTATGATACTTGCCTGTATGTGTGCCATAGGCCATGTATGCATGTATGTGTGCAGGGACATCATGGTAATGCATGTGCGACCAGTGATGTGTGACCCACGTGGTTGTTGCATGTGTCCAAATGCGGCATGGGGAGCCCTATGCAGATTTTGAACATGAGAGCATGCCAGTCTCTGTACCTGGACATGGGTGGGGGTGAGGGATGGGTGCTGATGCCAGGTACATATATGGTAGCCATGTCTGTGTGCCTGACCTGCGTGTCTGTGACTTGTGCATGCCATGGATGCATGACACATGTGTGTGACAATGCACAGATTCAGTGAAGCAGCCAACTTACCCTTGTTTTGGCTGTGTTTGGTGTGTTTGGGGCCAGATGGATGTGACTGAGGTGAAGTGTGTGCATGTGATATGCATGAGCCATGATGCATGTGAGTTGCATATCATTGAATGTTTCAAGAGTCCATTGGACATGCATGGAAATATCCATGGCATGCAGCATGCCTGTTACTGTGTGTGTTTTGCCTGGACTGACCCATGTGTTGTGGAGGGACATGATGGAAGTGTACTTTGACAGTGGTGCTCATCTGCTATTGCTTCCTGTCTAGGGGACCATTGTGCAGTACCCTGATGCTTGTGTTCTTTGTCTCCCTCTACGCAGCGGCTAGTGAAGAAGAGGGCGGAGACGGCGCTGTGGAGCAAGGCGGCGGGGATGCACCCACGGCTGCAGCGGAAGGGGTGGGTGAGCCCCCACAGGGGCCTGCTACGGCGGGAGACGGTGAGGAGCCATCCAAGTTGGTGGTTTGCACAGAGGAGGAGGAGGCCACCACTGGGGCACACATGGGGCCTGGTGGGGGCATCCCTGCTGGTGCAAGTGGTGCAGTCCAGGGCCAGGGGCAGGAGGCAACACAGGTCACCGTGGAGGGGCCTGTGCATGTCGCTGTCCCTGACCCTGTGAGTGCACCACCATGCACCAGCAGGGATGCCCCGTCCCAGGCCCGTCCGCAGGTAGTGGGGATGTCCATGTCACCTGACTCCCCTCCACCTGCGGACGTGGGAACCACTGGCCGTGTGGAGAAGGTCCTGATTGGGGTCGCGATGCGCACGGCTGTGATTCGTGATGCCGTGCGTGCTTCCCGGGAGGAGCACGCACGTCATCACGAAGTGCACCGTGCCGACGTGGCCCAATTGGGATCGGCCATGTTCGGGGGTTTCCTGCATGTGTTGGCCAATGTGGCGGCCCTCTCCTCCTCTGTGCAGGCTATCCACCAGTCGTTCTCCTTGCCGTCTTCCGGGCCAGATGCCACCAGGGCCCCCTGTGGACCTGCCCCGACCAATGCAGCCAGCTCGGTGGGGATCCCATCCCTGCCACAGTTGGGAGTCGGAGGTCCAGCAGGGGTGGACAACACTGCAACTGGACCCCAGCAGATGGAAGATGTGACAGCATCATCAGGCAGGGCACGTGCACGACGGCGTCAGTGGTTTCCATCAGCCTGGATGCCGTCGTGCTGACAGAGGCAGTGGCGTCGGAGGCAGCAGCGGGCTCGACGTGGGAGGCATAATGGCTCGGGCCATCAAGATCAGAGGGGCAGCCATCGGCCGGAGGGCAGGGCAACCCTGGGATGGTGGTCCGTGTGGGAGGAGTTGGTCCAGCGGATAGGTGCGGAGCGGCAGCGGGCGGAAGAGGAGCGGCTCGCCATGGTCAGGGCGGAGTTCTCCATGCGTCGGGCATTGAGGCGGGCTGAGTGCCTCGAGGAAGCTCGCAGGGAGTTTGAGCTGAACATGGGGTTATCCCTGCGAGACCTCGGGGCCAGGACAGAGTCCCGCCTCCAGGACATCGACATGGAGTTCGATGATGCCCTGGCCAGCAACATCAACAAGTGAGCCGCAGGACTTGCCCGCTGCCTTTGTATATAGTTATTTAGTTAGTTAGTGTTAGGTTTCCTTTATTTTGTTTTATTATTTTGGACCGCTCGGACAATGGCCACTTTTTTGTATATTTTTTTAGATTAGGTAGTAGTAGGTTTCATTTATGGTGTTGGGCTCATGGACCCTGGAACATTCCTGTATATAGTTTGCTTTTTGTAGATACTTCTTTTTCATTTCTTATTGTGTTCACCATGAGGAAATGGTTTTTCCTTTTTTTTCATACTACATGATATTGCTTTGGACGACATTTATTTTTTTTATTCCTTTGTTTTTTTGATTATGACTTTTGTTCTCGGACATGGACCATTAATTTGCTTATCCACATAGTTGTATGTTTGATTTGTTTACTTATTTTGAATCTATAATACATTTTTTATTTTTACTTTCACTTGTGTTATTTTCTCATTGGTTTCATACATGTCATGATATGTGTTTTGACATTCACTTGCACCCATTGTGTATGTGTGTGTGTCGGGCATGTGTCCATTTACATTGTTGCCATTGGGGTTGTATCATGTAATTGCATTCACTATGTGGGTGGATGCTATCCTTGCCTGGGTGTTTGTGCTGGGTATGCTGCCCATTACTGCCATGATTGTGTATCGTCAGGACCTGGGGCCAGGGGGACATGTGTGGGTGCCTGGTGGAGGTTGCCCCTGCACTGCTGGGGGGTGGGGGTGGTGGGAGACATGAGTGGGGGCCTGGTGGAGGGTGCCCCTGGTGGCTGGGGGTGTGGGGGTGGTGGGTGACATGAGTGGGGGCCTGGTGGAGGGTGCCCCTGGTGGCTGGGGGTGTGGGGGTGTTGGTAGACATGAGTGGGGCCTGGTGGAGGGTGCCCCTGCACTGCTGGGGTGTGGGGGTGGTGGGAGACATGAGTGGGGGCCTGGTGGAGGGTGCCCCTGCACTGCTGGGGGGTGGGGGTGGTGGGTGACATGAGTGGGGGCCTGGTGGAGGGTGCCCCTGGTGGCTGGGGGATGGGGGTGATAGGGGACATGGGTGGGGGCCTGGTGGAGGGTGATCCTGGTGGCTGGGGGGTGGGGGTGGTGGGAGACATGAGTTGGACATGGGTGGGGGCCTACTGGCAGGTGCCCCACAGTGCTGGGGGGTGGGGGTGGTGGGGGACATGAGTTGGACATGGGTGGGGGCCTGCTGGCAGGTGCCCCACAGTGCTGGGGGGTGGGGGTGCAAGGGGACATGTGTTGGTGTTCATTAGTTCAAGGAGACATGTGCCTTTGCTGGGGGGCATGCCCATGTTGGGTGGGCTGCCTGCGGGACATGACCAGGGATGCAGGGTAGTCCCCTGTGGTGTGGGCTGCCTGCAGGGGCCGTGGAGGGTGTACAGGGTACACCTGGGAGGACCCACACTGTCAAATGACATGTGGGACTCCCCGGCACCCCTGAAATACACGTACCGTGCAGAAATCGCGTGTAAAACTTCCCGCGCACCCCTGAAATACACGCGCCCAGGCTATTCGCGTGTAAAACTTCCCGCGCACCCCTGAAATACACGCGCCCAGGCTATTCGCGTGTGGAACTTCCCGCGCACCCCTGAAATACACGCGCCCAGGCTATTCGCGTGTAAAACTTCCCGCGCACCCCTGAAATACACGCGCCCAGGCTATTCGCGTGTGGAACTTCCCGCGCACCCCTGAAATACACGCGCCCAGGCTATTCGCGTGTGGAACTCCCCGCGCACCCCTGAAATACACGCGCCCAGGCTATTCGCGTGTGGAACTTCCCGCGCACCCCTGAAATACACGCGCCCAGGCTATTCGCGTGTGGAACTTCCCGCGCACCCCTCAAATTCACGCGCCCAGGCTATTCGCGTGTGGAACTTCCCGCGCACCCCTGAAATACACGCGCCCAGGCTATTTGCGTGTGGAACTTCCCGCGCACCCCTCAAATTCACGCGCCCAGGCTATTCGCGTGTGGAACTTCCCGCGCACCCCTGAAATACACGCGCCCAGGCTATTCACGTGTGGAACTCCCCGCGCACCCCTGAAATACACGCGCCCAGGCTATTCGCGTGTGGAACTTCCCGCGCACCCCTGAAATACACGCGCCCAGGCTATTCGCGTGTGGAACTTCCCGCGCACCCCTCAAATTCACGCGCCCAGGCTATTCGCGTGTGGAACTTCCCGCGCACCCCTGAAATACACGCGGCCAGGCTATTCGCGTGTGGAACTTCCCGCGCACCCCTGAAATACACGTAGCCCGCTCCCCCAGGCCCGATCGCGTGTGAAACTTCACGCGAACCCCTGAAATACACGTAGCACGCTCCCCCAGGCCCGATCGCGTGAGGAACTTCACGCGAACCCCTGTAATACACGTAGCCCGCTCCCCCAGGCCCGATCGCGTGTGGAACTTCACGCGAACCCCTGAAATACACGTAGCCCGCTCCCCCAGGCCCGATCGCGTGAGGAACTTCACGCGAACCCCTGTAATACACGTAGCCCGCTCCCCCAGGCCCGATCGCGTGAGGAACTTCACGCGAACCCCTGTAATACACGTAGCCCGCTCCCCCAGGCCCGATCGCGTGAGGAACTTCACGCGAACCCCTGAAATACACGTAGCCCGCTCCCCCAGGCCCGATCGCGTGAGGAACTTCACGCGAACCCCTGTAATACACGTAGCCCGCTCCCCCAGGCCCGATCGCATGTGAAACTTCACGCGAACCCCTGAAATACACGTAGCCCGCTCCCCCAGGCCCGATCGCGTGAGGAACTTCACGCGAACCCCTGTAATACACGTAGCCCGCTCCCCCAGGCCCGATCGCGTGAGGAACTTCACGCGAACCCCTGTAATACACGTAGCCCGCTCCCCCAGGCCCGATCGCGTGAGGAACTTCACGCGAACCCCTGAAATACACGTAGCCCACTCCCCCAGGCCCGATCGCGTGAGGAACTTCACGCGAACCCCTGTAATACACGTAGCCCGCTCCCCCAGGCCCGATCGCGTGTGAAACTTCACGCGAACCCCTGAAATACACCTAGCACTCTCCCCCAGGCCCGATCGCGTGAGGAACTTCACGCGAACCCCTGTAATACACGTAGCCCGCTCCCCCAGGCCCGATCGCGTGAGGAACTTCACGCGAACCCCTGTAATACACGTAGCCCGCTCCCCCAGGCCCGATCGCATGAATAACTTCACGCGAACCCCTGTGATGCACGTACCCTGCAAATCGCGTGTGACACTTCCCGCGCACCCCGGTATACATGCACACGTATTTTTTGTCAGCGGGTGTCCGTGTTTGTGGGTACCCCTTTGCACGTCATTTTTCCTGGAGGGCCACAGTATGGGACATTCATCATGGCAGTATATAGGTGCTATTTGTTGGCGCACCTTTTGGCGCACATTTCTTACAGCCGCAGAGACGCTACCGCCTCCTTTCTTGTGGCGGTCGTGTTTGTGCCTGTGCGCTGGTTTGAGCGTGCGCTTTTTTCCCCTATTCTATTCCATGAATACGTGTTGTAGGCGAGCGTGTGGGCGTTCCGCGCACTTGTGCCCTGTACTTCCCCCGTGACGCCCACGTTTTGGCAAGTTGTTCCCCATTCCGAGTGTTACGCCCGTGTTCCGCCTACTTTTATTGCGTGCGCCGCGCTATGTGCGAATTTCGCAGTGGCCTGTGCGATTTTCGCTGTGACCTGGCGCACGCTGTTAGATGGCCTGTGCGCCAACGTGCGCCAACGTGCGCCGCACACTTTTTTATCGCACATCTGCTGGTTTTCTCGCGCACGGCCTTCCATGAATCGACGTGCGCTGCTTTTCGTGCGATTTTCGCACTTGCACTGCGATTTTCGCTATTCCACTGTGATTCGCACGTTTTTGCCCACTTGCGCCGCGCTAATTATTCCATGAATCGGCCTCCTAGTTTTTATAAAGGCTTCTGCCGTATCAGATATAAAAAGACAGAAGACCGCTGGTGCCAGACGACAACCCTGTTTTAAGCCGTTTTCTGAGATAATTTCATCAGACAATAAACCCTTTCTGTCCAGTCTGATTTTTAAAGTGGTGTCCCTATGTAGTGCTTCCATAGGTTCTCTCAGGGCTCGAGGACAACCCCATTTCTTCAATTTGTCCCACAGAATTCTGCAGTCAACTGAGTCGAAAGCCTGTTCCAGGTCAATCGAAGCAATGTAAATTGCCATTATCTTCTGGTGGACCAGGCACTTAAGTATATTTATGATGAAAATATTTAAATTGGTGCCTATCCCTTTACGGAAACCGGACTGCCACTGATCCTGATGATTGAATTTGGCACTCCATTCATTAAGATGTCTCAAAATGATTGCTGCGAACATCTTGCCCACCATATCTAAACGGGTGATAGGCCTATAATTGCGGGGGTTTGACCTATCACCCTTCTTAAAGATGGGGACAATTATGGAACAGGTCCAAGATTGTGGTATTTTCTGCTCCTTCACCACAGTTGTGAATAATTTTAACATGAACGCAGCCCATCCGTCCGGATCTTTCTTTAGGATCTCGTTGGTCAGGCCATCCTGGCCTGCCGCCCTTGACGAGCTTGAATTTTTTATCAAGTCAACTATTTCTCGGTGATCAAATTTAAAATCCCATAGAGATTCTGTATGTAGTAGTGGCTCAATTTGCTCCCCACCTTTTGCTGCATATAAAAGTTTGAAATGAGTCTACCATGTATGCGCAGAAACTGAATTTATAGTTCTTGAACCCCCCGGGGTACTTAGTTCATTGATTAATTTCCACACGCCTGCTACATTTTTACTAATGGCGAGCTGCAGCATTGTTTCGCCTTCTTGCTGAATGGTAAGTTGTTTGTAATGATATAACCAATTCTGAAGTTAATTTTAGCTTTTTTGAACAAAGTTAAATTATAAATGGTTTTATGTTTTTTCAGTTGTCGCCCCAGTCTATTTACCATTTGCTTTCTTTCAGCGATCTGCTTATTATAGGCATACTTATTTGAGTATTCAAGCCTCTTGAAAGCTGCTCGCTTTTCTCTGAATGCCTCTAGAAAGACTGGGTATTGTAATATGCCCCCCTTAGCCCAATGTGGATCTGAGTATAATGCCAGCAAGGACGTTGTTATAAGCGGCAGATTTCTTTTTTTGATCCTTAGGCGATTTCCTCCTGATGCAACCTCAAAATTCAAATCTTCTTGATGGTACTCCTTCAAGGGATTTCCAGCTGCCCAGTCGGTACATGCAAGCTCAAGTAGATTGTGGTCACTTGCGTCTATAGGTATCACTTGCAGTGAAATCAGTTTTGCTAATAGATATTCTGTGGCGAAAAAATAATTGATGGTACTTGTTTGTGTCCCCCTCTTCCATGTTGCTGCGGCTGGTTTGTCCCCCTGCAGATTGCCGTTAACCATACAGATGTTTCTTTCAATTAGCTCTGCCTCTAAATCCAGGCCCCTTCTTATATTTGTAGTTGCATCTATTGTTAACGTTTCTATTTTGACACCTTTCTTATCAAAACACTCCATATTAAGATCTCCACATAGAAGGAGCACCGAGTTAGGCCAAATTGTCCTTATCTCGTCAATTTCCCTTAACAAAATGTTTTTGGTACTATGTTTTGCCCCTAGGCTTCTTCTCCAGTATGTATTACAGATTAGAAACATCTGTTTATTTGGTATCCAATATGGAGAAGTAATTTGAGCCACAGTGACTTGAATTTCAGAGTTTACGTTTATAGAGTTGATTACATTAAGACCACTCGATTTCTTTATGGCCGTTAGGAGACCGGCCATTGGACGTCCTTTTTCCCCCTTTGTTGCTGGGTTTATATGTACTTCATAGCCTTCCAGGACACGTGTCTCCCTTAACCAGGTCTCCTGGAGACAAATAAGGTTGTATTTCATTAAATTTAGATCACTTCTGCCAAATAGGTGTGCAAAACCCCTAGTATTCCAACTAGCTATTTTCTTGGTAATGCGGAAGTTGATGTCGTTCCTATTCTGGCGTGATAGCGAACCTACCAGTGCTCCCGGTAACCAACTCCAGTCTTCCTCACTATTTACCTTTTGGCCCGGCATGAAAATTATCTACAAAATAAGTTAGCTTAATTGTAAAAAAGGATATTTATAATGAATAACTATTAGTTTAAATAAATAAATGATCACTTCTACCTCATCCTCCAGACCGGTTCCAGGCTCCACCTATATAACAATAATTGTAAAAATACAGATGTAACATGAAAAAAGTTACATTTAAAAGTTTGACAAACAAGCCTACAACCCAGTTTGTATCAAAATATAATATTATACATAACAATAATCAATATGTTTCAAGTTGAACTTGAACAACCACATATTTTGTATAGTCACACCTGAAGGAATATTCGGAGAAAAAAAAACCCTTGAAAGGTGAGTGAGGTTGCTGTTGACTCCGGAATAGTGGTTGATGTAGCATCACCATCCTTTAATCAATGTATATATTCATACCATTGTTCAAAAGAAAATGGAGATTAGTATTATAATTTAGACCACATCAAAAATGAAAAAATCAAGTTTGTGTGCAAGTTGCTTGGCCTCACCATTAGGATGTTGGATTGGTCTGTGGTTTCCTCCATGGCAACAATCCGTAATTACATCAGTGCGGTCTATGTAAAGACAGACATGGTAATTTTAAAAAAATACCTAGTTTTAAAGGACGCAATGTGAATGTATGTTTGAAAAGGCTCCCAATGCAGTGAACTATTTGAGTATCTCTAAAGTAGGGATACACAAAGTAATCTAAAGTTCAAAATGTACAAACCACAGTACATTGGAACTGCATTGGGAAGCAATTTGCGAAAGAGTCTGGGGCAACACTTTTTAGTGTACTGTGATTGTTCATGCATATCTTCTGAGAAGTGCATGCTGCAGATGTGGAATCGGTTGCCCCTCACGTTATCCAGGACATCCTTGAATTTGCTTTCAATTTCGGACACTGGAAATCCACAGTTCAGGAGCCATTTCTTTTCCAATGTAAATCCTTTGGAAATACATGCAGGACTGTACTCTGACTTTTAGCATGGCTCTTATAAGTGCAACTCAAAATGATACAAGAAGCCATTGTTGAATTTTCCCATGATCTGTTAAATACATTTAAATAAATATTAGTATTAATAAAGAATCACAGTGAGTAAATCAAACATCATATTCCTTTGATAATAAAAGCAAATGTACTTTCTAAAAAATGGCACCTAAAGCAAACATGCATTGGAAACATGCTCCACGAAAGATTACATTTGGAAACAATACTCTGTAATGTTATGTGCTAATTTCAGATATTAAAATGTGTAGAATGGTTGATAATGGTGTAGACCTTTTGAAGAAAATAAAATGAGAATAGGGTGAACATTGAGTTTAATGAAATAGAAAGCATCATAGGAGAGAATGCTGCCACTACAGAAAACATTACTAAACGTTGACTAACCGTTCCTTAGAAGAACAGATGAGCTGACTCAGCGGGTAAGGTAAAAATTGTAGAGCTGGCGATATCCGTTGTCGATCTCACAGATGTTTTCTTGTTAACTCCCACAGTGTTTATAAAGGATTACAGAAGTGGGTGTGTATGTGAATGTGCTCCCTCACACACAACTGCCGCCTTACGCTTGCATTGATTGTTACCACATGATTGCTGCATTGATTGTTACTGTTCTGTTTGCTGCCTCACGCCCTAATCTATTGCTGTTTACCCCTAAATTGATTGTTACCACTTTGATTGCCACACTGATAGCTGCCGCCCTGTTTGCAGTATTGACTGTTGCCGCCTCACGCCCAAATTGAATATTAACACCTTGACTGCTGCTATACGCCTAGATTAATTGTTACTGCCCTAGAGCCTCCTCACTAACCTCCTATAAATTACTGGCCACCCAATATAAAAAAGCCATCATTACAGCCAAGTCCACGCCCTATAACGAAAGAATCTCCAATGCCAGCTCAGAATCTGAAGAGCTTTTTGCCATTTTCAAGGAACTATCCACACCTGCCACCAAATCTCATGAAATCGTCAAAGATCAAGCCTGGTGCAACAACATACAGTCCACCCTCCTTAAAAAAATCGAGCTCCTCCAGAATAAAATGTCAATCCACCACAAAAACCTCACTCAGCACCTCTTATCAACCGCACATGCGGAAACAGTGTCTGAGGTCAAAGAAAAAAAAAATCACGCCATTCAAATTTAGAGAATTCTCCGAACTAGAGATAATAGAAAATGTGAACAAAAACAAACCTTCTAACTGCAAAGGCGACGCCTGCCCTGCCAAACTAGTCAAAGACTATGTAGAAACATTGGCGTCTTTCCTCAAATCATTCATAAATGCTCCCTTCAATGCTAACTCAGTTCCAGATAGCCTAAAAGAAGCGTGGGTGCGCCCACTACTCAAAAAACCCACCCTAGACCCTCAAAATGCCAACAATTATAGACCCATCACCACCGTCCCCTTCCTGCTCAAGATCTTGGATAAGGTTGCCCAGACGCAAATCCAACAATATCTGGAAGAAAACCAAATCCTAGGGAAAAGACAATCGGGCTTCTGTCCAGGACACAGGACCGAGTCAGCCCTACTCGATCTTAAAATTCAACTCAATGACATCATGGACAAAGGTAAACCAGCACTCCTGCTTCTGCTGGTCCTGTCCGCTGCCTTTGACTTGGTCAACCATGATATTTTAGGCATGCAACACAAAAACGAAGCCCACTTCTCTCTGCAAGCCATCTCATGGGTCACATCCTTCCTTGAAGGTCGACTTATGAAAGTCTTCTCAGACTCTGCCTGCGCCACCCCCACCACCATCCACTGTGGTGTCCCTCAAGCCTCCTGCACTACCCCCACACTTTACAATATCTTCACCCTCCCACTTTTCAATGACCTAGATCGACAAAATATGGCATACACCAACTATGCCGACGATACCCAAGTCCTACTCCCCCTCACAGGGATATATGAACAAGACACTGCGGCACTAACCAAGATCTACACAGCCATCCAAACCTGGATGGCAGCCAATGGCTTATGCCTAAATGGAGACAAAACAGAGATCCTCATAGTTGGCACCAAATAAACCTTAAACAAACTCCCACCACAATACAAAACCATCAAAATTGATAACTCTGCCATCACAGTCTCATCGGCTGTAAAAACCCTACGGGTTTATCTCGACTCAACACTTTCCATGTCACAGCAGGTTAATGCCATAGTGTCTTCCGCTGCACTCGCAACCAAGGTAATTAACGCGGTAAAAACCTTCCTCTCAATAAATAACTGCCTCTCAATAGCAAGAGCCACAGACAGCACCAAGCTTGACTACGGCAATGCCTTCTTCGTAGACACCTCGACAAAAAACATAAATAAATGCAAGACACTCAGAAAAATGCCTTAAGAGCAGCTTTGAGTATTCCGAAAAGGGAACAAATCTCCCAGGCTAAAAAAGAGGCCCACTGGTTACCTGTAAAAGAACGCATCCTCTTCAAATCAATGGCCATTACTCACATATGCCTCTCAGCTGACACCCCACCCTATCCATCTGAAAGGATTACCCACATTGCGTCCTCCAGACCCACCAGATCACACTTATCCAACCAGACCTATGTACCCACTTTCAAAAGAAGTAAAGCAGGGGGCTCCAGCTTCCAGCACCTAGCTCCAAATACTGGAACGCCCTTCCCACGGCACTCAGGAATGAAAAATCTTACCAAGCCTTCCGCAAACTGCTAAACACCACCCTTTTTAACTAACGCTCTCTCCCTATTGTACTGTTTGTGAGACCGGTTTATAACAACGTGCTTATTGTTTTTTTGACAACATTATGTATCAATCACACTTGTAACTCTATGTAACCCGTACTTGCTGTAAATGATGCATCTGTAAATGACATGTTCTAAGTGAGACTACTTGACCAGCGCCACGTTGCTCCTGGGCTGATGTGCGCTATACAAATCCAAATAAATAAATAAATAATGTATGACATAATGGCAGGTTTGTCCACTTCCACCAGGCCTTTATGACAACGTTTGGCCTTCTCAGTCCCACCAGTGCAGCCTCCTTGTGGGCGCACGCTCACAGATGCAAACTGTCATTGATAGCAGAGGGAGATGGATGGGGATGAGGCGAGCTCAATAGGCCCGAAACACAGTCAAAGGACACAGACATATGTTGATTGCAGGGATTGGGACTCAAAGGGGAGTCTGGAGACAACGGGTCTGGGGTGGCCATGTGGATAAGGGTCCCCAATGGAAAAGAACCCTTTATGGTATACATGGTATTCAGCACCTTGAACGTTCCCATCCTCCCAGCCCCCTTGCGAGTGCACGCCCATAGGTGCGAACTGTCATTGATAGCGGAGGGGGATTGATGTGAATGAGGCAAGCACGATAGTCCTGGAACACAGTCAAAGGACACAGACATATATGTTGATTGCAGGGATGGGGTCTTCAAAGCGGAGACTGGAGACACCGGGTCTGGGGTGGCAATGTGGATATGGGTCCCCATGGGAAATAACCCTTTGAGGTGTACATGGTACTCAGCGCCTTGAACATTCCCATCCTCCCACCACCCTTGCGAGTGAATGCCCTCAGATGCAAACTATCATTGATAGCGGAGATGGATTTATGTGAATGAGGTGAGCCTGATAGGCCCGAACACAGTCAAAGGACACAGACATATGTTAATTGCAGGGACGGGGTCTTCAAACAGGAGTCTGGAGACATTGGGTCTGGGGTGGACATGTGTATAAGGGTCCCCAATGTGAAAGAACCCTTTGTGGTGTACATGGTATTCGGCACCTTGAGCTTTCCCATCCGCCCAGCACCCTTACAAGCGCCCGCCCACAAGTACGATCAGCCATTGAGGCGGGTTGGATGTGGATGAGGGGAGCGCAATATGACAGTAAACTTGTTAAAGCACACCAATCTTCTACAATACTCTTAGATGTTTGGACTTACAAAGAATGTCTAACAACTGCTCAGATTAACACATTTTTCATTTTTTTAGTTTGGTAAAGTGGATGGCAAAGACGCTACAAATTATACTGCTGCGTTCGAGGTACTGTATGTATAAATCCACTGTATTGTCCGTTGTCACTGGGGAATTCATCACGAATGGCTCGAACCACACAGGCAGGAATTACTTGTTGAATGTGAAATCCCAGTCTTCCATGAATCCACCATGTAGAGGCATGATATGCCACACGTCTGTACCACCTGTGTAAGACATACAGAAATAGTTTACTTGAATGAATCCAATAATCGCATTTCTTTTGTTTGCACTACCTTGTCAAATGTAAGGCATTGGTATGCTTTGAAAAGTACCTTTCCTTTCCGTGGAAAGTACTGACACTTACACTGACACTTCTTGTGATTTCAAGTAGGGATCAATTAGAAATGTGAATGCACATTCCAGCAAAAACAGTTGGGAGATACCTCCAAGTGAAAGAAACCTAATTGTTCGGACCATAAATCTAAAGGTGAACACTTCGTTTTCTGATAAGAATGAGCAACTTATTCAATTTACAGAAAAGAAATTGATGTAGGGGAACAACATATTATGTTAGCCGTCTCGGTCGTCAATCACAGAACATACATAGTGTGAACTTACTCGTTACTTGGATTACAAGGGCAAACTGTAGCTCAAAGTTGGTGCATAAGGACCATTATCATTCGCAACACAGATCTTGATCTTGTAAGGCAGGCATCCCTGAAGTAATGCAGCTCAGTAATGCAGAGCAGTGGTGTGTCTTCTTTGGCAATGTAGGCCAAGCAGCCAGAGTTTTATCTGCAACAGCAGTTCTCCACCAGAGTAGGCATAAACTCACAATGATGGTAGATACGCCAGGTGGAAAAGTGTTCCATGCAACTGGGTTCAGGCTCCAGTGATTGATCCTCATGACTTTCATGGGATTCCTCATTGTCTCAAATGTTTTCTCTTTCCAGGATTTCCTCTTCAGAATATTCGGGCTCATACAGTTAGGGCTGAATTGTTTTCATAGTTCCTGAATAGGGAAGAATCACAGAATCAACAGTGAGGTAAATAAAAACGTTTTTGTTTGTATACATGAAAACTAAAGAGGGGTCCCATTAACAATGAATGTTAAAGAAAGACAAGTGAAGAAACAGCCAAGTTACAAAAACACTTTGTGAAAAGACAAGATTAAGAGGTTCAAACTTTGAAAGTTCACAAGGACACGTGTAAATATGGTTTGGTGAAGACATGTGTCCAAAATATAAGAAATGAAAAGCAACTACTGAGTTAATTCATTTTAGACAGTATAGGTACCGGTTATCAGTGTGTCATACTTGGCAGATAGCTGAACAGAGCAGAAACAAGTCAGGGAAGCTTAAAATGAAAGACACTGATACAAAAGAAAAAGAAACCGCAACGTTGTGTGATCAGAAAGGGTTTGTTTACACTTGTCGAGGAAAAAGGCGTCTTGGCATTTTCATGGAAACGTGTCAATAGATTGTGCACAGAGGACGTTGACATGAGACATGCATTGGGGTTCTGAAATGGCCCGTGAGGGTCTAGCATTGTCAACGTTAGAGGTGGGTGATCTTAATTAGTGCCACAAGGGCACTTCAACTTAGAGTGATGGATCAGCAGATAAGATTAGTACAAGATGAGGGTACCAGACCCCTCGTTTTTGCATGTGCGATTGATGTACACTCTAAAATACATGCCCAATCAATTGGGCCAATAAACTTTCTGACCAAACTATTCCTTTAACATAAACATTATCCCTAAATGCAGGCACATCTTTATTTAAATAGTATATGAAGCCACTCAATATCCAGCAGTTTGTATTGTCATTAATAATTAAAATATGCTCAACTAAAATTAAAGAGTATGTTAGTAAGGCATGACTTAATTTACAGGAAATGAGAAGATATAACTCAATACATTGACTTTTGCAACTTACTATTGACTGCCCCAGTTCAGTATTGATAGTGCGCAGGGGACGGGAGTGCCCAACACTTAAGGACACTTTTTGTTTCGGTTTGAGTAACAACTTTCTGTGCCAGAGCTGTAATATTCTCTCCCATACCCTAGATCACTTAAAAATACTCCCAAATTACCCTACAAGATATGCTTACTCTAGGTAAATAGGTGTGCATTCCACAGTGACTTGTTAGTTCATAAGCAGGATATAAAATATGTACTAGACGGAACAAAGGTGTGGCCAAAGTATAGCCTTTAGTAGTCGAGGCTAGATGCATGGGGAGAGTAGAGGAAACCCTAAAACTAGTATGGCAGATTTCGAGGAATTGGTAGGATATCAGCTTCAAGTCCTCTGCGCCCTATTTCATTCAAGGTTTTGTGAGTGTCGCAGCTGCGTGAAAATTCAACGGAGACAAAATTCCCCTACTCTGTGTAATATATGCAAATTAAGTCTTTTCACATAAACCCTGCGCCACTGTTTGTAAAAAAAAATCAATCTTTTCCCAGCAGTATGCAAGTTTTGTGATTTTTTATTTAATGGTTTTATAGAAATGTAGCCCTCTATGAGACATGTGGTACGGCATCTCTTGTGCCTTCTTCAATCCGGCAATAGCCTTTTATTTCTCAATATTTCGTGTTTACTTCTTGTTGGCTGTATATCACGTTCTGGGCTGCCAGGACCGAATGAAGAGCCGAAGTGTAAGACCACGAACATTTTGTAGGAGGGATTTAACCCTTGATATATGATAATTTGGAGGGGACTTTAATATCTAGTCTGGTGTGCCTTCTTACCTACACAGGAAAGCACTATTGAACATTTTACCATTATATCCTTGGATTTGGAGAATTTCTTTATATTACTTTTCATTTGTACAAATACTAAATGGCATGTTAAAGTTTACCCAGAATATTCTACTTTGAAATCGTCATGGAATCTGTTTGAACCGCACACGCTTGTTAGTCTGCTAGAGGAAAATTAGCATGCAAAGGTGATCCCTTCTGACTCAATTGAACTCCTTGACACCAGAGGCATTGCTAGGTGGGGCTAAAGGGGCTATAGCCCCGGGTCTTTTGGTTGTAGCCCTGGATAGAAGCTCAGGGGCTACAACCAAAAGCCTAGCTAGCCCAGAGTCCTGAAAGTCCCGACATTAACGTAGCCCCGGATCTTTTCCTGACCTAGCAACACCCTTGCTTGACACATTTAACAGGTGCATCCCCATTGGAGTAGACACATCTTCCCTTAAACTAAAGCAACCCCTGGACACATGTCTTAAAAAATGAATTCAATGCCAGTTGCAACTTAACTACCATGAGCACTTTGATTTTTCAAACATAATTTAAGAACTACCATAACATGAAAGAAAATTTTTAAAAATAACACTATCGCCAAACAATTGAACATTCTCCAACATCACAAAAGGTATTCATTTGACTCAGGCATGAGCTTTGAAAACATGTCCCGCAAGTACATGTTCCTCAAGATCTTGTCGATTCTTTGAGTGTGTTCATGCTAAAATAATAAGAATGCATTTCTACCTAGGGTCTAGAAGAAACATCATTCTGCAGATTTTATTTGCGTCTGTATATTATATCCCCACACACTCCACAAACCCCAGGTAAAGAAAACCCACTTTTCTGAAATTTCACTCCAGCGAAGGAACGTTCTCTTAAGGTGATGATAGACTCAAATAATCTACTGAAGCCTCCAAAGGCATGTCCCAGAGGCATGTCCCTGCGGAATCGCTTTAAAGTTCTACAGCAGCCAAAGTCGCTAGATATCTTATGAAAGCCAGAATAAACCCTTTCATGGAAACTTCTGGTGGGCCCCAAAGAATCGTGTCTTACCATTGTACCATAGTTAATGCCCTACATAGCGAGAGTTTTGGAAGAGGCTGCTGTAGTACGGTTGCAGGAGTATGTCGAGTGGATCAAAACTTCCGCCAGAGCGTTTCATGGCCATTCATAGGAAGTGAAACAATGGAGCCCTCCATTCTGGACGACTTCCAGGGAGGGTTTGATGCTGGTGAAGTCGGGTGGTGGTGCTGTTAGATCTGTTGGCAGAATTCAACTTTATTTCTCACTGGCTTCCCATACGGTAATGCAATGAAACTGTTAGGAAGGTAGGAAGGGCCCAATGCAAGTGTTAATTGCATATTTCATCACTGGCTGTAATCATGCAGCAGCATTGCCAAACATCATTTCAAAAATGTGGTGCCTCTCAGGATTCTATTCTTTTCAATAATATTATTTAACATTTGTCTTCTTCCCTTAACTAATCATTTATTTTTGTATGTCGGACATCAATTTGGATGAGAAATGACTTACACTGACACATTTACAGATGACAGAGGCGTTTCATGGAAATGTGCCTTTACAAAAGCACAAACATACGAATGAGAAGCTATCCAGTTCATGGTGATGTGAACAAAGAGGGACACAGATCAGAGACAAAACAAACAAATACAATTATAAGAAACAAGTGGCTTACATAATTGATCTCGGAGGGGCGAGTGTCTCGAAATAAAGGGAGTACTGCACAAATATACAATGTTACATTATTATTTGGCCCTAGAGGAAGTGCTGGGATCAGGTGGAGAGGATGAGGAGCGTGGGAGGTCCTTCTTTAGCAAATAATTGAAGTTTAAGCCACGATTTGAAGAGATTCAAAGTTGGGCTATCTTTGATTGTGATGTGCAGCGAGCTCCCATGGAGCAGGGTGAGCAAGGAGAAAGACAGGGAGCCAGAAGAGGCATGCGGCGCAAGGGACAGTGAGGTTGAGTGTAGAGGAGGAGCAGAGGGAATGCGATCCTGAGTACATAGGAATACAGTCAGACATGGACTGAGGAGCATTTATAGCGTTGAAAACTAGGAGAAGGATTTTCAAAAGGGAGTGGTTGTGCATGGAGAGCCAAACAGCATGGTTTTGCTAGGTATAATTGGGGGAGGATTTGGATAGGTTGTAGACAGTTGAGACAGGGTCATCAGGATCATCAGTTTGATACTGTCATGGAGGGCCAGGGACCCCTGTCAAACAGGACAAGGTGGCCTATCAGGGCAATTCCAGACCCACCGAGAGGTTGTTTGAGGGAGTTTAGAGGGACATCTGACCCCTACTCCATAGAATACATGGAGCCATGCATGTACATTGCTTCCTCTATATCTGTCCCAATGCCTATCAGCCTCTGCGTTGGCTGGCTAGGTATCTTTTCAATTCTTTCAGAATGTTCCCACATAACTACAGCTACCACGCTGCACAGGCCTCCTCAGAAACCTGGGATGGACCATGGAACCCAGGAAGCAGCACAACATAAAAAGAAAAATCTGGCACTAAAAGTACCACAATGCACCTGGGCCCAAAGGATAACACACAGCCTGGTACAGGATGCACGGTCTGGTTACCGAAATGGGAAAGGACTAGGCTTTGTCCTTCAGAAGCTGAACAGGGGACCATACATCTACCACACAAACCCCAGACTGGCTGTTGATGAGCAGTGGGATAGTCGCAGAGAAGCTGGAACCTGGAGGTAGCTTCTCAGCACTAGGAAGAGTGTCTGGAGGTAATTTTGGAGGGTGGATAATCAGCCGGTTGGCAGTACGAGCGAGAGGAGTGGGAAGTGAGAGGCAGGTGGGTGAAGGAGAGGGGAGGCAGTCTAGTGAGAGACCAGGAGGGAGCTGGAGAGTGAAGGCAGTCGAGGGGGGGACATTAATAATAGTAGATGAAAGTGTATGAATAGATAGAGAGGGAGGGAGAGTCAGGGAGGAGAGTGGAGAGGAGAGGAGACAGGCGGTAATAGAAAGGTTGAGAGATGCTCATTTGGAGTAAAAGGGCACCACGACCATCAGATAACCCATCTTGGTCATCTAACAAGTTCCAGTGGGAGTCAGAGGGATAATTCCATGGCTGTTAGGCCCTCATCAGGACAGGGGTAGACCAGACAATAGTGGTACCCTGGCTCTAGTGAATTGGTTCTGCTTTATTGTATTTTGTATTTGATTGAATTGCTATAGTGATTGCTCGAAAGCACTAATGCTTTATGGCCTGTTGGCTTAGGGAGATTGGATTAGGGTGGTGGGAGCCCCCTCATAGGTTGAGGGAAATGTGTAGGGAGATCATCCCAGACTGCAAATCCAACTCGCCTGTTTTTGTAACTACACGTTTTAGAAGAAAAATTGAAAACATGTTGGATTTGTCTTCTGACTATTGAGCACTTTGTTACAGCGTGGGTAGCAAAGTTGAGGGAGGAAGGAGGAACGAGGAAGGCCAAGGAGTAGGCCGTTTATTAGTTGAGTTTGCAGAGCACAAATGTGGAGCACAGAGTGGTGAGTACGAAATGGAGGAATTTTCCTGAATGTTAAAAAGGTTAACATCAACAGCATAAGCAGTGGTAGAGATACAATTTAGTAGTCAGAGTTTGCTATCAAAGGGGGCCCAAGGGCTGCAAGCCTTCTGTGGGAGCACAAGAAGGTCAGGTGGGAAGGAGGTGAGAGAGGGGAGCGAGGTATGGCGCTGCAAAGCACGAAGGAAGTTGACTTCCAATTTTGAAGAGTTCAGCATTAGGCAGCAGTGAGCCATTCAGTGATGGATTACGATGAGGCACATGGTTATCTGTTCCTAGGTAACTGGAGTGTAGAAGAGATACAGCTTCCTAGGGCAGAGGTAGCACAGGTCCAAGGACTGGTCCTGGGGGGAGGCTGACTGAGAGAAAGCTGGAGTCAGAGGTTTGTGCGTACCAGGAGATTTTAAAGGAATGATCTTCCAGGTAGGAGGCAATGCAGGCAATAGCAGAATTATGAAACTCAAGATACTTAAGAGTGAGGAGGGGAGAATGGTTGACAGTTTCAAAAGTTTCAAAAGTTTGCAGAGATCTTTGGAGTGATGAGCATGAGGGAGACAGCTGGAGACATGCATGAATGAAGTCTCTCTTTAGTGTTTACTACAGAAACCAGATTAAAGTGGACCTCCAAGACCCTTATCCTCAAGGTACTCAGTGATTCAGCTGAAGACCACCTTTTAAAGGATTTTTAAATAATGCGTATAGCGGGCAACTGGGCAGTATGTTGCCAGGAAGTTTGTGCCAGAATGTTTCTTGAAAAGGGAATAGACAGTTGTAGAGTTGTCCAACAGAGACAGGGAGATTAAAGAGCTCAGAGAGATAAGGGCAGGCAACTGAGTCTAAGTCTTTGACTGTTTGGGAACAAATGGGTCAATAAGTGTGCAAGATGGCTTGGTGCTGTACAGGATGGATGTTAATTCAGATGTGGAGTAGTCAACAAGAGTAAAAGCGGTAGAGAGGAGAGGTGCTGCAGAAAAGGAAATTCGGTTAAGGAGAGAGACTAGTGAGCAACTTCATTTCCAGAGAGGGAGGAAGCAATAACTATTGTTTGACTGGTGTCAGCAAAGCTTGGAGGGTAGATGAAGTCTGCAGTGGCAAGGAAAGGTCCACTAAGGCCCCCGAGAAGGATATGAAAAGTAACTCTCAAACACCAGGAGAAGGGAGTCATTCTCTTGGTGAAGAAACTGAAAGCTCCTTTGATGCACTCAAGAGACACCAAGGGAAGGGAATAATTCCCCCTGGCTTTGTTGCAAATTATATTGCAGTGTGCAGACCAATACAAGGAGGAGGGAGCCATTTTCCTGGTCCTGAGAATTGAAGACATTCAAAGCTCATTGATCAAGAGATGCAAGACGAAGGGAGTCATTCCCCCCGGCTCTGGTGTGATCTAAATTGGAGTGCGTGAACCAATACCAGGAAAAGGGCATCATTCTCCTGGTTCTGAAGGTTGACTGGTGCAAAGGTTTGTTGGAGCCACAAGCCAGGGTCAGGGAGTCATTACGCCAGGCACCCTTTTGACAAAGAACATTTCTGGGAACACCAGCCAAATACCAGGAGAAGGCAGTCATTCTCCTGGAAAAGGAACTTTCTGCTAGCTTTTTTATTTATTTATTGTATAGCGCAACACAAACCCTCAGGCATCAGGGTGCTCGGTGGAACCAGTTGCATCAAACCAGTTACATGAAGCCTGGAGGCAGGAAACCATCATAAAGCACATAGGGTTACAATATCAGTAATTAGACATCACATAGGAAGGTACTAGATGTCACATTAGATACATTTGACCAGGGGATACAAACTGGAGGGGTTCAGGGGGTTCAATTGCGGGGTTTAGACAAACATCCAGGTTTTTAAGGCTTTACGGAAGGCTCTGTAGGATTTCTCCACTCTAAATGAATGAATGTGGAAGGGAGTTCCATTCCTTGGCAGCGATGACTGGGAAGCTAGTTCTGCCTGCTTTGGCACGCTTGTATTTGGGTTGAACCAGTGTATGTGTGTAAGGGGTTCTAGTGGGCCTGGTGAAGTGGGTCTTGGCAAATCTTCGAACCCAGTAAGGTGGGGCAGAATTAGAGATGCATTTGTGGGTGATTGTGAGTGTCTTGAAAGAGATTCTTTCTCGAATGGGGAGCCAGTGTACTGTTCTGCGGGCAGCTGATATGTGTTCAAATTTAGGAATGTTCAGGGAGGCTTGTAGGGCATTATTTTGGATGGTCTGTAGATTTTCTATGGTCTTTGTACCTGTGAAGAGAACATTGCTAAAGTCCAATCTGGCGCCCAACACTGCACAGGCGATAGTCTGCCAAATGTCTCTGGAGAGGAAGGGTCTGGCGGCATTAAGGAGTTTAGTTGAATAGGCTGCAGAGAAGGATATGGCGTTTACTTGACGGGTTAGGGAGAGTGTGGCATTAAGGTATACTCTGAGGGTTTTTACAGCTGGAGAGACTGGGATCGATGTGCCATCGATGTTGATGGCCAAGTACTCCGAGCCCAGTTTTCTAAGTACAGCCGAAGACCCGATGATGCGAAGCTCAGTTTTCTCATCATTGAGGCAGAAGCCATGGGTTGCCATCCATGCTTGGATCATGCTGTACATGGCACTCAGTTTGGTGGCGTCATCAAAGTAGATTCCGGAAAGGGAGAGGAGAATTTGCATGTTATCAGTCATCAGCGTAGTTAGTATAGACTATGCCAAGGAAATCCAGGAGGTCATAGAGCGATTTTGTGAATATTTTATAGAAAGTCAGTGAGACAGATGATCCTTAGGGTACAACACATTTGATAGGAGATGGCGCAGTACATGCATTCTTGGAGAATACTTTCATTACTCTGCCTTCTATGAAGGAGGCAATCCAGGATGCCGCTTCCCTGGAGAATGAGCCTGCAGAGGTGAGGTGATGACAGAGTATCTTATGGTCAACTAGGTCAAAGACGGCAGATGGGCCTAGGAGGAGCAATAGGGCAGGTTTACCCATGTCCCTAATCGTGTCCATCTGGTTTTTCAAGTCAAGGAGTGTTGACTCCATGCCATGCCCTGGGTTGAAGTTAGATTGGTGGACGCCTAAGATATGGTTAGCTTATAGGTGGTGTTGGATTTGTACATAGGCAGCTCTGTCAAGTATTTTTAATAAGAACGGGACAGTCATGATGGGGCGGTAGTTGTTAGGTAAGGTCGGGTACAGTGATGTTTTTTTAGGAGGGGAAGAACCCAGGCTTCTTTAAGGCTGGAGGGTACCACACCAATTGAAAAGGAGGAGTTGATGATCGGCGTGATAAGCAGCACCAATACCTAAGCACACTCTTTGACAAGGGGAGCCAGGTAAACATCCCCTTTACATCTTGATGGCTTTAGGCTTTTAAAGTTGAGTAGGGTATCTTGAGTGATGATTCTGAACAGTGGGGTTACTGGGATGTTAGGAGTGGAAGTGTGGGCGACCTCCATACCCTGGCAAGGGTGATTAAGGCTAGCTTGTTTGGCGATACACTTTTTTTTCCAGCAAGTCTGTTTTGGACAGCATAGCATTCTGTATGCTGACGCACCAGTCTTGATTTTTGGTCAGGGTGGATACAGAGGGAACTGGGGCTTCCAATTCTTTAATGATCACAAATAGCTTCTAGTGTCTGATTTAGCAATGTTTATTCTTGTGTTGAAGGAGAAGGTTTAGACTAGGATGATAGCTTTTTTGTATTTTTTGGCTAGGTTTGAGAACTGCTGTTTCATGACATTGGAGGGGTTCCTTTTCCAGCAGGTTTTAGCATGTCCTTTCTTAGTTCTGAGCATTGTAAGGTTCTGGGTGTACCATGAGTTAGTATGAGCTACTGGTTTGGCTTTTTCTGTTTGTATGGGGGAAATGATGTTGATGGCATTGGATAGAGCTTTAGTGTAGAGATCTATTAAGATCTTGGGATCGCATGTATCCATGAGACCTGGTTTGGGGGCATCAAGAAATGGTATGAGACTGTCTTTGATACGTTTTTGGAAGCTGCAAGCCATGGATGGTGGTAGCTGCTTGGTGGGTGGTCTAGGTTGTGGGCCAAGAGGGATTGCGATGGTGAGGATGTGGTGGTCAGAAAATAGGCTAGGGGTATTGGTTTTTGACTGAGATGTGGCAGTTGAGGTCAGCTATCTAGTCTAAGGATCGCCCCTTTGATATGCGTGCTATTGTGGCTAGATTGAATGAAGCCAATGGCAGTTAGGGAGTTGGCTAGTCACATAGCTAGTCGGTCAGTGTGGTCAGTCAGGCAGAAATAAGGTCACCTAAAAGAATCACTTGTAAGGAGGGCTTGATGTTGTTTCCAAGGGTATAGAGTAGGTTTTCTTTGAATGTAAGGATGGGGCCGGGTGGGCGGTAGACAAGATGGCAGTTATAGTGTTGGTGGGGGATGTAGTCAGTTTAAGTTGTTAGGATGTCATAGTTGTTGTTAAGCAAGGCGTCGAGTTGTCTAATGTGAAGGTAGTCTTTAGCTAGGAGGGCTACTCCACCTCCTCTGGAACTTAGTCTATCACTCCTAAAGATGGTGTATCCTGGTGGGGTGGCGAGTGATAGGGCTGGGCCTGATGCCACACGCAGCCAGGTTTCCGTGATGGCTAAGTTATCAAGGTCATTTGCTGTCAATAGATCATAGAATTCTAGGGCATGAGCAGGCAGGGAGCGGGCATTGATAATTGCAAAGTTAAGGGACAGATTGCCAGGTTTGCAGGTGCCTGATTGTGAGCTATGGAAGGCAAGGTCAGTGGAGGCGGGGGAATGGGTGGCATGACTAAGCGGGTGGTGGCTATTCTGGGGTAAAGGTTGTCATTCACTGTAGAGGGCTGGTTGGAGGTAGAGGCCATACTGATACTGGCTGAGGTCATATTAGCTGAGTTGGTCATAGATAGCCTGCTGACAGGAGTGGGACTATTCGTTGTGTAGGGCTTTGCTGAGTTGTAGGCAGGCACAGAGTTTGTGGCATTAGGTGGGCGACGGTTCACTGTAGGCATCCCCGTGGAGGGGCTCCAATCTCCATGGAAGCGATGTTAGTAGTGAGAGGCCTGAGTTGTTCGTGCAGGGACTCCACATTGGAGTTATTAGGGGTAGCAACATTGCAGGTGTGTGCCACATTGGCATGAGTAGGTGTGGCCACAACAAACAATGACTCAGTAGTCACAATATTTAGTACAGTGTTAACGATATTCGATGCACAATTAGCTAGAGTAAAGTCTGAGTTACAAATATCAGATATGGGAGCAGTATCCTTACATGTATGCAGGAAATCATCAGTAATAGCATTGGAGACTTTGGGACCCTTAATACTACACGCAGGGGTGTTGCTAGATCTGGAAAAGACCCGGGGCTACGCTGATGTCAGAACTGTTGGGACTGGGGGCTAGCTAGCCTTTTGGCTGTAGCTCCTGAGATTCTATCCGGGGCTACAACCAAAAGACCAGGGGCTATAGCCCCCTTAGCCCCCCCCCCTAGCAACGCCTCTGACTACACATGAGTGTAGCCCTAGCAGTACTTGGTGGTATCACTTCAAACGATGTAGGATCTGTAACAGTATTCAATACACTAGTACTCCAAAAGGGAGCAAGGTGGTTACATGTAGGCGTGGCATTCCCAGAAATAGGTCGAGTCACTTTGGTGAAATAGTAATGGCAGTATAAAGCACTATGACACACTGGTAGTGCTGGGTGCAGTACTAGTATGTAGCGGGGCAGTTACTCTGCACATTATAGTGGTGGTGAGGAATGTGGTGGCAGTGATATCGCAGAAGTGATGTTTCCTGTATTTTGTTAGGTTGGCAGATGGGAGGTTGGTGTTGGGAGCAACAAGCTGGTACGATACTTTGAGTTTAGGGTGAGGTGGGGCTGATGTGTGATGGGCTTCTGTGGGTGTGACACAACGTACTTGCCTTTGATTGCAGCTGGCAAATATAGGGTTGGTGGGAGGCCTTTGACTGGGCAGGCGTAGGTTTCCTATGAAGGTGTGGGCTCTTAGGCTGTAGTGACGCATTCGGCCAGCCGGTGTTCAGGTTACATAGCAGAACTAGAACAAGAACTGTAATATGATCTAGGGGTGCAGAGACTTGCTTGGAGGTGTTTGTTACGAGTATTGATCGATGGTACAGAGGTTGTAGAGGTCAGCTACTGGGGCATCTTTGTGGGTCATGAGTGTGGGGGTGGGCATATATGTTAGGGAACGTTGGATGAAGGGGGGATGGGTGGGGATGATAAGGTAAATTGGTGCACATGGTTAGCGTTATAGTCATTTTTCCGGCCCCGACATACCTTCTATGATGTCCTTCCATGGCTTGACATGGTGAAAGAGGCCTTGTTCATGGGCCTTCGGAGAGGGCCGGCAATACCTGCCGGATCCAAGGAGGCAACATGTTTTTGACATGTGTGGCACTCCAATTACCGGAGGGCAGGGACGGGACATCCGTCCTCATTGAGGCTGGAGGGTATTCATGTAAAACCAGGTCCGCCATTTTAAGATACTTTTATCCTGACTTCTTTCAATAGAGGGCAAGCTTTCCATCTGCCGGATTCAAGTATTCAAGTATTTTCCCATCACGCCTCATAGCGATGCAAATGTGGATTGCAGAGCACCCGGCAGTATGTTTCTTGTAGCTGGATGTGAGCCGTGATCGGTTCCTTTCTAATATTGCCTTTTCCATGCTTATTCTCTAGTTGTACTGTAAGAGATAGAAGTAGGTTATGACACAGGACGGTGAACTTTGATTTCAACTGACATTCTGACAGATACTTTAGTATTAGTTTGAGGCAGGGAAACCCCTCTTAGAAGATAGAGATAGTAAGGGTTTCTTCCTTTTTGATAAATAAAGGTTTACACCAACTGTAACACCACCATTGTGTCAGCATCCTTCTTCAACACCCTTACAGTGGGAAGCCCTGCCTTATCCCCAAAAAACAACTAAAGGGAAGGGAAATACAGCAATTTCTGACAATTGAAACAAATGGAGTTCTATATAATGCCTTCACTAGAAATTCGAAACAGTCCCACCAGTCCTTCACTAGTCAATACCTCAAAGAGCAAGCCCCACTGGTCCCCGTCAAAGGCCTTTTCGGCATCCAAGGACTGTACAATGTGACTTTTGTCTTTTGCCCCAATAATAAATGGTGGAGCTTGTCTGTCAAATGTGCTTTAATACAGCCTGTTGGATCTTTTTCTCTCCCCTTGCCCTTTCTACTACTTCTCCTTCTTCCCTACTTTTATTTGTCGTAAACGTTGTTCCTTTAACTCTGTACCTTTTCTCACTTATCTACACTCTTCTCTTCCATATATTTCTACTGTCTCTTCTTTGTCTCCTGATGTGGCAGCTAGTACCGTCCAATCTAGTTTGCTGTCTGTACTTGACTCTGTCTGTCCTCTTCTTTTACTCCCACTCCTTAGACTTGGCTCACTTCTTATCTTATCTCCCTCTGCTGTAGTCTGCGAAAAGCTGAGCGGCCGCGGAAAAAGTCTATATCACTGTCTGTGACTCACCGAACCGGAAGGAGTACTTGATTCCAACCTGGATCGAGATGTGAGGCGAGCCGTGGAAATCTTCAGAAAACCCAGGTCCCCTGATTTCAAAAGAATCAGGCTTCCTCTTAGAGAGGGGCTCTTATTCACGACGTACCACTCTGCTATTATGTAAAACAAGACAGAGTAGTCTATAATGCAAAAGAGCGGAATTGAGCGCACCACCAAACAATGCTGCAAAAATACAAAAACTGTTTTTAGTATAATGCCAACCTGGTGTGAAGGGTATACTACTATTGAACACAATCGAATCACTGGTACCTGAGATAGTGCAAATGAAGGCCTTGAGAGGAAGTCCCGTATCAGTTCAGAAGAAAGTTCAGAGTTCCAAATGAGGGATGACAACGAAAGGATAAAATAACAAATGGGATGATTAGTATAGGTAGGATAACCCGAACGGCACGAGGGACGCACTAGGACCGGGTTGGTGCAAAACTGGAAAGCGTTCGTACTGCACTCTAGTGGAAGGTACACATCATCCTCACAAGATGTAACACAGTCAAATACTGTGGGATGTATTTACCCATGCATCCGAGCCATACCTCAAAACTGTGCAGTACTGACATGGAAAACATCATGATGGCCAGAGCTTCCCAGAAAATGCACAGGGAAGTGCATGAAGAATAGGCTGCCACCCATTTTTGCCGATGTTATGGGCACAGAAGGACACTGCCTAAAACCACCATTGGACTACCCACACAGTAGTCTGGAACCATTGGGAATGGCAATGCTGATTGCCAAAAGCAAACCCATAACTGTTGGGAATTAATTTTCTTAAATCCCAAAAAGGGGTGCAGTACCAGTACTCACCACTATCCAAAAGCCGGCGTTTTAAAACCACCAGATTTTGTAGAAAACTGAATAAATGAACCCAAAGCAAGCCAAAGAAAGACTTACTGAGAGGTGGATCCAATGTAAAGTTATATTCTGAAGTGACTTGAAGGTGTATAACAAGACTGGCTGAGGTGGGGATTTCAGCAGTTTAAGTAAATTTGGACTGAAAGACACTACAAATCTAAATGTTCAAATTGACTGAGTGACCTACTTTTGAGTGTCACATAGGTTGCAATTGTTTAAATGTCATAGTTTTAAACTTAGAATCAGCCTTCTAGCTGCATATGTGAAAATGTTTAGTTTTATTTGAATGCAGAAACTGGGGAACAGAAATGACAGCTTAAAGAGATTCCAATTTGCCTGGCAACTACCCCCATCAGGAGTGAAACTTGAGTCACAGCTGTGTTCCCAGGCCTAGCTGCCCTTTTGCTGCTCACACCAAAAGGGATATGACACTTCCCTGATTGAATTACCTGGGCTCTGCAGGAAATTGAACAAAGCCCTGTCCTGACTCAGGCAAATGTTTTATTGGCGGGAGTCGTAAATGGAGCTTCCTCTTGGCAGAAGCTGGGAGGGGCAGGGTCTCTGAGCTTGCCAGAAACTGGAAAGACTGGTTTCTGTACCATGTGACATGAAAAGACACACCTCTATAGCCAGAATATGGTTTTAGAAAAAGATGAATAACTCATAGAGCGGACATGTGAAAATTGTATAAATGACACCATAATTCTTGTGATTTTTCTGCCCACATTTTAAGAGGTTTTTAGAACCGGTGGCATGTTCAGGGGGGTTTTAGCGGAAAAGAGGATATTACTCAAAATGTGTGCATGTGAAAAATCTGACACTTCATCAACTAATGTCCATACTCCTTGCGCACATGTGTGTAAATTTGGGTCAATGTCCGGAATTGCAAAATCAGTTAAAAAGTGCAAAATATTGCCATTTCTGAATGCAAGCTCCCAGGAAGAGCAGAGTTTGAACAGGAGATACCTCCTGTGATATGTGAGGGGTGCATATGATTTTAAAACAATATGTACCTCTGCAAATATGTATTTGTTTCAAATCTAGATTTGTGTGTAAGTTGACAGGAGGAGTGGACTTTCTGCAGGCTGTAAAATGACATCACTCTGACACAATTTAGCTCCCCCAATCAAATGAGAAATGGAAGTTTGACCAATTAGAAGCTGAGAGAGAGGTAGGGTCAGTGATGCTAGAACACACCCACATTCTAAACACATAAAAGCAGAGAGACAGGACAGATAGGGACCTTCAAATCCATTTGCAGCTGGAAGCTCTGCCGGGAAAATCCATACTTTACCTCCCTCAACCTTCAGAGAGCAGACATAGAGACTTCAAATCTATCAAATTTCCAGAACCAGAGAGAGAGCAGAGCTGACCCAGGCCAATGTTAGCAGAACCAGAGAGAGCTGACCCAGATCACTGTGAAGTGCA
Organism: Ambystoma mexicanum; assembly: GCF_040938575.1. Taxonomy (NCBI): domain Eukaryota; kingdom Metazoa; phylum Chordata; class Amphibia; order Caudata; family Ambystomatidae; genus Ambystoma; species Ambystoma mexicanum. Next base: position 533,451,263 of record NC_090933.1, on the reverse strand, counting down.
GAGACCAGAGGCGAGTCTAAAACCTGACCAGATCCGTGGCGTGGCCCATTTCACTCAAGAATATAGTGTGAGTACATAGCAAAACTGTGCAGAACCCAATCTCTTAGTTAAAATAATATAATCCAAGCTATTTTAATCTAAGTAGAACTGCCTCCTAACTGTCACCTGTCATTTGTAAAGCTGTCACTTGTCATTTTCTAGTTGCAAGCTTCACTTGTCTTTTTGAACTTTAAAATTTCAAATCTGAAAAACGACCTTTATTCAATCGCTCATATCTCCGCGACCGTTTGTGCTAGAGACTTGCAGTAACTTTCATCTGGAAGCTGAGATCCTAGGCTTTCCTAGGACCCCAAAACGATAGTGATAGTCCTTGTAGTTCCTCTGTAATCGCGCTCGGCGCATTCGCAAATTTAGCCGCGATTTGATATTTTACCGCGATTTGCTAATTTCTTCACGTGTGAAAACAGAAGCTTCTTGCCTTCATTTGCCAAAAATTCGTTTAACCTACCAATTGCTCCTAGATCCTTGCTAAAGTGAGCCTGAGCTAATATTAACTTGATTTCACTCACCCTGAACCTCCTAGAATGAATTAAAAGCATTTTAACATATTTTCACTCCATTGCCAGCACATATCAAAGCATTTTGCCTGTGTTTTCAACTTCTGTAGTCTAAGTTGCTGGGGTTAACTGAATCACATTTAATTGCATTTCTGAGAATTGTGTGCCTTCCTTCCATTTCCTTGCATTGCATAAAAAGGGGGGGGTGAATTGTCCAAGAAAGTGATTACATTGTTTTGTTGAGATCATATTGAGTATTTTCTGTACTGCATTTCATTCCACATTGCCTCCATTTGAAACCATAAAAGTATTGTTGCTATCTTATCCATTTCATGTCAACTCCTTAGTGATTATCAAGAAGTGTGCTAGTGCCAGATTCTCTGTTGTTAATCTTTATCATACCAGATTAAGTGTGATATCCAATTATTAATTTATTATAAAGCGTGATATCTATATATATATATTGTTTAATTTATCAAATAAACCTTTAACTTGCAAAACAGAACTACTTCTTGGCTCAGTGGGGTCAGGAGGATTCCAAGAGAGGGGTGTTATATAAGGGTAGTCATCCAGAACGCATGAACTGGACATAAAATTATATCAATAAGGGTTTTCATTCAGTATTATAGACTAGGCGTTGACTAAGCTGTAGTGTTGAATTGAATCCTCTTACAAATTGGGGGCTCGTATCCGGGATTCTGGGTTAGAATACCACTTGTGCGGCTTAATACAGTGTGCTAACTGACGGGATACATACATCCAGTCGGATCACCACGCTGCATTACGCTGTGAAGCATTCCTCAAAAGGGACACTCCAAGAAAAGTTCTGTTCTGCAAAAATAAAATACTAACTTCTGTAAGTCAGGACAGAGACCAATCTCTAGAATGACGACCTTGGTAGATATGAAAATAGCCAGAGAGCACTTCTTACATAAACTATTTGTGAGAGGTGAATGGGCTGAGCAGGGCCAGGATGCCTGGTTGCAGGCCATCACGCGACAGGTCACTGAAACAGGGTCAGACTTATGGAGAGATCAGGGTCCATTACATATGGCCCTGAGTGAACTATATATGGCTACTAAGGCCAAAGATGAACACGACAAGATCGTTAGGATAGCGGCATATTTATATTTATATATGGGAGCCATACAGAATAAATGTGCTGAAGGCCATGATCTGGCAAAAAGGCAACAGATGGCGTTAGAGAAGGCCCAATCTGATCTGGACTCTTCTGAGCAAAGGCTGCACAGAAGCCAGGAGTCAGAAAATGAGACCAGACAGTACATCACTAAAATAAAGGAGGATATGGATGTGCTGCAAAAGGAAAAGTCAGAACAGGATACCAGATTTCTGGCCTTGCAGAAGGAACACCAAGAAGGTTTGGACTCCCTACTGCAAAGCCAGAAAAAGCTGGAGCAACAGCTAGACTTCAATAGGGCATGTGCTGAGCAGGTAGTCACCCTGCAAAGCCACCTAGATAGGGAGAAGGCAAAGAGCAATAAACTGATTTTGAAAGACCTGGATACCCAGGCAGAGTTTGATGAGGAGCGCCAGAAAGCTGGTGCCTTCCAAAGGCAAAGGGACGACCTGGCAGCACAGATGCAGGCTCTCAGTCAGGAAAGAGACACCATAGGCCAGGAAGTCTGCAATTTAAAAAGGAAAATGGAAGAAAATCACCTGGCCCTCCAGGGGCTGGGTGACCTCCAAAAAGAAAACCAGAACTTGTTAGAACACACCAGGAGGGTGGAAGAGGCTCTGGCAAGAAAGGAGCAGGCCAATAGGGACACAGCTCAGGAGGTAAACCTCCTGCAGCAAAGACTGGCCCAGTTCTCAGGACCAACCAGGAAGCACAGAGGGAAAATGAGGCCCTCTGTCAACACAATGATAGGCTCCAACAACAGGTAGCGATGCAGGAGAGACTGATAGAGTCTAGTAAGGCCTTAACTGAGGAACTGAAGGCACAAATGCAGGCTCTTGCATTGCAACAGGGAGCAGGGGCGGATAGAGATGAGGTCCGCTGGGAAAGAGAGACTCCTGACCATAACCGCAGGAGCCCTAACATCAGGGGCCTTCATCTCCCCCAGTCCCTGGACTCTACCACCCCCATGTCCCCTGGCGCACATGAGCACAGGGCCACAGGGATGGCAGATTACTATCCAGCTAAGAGTATGGGGCTCATAGGCCAGTACCACTCAGGAATGCAGGGGTGGGCATCCGGGTATGGGCACCCAAGTACAGTACAGTTCAATGGGGAACCCCAGGAGAGTAGGCCCATTAAGGGCATCCTGAAAACCTCTGCCCAGTTAGGTCAGTGGAGGGGGTACCCATCGAATCCTGGCAGCAAGGAGGAATCTGAAGACTCCTCTGAACTGCGCAGGACACAGGAGACTAGGTCCCCACATTCTGCCAGCCATTCCCAGGCTCGCAGAATCCGGGAAAACCTGGAAGAACAGACGGGAACCTCTGGGAGCAGTGCCTCTGAGTCCGAGGACGAATGGACAAGGGTTACCCGAACCAAAAAGGCCAATAAGGCAAAAAGGGCCTTGCTTAAGGACCCCTTAAAGCAGATTAAGGCGATCAGGAGCGTCATCACGCCTTACCATAAGAACGCTAAGTATTCTGTTTGGGAGCACTTAGAGTTGTTTGAACAAATGATGGAGACTTTCCATTTGAAGGACAGCCAAAGCTGTATTCAATATGTAAAGTGGACCTTCTCCCCGGAATACTCCAGTTTCTTTGCGGGGCTGGAGGACCAAAATCATTTAAGATGGTCCACCTATAAGGCGGCCATCTTGAAACATTTTTCTGTTCACAGAAATCCTCAAGAGGCTCGCAAGGCAGCCTACAATTTGCAATGTGGGGAGGATCAGGCCCCACAAGAATTTGTGCAGGAGTTAAAGCGTGCTTTTGCACAGACCACAAGAAGGGTGCGCACGGATAGCAGAGAATTTATTAATACGTTTTTCCATGCCTTGCCCAAATATATCATGACCCAGCTCGTGAGGGATTTTCACGAGAAAAGATCTTTAGACTGGGTCATTGAACAGGCTACCCGGATCTATGAGGTGCAGAAACCGATAGATAGCAAAAGTAATGCCCAGAAAAACCCCAAAGCCAACAGCACCCCTGCTGCTGCCAAGGTGGCAGAGGTAAAGGTCACCCCTGTTTTGGATTTGGAGATGGGGGGGCCTAAAAACCTACCTGCACCTAATAATGCTAGGCCCAGGAGGTCCTCGGGTCAGTCACAGACAGGGAGCCAAGGAGGCAGCCCCACAAATGGGGTCCCTCGCTCTCCTGATTATGTAAGTCCCCGTTACAAGGGAAATCGACCCATCCTGGGTTATGTGTGGACTCCTCCAGCCCAAGGGGGAGGATCCAGCCAAGCACCTAACCCAGGGAACTTCCCTCCAAACTTCCCACAGGAGGGCAGAAATTTACCAAACCCTGGGCAGAACTTTTTCCCCAGATATCCACCCGACTTTCAGCCCCAAAAACATCCATCCTTCTTTCCCCAATTCCCTGAGCCCAGACCACTGAATCCGGGAGAGGGGAGGCCAAGGGTGGAGGGGTACCCAAATCTTCCCAACCCGGGGTATTACCAGAGGAGGGACAGCTACCCTTCCCGGGATCAGCCCAGGGGAGAAAACAGGGCCCCGTATCAGCCTGAGCGGGTTTCCCAGTTAGAGCGCCAGGTTCAAAACATGGCGCGGGATCTGGGTCACATACTGAGGGCTCAGCAGAACCCTCCGATGGGCGTGCCGGCGCAGAACGCACCCAACTCTGGACCTGGTGCTCCAGAACAATGACGGGGGCAGCACCCCGATAACTCACCGGTTCCCAGGGAGGAGGCACAAAGGGAAGGGGGGTGTAAAGCCTTGGAGGAAGCTTCCTTCCTCACTTGTAAACAGCCCCTGGAAACCCAGGAACCGGAAACAAAATCTCTTGCCCCTGAAAGTCTGCCTCCTAAGGAGCAGAGGGGGGGTAGGAGAAACAAAAGACCCAAACAGACTCAGTTTGAGGAGGAGGTACAGATCTTCCAATTTGAGGGAGAGGGATCCTCAGAGGATCCTGGGAAAAGGGTCTTCTCCTTCAGAGAGGGGGGAACTCCTCCCAAAGAAAAATGGGTCCCTAGGGATGCAAATCCAGACTGGGGAGATGTGGAGACTGAGCTACCGCCGCCCACCATCTCATCCCAGAACCAACAGCAAGAAAATCCCCTGGTTCAAACCCATCCTGGTGACTGCCTCCAAAAAGGGGGGGGGCGGCCCAGAACCGGAGCCAGGGGAACCCACAATGGCTCTGATCTCCAGTTGCCAAATTTTTCTTTCAGATTCCCAAGGCTCTCCACAGAATTCTGCCCAAATCTCTTCGCTAGCGATGTCCAAAACCAGAAAATTAGCCCACCCGTTGTCCAAAAATGTACATTATCTGTGCCCCCTTGAGGAGAAGGAGGGAAGATATTATGCCCCGGTACAAGTACAGGGGCAGGGTACAATCTTGGCACTGGTGGACACTGGATCTCAAGCTACCCTTCTGTCCAGAAGGGCCTTTGACGAACTGAAGGCAGGAAGGGGAGAGAATTACCGAATTCCTCTCACCTCTCTTCCTGGACAACTCCAGAACTTCGACGGGAAGGAAATTCCCGTTGAGGGGACGGCAGATTTGGACATAAAAATTGGGCGACATAAGTTGAAACACCCGGTCATAGTAGTGACCCCAGAGGGCACCCCTTGTTTACTAGGGAATGACCTCCTGAGAAGGTTGTCACCCCTAATAGATTGCGTAAACAAGGTCCTCTGGACCCAGACTAGCCGACCAATAAAATTAAAACAGAGTGTCAACCATGTTAGTTTAAACGGCACCTGCCACATGGTTGAACAAAAGTCTGACCAAGTAGAGTTCCACTTCCAGAATAACCAAATTCCAGACGTGACAGTAATAGCAGTAGGACAACAGACTGATGATGGGGGGTCCTCTCTATTTCTGAAAATCAACCTTCCTTCCAGTTTAAGGTGGTATTCCACGCTGGAAGGAAACACTCTGAAATTCTATACTAATCCACAATCAGAAACTCCCACTCCTATAGTCCAGAAAGATGTGAAATCAGCTCAGAGCCTGGCTGATATTCAGCAAATTGGAGAGCAGTTGTTCATCCCTGTTCAGTTAAATGATGGGAAGGACTCTGTTCTCGCTCGAGTGTGTGTGAACAACGGTAAGAGCTTCATCAGCGAAGCCATGTTTCGCCAACTCCCAAAAGATCCAGCCATTCCCACCTTCAAACTGATAGACAAATGGGAAATGGACCTGGAAGCACCTAATTCCAAACATCTCCTGCCAAGCAGGTGTATGCTCAAAATCTCCATTGGCAACAAGAGCATAGTCCACAATTGTTGGGTCGTGCGAGACGTCCCTGCCGCCTTTTACTTAGGCAGTGACATTCTCAATCGCTTTGCCATTAGTTTGGACCTAATAAACTTCAAAGCTTGGTCCCGATTAGCGGATAATCCCATGGGCTTTGATGATCCAGAAAAAGCCTTTAGGTCAGCTCAATTGCTACCTTATGCAGTTGAAATTCAGATTAAAGAGGAAGTCACCATCCCAGAAAGGACCCGACAATTCTCCCTGGAAGTGAAAGTTAAAAGGGGACAAGAGTTGAAAAACCCTGATGCTTACATACATCTAAATGCTTCTCTCCAACAGCAAGGGTTGGGGGTAAACCCAACTCCATTAGTCAACATAGAACATGACACCATTCCAATAGAGGTGGATAACAGCGACTTAAAGAGTATTACTCTAGCCGCAGGCACCATTATTGGAATGGCGGTTGATGACCGACATTTCTCCATTGATCTTGGAAATGAACTGTTAGGACCAATCCCCAAGGACTGCTTTGACAGTGACAGTGATGACAATACAACACCAGACAGGATTTTTACCCGGCATGGGGGGAACTTCCTGGTGTACACTTCCTGCCCTTATGGTAAGGAAGATGTGACGTGTGACTTCAGGAGGGATGAGGTGATTTTCCAGGTCCATGAGGGCTGCCTTTCCCACCTGAAGCCTCCGGTCCAAATCAGCACTCTGACCAGGGACTTCTCCACCCAGCTGGAGGAGGCCGCGGAGATAGCCAAACCAGAAGTCTTTCCAGGCTTCAGGCAGATGGTGGAAGAGAGAGTCAACCTAGCTGATGCCTGTGTGACTCTGGAACAAAAGAAAAAGTTGAAACAAGTTTTCTTAGATTTCCAAGATCTCTTTGCGGTAGACTCATATGACTGTGGTCGCACTGACATCCACACAACAACAATCCCCACGGAGCCTGGCATGACTCCAGTGTTTGTGAAGCAATATCGCTTGCCTCTCGCATCAATGGAGTCCCTTACTGAAATAATTAAGAACCTTGAGTCCAGGGGAATAATCCGTCCAGTCCACAGCACCTTCAATAACCCGGTGCTGGGAATATTGAAGCCAAACGGCCAGTGGAGACTCTGCGCCGACCTCAGGGAGCTCAACCAACGGGTCCATACTTCCCGATGGCCTCTGCCCTACATTGACCAAGGGCTGGCCCAGATTCAGGGGTCACAGGTATTCACTGCAATAGACCTGACCAATGGATACTGGACTGTGCCTGTCAGTAGGGAGGACCAATACAAACTGGCTTTTACCTTTGGGGGCCAACAGTATACATGGACCCGGACGCCCTTCGAATACCTTAACTCCGGTAATGAGTTCAATATTTTCCTACATAAGGCCATGCCCGACCTGGGTGCAAGGGGTAACCTGGCATATGTAGATGATGTCCTCATCAAAAGTTCATCTGTGGAGGAGCACATAGCGGAGATCCGTTATGTTCTGACCCAGTTGAGAGCCGCCGGAGAAAAAACTTTCCTTTCAGAAAGCACAGTGGTGTAGAACCCGTGATAATTTCTTGGGGCATGAGATTACTCCTCAGGGTCTCTGTCCCCAGGAAAAGAAAGTGGAAGCACTTCAGAAACTGAAAGACCCCACAACTCTGCGAGAACTAAGGAGCCTCCTTGGACTGACTAATTACAGCAGAAAGTTCATTGAGGGCTACGCAGAGATTACCAGACCCCTGATTCATCTCCTGAAGGGGGGGTCAAGTGGGAATGGGGTCCAGAACAAGCCGAGGCAGTAAAACAACTCAAAAGAAGCCTCTCACAAGCGCCTTGCCTAGCTTACCCTGTCAGAAACAAGGAGTTCTTCCTGGAGACAGGGTTCTCTAATACGTGCTTGACGGCAGTATTATACCAAAAGCATGACAAGGTCAATAAAGTAATCTCCTATGCGAGCAAAACTTTATCCTCTGTGGAGGAAAAATTCAACGATTGTGAGAAGGCACTCCTGGCAACGGTGTGGGCATTGAAGAATTACCGCCCGTTTATCCAGGGGGAACACATCATAGTGGAGACTCCACACCAGCCTCTGCAATATCTCCAAAGTGACAGAATCTGGGCCGGAAATGTGAGTAATTCCCGAATTACTTCCTGGATTCTGTCAATGCAAGGCTTTCCTGTGGAGGTCAGATATGGCCAAAACAAGAAGAGTCCCCTCGCGCAAGGTCTGGCTGACTTGCATGATTGTGCCAGAGAAAACTGTCTCGAGGACGAAAGTCTAAAAATCAAGGACAACATGGAGGCATACCTTAATTCCCCACACAAAGTCTTTGAAGAAGACAAGTGTGAGGGAATGCCCACTGTCTATGTGGATGGATGATCTTACCATGTTGACAACAACGGGGAGAAAGAACTGGTGGCCGGCGTAGGGAATGCATGGGTGAATGAGTCCCCAGAACCCTCCGCTGGATACAAAATTGGTCCCCGAAGTAGTCAGGTGGCAGAATTGATGGCTGTGCATCAGGCCATCCTCACTGCTGTCCAGCATCAACTCCGCGAACTGGTCATAATCACAGATTCGGATTATGTACGGAACGGGTTCGTGGAGCACCTGGTTAATTGGAAAACCAGAGGCATGTTATGTGCTAACAACAAACCCTTGAAACATGGGAAGTTGATCCAAAACATTGATGATCTGGTCACCTCGAATGAGATGACCATCTATTGGAAAAAGATCAAGGGTCATTCCAAAGTAGAGGGACCAGACAAAACTGGAAATGACTTAGCTGATCAGCTGGCCAAAACCGGGGCCATCCAAGGGGATCTAATTGAGATTGAGTCCCTGTTGGGGGAAATCCAGGTCACTGCTATCACTAGGTCCCAGACAAATGCTCACAACGACCTTTCAATTGCACAATGGAGTAAGGAGACCCCTGATGCTGATTTGATTACCGCTCAGAAGGGGGATCCAATTATTGGTAAGTTTTACCAGCACCTTGAGGACCCTGAGAACTTTCCCCTGACGGATACCGATTACATTGGGAAAGAGGACCTAAGAGTGTTGATGAAATGTCCAAAAATGTTCCGGATCCAAGACGGTTTGTTGGTAAGGAAATCCAAAGCTGGCCACGATCAGTGGGTGGTTCCTACCTCATTCCGAAGCCTGATGTTAAGTCACGCCCATGATGCGGCCACCGCCGGTCATAGGGGGTTTCACACAACATTGGAAATCTTAAGAGAGGTTGCATACTGGCCACACATGGGGCAGGACCTCGACCAATACTTGAAGGGGTGTCTTGTGTGTGCACAATTTCACCCATCATCCCTCACGCACCGTGCGCCTCCCCAAAAGCGGGGGATGACCCTGCCATGGTCAGATTTACAAATCGACTTTGTAGGCCCTGTGATTCGCTCGGCTAGGGGGAATAAGTACATGTTGACTGTCACATGCTTGTTCACCAAGTGGGTGGAATGTCTCCCAGCCCCAAACTGCAAGGCAGAAACGGCAGCTGCCTTGATGATTAACCACATCTTTTCCCGTTTTGGTCTACCTCAAAGGATTGAGTCAGACAGAGGTAGCCACTTCACCAGTGAAGTAATGACAAAGATGTGGGAGATACTGGGGGTCAAGAGAAAGCTGCATATTGCTTACAGGCCAGCTTCTTCTGGGGCAGTAGAGAGATATAACCGGACAATTGTGAGCATATTAAAGAAGTTTGTGGCAGATTCTGGGCCAAGTTGGGATATCCGATTACCTCTGGTCCTAATGGCCATCAGATCTACCCCTTCATCTGCAACCAAAATGTCACCATTTGAGTTGATGACTGGGCGCAAGATGGTGCTTCCTCAGCATTTGCTCTACAGGACCCAAGAGCAGACACTGATTAATGCCTCCACTACTCATGAGTATGTGGAGAATTTAAGGAAACACCTTCAACATGCTTTTGCTTATGCTCAGCGGAATCTAGAAAGATCGGCTGATAGCATGAAGACCCATTATGACCTGAAAACTTCCAGGAAGGAATATCAGGTGGGAGACCGGGTCTATCTATACAACTTCCAAAGGAACCAAGCCAAGCAGCGCAAATTTTTGCCTACATGGAAAGGACCCTTTGAGATCATCGACAAGATCTCCCCTGTGGCCTACAAAATCCACATCCCCAAAGGTCCTTTGGCAGCGGGGGAAGACAAGTGGGTCCACATAAACCAGTTGAAATGTTGCCATCCCAGGCACACTCTGCAACAACTGGAGGAATCCTCTGGAATCCTAGCGGGTACTGTCTCAGACTAATTCAGTTCCAATCATAAAACATACCACATCTAGTCTCTAAAATATTGTGATTTGCATGAAACTGTCTCTTAGTTATACTGTTTTTTTTTCAAAATAAGGATGTAATGTTTCGTTATGATGAAATGCATATGCTGCCCCACTATATCAATGGTGGGGGGAAAATGTCTATGGATAGGTATTGCCGCTCTTCCTTTGTCGTCCTAGGAGAAAGAAAACCTGGAGACGGGACAAGGAGGACGATCCGGAGACCGGGAGCAGAGACGCAACGGGCCCGGGGTACCGCCCAATTTTCCCATCAGGACCGGCGAGGAGAACCGATCGATCCGACCGGATGGAGAAAAAGATGCTGAACTGTGCCATCTATTGGAAGAAGATGAGGAAACATCCCAGATCTTGCGAGTCCCATCAGTGAAACCGAATGGCCATCGCAAGAGGGGGGCTTGTGGGATGTATTTACCCATGCATCCGAGCCATACCTCAAAACTGTGCAGTACTGACATGGAAAACATCATGATGGCCAGAGCTTCCCAGAAAATGCACAGGGAAGTGCATGAAGAATAGGCTGCCACCCATTTTTGCCGATGTTATGGGCACAGAAGGACACTGCCTAAAACCACCATTGGACTACCCACACAGTAGTCTGAAACCATTTGGAATGGCAATGCTGATTGCCAAAAGCAAACCCATAACTGTTGGGAATTAATTTTCTTAAATCCCAAAAAGGGGTGCAGTACCAGTACTCACCACTATCCAAAAGCCGGCGTTTTAAAACCACCAGATTTTGTAGAAAACTGAATAAATGAACCCAAAGCAAGCCAAAGAAAGACTTACTGAGAGGTGGATCCAATGTAAAGTTATATTCTGAAGTGACTTGAAGGTGTATAACAAGACTGGCTGAGGTGGGGATTTCAGCAGTTTAAGTAAATTTGGACTGAAAGACACTACAAATCTAAATGTTCAAATTGACTGAGTGACCTACTTTTGAGTGTCACATAGGTTGCAATTGTTTAAATGTCATAGTTTTAAACTTAGAATCAGCCTTCTAGCTGCATATGTGAAAATGTTTAGTTTTATTTGAATGCAGAAACTGGGGAACAGAAATGACAGCTTAAAGAGATTCCAATTTGCCTGGCAACTACCCCTATCAGGAGTGAAACTTGAGTCACAGCTGTGTTCCCAGGCCTAGCTGCCCTTTTGCTGCTCACACCAAAAGGGATATGACACTTCCCTGATTGAATTACCTGGGCTCTGCAGGAAATTGAACAAAGCCCTGTCCTGACTCAGGCAAATGTTTTATTGGCGGGAGTCGTAAATGGAGCTTCCTCTTGGCAGAAGCTGGGAGGGGCAGGGTCTCTGAGCTTGCCAGAAACTGGAAAGACTGGTTTCTGTACCATGTGACATGAAAAGACACACCTCTATAGCCAGAATGTGGTTTTAGAAAAAGATGAATAACTCATAGAGCGGACATGTGAAAATTGTATAAATGACACCATAATTCTTGTGATTTTTCTGCCCACATTTTAAGAGGTTTTTAGAACCGGTGGCATGTTCAGGGGGGTTTTAGCGGAAAAGAGGATATTACTCAAAATGTGTGCATGTGAAAAATCTGACACTTCATCAACTAATGTCCATACTCCTTGCGCACATGTGTGTAAATTTGGGTCAATGTCCAGAATTGCAAAATCAGTTAAAAAGTGCAAAATATTGCCATTTCTGAATGCAAGCTCCCAGGAAGAGCAGAGTTTGAACAGGAGATACCTCCTGTGATATGTGAGGGGTGCATATGATTTTAAAACAATATGTACCTCTGCAAATATGTATTTGTTTCAAATCTAGATTTGTGTGTAAGTTGACAGGAGGAGTGGACTTTCTGCAGGCTGTAAAATGACATCACTCTGACACAACTTAGCTCCCCCAATCAAATGAGAAATGGAAGTTTGGCCAATTAGAAGCTGAGAGAGAGGTAGGGTCAGTGATGCTAGAACACACCCACATTCTAAACACATAAAAGCAGAGAGGCAGGACAGATAGGGACCTTCAAATCCATTTGCAGCTGGAAGCTCTGCCGGGAAAATCCATACTTTACCTCCCTCAACCTTCAGAGAGCAGACATAGAGACTTCAAATCTATCAAATTTCCAGAACCAGGCCAATGTTAGCAGAACCAGAGAGAGCTGACCCAGATCACTGTGAAGTGCAGAGACCAGAGGCGAGTCTAAAACCTGACCAGATCCGTGGCGTGGCCCATTTCACTCAAGAATATAGTGTGAGTACATAGCAAAACTGTGCAGAACCCAATCTCTTAGTTAAAATAATATAATCCAAGCTATTTTAATCTAAGTAGAACTGCCTCCTAACTGTCACCTGTCATTTGTAAAGCTGTCACTTGTCATTTTCTAGTTGCAAGCTTCACTTGTCTTTTTGAACTTTAAAATTTCAAATCTGAAAAACGACCTTTATTCAATCGCTCATATCTCCGCGACCGTTTGTGCTAGAGACTTGCAGTAACTTTCATCTGGAAGCTGAGATCCTAGGCTTTCCTAGGACCCCAAAACGATAGTGATAGTCCTTGTAGTTCCTCTGTAATCGCGCTCGGCGCATTCGCAAATTTAGCCGCGATTTGATATTTTACCGCGATTTGCTAATTTCTTCACGTGTGAAAACAGAAGCTTCTTGCCTTCATTTGCCAAAAATTCGTTTAACCTACCAATTGCTCCTAGATCCTTGCTAAAGTGAGCCTGAGCTAATATTAACTTGATTTCACTCACCCTGAACCTCCTAGAATGAATTAAAAGCATTTTAACATATTTTCACTCCATTGCCAGCACATATCAAAGCATTTTGCCTGTGTTTTCAACTTCTGTAGTCTAAGTTGCTGGGGTTAACTGAATCACATTTAATTGCATTTCTGAGAATTGTGTGCCTTCCTTCCATTTCCTTGCATTGCATAAAAAGGGGGGGGTGAATTGTCCAAGAAAGTGATTACATTGTTTTGTTGAGATCATATTGAGTATTTTCTGTACTGCATTTCATTCCACATTGCCTCCATTTGAAACCATAAAAGTATTGTTGCTATCTTATCCATTTCATGTCAACTCCTTAGTGATTATCAAGAAGTGTGCTAGTGCCAGATTCTCTGTTGTTAATCTTTATCATACCAGATTAAGTGTGATATCCAATTATTAATTTATTATAAAGCGTGATATCTATATATATATATTGTTTAATTTATCAAATAAACCTTTAACTTGCAAAACAGAACTACTTCTTGGCTCAGTGGGGTCAGGAGGATTCCAAGAGAGGGGTGTTATATAAGGGTAGTCATCCAGAACGCATGAACTGGACATAAAATTATATCAATAAGGGTTTTCATTCAGTATTATAGACTAGGCGTTGACTTAGCTGTAGTGTTGAATTGAATCCTCTTACAATACGATGGTGTGGTAGAAGTAAATCCTTAATTTAAGAGGCAGGACAGGAAATAGGACTAAACAACTGAATTCCGCTGGAAACAAGGCTCTTGCTGTAAGAAGAAAACTGAAGACTGGAAATCCGTTCTCAGCGGGGAATGAGTGCTGAAAACCTGGCAGGAGAACAGGCTGAGCGGGGAGCTCAACAGGAGCTCGGCAGTGTAAGGAGACTGCGAGCGATTAAAATCCAAGAAAAATATACCGAAGGACGAATCCAGGAGACAGAAGCCAAGGTCTGGTAACGGTAGATCAACTACAAAGCAGGATACTCAGAGGGTAATCTGAATGGAACAAGCCGTAGGAAGGCTACAAAAAGGAACGCCGTAACGATCAATTAGCAGCAACGAAGCTCCCGCGGCGACCGCTTTTAAGGAACAAGGAGGCGTGGCTTCCGTGAAAGCGAGGCACGTCTGATCAGGTGACTAGGAGATCTATGTAACCCAAACAGTTTCCAAGGCAACTTGTAACGCTGCCAGAGCGAATTCCCTGATTGCGAGATACTCCGTGGGAACAATCTTTTTGGTAATGTCCTTTGTTGCTGCCGTAGCTTAACACTGTCTGATCTTGCTGCACTTTCATCTTTACACTATTCTGTTCACTCTGCCTTACTTGTGGCAAAAAAAACGTTCTTTTCAGATCTTAATCACACCACCCTCGGCATCTTTTCCAAAATCCTCTCTCCTAAATCTCCTGTGCCATCCCTCCTTTCATCTCTTTCTTCCTCTGACTTTGCTAGTTACTTCACATCTAAAGTTGATCATCTTTATTCTGCTTTTGCTTCTTCTCCCACTCCTCCTCCTCCCTCTTCTTCCAGTTTAACACCATACTCTTTATCCACATTCTCTCCTTACCGATTCTGAAACTGCTGCCCTTCTTACCTGTGCTCAACCAATGGTGTCTCCTTCAGATCCTCTTCCCTCTTCTCTTATTTCACATGTTGTTCCCCATCTTCTTCCTTATCTTACTTTACTCATGATTTCTTCTCTTTCTAACTCAAGTTTCCCTGCTACCTTTAAGCATGCACTTATTCTCCAGATTCTGAAAAAACAACAACTCTTGACCCTTCAAATCCTGCTATTCTTGCCCAATTTCCCTTCTTCCATTTCTTTCTAAAATTCTTGAGCGGGCTGCATATGCCCAGGTTCCTAGCTTCCTAAATGTTAATTTTCTTCTACAACCTCTCCATTCTGGATTCCATCCTTCACATTCTACTGAGACAGCTCTTTTGCATGTCTCTAACTCTCTTCTCTCTGCTTGTCATTCTAAGCTCTCCTCTATACTTATGCTTCTTGATCTATCTGTGGCATTTGATACTGTTGATCACACTCTTCTTATTTCATCCCTTTCTTCTTTGGGTATTATTGTGTCTGTCCTTGAATCGTTCTGCTCCTATCTTCCTCAGTGGTTTTATTCTGTAACTTGGGCTGGGCACACCTCATCCTCACTTTCTCTTTTCTATGGTGTATCTCAAGGCTCTGGTATTGGTCCTCTCCTTTTCTTGCTCTGCACTGCCCTACTCTCTGCTCTTATTTCTTCATTTGATCTTTCCTTTCATCTGTATGCAGATGATACAAAAATCCATCTCTCTGTTTCTTCCTTTGACTCTATTCTGTACGCCACTGTATTATTTTGCCTTTCTGCTGTCCAAAACTCTATGTCTTCTTATTTTCTACACGCCAATCCTTCTAAGAGGTTCTGTTTTTTCCGGCTTCAAATATTCCATCTATTTTTCGTACTCTGTCTCTCTTTTTTCCTCCTTCCTCTCTGTCCTTTTCCTCTCCTACAGGGAATTTGGGGCGTTATCTTTGATCCATTGCTTTGCTTTAAACTGCATATTTTGTCTATTGCTCACTACTGTCGCTATGCTCTTTTTAACATCGGTTGTGCTCTCCCCTATCTCTCATTTAATTAATGCTGCTAAACTGTTCTGCCTGGTAATTTCTATTATCGACTACTGCTCTTCTCTTCTCCTGGGCCTTCCTGCCGCAGATCTTCTTCCTCTTTGATCTGTTTATAATTATTCAGTATGTCTTCTCTTCCCTTAACTGTTTCACTTCTTTATCACGTCTTCTTTATTGTCTATTTAACTGCTTCCCTATGAATCATGTCTTCTCTACCATTATATTTCTATTGTTTTTATATGTACTCAAACTTGGCTCCTCCTTATCTTTCCTCGCTTGTCTCTTTCTATTCTCCCTCTGGGATTATCTAATGTAACCTGAAAGCTCCTTTTCTCTCCCTTATTTCTACTTGGTGAATTTCTGTTTCTCTCACCCTCCAATTATTTATTGCTTTTTTTAATTATCATGTAAATTGGACAGTTTTCTATTTTTTTTATAGTGCTTTTGTCAAAAGGCGCTTTATAAATTGAATTCAATAAATAAGAAATATGGATAATGGCCGGAGAAAGAGATGGATCTATATGTACCACACAATACCTGGTCCTTTCTTTGGAACCAGAACTATATGGCTTCTTAAAAAGAGGGTGGGAGGGTGTCCTTGTCCAGACCTGCATTAAATACATGCACTAGTTTGGATGCCAGTTCTTTCTTAAATGTCTTATAAAACACATTTCGAGGACCATCCAGGCCCCCCCCCAACATACACTTTACTTGCTCTAAATGTCCTTCTCAACATCTTCCAAAGTAATAAGAGAGTTCAGGCTCTCTAAATCAGATTGCTCAGCTTTGAGGTGACCATCCGATAAGGAAAGCTCGCATGTGAGTGCCACCTGCTGAGCGGGAGGAGTAGCACAGTATAGGTTCTTGTGAAAATGGGAAAAATCCAATTTGATGTCCATTTCACCACTCTCTAAAAAGCTGTCATGCCCGTTTGTGTGTCAAATCGTTTTTTGTGTTGTGCAGCTCACAATACTTAGGTCATCTACTCACAGGACTGTCTCAGTCCTCACACAATGATTGCTTGACTGTTGGAAAATAGTTCTTAACTTAAATTTCAGTCACATCTTTAAGTTATGCCTTTGAACTATTTAGCTGACTCCCAATGTTAAGTGAACGTGTGTTTTATTGTTGACCTTCTAAACCTCTTAAATACTAATAAAGTCAGTTCTTATGTTCTAAAGGCCTTTCTGGTTTGACATACATAGGGAGATACACTAACCTATAAGGTTAGCTTTGTGTGTATCCTAGCAGATAGAGGCCTTAATGTTGTAATGTGGTTCAAACTCAAAGTGTTTGATTTATGTAAGTAAAATCTATATTAATGTGCCACTTTGAAGCAGGCCTCAGATTTAAAGGCAGCTGTAAAATTAAGGTAGGAGGACCCATGATCTGAAATCACCATTAGAACAACATTACTACAAACAACATTGGGTACCCATTTCGCATGTATAGATCATAAATCTATCCCATAATGGATGGTATGCCTATTGAGCAAAAGGCACAGAACAAATCATTTGAGTGTAAAGCTCTCCACACTTCAGTCATGCCTGAATTGTCAGTCAAATCTAAAAGTGCTTTTAATATAATATAATATCACACTCTCCCTCCACCAACAGTACTCTGTTACTTTATAAAATGTCAAGTCTGATTCTGGCACAATCCTATTGTAAAGTGTTCAGCTGCTCTTCAGCTGGGTTTGCGCTATGAGCAATAAAATAAAAAAGGATATGCAAGACTGTTTGATTTATAATGGTGGATACCTGTCTACCAATGGGTAAAGTGTCAAATTAAAATCCCATTCAAATAACATATTCAAAGAACAGTAAAATGCGTATATTGAAAACATTTCTGTGAAAAGACTGGCTTATCTTCCAGTGGAGAACAGACAATTATTAATAATCTACCCTCTGTGACCGATCCCTTAACTAAAGACGATTTTGTGGGTGGACATTCAGCGCCATTCCCCAGGCCCCCGACCCTGCGGGGAGCACCTGCTGCCCAACTTTCAGGGTGGCACTGCTTGAGATGGAGATGGTACTTGATGTTGTGTGGCCAAGTCACAAGGCCAGAAAGCATTTTGCGTTCTTTATTTCCTTCTCTCATTTACTCACTTACATCATCATTTAAACACTAAAAATAACATATACTTTGTGCTTGCGTGCCTGCAGGCACATTTGACACACAAAAAACAAGCATTGTCAATGCTAACAGTTTGAGCTTTTGTGTAGGCATGGGAAAGGCACTTGGCAGGCACTGCATAGTGTAATTAACTGGCCATTGATGGTAGCCAGTGCAAAATGGTGCTAGTACTGGGACATCTAAGAGAAGTGACTAGAAAATGCCTATACACAAGTCAAAGCTGTTGGCTTTGCCAATGCTTGTTTTCTTAACAGGATTTCATTGAAAGATATGCATAGTGCTTTTAAATCGAGTGGCTGAAGGCAGACCTGGTTGACATTTTCATTGAACCAGTAGCGTGTTCACAACTCCAATTAAGTCATTAACTCTCCGAAAAATGCTTTGAAAAAAACCCACTGGCAGACACTTTCAGAACAAAGTTTGATGGTAGGATGTAATTAAAGCGAGCTCAAAGTTCCCATGAGATGTTTTGGGTGTGAAGGGGCAGGAACTGTGTGGGAATGGCCATAGGGATTAGCATAGCCATGAGCAGTCAATGGGTTTGCAAATAATCAAACAATGCATTCAAGCAATGGTGTCCCTCCACCATTGCCATTTTTCCCTACCTGTACTCTAATGCAATAGTTTTGGCTTATAGGTCATGCTAACGTATCATCTAATAGCCCAAACTAAAAAAACAGCAATGATGATTAAAATGGAGGTGCTTGTGTTGTCTGATGGCTCCACCCCTTTCCTGCAGTGAGACAATCATTTGTCACTATTCTCTCTGACTTTAATGACTGCTGGGTGTGGCTATGGGTGCAAAAGTGAGTGAGTGCATGTAACGCTCACCTGGCTCCCACGGAGGCGCTGGTCTGGTCTGGGTTGCTGTGACCTCTTCAAGCGTGATGCGCAGAATTCGGACCACCGATTGAACAGGACCCCCAAATATCCTTCTGCAGATGAGAAAGGGGATTAACTGTCTGCTGAATAGTGTGCTTGCTCCCCCTTTTCCCCCTGCGTTCTTCTCTGACGTCCTCCAAAACCCCCGGTTTATGCTCACCTTATGGTTTGGATGGATGAACTCTCCATCCTGCCTCTGGTGCAGGGGCGCGCGTTCGTCCAGTTACTTCACTGGTTTTCAGAATGGCACTGGCAAATCCACTTGACTTTTCTGAGCGATACGCCGTAAGTATGAAGATGCAAAAGTTCAAGTGTGAGCCTCCTTTTATGTTGTTTTTTTCCTAACCTGTGATCTGTCCTTTATTTCAGGTGCACAACGAAGGCGATGTGTTGAGGGGTTAAATTGCCGGTGGTAAAATCAGGTGAGTTAGTGCTGAGGGCGACCCCTCCAAATGTCTTTATAATTCCCCAGTAATGTCTTTTGTCCTTTCCCCATAGGGGCCGGGGTGCGGTACCTGCCAAAGATGCGGTGCCGACCCGAGATGTGGAATGGTTCACCTAGAAAAGCCAGTAAGTAATATGGCTGAAAATTCGGCTTTCCTCTTGTGTTCCCTTGCTCACCTTTTGTATCTTCTTCTCTCCCCTAGGTGCAGGGATGTGGCGACCGGTGCTGAGAGCCGCGATGGAGCGGCGTCTCGGGAACAGGTGAGTGAAGCGCGGCGCTGCAGCGAGCAACGCGGTGCTTTTAAATGGAAGTCTTCCTTCAGGAATGCTGACGTGAAGATTCCGGATGCAGGTAAGAAGGTTGAATAAGTTCTTGGTTTTCACCTTTCTCTTCTCTTCTTTCCTTACAGGTGTTCCAGGTTTGAGGCGGGCGTGGCTGGAGTCCAGGTGCAGGAGCTGACACGGTGAGCGTTCAGCTGCTGGGATGCAGAACAACGCGAAGCACGTGTGGCTGTCCGGGCGTGGCTTAAATAGCCTTGGAAGAAGTTCCAGGTGAGTATTCTTCCACAGCCCCACCCAAGTAACAAAATAGTTCCTTCAGAAAAATAGTCCCTCCTAAGCCTCATTTGGCTTGGTTCTTCATGCAGCATGGTCTGCATCAGGTGAGTGTGCAGCATGGTCTGCTTCAGGTAAGTGCACCAAACACTTCCCCTTATGAGCCTGGCGCCTATGGCGCCAGGACTGATGTCCAACATGAGTCCAAAGAGCCCCTATAAAGGGCCGCTGGGCTTTTACCCGGGGACGTGATGCCTGCTCCCGGGGGTGCTGGGCCTGGCCTGGTGCTCCGGGCGTAGGCATCATGACAGTGCAACTGCATGAGCCACACAGCCAAGCAGCACGAGGACCCATGCTTTGAGATGCCGCAGGTCCTGGCTTCTATTCTAATTTCTTCCTGCCCATGATCAGATGCTTCCCCAACTCCTGTGCGGGTGGCACACTCCTATTAGAATGAGCAGACATAGGGCCTCATCACGACTTCGGTGGTAACCCTTAAATCCGGCGGTAGCGCTATTACCGCCGGATTTAAGGGTCCACCGAATCAGGGCTTCGGCGGATTTCGCCCCAGCTCTGAGCTGGGGGGAAATCCACCGAAAAATCGCACTATTACCGCCGGCGGGAAATCCGCCGGCGGTATTAGTGCGAAGATTCCCCATTGAGCCCAATGGGGAATGGGGCATTCCCGAATGGGCTCAGTGGGGAATGGGGACTTACATTACCATCAAACTCGTGATCCTGCGCCTTTAGCGCCGGGGAATTCGGCGGTAGGGCTAATATCGCCCGCGCTAATAGCGTTACCGTTACCGCCCAAGTCGTGATGAGGCCCATAGAATGCAATCTCGTCTTAGTCCCTGCTGCTCAATTTTGACAATCATTTTGAAAAACAAAAAACACTGACATGCTTACTTCGAGTGTGCGCTTTGCAGCATGCCTGTTACACTTAATGTTTGCTGAAGGGCTGGTATCTACACCGTAGTGCATTGGCACCTCGTACATCTCAATCAGCACCTAACTAAGGTGATGGCTGTCAACAAAAGGTGAGTGATAACAAGCAGGACAAGTGTGATCTGTTTGTCTGCATACATTGAGATGTTGCACTGTGGAAGGTGCCCCCACCTAGCTACCTGGCAAAGAAGCTATTACACTTTTTTTAAAGACTTGAACACATCATGATATTGCATAGTGTGCTGATGAGGTATTGCAACCGGGTTACAATCAGATCAACGGAACCTCTACATGCCCAGTTTATGCATTCACTTCAGAACAACCTGTGTGGCAATTCCATCAAATATATTAATAAAATGCAATGATCAAAGTTGAAATGAATATTTGATAAGTTTGAGTTTTACCATGGTGAAAAGATAGCTGAGTGAGATAAGCATGTGTTGCAGAGATCTGTGTTTGTGTGCTGGGGTTCATATTTGTGTATATATATGGTATTGATAGGAGCCCTTACTCTGCTACTAAGCATCATATCTGCAATAAAAAGAACTAGTTATGTAAACTAACATAGCATCATTATGGTGTCGATCTAGTTAATGGTGGTGTCTGTCTTTCC
Source organism: Ambystoma mexicanum (assembly GCF_040938575.1). Taxonomy (NCBI): domain Eukaryota; kingdom Metazoa; phylum Chordata; class Amphibia; order Caudata; family Ambystomatidae; genus Ambystoma; species Ambystoma mexicanum. Next base: position 533,430,113 of record NC_090933.1, on the reverse strand, counting down.
TCATATCAATATTTGTTATAGCAAGAACTGCATTGCAAGATAAATAATAGCTGCTGCATTTCTAAGTGTCACACATTTACTGGTTTATACAAAATGTGCAATAGGAAGCCCATTATAATTGTGCACTACATCTCTTCTTTACTTACTTTTATGCTTTCTTTGAGACATGTTTGCAAATGATGGGCCCACTTTGATCAATGTCCTGTTTTTTCAATCAATTCCTGAGAATGATGTATGTCACATGTTAGATGTACACAATGCGAAGAATTGCCATCTGGCAAGGGTGCAACGCCCTCATTTTATTGATGTTTGTTAATACATAAAATGATGTGGGTAATTTCATCTCCAAAAGGGCAATCTACCAACCATATCCCCCTTTTCGTCAACTCCATGCTAAAAGCATAGTGTACTTGTGCCCTGCTGCATCAGTAGCCTGACCCGCAGCACCTGCTCTGCTCATGGTATAGAACAGATTCAAAGGTCACAAGATGCCCTCTTGAGAGCCGCAGCCACACCCATATTTCTGCTGTGCAGGGGCAGCATTTAAGATATGCCCTCTGTTTCAAAACTACAATAATCATGAGTAACCCATGCTGATGGCAGGGTCAACTCTAAATAAAGCTATGCCTGAGTTTAGGCATTGTGCATGATACTACTTATGATCATGGCTGCTACATCCCAATTGATGTTGCACATATGTCAGCTACTTTGAGTCAGCTGTGCTGTGGAAGAGGATGTGTATTCTGGCCAGCTGGTTGGAGACTGCCAAATAATAGGACAGGGACCTGCAGGAACGGGTCTCTTCTTTAATCTCTTTGTGATGTCAGGTAACACCCTCTGCCAGAGACAGCTGTTCTGGGCCCGGGCATCAAAGGAGCGCACCCATTCAAGTGGAGTAGCCTCACGCCAAGGTGCTGCATCTCTAAGGGCCTTTGTTCTTAGTGGGAAGGGAAGGGAAGGGGATGGGATTAGAGTAGGGGAAAGGCCCTGGTCAATGGAAGGAGACTTCCACCATCTTGTTTCTCTCTGTCTCACTTTCTCTTTCTTGTCCCCTCCACTACCTCTCAAGCAAAGCACTTTGTGTGTGGCATCAGAAGGGCAAAGTCCACTCCTTTCAAGAACTGGGATTAGACCAATATGTCAGGATAGCTTTAGTCGAATCAGCTGGGGACATTTGCCTTTAAAAGAAAGGGTCTCACACCCCTCTCAGATCCTCTCGGATCCTCTCAAGACACAAAGATTCTCCTGAGAAAGACTCACTGAACTTCCTTTGGGAAACTTGTGTTTTTCAAAGCCCTCACCCTGAGATGAATAAGGAGCTGTCCAAGGCAGAAGGATTACCCACTCCCAGGGTACATCGGGAGTGACCATTGCTGTGGACCAGAACCTACCACTCTGCGCCAGAATCTCAACAAGCTGGGAGAGCAGACCCTGAACAGATTCATCCTGTCCTTGCGTCTCACTGGGCGGGCTTCACAGCATCCGGAGGGCCAGATCAGCCAAAGCGCTCTGTTCTATCAAAACGGTTGCTCTGTGTTCATTGCACTGTGCATGAGAGGGAATTCTCCGGCACTGGCTTTTGTGCTCCGCCACCAAGTCATACTATTGCTTGCACTTAGAACCAGCTTGACTCTGCCTCATGCCTTATCTAAGCCAGTCACCTGCTAGGCCCAAATCAACTGCTCGATGCTGAGGCCCGATCCAAGTCACTGGAGAGTCATATGCTGACTCTTACCAGGGGTTACAACCATGGTTCAGCCCAGCTAGCCCTCAAATGGCTCCCTCATCGACCTGCACATCGACGCCCTCAAAGTCACCACTTTGACCATTAACTATCGACTCAAACTGCTGGACAGTCGCTCATTGACCTCTGCAAGTGGCTAAAGCTGAATCGGCTTGGCTCAACTGGGAAGCAATCCTGGCACCTCACTGACCTACATCATTGAGAGCACCCCTTCTGCCACACAGAGCGACTGCATTTGCCCCCTACCCAGCGCCCACCAAGAGCTGAATCCAGGTAGTGTTGCCCCTGAACTGCCCCCTCAGTCCACATGGGCACTAGAGACTGGTTAGGTCATTATTGCACCTCTTTTTAAAATCAACATATCCTTTGTGTGGCTAGTAATTCACCTGCCACCCCTTGAACCACTCTCAGAGTGCTAGTCTCTTCTTACATTTTCTCTGTTCTTCCTTCGGGTGGGTTTTATACAGTATTTATTTATTCTATTGCAGATGGTGTGTATAATTAAAGTATGTATATTTTTAATAGAACCTTCATTGGACATTACCTTTATTTTGTACTGTGATCTGTGTTGTTTGGGTCATGACCGGTTCACCATCACGCCCCTCTTAAGAGCATAGTCTTCACTCTGCCCACGTTACCACAACAGGCGAAGGAGGTATAACTCTTAATGGTCCCTGTGTTAGAACTGAGATAATATTGTTTCGTCCTCATAGTATATGTTGGCCTATGCCCAGTCGCTTTGTGAGGAAATTTGTATTACAAGGTCGTGACCTCAAGTGAACCAAGCCTCCATCTTAGATTAGAGCCGCCATTTCAGTTTATTGTACAAAGTCACCCTGTAGTCTAAAATGGCTGTCTCGTGTGCTCTTGTTCTTGCCTTAACCTCTTCAACCTCTGTAGGAGAGCTAATGTCCAACCTGCCTTCAGGCTACATGTTAAGGTCATGCAGACCGTGTCCTTTGTCGACCTCGGGATCAGGGGATTACTTACAAGTATACAAGAACAATAACGCTATCCAAATATGACATGCAAAACACTTGTTTGAACTGTATTAAAGTTATGTGTAAAGAGTGTAACGTTAGAATAGAGGATAATAATGTTTGTTAGTAAATGTATTAAAAAGTAAACCGCATGCACGAGATATGTAAATTAGGAACAAAGCTGGTGTGACCCTAGCCCAGTATATGATTAATTTGAAAGAGGCTGGACATCGTTATAATGAAAATGTATAAGTACGCCGATGTCCAGCTAGCAAATCCTGCTCACTGCTCACATTGAACCCTGCTGGTGGTCTCTGTGACGTATTGACGGCCAAATAGCTATTTGTGTACTTTGTTTTATAACTGTTCAGTTTTTGTAATAAAGATTCTGGGAATCTTTACAAGCCTGTGTCGGTGTATTTTCTTTTTCATGGTGTAAAAGCCTTAACATTGTATTTTTCTGATTCCACACCAGTTCTACCTTTATTTTAGAAGATACATTTAATTCTTTGGCTCTGTAAAGCATTAAGTCTGGAATGGTTCAATAGTTAGAAATTTCAGAAACCATTAATGGTTTTGCAATATGCACAGCTATAAAGAAATTTATGGTTTAATCCTGGCAGTGTCACAGACACATTAGCCTTGGGCAGTAGAAAGCATATACGCACTGGGTACTTCTCATATCATTCTTTTTATGACTACTTGAATTTGCATGTCTGCTGTGTGGGCATGTCCTGAAATGCTAAGTGAAATTTGATGTGTTTTACATGCCTTTTTGTTTCCTCTGCTGCCTGCCTAAAATGTCATGTTTTTCCAAGGGAATGTACTTTTTCACATGGGAAGAAATGGTCAGGTTGAACTGTTAGGTCATCGTTTTATTGAATAAATGTACTCAATATTGCACCCTCTTGGGGAAATGGGTCACTGAGATGTGTAATGTGTATATTTTATTAACAACTAGATAATCAATTTAAAGCCTAGACGAGTTTCTTTTGAATTTGACTCGATGTATGTCATCCCTTCATTTTGTTGATTGGGAGGGGGCATGGATTTCAGAGGGGGGTGACATGGATTTCACGCTGTCTGTGCCCTGGGGATCAGAAACTGTTAAGATGGTCCTGCCCTTAACAAAGGGCATACTTTTCGCTATCACTATCACAACCCCTTGCTTTAGCAATGAGTGTGATGGATGAAAGAATTGGTCTAACCCTCTACTGGGAATTTTCTTGGGGTTCAATGAAGGAGTCATGAGTCTCCTGTAGAAAGTTACAGTCCACATTTAGGCACTTGAGATGCTGGATAATTTGGCAACCCTTCACTGGGTTTCCCATGCCCCAATTGTATTCCATGTTCTGAATATGTACTCAGACATTAAGATATACCATAGGGCCAGGTTTCAAAGGTCAATAGTGTGCCCTAGCATTTATGTTTTGCAGTGTATGCACCACAGACAGTGGATGGATCAGTGAGCAATGATTTTGTGGGGTTTCTAAAATACCATGTGCGCACTAAGAACCGAGAATCCTGCGCGCCAGGTCAAAACAAAAACATGTCCACCATTAACCAGCATAGTAGCAATCCTGCTGGTGCCACTATGTAGGCAAAGCAGATTTGAATCACAGTGTAAAACCAGCTAGATTATTTGCAGGGCAATAAGCCCATATACCAAAGACCTCAGATGGTTAAGGATGCATGAAAACCTAATCCACAGGAGGGGTCACATACAGGGGTTGGGGAAAGGAATCAGAAGAAACTTACTCCTCCCATGGCCAGGACCGCCGGGTACAACCCTGGTCCACCCATTCAAAATGCTGACCATCGGAATGTAAACACAGTCAATCAGTACATTAGTCCATGTGGGAGGGTTTATAACAACTGGATCAGTGCAGGGGAGGGGTGCCTTCAATCTTAACAATGTGTGTTCGAAAGTTCCATCTATTCCTCAACAGTAAATCAGCTTATCTTCATTTTGGGACAACAACTACTCCACACAATACATTAGTTGGTCTTGGAAGTGTTGATCAAGTTAGTTGTGCAATGTTTTGTCTTCTTTTAGACTTTGAGCGAGAACATGTGTGCCCAGGGCATAGCGTCTTTGGTGATTCCGAGGTTTTCCTCGATGAATCTTCTCCAGGAGTCAATGACACCTTAACTGTAGCTTGGGCAATTGATTGCAATACCAGATCATAATTATCGCGATACAAAAGTGCTTCTCGGGGTTCTACAAAGCATGGCCTCTTGTTTGCCGCAAATGATGCAATTTGGCATTGCTACTACATCTCATCAGTTGCAGCAAAAAGATGCGCCCTACGCTCAAATGTCATTTGAATATACACATAATAGATGCACACATTCAACTGCTCTCTTCTACCCTCTTTGCACATTTGCACAAATAAGGGGGAATGTCTGCACATTTTTTTGAAAGTGCATCCCATATCCAGAAACGGGATGTGCTTTAAAATGTGCAGAAAAGAAAGTCATCCCCCGTGCTGTGATCGGAAAAGGCTCAGGGGGGTGCCTTTTGCATGCCAGGGTCAATCCGGACCTTCTCATGCATTTTTTAAAGCGGAACAGCAGCACTATGAACTGCTCCTGTCCCACTTGCATTTCCTTACCAAAAGAAGGAATAGAAATACTTTTTTTTTGTGTGCATTTCACAGTGTCTGGCCTTTTATAGACACGTCACTGTAAAATGTGATGGCCGCACCCGCATTGGTCCCGGGCGCCTCTCACACATTAGCGTCAGGGGCATGCTCCCACACTAATGCATGCAAGGGGGCAGGCCTGCATATCTTTTGTACTGCTGCACAGCCCCCAAGAAATGAGAAAGTTACCTTTGTGAATAAGGTGATCTGTGTATTTCTTCAATGAACGCAAATGAAAAAAATCGCATCCTCTGTGCTTTCTTCCAGTGCGCTAATGTTTGAGAATTGGCCCATATATGTTAATATTAATGTTAAAGGTTAGTTATACTGCACACTATCACAACTGAAGTGGTCCCCTGGCACTCTGGCGGATCTGAAAGGAAAGAGGGTGGGGTGGGTTAGTAGGGTTGAGTGGGAGAAGTGCAAGAGTCCCGTGATGTGCTGTTGGCAGCTTCAGTTCGGTTAACACTGTTCGCTGAGCGTAGGTGTGATTTTCAGTTGGTAGCCGTCATGTGCTGTTGTGCAAGGCTATGCGTGGTTTGTTTTGTTGTTGCAATGTTCTGAAGTGCGTGCGGTTTGTAGTGCTTTATAGGTATGGTTTTGTTTGGTTAGAGTGTGAGAGGTGTGGCATCACGATCTAGATGTGATGCATGATTATCTTCACAATTCTATCTAAATGTGACGCAGGCTAATCTCCACAGTCCTATCTAGATGTGACATGATTATCCTCACAATTCTATCTAAATGTGACGCAGGCTAATCTCCACAGTCCTATCTAGATGTGACATGATTATCTTCACAATTCTATCTAAATGTGACGCAGGCTAATCTCCACAGTCCTATCTAGATGTGACATGATTATCTTCACAATTCTATCTAAATGTGACGCAGGCTAATCTCCACAGTCCTATCTAGATGTGACATGATTATCTTCACAATTCTATCTAAATGTGACGCAGGCTAATCTCCACAGTCCTATCTAGATGTGACATGATTATCTTCACAATTCTATCTAAATGTGACACAGGCCAATCTACACAATACTATGTATATGAGACACATGACTATCTTCACACTTCTATCTCTATGTGACGCATGATTATCTTCAAAAATCTGTCTAGAAGTGATGCAGGCTAATCTCCACAATTCTAGCTAGATGTGACGCATGTTTGTACTGAGACCAGACTAAAATTAACAATCAGCTTGATCTGTATACATTAGGAGTTACTGGAATGACCCAGTGCGAATCAGGAGAAAGTAATGCAGAAATGTGAATGTACATGTACACATTATGGCCAGACTGTCCAATTTCTCTCCCCACCTTGTGTCTTCTTCTTTTCGCTATTATTCTATAAATTGATTTCACATCTATGAATATTGAGGTATATTCTATGCCAAAAATAGTTTTTAGGAACATTGATAGAGCATTCATACATTTATGTTGACCTCTTAAAGCTTACAGCGACATACACGTGTTGTCACAAGTGTTCAATGTATAATTTTAAATAAAGCACCTTACGAAAGAAGGTATTTTTTTGCTCCATGGTTTGAGAGAATTATACATATCAAAGGAATTAAATATAGCCATTTTAAATGAATACCCCAGAACCTACACAGGCAAAGTCCATTTATATTGAAAGTGTTTCTGTTAGTTGTAGGCACTCAGTGAGTTGTCAATAGTGGACGATCCCCTACAGCAGGTTCAACGTAGTATTTTATTGCATAAAATAACAATGTATCAAGGGAGTAGCATGGGCAGGGTTCTATCCATCGTAAGCTTAATTGATATGTCATGGAAAATAAGTGAGATACTCTTGCAGAGCTGTAATTGCAGCATGTTGAGGTGGGAAACAGTCTGGAGGCCATCTAAATTACGACACTCTATTTGTGATGGTTATGAGCTGTGGAGCAAGAGATCCAGTTGGCATTATAATTATTAAAATTATAATTGGTTATTTATAAAGCACTAAATACCCAGAGGTTTCTAAACGTGGACCCGGGGATAGAACCTGGGTTTGCCCCTGAGCTATCCTCCCGAGCATTACTCTCTTGGTAAGACTATTGCAAAGGGGTTCTTACCATATGCTAGTTTCCTTTGACAGTAAGGTTGTGTTATGCTGAGAGAGTTGGCGATGAAGTCACAAAGTTTTCTCACAACTCGGAATTTTAGCCAGGAGGTGTGTATGAAAGGAAGAATGACGTGGAGAAGGAGCTAGGAATATTCCTCTTAATCACCATGGTTTCACAAGACTTGGCTAAGAGATCTGGGAATTACGTGATGTTCAGGTGGTCTTATTAAACTATTGTGATGCTTCCAGCTTTTTCTTCTCTGTTTTTCAGGATTACTGTTAATCCAGTAGGGATGGCTTCTTGAATGGTGGGATAGTATGCATCTTCAAGCATACATCAATCTTGTTAAGGAAAAGTCAAGAGTGGGTTGTGTTCTAGTTAAGCAATAAGCCCTGAGCAGCGGGGCATTACCACTGCAGGTAATGCCCTGGGGCCAATAGCTAGAAGTGGTAATTCCGCCCTGCGAGGGGCTTACTGCTATTAGTACAACGGCCCGTAAGACTGGGGTACTAAAAGGAATAAAAAATGTAAAAAAACATGGCCGCCGGGGAAGGGAAAATGGAGTCTGTTTTCCCTTGCGGCCATTAAAAAGATAGGAAAAAAAGTCAATAAATAAAATGGCAACCATGGGAAGGGAGAATGGACTACACATAGTCCCTTCTTCCTTTCCTTGACAGCCTTTCACAGATCGGGAGCGGGTGAGCTGGGTACTGAAGTGTTCCCAAGGGGTACGCTCTCGAAATGGAAAAAAAAGAAGGTAAGTGGGGGTGGGGGCCGGTAAGGGAATTCGGGGAGGGGCCTGTGGAGAAGACTTACCTGATTCCCCAGTGAGGGGAGATGGCGGCCGCCGGCCATGAGGAGGTTCAGGACAGCGTGATTACCATGTGGTAGTGCCCGCATTCTGAGCCTCCCCATTGGCTGGGAGGCTGCCACACCCCCCTCGCCAGGTACGAATAAAAAATAATCTATTTCATATTTATGTTTGGAAAGTGATCTAACATAGGTAAAATGTACAATTTTCTTTTAGCGTAGGTCCAGAGGAAGGTGAGGAAAGGACAGTGATTGAATGAAGGCGGGTTACAGTAAAATGCCAAGAGAGTGACCGTGTGTGCAGTCCTGTGAGAAATGGGAATATGTAAAAGAGTTGAAGATCTGGCTGGTGCAGTGCCTGGGACAGTGGTAAAGCAGGATTATGAGTCTTTAGCAGCAAACAAATGTGAAGGAATAGTGGGGTATATGAAAGACAGAGTGTTGATTATATGGTCACTACTGAGACGGTTTCAGATGTGTCTCAGAAAAAGGAAAAGATGAAAATGGGAGTGGAGGGCCAGTCCAGAAGGAAAGGAAATAGGTATTTCTTTAGCTTTGACTTTCCATGTAGGATATTAAATTCAGTTGAGAAAGCAGTGAGGACATTAGAAAAGACAAAGGTATGCAAGGGCGATCTTTCTGCTGAGATTGTGATTAATGGGGGCCTTTTCACCAATAATGAAGAAGTGATGGGTGAAGGATTCATGGGGTGGTGAAAGGTTGAAGTAAAGTCTGAGTTCCTGTGGCCTAGAACAGAAGAGTTTTGTTATGTTAAAAGTTTTAATATTGCACCAAATTGCTACAGCCTCAAAGCACCAAGGCTTGTCTACTAAGGGGTTTGTGCTGCTGTCTGAGGGGGATATTCTGAGAATAAGGGGTAGAGGGAGATGGAATGGATGTTCTGGGTTGGATATCGAAAGATATAAGAATATTGTACAAAATCAGCAGAAAAGGAGGAGATGGTTTTCCTGATACCCGAAAGAGAGGGAGTGGAGAGTATGATTCACAGCGTTTGAAAGGTGCAGAAGAGATAGGTGTTATAATGGCTTCAGATGGCACGTGGAATAATTGGCAAGATGGAAAGTATGAGTTGGGAAAAGGGTGGTAGGGGAAAGCAGAGCCAAAGAGGAAGGCAAGAGTCCTGCAAAGTAGTGAAAAGGTAAAACAAGGACATACAGAAGAAACTGGATGGGATTGTGGAGAAATAGGGTGGGAGATCAGAGCAAAGTAAGTATAGAGGAGAAGAATGGTCAGAATGGATTAAAGTAAGAGAAAAAGTATACTCTCTGGAGCCATACTAAATAGATATAAAATGTAAAGATGGTGCCAGGTCCCTGTTCATAGACGGAGATGAGATGCAGTTAGGATGCGGGAAAAGTGGTGGGGATTTGGAGTAAAGAGAAGAGGGGGCAGTAGGGAGGTGTTAGGAGTGGGTGTTGGCCACCACCTGGGCAAGATGTTTGTGAATGATGGAGAGCTGGGCATGTTGTTATCATAGAGTTTGGTATTGAGCTGGCAATGAACAATGATCAATGAATGTAGACGCTGTCTGATGTGAAGAAGGAGATAGGCCATGGAGTGAAGGTGTGTGTTTATTGGAACAGTGGCTCAACTGTACTTCTCCACCTGGGCAAGTACAACCAACTGACAAAGGTGGAAACTGTTCTATTGTGCTTTGCCACTTTCCTTGTGTATGTGTGTTTTGTGTCACAGCTCAATTCCCCATACAGGCTACAGGGGAGGGAAGCATGATACAATACACCTCCATCCCTTAGAGCGATCACACAAACACATCTGCACAAAGAAAGCAGAAACGCACAATGCAACAGAAACCAACTCACATTCTTAGATTTACTACATAGTGACATGTTCTAGGACTCCGTGACTAGGGAATAGAAGAAAGGGGAAGGAAGGGGAAGGAAGAAAGGAGAAATGAGGGTAACATTACAAGGGTGGATGGCAAGGAAAATGAAACAAGGGCAAAATATAAAACCTTCTTTATAATGGTCAAGGAATCTATGGGACCAAAATAGCAGCCATAGTGATTTGCACCCGGCTCCTCTTACAACACTCCAGGAAGTGAGATGCTACATTTTGAATTCATCACGTAGGTCGAGAGGCTTATTCTCTGTGCCCTGTAGGGATACATGAGGAACGTGCTCTGGCTACCACCCTACTGGCTACAGAATGATGTTCCCCCTCCTTTATTGGGACTGTTTTGGAGAATACACCTCCTAGGTTTTACCCAGGTGCCTCACCGGTGCCCCTGTAGTCGGGCGGTCCGGTAAAGTGCCAGTATCCTCAGATACCAGCACTTTATTACCAGACGGCCCGACTTGGAATGAGCCCGATTGTTAGAGTTACTACAGCGTCACATGATGTATAATACTATGAACAGAGAATGAAGGGGAAGTCAGGAAGGGGGAAGCTATGGAAACTAAAAAAGGCAGAGTATAATGAAAACCTACCAAGTGCATACTATAACACTGTCCTACGATGTGACATGAAAATTGAAGCCCTTAGCAAGGCACTACTGTATGCTAGGAAATAGCTGCATTGTTGCATAGTTGCTAAATAACTCTGGTTTAATACAGACTGTCCTGGATTAGATTGTAAATATCCTGATGCATTTCAGTGCCTTCCTCGTGCTTTATAAAAAAAAGAAAAACATGGACAAATAATGAGAAAAAGATTCAATTCATCACTACCTACATGTTGCCTTGACACAAGTGATTCCTTGACATTATCTATATCATCAGCCTCAAACATGCTCATTCAGCAGCAGGATTAGTGTTCATTGCAGGATGCGTGGACTCATTCCAAGTTGGCCGGTGCAGTAATAACGTGCCGGTAATAATTTTTACCGGCACTTTACTGCTCCAGCCAACTAAAAGTGTGCTTGTGGGGCACCTGATTTATCTCCATCTAAGAGCTGAAGGTAAGTCAGGTGCCTTAGCGGCAACATGTCCCAGTATTGGCAGCACCGGTATTACTGCTGCTGGTAATACCAGCAAATCCCCAAATGGAGTTTGCAGCCACTTGTAAACTAGCCATAATACCATCGGACCAACTGGCAGTAACGGTAGTACAGTTTGGTGGTATCTGGGTGCATTTACCGTCCAGACACCACCAAACTCATAAGGAGGCCCATTAATATCGACTTGTCTCGTTGTTTCTATGAGGAAGGACCAATGGAGTAAAACATTTTAATTTTAATGAGGAAACCAAGCATTCATAACAGGCAAAAGGTTTCAGAAGGACTTTCCATTAGAGAGACCTACATGTATAAAGTCGTCTTTGTTTGATTGTTGGCCTTGGCCTCTCATCTCTCCATGCTCCTGAACATTGAACGACCCATTACATATGTTCTCCAGGTCATGCACACCTTGACTGTAAAAGGCTTTAACATAAGATTGCATATTAAGCACATTGCCCAGACCTTTTAGCAAACCACCGAGTGCTTATCCATTGGATCATGACTGTAAAACATAGAAGCCTGCACTTGACATTTTAATGAAGGCTGCAGTCATAACTTGGTGACTAGGGCTGAAGGGCAATGAAAACTAAGGCAGCCACTCTAGACTCCCTAGTGGTTCATGCTGTTTCCCCAGAGCTTATCTCAGCACTGAGCCTTCTGTCCATTCTCACTTTCCTAATCCTTTTCTATGCAGACATTGGGGCTAATGATAAGAGGTATAAAAGGGAATTCTACGTTGGCTTACAGAAACCCACTGCGTGGACATTAACGAGTCGTGCATCTGCTATGCTTTGTGTTTTTTTAAAATAAAAATACAAGACTACAGCCCATTGATCCAGCCCACTGTGCATACTGTTTCGCCGGATTGTTATGAAAATGTATTACTGTGCCCCGTGGAGCTCTAATCTACTATACTTGCAATGCAAAATCAAATACTTTGACACACCTTCTTACACAATCGACAATATGTTGCGACCAAGAAAATCAATTTCATACACAAGGTGTCTTTCCCTTTTCAAAACTGTAACACATATCTGTCTTCCAATCTGTGTTAACCACAGGGCATGGTTACAAAAGAGCTATTTTAGAACACCAAAGCAATTGCTGCCATTACAAAGATATATAGATTTGTTTCAGTGGCAATTGTTTTTAGTCCCGTATTTTCCAAAATTAAAAACAGAAACAAACTCAGGAAAAGAGTAAGTACAACAAACTAATACTTTAAATATTATTTGTGGACTGAAATAGCATTGCTGAACCCATAGTGCGCCTGCATTTGTTGGGGCAATTTGCACCAGAAGAAAATACATTCTGTGTCTTTTTTACATAATAGGAGTTTGCACAACTAATACCATTCCTATATTCTTCATGAGTGTATATTTAAAAATCAAACCAATCAAACATATTTTTCATGAAATTAAACAGTATGTTTAAGAAAATAACCAACAACAAATGAAGACTATGGGCCTCATTACGAGTAAGGCAGTAAGGGATACCGGGCACCGGTAAGGAGACCGGTGCCGGTAATCCCTTACCGCCCTACTACAAGTTCCCTTAGCGGGTCCCTGGATGGGACCCGTTAAGGTACTTCAGAGCTAATAAAACGGTACCGCAATTTGCGGTACCGTTATTAGCGCCTTCCCCATTCCCATTGAGCCCTATGGGGGCTCAAATGGGAATGGGGAATGGCTTTTCAATGGGGATTTACCGGTCCCACAAAGGTCGGTCTACACCGGTAAGTCCCCATTGAACGAGACCGGTGCCGGACACGTTATTGGTGACAGTCATGGCACAAATAGCGCCATGACTACCACCAATCAAGTAATGAGGCCCAATGTATTTTCTCTTACAGCTAACCACACATTAACACGCTCAAGCAAAACAAATCTTTTTAAAGCACATGCCTTTTCAGATAACCCCAAAAAGCACTTTAACACACACCATAAGTGATTATAAAAGCATTGTAAACAAAATCACATGTCTACTGCTCTGTGATTATTATTTTGTTTTGAGTGCAGGAAGTATACTTCTATTTGTATTTGTATTTTATTGTCTTTTAAATAGCACTTCAACCCAAAGCGCTGTACAATTAATAAAACAGAATACGGTACATCAAAAATGGAAAATAAACATCAGAACATCATTACTGATAGCAGACAACCAAGGACAATGTACTAGATGAGATTTCAGTGAATAGCGGAAAGTGGAATAATCAGTGATAGAGCGAATAGCGACTGGCAGAGCGTTGCACTGTAGTAGGGCGAGAAGCTGGAAGGAACTGAAGCGGGACTGGGCACATAGTGGGCGTGGAACATTAAATCTGAAGAGACAGGCAGAACATAGAGCACAAGATGGACTATAGAAGGATACAAGTGATGCAAGATAATCAGGTGCAAGCTGGTAAAGTGATTTGAAAACTAAGCAAAGGAAATGGAATTTAAGTTGCGAATGAAAAGATAGCCAGCCAAAAGAGGCAATTTAGGAAGATATGATATGAAAGGAGGCAGAGTAGACGAACAGAAGAGTTATAGATTGATTTCAGAGGAGCAAGACGAGAACAAGGTAGACCAAAGAGAGTATTGGACCAGTAAAATAGTTGTGAGAACATTAGGGAAGAGATAAGAAGTTTGGTGACTTGAAATGTGAGAAAAGGAAGGGCTTAACTGATATTGTAAAGATGGAATCGACAGGAGTGAGAGGTAAGAGAGATATGATGAACAAAGGAGAGATTAGAATCAAGGTAAAGGCCAAGATTCCAAGCTGTGGGAGAAATAGTTAGACTAGCGGGTGGGAAATATATGAAAGGAGGAGGTGGGCGAGGAGGAAGAGTTTTAACAGGGAAGAATAGCACCAAGGTCTTCCCTGCATTTAATGTGAGGAAATGGGAACCCATCTAGGACTTGATGGCAGAAAGACAGGCTGTAAGGGTGTGGTAGATTTCATGAGTGAAGGACGAGAAAGATAAGAAGAGTTGTGTGTCATCGGCATAGAAATTATGAGAGAGACCAAAGGATGAGATTATAGCTGAGAGTTCAGAAGTATAGAGAAAAAAGAGGAAGGGGCCCAAGACTGAACCTTGGGGAACACCGTGGTCAAGGGGGAAAGGTAGAGAGGTCTGCCCAGCCCAAGAGACAGAGAAAGGTTGGTTGGAAAGATAGGAAGAGAACCATGAGAGAATGAAACCCCTGAGGCCAAAAGAAGAAAGAGAGTCCAAGAGCAGGGAATGGTCCACCGTGCCAAAAGCAGCAAATAAATCAAGAAAAATGAGAAAAGAAGAGTGTTTAGAGTAGCGGGCTGAGATAAGGGAATTGAGTACAAAGAGCAGGACAGTCTCGGTAGAGTGACAAGGGGGGAAACCAGATTGAAAATGAGGGAGGAGAGATAAGTCAGTGACAAAAGACGAGATCTGAGAATAAACAAGACGTTCTATGAGTTTAGATAGATAAGGCAGGAGGGAGACAGGACGGAAGTTAGAAACAGTAAGATGGTTAGCAGTAGGCTTTTTCAGGATAGGGATAACTGTAGGATGTTTGAAGGCTGTAGGGAAAACAGAAGTACTGAGACAGTTATTGAAGAAAGATACAAGATAAGGAATAAGAAGGGCTAAACCTTAGGAATAAGAGCAGATGGAATTGGGTCAGTCGGAGTAGTGGTAGGATGAGCCTTGGCTAACAGAAGTAGCACATCATATACTTAGTAATTCTACTTCATGTACCTCACTGAAATACATTTTCTATCCCAATAAATAACTTCTAACACGTGTTGCCATATACAGCTGGACCACTTAATTGTTAACAAATACAATAACATACAAAAAACATCACAAAGCCCCAATATCAACATATTATCTCATAAAACCTTCAACAAAACAGTGACAAACAACTGATCAATGGCAATAATATTTTGTCATAGGTACCAAGAACTGCACCATGTGCACATGGTGAGTTCTGCAGTACAAATGAGAAAAGTAGACACAATGGTGGGTGTTATTCCTTTCAAGATCAAAAGCAGAAAAAGAGGAGTGTATTGTAAGTAAACGAATATAATGACTGACACATATTCACTGCAACCTATCACAAAGAAGTACACATTTAAAACCTTAACACCAGCCAATTAGAAGCACTGAAACACAGACAAAACCCTGCCCAGCATTTCTAGAAGCCGCAGCTATTCAATGCGGCTACAAATCTTGCTTGCAGCCTCGGCTACATGTACATTTTCTCCAAACTGAAAACCAGACTAAGCCAACCCTCAAAGCTTCAAATAAGACAAAACCAAACCACACAAAATAACACACACCAATACATTTCTGATCAATATCATCTACATAAAAATATGATTATTGCACAGAAAATGTATGGTCCAATAACAGTAGCCATGTCTATCCAATGTAAAGGTGAAAAAGCGTTGACGCGCCCACGCACATGCTTGTTTTAGCCACGGTTATAGAGAAGTCATGCCAGTTTGGCTGTTATTACCCGCGGCTAAAACAGGTCCACAAACATTCGATGTGCAATTTACTGGTATATAGCTGCGGCTACACAGAGTACCACATTTAACCACGAGTAGCAATGGTAAGGTAAGTGCTGTGTAGCTATGGTTATGAGATTTAAAATATATATATCAGTAAAAAAACTTTGTTAAAGGGACGTTATGGTCATCAATGACATTTGTGATGTCATCTTTGATGTCATGGGTGTTAGTCTTAGCAGTGCACGGTGGTGGCGCGAGTTATGGTTGCTTAGCTTACCATATCTGGTGAATTTCAGGGGTTTTTCGGTTTTTCTTGGAACCATAACGTCCCTTTAACAAAGTTTTTTCATTGAATTTCATAGGTTTTTAGTAACACAACTTAACCATAACCTCCCTTTAACAAAGTTTTTTTCACTGAATTTCATAGGTTTTTAGTAGCACAACTTAACCATAACGTCTCTTTAACAAAGTTTTTCACTGAATTTCATAGGTTTTTAGTAGCACAACTTAACAATAAAACTTTGACTTTATGTACATGTAATATGGAACATACTTATCCCCTTCTACTGAATTTGATGTCTGCAAACTTTTTGGATGTCCGCAGGCATATTCGGACAACAGTACCACTACCTAAAAACTCTGGGGGTATGTTTAATTGTTATAGCATAACATAGGAACATTTAACAAATTCACAAAGCAGCACACATTCACATTATATGTAGTAATACATAAGAAATGTAACCCATATATGTAACACACTAACAATTCATTTAAATAAAATATGTTCTAAAATGGAATATACCAAAAGAAGATAAATTGGATTCCAACATAATTACCTCACAAACACTCCACAACTAAAAGCAAGACCAGACCTAGAGAGTACTCAGAACATATCTTACCTGAAATAGTAAGTGTACTTCATTTTACTCATATATTTATAAACTTTCTGTATTAGATTAAAAAAAATGTATATTATCTTTGTTTTTCTCACAGAAATGTCTAGTATGCTGGAATTGCTAGAGGAGTATTTCCCACATGAAGAAATGTCAGAAGATAGTGAAACTAATGGTGGACACTTTACAATATAAACCATTTAATTATTATTATTTTATATACATTTAACATATATATATATATTTTTTTGTACAGAGCATACAAAAATAGAAAATACCTCTGAAGAAACTGTTACGGATAACACTCTTGACAGCATAAAAGAAAAAATGGATTTATTGTCGACCAATTTTAATAATTTTCAAACTTTTGTTGAGGATCATTTTAAAACAAAAACCTCATACCATTGTCCCACATGTATCTGTCCCCCCTCACCATATCACAGTCAAACCCTCTCCATAACCCAAAACGTTTTGATGAGCCTTCCATCCCTTCTTCACCTGATACCAATCATGTTGAAACCGCTAATTCTCCTGTTTTTGTTTCCGTTTCTGCCTCACCTTCTCTGTCATAAATTGTTAATATATGTTAAATAAAGTAACATTTTTATATTTTGTTGTAATTAGTTTCAATTTTTAAAAAAAAACAATTTAGGTGTACGCAGACAGCACAGTTGTTCTGAAATGTTCGTAAATAAACAAAAATGGAGGTGTCCTGAAGAACACTATACCCGTCCGTACTGTTCACTACCAAGTTGAAACTGTTCTAGAACACATGGGGTGTCCTGAAATGTTTGTAAATAAACGAAAATAGAGGTATCCTGAAGAACACTATACCTGTCCGTACTGTTCAATAGCAAAGTTGAAACTGGTCTAGAACACACGCGATGTCCTGAAATGTTCGTAAATAAACAAAATGGGGGTGTCCTGAAGAACACTATACCTGTCCGTAGTGTTCGCTAGCACATTGAAACTGTTGTAAGAACACAAGTGGTGTCCTGAAATGTTCGTAAATAAACGAAAATGGAGGTGTCCTGAAGAACACTATACCTGTCCATAATGTTCGCTACCAAGTTGAAACTGTTCTAAGAACACAAGCGGTGTCCTGAAATGTTCGTAAATAAACGAAAATGGAGGTGTCCTGAAGAACAGTATACCTGTCCATACTGTTCGCTAGCAAGTTGAAACTGTTCTAAGAACCCACGCGGTGTTCTGAAATGTTCATAAATAAACAAAAATGGAGGATGTCCTGAGGACGCTATGTCTGTCCGTATTGTTCACAAGGAAGTTAAACTGTTCTAAGAAGAAACGGCTGTCCGTAACTGTTTGACGTGTGACACACTTTTAATTAGTTCAGGACCCGAACAGTGTCCGTAGAACATCAAAGCGCATGCGCAAACCAATGTCCGTGCATTTGGTGTCCAGCGGACAGCCGCTTCCTTCGCGAACATGTTCGCGAAGCGATCATATGACCACGCCCACGCTGATCACGTGTTCTGAATGCGGACACTGTTCGTGTCCCCGACAAATTTAAAAGTACTTTTTCAAGTAATCCACAATATTTCTCAATAAAAACTCACCATAGCACAAGTCCCACATACTAATCCTGAGTTTCTACATACTTTTTGAAACTTTTTGAACCTTTTTTTGTGTTCGATCTGTCCGCGGACAGCATGCATGTCCACGACCGCGTACAAGCACCCCTGTAGAAGACCACGCCCTAGAGCTTATTCTCATTGTGTTTCTGGCTATTCTTCAGCGCACAGCTATTTTTCCTGCAACTTGCAGATTATACCATCATCGAGAAGGCATCCATGGCTGCACTACTGCCACCTGGTGCTGCACCTGTTTCAGCACCACCCACACGCCCTCCACCACCACCTCCTCCCCAAGGGCCTGAAGAGGGGAACAGGAGTGAGGATGCAGAGGAGGAAGAAGAGCATGACGAGAATGAGGTAGTGGAAATCCCTACTACCCGCTCTCGGCGTGAGTCTTGGGTGTGGCAGTTATTTACCATTCATGGGAATGGTCCTAAGGCCCGTGCGAACCGAGTCACCTACAATGAGTGCAAAATGGTACTCAGTCGCGGGAGGCATGGTTTGTATAGCTTTGGGACCACCACCATGAAGCGACACCTCAAGTCATTTCACACTGGGGCCGTTCGCAAGAATGTACCTTGTGAGGAGCATAGCAGGTTGAATTCCTCTACTTCATCCTCCGTTTCTGATCCTGTCACCACAAGGAACACTCCTGTGGGACAGGGTCTTCCTCAAGCTGCCTCACAGGCCATACGCAATGCTGATGACCCTTACCTTTCGAGGGTCACAGTTGTGTGTATGTACTGCGACGCAGTACTCTGCAGGGAGGAGCGACTTCGCAGTGCTTATGATACTATCGTCTCAGAGCACGAGAAGACCTGCTCACTACCCAAATAAAAACCACTCTACATTTTCCTCTCTCAGCTCGCCCTTTCTTATCCTTGTGGTTGGTATCCCCCGTTTACCCCTCTTTCCCCTCCTCTCCTAGTGTGTCGTGTATAAAAAAAACAAAAGAAATATAAAATAACAAAAAAAATAAATAAATAAGGCTCTTTTCAGAGCCGCCTTTCACAGTAAAAAAACAGAAGTGAAAATAAATCAAGCAGGGCCCTTTGTATTTTTTAGAAGTCCGCAGACATCTAACATTTTGGGGTGCTACCCTATCATAACCATTGCAAATTTCTCTGGGAGGAAGTGGTGGCTCTGAAAAGAGCCTTTGAGAGGTGTTTGTGTTTCAAAAATTATGAATACTCAACACCTACTTCAAAATGGATGCTGTAATTCTAAAAAAAGGTCGCAATGCATTTTGTATGTTTCTTAGAAAAATCTGATTGCCAGCATAAGTTAGATTTACTCCATCTCTGCGAAAAATGTATGTACTACGAAACATAATATTTTCATTGTGAAAAGAGGACATGCCAAAATCTCTTAGAAAGGCACAAACAGCCTTATTGACATTGCACCTTGCTTTCTCCCTTTGTGGACCAAATGAAGAAGAACGAAGCCACATTTGTCTCTGCGCAATCCGGGAAAAAATTACTTGAGAATTTGGAAACATGTCCATGACCTTCCCAAGTCCTTCTTTCATTGCAAATTGCAAAGAAATTCCAGACACATGTCCTAAACTGTTTCCTCCACAATGAATTATAATTATATCTGGATGTTGGTCTGTCTCCAAAGTAGCACAGAAAGGTAACAATTCCAACCACTTCATTCCATGTACTCCATGCCAGTGTACTTCCACATGTGGGAATCCAAGATCTACAGCTACTCCACAGGTTTCTGCATGCACCTTCAACCAATGTATCCACGAGTCTCCCAAAATCCAAACAATCTGTTTTCTGAAACACACAGCCTTAGCTATCTGTTCTTCTCTCAGCAAAAAGAGTATCTGAGAAACTCTCTCCTGGCACAACACACCCACTAAACTTTCCTAACCAATCCCTTTCTGTGCTCATTCTCATTTGCATGACTTCCCAACCCAAAAATCGCTGGATGTAACACCCGATGTCCGTGAACTACCGCCATGTCCGCGGACATATCGTAACATGGACAGCCCTTCTACCATTTCCAATTCACTCTCTGTGCCATTCCCTTATTGGATGTAGCTAAGAAGTCACATGACCATCCACCAATCACATTCAAGACCTCTACATCTAACTGCATCATTATAGATGAGCACTGCAAATGTACTGTGAATCTCTCTGAGTACAAGTGTCATATCATTGGCAAGCATCATCTACAAGAAATACTGTACAAGTCTCCAAGATTTCTACTTGCAGCTCCATGCATATCCACATGCATGAACACAAACTACAGGTATGCATATTTTCTGTACAGTACATGAACACATTTTCTAACTGACTTTTAGCTTGTATAATCTATAAAATGAATCTACTGTCTTTTTTTCAATCTCCTAAAATCAACTATCACTTACAAACCTTTATACTATTTCATTTCTTTATACACACACACACTCAAATCATGTTAAACTAACATTTTTGAAATAAAATATATAGACTACCTATAGTCAAACAAAATTGCATGCACACTCTATGTTCAAATCGCAAACAATAATATTTGTACAATTACATCATTTTTTAAAATTTCTTTATTTATTTAATTACTTACATTTATATAGGACAAGCAGCCCATGACATTGAGGCACTATTACTTGGAAGAGATTAGTAACAAGAATAGTGGTATTCAGTGGTACATTATGAATTTCACAAGGCATAGTAAAGTATTTTGTTTGCTACAGTTAGTCATTGCAATACAATTTATTCATCCAGAACATATGATATGTATTCAACTGGTGCGACGTATCTTATGTAAACAAGATAGTTTTAATGGTTTTGAGGAAGGCGCTGAGGATTTCAATTTAAAACATCAATGTCTAAATTAAAAACAGTGCTATATACAAACAAAATTACTAATTGTTTCTTTTACAATTGCAATGAATACCATTCTCCTGAAAAGAAGCAGCCAAATTTAAAGTACAAAGAACAATTAAGAAGTAACCTGCTAATTTTAGAAAATAAGTAAGTAGAATATCACCATAATATTTGTATTATTACTCAAACACACTGTAAGGTTAATTCATGCTATTTCCGTGCCTAAAAATAGAGATTCTGCACCATTCTGTCCAAAACTCCCCATGTCTTAAACAGCGATTTACAGCCAGAATGGCCCACAAATTCCTACTTTTCAACACACAAATTACCCAACTCAGCTGCTAGAATTTAGATGTTATAGAACAAACAACTGTTTTAATTGTATAGCATTAGATATACTATTTATACTTCTCCACACCACTAGCTTACTTTTTTCTGTCATCTGAACCCCCGTTTAGTAACACATTAATTTAAGCACCCCCATCCCTACTAGTTGTAGTTCCCAATGCACAATCACACACCATTACATACATCTTTATAATCTTACTAAAACACTCATGCACACAGCACACATACATTTCAGAACACCCCAACCCATACCTTCTTTATTTTTTTCAACAGACCCTAAAGAATGCCTACCAAAAATTAAGTCTGTAGAAAGCAACGCAGAAGTAGAGTAAATGAAAATAAAAATGTCCAACATAAGCATCCATCTCTAGCAGAATTTGTAAAAGAAAGTTGAAACAAAACAGCTAATACAGTCATTTAGTGAAACAAAAGAAGTTACAAGTACAAAAACTTTGCCTCCTCTATCAAAATGTAAAACAAACCAAAAACAATGAACATTAAATCAGCTATCAATACAGATAAAACTGCTTCTTTAAATCTTGATATAGTGCAAAGTAAGCATACCAAGAAAAGTATTTTAGCCACAATGTTCCGTCACAAAGTCCTTCAAAATCCTATAAAAATAGGAGAGAAACCAGGTTCAACGCTTAAAGCCTATCGTAGGAAATTAATCTTAGAAGCGTTGATAGACAGTGCAATTCTTCTCAAAAGAAAGTTATTTATTTTAGTGTTAAACAAAATGAAACCACTAACAAAACTAATAACTAAATTACAAAAAAGACTTCTCAATAAACGAAATGTCAACAGAAAGAACTTCTCATGTATCTGCGGAGGTGAATGGAGTCACACTACGAGCACAGAACCATACTTTAATGAAGAAGCGTACAAACAAAAGCAAACAAATACAATTGCCATACATAGCAGTGGTCGAGGTTATGAAAAAGTTAATAATACCATAATGGAACAAGAAGTACTTCTTACAAAAATATGCCCTGAAAACTTAGAATTACCCCTCCATTCAACTGAATCAGAACCTCTAGTGTACAAATGGCCATGCACGTCAATGTGTAACATTCCCAAACAATTTTTCAAATCTTTACGCCAATTTCTCAATCAATATGTGAAAAGAAAAGACAAAATCAAAATTAAACTACTGCAAAATATGGATACCTGTCCAGTACGCAAGTACACAGGACTACAAGGACATTCATTACAGGACCTACTTGCAAAACCACCTTCCATGATATCAAAAGGATATCAACACATCATTCAACTATAAGAAATCTAGTTTATAAACTGTACTATGCTAAAAGTCCTGCTTTAGCACTAGGCAATTTAAAAAACATTCTTCTACATGGTACAGCAAAAGACCTACTAGAAGAAATCGACTATATCCATAAAAAATATTTTGGAAGTGAAACCCACTTACAGAATGAAATAGCTGTAAACCAAATTAGTAACAATTCTACACATGGCAACCTTTCACTACACACATACAAAAAAGAAATACTAAAATTTAAAAGTACATCAGCTGAAGTATCAAACCATGTGTGTGTATGTTGCTGCAGAACTTTTTATAAAAGTAACACAAAAACTGTAGACCTATCATACAAAATAGAAGACAATGAAGATTCTAAATGGTTTGAATTAGCTCTCTACCTTATAGCAGAAAATAAATATGAAATAAGTGACCCCGTAATACTTTGCAGTTACTGCACTACAAAACTTGACAACAACCAAACTCCTTCACGTGCTATCACAAATAATTTGGAATTATATCCACTACCAAAACCCCTTCAACAACTTAATTTATATGAGAGCATCATAATTCAAACATTTCAAGCAATAATAGGCCTTCAACCAAAAACTGCAAAATTACCTCCCTCTGAATTAGTGAAAGGTATTCGTGGAAAAGTAGTGTATTTACCATTAGATCTAAAAGAAAATGTGCACACTCTAGGAGTGCAACGTCCAATGCAACAATCTTTAATTATCTTGGTAAATGGAGTATCTACAAAAGACAAAAATAATTGGCAACAGCTGGTAGATTTACATAAAGTTAGAGAAGCCTTGCAATATCTTATAGAGAATAATGATTATTACAAAGAAATTAATATTGGAGAAAACTTGAAGGATACAACTGGAATAATTCAAGAGACACAAGAAGCTGGTCAATTTGAGCTCATAGATCCTGGTACAATATCAAACACTTTAGACCATTATATAATTCATCCATTGCACTCTAATGACACCATAGAAGATGCACTCGAAACGTACAAAATGCGTCAAACAAAAGGATCACCAATCAGCATATGGGAAAAAAGTATAGAAGCACGTGCTTTTCCTCTACTCTTTCCTACTGGTAAAGGAGGAAGGTACGATGATAGACCTATTCAAATATCAACATCAGAATACCGCTCATTACGGATGCATTCTGAAGATCCCAGATTTAGACAAAATGTAGAATACATATTCCACCTACTCTTTGAAAGTGAACTAGCAACTTTATGTTATGGAGTTGCACACATATTAAAATCAGGATCGCACTTTCAAAATATGACAGCTACACAATTATCACAAAAAGTTCAACAAAAAGATGACGTTTTACAATCAAATATTACAAATCTATTAGCAAATATGCGTGGTACTAAAGAGTACTGTTTTCGACGTCATGGAGATGTACGTTGTATGATCGGAAACCTTGGCCCACCCACTTGGTTTGTTACAATAAGTTGTGCAGAATATGCATGGGAAGATTTACATGATTTCCTACGCATATCAAACAAAAACAAAACAAACATAGATATACTAACACCTGGAGAACTTTGTTCTCTGGAACCTGTTAATGTTTCAAGATATTTTCACCATCACTTCATTGATATGCTACATTTTATTTGTAATAAAACTGTTCCTCCCCTTGGAGAAGTGCAACACTTCTTTTGGAGAGAAGAATACCAAGCCAGAGGAGCACCACATATCCACATGCTTTTATGGATTAAAGATGCTCCTAAATTTGGTCAAGACAGTGATGCAACTGTTTTACAGTTTATTGAAAAATATGTCACTTGTGAAATTCCATCAGAATCCACAAATAGTGATCTTCATGCACAAATTTTACAATTTCAAAGACACAAATGTGGCAAATATTGTCCTCGCAAATACAAAAACAAAGGGAAATACTACACCAAATACCGATTTGGTTTCCCTAGACCAGTTACAAATACAGGTCAAGTGAACAACCTCATGTCTTCAGTTAGACATAGTGTTAAAGGTAAGACACCTAAAAATACATATCACATAAAAAGAAAAGAAGAAAAATATATCAATGATTACAAGGCAATCATTGCCCACTTATGGAATGCAAACATAGATGTGCAGTACATTTCAGACAATTCTCCTGCAGTTGCACGATATGTCACAGCATACTTAACCAAAGCAGAAAAGACAGAGCTGCAAGACCTCTGGAATGACCTGTCATCAGATAAAACAGTGTCTCAGAAATGATACAGCTTTGGCGTAAAAATGCTGTCCCATAGAGAATGTGGATCCTATGAAGCAGCTGATCGTTTAACTGGTACTGCATTGTATGGTAAATCTGAAAATATAGTATTGCTAAGTCTTGGTCCAGCTAAATCTAGAAAAAGAGTTCTAAAATCATAAGAAGATATAGAAACAATAGCCAAACATGATCCCAACAGCCAAGACATTTTAAAAAACAATTTATTGGACACATACTACCCAAACAGGATTACCACTTTGGAAACCATGTGTCTATACCACCTAGCCCAAAACTACACATACAATAATAATATAAAACCTGATGAAAAAAACAGTAAATACAGAGTGACAAACTGTGAGGGCAGCTTAGTAAAACTCACCAAACCAAATTTAATTAATCATATCAAATTGTCATTAAAGATTCCTCAACATAAAGAAGTATATTACATGTCCCTGCTACAACTCTTTAAACCATGGAGAAAAGAAGAAGACATACTAGATATCTATGACTCATATGAAGACTCTTTCAAAGCAAATGAAAGCAGTATAACTGATGTAAACTTTACACAGTACAAAACAATGTGGCACAAAGAACAGCAACACGAAGAATAACTCCAGGCCCAACTAGATAAGTAGACTCCTGACAGTAGTCAACCTTCTGTAACAGGAAGCCAAGAACCACTGGGAGAACCACTAATAACAAATGAGGCAGAATTAGCTGTAATAGAAGTAGAAAACACCATGTGTCAGCATGAAGATAAATAAGACTTAACTATACTACAATCAAAACTAAACAAATAGCAACGTAGCATTTTTCAAGAAGTAACAAAAGAAATTGCACATGGTGTACAACATGAAAACAAAGAATGCACCTGCCAAAATTACAAACCTATACTATTGTACGTCAGTGGTTAAGCTAGTTATGGCAAAACATTCCTAATCAAAATCATCAGTAAGTTCCTTCAACAATTGACAAACAACAAACTGTCAGCTGTTGTCACTTCCCCCATAGGTTTAGCTGCCTACAACATAGGTGGTGTCACTTTACACCGATTACTACTGCAGCCAGCAGAACACCAAAACAAATTAGATTTTTACAAACTTTCTACAGAAGCTGCAATGGAACCACGCAGAGCATTGAAACAAATGAAAGTGCTACTGATAGATGAAGCGAGCATGGTGTCCAACCTAATGTTGGCTTTGATTCACCTCAGATTACAAGAAGTACTCAAAACAAACTATGAAGAGCTCTTTGCAGCAAAACCCATTATTGTTTTCGGAGATCTTCAATTGACACCAGTAAAAGGTGAGCCTATTTTTAAAACATTAGGACACAAACTCTGCTGTAAAACTGTTAGCAGCATTGGAAATTTCAACCTTTGGCAACATTTCCAATACAGAGAATTAACAGAAAACATGCGGCAATCTGCAGATCTCACTTATGTCAACATCTTAAAAAGTATCAGAGTTGGTATACTTTCTAAAGAAGCAGAAGCAATATTGAAAACCTGGCACATTCATGCATTTTATGGTGATAATGCATGTACTACAGATGTTATGGAACAATTAGCCCACAAAAATGTCAATTGTATGGCCTTAATGCCAACTCTTGCAAGCTGTTTCAAATTCAATGAAATATTGTTAAGTAAAGAAATGCAACCAATAATGGAAATTAGCACCACAGACAAACTAGATGTACATGGTATGACACTACCCATGTGTGACCAAGCCACAACAAGACTAAATAGTTTAGAAAAATCAATCTCAAACACAGCAGGCTTGGAAAAGATATTAAAATTATCCTTAAATTGCAGAGTAATGCTTAAATGTTACCTTGACGTGGACCAAGGACTAGTTAATGGAGCACTGGGTACAGTTGTTGGCTTTCAAACATACCCACGTGACAACAAAATTCAGTTTGTCAATATTCTCTTTGACTAACTTTCAGAAGTAAAAAGGATAGGACGCTCAACAGCTCGATTCCTTCTCTTCAAAGACATGTATGTACGCAGAGAACAATTTTCTCTAACTCTTCACCATTCATAAATCACAAGGTCTTACCATAGACAAAGCAATGATAGACATTGGTAACACAGTCTTTAAAGAAGGCATGAGCTACGTAGCACTATCACGCTTACGTAAACTTGACGGTCTATTTCTAATCAACTTTGATGCAAGTAAAGTAAACGCTGATATTCCTTGCATTTTAGAATACAATAGACTTCGCTCACTATACACCCCCCATTTAAATACATATTCTGTACCACAAAAAGTAAAACGTTGTAAAAGAAAACTAAATCAAACAGAAATGCAACAGGATGTCACTGCAAATCCTTCAAAGAGAGTAAAAGAAACTAAAAAGTCATCAAGTACCACAAACATAAAATAACCCATTAGGGAAAGTAAACCAGGTACGTCATCAAAGAAGGAAGACAAACTAAAAGAAAAATCAATCAGATACAGAACTACCTGACCATTTAAACTCTCAAATATAGTTGGAGTAAGTTGCTACGCAAATGTAGCAATGAATATTCTATTTCAATTGCCACCAATTGTTGACAACATTTACTTACACAGTAGAGACCAATTGTGTTTGCAAATGATAGTACTTCACAGAAATGCAACAAACAATCCTGACACTACGTATATTGTTTATGGAATAAGACAACAATTGGACTACTGTGCTGGAATGGTTAAATTCACTATAAACTCACAGGAAGATCCACAAGAATGTGTAATGTACTTACTACAAGTACTGGAAAACAAAAACATACCTATAAATGAAATCTTCCAGATTTCATACATGTGGAAACATACATGAACTCTCTGCAACAATGTGACATAAGAAGAAATCCCCAATGAACGCTTCATATATATATCAATACCTAATTGTGAATCCATTCCATTTCAGCAACTTGTACAAAATGCAAACCATGGCAGATTATATACTACCTGCAATTCGGATAATCGCTCCACGTTAGTAATACAAACACATAGTAAATAGTAATACTAATGCTTCTACGTTACAATGCAGATGGTACCAAAAACAACTGCAAGCTGACTGGATTCACACATGGTCAAATATCACTTGGTAAGAAAACCTTCACAACAATAGGTATAATCTACCACGCAGGAGCCACAACCAATTCAAGGCACTACACTGCATATATAAAAAAGAAATGTGGATGGTTTGAATGCAATGATAGTACCATTACTCTAAATCAGAGATTACCAGCAAATCTTACAAACGGTTATTTAATGTTCTTTAAACCAAAATTTGATAACTAAACTGTACTTAAACCTTAAGTAAACTTGTAGTAAAAAAATATAAACTGTTAGACTATTCCAAAAGCTATCTAACTGCCCAAAGATTCTACAACAACTAATCAGATAAATGAATACCACTAAATTAGAGCAAAAAATAGACAGAATACGCCAATTGGTATCTAACTGTCCCAAAATTTAACAATATCCAAACAGATAAATCAATACCACTAAAATATATAAAACAATAGACAGTTAGAATATGCCTACTGGTATCTAACTGCTCCAAGATTTTACAATATCCAAACAAATAAATAATATGTTACTGCTCCAAAAAACTGCAACAAGCCAATGTATAAAGCATTAGCCAAAAACAAGTGAACACTGAAAACAAACAAACAAATAAACTGTAGCATAACAGAAAAAGGTTTTTTTTAATCCAACATGGATTTTTTTTTCTCCCACAGACCCAATGATTTTAGAAACAAACACAGAAACTGAGCAAATTGCACAGTACTGTGGTTTGTAATCTACTAATTATGAGGGTCAAAAAAAAATGTTGATTATACAATATAATAAGTCATTACAAAATACTAATACTAACATGCTATTTTCTTTTATCACAGAAATTAACAAGAAATACATGTACTCCAGTTATTAAACCAAACAGTAAGTATATTATAATAAGTACATCCATCGCAGCATATCACACCCATAGTGGCTTATAACTTTGTTCCTTATAAATTTATTTTTGACCCAAAGTTATAAGCCACTATGAGTGTGATATGCTGCGGTGGTTGTGGCCAGGGCATAGAGTCTTGGGTCATGCACCCAGGGCATAGAGTCATGCACCCAAGACTCTATGCCCTAGCCACAACCACCGCAGCATATCACACCCATAGAGTCAAACTTTTCACCTATGGCCTGTGGAAACTTTTAATGTCCGCGGACATAATGAGTGTTCTTAGAACACTTTCAACTTGCCCGCGAACAATATGGACAGCGTCCTCAGAACACCCCCATTTTTTTATTTGCGAACATTTCAGGACACCGGGAGTGTTCTTAGAACACATTCAACTTGCCATTGAACAATACGTACAGTGTCCTCAGGACACCCCCATTTTGTTTATTTATGAACATTTCAGGATACCACGACTGTTCTTAGAACACATTCAACTTGCCAGAGAACAATACGGACAGCGTCCTCAGGACACCCCCATTTTGTTTATTTACGAACATTTCAGAACACCGCCAGTGTTCTTAGAACACATTCAACTTCCCAACGAACAGTACGGACAGCGTCCTCAGGACACCCCTATTTTGTTTATTTACGAACATTTCAGGACACCACAAGTGTTCTTAGAACACATTCAACTTGCCAGAGAACAATACGGACAGCGTCGTTAGGACACCCCCTACGAACATTTCAGGACACCACGAGTGTTCTAAGAACAATTTCGACTTGACATCGAACAATACGTACAGCGTCCTCAGAACACCCCCATTTTGTTTATTTGCGAACATTTCAGGACACCACGAGTGTTCTTAGAACACATTCAACTTGCCACCGAACAATACAGACAGCGTCCTCAGGACACCCCCATTTTGTTTATTTACAAACATTTCAGGACACCGCGAGTGTTCTTAGAACACATTCAACTTCCCATCGAACAATACGGACAGCGTCCTCAGGACACCCCATTTTGTTTATTTACGAACATTTCAGGACACCGCGAGTGTTCTTAGAACACATTCAACTTCCCATCAAACAATACGGACAGCGTCCTCAGGACACCCCGATTTTGTTTATTTACGAACATTTCAGGACACCGCGAGTGTTCTTAGAACACATTCAACTTGCCATCGAACAATACGGACAGTGTCCTCAGGACACCCCCATTTTGTTTATTTACGAACATTTCAGGACACCACGAGTGTTCCTAGAACACATTCAAATTGCCACAGACCAATACGGACAGCATCCTCAGGACACCCCCATTTTATTTATTTGCGAACATTTCAGGACACCGGGAGTGTTCTTAGAACACATTCAACTTGCCATCGAACAATATGGACAGTGTCCTCAGGACACCCCCATTTTGTTTATTTACGAACATTTCAGGACACTGCGAGTGTTCTTAGAACAGTTTAAGATTGCTTGCAAACAAAACGAACACATATTGCATCCTCAGAACACCCCCCCATTTAGTTTATTTAGAACATTTCAGAACAGCTGTGTTGTCCGCAGACAAATCAAACACAACAAGAGCATCCACCACATAAAAAAACACAACATTTAACCTATCTCATACTCTCCCACCCTCCCAAACACTCTTACACACCAACACACTCTACTAAATACAAATTTTAAACCAAGTTTCCCTGCGCTGTGCGCGGACGTCCGCGAATGCAAGATGGCGGGTGCTACCGAAAATCTGACGTGCTTCACGCTCCACGCCGTCCAATCAGCGAACACGTCGCATGTCAGCGGACATCACGCAAGCCGATTGGCCAATCAGGACACTGTCAGCAGACCGTTTTATGACCTACTTTTTGGTCATTTTAAAAAAAACTACTGGACGGATTTTCACCAAATCTGCAAAATCACACTTTCAGGACCAAGCTGCTACTCCTGGTCCAAATTTGGTGAAAATCCGTCCAGCGGTTTGGGCTGTAGGTGCGAGAAAAGTTTTTTCCCCATTCAGTCTATGTGGAAAAAAAAAGTTTTGGGACCCCCCCTATAACTTTGCCCCCCCCTGGACGAATCCTCACCAAACTTTGCAAAAAAATTCAGAGTGAGCCTTATACTTTTTTTTGCAAAGATTGATGAGGATTCGTCCAGGGGGAGCGAAGTTATAAGCCGCCTAAACAGTGTTCTTCCTAGGGAAACAGCAACTTAACCATAACTACATGGCCACTACTGTGGCCATGTATATATATATATATATATATATATATATATATATATATATATTCAGTGAAAAAACTTTGTTAAAGGGACGTTATGGTTCAAAGTAACGTCCCTTTAACAAAGTTTTTTCACTGAAATTCATTGGTTTTTAGTAGCGCAACTTAACCATAACGTCCCTTTAACAAAGTTTTTTTACTGAATTTCACAGGTTTTTAGTAGCGCAACTTAACCATAACGTCCCTTTAACAAAGTTTTTTTACTGAATTTCATAGGTTTTTATTAGTGCAACTTAACCATAAAGTCACTTTAACACATTCTTTTTTACTGAATTTCATAGTTTTTTATTAGTGCAACGTAACCATAATGTCCTTTTCAATGGAGGAAGACCACTAGCATCCTAGGTTCTCAAAGTGGGAACCCAGGGTGGTAAAAAAAAGATTTTTCTTCCCAAACCAGGACACCGCAGGCAGGCGTCCCGGTGTAGGAAGGAAAATCTTTTACCAAGATGGACACCAGGGAAAGGGAAGGCAGGGTGTATAAAGAGAACACAACAGGGCATCGGCAGGGGGTCGGGAAGACCAAGAGAGAGACACGGGGCATGAGTGGGGGGTAACACGAGGGAGACACGGGGCATGAGCAGGGGGTGGAAAGAAGGGAGACACGGGGCATGATCGGGAAAGAAGGGAGACACGGGGCATGAGCGGGGGGTGGGGGTGAACAGGGGAGACACGAGCCAAGAGCGGGGGGAAAAGGAGACAGACAGACACGGAGCATGAGCGGGGGTGGGGGTGAACAGGAGAGACATGGGGCATGAGCGGGGGTAGGGCAAGGTGGGTCCCCACCCCCGCTCATGCCCCGTGTCTGCCCTGTTCCAACAGAACAGACACGGGGCATGAGCGGGGGGTGGGGGTGAACAGGGGAGACACGAGCCATGAGCGGGGGAAAAGGAGGGAGACAGACACGGAGCATGAGCGGGGGTGGGGGTCAAGAGGAGAGACACAGGGCATGAGCGGGGGTAGGGCAAGGTGGGGCCCCCACCCCGCTCATGCCCCATGTCTGCCCTGTTCCAACAGAGCAGACACAGGGCATGAGCGGGGGGTGGAGGGGGAGAAGGGAGACACGGGCATGAGTGGGGGGAAAGGAAGACACAGGGCATGAGCGGGGATGGGGGGAAGAAAGGAGACACGGGGCATGAGTGGGGGTGGGGGAACAAGAGGTCAACAAGGGTCATCATAGGAGGGGGAGACAAGAGGAAGACACGGGGCATGAGCAGGGGGTGGGAGGGGACAGGAGACAGACACGGGGCATGAGCGGGGGTGGGGAGAACAGGAGACAGACACAGGGCATGAGCGGGGGGTGGGGGCAACAGGAGACAGACACGGGGCATGAGCGGGGGGTGGGGGAACAGGAGACAGACACGGGGCATGAGCGGGGGGTGGGGGGAACAGGAGACAGACACTGGGCATGAGCAGGGGGGTGGGGGCAACAGGAGAGAGACACGGGGCATGAGCGGGTGCTGGGGGGTACAGGGGACAGACACGGGGCATGCGCGGGGGGAGGTAGGGGGTACAGGAGACAGACACAGGGCATGAGCGGGGGGTGGGGGGCAACAGGAGAGAGACACGGGGCATGGAGCAGGACATTTTGTGGCGCCGTTTCGGCCTGGGATGATTTGGCGCGACCAGTTCGGTGCAGGAGCCGGTTCGGTGAGGCACGGCGCGACAGCCCACGCCAAATTGGGCGCACATCAATGTGCTGCAAGTTCTTCATGCAGGCACCACAGCCACGCAGAGTACACAGCCGGGCCCGCAAAGGTGGGGGCTGTGCTGCTCCGAGCGGGAGGAAGAGACAAAAGGGGGCATGAGCAGGGGGTGGGCGGGAGGGAGAGACACACGGGGGTGGGCGGGAGGGGGAGACACACGGGCATGAGCGGGGGGTGGGCGGGAGGGGGAGACACACAGGGCATGAGTGGGGGGTGGGAGGGAAGGCGGAGACACACGGGGCATGAGCGGGGGATGGGCTGGAGGGTGAGACACATGAGGCATGACCGTGGGGTGGGCGGGAGGGGGAGACACACAAGGCATGAGCGTGGGGTGGGCGGAAGGGGGAGACACACGAGGCATGAGCGTGGGGTGGGCGGGGGGTGGGCGGGAGGGGTAGACACATGGGGCATGAGCGGGGCATGAGCGGGGGGTGGGCGGGAAGGGTAGACACACGGAGCATGAGTGGGGGGTGGAAGGGAAGGGTAGACACATGGGGCATGAGCGGGGGGAGGGGGAGACACACGGGGCATGAGCGGGCGGGAGGGAGAGACACACGGGGCATGAGCCGGTGGTGGGCGGGAGGGAGAGACACACGGGGCATGAGCGGGGGTGGGCGGGAGGGCAAGACACACAGGGCATGAGCCGGGGGTGGGCGGGAGGGAGAGACATACGGGACATGAGCGGGAGGTGGGCGGGAGGGGTGGGCATGAGCGGGAGTGGGCAGGAGGGATGAGCGAGGAGTGGGCATGAGCAGGGGGTGGGCGGGAGAGGTAGACACACAGGGCATGAGCGGGGGGCGGGAGGAGTGGGCATGAGCGGGGGGTGGGTGGGAGGGGTAGACACATGGGGCATGAGCAGGGGGTGGGCGGGAGGGGTAGGCACATGGGGCATTTTTGGGGGGTGGGTGGGAGGGGTAGACACACAGGGCATAAGCGGGGGGTGGGCGGGAGGAGAGAGACACAAGGGGGCATGAGCGGGGGGTGGGCGGGAGGGGAGAGACACACAGGGCATGAGCGGGGGGTGGGCGGTAGGAGAGAGACACACGGGGCATGAGCGGGGGGTGGGCGGGAGGGGAGAGACACACGGGGCATGAGCGGGGGGTGGGCTGGAGGGAGAGACACACGGGGCATGAGTGGGGGATGGGCGGGAGGGGGAGACACACAGGGCATGAGCGGGGGGTGGGCATCAGGGGGAGACACACAGGGCATGAGCGGGGGGTGGGCGGGAGGGGGAGAAACACGAGGCATGAGCCTGGGGTGAGCGGGAGGGGGAGAAACACGGAGCATGACCCTGGGGTGAGCGGGAGGGGGAGACACACAAGGCATGAGCGTGGGGTGGGCGGGAGGGGAGACACACGAGGCAGGGGGAGGGTGGGGGGGTCGGCGGGAGGGATAGAAACACGTGGCATGAGCGGGGCATGAGCGTGTGGTGGGCGGGAGGGGTAGACACACGGGGCATGAGCGGGGGGTGGGCGGGAGTCGTAGACACACGGGGCATGAGCGCAGGGAGGGGGAGACACACGGGGCATGTGCCGGCGGGAGGGACAGACATACGGGGCCTGAACAGGGGGTGTGCGGGAGGGAGAGACACACGGTGCATAAGCGGGGGGTGGCCGGGTGGGAGAGACACACGGGGCATGAGCGGGGGTGGGCAGGAGGCAAAGACACACGGGGCATGAGCAGGGGTGGGCGGGAGGAAGAGACACATGGGGCATGAGCGGGGGGTGGGCTGGAGGGAGAGACACACGGTGCATAAGCGGGGGGTGGCCGGGTGGGAGAGACACATGGGGCATGAGCGGGGGTGGGCAGGAGGCAAAGACACATGGGGCATGAGCGGTGGTGGGCGGAGGGATCAGCGGGGAGTGGGCATGAGCAGGGGGTGGGCAGGAGGGGTAGACACGGGGCATGAGCGGGGGGTTGGCATGAGCAGGGGGTGGGCAGGAGGGGTAGACTCACAGGGCATGAGCGGGGGTGGGCGGGAGGGAGAGACACACGGGGCATGAGCGGGGGGTGGGCGGAAGGGGATAGACACACTAGGCATGAGTTGGGGGTGGGCGGGAGGGGAGAGACACCCGGGGCATGAGCGGGGGGTGGGCGGGAGGGGAGAGACACATGGGGCATGAGCGTGGGTGGGCAGCAGGGGATAGACACATGGGACGTGAGCGGTTCGAGAGGCACACGGGGCATGAGTGGGGGGTGGGTGGGAGGGGAGAGACACACGGGGCATGAGCGGGGGGTGGGAGGGAGGGGAGAGACACACAGGGCATGAGCGGGGGTGGGCGGGAGGGGAGAGACACGGGGCATGAGCGGGGGGTAGCCGGGAGGGGAGAGACACACGGGGCATGAGCGGCAGGTGGGCGGGAGGGGAGAGACACATGGGGCATGAGCGGGAGGTGGGCGTTCCGGAGAGACACGCGGGGCATGAGCGGGGGGTGGGGGGGAGGGAGAGACACACGGGGCATGAGCGGGGGGTGGGCGGGAGGGAGAGACACACGGGGCCTGTGCAGGGGGTGGTGGGGGGGTACAGGAGACAGACACAGGGCATGAGCGGGGGGTGGGGGGCAACAGGAGAGAGACACGGGGCATGGAGCAGGACATTTCGTGGCGGCCGGTTCGGCCTGGGACGATTTGGCGCGACCAGTTCGGTGCAGGAGCCGGTTCAGTGAGGCACGGCGCGACAGCCCACGCCAAATTGGCCGCACATCAATGTGCTGCAAGTTCTTCATGCAGGCACCACAGCCAAGCAGAGTACACAGCCGGGCCTGCAAAGGTGGGGGCTGTGCTGCTCCGAGCAGGAGGGAGAGACAAAAGGGGGCATGAGCAGGGGGTGGGCGGGAGGTAGAGACACACGGGGCGTGAGCGGGGGGTGGGCGGGAGGGGGAGACACACGGGCATGAGCGGGGGGTAGGCGGGAGGGGGAGACACACAGGGCATGAGCGGGGGGTGGGCAGGAAGGCGGAGACACACGGGGCATGAGCGGCGGGTGGGCTGGAGGGTGAGACACATGAGGCATGACCGTGGGGTGGGCGGGAGGGGGAGACACACAAGGCATGAGCCTGGGGTGGGCGGAAGGGGGAGACACACGAGGCATGAGCGTGGGGTGGGCGGGCGGTGGGCGGGAAGGGTAGACACACGGGGCATGAGTGGGGGGTGGAAGGGAGGGGTAGACACATGGGGCATGAGCGGGGGGGAGACACACGGGGCATGAGCGGGCAGGAGGGAGAGACACACGGGGCATGAGCGGGTCTTGGGCGGGAGGGAGAGACACACGTGGCATGAGCGGGGGTGTGCGGGAGGGCAAGACACACAGGGCATGAGCCGGGGGTGGGCGGGAGGGAGAGACATACGGGACATGAGCGGGAGGTGGGCGGGAGTGGTGGGCATGAGCGGGGGTGGGCAGGAGGGATGAGCGAGGAGTGGGCATGAGCAGGGGGTGGGCGGGAGAGGTAGACACACGGGGCATGAGCGGGGGGTGGGCGGGAGGGGTGGGCATGAGCGGGGGGTGGGTGGGAGGGGTAGACACATGGGGCATGAGCAGGGGGTGGGCGGGAGGGGTAGGCACACGGGGCATTTTTGGGGGGTGGGTGGGAGGGGTAGACACACAGGGCATGAGCGGGGG
This sequence comes from Ambystoma mexicanum, assembly GCF_040938575.1. Lineage (NCBI taxonomy): Eukaryota > Metazoa > Chordata > Amphibia > Caudata > Ambystomatidae > Ambystoma > Ambystoma mexicanum. The sequence continues at coordinate 533,393,690 of NC_090933.1, read as the reverse complement.
GGTGGGCGGGAGGAGAGAGACACAAGGGGGCATGAGCGGGGGGTGGGCGGGAGGGGAGAGACACACAGGGCATGAGCGGGGGGTGGGCGGGAGGAGAGAGACACATGGGGCATGAGCGGGGGGTAGGCGGGAGGGGAGAGACACACGGGGCATGAGCGGGGGGTGGGCGGGAGGGAGAGACACAAGGGGGCATGAGCGGGGGGTGGGCGGGAGGGAGAGACAAACGGGGCATGAGTGGGGGATGGGCGGGAGGGGGAGACACACAGGGCATGAGTGGGGGGTGGGCATCAGGGGGAGACACACAGGGCATGAGCGGGGGGTGGGCGGGAGGGGGAGAAACACGAGGCATGAGCCTGGGGTGAGCGGGAGGGGGAGACACACAAGGCATGAGCGTGGGGTGGGCGGGAGGGGGAGACACACGAGGCATGAGCAGGGGGGGGTGGGGGGTCGGCGGGAGGGATAGAAACACGCGGCATGAGCGTGTGGTGGGCGGGAGGGGTAGACAAACGGGGCATGAGCGGGGGGTGGGCGGGAGTCGTAGACACACGGGGCATGAGCGCGGGGAGGGGGAGACACACGGGGCATGTGCCGGCGGGAGGGACAGACATACGGAGCCTGAGCAGGGGGTGTGCGGGAGGGAGAGACACACGGTGCATAAGCGGGGGGTGGCCGGGTGGGAGAGACACACGGGGCATGAGCGGGGGTGGGCAGGAGGCAAAGACACACGGGGCATGAGCGGTGGTGGGCGGGAGGGAGAGACACATGGGGCATGAGCGAGGGGTGGGCAGGAGGGGTGACCATGAGCGGGGGTGGGCTGGAGGGATCAGCGGGGAGTGGGCATGAGCAAGGGGTGGGCAGGAGGGGTAGACACGGGGCATGAGCGGGGGGTTGGCATGAGCAGGGGGTGGGCAGGAGGGGTAGGCACACAGGGCATGAGTGGCGGTGGGCGGGAGGGGTAGACACACAAGGCATCAGCAGGGGGTGGGCAGGAGGGGTGGGCATAAGCGGGGGGTGGGTGTGAGGGGTAGACACACAGGGCATGAGTGGGGGGTGGGCAAGAGGGAGAGAGACACATGGGGCATGAGACGGGGTGCGGGGAGAGACACACGGGGCATGAGCGGGGGGTGGGCGGGAGGGGTAGACACTCGGGGCATGAGCGGAGGGTGGGCGAGTGGGGTAGACACACGGGGCATGCGTGGGGGGTGGGTGGAAGGGAGAGACACACTGGGCATGAGCGGGGGGTGGGCGTTCGGGAGAGACACGCGGGGCATGAGCGGGGGGTGGGTGGGAGGGATGAGGCACACGGGGCATAAACGGGGGGAGGGGAGAGACACACGGGGCATGAGCGGGGGGTGGGCAGGAGGGATAGACACACGGGGCATGAGCGGGGGGTGGGCGGGAGGGAGAGACACACGGGGCATGAGCGGGGGGTGGGCGGGAGGGAGAGACACACGGGGCATGAGCGGGGGGTGGGCGGGAGGGATAAGGGATAGACACACAAGGCATGAGTGGGGGGTGGGTGGGTGGGATAGACACACGGTGCAGGAACTGGGGGTTGGTTTTATCGATAGACACACGGGGCATGAACCGGGGGTGGGCAGGAGGGGTAGACACACAGGGCATGAGCGGGGGGTGGGCCGGAGAGGTAGACACACGGGGCGTGAGCGGGGGATGGGCTGGAGGGAAAGACACACAGGACATGAGCGGGGGGTGGGTGGGAGGGAGAGACACACAGGGCATGAGCGGGGGTGGGCGGGAGGGAGAGACACACGGGGCATGAGCGGGGGGTGGGCGGAAGGGGATAGACACACTAGGCATGAGTTGGGGGTGGGCGGGAGGGGAGAGACACCCGGGGCATGAGCGGGGGGTGGGCGGGAGGGGAGAGACACATGGGGCATGAGCGTGGGTGGGCAGGAGGGGATAGACACATTGGACGTGAGCGGTTCGAGAGGCACACGGGGCATGAGTGGGGGGTGGGCGGGAGGGGAGAGACACACGGGGCATGAGCGGGGGGTGGGCGGGAGGGGAGAGAAACACAGGGCATGAGCGGGGGTGGGCGGGAGGGGAGAGACACGGGACATGAGCGGGGGGTAGCCGGGAGGGGAGAGACACACGGGCATGAGCGGGGGTGGCCGGGAGGGGAGAGACACACGGGGCGTGAGCAGGGTGTGGGCGGGAGGGGAGAGACACACGGGGCATGAGCGGCAGGTGGGCGGGAGGGGAGAGACACATGGGGCATGAGCGGGAGGTGGGCGTTCCGGAGAGACACGCGGGGCATGAGCGGGGGGTGGGGGGGAGGGAGAGACACACGGGGCATGAGCGGGGGGTGGGCGGGAGGGAGAGACACACGGGGCATGAGCGGGGGGTGGGCGGGAGGGAGAGACACACGGGGCATGAGCGGGGGGTGGGCGGGAGGGATAAGGGATAGACACACAAGGCATGAGTGGGGGGTGAGTGGGTTTTAGACACACGGTGCAAGAACTGGGGGTTGGTTTTAGCGATAGACACACAGGGCATGAACCGGGGGTGGGCAGGACGGGTAGACACACAGGGCATGAGCGGGGGGTGGGCCGGAGAGGTAGACACACGGGGCATGAGCGGGGGATGGGCTGGAGGGAAAGACACACAGGACATGAGCGGGGGGTGGGTGGGAGGGAGAGACACACCGGGCATGAGCGGGGGTGGGCGGGAGGGAGAGACACACGGGGCATGAGCGGGGGGTGGGCGGAAGGGGATAGACACACTAGGCATGAGTTGGGGGTGGGCGGGAGGGGAGAGACACGCGGGGCATGAGCGGGGGGTGGGGGGGAGGGAGAGACACACGGGGCATGAGCGGGGGGTGGGCGGGAGGGAGAGACACACGGGGCATGAGCGGGGGGTGGGCGGGAGGGAGAGACACACGGGGCATGAGCGGGGGGTGGGCGGGAGGGATAAGGGATAGACACACAAGGCATGAGTGGGGGGTGAGTGGGTTTTAGACACACGGTGCAAGAACTGGGGGTTGGTTTTAGCGATAGACACACAGGGCATGAACCGGGGGTGGGCAGGAGGGGTAGACACACAGGGCATGAGCGGGGGGTGGGCCGGAGAGGTAGACACACGGGGCGTGAGCGGGGGATGGGCTGGAGGGAAAGACACACAGGACATGAGCGGGGGGTGGGTGGGAGGGAGAGACACACAGGGCATGAGCGGGGGTGGGCGGGAGGGAGAGACACACGGGGCATGAGCGGGGGGTGGGCGGAAGGGGATAGACACACTAGGCATGAGTTGGGGGTGGGCGGGAGGGGAGAGACACCCGGGGCATGAGCGGGGGGTGGGCGGGAGGGGAGAGACACATGGGGCATGAGCGTGGGTGGGCAGGAGGGGATAGACACATTGGACGTGAGCGGTTCGAGAGGCACACGGGGCATGAGTGGGGGGTGGGCGGGAGGGGAGAGACACACGGGGCATGAGCGGGGGGTGGGCGGGAGGGGAGAGAAACACAGGGCATGAGCGGGGGTGGGCGGGAGGGGAGAGACACGGGACATGAGCGGGGGGTAGCCGGGAGGGGAGAGACACACGGGCATGAGCGGGGGAGGCCGGGAGGGGAGAGACACACGGGGCGTGAGCAGGGTGTGGGCGGGAGGGGAGAGACACACGGGGCATGAGCGGCAGGTGGGCGGGAGGGGAGAGACACATGGGGCATGAGCGGGAGGTGGGCGTTCCGGAGAGACACGCGGGGCATGAGCGGGGGGTGGGGGGGAGGGAGAGACACACGGGGCATGAGCGGGGGTGGGCGGGAGGGAGAGACACACGGGGCATGAGCGGGGGGTGGGCGGGAGGGAGAGACACACGGGGCATGAGCGGGGGGTGGGCGGGAGGGATAAGGGATAGACACACAAGGCATGAGTGGGGGGTGAGTGGGTTTTAGACACACGGTGCAAGAACTGGGGGTTGGTTTTAGCGATAGACACACAGGGCATGAACCGGGGGTGGGCAGGACGGGTAGACACACAGGGCATGAGCGGGGGGTGGGCCGGAGAGGTAGACACACGGGGCATGAGCGGGGGATGGGCTGGAGGGAAAGACACACAGGACATGAGCGGGGGGTGGGTGGGAGGGAGAGACACACCGGGCATGAGCGGGGGTGGGCGGGAGGGAGAGACACACGGGGCATGAGCGGGGGGTGGGCGGAAGGGGATAGACACACTAGGCATGAGTTGGGGGTGGGCGGGAGGGGAGAGACACCCGGGGCATGAGCGGGGGGTGGGCGGGAGGGGAGAGACACATGGGGCATGAGCGTGGGTGGGCAGGAGGGGATAGACACATGGGATGTGAGCGGTTCGAGAGGCACACGGGGCATGAGTGGGGGGTGGGCGGGAGGGGAGAGACACACGGGGCATGAGCAGGGGGTGGGCGGGAGGGGAGAGACACACAGGGCATGAGCGGGGGTGGGCGGGAGGGGAGAGACACGGGGCATGAGCGGGGGTAGCCGGGAGGGGAGAGACACACGGGGCATGAGCGGGGGTGGCCGGGAGGGGAGAGACACACGGGGCGTGAGCGGGGTGTGGGCGGGAGGGGAGAGACACACGGGGCATGAGCGGCAGGTGGGCGGGAGGGGAGAGACACATGGGGCATGAGCGGGAGGTGGGCGTTCCGGAGAGACACGCGGGGCATGAGCGGGGGGTGGGGGGGAGGGAGAGACACACGGGGCATGAGCGGGGGGTGGGCGGGAGGGAGAGACACGCGGGGCATGAGCGGGGGGTGGGCGGGAGGGGTAGACACACGGGGCCTGTGCAGCAGGGGGTGGTGGGGGGGTACAGGAGACAGACACAGGGCATGAGCGGGGGGTGGGGGGCAACAGGAGAGAGACACGGGGCATGGAGCAGGACATTTCGTGGCGGCCGGTTCGGCCTGGGACGATTTGGCGCGACCAGTTCGGTGGAGGAGCCGGTTCGGTGAGGCACGGCGCGACAGCCCACGCCAAATTGGCCGCACATCAATGTGCTGCAAGTTCTTCATGCAGGCACCACAGCCACGCAGAGTACACAGCCGGGCCCGCAAAGGTGGGGGCTGTGCTGCTCCGAGCGGGAGGGAGAGACAAAAGGGGGCATGAGCAGGGGGTGGGCGGGAGGGAGAGACACACGGGGCGTGAGCGGGGGGTGGGCGGGAGGGGGAGACACACGGGCATGAGCGGGGGGTGGGTGGGAGGGGGAGACACACAGGGCATGAGCGGGGGGTGGGCAGGAAGGCGGAGACACACGGGGCATGAGCGGGGGGTGGGCTGGAGGGTGAGACACATGAGGCATGACCGTGGGGTGGGCGGGAGGGGGAGACACACAAGGCATGAGCGTGGGGTGGGCGGAAGGTGGAGACACACGAGGCATGAGCGTGGGGTGGGCGGGCGGTGGGCGGGAAGGGTAGACACACGGGGCATGAGTGGGGGGTGGAATGGAGGGGTAGACACATGGGGCATGAGCGGGGGGGGCGACACACGGGGCATGAGCGGGCGGGAGGGAGAGACACACGGGGCATGAGCGGGTCTTGGGCGGGAGGGAGAGACACACGGGGCATGAGCGGGGGTGTGCGGGAGGGCAAGACACACAGGGCATGAGCCGGGGGTGGGCGGGAGGGAGAGACATACGGGACATGAGCGGGAGGTGGGCGGGAGGGGTGGGCATGAGCGGGGGTGGGCAGGAGGGATGAGCGAGGAGTGGGCATGAGCAGGGGGTGGGCGGGAGGGGTAGACACATGGGGCATGAGCAGGGGGTGGGCGGGAGTGGTGGGCACACAGGGCATGAGCGGGGGGTGGGCGGGAGGAGAGAGACACACGGGGCATGAGCGGGGGGTGGGCGGGAGGGGAGAGACACACGGGGCATGAGCGGGGGGTGGGCGGGAGGGAGAGACACAAGGAGGCATGAGCGGGGGGTGGGCGGGAGGGAGAGACAAACGGGGCATGAGTGGGGGATGGGCGGGAGGGGGAGACACACGGGCATGAGCGGGGGGTGGGCGGGAGGGGGAGACACACAGGGCATGAGCGGGGGGTGGGCAGGAAGGCGGAGACACACGGGGCATGAGCGGGGGGTGGGCTGGAGGGTGAGACACATGAGGCATGACCGTGGGGTGGGCGGGAGGGGGAGACACACAAGGCATGAGCGTGGGGTGGGCGGAAGGTGGAGACACACGAGGCATGAGCGTGGGGTGGGCGGGCGGTGGGCGGGAAGGGTAGACACACGGGGCATGAGTGGGGGGTGGAAGGGAGGGGTAGACACATGGGGCATGAGCGGGGGGGGCGACACACGGGGCATGAGCGGGCGGGAGGGAGAGACACACGGGGCATGAGCAGGTCTTGGGCGGGAGGGAGAGACACACGGGGCATGAGCGGGGATGTGCGGGAGGGCAAGACACACAGGGCATGAGCCGGGGGTGGGCGGGAGGGAGAGACATACGGGACATGAGCGGGAGGTGGGCGGGAGGGGTGGGCATGAGCGGGGGTGGGCAGGAGGGATGAGCGAGGAGTGGGCATGAGCAGGGGGTGGGCGGGAGAGGTAGACACACGGGGCATGAGCGGGGGGTGGGCGGGAGGGGTGGGCATGAGCGGGGGGTGGGTGGGAGGGGTAGACACATGGGGCATGAGCAGGGGGTGGGCGGGAGGGGTGGGCACACAGGGCATGAGCGGGGGGTGGGCGGGAGGAGAGAGACACACGGGGCATGAGCGGGGGGTGGGCGGGAGGGGAGAGACACACGGGGCATGAGCGGGGGGTGGGCGGGAGGGAGAGACACAAGGGGGCATGAGCGGGGGGTGGGCGGGAGGGAGAGACAAACGGGGCATGAGTGGGGGATGGGCGGGAGGGGGAGACACACAGGGCATGAGTGGGGGGTGGGCATCAGGGGGAGACACACAGGGCATGAGCGGGGGGTGGGCGGGAGGGGGAGAAACACGAGGCATGAGCCTGGGGTGAGCGGGAGGGGGAGACACACAAGGCATGAGCATGGGGTGGGCGGGAGGGGGAGACACACGAGGCATGAGCAGGGGGTGGGTGGGGGGTCGGCGGGAGGGATAGAAACACGCGGCATGAGCGTGTGGTGGGCGGGAGGGGTAGACACACGGGGCATGAGCGGGGGGTGGGCGGGAGTCGTAGACACACGGGGCATGAGCGCGGGGAGGGGGAGACACACGGGGCATGTGCCGGCGGGAGGGACAGACATACGGGGCCTGAGCAGGGGGTGTGCGGGAGGGAGAGACACACGGTGCATAAGCGGGGGGTGGCCGGGTGGGAGAGACACACGGGGCATGAGCGGGGGTGGGCAGGAGGCAAAGACACACGGGGCATGAGCGGGGGTGGGCGGGAGGGAGAGACACATGGGGGGTGGGCTGGAGGGAGAGACATACGGGGCATGAGCGAGGGGTGGGCGGGAGGGGTGACCATGAGCGGGGGTGGGCGGGAGGGATGAGCGGGGAGTGGGCATGAGCAGGGGGTGGGCAGGAGGGGTAGACACGGGGCATTAGCGGGGGGTTGGCATGAGCAGGGGTGGGCAGGAGGGGTAGGCACACGGGGCATGAGCGGGGGGTGGGCGGGAGGAGTAGGCACACGGGGCATGAGTGGCGGTGGGCGGGAGGGGTAGACACACAAGGCATCAGCTGGGGGTGGGCGTGAGGGGTGGGCATAAGCGGGAGGTGGGTGTGAGGGGTAGACACACAGGGCATGAGTGGGGGGTGGGCAGGAGGGAGAGAGACACATGGGGCATGAGACGGGGTGCGGGGAGAGACACACGGGGCATGAGTGGGGGGTGGGCGGGAGGGGTAGACACTCGGGGCATGAGAGGAGGGTGGGCGAGTGGGGTAGACACACGGGGCATGCGTGGGGGGTGGGTGGAAGGGAGAGACACACTGGGCATGAGCGGGGGGTGGGCGTTCGGGAGAGACACGCGGGGCATGACCGGGGGGTGGGTGGGAGGGAGAGACACACAGACACATGGGGCATAAACGGGGGGAGCGGAGAGACACACGGGGCATGAGCGAGGGGTGGGCGGGAGGGGTGACCATGAGCGGGGGTGGGCGGGAGGGATGAGCGGGGAGTGGGCATGAGCAGGGGGTGGGCAGGAGGGGTAGACACGGGGCATTAGCGGGGGGTTGGCATGAGCAGGGGGTGGGCAGGAGGGGTAGGCACACGGGGCATGAGCGGGGGTGGGCGGGAGGAGTAGGCACACGGGGCATGAGTGGCGGTGGGCAGGAGGGGTAGACACACAAGGCATCAGCTGGGGGTGGGCGGGCATAAGCGGGGGGTGGGTGTGAGGGGTAGACACACAGGGCATGAGTGGGGGGTGGGCAGGAGGGAGAGAGACACATGGGGCATGAGACGGGGTGCGGGGAGAGACACACGGGGCATGAGCGGGGGGTGGGCGGGAGGGGTAGACACTCGGGGCATGAGAGGAGGGTGGGCGAGTGGGGTAGACACACAGGGCATGCGTGGGGGGTGGGTGGAAGGGAGAGACACACTGGGCATGAGCGGGGGGTGGGCGTTCGGGAGAGACACGCGGGGCATGAGCGGGGGGTGGGTGGGAGGGAGAGACACACAGACACATGGGGCATAAACGGGGGGAGGGGAGAGACACACGGGGCATGAGCGGGGGGGGCAGGAGGGGTAGACACACGGAGCATGAGCGGGGGGTGGGCGGGAGGGAGAGACACACGGGGCATGAGCGGGGGGTGGGCGGGATTGAGGGACACACGGGGCATGAGCGGAGGGTGGGCGGGAGATATAAGGGATAGACACACAGGGCATGAGTGGGGGGAGGGTGGGAGGGATAGACACACGGGGCAAGAACGGGGGGTGGGTGGGAGCGATAGACACACAGGGCATGAACCGGGGGTGGGCGGGAGGGGTAGACACACAGGGCATGAGCGGGGCGTGGGCCGGAGAGGTAGACACACGGGGCGTGAGCGGGGGATGGGCTGGAGGGAAAGACACACGGGACATGAGCGGGGGGTGGGTGGGAGGGAGAGACACACAGGGCATGAGCGGGGGTGGGCGGGAGGGAGAGACACACGGGGCATGAGCGGGGGGTGAGCGGAAGGGGATAGACACACTAGGCATGAGTTGGGGGTGGGCGGGAGGGGAGAGACACCCGGGGCATGAGCGGGGGGTGGGCGGGAGGGGAGAGACACATGGGGCATGAGCGTGGGTGGGCAGGAGGGGATAGACACATGGGACGTGAGCGGTTTGAGAGGCACACGGGGCATGAGCGGGGGGTGGGCGGGAGGGGAGAGACACACGGGGCATGAGCGGGGGGTGGGCGGGAGGGGAGAGACACACAGGGCATGAGCGGGGGTGGGCGGGAGGGGAGAGACACACGGGGCATGAGCGGGGGGTAGCCGGGAGGGGAGAGACACACGGGGCATGAGCGGGGGTGGGCGGGAGGGGAGAGACACACGGGGCGTGAGTGGGGTGTGGGCGGGAGGGGAGAGACACACGGGGCATGAGCGGCAGGTGGGCGGGAGGGGAGAGACACATGGGGCATGAGCGGGAGGTGGGCGTTCGGGAGAGACACGCGGGGCATGAGCGGGGGTTGGGGGGGAGGGAGAGACACACGGGGCATGAGCGGGGGGTGGGCGGGAGGGAGAGACATGTGGGGCATGACGGGGGGTGGGCGGGAGGGAGAGACACACGGGGCAGGAGCGGGGGGTGGGCGAGAGGGAGAGACACACGGGGCATAAACGGGGGGAGGGGAGAGACACACGGGGCATGAGCGGGGGGTCGGCAGGAGGGGTAGACACACGGGGCATGAGCGGGGGGTGGGCGGGAGGGAGAGACACACGGGGCATGAGCGGGCGGTGGGCGGGAGGGAGAGACACACGGGGCGGCATGAGCGGGGGGTGGGCGGGAGGGATAAGGGATAGACACACAGGGCATGAGTGGGGGGTGGTTGGGAGGGATAGACACACGGGGCATGAACGGGGGTGGGTTGGAGGGATACACACACCGGGCATGAACCGGGGGCGGGTGGGAGGGGTAGACACACGGGGCATGAGCGGGGGGTGGGCCGGAGAGGTAGACACACGAGGCGTGAGTGGGGGATGGGCTGGAGGGACAGACACATGGGACATGAGCGGGAGGTGGGTGGGAGGGAGAGACACACGGGGCATGAGCGGAGGGTGGGCGGAAGGGGATAGACACACGGGGCATGAGCGGGGGGTGGGCGGGAGGGGAGAGACACACGGGGCATGAGCGTGGGGTGGGCGGGAGAGGAGAGACACATGGGTCATGAGCGTGGGTGGGCAGGAGGGGATAGACACATGGGACGTGAGCGGGGGGTGGGCGGGAGGGGAAAGGCACACGGGGCATGAGCGGGGGGTGGGCGGGAGGGGAGAGACACATGGGGCATGAGCGGGGGGTGGGCGGGAGGGGAGAGACACATGGGGCATGAGCGGAGGGTGGGCGGGAGGGGAGAGACACAGGGGGCATGAGCGGGGGGTGGGCGGGAGGGGAGAGACACACGGGACATGAGCGGGGTGTGGGTGTGAGGGGAGAGACACACGGGGCATGAGCAGCAGGTGGCCAGGGGGGGAGAGACACCTGGGGCGTGAGCGGGGGGTGAGAGACACACGGGGCATAAGCGGGTGGTGGGTGGGAGGAGAGAGACACACGGCGGTGGGCGGGAGGGGAGGAGAGACACACAGTGCATGAGCTGGGGTGGGTTGGAGGGGAGAGACACATGGGGCATGAGCGGGGGGGTGGCGGGAGGGGAGAGACACACGGGGGGCAAGAGCGGGGGGGCAGGAGGGGAGAGACACACAGAGCATGAGCGGGGGTGGGTGGGAGGGGAGAGACACATGGGGCATGAGCGGGCGTGGGTGGGAGGGAGAGACACACGGGGCATGAGTGGGGGGGCAGGAGGGGAGAGACACACGGGGCATGAGCGGGGGGTGGGCGGGAGGGGAGAGACACACGGCGCGTGAGCGGTTGGTGGGCGAGAGGGAGAGACACACGGGGCCTGAGCGGGGGGTGTGCGGGAGGGAGAGACACACGGTGCATGAGCGGGGGGTGTGCGGGAGACAGAGACACACAGTGCATGAGCGGGGGGTGGGCGGGAGGGAGAGACACACGGTGCATGAGCGGGGGGTGGGTGGGAGGTTGAGACACAGGGGCACGAGCGGGGGGTGGGCAGGAGGGAAAGACACACGGGGCACGAGTGGGCGTTTGTGGGAGGGAGAGACACACGGGGCATGAGCGGGGGGGGCAGGAGGGGAGAGACACACGGGGCATGAGCGGGGGGTGGGTGGGAGGGGAGAGACACACGGCGCGTGAGCGGTTGGTGGGCGGGAGGGAGAGACACACGGGGCCTGAGCGGGGGGTGTGCGGGAGGGAGAGACACACGGTGCATGAGCGGGGGGTGTGCGGGAGACAGAGACACACGGTGCATGAGCGGGGGGTGGGCGTGAGGGAGAGACACACGGTGCATGAGCGGGGGGTGGGTGGGAGGTTGAGACACACGGGGCATGAGCGGGGGGTGGGCAGGAGGGAAAGACACACGGGGCACGAGTGGGTGTATACGGGAGGGAGAGACACACGGGGCATGAGCGGGGGGTGGGCGGGAGGAAGAGACATACGGGGCATGAGCGAGGGGTGGGCGGGAGAGGTGACCATGAGCGGGGGGTGGGCGGGAGGGATGAGCGGGGAGTGGGCATGAGCAGGGGGTGGGCGGGAGGGGTAGACACACGGGGCATGAGCGGGGGGTGGCCGGGAGGGGTAGACACATGGGCATGAGCGGGGGGAGGGGGTAGGCGGGAGGGGAGAGACACACAAGGCATGAGCGGGAGTGGGTGGGATGGGAGAGACACACGGGGCATGAGCGGGGGGTGGGCGGGAGGGGAGATACACACGGGGCATGTGCGGGGGGTGGGCGGTCGGGGAGAGACACACGGGGCGTGAGCGGGGTGTGGGCGGGAGGGGAGAGACACACGGGGCTTGAGCAGCGGGTGGGCGGGAGGGGAGAGACACATGGGGCGTGAGCGGGGGGTGAGAGACACACGGGGCATGAGCGGGTGGTGGGTGGGAGGGGAGAGACACACGGGGGTGGCCGGGAGGGGAGGAGAGACACACAGGGCATGAGCAGAGGTGGGCGGGAGGGGAGAGACACATAGGGCATGAGCGGGGGTTGGCGGGAGGGGAGAGACACACAGGGCATGAGCGGGGGGCAGGAGATGAGAGACACACAGGGCATGAGCGGGGGGTGGGCGGGAGGGGAGAGACACACGGGGCATGAGCGGGGGGTAGGCGGGAGGGAGAGAGACACGGGGCATGAGCGGGGGGTGGGTGGGAGGGAGAGACACACGGTGCATGAGCGGGGGGTAGGCGGGAGGGAGAGAGACACGGTGCATGAGCGGGGGGTGGGCAGGAGGGAGAGACACACGGGGCATGAGCGGGGGGTGGGCAGGAGGCAAAGACACATGGGGCATGAGCGGGCGTGGGCGGGAGTGAGAGACACATGGGGCATGAGCGGGGGGTGGGCAGGAGGGAGAGACATATGGGGCATGAGCGAGGGGTGGACGGGAGGGGTGACCATGAGCAGGGGGTGGGCGGGAGGGATGAGCGGGGAGTGGGCATGAGCAGGGGCTGGGCGGGAGGCGTAGACACACGGGGCATGAGAGGGGGGTGGGCGGGAGGGGTGGGCATGAGCGGGGAGTGGGCGGGAGGGGTGGGCATGAGCAGGCGGTGGGCAGGAGGGGTAGACACACGGGGCATGAGCGGGGGGTGGGCGGGAGGGGTAGACACACGGGGCATGAGTGGGGGTGGGCGGGAGGGGTAGACACACAGGGCATGAGTGGGGGGTGGGCGGGAGGGGCATGAGCAGGGGGCGGGAGGGGTAGACACGCGGGGCATGAGCGGGGGTGGGCGGGAGGGATAGACACACAGGACATGAGAGGGGGTGGGCGGGAGGGAGAGACACACGGGGCATGAGCGGGGGGTGGGCGGGAGGAGAGAGACACACGGGGCATGAGCGTGGGGTGGGGGGAGGGGAGAGACACACGGGGCATGAGCGGGGGGTGGGCGGGAGGGGAGAGACACACGGGGCATGAGCGGGGGGTGGTTGGGAGGGGAGAGACACAAGGGGCATGAGCGGGGGGTGGGCGCTAGGGGAGAGACACACGGGGCATGAGCGGGGGGTGGGCGGGAGGAGAGAGACACACGGGGCATGAGCGTGGGGTGGGGGGAGGGGAGAGACATACGGGGCATAAGCGGGGGGTGGGCGGGAGGGGAGAGACACACGGGGCATGAGCGGGGGGTGGTTGGGAGGGGAGAGACACAAGGGGCATGAGCGGGGGGTGGGCGGGAGGGGAGAGACACACGGGGCATGAGTGGGGGGTGGGCGGGAGGGGAGAGACACACGGGGCATGAGTGTGGGGTGGGGGGAGGGGAGAGACACACGGGGCATGAGCGGGGGGTGGGCGGGAGGTGAGAGACACACGGGCATGAGCGTGGGGTGGGGGGAGGGGAGAGACACACGGGGCATGAGCGGGGGGTGGGCGGGAGGGGAGAGACACACGGGGCATGAGCGTGGGGTGGGGGGATTTATATCAATGCATCGTTCAATGCACTAATTAGGGTATGATATTTATTGCAATGATCCTTGACACTTTTTTCGCAACATTATAATAAGAATCCCTTGTACACATAATTCATGAAAAGTACATACACAGGTGATGTCATCAGTGATGTCATCAATGACATTTGTGATGTCATCTTTGATGTCGTGGGTGTTAGTCTTAGCAGTGCACGGTGGTGGCGCGAGTTATGGTTGCTTAGCTTACCATAACTGGCGAATTTCAAGGGTTTTTCGCTTTTACTTGGAACCATAACGTCCCTTTAACAAAGTTTTTTCACTGAATTTCATAGGTTTTTAGTAGCGCAACTTAACCATAACGTCCCTTTAACAAAGTTTTTTCACTGAATTTCATAGGTTTTTAGTAGCGCAACTTAACCATAATGTCCCATTAACAAAGTTTTTTCACTGAATTTCATAGGTTTTTAGTAGCGCAACTTAACCATAATGTCCCTTTAACAAAGTTTTTTCACTGAATTTCATAGGTTTTTAGTAGCGCAACTTAACCATAACGTCCCTTTAACAACGTTCTTTCACTGAATATCATAGGTTTTTAGGTTTTTAGTAGTGCAACTTAATAATAATGACTTTGACTTTATATACATATCACATGGAACTGACTGAATCTCTTCTACTATACTTGATGTCCGCGAACTCATTTAATGTTCGTGGAAATGTTCGAAGAACAGTACCACTACCTAAACACTCTGGGGGGGTAGGTTTGATTGTAATATCATAACATAGGAACATTTCACAAATTCAAAAAGAAGCACACAAACACATTATATGTACTAATACATAAGAAATGTAACCCATATATACAAAACACTAACCATTCATTTAAATGCACTATGTTCTAAAATGGAATATACCACAAGAAAATAAATTGGCTTCCAACATAATTACCTCACAAACACGACAGAACTGAGAACAAGAGCAGACCCACTGAGTACATAGGACATATCTCACCTGAAATAGTAAGTGTACTTAATTTTATTCAGATATTTATAAACTTTCTGTATTAGATAAAAAAATATATTATCTTTTTTTTTTTTCTCTCACAGAAATGTCTAGTACTCTGGAATGGCTAGAGGAGTATTTCCCACATGAAGAAATGTCACAAGATAGTGAAACTAATGGTAAACACTTTATAATATAAACCATTTAATTATTATTATTTTGTGTACATTTAACATATATATATATTTTTTTGTACAGAGCATACCAAAATAGAAAATACTTCAGAAAAACCTGTTATGGATAACACTTTTCACAGTATAGAAGAAAAAATGGATTTATTGTTGACTAATTTTAATAATTTGAAAACTTTTGTGGAAGATCATTTTAAACCAAAAACCTTGTACCACTGCCCCATATGTACTTGTCTACTTGTCCCTCCTCACCATATCCCAGTCAATTATCCCCAAACCCTCTCCATAACACAAAACGTTTTGATGAGACTTCCATCGCTTCTTCACCTAATAGCAATCATGTTGAAACCCCTAATTCTCCTGTTTTTGTTTCTGTTTCTGCCTCACCTTCTCTGTCATAAATTATTAATATATGTTAAATAAAGTTTAATTTTTATATTGTGTTGTAAATAGTTCCGTTTTTTTTTTTTAAAAAAAACAATGTAGGTGCCCGTGGACAGTGCAGGTGTTCTGAAATGTTCGTAAATAAACGAAAATGGAGGTGTCCTAAAGAACACTATATCTGTCCGTAGTGTTCGCTATCAAGTTTAAACTCTTATAAGAACACAATTGGTGTCCTGAAATGTTTGTACGTAAACGAAAATGGAGGTGTCCTAAAGAACACTATACCTGTTCGTAGTGTTTGCTAGCAAGTTCAAACTGTTCTAACAACACACAAGGTGTCCTGAATTGTTCATAATTAAACGAAAATGGAGGTGTCTTAAAGAACACTATACCTGTCCGTACTGTTCGCTAGCAAGTTGAAAATGTTCTAAGAACACAATTGGTGTCCTGAAATGTTCATACATAAACGAAATTGAACGTGTCCTGAAGAACACTATATCTGTCCTTACTGTTCGCTAGCAAGTTTAAACTGTTCTAAGAACACACGCAGTGTCCTGAAATCCTGTGCAACGCAATGTTAATTAGTTCAGGACCCAAACAGTGTCCGTAGAACATCAACGCGCATGCGCTAGCCAATCTCTGTGCATTTGGTGTCCTGCGGACATGCGCTTCCTTCGCGGACTTGTTCGTGAACGGATCATATGACCACGCCCACGCTGATCACGTGTTCTGAATGCGGACACTGTTCGGGTCCCCAAACAAATTAAAAGTACATTTTCAATTAATCCATAATATTTTTCAATAAAATCTCACCATGGCACAAGTCCCACATAGTAATCCTGAGTTTCTACATACCTTCTGAAACTTTTCAAACTTTTTTTTGTGTTCGATCTGTCCGCGGACAGCGCATGTCTGCGGACCGTGCACAAGCACCCCTATAAAAGACCACGCCCTAAAGCTTATTCTCATTGGGTTTCTGGCTATTCTTCGAAACACACCGATTTTTGCTGCCAACTGCAGATTTCCATCGCATCTTTGATGGCATCCCTGGCTGCTGAACTGCCACCTAGTGCTGCACCTGCTTCAGCACCACCCCCACCCCCTCCACCACTACCACCTCCCCAAGGGCCTGAAGAGGCGAACAGGAGTGAGGACGCGGAGGAGGAAGAAGAGGATGATGAGAATGAGGTAGAGGAAAACCCTACTACCCGCACTAGGCGTGAGTCTTGGGTGTGACGGTTATTTACCATTCATGGGAATGTTCCTAAAGCTCATGCGAATCGTGTTACCTGCAATGAGTGCAAAATTATACTCAGTCGCAGGAAGCACAGTAAGTACAGCTTTGGGACCACTACTATGAAGCGACACCTGAGGTCATTTCACTCTGGGGCTATTTGCAGGGTTGTACCTTGCGAAGAACGTAGCAGGTTGATTTCCTCTACTTCATCCTCTGTTTCTGATCCTGTCACCACAAAGACCACCTCTGTGGGACAGCATCTTCCTCAAACTGCCTCACAGGCCATACAGAATGCTGATGACCCTTACCTTTCGAGGGTCACAGTTGTATGTATGTACTGTGACACAGTACTCTGCAGGGGGGAGCGACTTCGGAGTGCTTTTGAGACTATCGTCTCAGAGCACGAGAAGATCTGCTCGCTACCCAAATAAAACCCACTCTACATCTTCCTCTCTCAGCTCGCCCTTTCTTATCCCTGTGGTTGGTGTCCCCCCCTTTACCTTCCTTTCCCCTCCTCTCCTAGTGTGTCGTGTATAAAAAACCAAACAAAATACAAAATATCAAAAATCAAAAAAAAATAATAAGGCTCTTTTCAGAGCCGCCTTTCCCAGTTAAAAAATAGAAGTGAAAATAAATGAAGCAGGGCCCTTTGTATTTTTTAGAAGTCCGCGGACAGTTCTCGAACATTTAAAAAACTGGGTTGCTACCCCATCACAAACCTTGCAATTTTCTCTGGGAGGAAGTGGTGGCTCTGAAAAGAGCCTTTGGGAGGTGTTTGTAAGTCAAAAATTATAAACGCTTAACACCTACTTCAAAATGGTTGATGGACTCCATCTCTGCGAAAAATGTATGTACTACGAAACATAATAATTTCATTGTGAAAAGAAGACATGCCAAAATCTTTTAGAAAGGCACAAACAGCTTTATTAACATTGCGCCTTGCTTTTTCCATTTGTTGACCAAATGAAGAAGAACAAAGCCACATTTGTCTCTGCGCAATCCGTGAAAATATCACTTGAGAATTAGGAAACATGTCCATAACCTTCCCAAGTCCTTCTTTCATAGCAAATTGCAAAAAAATTCCAGTCACATGTCCTAAACTGTTCCCTCCACAATGAATTACAATTATGTCTGGATGTTGCTCTTTCTCCATAGTAGCACAGAGAGGTAGCAAGTCCAACCACTTCATTCCACGTACTCCATGCCAGTGTACTTCCACATGTGGGAATCCAAGATCTACAGCTACTCCACAGCTTTCTGCATGCACCTTCAACCAATATATCCATGAATCTCCCAAAATCCATACAATCTTTTTCCTAAAATATACAGACATAGCTATTGATTATACAATGTAATAAGTCATTACAAAATACTAATACTAACATGCTATTTTCTTTTATCACAGAAATGAACAAGAAAAACATGGACTCCCGTTACTAGACCAAACAGTAAGTATACAATAATAAGGAGAACCATAGCAGCATATCACATCCATAGTATCTAATACCTTTGTTCCTTATACATTTGTTTTTCACCCAAATTAATAAGCAAATATTAATGTGATATGCTGCGGTGGTTGTTGCCAGGGCATACAGTCAAATGGCCATGCACCCAAGACTCTATGCAACAACTACCGCAGCATATCACATCCATAGAGTCAAACATTTTAACTATGGTCTATGGAAACTTTTAATGTCCACGGACATTATGAGTGTTCTTAGAACACTTTCAACTTGCCAGAGAACAATACGGACAGTGTCCTCGGGACACCCCCATTTTGTTTATTTGCGAACATTTCAGGACACTGCGAGTGTTCTTAGAACACATTCAACTTGCCAGCGAACAATATGGACTACGCCTTCAGGATACCCCCTACGAACATTCCAGGACACTGCGAGTGTTCTTAGAAACATCTTCAGAACACCCCCATTTTGTTTATTTGCGAACATTTCAGGACACCGCGAGTGTTCTTAGAACACATTCAACTTGACAACGAACAATACGGACAGTGTTCTTGGAACACCCCCATTTAGTTTATTTGCTAACATTTCAGGACACCATGAGTGTTCTAAGAACACATTCAAATTGACAGAGAACAATACGGACAGCGTCCTCAGGACACCCCCATTTTGTTTATTTGCGAACATTTCAGGACACTGCGAGTGTTCTTAGAACACATTCAACTTGCCAGCGAACAATACGGACTACACCTTCAGGTCACCCACTACGAACATTCCAGGACACCGGGAGTGTTCTTAGAAACGTCTTCAGAACACCCCCATTTTGTTTATTTGCGAACATTTCAGGACACTGCGAGTGTTCTTAGAACACATTCAACTTGACAACAAACAATACGGACAGTGTCCTCAGAACACCCCCATTTCATTTATTTGCGAACATTTCAGGACACCATGAGTGTTCTAAGAACACATTCAACTTGACAGAGAACAATACGGACAGTGTCCTCATGACACCCCCATTTTGTTTATTTGCGAACATTTCAGGACACTGCGAGTGTTCTTAGAACACATTCAACTTGCCAGCGAACAATACAGACTACGCCTTCAGGACACCCCCTACGAACATTCTAGGACACCCGGAGTGTTCTTAGAAACGTCTTCAGAACACCACCATCTTGTTTATTTGCGTACATTTCAGGACACCGCGAGTGTTCTTAGCACACATTCAACTTGACAGAGAACAATACAGACAGCGTCCTCAGGACACCCCCATTTTGTTTATTTGCGAACATTTCAGGACACCGCAAGTGGTCTTAGAACACATTCAACTTGTCAGCCACAACCCCCATTCATATTTGCGAACATTTCAGGACACAGCGAGTGTTCGACAACTTCTTCAGAACACCCCCATTTTGTGTATTTGCGAACAATTCAGGACACCGCGAGTGTTCTTAGAACATATTCAACTTGACAACGAACAATACGGACAGCGTCCTCAGGACACCCCCATTTTGTTTATTTGCGAACATTTCAGGACACTGCGAGTGTTCTTAGAACAGTTTCAGTTTGCTTGCGAACAAAACGGACACATATTGAGTCCTCAGAACACCCCCCATTCAGTTTATTCAGAACATTTCAGAACACCCGTGATGTCCGCAGACAAATCGAACACAAAAAGAATAACTAACACATAAAAAACACAACTTTCATCCTATCTCATACACTCCCACCCTCCCCAAACACTCCTACACACCAACACACTCTACTAAATACACATTTTGAACAAAGTTTCACCGCGCTGTCCGCGGACGACTGCAAATCCAAGATGGCGGGCGCTACCGAAAATCTGACGTGCTTCACGCTCCACGCCGTCCAATCAGCGAACACGTTGCATGTCCGCAAACATTTCGCAAGCCGATTGGCCAATCAGGACACTGTCTGCGGAGCGAACAGGGAAGTGTGTCCGCGGACCGAACACAGATATCACTAATTTTTTTTTACCTACTTTTTGGTCATTTTAAAAAAAACTACCAAATTTGCAAAAGCACGCTTTCGGGACCAAGCCGCTGCTCCTGGTCCAAATTTGGTGAAAATCCGTCCAGCGGTTTGGGCTGTAGACGCGAGCAAAAAATTTTCCCCATTCAGTCTATGGGAAAAAAAAAAGTTTTGGGACCCCCCCTATAGATTTCCCCCCCCTGGACGAATCCTCACCAAACTTTGCAAAAAAATCTAGAGTGACCCAAATACTTTTTATGCAAAGTTTGGTGAGGATCCGCCCAGGGAGAGCGAAGTTATAAGCCGCACAAAATGTGCTCTTCCTATGGAAACACCAACTTAACCATAACTACATGGCCACTACCGTGGCCGTATATATATATATTACACAGCCACAGTAGTGGCTGTGTAATATACACGTGGCCATGTAATATATATATATATATATATATATATATCAGTGAAAAAAACTTTGTTAAAGGGACGTTATGGTTAAGTTGCGCTACTAAAAACCTATGAAATTCAGTGAAAAAACTTTGTTAAAGGGACGTCATGGTTCCAAGTAAAACCGAAAAACCCTTGAAATTCGGCAGTTATGGTAAGCTAAGCAACCATAACTCGCGCCACCACCGTGCACTGCTAAGACTAACACCCAGGACATCAAAGATGACATCACAAATGTCATTGATGACATCACTGATGACATCACATGTGTATGTACTTCTCATGAAATATGTGTAGAAGGGATTCTTATTATGTTGCAAAAAAGTGTCAAGAATCATTGCAAGAAATATACCCTAATAAGTGCATTGAACGATGCATTGATATAAATAGCATCCTATTATGGGGTTCTATCTAGTATACTAAGCTACTCATACAGAAACATAACATTGTGTGCAGCGTACAAGATGAAGGTATGATATTGGTAATGTTAATATGTTGAATAGTGAAATGATAATTGTTTTCTTAATAGATTTTTGTATACTGTGAAATATGTAATAAGTAGCAAATAAAACCCATGTATTACATAATTGCATTACTATAGACAAAATACAAAGACACAAGAACACATACCAATATGGGTATATACAGGGAAAGTGAAGTTAGCAAAAAAGCACAAGTAGTAGCAGACACAACTCATAACTTAACTGATTAGTTTCATGCAAATAAATGATTGCTCTGTTTCAAAGCTGCTATTTACCCTATGTATATGTATCAGTTGATGTGATTGGACCCACAGGGAAAGTACAGCCATAAAAAAAACAACAGAACTATCAGAAAGTGCTCATAAATCTAGTGATTATCTTTATGCACAAAAAGGATTGCTGTCTTTCAAGCTTGTGTTTTCCCATATGTATATGTTTCATATGATGTGACTGTACTCTAAGAGAATTACTGTAAGAACCTATTAGAAGGATATGTCTACAAATAAAATATAATTCTTAGTTTCTGACTGTTACTGAAGAAAACCATGTGGCCTAGATATGTCAGCAAAAGAAAAAATAGTGAGGCAGACATGTGATGTCATCAGTGAAGTCATCAATGACATTTGTGATGTCATCTTTGATGTCCTGGGTGTTAGTCTTAGCAGTGCACAGTGGTGGCGCGAGTTATGGTTGCTTAGCTTACCATAACTGCCGAATTTCAAGGGTTTTTCGGTTTTACTTGGAACCATGACGTCCCTTTAACAAAGTTTTTTTCACGGAATTTCATAGGTTTTTAGTAGCGCAACTTAACCATAACGTCCCTTTAACAAAGTTTTTTTCACTGAATTTCATAGGTTTTTAGTAGCGCAACTTAACCATAAAGTCCTTTTAACAAAGTTTTTTCACTGAATTTCATAGTTTTTTAGTAGCACAACTTATTTAATGTTCGCGGACATGTTCGGAGAACAGTACCACCACCTAAAAACTCTGGGGAGGTATTTGTAATAGTTATATCATAACATAGGAACATTTAACAAATTCACAAAGCAGCACACATACAAAGTATATGTAGTAATACTTAAAAAATGTTACCCATATATGTAACACACTAACTATTCATGTAAATACAATATGTTTTAAAATGGAATATACCAAAAGAAGATAAAGTGGCTTCCACCATAATTACCTCACAGACACTCCACAACCAACAGCAAGACCAGACGTATACAATACTGATTACATATCTCACCAGACATAGTAAGTGCACTTCTTTTTACTCATATATTTATAAACTTTCTATATTAGAAAAAAAAAACATATTACTTCTTTGTTTTCTCACAGAAATGTGTAGTACTCTGGACTGGCTAGAGGACCATTTCTTACGAGACGAAATGTTAGAAGATAGTCCACCTAATGGTACACACTTTACTGTATAAACGAATTGATAAATATTATTTTGTATACATTCAACATATACATTCTTTTTTTACAGACCCTACAAAAATTGCAACTACCAAAGAAAAAGAAGTGGTGGATAACACTCTTGAACACATTACCCACAAAATGGACCAACTTATGGCAAATTTTATGGATTTAAAGAACTTTGTGGAAGATCACCTAAAACCACCAACAACATACCATTGTCCCACCTGTACTTGTCCCCCCTCACCATATCCCATTCATTTATCCCCAAACTCTCTCCATGGACCACAACGTTTTGATGAGATTTGCATCCCTTCTTCACCTGATCCCACTAATATTGAAAACCATAATTCTCCTGTTTTTGTTTACGTTTCTGCCCCACCTTCTCAGTCATAAATTGTTTATATATGTTAAATAAAGTTACTTTTCTTATATTGTGTTGTAATTACTTTCAGTTCCTTGTAATAAAACCAATTTAGGTGTCCACGGACACCGCGGTTGTTCGGAAATGTTTGTAAAGAAACGAAAATGTAACTGTCCTGAGGACACTACATCTGTCCGTAATGTTCTCATGCAAGTTCAAAATGTTCTAAGAACACTCGTAGTGTCCTGAAATGTTCGTAAAGAAACAAAAATTAAAGTGTTCTAAAGAACACTATATCTGTCCGTAATGTTTGCTATCAACTTAAAACTGTCCGAAGAACACAATTGCTGTCCTGAAATGTTTGTAAATAAACGAAAATGATGTGTCCTGAAGAACACTATATCTGTCCTTACTGTTCGCTACCAAGTTTAAACTGTTCTAAGAACACACGCGGTGTCCTGAAATGTTTGTTTCACGTGTGACGCACTTTTATTTACTTCAGAACCCGAACAGTGTCCGTAGGACATCAATGCGCATGCGCTAACCAATCTCCGTGCACTTGGTGTCCTGCGGACAGGCGCTTCCTTCACAGACTAGTTCGCAAACAGATCATATGACCGCGCCCACGCTCATCGTGTGTCCTGAAATGCGGACACTGTTCGTGTCCCCGAACAATTTAAAAGTACATTTTCAATTAATCCATAATATTTTTCAATAAAAACTCACCATGCCACAAGTCCCACATAGCAATCTTGAGTTTCTATATACCTTTTGAAACTTTCCGATCCTTTTTTTGTGTTCGATCTGTCCGCGCACAGTGCGCATGTCCGTGGACCGCGCACAAGCACCCCTATAAAAGACCACGCCCAAGAGCTTATTCCCATTGTGTTTCTGGCTATTCTTCAGAACACAGTGATTTTTGCTGCCACCTGCAGACTACACCATCATCGACATGGCATCCTTGGCTGCTGAACTGCCACTTGGTGCTGCACCTGCTTCAGCACCACCACCACCCCCTCCACCACCACCCCCTCCCCAAGGGCATGAAGAGGGGAACAGGAGTGAGGATGCGGATGAGGAAGAAGAGGATGATGAGAATGAGGTTGAGGAAATCCCTACTATCCGCACTAGGCGTGAGTCTTGGGTGTGGCGGTTATTTACCATTCATGGGAATGGTCCTAAGGCTCGTGCGAACCATGTCACCTGCAATGAGTGCAAAATGATACTCAGTCGCGGGAAGCACGGTAACTACAGCTTTGGGACCACTACTATGAAGCGACACCTGAGGTCATTTCACTCTGGGGCTATTCGCAGGGTTGTACCTTGCGAAGAACGTAGCAGGTTGATTTCCTCTACTTCATCCTCTGTTTCTGATCCTGTCACCACAAGGACCACCTCTGTGGGACAGCGTCTTTCTCAAGCTGCCTCACAGGGCATACAGAATGCTGATGCCCCTTACCTTTCGAGGGTCACAGTTGTATGTATGTACTGTGACACAGTACTCTGCAGGGGGGAGCGACTTCGGAGTGCTTTTGAGACTATCGTCTCAGAGCACGAGAAGACCTGCTCACTACCCAAATAAAACCCACTCTACATCTTCCTCTCTCAGCTCGCCCTTTCTTATCCCTGTGGTTGGTGTCCCCCCCCTTTACCCTCCTTTACCCTCCTCTCCTAGTGTGTCGTGTCTGAAAAACCAAAAAAAATACAAAATTACAAAAATCAAAAAAAAATAAGGCTCTTTTCAGAGCCGCCTTTCCCAGTTAAAAATTAGAAGTGAAAATAAATGAAGCAGGGCTCTTTTTATTTTTTAGAAGTCCGCGGACAGTTCGCGAACATTAAAAAAATTGGGTTACTACTCCATCACAAACATTGTAATTTTCTCTGGAAAGAAGTGGTGGCTCTGAAAAGAGCCTTTGGGTGGTGTTTGTAAGTCAAAAATTGTAAATGCTTAACATCTACTTGAAAATCGTTGTTGTAATTCCAAAAAAGGTCGCAATGCATTTTGTACATTTCTCAGAAAAATCTGATTGCCAGCATAAGTAAGATGGACTCCATCTCTGCGAAAAATGTATGCACTACAAAACATAATATTTTCATTGTGAAAAGAAGACATGCCAAAATCTCTTAGAAAGCCACAAACAGCCTTATTAACATTGCGCCTTGCTTTTTCCATTTGTGGACCAAATGATGAAGAGCGAAGCCACATTTGTCTCTGCGCAATCCGTGAAAATATCACTTGCGAATTAGGAAACATGTCCATAACCTTCCTCAGTCCTTCTTTCATAGCAAATTGCAAACAAATTCCAGTCACATGCCCTAAACTGTTCCCTCCACAATGAATTACAATTATGTCTGGATGTTGCTCTGTCTCCAAAGTAGCACAGAGAGGTAGCAAGTCCAACCACTTCATTCAACGTACTCCATGCCAGTGTACTTCCACATGTGGGAATCCAAGATCTACAGCTAGTCCACAGCTTTCTGCATGCACCTTCAACCAATGTATCCACAAATCTCCTAAAATCCAAACAATCTGTTTTCTGAAACACACAGCCATAGCTATCTTTTGTTCTCTCAGCAAAAAGAATATCTCAAAAAATCTCTCCTGGCACAACACACCCACCAAACTTTCCTGACCAATCCCTTTCAATGCTTATTCTCATTTGCATGACTTCTGAACCCAAAAATCCCCGGATGTAACTCCCGATGTCCTGGAACTACCGCCATGTCCGCGGACATATCGTAACATGAACAGCCCTTCTACCATTTCCACTACACTCTCTCTGCCATTCCCTCATTGGATGTTCCTCAAAAATCACATGACCATGCACCAATCACATTCAAGACCTCTACATCTAACTGCATCATCATAGATCAGCACTGCAAATGTACTCTGAATCTCTCTGAGTACAAGTGTCATATCATTGGCAAGCAGCATCTACCAGAAATACTGTACAAGTCTTCAAGATTTCTACTTGCAGCTCCACGCATATCCATATGCATGAACACAAACTTCAGGTATGCATATTTTCTGTATAGTACATGACATAGCTCTCAACCATTTTTGTTTTACAGGCGGGTGAAATCACCCGATTTTGTTTTTAGCGGGTGAGACGCCCATTGGAATGAATGGGCGTCCAGGAGGCTTGGCGGGTGAGTCTGCCCTTTACAAGGCGTGTGACACCCGCCAAAAGCGTGTGACTTGAGAGCTATGGTAGATGAACACATTTTCAAACAGACTTTTACCTTGTAAAATCTGTTAAATGAATTTACTGTACTTTTTTCAATTTCCTAAAATCAACTACCACTTACACACCTTTATACTTTTTACTTTCTTTAAACACACACACTCAAATCATGTTAAACTAACATGTTTTAAATGAAATATATAGACTACATATATTCAAACAAAATTGCATGCAAACACAATCTATGTTTAATCCTTTATAAAAAGACTTATACAATTTCATATTTTTTGTTTTTATTTATTTATTGACTTAATTACTTTAAATTAGACATGACATTGAGGCGCTATTACCTAGAACAGTTTACTTACAGAAATAGTGGTATTCACTAATATATTATAAATTTCACAAGACATAGTAAAGATATTTTATTTTTGCTACAGTTAGTCATTCAATACAATTTGTTCATTAAGTACATATCATATACACTGAACTAATGCAATGTATCTTATGTAAATAAATTAGTTTAATGGTTTTACAGAAGGCACTGAGGATTTCAATTAAAAAAATCAATATCTAAATTAAAAACAGTGCTATATACAAACAAAGTTACTAATTTGAAGCTTTTACAGTTGCAGTGAAGACCAGTTTCCTGAAAAGAAGCAGCCGAATTCGAAGAAGAAAGAAAAACTAAGAAGTTACCTGTTATTTTTTTTTAAAAAAGTAAGTAAAATATCACCATAATATTTATATTATTAATCGAATATACTATAACATTAATACCAGCTATTTTGGTTTCTTAAAATGGAGATTTAGTACCATTTTGTCCAAAAATGTCCATGTCGTAAACAGCGATTTACAACCAGAATGGCCCACAAATTTCTATTTTTGGACACACAAATTAGCCAACTGAACCACTACAATTTTCATATTATAGAACAAACAACTGTTTTAATTGTATACATTAGATTTACTATTTGTACTTTTCCACACCACTAGCTTACTTTTTTTTGTCATCTGAACCCCAGTTTAGTGACACATAAATTCAAGAATACCTATCCCTACTAGTTTTAGTTCCCAATACACAATCACACACCATTACATACATCTTTATCATCTTACTCAAACACTCATGCACACAGCACACATACATTCCAGAACACCCCAACCCATATCTTCTTTATTTTTTTCAACAGACCCTAAAGAATGCCTATCAAAAGACAACTCCGTAGAAAGCAACGCAAAATTAGAGCAAATGAAAATAAAGGAGTCCAACATAAGCATCCATCTCTAGCAGAATTTGTAAAAAAAAGTTGAAACAAAACAGCTAATACAATCATTTAATGAAACACAAGAAGTTTTAGGTACAACAAATTCGCTTCCTCTATCAAAATGTAAAACAAACCAAAAAACAATTAACAGAAAATCAGCTATCAGTACAGATAAAACTACTTCTTCAAATTTTAATATAGTGCAAAGTAAGCATACCAAGAAAAGTATTTTAGCCAAAATATACCGTCACAAAGTCCTTCAAAATCTTATAAAAACAGGAGAGAAATCAGGTTCAAAGCTTAAAACCTATCGTAGGAAATTAATCTTAGAAGCATTGATGGACAGTGCAATTCTTCTCAAAAGAAATTTATTTATTTTACTGTTAAACAAAATGAAACCACTAACAAAACTAATAACTAAATTACAAAAAAGACTTCTCAATAAGCGAAATGTCAACAGAAAGAACTTCTTAAGTATCTGCGGAGGTGAATGGAATCACACTACGAGCACAGAACCATATTTTAATGAAGAAGCATACAAACAAAAGCAAACTAATACAATTGCCATAAATAGCAGTGGTCGAGGTTATGAAAAAGTGAATAATACCATAATGGAACAAGAAGTACTCCTTACAAAAATATGCCCTGAAAACTTAGAATTACCCCTCCATTCAACTGAATCAGAACGTCTAGTGTACAAATGGCCATGCACGTCAATGTGTAACATTCCCAAACAATGTTTCAAATCTTTACACCAATTCCTCAATAAATATGTAAAAAGCAAAGACAAAATCAAAATTAAATTACTGCAAAATATAGATACCTGTCCAGTGCGCAAGTACACAGGACTACAAGGACATTCATTGGCCTGCATTACAGGACCTACTTGTAAAACCACTTTCCATGATATGAAAAGGATATCAACACATCATTCAACTATAAGAAATCTAGTCTATAAACTGTACTATGCTAAAAGTCCTGCTTTAGCACTAGCAAAGTTAAATAACATCCTTCTACATGGTACAGCAAAAGACCTACTTGAAGAAATTCACTATATCCAGAAAAAATATTTTGGAAGTGAAAGCCATTTACAGAATGAAATAGCTTTAAACCAATTAAGCAACAATTCTACACATGGCAACCTTTTGCTAAACACATACAAAAAAGAAATACTAAAATTTAAAAGTACATCAGCTGAAGTACCAAACCATGTATGTGTATGTTGCCGTAGAATTTTTTATAAAAGTAACACAAAAACTGTGGACCTATCATACAAAATAGAAGACAATGAAGATTCTAAATGGTTTGAATTAGCTCTCTACCTTCTAGCAGAAAACAAATATGAAATAACTGAGCCCTTAATACTTTGCAGTTATTGCACCACAAAACTTGACAACAACCAACCTCCTTCACATTCTATCACAAATAATTTAGAATTATACCCAGTACCAAAACCTCTACAAAACTTAATTTGTATGAGAGCATCATAATTCAAACAGTTCACCCATTTCAAGCAATAATACACCTTCAACCAAAAATAGCAAAATTACCTCCCTCTGAATTGGTGAAAGGCATTCGTGGAAAAGTAGTTTATTTACCATTAAATCTAAAAGAAAATGTGCATACTCTAGGAGTGCAACGTCCAATGCACCAATCTTTAATTATATTAGTAAATGGAGTACCTACAAAAGACAAAAAAATATGGCAACAGCTGGTAGATTTATATAAAGTTAGACGAGCCTTCCAATATCTCAAAGAGAATAATGAATATTACAAAGAAATTAATATTGAAGAAACCTTGAAAGATACAACTGAAATAATTCAAGAAACACAAGAAGCTGGTCAATTTGAGCTACTAGATCCTGCTACAAATCAAATACTTTAGACCAGTATACAATTCAACCTTTGCACTGTAATGACACCGTACAAGATGTACTGGAAACTTACCAAATGCGTCAAACAAAAGGATTGCCAATCAGTATATGGGAAAAAAGTATAGACGCACGTGCTTTTCCTCTACTCTTTCCTACTGGCAAAGGAGGAAGGTATGATGATAGACCTATTCAAATATCAGCTTCAGAATAACGCTCATTACGGATGTATTCTGAAGATCCTAGATTTAGACAAAATGTGGAATACATATTCCACCTACTCTTTGAAAGTGAACTAGCAACTTTATGTTACGGAGTTGCACACATATTAAAATCAGGATCACACTTTCAAAATATGACAACTACACAATTATTAGAGAAAATGCAACAAAAGGATGAGGTTTTACAATCAAATATTACTAATCTATTAGCAAATATGCGTGGTACTAAAGAGTACTGGTTTCGACGTCATGGAGATGTACGTTGTATGATCAGAAACCTTGGCCCACCCACTTGGTTTGTTACATTAAGTTGTGCAGAATATGCGTGGGAAGATTTACATGATTTCCTACGCATATCAAATAAAAACAAAACAAACATAGATATTCTAACACCTGGAGAACTTTGTTCTTTGGATCCTGTTAATGTTTCAAGATATTTTCACCATCACTTCATTGCTATGCTACATTTTATTTGTAATAAAACTGTTCCTCCCCTTGGAGAAGTGCAACACTTCTTTTGGAGAAAAGAATACCAAGCCAGAGGAGCACCACATATCCACATGCTTTTATGGATTAAAGATGCTCCTAAATTTAGTCAAGACAGTGATGCCACTGTTTTACAGTTTATTGAAAAATATGTCACTTGTGAAATTCCATCAGAAGCCACAAATAGTGATCTTTGTGCACAAATTTTACAATTTCAAAGACACAAATGTGGAAAATATTGTCGTCGCAAATACAAAAAGAAAGGCAAATACTACACCAAATGCCGATTTGGTTTCCCTAGACCAGTTACAAATACAGGTCAAGTAAACAACCTCATGTCTTCAGTTAGACATACTGTTAAAGGAAAGTCACCTAAAAATACATATTACATAAAAAGAAAAGAAGAAGAAAAATATATCAATGATTATAATGCAATCATTCCCCACTTATGGAATGCAAACATAGATGTGCAGTACATTGCAGACAATTCTACTGCAGTTGCACGATATGTCACAGCATACTTAACTAAAGCAGAAAAACAGAGCTCCAAGACCTCTGGAATGACCTGTCATCAGATAAAACAGTATCTCAGAAATTATACAGCTTGGGCATAAAAATGCTCACCCATAGAGAATGTGGATCTTATGAAGCAGCTGATCGTTTAACTGGTACTTCATTGTATGGTAAATCTGAAAATATAGTATGGCTAAGTCTTGGTCCAGCTAAATCTAGAAAAAGAGTTCTGAAATCATATGAAGATATAGAAACAATAGCCAAACATGATCTCAACAGCCAAGACATTTTAGAAAACAATTTATTAGACACATACTACCCAAACAGAAGTAATACTTTGGAAAACATGGGTCTATTACAAATAGCCCAAAACTACACATACAAAAATAATATGAAACCCGATGAAAAAAAAGGTAAATATAGAGTGACAAACTGTGAAGGCAGCTTAGTTAAACTCACTAAACCAAATTTAATTAATCATATCAAATTGTCATTGAAGACTCCTCAACATAAAGAAGTATATTACATGTCCCTGCTACAACTCTTCAAACCATGGAGAAAAGAAGAACAATTACTAGATAACTATGACTTATATGAGGATGCTTTCAAAGCAAATGAAAGCACTATAACTGATGTAAACTTTACACAGTACAAAACAATGTTGCACAATGAACAGCAACACGAAGAAGAACTCCAAGCCCAACTAGATAAGGATACTCCTGACAGTAGTCAACCTTCCGTAACAGGAAGCCAAGAACCACTGGGAGAACCACTAATAACAAATGAGGCAGAATTAGCTATGATAGAAGTAGAAAACACCATGTGTCAGTATGAAGATAAGGAAGACTTAACTATACTACAATCAAAACTAAACAATGAGCAAAGTAGCATTTTTCAAAAAGTAACAAAACAAATTGCACATGGTGTAAAACATGAAAATAAAGAATGTTCCTGCCATAATTATAAACCTATACTACTGTACGTCAGTGGTGAAGCTGGTTCTGGCAAAACATTCCTAATCAAAATCATTAGTAAGTTCCTTCAACAATTGACAAACAACAAACTGTCAGCTGTTGTCACTGCCCCCACAGGTTTAGCTGCCTACAACATAGGTGGTGTTACATTACACCGATTAGTATTATTACCAGTAGAACACCAGAACAAATTAGACTATTACAAACTTTCTGCAGAAGCTGCAATGGAATTACGCAGAGTATTGAAACAAATGAAAATGCTACTAATAGATGAAGTGAGCATGGTCTCCAACCTGATGTTAGCTTTGATTCACCTCAGATTACAAGAAGTACTCAAAACAGACTATGAAGAGCTCTTTGCAGGAAAACACATTATTGTTTTTGGAGATCTGCTTCAATTAACACCAGTAAAAGGTGAACCTATTTTTAAAACATTAGGGCACAAACTCTGCCGTAAAACTGTTGGCAGCATTGGAAATGTCAACCTTTGGCAACATTTCCAATACAGAGAATTAACAGAAAACATGCGCCAATCTGCAGATCTCACTTATGCCAACATTTTAAAAAGTTTGAGAGTTGGTATACTTTCTAAAGAAGCAGAAGCAACATTGAAAACCCGGCACATTAATGCACTTTATGGCGATAATGCATGTGCTACAGATGTTATGGAACAATTAGCCCACAAAAATGTCAATTGTATGGCCTTAATGCCAACTCTTGCAAGCTGTTTCAAATTCAATGAAATCATGCTAAGTAAAGAAATGCAACCAATAATGGAAATTAGCGCCACAGACAAACTAGATGTACATGGTATGACACTACCCATGTGTGACCAAGCCACAACAAGACTAAATAATTTAGAAAAATCAATCTCAAACACAGCAGGCTTAGAAAAGATGTTAAAATTATCCTTAAATTGCAGAGTAATGCTTAAACGTAACCTTGACGTGGACCAAGGACTAGTTAATGGAGCACTGGGTACAGTTGTTGGCTTTCAAACATACCCACGTGACAACAAAATTCAGTTTGTCAATATACTCTTTGACAAACTTTCAGAAGTAAAACGGATAGGACGCTCAACAGCTAGATTCCTTCTCTTCAAAGATATGTATGTACGCAGAGAACAATTTTCTCTAACCCTTGCATACGCAGTGACGATTCATAAATCACAAGGTCTTACCCTAGACAAGGCAATGATAGATATTGGTAACACAGTCTTTAAAGAAGGCATGAGCTACCTAGCACTATCACGCTTACGTACACTTGACAGTCTATTTCTAATCAACTTTGATGCAATTAAAGTAAACGCTGATATTCCTTGCATTTTAGAATATAATAGACTTCGCTCACTATACACTCCCCATCTAAACACATATTCTGTTCCACAAAAACTAAAACGTTGTAAAAGAAAACTAAATCAAACTGAAATGCAACAGGACGTCACTGGAAATCCTCCAAAGAGAGTAAAAGAAACTAATACTCCATCAAGTACCACAAACAAAAAAGAATCAATTAGAGAAAGTAAACCAGGTATTTCTTTAAAGAAGGAAGACAAACTCCAAAAAAAGCAGTTAGATACAGAACTACCTGGACCATTTAAATTCTCAAATATAGTTGGTGTAAGTTGCTATGCAAATGTAGCAATGAATATTCTATTTCAATTACCACCAATTGTTGACAACATTTACTCACACAGTACAAACCCATTGTGTTTGCAAATGTTAGTACTTCACAGAAATGCAGCAAACAATCCTGACAACACATATAGTGTTTTTGGAATAAGACGACAATTGGACTACTGTGCTGGAATGGTGAAATTCACTATAAACTCACAAGAAGATCCACAAGAATTTCTAATGTACTTACTACAAGTACTGTAAAACAAAAACATACCTATAAATGAAATCTTTCAGATTTCATACATGTGGAAACATACATGCACTCTCTGCAACAATGTGACACAAGAAGAAATCCCCAATGAACGCTTCATATATATATCAATACCAAATTGTGAATCCATTCCATTTCAGCAACTTGTACAAAATGCAAACCATGGTAGATTATGCTCTACCTGCAATTCAGATAATCGCTCCACGTTAGTAATACAAACACATAGTAAATACGTAATACTAATGCTTCTACGTTACAATGCAGATGGTACAAA
This sequence comes from Ambystoma mexicanum, assembly GCF_040938575.1. Taxonomy (NCBI): domain Eukaryota; kingdom Metazoa; phylum Chordata; class Amphibia; order Caudata; family Ambystomatidae; genus Ambystoma; species Ambystoma mexicanum. Next base: position 533,360,485 of record NC_090933.1, on the reverse strand, counting down.
AAACAACTGCAAGCTGACTGGATTCACATATGGTCAAATATCACTTGGTAAAAAAACCTTCACAACAATAGGTATAATCTACCACGCAGGAGCCACAACCAATTCAGGGCACTACACTGCATACATAAAAAAGAAATGTGGATGGTTTGAATGTAATGATAGTACCATTACTCTAAAGCAGAGATTACCAGCAAATCTTACAAACGCTTATTTGATGTTCTTAAAACCAAAATCTGATAAATAAACTGTATTTAAACCTTTCAGTATATTTGTGTTACAAAAATATAAACTGTTAGAATACTCCAAACCGCTCAAAGATTCTACAACAACTAATCAGATAAATGAATACCACTAAATTAGACCAAAACCAAAAAATACACAGTTAGAATACGTCAATTGGTATCTAACTGTCCCAAAATTATAAATGTGTGTTAAAGTAATATAAACTGTTAGAATTCCCCAAAAGCTATCTAACACTCAAAGATTCTACAACAACTAATCATATAAATGAATACCACTAAATTAGGCCAAAAAATACACAGTTAGAATACACCAATTGGTATCTAACTGTCCCAAAATTTAACAATATCCAAATAGGTAAATGAAAACCACCACTATATATTAAAAAAATAGACAGTTAGAATATGCCAATTGGTATCTAACTGCTCCAAAATTTTATAATATCAAAACAAATGAAGAATCTGTTACTGTTCCAAAAGAAATACAACAAAGCAAAGTATAAAGCATTAGCCAGAAACAACAAGTGAACACTGAAAACAAACAAACAAATAAACTGAAGCATAACAGAAAAAGGTTTTTTTTTAAATCCAACATGGATTTTTTTTTCTCCCACAGGCCCAATGATTTTAGCAACAAATACAGAAACTGAGCAAATTGCACAGTACTCTGATTTGTACTATACTAAATATGAGGGTCGAAAAAAAATAAAAGTATATTGCTTATACAATGTAATAAGTCATTACAAAATACTAATACTAACATGCTATTTTCTTTTATCACAGAAATGAAGAAAAAAACATGGACTCCCATTACTAAACCAAACAGTAAGTATACAATAATAAGGACAACCATAGCAGAACATCACATCCATAGTATCTAATACCTTTGTTCCTTATACATTTGTTTTTCACCCAAAGTTATAAGCAAATATGAATGTGATATGCTGCGGTGGTTTGACCAGGGCATAGAGTCTTGGGTGCATGGCCAAGTGGCCATGCACCCAAGACTCTATGCCCTGGCAACAACCACCGCAGCATATCACATCATAGAGTCAAACATTTCAACTATGATTTATGGGAAACTTTTAATGTCCGCGAACAATGTGAGTGTTCTTAGAACACTTTGAGCTTGCCAGCGAACAATACGGACACTGTTTTCAGGGCACCCCCTACGAAAATTTCAGAACAACGCGATAGTTCTTAGAACACTTTCAACTTAACAACGAACAATACGGACACCCCCTACGAACATTCCAGGACACCGGGAGTGTTCTCAAAAATGTCTTCAGAACACCCCCATCTTGTTTATTTGCGAACAATTCAGGACACCGCGAGTGTTCTTAGGACACATTCAACTTGACAGAGAACAATACGGACAGCGTCCTCAGGACACCCCTTACGAACACTCCCCGGACACCGGGAGTGTTCTTAGAAGCGTCTTCAGAACACCACCATCTTGTTTATTTGCGAACATTTCAGGACACTGCGAGTGTTCTTAGGACACATTCAACTTGACAAAGAACAATACGGACAGCATCCTCAGGACACCCCCTACGAACACTCCCCGGACACCGCGAGTGTTCTTAGAAGCGTCTTCAGAACACCCCCATTTTGTTTATTTGCGAACATTTCAGGACACCGCGAGTGTTCTTAGGACAGACTCAACTTGACAGAGAACAATACGGACAGCCTCCTCAGGACACCCCGTACGAACACTACCCGGACACCGTGACTGTTCAAAGAAGCGTCTTCATAACACCACCATTTTGTTTATTTGCAAACATTTCAGGACACCGCGCGTGTTCTTAGAACACATTCAACTTGACAGAGAACAATACGGACAGCGTCCTCAGTACACCACCTACGAACACTCCCCGGACACCGCGAGTGTTCTTAGAACAATTTCACTTTGCTTGCGAACAAAACTGACACATTTTGACTCCTTAGAACACCCCCTAGTCAGTTTATTTAGAAAATTTCAGAACACCCGTGATGTCCGCAAACAAATCGAACACAAAAAGAACGTCTAACACATAAAAAACACAACTTTCATCCTATCTCACACACTCCCACCCTCCCCAAACACTCCCACACACCAACACACTCTACAAAATACACATTTTGAACAAAGTTTCACCGCGCTGTCCGGGACGTCCGCGAATCCAATATGGCATGCGCTACCAAAAAATCTGACGCGCTTCACGCTCCACGCCGTCCAATCAGCGAACACTTTGCATGTCCGCGAACATCACGCAAGAAGATTGGCCAATCAGGACACTTTCCGCGGAGCGAACAGGGAAGTATATCCGCAAAACGGAACACAGATATCACTAATTTTTTTTAACCTACTTTTTGGTCATTTTAAAAAAGAACTACTGGACGAATTTTCACCAAATTTGCAAAAGCACGCTTTCGGGACCAAGCTGCTGATCCTGGTCCAAATTTGGTGGAAATCCGTCCAGCGGTTTGGGCTGTAGACGCAAGCAAAAATTTTTTCCCATTCACTCTATGGAGAGTGAATACAATGTATACAAATATGAGCATATAGAGGGAAGGTAGAGTAATAAAAACTAAAACTATGACAAAGTGCTGATACCATAATGATTATCTTCATGCACAGAAAGGATTCCTCTCTTTCAAGCCTGTATCTTCCGCTACGTACATGTTTCATATATTATGTGACAGGAACCCAAGTCTACAAATATAGTACCTTTTCAACTTTTACTTTCTGACTGTTACTGCAGAAAACTATGTGGCTTCGATATGTCAGTAAAGGATAAAAAGGGAAAGCCAGCCATGTGATGTCATCTTCGATGTCCTGGTTGTTAGTGTTAGCAGTGCACGGTGGCGCGAGTTATGGTTGCTTATGTTACCATAACTGGCGAATTTCAAGGGTTTTTCGGTTTTACTTGGAACCATAACGTCCCTTTAACACTGAATTTCATAGGTTTTTAGTAACACAACTTAACCATAATATCCCTGACATGTAACATAGAACATACTAACCCCCTCGTAGTGATTTTCATGTCCGCGGACTACCGCCATGTCCGCGGAAACATCAAAAATCTGAGCGTGGTGAATGTAAATTTAAATAGAGTGCCCCCTTTCCCCTTTGAAGTTGGCTCTGAAAAGAGCCGTTTTTTTTTACAGATGCTTGACAGACACCTGTTATTTTATATTTTTTTTCTTGTTTTTTTCTTACTTTACTCCTAAAATCTTCACATAACCTTCTCCAAAGCAACCCTTACATTCCAAAATAAAAAGGCATTTCCGGTAAAAGATAAAGAAATGCCATCTTCTTTAAAATTAACAGCATTACTGGCATCAATATTCTCATTGTTACAGAAGCACATACCAGCTCTAAGCATGAAGGCACACATGCCTCGGTTGATGACACACCTAGCAATGTTTTGCTGAGGACAAAAAACTGAACTATTGTCCCATATTGCCCTAGGTAGTAATCCAGAAAAAATTACTTTCGCATTTGGAAGGATCTTCACTACGGCTTGAACCAAGCATTCCAAATCAGCCAACAAAGTAGGGGCACTGACGTTGCCCAAATGGAAAGCACCATAGTGCAAAACTACCACATGCGGACTGTTCATCGTGGCCATATCCGCACAAACTTGTACAATTCCCTGTACATTGCAATCAGGCACAGCGCTACACACCACCTCCACTCCTTTGACATCAAAGTTCTTTGCAACATGCCTGCATTCAGCGTACTGCTGTAAACCATACACAAACATATCTCCGAGCACCAACACCCTGACTTTCTCCGCTTCTGCCATCTTCACCACACACAGTCTCTTTCAACACAAATCCACAACCTCGACATCTGATTGGCTGATCCGTACAGTCTTCTTTCCATGTTGGATTTCCTGGAAAAACCCGGATTTACCACGCCCTGTCCACGAACAGCCGCGGTGTCCGCGGGCGGCGTCCACTTTACTCTCTGTACCATTCCCTCATTGCATACAGCTAAGCAATCACACAATACGAATAACGTCCTCAGAACACCCCCATTTTGTGAATTTTCCAACATTTCAGGACAATTATCATTTCATTATTCTACATATTAACATTACAAATATTATACTTTTATCTTGTACTCTGCACACAATGCTATCTTTCTCCATTAGCAGCTCAGTATACTACATAGAATCCCATAATACAATGCTATTTATTGATATAAATGCATCGTGCAAAGCACTAATAACGGTATGATATTTATTGCAATATCCTTGACACTTTTTTCGGAACATTATAATGAAAATCCCTAGTACACAAATTCCATGAAAAGTACATACACATGTGATGTCATCAGTGATTTCATCAATGACATTTGCGATGTCATCTTTGATGTCTTGGGTGTTAGTCTTAGCAGTGCATGGTGTTGGCGCGAGTTATTTTTCATAGCTTACCATAACTTGCTATTTTCAGGGGGCTTTCGGCTGTACTTAGAACCATAACGTCCTTTAAACAAACTTTTTTTAATATCACGCAAACAATATACAAACATGGCGTGCAAAAACCAACTTCTACAGATGGCTTTACACAGAATGTTGCAAAGTAAGAATTTATGCTCGTTCACAGTGAAGGTCAGCTGCTTCATTTTTTTATCGGGCCCCGGAGAGGCTCACGAAGCAGACTATAAAGTTGTATTGTGTTTTGACCTTGACAGACAGAGATTGTGATGAAAGACTTCTCTTGAAGGAGTGTTGCTAAAACGTAAGAGAAGATAAAGATGAAATTTCTGAAACGAAACCACTTTTACATATTATATCACTATGCCAAAGATCGCTGGCACACGCGGAGTCGTATTTTCGGACTGCACCACTCGTAGACAATGGAAATTGCAATTGTACTGTAAGTAACCCTTTACATTACTTTATACCAAATATAATTACAATAGCGTAGCATTAAAGACCGCTGAAGTTGAACTTGTTCGTTGAAAGTGGCATAATGTTTTCTACTGCGTACTATCACCGCCGAATTGATCCCCTGTCGTTTAGAGGGCTCTGAAAAAGGCAGACGACACAGAGTTGGTTAATAGAAATAATTTAACCGGTCTATAGGCGGTCAAACGCTCTACTCGCTGTGCCACTTTACTGTAGCCTGTCAAGTGGCACAGCGAGTACAGCACTCGTTTTGACATCTGTGCACAGCTTGCTAACGCAAGTTCGAATCCAGGCAAGCCCAAACTCAGCCTTTCATCCTTCCGTGGTCGATAAATGAGCACCACACACCTTGGTTAATAATAAGCACCGCTTAGATACCTCACATTTCTTAGCGCTATATGAATGGGAAAATATTATTTTTTTATTATTAACATACTCTGTTGCACTATCTTCGATAGCAAATAGTTTCACGCCCTAATAAATAAAATTATGATTTTTAATGAAGATCGGCTGGTGAGACTAATTTATGTTTTTTAAAACAGGTACGTGGCCCCGTTTTGTCTATGTCACAATTTACAGACTCCAGCGGATGGGGTCTTCAACTGCCAGGTGCAAGTCCAAATATGCAACTTCATGACCCTCACCATTTTATGGGACAATCGCCAAGGACCAATATGCCCTTACGCAGTACTAGCGGCTACAAACAACATACCAACCAATACGGTGGTCTAATGGCTCGTTGTTGGAGCAACCTTCCGATTATCAGAGAGACCATTTACTGCTTTTATCATAAACCAACAGCCTATCTACCGCAAAGGAACAACGCGCGGCTCCAAATAAACTTTTGCTGATCGACAGCAAAGACAATAGCAAATCGCTGAATATTCACTAAACATTTTATGTGAAATAAATGTACTTTACCAAGTGTACAATCCTGCTGTTTACTTTTAAACCACAGTTTCATATTCCGAATTGTGACGCACTGAGTTCTAACCTGATCTAACACTCTCTGTACCGCAAAGGAACATCGCGTGTCTCAACATGAACTTTTGCGGATCGACAACAAAGACAAATGCAAATTGCTGAATATTCTCTAAACATTTGATGTCAAATAAATGTACTTTACAACATTTACAATCTTGCTCTTTGCTTTTAAAACACAGTTTCATATTCTGAATTGTGGCGTGCTGTTTTGTGACATAATGTGTGTTGTCTTCCGGGTTCTGTGTAAAGTCGCGTAGTACTGGAGACGACTGGGCGCATTTCATTACGCACCCTGTAACGTCACGGAGAGAGGCGGGGAATATGAATGTTTTGATAATATCAGGCTTAGTGGCGGGAGATATGATTTAGTGTCGCAAAAGCAAGTCAGCCAGGTCAATAGCGCCAGTCATAGGATTATCACGTAATGTCGACGCACACCAGCCGGATTTATCGTTTCTTTAGTGGACAAAAAGTCGGTTGACGCCCCTAGGAAATTGTACTATTAGCAGACAAAAGGAGTGCTCTTAAAACACTTTCACCCTCACAACGAACAATACAAACAACGTTCTCAGAACACCCCCATTTTGTGTAATTGCAACCATTTCGGGACACTGCAAGTGTTCTTAGAACACATTCAACTAGACAAATTACAATACAGACAGCGTCCTGAGGACACCCCCAGTTTGTGTATTTACGAACAATCAAGTACACGGCGAGTGTTCATAGCTCATTTTTACCTTCCTTGCGAACAAAAATGACACATACTCCGTCCTCTAAACACCCCACCATTTAGTTTATTTACAAAATGTCAGAACAGCCGTGTTCTCCGCGGACAAATCAAACGCACCAAAAACGTCTAGCACATAAAAAAACAAAGCATTGAACCTATCTCATACTCCCCCACCCTCCCCAAACACTCTTACACACCAACACACGGCACTAAATACAATTTTTTATCCACGTTTCACTGCACTGTAAGCGGTCGACTGCGAATACAAGATGGCGGGCGCCACAGAAAATCTGACGCGCTCCACGCCCCTCGCCGTCCAATCAGCGAACACGTCGCATGTCTGCGGACATGACGCAAGCCGACGGGCCAATCGGGGTGCTGTCCGCGGAGCGAACAGGGAAGTCCGTCCGCGAAGCGAACGCAGATATCACTAATTTTTTTGCCTTACATTTTAGTCATTTTTAAAAAAAACTACTGGACGGATTTACACCAAATTTACAAAAGCACGCTTTTGGGACCAGGCCGCCGCTCCTGCCGCAAATTTGGTGTAAATCCGTCCAGCGGTTCGGGCTGTAGCCGTGCACAAAGTTTTTTCCCATTCAGTCTATGGGAAAAAAAAAGTTTTGGGACCCCCCCTATAACTTTGCCCCCCCTGGATGAATCCTCACCAAACTTTGCAAAAAAATTCAGAGTGACCCAACTACTTTTTTTGCAAAGTTTGGTGAGGATCCGCCAGGGAGAGCGAAGTTATAAGCCGCCCAAAAAGTGCTCTTCCTATGGAAACAGCAACTTAACCATAACTACATGGCCACTACTGTGGCCATGTAATATATATATATATATATATAAACCGGAAAACCCCTGAAGTTCGGCAGTTATGGTAAGATAAGCACCCATAACTCGTGCCACCGTGCACTGCTAACACTAACACCCAGGACATCAAAGACGACATCACAAATTTTTTTTCACTGAATTCCATAGGTTTTTAGCAGCGTAACTTAACCATAACGTCCCGTTAGCAAAGTTTTTTTATTAGCATGCAAACAATATACAAAGATGGAGTGTAAAAAGCAATTTCTCAGAGATGGCTGTACACAGAATGTTGCAAACTAGGAATTTATGGTCGTTTACAGTGAAGGTCAGCTGCTTCCATTTTGTGCTCGCGTGCTGGAGAGGCCCAAGACTCGCACTATAAAGTTCTATTGTTTTTTGACCTTGACAGACAGGGATCGTGCTAAAAGACTTCTTTTGAAGGAGTGTTGCAAAAACTTAAGACACGAAAAGGATTACATTTCTGAAACAAAACCACTTTTATATATTATATCACTATGAGAAAGATCATTGGCACAGACAGAGTCGTATTTTGGGACTGCACTACGCTTAGACAATGGAAAATGCCAATATAATGTAAGTAACCCTTTAGATTATTTTATACCGGAATATAATAACAATAGCGTGGTGTTAAAGCCCAGTTAAGTTGTACTTGTTCGTTCAATGTGGCATAGTGTTTTCTACTGCGCACTATCACCGCCGAATTGGTCCCCTGTTGCTTAGAGGGCTCTGAAAAAGGCAGAGGACAGAGGGTGGGTTAATGGGAATAAGTTAACATACTCCGTTGCACTATCTTCGCTAGGAAATAGTTTCACGCCCTAATAAATAAAATTAATATTTTTAATGAAGATCGGCTGGTGAGACTAATTTATGTTTTTTAAAACAGGTACGTCCTTCCGTATTGTCAATGCCACGATTTTCAGACCCCAGGCGATGGTTTCTTTAACTGCCAGGTGCAGCTCCATGTAAGCAAATTCATGACCCTCACCATTTTATGGGACAATCGCCAAGGACCAATATGCCCTTATGGAGTACTAGCGGCTAGAAGCAACATGCCAACCATTATGGTGGTCTAATGCCTCGTTGTTGGAGCAGCCTTCCGATTATCAGTGCGACCATTTGCTTCTTTTATCATAAACCAACAGCCTGTGTACCCTAATGCCTCGTTGTTGGAGCAGCCTTCCGATTATCAGTGCAACCATTTGCTTCTTTTATCAAAAACCAACTGCCTGTGTACCACAAAGGGACAGCGCGTGGCTCAAGATGAAATTTTGCTGATCGACAGCAAAGACAAATGCAAATCGAAGAATATTCTCCAAACATTTGATGTGAAATAAATGTACTTTACCAAATGTACAATCTTGCTGTTTACTTTTAAACCACAGTTTCATATTCCGAATTGTGGCGCACTGTGTTGTAAGCTGATCTAACACCCTCTTTACCGCAAAGGAACAGCACGTGGCTCAAGATGAACTTTTGCGGATCGACAACAAAGACAAATGCAAATGGCTGAATATTCTCTAAACATTTGATGTCAAATAAATGTACTTTATGAACTGTACAATCTTGCTGTTTGCTTTTAAATCACAGTTTCATATTCCGAATTGTGGTGCGCTGTGTTGTGAGATGATGTGTGTTGTTTTCCGGGTTCTGTGTAAAGTCACGTAGGACTGGAGACGACTGAGCGCGTTTGGCTAAGCACCCTGTAACGTCACGGAGAGAGGCGGGGAATATGAATGCTTTGATAATGTCAGGCTTAGGGGCGGGACATATGATTTAGTGTCGCAAAAGGAGGTCAGCCAGGTCGATGGCGCAAGTGATAGGATTATCACATAATGTCGGCGCACAGCAGCCCGATTTATCGTTTCTTTAGTTAACAAAAAGTCGAGTAAGGCCCATAGGAAATTGTACTATCAGCGGACATAAGGAGGGTTCTTAGAACACTTTCAACCTGACAACGAACAATACGAACAGCGTTCTCAGAGCACCCCCATTTTGTTTAATTGTAAACATTTCGGGACACTGCGAGTGTTCTTAGAACACATTCAACTTGCCAGAATACAATACAGACAGTGTCCTCAGGACATCCCCATTTTGTTTATGTACGAACATTGAAGGACACCGCGAGTGTTCTTAGCTCAATTTTAGCTTGCTTGCAAACAAAACGGACACATACTCTGTCCTCAGAACACCCCACCATTTACTTTATTTACAAAATTTCAGAACAGCCGTGTTGCCCGCAGACAAATCGAACACAACAAAAGTGTCTAGCACATAAAAAAAAACACAGAACATTGAACCTATCTCATACTCCCCCACCCTCCCCAAACACTCTTACAAACCAACACACTCCACTAAATACAATTTTAATCCAAGTTTCACCGCACTGTCCGCGGTCGACGGCGAATGTAAGATGGCGGGCGCCACAGAAAATCTGACGCGCTCCACGCCCCACGCCGTCCAATTAGCAAACACGTTGCATGTCCGTGGACATCACGCAAGCCGCTCGGCCAATCGGGGCGCTGTCTGCGGAGCGAACCGGAAAGTCCATCCGCGGAGCGAACGGGGATATCACTAATTTTTTTGCCTTACATTTTGGTCATTTTAAAAAAAACTACTGGACGGATTTACACCAAATTTGCAAAAGCACGCTTTCGGGACCAAGCCCCCGCTCCTGCCTTAAATTTGGTGTAAATCCGTACAGCGGTTTGGGCTATAGGCGTGCGCAAAGTTTTTTCCCATTATGTCCATTGGAAAAAACTAAAGTTTTGGGACACCCCCCCTATAACTTTGCCCCCCCTGGACCAAACCTCTCCAAACTTTGCAGAAAAATTCAGAGTGGGCCATATACTCTTTTTTGCAACGTTTGGTGAGGATTCATCCAGAGGGAGCGAAGTTATAAGCCACCCAAAAAATGCTCTTCCTATGGAAACACCAACTTAACCATAACTACATGGACGCTACTGCGTCCATGTAATATATATATATTTATATATATATATATATATATATATATATATATATATATATATATATATATATATATATATATATATATATATCTGTGTATGGAATTTGAATGAGGAAAGAGACAGTAGTTATACTACTTAAAATGAGTTATGTAAGATACATGATAATAAAGATAGCATGTCAAATGTGCTAAAATACGACACTCAGTGTAAAAACAGTCCTTTTAATGACTACTTATCACATATGAATATACAAATGCAATGAAATGACATCAAAAGACTTTTTCTAAATGACTTATTACTCATAGTCACAGCTAGAGTTCATTGACTTTTTTCCTAGCTGCGGTATGAAACTTTGGAGATGAAGGTCACATAGATTTTCATACATATATACATAATAGATAATTCTTAGAAAGGACCATTTTGAGTAGAAACATCTTACTTGTTTGCACATTAAGACCTATAGCCTCGGGTACAGTCCAACAGACCCACAGCTACAACCTTTCCTAGTCGTTGCTGCGGTTAACCACGCCTCTGAATTTCAACACCCCATTGGGCAATACTGAAGACGCGTTTATTCATCTATGGTTAAAAAAAATATCCTTCTATCTGTAAAAAATGAAAAATTAATTAGTTAAAGAACACATACACTTTAAGGAACACAATTTAATACACACGTTTTTACGACCCTCCTATCTTGCATGCAGGGCATCACATGCACTGTATTAGGTACAACATTTGTGCATACAACAATGTTGTGCTCTTTGCACATGCTGATCATTGGGTCATGAGGAAATAAAATCCAACTTGGATAAATAACAAACATACAAAAATATAAAAAAGTATAAAAACTACCACTACTATAAACAAACAGGGATATATAAACTGGGTGAGTATAAACAAAAGGCATTAAGCTGGGTGGTGCGGGACAAAGGATGGGGAAGGATAAGTAAATTAGAGAACAAAAGACAATAGGGTGGAATAAGTAAACTTGAACGAAAAGGGATAGAAAACAATCACACAGATAGTACTATCATTTTTTAGCAGTCTTTTTCACGCCACAAAAAACAACCTCCAAGAAGACCATTGCAAATATTTCAAAATATTTCAAGAAAAAAGTACACAGAAAATCATAGGCACCTTTTGCAAAAAGACAACCTTTTGCAAAAAGACACTAAGCCGTGGACTTTCAAATGTTCCATTTCACAGCTTGGAAACATCCAGTTTTAGTGCAACACCTCCAACAGCCTCCACTTCGGCAACATTGTCAATTCCATCTGTTCCAATTGTACTGCTCCCAATGTTTCAGTTATGAGAGTAATGTGCTGCCTGCGTAACTATTGGCTTCTTTCGGAAATTGCCACACTAGCCCATTGAGAAACCACTCTCTCCAAACATTATGTACATTACCATCACTAATTCACTAACACAACAGAGGTACTATAAACATATAAAAACAGTTACCATAATCAATGAACATTCCAAAAGAGTAAATAGGGTATGTTAACTAAACATGGAAAACAAGTTGAAATGGGGTAGGTTAAGTAAACATGCAGAACATGAAAGGATGGAGTATGTTAAGTAAACTTGAAGAACATGGGAAATACTTTGTATATAGGATGAGCTTTCATTGGAGTTAACTGAACAACTTGTTTAGTGGCCAGGGCACCTCAAGTACTTTAATCCTATCCATACCTGCCAACCATAAAAACAATAACGACCCAAACAGAACTTAAATGCAAAGAATACAACTTTCTTTCAACAGATACTAAAATAAGCAGCCACAAGAAAATGCAAAAATAAAAAAATGACTAAAATGAACTTGCAAAATGCCATCAATTGTACTACCTTACAGAAAAGTCAAAACAACTAAGAGTACTACATAGCTGACAATGCATTAAAATTACAACAAATACAATTAAAAAAAATTCAACCTCACCAACATACCAAAAACTAAATGCCTGTTTATAAATGTCATTGGGCCTCATTACGACCCAGGCGGTAAGTTACCGCCTGGGTCGTACCTTTACCACCATGGCGTAAACTATGTTTACGCCATGGTGGTTGGTGGATTTACCGCCCCATTCCGAGGTTGGCGGGGCGGTAAGTCCCCAATCCCCATTTACCCTTCCCCATTCCCATTTTTGCCCCATAGGGCATAATGGGAGTGGGGAAGGCGTTAATTACGCCACCGTAAATTACGGTGGCGTAATTAACAACATGGTCCCTTAGCGCCATGGATTTTAACACCTGCTAAAAGCAGGTGTTAAATCCGCCATGGCGCTAAGGGACCTCGGAATCAGGCGGTAAGGGTCGGCGCTGTTTACGCCGCCGTAAACCCCTTACCGCCTGGGTCCTAATGAGGCCCATTGATTGACAAATCTAAATGTGTAGGTCCATGTCAGTGAAAGATAAAAATACATTAAAAAACAATTGCCACACAATCAGAGGAGATGAAAAAAATGAAAATGAACAGCATCTGATAGCAGTGGTTAATATACCGAGCACACACAACGCTGCAAACAATCCTTCCGATATGTAAATATTTATTAACACTTAATTTCACGTCAGCCACACCCTTGCCATGTGCACATTGTCAGTTCTGGAATAAAATAAAAAACATTGCAGAATATGGTGTCTTTTATACTTTCAAAAATGAATACCACAAAAAGAGGACTACATACAAAAAAAAACTACTAAAATGAGTGACACATTTTCATCACAACCTATCACAGACAACTACACAAATGAAAACAACCAATCACAAACAATCAAACTAACTGAAATCGTTTGAATCCCTGGCCAACATATCTCGTAGCCGCAGCTACCACATTTCCACAAACACAGGACATGCCATTTTTCAAAATATAGATGTGGCTGCAGAGGGTGCCACCTTTACTCACGGGTAGCAGTGCCACACACTGAACGGGTTCTGCATAGTGTGAGAAACCTGAAGATGTCTCACCTGCTAGTCCCTTGGGATCTGTCATCTAGGTGGCCAGGACAGGGCCATCGCTTTTGGATCCAGTTCCTGGGTGTGAACCAATGTGAGAGGATCACCTGGATGAGGGGTCTTCAAGAGTGTAAGTGGGGCACCGGATGGTGGGATGCAGTATCCCCTTACCTGTACCACCTTTCCCCCATCCTACCAGGTAGGATACCTAGGAACAACCCCTATACCTCCCCTTTCCTGACATAAACACTTTCTCACTGACAGCTCACCATGGGCGACAACAGACTAACACCAGAGTCATATACCTGACATTTCCCAATACAATGGTCAGGCAAGGCCAGGCAATTACTGATCATTACACACACCTGACTTCCATCACACTTCCCCACATGGATAAAAGGAGGAGCATGAAAGCACACACGGAGAAAGAAAAAGCCCACAAGGAAACAGCAGTTCTAAGATGGTAGTTTAATACAAGGAGAAAGACGGCAAGACCAGAAAGGGTTGCAAGGAGGGAAGTTCCCTTGACCTTTAAAGACAGATACTTTTGAGAACCTTGGAAATTAAGAAGCCTAAGACCAGGAACTAAAGCTGAACAAACCTACACTGTGCATCAAAGGTACCAGGGGCTTTCCCACATTTATAACCAAGGCAGGGAGGAACGATTGTCTCACCCTCTAGTCCCCGGGGATCTGTCATCCAGGTGCCCAGGACACGGCCATCGCTTTTGGATCCAGTTCCTGGGGGTGGACCAGTGTGGGAGCATCACCTGGATGAGGGGTCTTCAGGGAATGGAAGTGGAGCACTGGATGGTGAGACACAGTATCCCATTCCCTGTAACACCTTTTCCCCATCCTACCAGGTAGGATACCTATGAACACAACCCCGCCTTTTTCCCAACACAAACACTTTCTCATGGACATTTCACTGTGAGCGACAAAGCTCTAACACCAGAGCCGTATACCTGACATGTCCCAATACAATGGGCAGGCAAGGCCAGGAAATTACTGATCATTACACAGACCTGAATTCCAACACACTTCCCCACACGGATAAAAGTCAGAGCACAAAAGCACACTCTGAGGGAGGAAAAGCACACGAGGAAACAGAAGTTCCAGGATGGCAGTATAATACAAGGAGAAAGGCGGCAAGACCATAAAGGGCTGCAAGGAGGGAAGTACTGTGTCGATAACCAACTGGGGAGAAATGATTGCTGCCATGGTACTGTCCGTGGTTCCTACAACAAAGCAGAACCAGTAAAGACAGCACAGCTGGTGAGTCGGAGAGACTGATATCAAACCAGCCTGTGTTTGAACCAAGATTGCAGGGGGCAACATTGTAGGAAGAAATCCAAATAGGTCAGTGTGTGAACGCATGTCATGAGCGACGCAAACATAATTAAAAACCAAAGGAGTGAATGAACTTCGGGGAGACCAAGCAAGATACCATACAGAGTGGTCTGGCATCATGTGCGTGCTCATTTGAAGGTCTCGGTTAGCTATACAACTGAATGCCAACTGTATTGTAAACGGAAGTTTGTATGGAAGTGGTCCTGTAACGGGTCAAGCTATACCCTATGCACATTTGAAAGTCTTCAATAAATCACGGTGAACTACCATTGGTCCGAGCCCAGCTGAGGGTGACTAATTGGAAAAGGGGACAGATCTGAGCCCGGCTGAGGGCGATCTGGGATGAACCGTGAGTCACCAGAGAAAGCGAATATTCTTGGAACTTTGTAAAAAGTAGGCTATGAGCCCGGCTGAGGGGGATTGGCAGTAACAACCGTAAAATAATAAGGGTCTGAGCCCAGCTGAGGGGGATCCACAGTGAAGCACCCAAGTTGAATACGTGTAAGAAGAACAGAACAGTGTATCATATTTTTTGTACATCAGGCCATCTAAATCCAAAGAGACTTTGATGTGAAAAGAGACCTGGGCACAGAAGGGCCTGTTGCTGGAAATAGAACTGTACCCTTGTGCCAAAGAAGCCAGAGTGTGTGCTTTGCTCGAGTGAACCATCTTGCCCCATGCTGAAAATGTGGGGAAGGGAGGCCAATGGCCCGAACATCATGACATATAATTTTGTGAACACTGTTTTCTTTTTCATGAACATTAATCCAAGGCCCTCAGACTAACCTTGCCGCCTCAGGTAACACCAGTCAGATTAAAGCAAAGCCTAGCAACGCTGGCCTGATCAAGGCCGCCGTGATCAACGCACGGTCCCTAGTAGCCCACGCCCTGGACATTGCAGATCTCATCAAGACTCGGGAGCTTGACTTCATCGCCATCTCGAAGACTTGGCTGCACCCCGCCTCCGGCCCAGCACTCTCACTGGCTATCCCACCAAATTATGCCATTACCAGATGCGACCGTACCGTCAGAGGTGGAGGAATCGCATTCATCTACAAAAATTCACTAGGTCTTAGAATTCTACTGAGTACTAAGTTGGAAACTGCAGAGTTACTCTCGGTCAAACTCACACTATTAGCCAACCAAACGGCCACTATCCATTTAATTTACAGACCACCTGGTCCCCCTACCTCATTCGTGGATGACATCACCACTCTAGTACTTGACAAAGCGAAAACAAACTCTCAAATTATTATCCTTGGCGACCTTAATTTAGGTTACCAAGACCCTAATGACCCGGCGGCATGTGATCTTGCCAACTCCTTAACAGATTTAGGTTTCTCTCACCATATACAAGTACCTACCCACAATAAAGGGCGAGCCTTAGACTGGCGTAGTGACACCAACTGCAACATCCGCCTACTTTCCAGCGTTCCTTGCGTTTGGTCAGATCACCACATCATCACCTTCAGCATTGAAGCAGCCTTACTACCAGCGCCCCCCCGTCGCACCAGCCACCCTCACCAGAAACAAAAAGAACATAACCTCAGAAAAACTACCCCCTTTTATCCTCCCCACTCTCAATACTGCCACTGACTCCTGCTCGGAGCCTACTATCTTAGCCAACATCTACAACGAGTCAGTTCTCACAGCCATAAACTCCATTGCCCCACTCAAACTTAGAAGACCTAAACAACACGCGCACCTCAACTTGTGGTTCACACCCCAGCTCAGAGTAATGCAGAGTCATGTTGGAAAAGTCACCATTCTGACACACACAAGTACAGCCTCCTTTTAGCCACCCTTAACTACAAAGAAGCTCTTCTCCAGGCCAAAAAAGACTCATACAATAACCGTATTGCATCTGCACAATCAAACTCTAAGGAATTATTCAAAATTCTCAAGGAACTTGAGTCACCTGTAGCCCCCCTTGACTCCTGTCCCAAAGATAGAAACTGGTGCACTAACATCCAGACAGAACTACTGGGTAAAATTGCCACCCTTCAAACCAAAATCAGAAATAAACAAAAGTCACTACAGTTGGACCAACCACTGTTCACATTCACAACTAGCCCCCAACACCATGCCAACCCATCCATTAAACCATTCACCTTCTCCCCTCTTACCATCCCTGAAGTAGAAGGAATTATAAACAACCTCAAACCATCCAACTGCCAAGGTGACCCTTGCCCAGCTCCTATCATTAAGGAAGCTTCCCACCACCTTGCCCCGTTCATCACGTCTTTCATAAATGCCTCTTTCAAAACGGGCATAGTCCCTGACAACCTCAAGGATGCGTGGGTAATCCCACTACTCAAAAAACCATCCCTTGACCCTAACATCCCAACTACCTTCAGACCCATCACCACAGTCCCGTTCCTGCTTAAGATTCTTGATCGCGCAGCTTACCTGCAGATCCAAGACTACCTTGAGTCTAACAAACTCCTGGGGCTAAGACAATCAGGCTTCCTCCCCAAACACGGCACCGAATCAGCCCTGTTTGACCTGAAAACTCATATGGAGAACTAAAGGACAACAGGAAACTTGCTCTACTCCTTCTTCTCGACCTCTCTGCGGCATTCGATTTGGTCAACCACCAAATACTTTGCCAACATCTCAAATCTGCTGCCCACTTTTCTGACTCTGCTAATGCCTGGATCCACTCGTTCCTCAGCAATAGATCTATGCGGGTATTCTCACCTTCAGCATCGGCAGACCCCTCTCCCATTCGCTGTGGCGTCCCTCAAGGCTCTTGTTTATCACCTACACTGTATAATGTATTCACCAAGCTCCTTCTCGATGTGCTTGACTATCTGGGTGTATCTTACACTAACTACGCGGATGACACCCAGATACTCATTCCCATTACTGGTGACTACATAGCCGATACCAAATCCTTGAACAATGTCTACCTGGTCATTCAAGCATGGATGGCTCAACATGGACTTTGCCTCAACAACGATAAGACGGAGCTCTTACTACTTGGATCCACCTATCGTCTTAACAAACTTAACCAAGCCTACAAGTCCTTCACGATTGACGGCAACGTCATCAAAATCTCCAAAGACACCACAACATGAGGCGTTTATCTAGACTCCGCCCTCTCCCTGAACAGACAAACAAATGCTGTTAGGTCGGCTTCCGCCTATACATGCAAACTCATCACCACCTGCAGACCATTTCTGAACACTCACAACTGCACTACACTGGCCAGAACTCTCATCATGTCCAAAATAGATTACTGCAGTGCCCCTCTACCTAGGGACTAGTCAGGCTAACCTCAATAAACTTCAAACTATTCAAAATAATACCATAAGGGCAGCTCTCAACATCCTCAGACGGTCCCATATCTCTACATTTAGATCTGAACTATGCTGGCTCCCGGTAAAACACAGAATTGCCCTGAAAACGCTAGCCTTGACCCACAAATGCCTGAACAACGATTCCCCACCTTACCTCACATTGCGTCTTGCGCTTCACTCCTCTTCCCGTCCCACCTGAGCAGCCCAAACTCACAGCCTTATCCTGCCTAGATTCAAACTCCAAAAAGCGGTTGGCGTAAGTTTCCCTGTCCTAGCTTCCAAACTATGGAATACTCTCCCAACCTACATAAGAACTGAACCTTCGTTCCTAATGTTCAAGACCAACGGCAAAGCTTGGCTGTTCACCCAGAAAGCATAAGGTTCCCCTCGTCTAGTCTGTCCCCTACCTGTAATATATCTTATCCGTGTATATATGCCTCACTGTATCGCTCATAAATTGTATTCTGAATTGATGTATTACCTGAAAATCTTGCCATTTGTATATACTCTGTTGTAACCTGTACTTAAGATTATGTGCCCGGTTGCCCATGGGCCTGGTGTGCTTTACAAATAAACAAACAAACACTATTTGTAAATTATTTGTAGGGATTGGCAATAGTTTTTTTTTTTTAGTATAGGCCCTTTTATTTTGACAAGACTCCACTAGGGCTGCATTATTATTATTTGATGGTTTTAGCTTGCTCCCATCTATAGGTTGTGTCTCTCTTACTGTTAATACCATGCTTTTCTTACAATGGCCACAGGTAAATACTTCAGTCGTTGTTGTTGCTGGATGCGATCCTCAATACACTAATCACTGCCCTTTTTGTATAGCCGTGGCTATCAAAATTCTTTTTTTTTAAATGTTGACTATACATGACAACAGAGACAGTAGTGATACAATGCTACTTAAAAGGTTACAATACAATAAATAACTGCTCATGGAGCTATTTAAAGTTGATGATAATAAAGCATAAACAGTAGTTAGGATATAGAATATTGGGGTTATGTAGGGTGGATGAAGTTTATAAACAGGTAAATTATAGGTTTGACACAAACAATCAGAGTATAGTGCATAGCAGGTTCTACAATCAGAAGGACAAAACTTCACACTATGATATCTTTTATACTTTCCAAAATCAAAATCACAAAAGAGGAATAGGGATATGTTTACTAACCAAAATACAAAAATGGCCGACACATTTTGAGTGTAACCTGTCACAGACAAACACAGAATTACAACAGTAACATCAACAAATTACAAACACCGAAACATATACATCATACATACCCTACTCATAGACATTACTAGAAATTCATACTAGGAATACTTTTCCTGGAAACAGAGAAAGACTGCAGATAGCATGGCTGCTTTGAAAACTGGGTGGCTGATCAAAGACAGTTGGCTATTTTGGTTACTAGCTTTTTGTGAGAAACTAAATATTAACATGGAACTTGGTTAGAGAGTTTTTTCAATAAAATGGTTTGGATTGCGGGGAATGCATTGGTTCCAGGTTTTTCCAAAATGGTTCCGTCTGAAAGGTACAAGGCACCCAGACAACATACTAATTAATTGTGGAGCCCATGATTTGGGAACTGTACAAGGTGTGACCCTTACTTTAATGATGATACAAGACTTGGAAAAATAAATTGAACTTTTTCCTCACACCGTCTTGATCTTTTTCAATCTGACTCATAGCCAAAAATGGAGATGGACCACCAAATCTAAAGGTAAAATTAAATAATCACAGAGAAATGTTAATAAAGTAGTTTCAGCATGCATGAGAGACCACAAACAGTTATGGATTTCCAACAAAAACGTTCAGTTCTACTTGTCCACTTTCTATAGACATGATGGAGTACACCTAACCGATGAAGGAAATGCTATGTTGCTTCATAACATCAAAACAGTTTTCCAAATGTGCTTAAATACTACATACAGCGTACCCCAAAACAGTGCTTTTATTACATGCAAATACAATAAAATTCTACCCAACATTTTTTTTTTATATTACCACGTTTAGAGTTCATTGTCTTTTTTTTAATAACCGCGGCTACACATTTTAAGTTAAAGGGTGGGGGGCTCACTTTGAATTTTATAATACAATAGAAGTTAAAAGATCAATACAGTAAAAGAAAGCTCATGTAGTTATGTAAGATAGATGAAGAATAAAGCAGAGTATAATACATGACAGTAAACTTGGTGGGGATACATTTAATAGGTACAATCACACAAGATATAATAGCATGGGTGAGAATACACAGGCTAAAATACAGTGTATGGGGCATCTAAAACTAGAGTAGGGTGGATCCTTTTTGTAATGATATTTTAAAACAATGTTCTTCTTTTGTTCTCCACAGTCCCACATGTAAGAAAGTCTGAAAACACACAGCCAAAATAGATAAGACTCCCCAGTATCTGCTGTGTCAATGACTATGGCCTATGGCCAAGAGCTGTGGGTTTTCACCCCGACGTCACTATACCTATAAAAATAACTTTTAAAAGGAAATAAAACACAAACACTCCACAATCTATAGCTGCGAGCACAGAACCACTCATACCCGCGGATTTATGTAGTCCTATATAATCTAGAATGTAGCCGCGATTATCGGAACAACGGGCAGAAATAAAATGCTTTCCTGCCCACCAAACCTTCAACAAGTGCCACCCTCATCTGTGCTAGCTCCCACAACTCCCCAGATGGCCTCCTCACCTCCCCTGCCTTCTCCCTTCCCCCCACAACACACGCTGTTTCTGAGAATCAGTTTGCTTTGAGATGTTGGCTATTCGAAGCTATAGGCTCATTTATAGACAGCTTTGTGCTGCAAGCTCAGTCCCTCTACGTCCTATAACTCCCAAATTTAACTTGGTGTCCTCCAGCAACCTTCCCACCTCTAGATTAAAGTCATTTGCCATTATTCTAACCTGTAAATAGCTTTTTAACTACTTTTCTTTTCCCAATCTCCTCAGCTATAACAGCAGTTATCTCTTCCTTTTAAAAGAACACCCAGTTTTGGGTAAATTTCTGAGATATAGCTACCTATATTTGAGAAGGGGCACCCCATTCTCTGTCATATATTTAAATAACTACTGCATGGAATAACCCCAAACCATGCATTGATCGCGAGTCAAAACTTTGTGACCAAGTTGTTTCAGACCTGATTCAAATCCGTGCAGCAGTTTGGGTTGTGTGCTTTGACAAAACATGACCTTGATTGTCTATGGGAAAAATGAAAGGGAAGTAGGCCATAGTTTTGGCAAAAAACCTTTTTTGTCTTCTTAATAACTTTTCTATTTTTTAACAAATCTTTACAAAACTTTGTAGTCTGAGGGGGCCATGAGTCTTTAATCACTTTCGAGATTTTGGCCAAATCTGTTATTCGAATAAAAAATTATTAATGATAGAATTTTGAGGGCTTGCTATGGGAGTCTGACGTGCCTTAACTATAGGGTGGCGACTGCCGCCCGATAATGTTATGTTTATTTGTAAAATACAAGTTTTTATCATATAGTGACTTTTTAGGTAAGAAATGTAAAATGAAAACTCTGGTGGGTGGATTCATCACTCCCATCATTTTAACTACAGAACTAACACCTCCTAATTGTAATATTTTGGAGGTGTGGCTTTGAGGTTACAGATTGGTTGCAAAAGCCAGAGAGGGGAGAACTGCCTAAAAGTCATCTGGGTGAATACTGAAAGAGGATTCCCAAATGCAACCTTGCCAGGACAGCTGCCTGACGTAATCTGGTTGCAACTAGTGAAAAATGCTGCAGATTTAACATTGCCTGGGAGACAGCAATTGGGAAAGACTAAAGAGGCTGGGATATTTGCAAGGAGAGCAAAAAAGAGGGATGAATGCTGTGTGACTAAAGTATCTGACCAGATCCCTGTGCTTCCCCAAGAAAGGGTCCTGAAATGCTGATGTCTTCCCTGAGCGCCAAACCCAGAAATTCAATGCAAGTGGTTTGTTCAACAGAACCAAGTGAGGGGATTTATTTGATTTAATACCTTCCCTTAGCCAATGGGTGGGGGTATGGAAGAAGACCAATAGCATATTTTGATAAATAATAATTCAATTAATTCCCCTATAATTAAATAACATCGGGTGGTTTTGTTAACATTCAAAATTAACAAATCTCACCCCGAGTGTGAATAAAAATGAGTATGTTCATGTAATCATGTACACCAATTTTCCTTGTCAACCACAGAATTCCCTGAAGGGAGGGTGTGCCCTTGTCTAAAAACGAAATTCTGTCACCATTCCACAGGCCTGGCTTTTAACGAGAGGTGTGCTGGATGTAACTGAAGGTCTGGTTGTTGGTGCTGGGCAGAGAAATGCTTTGCTACATGAATCAAAGAGTAGTTTCTAATTGAAAAATTAACACTCTCGCCTGAGAGTGAGAAAGTGACCCTGATAGAAGAGAGAGTTTGTATTGCTTCAGGGTGAACAATGAAGAAGGGTTTTATCAATCCAAAATATTACCAAACGTCTGTGATGGTTTCAAAACTGTTAGGTTAGTATTTTCAAGTGTGCAGGGAAATTAAACAGACAAAGCGCTGCATGTGTGAAATTGCTTTTGAAAATAGAAAAGGGTTGCAATTGGTTTAAATCTAAACCTTATCAAGGAATGCTAATGCTCATGACCGTGTAATGTTCCACGTTTTTTTTTATTTTGACATTCGGGGTTTTTTGTGGGACAGGAGGGTTGACCTGTTTATTTGGCCTGTGTTCCATGTACTTGAGACCCAAAAGTGAAATCACCAAAAGTGAGGTTTTGTATTGAAGCTTTATTTTGTGCCACAGAGAAGGTGGTGTGTGTAATCATTTGGTGCAAAAATTCATATACTATTTAATACATATATTCTTTCTGTATCCCGGCCTGGTTCTTGGCTTATTGATAGCATAGTGGAAGGGATGCACTTGGCTCCACATGAATCATAGGCAAGGCTAGACTGAGTCAGACAAATGATATATTGTGTGGCACTTTAATTGGAGTGGGAATGAACTCCCTGTGTTAAGGATAGTCTCTCAAAATATTGTTACAAGTTGTCCCTAGGGCCCCCACTAGAACTCTGCTCTTTCTGAAATTCCCATTGATAACTCTCTGTGGGAGTTTTTCTCCACCACTGTCTACCTGGCAACCACTGCTGTAAGAGCCCTGTGTCTTCCGCTCCTCTGTGCTCCCCCACTCTCACCCTGACTAGTTGCTGCACAATGTCGACTGACCAAGATACCTGCCAACTCCAGGGTGCCTCAGGACAGCTCTTCATATGCACCTTGCCCAAAACTCACCCATTGCGAGAAATAACCAAAGGGCAGCCACTACCGAGGTACCATCATGAACACAATGAATGGATGATTAAATTTGTCCACCGGCTCCTCCACTAACATTCCCAGCCTCTATGCTACAATAATGTATATTCCTACAAACTAAGCCACGCACAAACTTCAATTGAATATCATTCCCAAAAGACATCAAACAACAGAACTCTACACCTTTACAAACAACTTGCATATCTCAGCTCTGCTAGCACCATGAGCATGCAAGTCTCTCCAGGACAGAAAGGCCTCTGTGATCCTGTCCCAGAACACCTAGAAACAGACCTGTCTGCAGAGCTCAGAGTACTTTAAATATGCGTGCATCAAGCCAACTGCAAAGCCATCTTGCATTTTCCCTCCATCCCCACTGACTTAGTTTACCCGCCCCTCTATCCATTCCACCAGAGTGCCTGGGGAGCATGTAAATGGCAGCAATGTGTGATATAAAATTCCAGTAACATAACATACCATTGTAGCTTATGTTTTAGTCTAATAGTAGTTATATATATATATATGTTATTACACTAGGCACATAAAAATAGGTAAAAATGAAAGTATATGCATGTAAAGCTGAATTTAACTACAAATTGAAAAAGGATTGAAGGGGAGGTTGAATTTGATAAATGTGTAATAAACATTGTGTTTTGCATTTCTCCTGAGGTGCCCTGGTCAGGACTGTTCTATACACATTTCAACACCCTCTTTGCTCTTGCCTTCGACCCAGCCTGACCAAAAAACACCCCTCCTGATTTTTGTCATAGTGTCTGCCTCTGGATGCAAGGCCTGTAGCAGACCAAATACTCTACAAAGCACATTGGTGTTGTAGCCACAGGCGGTCATAATCCTCCCTGATGGGTGTACAAGGGCTGCCAAATGGGAAATGTGGGATCTACGAGGCCCAACATAGGACTTCAGCAGAAGGCAACAAGTGGAGCGAGGGCAGCAATGGCTTTAACTATGGCCGTAGTGAAAGCCGTAGATACACTGATGATATTGCACCAGAAGTTGTGAAGCACAATAGTAATATAAATACAAAATTGAACAACTAAGTAAAATAGCCGGACCTAGCTAAAACAGGTGAACGCAAGATAAGAAAATAAAACAGGGTTTAGGATTTAGAGGCAAAGCACAATTTGCAAGGCAGTGCAAAACAACCATCATAATCATGTCCCCAAATGGGTGCAACCCCAAATCCAACCCATACACCAGCTGCCATCTCAATACATCATTATCTCCGCCCCCTCTCCGCCCCCTGCAACTCATTCAAAACAGGACTGCGAGACTTGTCCTTGGCCTCAAGCTTAGGGATCATATCTCTCCGGGACTGAAATCTCTGCACTGGCTGCGAGGATTAAGTACAAAACCCTCTGCATTGACCACAAGGCCTTCTAGGGCCTGGGGCCTCAATACCTTCAACTTTCTCTTCCTAAATATCTTCCTTCTCTAGCTCTTCACTCATCCTTCTCCAGCTCCCTCAGGGTCAGTCGCTTCTCCAAGCAATGAGTTGGTGGTAGATCTCTTTCTTCGGCTGGGGCCTCCCTCTGGAACAGCCTCCCTGCCTCTCTGAAAATTGAGGAGAACCATCTCTGGTTCTGGAAGCAACTCAAGACCTTCCTCTTTGCTTCTGCTTTCTCTCCTCCTCTTCCCTGCTGAACCCCTGGCTGAAACTGGACTGGTCACCTGGCTACCCTCTGTTCTCAGGCCCAGGTCCCCTCCCCGCCAGCTGCACACCTGCACTGCCCCCCTGGCACCCATTGCACTTGGGGCTGTTTCTGTATCCCTACAGCCCCCTACCAGCACTTGACAACTGAAGTCTGCACTTACCCTTACACCTGCAACCAGCTGGCTGCACTTCTTCTTATTGTTTTTATTCATTGTTTATTTACTGTTATCCTATGTATTGCACTTCCCCTCCCCCTTCTTCCTTGTCCTTTCCCCTTCCCCCCCTACCCTGCACTTACGCAATCTTAATGTCACCTGGCATGGTAAGATCGTTGTCTCCGTCTTCCCTCTGTTCTCCTCCCTTGCCTCTTCGCACCTTGAAACACTTGTGTATAGGCACGTTAGAAATGCCATATCATATCATATCATATATTTTCTCCCCCCACTTTCCGTATTTGGAGGTACTAGCATAAGCTATCTTGGAGGCTGGGGTATACTGCTGTGTGCCGATAAATGGCTGCCAAGTCATCACTACTTGAAGCCTCCTCAATGCGTTCATTCTCACTCCTTGACAATATTGTCAAACTGGCTAAGTGGCAGACTGTGGGGAGAAACAGGTAGGTGAGGTCTGCAGTGAGGAGTGTGTGGAATGTAATGAAGAATGAGTTATGAACGGCAGCTCTCAAAGTATCTCACCTAGGGCCACCTTAAGGAAGGAATGAGGGGCGGGGGGTCGTGCTCACACTGTGGCCTATTTTCCATGTCCAGTTCTCGGGCTGAAAGGAACAATCACCTCTACAATCAGCAGAACAGCAAAGCAACATCTTTAGTTTACTGCTCAACTAATGAGTGTGGCTTTATCCATTTAGGCATTGGTGAAAAGGGGTTTATTCAGAGGCTCCCAATTACAGCCATGGGCAGTGGAAACCCCATGATTTCTTAGCTTGTATTAGGTGCTAAGCTTGAAGCTAGATTAGTGCTATAGTCCAGAGTCAGCATGGCAGCACCTGGGGTTGGTATGTGACAGGTTGTGGGCATGGGCGCCGAGGCTCCATATACATATATTCATTTTCTTATACAATCCAACATAATTTGTAACAGGAAATTAATCTTTAGAGCAGTACAATGATTGATAACGTCCAGGAATGGGAACCTCGTTTATTATTGGGGTAAGTAAACCCCCAATATTTTATATGGTGGGTGGTCCCCGTTTCTGCAAATGTGACGTGGATGACATTAGCAAGAGTAAGGATTTTAGGATTTTCCTCGGGGTCAAGCTAAAACAATAATTCCTAAAGTCATTAGGTCAGTCTTGTTGTTAGTTTAAGTGCTGTGCAGTGTCTAATTTGGGATGTTTGTGGACGGCGTGGTTTGGGAAATATGTGTGTGCCATTGCGTGAGTTTGTGTGTGTATTATTTGTACATGTGTGGCTGTCTGGGTGGATTTATCTATGGTTAAAAGGGGGTGTGCACGTTACTGTGTAGGATTTATTCCATATGCTTAGGTAGCACCATCACATGACCAGGTGCGATATGCTTGTGTCCTACAGGACCTTGCGCCATATATTGCCACCATAGAGCCAGATACTTTGCTCTAACCATTTAAAGGGTATTGACCTCATGTACCAGATGTTAGCTTCATATGAACAGGCCATGCCATGAAATAGCCTACTACACCTGCCCTACGTCAGGTATTGGTTTGGTTTGCCCTGGTACTCCCTATATGCCATGTTTGCCACATCATGCCAAGTGCATCATGTGCTATATACTACCACAGTGGTCTGCGACCTATAGCTCCCCAGATGTTTATCACTACAACTACCATCAGCCCTCACAAGCATATCTAGGTGAGGGGTCATGGGAGTCAAAGTCCCCCCATAACCTGTATGTCTCACTGGTGCTACCCATGCCAGTTATTTCCCTCATATGACATACTATGGCCAAACATTCACTGTATAATCTCACATAGTCCTGTTAAATGCCATTTAATGTCATGATGCAGGTACACGCCGACCCACCAACATACAAACACTCACCTGCACATAGAAGCAGACACCTGCACATTTCCCACATATACACTGTCAACCACTGTCAAATAAGGTTGTGCACATGCATGTAGGCACTCACATGTACATGCATACCTACCTACACATGCACTCACACACATACAGAAACACATGCTCACACATGCGTACATAACCATGTACACTCGTCCATACAGTCTGACAAATAGGTGACACATGTTAAGGGAATTAAATGTTACATACACTGGATGGCAGGGGCAGACTTGCCCATGGGGAACTCTGGAGATGTCCCTGTAGGCCTCTGCCCCCTGGGCCTCTTTTGTGTGGTATTTCACATTTTCCCATATGGAACTGGTAATGGGTCGCTTTGTACATTATTTCCAGTGCCTCTTTTGGTTCCCAGTCCACCCCTGTGGAAGGGGCACTGGGACCTGCGCTGAGGCACAGAGAGGGCTAAGCAGTCCACATGGACTAGTCTACTTGGGCAACACACCAGTTACAGGCTCCGCACTGGGGTTTCTGGGGAGGATTGCTAAGCCTGCAAACACAAGCTAATCCATGCGTCTCTGCAGTCACCTGTCGCTGGCTCTTTGTTCCCTCCCGAGGCGAGGCTCACTAGGATAGTGTGCATTAACACATAGACACTCACACACGCACCTTAGTACATACGGCTCTGCATCGCATGGGCTCTTATCCTTGAGACCACCACAGAAATTCCACGTGGCACCGTCAACTCATCAATAGGACATGTATGTGCACAATTTCACCAAAACAAGACCCGGCGCACTTCATGTTTGCCCATCTGCACAAAGAAGAAAGGCCTTCACGGCTAAACATCCCAGGACTACACATGGCTTTTTCTTCGACTGTAGCTGGACTGGCTTTGAAACCTCAAAGTATAAACACATCACAAAGCACCAGAAGAACATCACTGGGACACGCACTACACTTGACTACAAGAGCGAGACGTTATCAATCCCAGTGGGCCAGCATGCCCCTACTCGCCCCTCCCACAATATCCCTGCGGGTAGGATCAGTGCCTCCCATTGGGCCTTCTTTCCTGTCCCAGAGAGTAGTTTATGCACCTGGAGCTGGAGAAATATGACTATAATAAGAAAAGTGCAAGCAATGCACAAAAGGATCACGTGATTTTAAGAGACACGCCAGTCATGTCATATGGAATACTAGGACATATTTAGTGGGGAAATCAAAAAATGCTTTATTTTTCCTACCTCCACAAAATCATCATGTATCCGTGCTTTTTTGTTTTCTGTGCTGTGCTCGAAAATGCATATATCATGGCTGCCAATTCGTGAACTGACCTTATTCAAAACTCTTTCTATCACGCACAGATGCCTCTCCAACTCTGTCCCTCTGTACCTCACACAAAAAAATCACGAAAGTCCACTCTACCAGACCCATCAGATCGGCCTACGCACACCGTCTTGTCCAGCCAAAATTAATTTAAAAGAGCCAAAGCCAGTGGCACAAGCTTCCCTACCATGACAGCCAAACATTGGAACATACTTCCGCCCTCCTTACAAGCAGAACAATCCTACTGGTACTCCGGAAAGCCTTAAAATCGTGGCTATTTTTGTAACTGATGTAACTTGAACGCACGGGACCTTCCCCACTAACCTGAACTAATGTTAAGTCTGCGCTAGAATTTCGCGTCTCTGGGGCCAACATTTTGAAGTGGGCTGTGGCCCATGGTCCCCATGTCATGTTATGTCATATGTCACTTTTGTAGCACCTACTGCCATTGTTATGGTCTTGAAGTGCTGTGCAGTCGAACGTCCTTTCAGAAGACTGTAGTCAGAGAAGTAAGATGTGGAGAAAGGATTTCTAAAATGCGTGTGTGCATTTTAACCATCACAAAGGTGAGTAGGGAGTGGCTGGGTCCCTAGTACCAACCCATAGTTATGTGAGAAGGTGGGTGCTGTGACGAACTGCCAGGGGAGTGGGTTGGTCAAGAGGGTCCGATTATGTGAACAGCTGGTCCGAATTGTGCGAGGGTCTCTGCTGTATTCTTTTGGATGCGGCGATGCATGTCTTGGGTGGTTGTAATCGAGTAGTATTTATTGATATGTTTGCAGGAAATGCAAAAATGCAAACATAAAGCACTGTGGGAAGAAAAGAAATATAGTGGAACAAACAACAGCAAGATTCAACAATGCCAACCCAACCAGAAGCAGTGTGGAAAGAAAAGAAATGTAGTGGACCAAGACCACAATGTGACAATAAAATGCAGCAGCTGACCAATGGTGCAATCTCCCACCTGGTTGCAGCTGCAGATGGCAAGAGTGAGGCCTGGTGAGGATGGGGCACCAAGGCAAACAGGCAAACAGGGATGGAAGGTGCCCAATGAAGGCACCCCTCACCCCCAGCTGGCAGCCCAGGCAAGGCTGGCCTGGGTGAGAGCTTAATGTACACCTCCAACTCCCTCAGGGTCAGTCGTTTCTCCAAGCAATGAGTTGTTGGTAGATCTCTTTCTTCAACTGGGGCCTCCCTCTGAAACAGCCTCCCTGCCTTTCTGAAACTTGAGGAGATCCATCTCTGGTCCCAGAAGCATCTAAAGACCTTCCACTTTGCTTCTGCCTTCTCTCTTCCTCTCCCCTGCTGATTTCCTGTCTGATACTGCACTGGTCACCTGGCTACCCTCTGATTTCAGGCCCAGTCCCTTGCCCGCCCAGTTGCACAACTACAGTGCCTTGCGGCAACCCTTGCACATGGGTATGTATCTGCAACCCTACAATCTCCCTACATGCACTTTTGGAACCCTGCTGTCTGCACTTACCCTTGCACCTGCCACCTGCACTTCTTGTTATTGTTTTGATCCCATGTACAGCACTGCCCCCTCCCCTTTTGCCTGCCACGTTTCCCCTCTCTGTGCCCTGCACTTGCGCAATCTCAATGTCACTTGGCCTAGTAAGCTTGTTGTCTCTGTCCTCCCTCTGTTCCCCTGCCCTTGCCTCCTCGCACCTTGAAACATTTGTGTTTATGCGCGTTACAAATGCCATATCATATTATATCATATCATGGTGTTCCGGGTCTCGTGACCTAGAACACCAATCACAATTGGCAAGTGCGGGCAGTGGGAGGGAGGTGGGGGTGGATCTCTGTGCAGGGGAGCACTGGAGGCCATTGTGGAATGGACAAAGGTCCACAAATGCCTACATTACCTGGAAAGGGCTGCTATGCCCTGAGATGGGTCCTGGATGTAGCTGTGCTGGAAAAGGCTGGGATTTTGCATGCCGTCACCAAGTCTTTTTGCTATTCCGTGTCTTTCGACCTGGAACACCAACCAGAATCAGCGAGGGCAGGCAGTGGGAGAGGGGGCGGGCTGGGTTTCCGTGCAGGGGAACGCTGTGGGAACGCTGTAGGTGCTTGTGAAATGGACAAAGGTCCAGAAATGCATGGATTACCTGTCAAGGGCTGCTAGGCCCTGAGATGGGTCTTGCAGGCTGCCAGGCAGAAAAGGGCTGTTCCTCCAATCCTCAGGCTCCTTCCTTTCTCTTATGACAATGTCACACCTCACATATGTCAAACACAGAATTAAAGTAATTATCACATTTACATGTACACGGCAGTCAGTTTCACGAAGTCTCTTATGTGTTGTGCACTGATTGGATGACTAGAGGCGAATTCATGGCACATTCCATAAGAACAGATGTCTCATTACACAGTAAACAGTGTACACAAAACAAACTGTGCAGAATGCTACATTCCCCTTGGACACAAACCATCATTCTTCATGGGTGATTCAACTTTAAATCAATCGCTTTTATGAAAAGCATAGTGTCACTATGTGCCAAATTTGCTCTGCGAAATGCAGCAGAGCTTGAGGGCAAAACATATTGGTAAGGACTATATATGTATGAAAGAAAAGTGTATGTAATGTCTACTATACTAGGGCATACATAAATAGAAGCCACATGAATAGATGAACAAATAAATAAATAAATAAATAAATAGGTGAATTAAGGGACACGATTTTATGTACTAAGACGTGCCAGGGCACTCAATATTTTATTTTGGTACTGAGATTGTTGGTGGCTGTCCCATGGATGCATTTGAGGGAAGCATGAATGAGTGGATGCATATCAAATACGCTTTCTGTGTGAACAGCAAATCACAAAGCAATAGGGCATGGCCGTCATTCCTCAAGTATAGCTTCAAATACGCCAATCACGGCAGTCTATGACAAAAGGACAGCTGTGAAGTTCATGCCACTACACATAATTCCAAGTATTGAACTAATGAGCACAAAATAGCCACCCACTTCAAAGAACAACATTCAGCAAAACTAATACTGTTCTGTCAAGCCTGGGTCATCAGGGGCTTTTTCCGTTCGATTGACATCAGATGCTGCTTGTTGCAACTAACACACATACAGAATGTTCCTCTTTCAGCAAATCTCAATGGCAGAATCATACAAAATGAGGGAATGTGTTTTGCATGCAATTTACATTTACAACTGACAATACCAATTGCTCTTCCCCACTAGGCCAACCCCTACAGAAACATCATGCTAAGCATGTATGTGTATATGTGGCAAATGCTTACGTGGGTCGCAAGGAATCACAAAGACAACATACACTGCAAATTAGGAATTTTAGAAGCAACTAGAGAAAACTGTGCACATTTGTTTTCAGAGCAATCTATTGCCCAGAATGAAGTTACCTGCTCTGAAAATCAATGGAGCTCTTTATAGGGCAGATATTTGTGATGCACGGCAAGACAGAGCAGCATTTAAAATGTTCTGCCAGCGCAAGAGTGAAAACATGGCCTCTATCAGCAAATGCGGCAAGGAATCACCTCGCCATCAAAGGGCACTTTGACTCCTAATTGGCTCAAACATGAAATCCACATTTTGCATGGAAAGTGGTGCCATGGGAAGGCTGGCTCCCTCCTGCTTTCTGGGACTGTGTCGCCACTGTGAACATTAAATGCTTAAAAAATGTGTTTAAAATTGTAGTATATAATCCACTGGATTAAAACCTATGTTAATATGAATGCTGCTTGGCTGCAAAATAAACCGTGTGTTTTTTGAGAAAACATTTTGTGTCACTCATGCGTGAATAGGACAGACAGATTCTGTCAGAAATAGACTGCGGATGGAAAACCGTGTACATTCCTAACATTCCCCAAATGACCCAGCTTCAAAATGTTGGTGGACAAAGCGAAAGTCCTTCTCTTCAATAATCATAGCAGAAGGGCAGAGCACGTCACACGATGGTAGTGACATGCAGCCACGGAGTCGCGAGTCTGGTTAGAGTGGCTAAAGTGAGGTACATTGGGCAACAAGATCTATTTTCCTAGCAAGTGAACTTTCTCAAGCCATGGGGCAACCGTGAGTGGCTAATATTTGGACAGTATCAAAATGGGCTAGAGCATGGGGCATAACTCTGGCCCTCAGAAGTGAGAAGCAGTTCAGGTGTTTACGATTTCCTACTCCATTCCAACTCTTATCCCTACCAATGTTTCAGAAAGGACATCTCAGTGGTGAGAGATCTGCAGTATAGGCGGCAGGCCTCAGGATCGCAGTCTGGCCACTTCTCCGATGTGATCTGAAAACGCAGCTGTTTAGCCCTGCCTACTCACACAATTCTATTTTCCAGTTGTAATCTGCTAACCCGGTTCTTCTCCCTACAATGCCACTATCTTATCTTTCCTCGCACTCTCCCTCATCCATTCTTTCAGATCATCCTGCCTCTTGTTATTTTGTGTTCTGAAGTCACATACTGCTATACATACATGTTAAAAATCTTCTGCAGATAAGTTATAAGCATGATATACCTACCAAAAGGCGGTTTAACTGGTATGGGATGGCTTGTGCATAAGAGGCAAGGGAGCACCGATCTGCCAGCAGTCTCAACCATCAAGGACAAGTCGTGCCAGTACAGTGGAAACACCCAGCCCTCCCTCAACTGCTTGCTGAAGCTAAGGGAGAGCTCCCGGGCCAGTTTAAACTGTCAAAGGGAAACATGGGAATGAAGGTAGATTTATTTATGAATTAAAATTGTGTAATGTGTGTTTACATGAGTGGGTTTATGATGTATAGGTTCACGTGTGAATGAGTGAGTGAATGCTGTGTGTGAATGAACAAGTTAATTTTGTGTGGATTTGTGCACGTGTATCTTTGTGCTGGGCCGGGGAGCTGATTTTGGCAGGTGGAGATGTGGAAGAGGGGGTAGGGTGTGGGAACAACAGCAGTGTTTGCTGAACATCTATCCTAGATGTCCATCAAAAATACCATTGATAAAGCAAGGATGATATGTACTTGAGTGCAATTTTGGTGCAGTGAGTTCAGCCATTTTCTATTGTGGAAAAACCTTTTTTACTGGGATCTATGATAAAGCAAGCTTGACATGGATTATTACGTGCAAGACTGCCATTTTGGTGCAGTCAATCTATCCATGTGGCATGACATTTTTTACTGGGTATCTATGGTAAATTAGGCATGACATGTTTTATTTTGTGGCTAGACTGGAATTTTGGTTCAGCCAGTCTAGTCTGGTATTTTTGTCTGGGTATCTATAATCTAGCTAGCTATTTCTTACTATGAAATGGCATTTTATTTTGGGCATCATGGTAAAGCAAACATGATAAGTCTTATTACGTGTCTAGACTGGCCTACATTGCACAGCTGGTTTTGGCATGTTTCTTATTGTGGCATGGGATTTTTAAAGGCAAAGACAACAGAAGTATTATCTTATGTGGGGATGCTGCCATAAATTGGCAGAGCCAGCATGGACATGCTTTCTTATAGTATCATAACTGCCATTATGGGCAAAGCAAACCAAGCACATTTTTACATGCAAATACTGGCATATATTGTTGCAGCCAGCATGGAAATGTATGGACACAGCCTGTGTGAAGGTGTTTTTATACTGGCATGTATTGTGGGCAAACGCATCATGAAAAGGCATTGAGAGCTACTCATGTGAACTGTTGGTGATTTGCATCTATTGGATTGGAGTGTTACGATTCCGTTACCTCACAGATCCTTGGAAACAGAGGACACTGTTTTGGCCCTTTGCAACATGGTCAACTTTGAGTAAAAAAACTTGGGCTTCTCACATTGCATGCCACATATCATATGCAAAAATAAATTAAGAGATTGTGAGGACTGCGGCACGTCTCAACGCTCTTATTTCCTCTCTGAATGTATGCTTACCCTTATGGTTGTTGTGAGTACTGCACATTCTCCTTGTTTTCTGTCCAATTCTCTTTCCTTTCTGGCTCCCATGTTTGCCTGCTAATCTCCTTTTTTTCTCTTGCCATTTGTTCCTTTGCTCGTGCTCCTTCTTTACCTTCTGCCTTGGTCCAGCTGATGACCAGCTTCCTACCTTCCTGGACTTCATAACACTGCCCTGGAACCTTTTTCAGCAGAACCCTTTCTTCCAGCCTAACATAATCTGTCTTGGCTTCTCACTAGTCTTTTTGTGAATTTCTCTTAACCGGTAAGCACAGTGCAGGCTTACAAAGAGTCTGGCAAGGCTGGCTAGTGAACGATTGAGAACTGGGCTTGTGAAAGTGACGCTATGTCTGAGTTACAGGGAGGTTTTTGCAGCTTACGTGGCACAATTGAGCACCTTTTTATTTTGTCTGTGCGCCCCCAATTGTTTGTCATAACAAAAAAATGTTTGTGGGTGGTGGCCCTGCCTGCTAAGAGAGACTCAGACACACGCACATCACAGGCAGGTGAGGGATTCCCTATTGTTGTAATCGTTCTGCCTCTCAGTCTTGGGCGGCAATAGCCAAACTGGGTGGGATAGAGAGTAGATGTATGGAAGCAGAAGGGAGAATGACTGTATATGTATGTGTGTGTCATTGTGACTCCTGTGACCGTGGGCCATAATTTAGCTGAGGCAGAGCACAGAGCACGGGCTGTAGGCCAAGGCCGATGTTAGAACTGTGTGCATAGTGTATAGCCCCCAATACTGCTTTCCTATTCAATAACAACCTAGGAAAAGCAGAAACTCAGTGACACGTCACACGGACACTGTGGCTGTAACAATTCCATTTCTTTTCCTGTCGACATACGCTTATTGCCCCCATAGGATTTTTTGTCTTTCATGTTTACTACACTATGGCTCTGGGCACTAGACAAACATAAGTACAGTTAGACCTGTGTTTTTGGCACCAAGGTATGTGTGTGTGTCCATCTGTCCTACAGGAAACATATCTCTCGTCTGTAACCAGCTTTGCCTTTGACCACAGCACAGGTCCTCACATCCAGCCTGCTGCACTGTGCCTTCCAAGGCGTTAGCATGGAAGACAGGCACAGAGCTCAAGTTAACTCAGGCATGTTCTGTGCAGCCCATAAAGCAGCCGCTCACATATGCTTTCCTTTAGTCCTACATTTATTGCAGTTTACCAAATGGTTGAGGTGGCACTGAAGTTGAGACCATGCATCAAAAAGCAGGGTTGCACTGTAAAATTAGGCTTGTGTGTGTTTTTTTTAGCCCCACCCCCATCTTCCTTAGTCCTTAGTCTTGTGGTCTCGTCTTGGTTGTCCTCTGCTAGGAACCTTTCTGTCTTTCATCGTTGAGACCTAATAAATTAAATAACACTCCCATTTAAATAAACACTTTCACAAGGAGTTGCTATGTGGTTTGTTGCTCTGCCCAAAACTAGGATTCAAAGGCAGAGAGTGGGTTCAGGTGGGAATATTGTAAGTCAAACTGTGAAAACAAAACTATGAGCAGGTCTTGCCAGGGTGTATTCAACTAAGTGGGAGGGGGCTTGAAAGCAGGCAGAGGTACAGAAGAGCATCCTGCCTTAAACCTCCAAGTTATTGTGTCTGCAGAAGCAATTCCTTTCTATGCTGCTACTGAGGAGCTTGAAGATGTGTATTGTATTACATAATATAAAGCCCCTTTTCAAGCTTTGTGGCAGGAATGATGATCAAATGAGTGAAAGTGACTTCTCCCTTCTAATGGGTGTGTAATTGTTCCGGGTTGCTTTATTTACAGACCGTCCTTCTGTTTGTCAGTGCCTATAACTGAGCCTAAATACTCACTTTTTCTCTGTGTCACAACAACCCTATAAGTGGGGCCAGGCAGAGGTGGCATGTTGCAAGGCACTTGACAAGACAGGCGACAGCCACACACTTAACCAGCATTTTACGAATATGTGATTTTGGAAATGCAATGAGACGTAGGCAGATGGAGTCCAGTTTTGCAATGCAGTATATAGTATGCCAGGTTTATGCATTAGAGACCTGGAGCCGCAAAACATTATACCCATTTACAGTTGTAGTCTCTCTGTACCATGTATGTCCCCTCTGTGTACATTTTCTCTGAGCCAACGAGACACGTGGCTCTGCCTGAGCAGTTTCAACAGTCGTCCTCACTGATCTGCAGCATGGTCTGTCAACGGGGGGCACAGTAACGAAGTGTCAAGCCTTTTGCTATCTGGCATTATATTGGGCAAATTTCCTTATCATTGCTGCGATAAGTGATAAGTGTGGGAGTGACTTTATCTTTAGGTTTACTTATTTATTCGGCACACATTTCAATGGGCACTATGGCTCAAAGCAAAACTTCTAAGTGTTCTTTGTGTCACCTCTCGTGTAAAGGCCATGTTAATTATGTTATAACGTGAGCGAGAGATGTTAGATTTGTGTGCTTTCTTTCAGCATACACATACATTGTTAAGTGACCTAATATTCCAGGGCTGCAAAACACATTTTGTGGCACCCTTATCTATAATTATTGTGCCATAATACATAGGCTTACTGAGCAATCATAAAGCCTTGCAAATTCTTGCCAATTCTTTCATTAGAAAATATGAAATTAATTAAAAAAACAGATATGTTCAATTATCACATGTATTTAATAGTTCTTTCAAAATAAATAGCCAGTTGAGCAAGAAGGAATATGCAACCATATTCAGAAATTATAACATTACTTACCATTGATACCCTAATATTCTTTAGGCTATTGTAATGTTGTTCCCAACGTGGCCAGTGAAAGAGAACATTACCCTGCTGAGTCACTGCACCTGCCAGCCTAAGCTGTTGCACATGGGCATGGTGAAAGGTCTTTACCATCTGATGGTTGAATGTCATCTGTTTGAAGTATGTGGGCTGTATCAGCAGCAGTCCATAGTGCTTAGCTCTACCAGGAAACAAAGGTCCTCCTTGCACCCTTATTATTTATTTTTTTTTTTTAAATTTTGTTTTAATTGTGTCACAATTTTTACAAAAATAAGACATGAGTGGTCTTCATACATAGAACGTCCAGATTCCTTTTAGACATATCTTTGTTCAGTGAGCTAGAGCATAGTGGGGTTCCTCCTGCTCAAGCTTCAAGGATATGAGGAAGAGTGTTACTCCTAAGACACATCTGGTGTTATTCCCATTCGTCAGAAGTGACCAGAGATTATCCTCATCGAGGGTGAGATGGTTTTTCAGTGGGTCAGCAAGATACTTGTCTCTTTTCGTTTTGAGCCCGGGACATTCCATTAGCAGATGTTTTGTGCTTTCTATGGCATTTATAGGCTGACAGAAGTGGCAGGTGCTTGATGGTACTTGGTTACGAATTGCCAAGATCTCGTTGGTTTTTATTTGGTTCAACTTGAATCTTAAAAACAGACGACTTAGGTTCTTATCTGGGAACTTCAATAAGTAACCTCGCGTGGCGTTTAGCGTCATTGGAGCAGTTGGTAATTTTGCTGTGATGGAATACGACCAAGCCACTTCTTGAGTATGAATCCAGTCGGCTTCCAAAAGTTTTTTCGACACTCGATTTGGATTGTGTATGAGTGTCTCAACAGGCAGATCCAATTCTTCCAATATTCTCCGGTTGGATTGTTCCCAGGATTCAAGCGTCCGATTGTTTCCCTCCGACAGTTCTTTCCATATCAGGTGCAATACTCTGGCTTCTGGATTATTTATTACCTTGCGGTATAACATCAAGGTGGCTCTCAGTTTTATTGCCAACAGTGAGGAGGTGCATAACTCTCGTCTTATTAATGCAATTGGAGTAGATTGGGCTAAATCAAGGACCCTTCGCCAAAAATAAGCTTCCAGTTTCTCCCAGATGGTGTTCGGGGCTAGCAACATTGCATCCATCCCGTAGATTAGGGCCGGAACGACCTTGGCTTTATAGAATCTCACAATAGGTACGATCGAGAAGCGGCCGTGTTTCTTGTCCACAGCCTTGGCTTGGGCTGTAAGATTTTTTAATTTTGCCCAGAGTGTTTCCAACATGATTTTTTCCTCTTTGTCGTTACTAATTGTGATCCCAAGATATTTAAAGGCTTCCACTCTTTCCAGCCTCCTACCATCACAGTGCCAGGTGAATTTGGAGGTCCACTTTGGAGGTCTGCCCAGAATGAGCACTTTTGTCTTTACGTTATTTAGGCGCAAATTGTTTTCAGACATGTATGTTACCATGTTATCCAATTGCCGTTGAAGGCCTATAGGTGTTAAGTCCATCAAGATGATATCATCCGCGTACAGTAAGCGGTCTATCTTCTCCCCTCCCAACGTCGGGGGAAAATGTCTAATCGCAAGGGTGGAGTCTCCGTAGTCTGCGATGTAAGAGTTGTACAGTGATGGAGCCAAAGGACAACCCTGTTTGACTCCACGAGCTGTTACAATTTCTTCCGAGAGTCGACCATCTGCACTCAAGCGAACTCGAATTGATGTCCCTTGATGTAAGGCCTTTATTGGATTTAAGATTGACTCCGGACATCCTTTTGATTCCAATTTCGCCCAAACGCTTGGACCAGGTCGATAAAAACGACATAGATTGGTTTGCCACTTTGAAGAGCCTTTCCCTTTAAAGCACTCATGAGTAGGATGTTCGTTGAGGTTCCAGAGTTTCTGATAAAGCCATTCTGGAATGGGTCCAATACTTTTGACGAACGCGTCCACTCTTGGAACGCATCTAGAGCCAGAGACACGAATACTTTCCCCATTGTGTCCAGAAGGGCAATGGGCCTGTATTGATTCGGGTCATCAGTCGCACCTCTCTTGTAGATGGGCACAATGTTGGCTTTTCGCCAAGTTGGTGGTATAGCTCCTTTTCTGTTACAATTTGTGAAAAGCTCGCTCATGATGTTAGCCCAGCACTCCGGATTTTTTTTCAGTTCCAAATTACTGATCCCATCGGGTCCTGGAGCCCTCGAGTTGTTTAGTTTCTTAAGTTTGTCTAAGATAGACTCTTTGTCGTCAGGAATAGACCATGGGCTTATCTTTTTATGACATTCACTTTTGGAAGTTTTAGTTACGTTCAGTGCCCTAATGGGTGCGAATAATTTTGAAAAGTGGTCAATCCAACGTGCCTCACTCACATTGTTCTGGATGCTCTTGTTAGCATTCTTTTGTGTTCCATTGATCAAGTTCCAGAATTCCTTAGGCTTTTTGCCGCAGATGGTTAACAGCATTTGCTGGGAATCGTTCAGATACAGCTTGTGGCGATGATTTTGAAGCCAGCTTTTGTAATGCCGTACCGATTTTTGC
The DNA here is from genome assembly GCF_040938575.1 of Ambystoma mexicanum. Classification (NCBI taxonomy): domain Eukaryota; kingdom Metazoa; phylum Chordata; class Amphibia; order Caudata; family Ambystomatidae; genus Ambystoma; species Ambystoma mexicanum. The sequence continues at coordinate 533,320,741 of NC_090933.1, read as the reverse complement.
CATTTTTCGTTGTTCTCTGAAGATGGGGTTCTTTGTGCTAATCTTTTAAGTTTTCTACATTCCTTCCTTTTCTCTACAAGTTCTTTATTGTATGCATGGGGATGAGATCGATCATTCTTCTCCACCGATGCTTTAGCTGGATCCATTAGAAACCTGGTTAGAAGGGGTGTGTAGTCCAGATCAATCTCTTTTCTTTTTAGCACTGTCGGTCTTAGAGTTTGAGAACCAACAAATTGGGCTTCCAATTCCCGTATGCCCTTCGCAGATATTTTGACTCGCTTGCTTTTTTCTGTTGTCTCCAGTGGCAGATTGTTCAAAGTCGTTTGGGATTTGGCAGCCCAAACTTCTGTCTCTAAGAGATTATGATCGCTGTAAATTGTTGGCCTGATTGTAAAGGAGCGAATCTCTGGCAAGATGTCTCTCGAGACGAATATGTGGTCTATCGTTCCTGTTTGTTCGTCTCGTTGCCATGAGGGAATTACCAGATTTGCCTTATTTCGCTGCCAGTGTAGATTGTGCATATCTCGTTGCGCCATGATCTTTTCAAGAAAGTTGCCTCTCTCCCGCGCGGGAGACTTTTGAGTAAACGATGTAGAGCGGTTGCCAATTCCTTCACAGATAGCGTTGAAGTCCCCGCTTATAATGGTACTGTGGTCACTCCGTATCTTCTGTGCTTCCTCAAAAACATTTTGAAGTTCATTGAGGAAATCTTCGTTGGTTGTTACCTGTGGATTCCAGTAGACATTGACCAGAAGAACCATACTTTCCTTTTGGTTCAGAGTGGAAGATTTTCTTGTTAGAAACATGGCCTGTGTCCAATAAGAAGTTTTTAATATTTCGAAAATTTCCAGGCCAAATCCTGCTTTAATGGCGGTGATGAGGCCTGCTGACGGTCTTCCCGATTCACCTTTTCTGGCACACGTAAATACTATGTCGTAACCGTCTAGTTGGGGTTTAGTAGTTAACCAGGTCTCCTGGAGGCAAAGTGCATCGAAATTTCCCAAGTTAACATCGGTTTCTCTTGTTAAATGAGCGAAGCCTCTCGTGTTCCAGCATCCAATTCTTAGTGGGTTTGGCGATTGAGTTTGTGTCTCCCAAACTTTTGGCTTTCCCGAGCGCATGGGAGTCTTCATTCCCATCGTTCGTTGCTAATAATTTTTTCGATTTGGTACTTCAGTTCTGTACCATGTCCATGATTCCACTTCGTTTGAACTTAGTCTACCATCATTTTTGGAAGACGGGTTATTACAGTTAGATTGTGGGGGTCTTTTGTTTCGATGAATGTTTTGTTCCCGTTGCGATTCTTTTTGAAGAATTATCTCGGGTCTTTTTCTTTCTTTCTGGTTGACCACTCCTGATCTTGAGTAGTATGGCCTTCGGCTCGTCAGGCCAGGCTGCGCGTGAGGCATTTTACTGATGTATCTAGTGCTCATTTGCGGAGTGGCCTTCAGATTTCTCGTGTCTCTATCGCTTCGTGTAGTAGAGACCTCTTTTACGTGGGCATGTTTGGGGTCAGTTAATTCAAATCCCATCGACAGTAGCTTTTCGGATTCTCTCATTATATGACGTTTGGTGTTCTCCGAAGAAAGGTGTATATAAGAATAATCAGATCTCCCGGTGGTACTTGGTTCTACTATCCACAGATCTTTATTTTCGATGTGCTGCAGGCTTGTGATTTGGGTCAAAATTTTTATAATATTAGTTCTGTTCATGATTATATCCTCTTGCTTTGAGTTGATGTTTTTCAGTCTTAACATATGGGCAGTAAAGATTTGTTTTGCTGCTTTTTTCCGCTCGTGATCTTGTTCTAATATGCTTTCTCCTTTTTTTTTCAGGTTCACCTCAGTGATGTATTGGAGGTAAGAATCTGATATCTTTTTTTTGTTGTCATAGCTAAATTTACGAGGCTTTATCCGCTCTCCTTTGTCTGCCTGTCCTCGAGTATGAACCGGAGAAAAACGGTTTTTATTTTCCTTCCATATATTTGTGTCGTTTCTACGTCCCTCTTTTGTTCTTTGTACTTCCTGAATGTTAGACCTTGGGTTCAAGGTAGATGTGGATTCAGCTTTATGCGGTCTTACGTTTTTCACTGTTACTGCTGTTGGCGAGTCAGGAATTTCGTACATGAGGACCTTATATGGTGGTTCGTTTATGGGAGAGTCCGTGATCGCTTTATGTGCCTTTCTCTTTGACGATTTTGTTGGGTGATTTTCGAAACCTGTCTCGTCCACAGTCACAATACTCCAATCCAACTGCTCCGCTACCGTAAGGACAGGCCCTTTTTCCTTTGCACAATTAGCTTGCTTTTCTCTCTCGTTAGTAGTCCGAATAGTGGATTTCTTCGCTAGTTTGGTTGGAGCACCGTTTTTCCTAATGGCGACCTTTTGCTGCTTCGCTGATGTTTCAGAGACCAAAGAAACTATTGGTCTATTCCCTTCCTTCTTTGAGGTTTGATTGACGATTGATTTTTGTTGCGAGAATATTCCAAATGTAAAGTTCTTTGGCTTTGCATTAATATCTTTACTGGGGTTCTTAACTTTTTCCCCAGTCTGGATATAGGAAAAGGGATTAGCTGTTTCTTGATTTGCCCCATTCGTGACTGCTTCTTTTACCGTCACCATATGATTATCTCCTTCTTCAAGGATAGCTATAATAGCATCCAGTGGCTCGCCACCTTGTTCGATGTTGGAAATATTGGCAACTCTTTCGTCATGAACCTGCGACCTTACGGTTTCATCCTGTCCGAGAGATGTGGCTGTCTGATCTATGTTCGGATATTGTGATTGTTTGTTCTCAAGTTGCTCAGCTGTCGGGAGGGAGCCATGGGCATAACCGCAGCGGCAGGTTTCAACCTGCCCTTTATTTTGCGTTCTTCCATCCGATTTGGAGTTTTGAGCCCCCATAATGTAGCCTTCCAAATATTGCAGTTTGGACTGCATTACGGTAAGCATAGACACCTGATCCCGGAGTGTATCATTTATAGTCTCGTACATCTTTGTAAATGGCGCCATTGCTATCGTCACTGACGACATTAGTGAGGAATGATCCATACTTTGCGGCACGAGGTTTAGTGGAAGTAGTTGTTGAATTTCCTCGAGGCTCCGTGTCACGGCTCGTGCGGGATACAGTAGAGTTGTTTTTCCCCTGTTAATTTCGTTTTCTTTTGGATTAGCAGTTGGTCCCCCTTCGACTGGAGGCAACACTGCTCCGATGTCCATCACTTGCTTCTCATCTGCCTGTGGTCTCTTGATCGTATCGCTTTTAGGATCCATGTCTCGTGATTCTTTAATAAGGCTGCCTTCTGTAGTCGTAGTTTCGTGCAGGTCTGTATTAGGCTCTAGGGTCAAAATCTCTTCTTCAGTTCTCTCCTTATCTGTCCTTGGTTCAACCTCCGATGAGATTTGGGAGCTTAAATCAGTGCTCTTTCCCGTTGATTCACTAAATTCAGTCGTCTTCTGGTAATTATTTGAGTAGTGCCATCTTAAAGGCGGGAAAGACCCTCCCTGCATCTTGGCTGATGAACTGATCAGAGGTTTTGGACTTCCGGGGTCCTCCACTGTGAGACAGTCTGGTTTTGATGTATTTGTTTCTGCTTCATCAAGACTCTCAAGAATTTCACAGTCAGACAGCTCGTGACCGTGATTTAATTTTAACTCCAGCTTTGTTCTGAAAAAATCGTTCATGGCTGTCACTGTGCAGCCTTTGATAGGACAGATTTTTGGCCCCAGTTTTTTTTTTGAAATAGTTTTCGATCTAGGGGTCGTTCTGCTTCTCACTTTATTGTAGTTATGTCGATGTGGTTTGCAGATCGTCGTTAAGGGTAGGGTGTTCTGACACTCGTTGTCCGCTCCCATTTTTTCTTTTTTCTTTTTCAGTTGGGTTTTCGTTTGGAAATATGCAACTGTCGGTTTTTCCGAAGTTTTAGTTGCAGTGCCCAATTCCGTAACGGATTCGATAACCTCAGTGCTTCCATCCACTGAGGAGTCGAAGACTGCCGGATTTCGATGTGCAGTTTTACAATTAAATACTTCTCCAGGTTTTTCTATGGCCATAGTTTGCATCGGCCAGGGCTCCTTTATTTGACACTCTTGATTTTCTGCTGCTGATGCAGTATGAATTTGCGCAGCACATAAAGTTTTCGTTGCAAACCCCAACGACTTGGACATGGCGTCTTGGGCGCTACCTCTGTTGTTTGGGTGTTCTGAAGAATCGCCGTTGCCTGCCACGTCCAACCTTGGGCGTTGTCCCACAAGTGTCTCTGTTTGGTCTTTATCACCCTTTGGGCTAATGCAATTCGCACCGGCAATAAGCGATGCATCGAGGGCCGTATGATTTCTAGTAGTCTGGCTCTCCTCCCCCTCTCGGCACACACGTGCAGATCGGGGGGCCGACACCGCTGACACAGTGGTTCCTCCCCACTGAGCCTCCACTGACGAGTTGCCTCTCGAGTCCACCGAAGGCGAAGGCCCAACTTCTTCCGTTTCCGGTGTGATGCGGAGCGCTTCGTCGCTGGAATTACTCAGCAGGAGTCTCGCGGTCTTGAGTTTGGGTGTCACAGGAGACTCGGCTTGGTCAGACGAAATAGTGTGCTTCGGCACCCTCTTGGGAGCTGTGATCTTCTCTCCACGTTTCCGGGGAAAGCCTCTTCCCGGACAAGACTCCTTCAACGGTCTAAGCACCCGGTGATTTGTTGCAGTCTCCACCTCCAAGGTCGGACAGGTAAGGGAACGGGAAAGGGAAGGCGGGGAAGAAATAGGGGAGGTGGGTAGGGTAACGGGAAAGCAGGTTTCGTGAAGGGAAGGATTTTCCAACAAGGGATACGGAGAGGAGGGGCGGGCGGCAAGGAGGGCTGAAAAGTCAGCGACTGAAGGATCCTTTACAGAGCCCTCCATTCCCCGAGTATAGTGAAGGGGTGCCGCACCCGTACCTGTGACCGCTCCTGGTTGCGATAACTCCGCCCTTGCAACTCGCTGTTCGTTCACAATGTTCATTGCAAGTGTAGTCCTCTCAGACTCGTCTGTCCGCGGGTGTGTGTCCATTTCGGTAGCTTTCCCCTTAGCCCACACTCTGGCCACGGTCTGCCACTGTCTGCAACCTCACTCTGCTGCTCACTCCGCGGCCGCTCCGCGGGTGGGAGGCCCCTTTGTAGACACAGGTATGCTGGGAAAAGTGGAGAAACAGCAGAAAGACTCCGGTCTGCCACTGTCTGCAACCTCACTCTGCACCCTTATTGCCAATCTCAGCAGAGGGGCTCATACCAGAATAGTCTTGTCAAAGAACCAATATGGGGAGGTTTGATCGGCTCCTCCATTTTCTGTGCCACATGGTCAGCACTGTGATTTCCTTTTCCATCATAGTCCAGCAACTGTCGACTGTTTCTCAACACCTTCCACCAGTAGAGGAGTGGGCATAAACGTCACCATGCTTGGGTGGCATGTTGCAGGAACGCATTGAGCATGTTTCAGGGTGATGCTGATAGTCGAAGGTCTGGGCAGGATGCTTCAGGTAGTGACCGCAGCTCTAGGGCAAGTTGCTAGACTGGCTGCACATGCTTTTTTACAATGACATGGCATTTTTTACTGTCAAATCCAACAGTAGTAAGTTCTTACATGGTAATACTGGCATCTGCCTGCATAAAGCCTGAATGTACATGTACGCGTGCAGCCAGTATGACAATGTTTTGTATACAGACATTTATTTGTTCCCCACTTGTAATTTAGTAAAACTACAAGTCCCAGAATTCCAAGCCAGAACGGGCCTGGATGGCTTTCTCTCACATGGCCACGGGAAACGTTAGAGCTCTGCTCTGTAAGTCAGTATTAATGAGGGCATTGAAGTACAAAATTTCAATATTTGTACCAAGTGCAGCATGAAACGTATGTGTTCAAGTGCCTAAACTGTACAGTGAGTCAGAATTCCAGCTTCACTGTTTAAACAAACTGTGTTAGTCTGGGAAAATAATTGAATCTCTTCTAGTAAAGAGCACTGGCCTCAGCAGAGCCAACATTAATGTTCTCTCCATGTTCTGCCAGGCAGTCAGCAAAGTACATGCACTGTTCGATTACTGCTACACAGGGAATGAGAGAATCACTTTGCTATGCCCTGTTATTCTATGTCTACCAGGTGGACTATTTCCTGGAATTACAGGATCTACAGAGGTGGGGTGTGGGACTAATGTAGGAGCAGGTAAGCTTGCTTTTTAGCAATGTTGATGAGCGCAAATATGAGAAGATAGGGCTCTCTGTGGTGTGTAAGGTTTATAAATGTCATGCACAGTAAGCAATTGCCATGTGTATATGTTATTTTAGAAACCTGGTCAGAACACTGGATTGTGAACTTGTATTCAATGTAAGTATCAGTAATCAAGTGGGTTAATATTGTATTCATATCATGTGCATCATGGCAAATAGAAAGAAATTGTCTAGGTCACAGCATAGAAAACTGGAAAAAAGCAAAAGCAAAACAAGAAGTCTTTTGTTAAGTATTTTCTAGGTGATCCACTGCAAGATCACGATGAAGATCGTTCAAAGGATCCCCCTGATGCTGAAGTTGAGATGGCAGATATAGCTACTGCCTCACAAGTAGAGGGAGACTTGGAAGTGCAAACTCTCAAAGTAGAAAATGAACCGAATTAACAATTGCAGGTTCAATGTTTGAGAAGTTGTGAAAGAGCTGCTGCATCCATCAGCGTGAGCTACAGTGATTCCGCTACCTGGGACAATTTTCCCTCCAAAAGCAGTGGTCATGTCCACCAAATCCCGGGCCAGAACTGGCTATGCAGTTTTCTTTCCTTAAAGATAGAAACAAAAGTAAGTTTTTCACAAATCTTTACAAAAGGGAGGCTTCCCAACGGAGAAGATTTGCACCATCTGTGGCTACAGTAATCCACATCAAAGGACACCATGTTTTGCTTCTGTCATGAGCTGTGTAACAGTAATCCAACCAGAGCATCATCTTTTGCTGATAAAGGGTCAAAGGACGGGAAAAACATACCTGCGATTCTAGCAGCGCATAGAAGAAGCAAGGGGCATTTAGAAAATATTCAAAAGTGGAAGGAACTGGCACTGTGTGTGAAAAAGAAAAAAACAATTGATAAAGAAAATATGTGCCTTATTAATCCAGAAGAGGAGTCAGGGACGTCATTCAGGGGTCACCAGATGTCGCAAGAGGTCCTCAACTGATTGGCTGGTGACCTCTGTCAATCTCTTGCAACCCCTGCATTTCCTCCGTTCAGAGAATGCAGGGGGCATGGCCACAGCGAGCTAGTAACAGTGCCGTGTGCCTGGGTTCCTCCACTTTGTCTCTCACAGCAGCACATGTGTGGTGTGTTGAATCTCCTGTCCTCTGCATGCCACTGCCGTCGAGCATGGAGCTCCTGTCTCCTGGACCAGCTGCTGTCTAAACACGATAAGTGTGTAGGTATGGGTCAGGAGTGAGTGTGCTCGATGGGTTGGGATGGGTGCTGGTGGGTCCTGGTGCCCTAATGTGAGTTGCCTGTCAGTGGCTCAGTGGTGGGAGGTGCTGTGTCGTGTGCCAGCTCACCAGGCCCAGGTTGGCCCACTCCACACCAGCGTAGGAGCGGAGGTGTGAGTAATCTGACCTTGACTGACTCCTCACCCAGCTGTGAATGCGCTTCTGCACACCCGTTGTGGGAGTTGGGCGATCTCTAATGGAGCGCAGCGGGTCGGGGAGTGTATATGAAGTTAAGCTGTGTGCGCAGTGATAAATTGACTTCAAACACTCCCCCGACATGTTCCGACTACTCCCTTAGATTTGCGGCGTCTGGGACCCCCCGACCATGGACCATGCAATCCATACCTTTAACAGTAAGAGCAAAATCCATTTGCCGTTCTGGATGACTGCGCATCTGTCCATGCGTGCCTTGGTGGTTAATATGTGAATGTGTGTGTGTGTGTGTGTGTGTGTTATGATCAAGGGTTGGGAAACAATACCACTCTCCTACCTTGCCATTTTGAAATAGTAATGCAGGTACCACACCAAGTGCACAACATGCCAAGACCCACCCTTATATGGGTACTGCCTGTGCACATATAACCAAATCCCGTTCAGAGGCTTACTCTTGTGAGCCCCATACAAGACATGCAACTTATCAAAAATGTGTCACCTGATCAGGGGACAACCTTGCCCCACTCAAACATGCTCATTAGCGCCTCCAATCTGGATATGTGATGTTAATAGCCCAGTGAGATAGCTCAGCAGGTTAACCGCATGTTGCTGTGATCTGTGTTTGACCTGCAGGCCACAGGTTCAAATACTGGAATGGTCGACTCAGCCTTTCATCCTTCCGAGGTCGATAAAGTGAGTACTAATTTCGATTGAGTAATAATAATTATAATGTATGTAAATATGCCCTATGCAATGCGCTTTGAATAAAAAATCGCTATATAAATGACACATTATTACATTATGCTTTAATACTGTAATAGATCACCATTGCAGTGGTTTCACAGCACCTAATAAGTGATCATTCTGTTCATTTATTTATTTACTTATAACGTGCCGCTCACCCTCAGTGATCAGTGCGTCAAAAAAACAGACAAGACAAAAGAACATAGGAGGTGTAATAACTTACAGCATTCAGGGTCCAGGTGGGTCCAGGTAGTAATGGTATCAAATTAGCCATTTAAATTGAACAAGTATGTTTTTATGGCTTTCTTAAAGCTATTCAAATTCGTGACCTCCCGTGGGTAAGGTCGAAGTTTGTTCCATAGCTCAGGGGCGCAGTAGTTGAAGCTCGTGCCACCAAGGTTCTAAGTTTAGTGTGTGCCTTCTGGAGTTTGTTATTCCCATTGGACCCAAGTACTATGGATACTGCAGCTTCCTGTACACGATTCACAAGGTAACCAGGAGCGCATTCAGAATTACATGTGTGTGTTAAGGACATGATTTTTTAGCACTTCAAAAATTTGGGAAACATACAATAATACATGACTACGTTATGGACTGGTAACCAGTTCATTATAGAAGGGCATGGAGGCTTTTTCTAATCCCACCCTGATCCAATCCAAGCTCTTCCGAATGGTTCGGGTCACAGGTTCTCCCTAATTCACATTGCCTGGCTTGAGCAATGCTATTCTTTGCTGTCTCTCACTAGTAAAAGATGTTGGCTGTTGCCTGAGGTGAACATTGCTACTCCCTGTTTGATGCTGGTTGTCTTCAGTGCAAAGCTAACCCTAAAGACCAACCACATATGGCAAAGACGACATGGATAGGAAGCAATTATTTGCACATGTTAGCAGATTTTAGAATGAGGTTTCTCTATGGACCACCAGCATATAGCAGGTCATTGTTTGTAGCCACAAAAGAAGCATTGTCCATACAATTGGTACTGAGCACACACAGCACAGCCATGCATCTGCAGAGGGCCCGCAATGGTGCGCATGAATCTGCAGTTGATGTATTCCTTTGTGTTCTGAGATGGACACCCTGCTATTACATTACACTGCGCAAGAGCACCAAGAAACCACGCAGGTAGCAACAGTGCACAGTATAAGAACCTTTAACATGCCATATATCATGTTATTTTGTCATTAGGATTTGTACCACGCACCACTACCTTGCGCATGCCCTGCAGGTGCTCTGGCGGATCTGATTGAGGGTGGGTGGGTTTGATTGGTTGGGACTATTTAATTTAGTAATTATTGATTAGTTCTGCAGTGCATGTGCCCAAAATGTCACTGCCCTTGGGGAGGTAACCTTCAAATGCAATGAAACGTTGTTTCTGTTGCATAGTTTGTATAGGGAAAGCACATGTATTTCTCAGGCATGCTGCAACTGCACCTTCCAGTCATTTCCACTCTCAAATATTAAAAAGTGTAATAAGTTAACATATTTTTTGCTCCATATGTTGAGAATGAGGAACCCTCCCAATCAGTGTTCTGAGAATTAGTTTGGACCGATTACTGGCTGGGCATGGTGGGACGACAGTAATCCAAATAATGTAAGGATTGTAGCGCTGAATTCCATCAGCTTTCTGAACTCTGTACAAAATCCTAACTGATGGGTCACAAAAAGAATTACACACTCTGAAAATCATCATCGTAACACCGAAAGTTCTTACTATCAGATCTTAAATTGCTGCCAGTGACAACATTTGTTGTGGTCTCAGATTCAGAATAAAGCATATTTATGAGTTTACAAGCACGATTATTACAATTCCATTTATAAAAGTGATTTCTTTGCGCCCTCATAAAGCAGGGAGGAGCAGGACTGATGGGGCCTAACAGCTGACCAAAGAATTAAAAAAACCTTAAGCAATGCAACCAAGCTAGAAATGTGTCAGCTGTAATCTGGATACCCTGATACCAGAAACCCAACCAAATCATGCATCTTAAGTCCTTCCTCAGACTGTATGCTGGTGTTCTTATCTGTGTGTGCTGATCTCCTTCACTGGAGGAAAAATTGTGTACCAATGAAAATGGAGGGCTTGCTAGTTCTACAATCATGTTTAGTCGCACCACTGTGTCTCTGGTAAAACTGACCACCATGGCCATTTTACTGTATGCTTGTCACATTTTTAATGGAAACAAGCCTCATGCCTCTCTTTTACACCCTTGTATTAAAATATAATATGGTATGGTGTTGCACAAATGATTCTTCCATTCTGAAATGTTTTTTTTTTCAGACCTGCATCTTCCAGACCTGCACCTTCTCGTGGTGAGATCCTTACTTTATGTGTTCTCAACTTCAGTAAAAAAAGACCACCATTGAGCAGCTGACATCCAGCCTTATATGTGTATCTGTGACCACTGTGGGAGGTAAATGAACATGAAGCAACATATTGAAAATGGATAGCATATGTTAATGATCTGTTAGTCCTTATCTATTTATGCATTGCAGCCTTGTCCTAGTTGTTCCAACATTAAGGATTGCTGTGTCTATTCCATTGGCCCTCATTCCGAGTAGGGAAGTAAGGGATAGCGGGCACCGGTAAGGAGACCGGTGCCGGTAATCCCTTACCGCCCTACTACAAGGCCCCTTAGCAGGTCCCTTCCTTAATGCCTGGTCTGACCAGGTGTTAAGGATGGGACCCGTTAAGGGACCTGGGCGTAAATAACGGGCTTGGCATGAGCCGGCCCGTTATTTGCGCCCTCCCCATTCCCATTGAGCCCTCTGGGGGCTCATACGGGAATGGGGAATGGTTTGGTAAATGGGGACTTACCGGTCCCTCCAAGGTCGGAATGGACCTGTAAGTCCTCATTAAACCAAAATGGAGTCAGTACCGGTATGGGAGGGAGGCATGGCGCAAATAGCGCCATGACTCCCACCATACTCCAAATGAGGTCCATTGAGTCAGAGAATACCACAACATTAACTTCAAACTGTATGACACTGAACACATGCTTCACTTCAGTTCTTTTTCAGAACCTAGGGGTGTCTTTCTTTTTAGGGGCAGAGTTTTAACAGGTTTCAACTGTTAATCTCTCAAATCTAAACTATAACCCTGATAAATAGGACATGCCTAAAAGTAAGCTACAAAGAAAATACTTGAAATCACTGCTTAGGAATATACTCAGTGTTCCAGATAAGATTTTGAAGTGGGAGTCTTTTACTCTCTATTTTGTAAACTAGAAGTAAAATGAATTTTAAGGAGTAAAAATGTAAATCCAATTCCCCATGGGAGTATTTTGTAAGTGAGTAAAAATGCTTTAAATGAAAAACGGAAATGTTTTTCTAATAATTATTCTGTTGCCCCTAGTTACTCATACACATTAAAAGATACACGTGCATGTCTTCTGATCGCCCAGTAATAATAGTACTTTCCTCCTGTGGTAATACGTGCACTACCTCTCCAAACATCCATGGAGCTGTGTGCGTGAAAGCAGGGTCTCAAGGCCCACATATATGTTAATTCTAAGCCAAAGCAATACATTTCAGATTTGTCTCCTCTTTGATATGCAGCAGAAGTGGTCCCCCAAAGAAGAGTGAAGAACAAAACAAGCGACGAGGACACCCAGGAATCCATCATTTGCTTGAATAATAGCTTATGATTTTGCAGCACTAAAAGAACAAACATGTCTACACCTACAGGAAAACCCAAGGATCCAAAACAGAGGTCAATCCTTGTTATTTTTCCTCAAAAACCAAGTGGAGCTGGCCCTACTACAGGCTCCGATACAAGCAAGTTAAAGAGGTTGTCTTCTGATGATACCTCGAGTGGCAGTTCAAGCGCAGCTGTACATGTTGGCCAACCATCGGCCAGCAGGTCAACTCTTGCTGGCAGTACATCTGCTTATTCAGGTGCAGACATTGCATCAACATCTGTATGCGCTGACATTGGTCTGAGATCTTCACATGCTGACACTTTGTCTAGAGCTCCTCCTTGCTTGGCTGACTTAGCTTCTCCTTCTTTTGTAGTGAACATTGAAGTCTCTTGTTCAAATGCAGAAATTGCTGTGGTGGTTTCACGTGATTCTGACCTAAGCAATACTTCATCTTTCCTGGATAACACTGAATGTTCTTTCAATCCTGATATTGAGGATTGTTCTTCCCGTATTAGCATTTTTGATGATCCTCCACTGTTGCTTGCTCTCCCGACTTTTCATTTCTCGGGGGAGCACAGGCAGATTTTCATTGCAGAGTGATGCGAGTATGCAGATGTGTCAAGCTGAGCAGGGCATTTAGCGAAGATCTCCAGATCCGAATTTAGATGACAGTGTGGTGACTGATCTGTTACCAAACCAATACAGTGACCTCGTACAGCCAAAACCTCCTACATACCCTGTAACTGCTTCCCGTAAGTTTAATGGAGACATCAAAACATATCCTTGGCTGGAGTATTCAGTCTGAAAGATAAAGTATTCTGCTTTGCATGCAGACATTTTGGTTTTACTTTTGGAGGAGGGGTACATGCCCATGACAGTGTTCCATTTGTTGACATTGGCTTCAGTAAATTAGAAAAGACAGGTTGTGCTTCAAAGACACACTCAGATTCTGATAAGCATAAATCTTTGGTTGTAAATTGTGCAGTCTTTAAGCGTGTATAACAGACTACAGATCCTCAACAGTGCATCGTTTCCATGCTAGAAAATGTTGGAGACCAAGAGATTGAAGAGAATCGTCAACATGTGCTGCAGTTACTAAAGGTTGTATGTCTTTTGTTTCGTCAAGGGCTTGCTTTCCGAGCCACAGATGAATCGCAACATTCCCACAGTAAGGGAAACTTCATAGAAATATTGTGTTTGCTGTCTGATAATAATGAACTTTTAAAGTCAAAATGGCTAAAAGATATGGGCACTACACATCTTCCGAGTATCAAAATGACATGCAGCCTCATTACGAATGTGGCGGTAAGGCAACAACGGCTGCGGTAGTTCTACCGGTGCCGTTATTACCATATGCCACATTACGAATTCTGCTTGCGGGTGCCGCTCTGCACGTCTGGTCAGACCAGGCGTGCAGAGTGGCAACCGCGAGCAGAACTCGTGATTGCACCGGCACCGTTATGAACGGTGGCGGTGCAAACATGCTCCCCACCCCCATTCTGACCCAGCCATACCGACACCCGCGAATGGACAATTACTGGCCCATTCAACTTGTAATGGACCGGTAATGGCCCGTTCGCGGGTGCCGGTAGCAAGTTTGGCGGTAGTCGTGCACTTATTAAGGGCACGGCTACCACCAAACTCATAATGAAGCCCATGATCTCAGTTGTGGTAAATCTTATACATGAGAATATCGTTAGGAAAGTGACAAAGAACTTTGCAGTGTTGGTTGTTGAATCCAAAGACATTTCACATAAAGAACAGCTGAGCTCTGTGATCTGTTTTGTGGATAAACATGGGAACATTCAGGAAAAATCCATGGGATGTTACCACATAGAGAAGTTGGATGTCTCCAGTTTAGCCAAATTCATTGTCAATTCTGTACGCAAAGCTGGCCTTGACAGGAAGAACTGTGTGGCACAATCCTATGATGGGCCGTCAGTTATGGGTGGCTGTTTCAATGGAGTGCAAGCAAAAATAAAACAAATTGCTCCACAGGCAATTTACATTCACTGTCAGGCACATCGTCTAAAGCTTGCGTTAGTGCAAACTATCACTAATCTACAAACAGTGAAATATTTTTTTCTCAACTTTGCAGGTAGTGTATGTGTTTCTTTCACAAAGTTCTCCTCGATACAAACTCTGTAAATTATCAAAAAGAAAACGCTCTGTTAGTATACGAATTAGAAAGACTTGCTGGCACTAGATTTGTATTGATATGCTAGAGTTAATAAAATACAGGTTCAATTTGAGACCGTTGTAATTGTTTTCAGTGCAACAGACTCACAACAATGTGACAACGAGGCTTGTTCAGAAGCCAGAGGGCTTCTCTGAAATATGCAGAGCTTTGAGTTTTTGCTAACTTTGCTAAGTATGGAAGCAATTCTGAAAAAGATTAATGTGTTGTCTGAAGAACTTCAAAGAAAGGATCTTGATTTTCCAAATGCGAGTGAACTAACTCAAGTGACAAGAACTGACCTCGTCAACCTTCGGCATGAATGCCATTGGGTGCAAATCAACAATGACGCAACGGAATTGGCAGACAAATGTGATATTGAAACAGTTGAAGACCACGACCGAAGAGCTTTAACATTAAGACAGCACCAACTGAGCACTAACAGAATACTTTGTTGGTACTACTGTAAGGAAGAGGCCTAGACATTGAGCACTCTGAGGATAGAATGCCACAGACTGAACAGTTAAAGCAAGAGGTGTTTCTCTCCACCTTGGATAGGTTTGGAAGAGAGTTAGGTGCTTGTTTTACAAATAACAATGGTCTTATCAAGGCTGCCGGCATGTTCAATCCAAGGGCTACACATTTCTTGGACAACTCATCTGCAGATGTTCTTAATGAGCACTACCTAGGGCATCATTTAAATTAAGTTGTATTGCATTCAGGAGCTTTTTATCTGGCAAGACTCTAGCAGGTATTCACCCTGTCAGGTACTATCTCCATTGATCACAAGGAGGATTTTCTTAAGTCCTAATCTTGTTGGATAGGGTCCTCGCATTGTTGATTACAACTGCAGCAAATGAGAGGTTCTTCTCCTGTTTCAAAGGAGTTAAAAATGATTTGCGAAATAGGTGTGGAGACAAGAGACTGACAGGCCGATTCATGGAATTAATGTGTGCTGAAAATTCCCGCGCAAGCGTGCGAAACCGTGCGAATCGCAGTGCAAGTGCGAAAATTGCAGTGCAAGTGCGAAAATCGCAGCGAAACCCGCGCACATCGATTCATGGAAGTCCGTGCGCGAGTAAAATCTGGGATGTGCGCTGAAAATCTGTGTGGTGCACGCCGGCACACAGGTCATCTAACGGCGTGCACTACGGCCACAGCGAAAGCGCACATAGCGCGGCGCACATAACAAAAGTAGGCGTAACACGGGGCGTGACACGCGGAATGGGGAACAATGTGTGAAAATGTGGGCGTCACGGGGGAAGTACAGGAGGCAAGTGCGCGGAACGCCCACACGCCCGACTACAACATGTATTCATGGAATCGAATAGGGAAAAACAGCGCACGGGCAAAGACGCGCACAGGCCTAAACATGTCCGCCACATGAAGGCAGGCGGTAGCGTCCCTGCGCATGAAAAAAATGTGCACCAAAATGTGCGCTAACAAAAAGCACGTATATTCAGCTCTGATGAATGTCCCATAATGTGGCCCTCTAGGACAAATGATGTGCAAAGGGGTAAGTGACAAACACAGACACCCGCTGTGTCAAAAATAGCATGTGCATGTATTTCGGGGGTGTGCAGGAAGTTTCACACTCGATAGGCCTTGGGCGAGCGGGGTACGTGTAGATCTGGGGTTCGCGGGAAGTTTCACATTCGATTGGCCTTGGGCGAGCGGGGTACGTGTAAATCTGGGGTTCGCGGGATGTTTCACACGCGATTGGCCTGGGTACATGTAAATCTGGGGTTCGCGGGAAGTCTCACACGCAATTTCAGTAGGGTACGTGTATTTTGGGGGTGCCGTGGAGTCCTACACGTCAATTGGCAGTGTGGCTCCTCCCAGGTGTTCGCTCTACACCCTCCACGGCCCCTGCAGGCAGCACTCACCACAGGGGACTACCCTGCACCCCTGGTCATATCCCGCAGACAGCCCATCCACCATGGGCATGCCCCCCAGGCAAGCCACATGTCAGCTTGCACTACTGATCACCAACGCATGACCCCCTCCACCCCAACCCCCCAGCACTGAGGGGCACCTGCCAGCAGGCCCCCACTCATGCCCCCCAGCACCCCAACCCCCAGCAGTGCAGGGCACCTGCCAGCAGGCCCCCACTCATGTCCCACTCATGCCCCTTGCACCCCTACCCCCCAGCAGTGCAGGGCACCTGCCAGCAGGCCCCCACTCATGTCCCCCAGCACCCCCACCCCCCAGCACTGAGGGGCACCTGCCAGCAGGCCCGCACTCATGTCCCCCAGCACCCCCACCCCCCAGCACTGAGGGGCACCTGCCAGCAGGCCCCCACTCATGTCCCCCAGCACCCCCAGCCCCCAGCACTGAGGGGCAACTGCCAGCAGGCCCCCACTCATGTCCCCCAGCACCCCCACCCCCCAGCAGTGCAGGGCACCTGCCAGCAGGCCCCCACTCATGTCCCCCAGTACCCCCACCCGCCAGCAGTGCAGGGTACCTCCCAGCAGGCCCCCACGCATGTCCTACTCATGTCCCCTTGCACCCCCATCCCCCAGCAGAGCAGGGCACCTGCCAGCAGGCCCCACTCATGTCCCCCAGCACCCCCACCCCCAGCACGGAGGGGCACCTGCCAGCAGGCCCCCACTCATGTCCCACAGCACCCCCGCCCCCCAGCACTGAGGGGCACCTGCCAGCAGGCCCCCACTCATGTCCCCCAGCACCCCCCCAGCAATCAGGGGCACCTGCCAGCAGGCCCCCACTCATGTCCCCCAGCACCCCTACCCCCCAGCAGTGCAGGGCGCCTGCCAGCAGGCCCCCACTCATGTCCCCCAGCACCACCACCCCCCAGCAGTGCAGGGCACCTGCCAGCAGGCCCCCACAGATGTCCCACTCATGTCCCCTTGCACCCCCACCCCCCAGCAGTGCTGGGCACCTGCCAGCAGGCCCCCACTCATGTCCCCCAGCACCCCCACCCCCCAGCAGTCAGGGGCACCTGCCAGCAGGCCCCCACTCATGTCCCCCAGCACCCCCACCCCTCAGCAGTGCAGGGCACCTGCCAGCAGGCCCCCACTCATGTCCCCCAGCACCCCCACCCCCCAGCAGTGAGGGGCACCTGCCAGCAGGCCCCCACTCATGTCCCCCAGCACCCCCATCCCCCAGCAGTGCAGGGCACCTGCCAGCAAGCCCTCACTCATGTCCCACTCATGTCCCCTTGCACCACCACCCCCCAGCAGTGCAGGGCACCTGCCAGCAGGCCCCCACTCATGTCCCCCAGCACCCCCACCCCCCAGCACTGAGGGGCACCTGCCAGCAGGCCCCCACTCATGTCCCCCAGCACCCCCCCCAGCAGTGAAATGGCGATCTCATGACACAAACCAAAAGTCAACTATGTACATCAACACACGTCCGCCACATGAAGGCAGGCGGTAGAGTCCCTGCGCATTAAAGAAATGTGCGCTAACAAAAAGCACGTATATACAGCTCTGATTAATGTCCCATACTGTGGCCCTCTAGGACAAATGACGTGCAAAGGGGTACGTGACAAACACGGACACCCGCTGTGTCAAAAATAGCGTGTGCGTGTATTTCAGGGGTGCGCAGGAAGTTTTACACGCGATTGGGTCTGGGCGAGCGGGGTACGTGTATTTCAGGGGCTCGCGGGAAGTTTTACATGCGATTGGGCCTGGGCGAGTGGGGTACGTGTATTTCAGGGGTGCGCAGGAAGTTTTACATGCGATTGGGCCTGGGCGAGCGGGGTACATGTATTACTGGGGTGGGCGGGGAAGTACAGGAGGCAAGTGCGCGGATCGGCCACACGCTCGCCTACAACACGTATTAATGGAATCTAACGGGGCCAAGGCATGCGCCAAAAAAAGACGCGCCAATCCAGAAAGACGTACGCCAGCAGTAAGCAGGCGTACGTCGACCCGCGCAGCATAAAAGTGTGCGCAAACAACAAACAAGCTCAGACGCCAGGATGAATATACCGTTCCTAGCAGCAGTGGCCGTGGGATACCGCAGGAGGAGGAGGATAGTCAGGTCCAGAATTTTTACACCCAGAACCAGCCTTTTTGGGATGCCAGATGACCAGGTGTATGGGGGTACAGGTTTCCACCTCACATAATACTCGACCTGGTCAGTGAGTGGGAGGATGACCTCACATCACCCACTCTGTGCTCCCAAGCACTCAGCCCCCTGGAGAAGGTCCTTAATGTAGTGCACTTCTTGGCCACTGGATCATTTCAGCGGACAAGTGCCATAGTGGGGGGGGTGTCACAGGCCACGCAGTCACGTTGCCTACACCACGTCTTGGGCATCATCACTGCACGCCCCTCAGTCCGCAGGCACATATACCTGCCCAGAACACTTGCAGAAAGGCAGGCTGCCGTCCTGGATTTCTACGGGGTGGCACAATTTCCCAAAGTGCTAGGTGCCATGATTGCACCCATGTGGCTCTATGTCCCCCCAGGGCATCTGAGCACATCTATAGAAACCGCAAGCACTGGCATTCCATCAACGTCCAGGTAGTATGTGATGCCAAGGGAATCATCACCTCAGTATATGCCAACTATCCAGGGTCCACCCACGACAGTTTCATCTACAGAATGTCAACCCTAAACCGGGACCTAGAAACTGGGCGGCATGGCGACACATGGCTGCTTGGTGAGTATATATGCCACTGCACATGCATGCATGTCAGATACTGAGTAATGTCACAACCCCACTAATGATACCCATCACCACCTCCCCAGGGGACAGTGCCTACCCTCTGAGCACCCTCACGATGACGCCAATTCGGAACCCCACCACGCCACCCGAGGTAAGATACAACACAGCCCACATTGCAACCCGGGGCATAGTGGAGCGCACATTGGGAGTGCTCAAGTCACGCTTTCACTCCCTTGACCGTTCTGGCGGGCAGCTGTTATACGCTCCCCCAGTAGTGTGCAGGATCATAGTGGCAGCATGTGTCCTGCACAACGTTGCAACACGCCGGGGCCTGCCCGTGGACATGGTGGTGCCCCCACATCCCCAACCACATGCACACCCGCTGCGCATGGGAGGGGAAAAGGCACGGGGTGAGGCAGCCCGTACGCAGCTGGTGGCTAATTACTTCACCTAAAATCACACCCCTGTGGAGTGCACACAGCCCTGGCACATATCATCTGACAATCAATGATGATGACTCAAGGGACAGTCAACTGTCACTACCATACCAGCCTGAGATTGTTCACCTGGAAGTGTTACATTGTGTGCATCCCTACCGAAACACCACCAATTCTGTGTCATTAAAAGACATACATCTATGCCAGGACTGCACAACTGATTTTGAGAGAGTGTTGAAAGTATCTTACATGAGGGCTATAGTGGCCCGAAAAGTAAATGTGGGCGGGGTGTTAGGTGGGGCATGGCAGGTGGCTCCTTCAACCCCCAATTTGTATTAAACACATGGAAAAAGAATATGTTGTTGAGGGGTAACAAATTTCATTTGCATTTCAAACGTACATTTAGTACTACACATTATCCATTGTCATGAATTATTTCAATTTAGTAATTGTATATCGTCTGTTCAATCAAATCATATATATTGTATTGACCCTTGATTGGACATTCAGTTCTTTTTCACTGCTATAGCTTGCTGTTCGGGTTGGCCAAGAGGAGTATGGCCTTCATTGGGTCAGGTTTCCTCATAAAGCAAAGGATGTACATCTCCTAACTGTGCCTGTTTCAGCTTTATTATTGGGTTCACTCTTGGAGTGCAACATAATGCCCCATGGCTACCACCCCCAACCAAACACCATGCCCCATGGCCCCCTCACCTCCAACCAAACACTAAGCCCCATGTCCCCCTCACCCCCAACTAAACACAATGCCCCATGGCTCCCACCCCCAACCAAACACCATGCCCCATGGCCCCTCACCCCCAACCAAACACTAAGCCCCATGGCCCCCTCACCCCAACTAAACACAATGCCCCATGCCTCCCACCCCAACCAAACACCATGCCCCATGGCCCCCTCACCCCCAACCAAACACTAAGCCCCATGGCTCCCACCACACTTCGGGCCAACATCTCCAATCAGGCACGAACTCGAACCCCCACCCCCTAACTCAGCACACACACTCTCAAGAATGCACCCATACAGACCCAAACCCCACACCCCCCAAATTGCTAAAACATGACAGTACTAAGTGAAAGTAGTGGTAGTCTTACAACCTGAATAAGCCAGCACATCGACCCCTTCCAACTGTAGAGTGTTGCTGCCACGCAAATGTGCCAGTGTACTGCATACAACATGAACTCCATCTGCAAAGTAGACGGCCTTGTGAAGACATGAGGAAGGAACCTGCAAATTAGGAGGAAGACATGGATGCACAAGCACATATCAATATACCATGCAGTGTACAATACAACAACAATATCCTCTAGGAATGTATACACAGTATTGTCTACAGACTGCCCACACAGCTCCTGGGAGTCCAACGTCACTGTGTAAGTAACTGTCACTTGGGCACACCCTTTGCAAGCCCATGGAAACGGGAAGCAGGAGGGGTGTGTGTCTCATGAACCCAAGCATCTAACCCAAACTCAGGACAAGCCTGCATATGCCCAGCCGGAATACAGTGGATGCCCACGGGAGCCACACAAGGCAACACACTGTAAAAAAATCAAAAATCAAAAATCAAAAATGGCCATGTGGGGGTAATGGGGGAGGCCACCCAGGAGGTCCGGGGACAGGGTGCACACCAACAGCCACTTGTGTGGATGTTGGGAAAAAAACACCTCCATGGGCTCATGGCCTGCACGGCTACGCTATTGTGAGAGAATCGCTGCTGTCGCTCTCCCCACCCTCTGCTGCTGCATCAGGAGGTGGTGGCACTATGGGAGGCAGCCCACACAAAGCCCTGGTCTGGTCCTCCATGGCAACAAGCATGCGGGTGTGGAAGGTCTTGTTCTGGAGGATTATAGTGCAGAGATCCCCATGCACCACCTGACGTGATGCCCGGATCTCCTCCCGAGTTGCCTGCATCTCAGCTGAGAGCAAATATGTGAGCCGCTCCAGCTGCTGTTCTGTCCTCAAGTTAGTGGAAGCCTCAAGGTCAACAAGAGTCTCCCTGAGGTGATGGAGTTCTACCCTCAGGGCTTCGCTGTGGCCCTGGGACTCTATTGATATCGATTGGCGTAGAGTCTCCAGTGCCGCCCGTCTGTCCCTGTTGGACGCCAACATGTCCTCCCTGTGTGATTGGCAAATGGAGTCTGTTGCCTGCCGTAGTTGCTCCATCTGCCTTTCAGGGGGGACAATTGAAGTGGCCACCCTCTCCACTGCTTGAGCCATCATCTCAGCTGATGCTGCCTGTTGTTTTGCTATACCGTATATGGATTGCTCCCATGCGGTATTGCCTGGTGGCGTACGGCCACCGCGTCGGCAGGCACCACACCTGTTTGGGGTAAGGCAAACTGCGCCTTGCTGTGCCGGCACTGCCTGAGGCTGCAGGACTGCATTCCCCCTCTGATCTGCTGGCCCAGGAACAGGATCAGATGTTGCGGAGTGTGACCCTGCATCTGTAACCACCAAAGGCGGACCTACCAACACTGACATCCCCATAGAGGGTTCTACCCCTGGTGCAGGTGGGTTGGACAGAACAGAATCCCTGCCAGAACGACTTACCTGTGACGCCACATAGGTCTCATCATCTGAATCAGCACCTGAATAGAGGTCTGGGGAGGTGCACCCAGAGACACCCCTGGAGAGAATGGTCTGCAGCAAGATTGGGTTCTCACCCACCACCACACCACATCCCCCACTGGTGCCCGGTCGTGCCTGAGATCCCTCCTGGGTCTGCACCATCTCCTCAACCTCAACAGCATCAAGTGCATCATCCCCTGCAAAAACATGAAAGACAAAAAATGGAAACAGGCATTAGCACCATGGCACACAAATAGGCCTGACAAGCTACAGAACAAGTACATGATTGACACATGTTCCACATGACTATAACCCTCCCATGCATGCACTGTCACTGAGTTGGAAGGGGAGGCAAATGGCAGACTCTGATGACACCAAGATGGAAGAGCAACACATTAGCTGCATGCTGGGTAGCAGTGCCATCACACATTGTCCTGTGAGTGGCATGTCCAATCCACATACATGACACATGCCATCACACAGATGGCATGTACCATAGGCATGGTACATATGACAGGTACTGCCATATGTCAGTGAATGAGTACTGTCACCCATCCATGTGAGATGGACATGATGAGATGCAAAATGCTACATAGTGTGACAATATTACGCATGTGCCACTCACTGCAACACACACAGCGTACAAGAATACACTGATCGCAGGCAGAGGTACACATCAATGGTTCTTCACTTAAACCTCCCATGAAACAACTATCATGTACCACATACAAACTGGCCCCAAAAATCAATGTCAGCAGGCCAATTCTCAATCAGCCTGAATGCTGTACTCATTCACCTAACAAGGTAACACATGTGGGCCAATGTGGTGTGTAATGAATGACAGAAGCATGTCACATATGTGGCAATAGGGCTGAGAAATGCGTAGTGAAAGTGGCAGAATTGAAACAATCAGCCTGATGAACACTGAAAAATACGGGACAATGCTGTTGCAAGATGCCACTTCAAGGGCAACTGCCGTAATGTTGCGCAAAATGTCTACTGTGGGCAGAAGGGATACTGTAATACCCAAATCCAAGGCCGCAGAATGTTTCGGATGAAGCACATGGGTGACCCAAACCACTCAGGCACACACACCCTCACCTGGCACTCAATCAGAACCCGTCACACACACAACATACACATGGATCACACACACATGCATGTGCACTCACCGGACAATGCCTCGTAATCTGGCAGTTCTCCCACACCTTGGATCTGTTCCTCTGTGATGTAGGTCCCAGCAACATACTCATGTATAGTGAGTTTGTTGTCCTCTGGTGGCGACCCACCGCCAGTAACCAGAGTAGCGGCATGATTTGAGGCCAGCTTTTTCTTTGCTCTGCGTTTCAGGTCATTCCACCGCTTGTAGCAATCACCAGCTGTGCGCCTCACAAATCCAAGGCCACTTATGATGTCCGCAATGGTCTGCCAGTGTGCCTGACGTTGACCAGGTGTGGTCTTGCACCCTGCAGTAATCAACATTTCGCGGTCATGTGTGGACACATACTCCATAAGTGCATCACGTTCGGCCTCATTGAAGCTAGGCTTCCTTGACGTGCCGGACTGTGTAGCCGTGTCTGGGGTATCAGCCTGTAGTGGACCAGCACTCTTCTTCTTTCTTTTCGAAGGTGGTGGGGATCGTGAGTGGCTTACACTGCTCTGGTCATTAGGGGCAGGAGCAGCGGTGGACTGGGTAGTCGGAGTGTGCGAATGCACACTGACCATGGGACTTGGTGCTGGCATTGGCTGGAGTGTTATGTTGTCAGGGGGAACGTTAGTATGATGGACCAGGACCGACACTGTCCTGGCTGGGAGAGTCACAGCTGGGGTGGATGGAGCTGCAGCTGCCCCTGCAGCCTCCCCACCCTGCCTACTCGGGGCAGCTGATGACATAGTTGCCCCAGATCCACGTGGCCTGGTGACACCAACTTGCACCGCCACACGTGGCCCGGACTTGCTGACCTGGAAGTCATCCTGGGAATCATCCTGTGCCAGGTCAGGTGCCACAATGGGCTGGTCCAACAAGGCCTGAGCTGGGATGGTGTCAGCACGTTTCCCTCAACCATGGGGGGGGGGCATGGGTGTCCCCAATCGGTCCTCCACACATGGGGGGATAGGGGCACCCTGCAAATCCCAGCCACATCCCCTACCACGATAACCACGCCCACCTTTTGAAGCTCGGCCACCTTTGCCTCCCTTACCGCTTGCTCGCCTCCCAGCTATGGCACTAATGTTGTTGTGCGTATGGGAGTTGCAGTAAACTATTGTCCTGGGCAATTGGGGGTCAAAGGGGTAGGGTACTAGATGGAATTTGTACCCTAGTGCACTAGCAAGGCTGTCTGTGACACCTGGGGGAAGATGACGGGTCACGCAACGCAAGGCACCCCAAAAACAGAAAATAACGTGCATGCAACCCCTCGTAGACCACGTGTGTCGAAAAATGAACCCGCACTACGCTGTGGCCCCCAGAAACACAAAAATAAGCGTATGCGTGTTACACGCAGCCTACAATGACCTCTGAAGGGGTACGCGACACACAGGGCAAGCACAGTTGGTAAATACGTGCGCGACTCACCGTCTGCCTGGAAAAAGAGTGTGAAAAAGATGCACGTGTGCGTGTTGGCAACACCCCCGCCAAAAGAAGAATTGTACACTATCTGAGGAGACAGGACAAAAGAAGAAGTGAATGCTGTTTGACGAAACAGGCCCAACAGAAAATCAGAAAAAAGCTGTCAGAGGTAACAGGGAGTACGAACTAGAAACGCTGTGAAGTAAATCGCGTGTGAACCGACAAGAAGAACAAAATTCACTCACTCGCTCTCCATGAAAAGCACGTACAAGGAAATGACGTCCTACACGTACCTTTTAAACCGGCCCACACGTCCAACGTCACTTCCGCGTGTACGCGCTTGGGCCCTTTCCTCCAATTACATGTGCTGACGCTCGGATGTGAAGTTTTTGGGCGTGCACGATGAACATGCATCCGTGTTCAGGGAAACGCCCGCTCGGGTCACGTCACAGATGCGCTTACGCTCTAAGGGCCTTTGGTCCAATGAAATCGCGTACATGTGCTAATGCGCTTACGCGCTAAGGGCCTTCCCTCGAATTACACGCTGACGTGCAATTTTTTCACGTGCCAAATCACTCCGTATCAAGCTGGCCACGCGAAAACACACGGAAGACCACGCTCCTGCCATGAAGGCCATTTTCCTGCCCCCAAGAGCCCCGAGCACGCTCCCACCTGCCATCTGCTGCTGCCTGCCTGCCTGCTGCCCACGTGCCCTGCTATTTGCTGCCTGCACATCAGCCAGGGGTGCAGTTGCTGTGACCACCCCTGCTGGAACTGAAGACTCCCGACTGGTATTCCATCGCTCCACAGCCCAGCCCCAGGACCCAGTTGCCCACCCACACCTGCCTCTGGGGTTGCCATGTCGGGCACACCACCATCTGGCACCACTGGCAACCCCCAGCCAGAGAGGCAGAGGGCCACCAGCTTCACTGCCACCGAAGTTGGTGTCCTGGTGCAGCAAGTCCTGGGGCAGTATGATGCCCTCTTCGGAAGTTTGCACGCCGACAAGGAAGGACAGACCAGGATCAGGACGGACATTGTGACTGCCATCAATGCGGAGGGGGTGGCAGTCCGCAAATTCCAACATGTCAAGAAGCGCTGGGGGGACTTCAAGTCCAGGACCCTCAACAAGGCCCGGCGCCTCTTCAGGGCAGCGGATGGTAAGGGGCGCCGGGGCCACCTGTCAGAACATCAAATGAGGGTCCTGGAAGGCATATCCCCAGCGCTCCACGTCCAGGTCCTTGAGAGGCAGACCCGTCTGGAGTTGAGCGGTAAGTGTACATGCATACTGATTGTAAGCTGTGCGTGTGGTGGTGTGCCAGTAGTGTGCAGGTTGCCCATGTGGTTTTGTAGGGCCATGTATGGATGTGTATGTACAGGGCCGTGAGGCTAACACATGCGAATCCTCTCATGTGTGAGACACATGGATGGTGCATGTGTGTATAAGCTTGCATGCCAAATGCAGATGTGTGAGCACACATGTTTGAATGACTGTATATGTAAGTTGGCATGGTTGAGGTGTCACACATGGATGTCGGTTCCAGCTGCATGTATCTGCACCGTGTACACGTGCATGTGTGAGTATTTCACAAGGGTTCAACAGTGATGCAACATGTATGCTTGGGACACTGATATGTAGAAGACTGATTGCCAGATGTGACATGGATGACAATCTCATCACTGCGACAGTTGGTGGAGGTGTACACATGCATGTGAGTGTGGTGGCGTGTGTGCATGTCTAGTGCACTCCCTGTGTTTCATGTGATGTCTGGCTCACCTTTGGCTGCTCATGCTGTTGTATGTGTATAGATGGGGTTGCCAGTCATTTGGTCGAAAACAATTGGTCGACTGGACAACTGGTGGAATCAATTTGGTCGAAAACCAAATGGTCGAATTTTTTTTTTTTTTTTTACCCCTTTTTTTTTGGGGGGGGGGGGGAGTCCCCCCCAACCCCGTTTTTTTCTTTCTTTTTTTTTCTACACGAAAACCCACAAAACACATATATAAATAAAAAAAAAAAATTCGACCATTTGGTTTTCGACCAAATGACGTCGACCAAATTGCAGTCGACCAGTTTGTAGTCGACCAAATGACTGGACACCTATAGATGGTGCTGGCTGTCGCCATATGGCTGTGGAATTGCTCATGTGTGTGAGTTGACATGCCATGTGTGTTGGGATTGTGATGCCATGTCCGAAGTTTGACACTGCCACTTATGTGCAACTGTCATGTGTGTATGAGTCCATTGTACAGTGTCCTGATGCCTGTCTCCTATCTCTCCCTGTCTGCAGCGTCAACTGATGAAGAGGGCGGAGAGGGTGCTGTGGAGCACAGCGGTGGGGATCACACCACCAGCCGGAGACGCAAGGCCCGGCTCCCCTCCCAGGTTGTCATCTTGTCGGGGAGTGAGGAGTCTGCTGCCGCATCCCAGGCCGCAGCTGCCGAGGGAAGGTCCAAGAGGTGGAGGTCAGAGTTGGACTCCTCGGCAGCAGAAGGGGCAGCTGAGACCCCACAGGGTGCGACGGAGGAAGATGGCACAGAGTCATCCAGGTTGGTGGGGGGTTTGGTGGAGGAGGAGGCCGTGCAAGGGACAGACATGGGGTCTGGAGGTGGGGTTCCACTGGTGCTAGTGGTGCAGTGCAGGGACAGGAGGCAGCACAGGCCGCCGCAGAGGTGCCTGTGTGTAATCCTGTCCCCGATCCTGTGACTGCATCATCCCGCACCAGCAGGGATTCCTACGTCCAGACCCGTTTTCAGGGAGGGGATCAGCTTACAACAACTGGCCTTCCTCTCCCTGCGGATGTGGCTATCTGGGACCGGGTTGAGCCTGTCCTGGGTGGGGTGGCGTTGCGTCAACGGGCCATGCGAGGTGACCTGCAGTCTTTTCATGGGCAGACTGCACGTCATCTCGAATGGCTCGTTGACCACGTCAGCCTACTGGGACAGGTCACCGAGGCCGGATTCCTCCATTTGCTGAACCTTGCTTCGACCCCCTCCTCACCTGAACCCCCTATGCGCCAGTCGTCCACAGTGCCATATTCCCACCCATGTATAACCTGGGTACCCTGTGGAGCTGCCTCTGAGCGTGCGGCCAGGCTGGTGGAGCACACATCCCTGCCGCAGTCGGGAGTCGGACATCCAGCAGGGGTGGCCACCTCAACAACTGCACCCCAGCAGGAGGAGGATGTGCACGCAGCAGGAGCCAGGGCACGGGCACAGGCACAGCAGCAGCAGCAACAAGGTGGGAGCCATGATGGCTCAGAGCCTTCGACATCGGAGGGGCAGGCATCGGCCGGAGGGCAGGAGGACCCAGGACGGGAAGTGTCTTCCGTGTGGCAGCGGTTAGGCCATGCTATAGATGCGGAGTGGCAGCGGGCGGAAGAGGCATGGCTCACAATGGTCAGGGCAGAGAACTCCATGCAAAGGGCTCTGAGTCGGGCTGAGTGCCTCAAGGCAATTCGCAGGGACCTGGAGGTCCGGATGTCATTGTCCCTGCGAACCCTCGGGGCCTTAGAAGAGGACCCCCTCCGGGACATCGAGCAGGAGTTCGATGATGCCCTGGCCTGGGAAATCAGGAAGTGAGCCGTCGGACTAGCCCGCTGCCATTGTATATAGTTAATTAGTGTTAGGTCTCCTTTTGGTTTTCATTTCATTTGGGGCGCTTGGACAATGCCCCACCTTTTTGTATATAGTTGTTCATTAGGTAGGGTTTTTGTAGGTTTCCTTTCAATGGTTGGGCTCATGGACCCTGGATTTGTACTTTGTATATAGTTCTACAATGGATTTCACTTCATTTAAGTTTCTTTTTTACCATGGATCAATGGATGTGTCTTATTTTTACACTTTGGATTTGGTTGGACGGACAGACTCTTTGGACCCATTTGCTTTTGGATTGATTTGGATTCTGCTTTCACACATTTTTTTTGAATATTTTGGACATGCTGCTTTTTCTTCATAATTTCCATTATTGTGGTTTTTTTAATTAATTGGGTTAATTATTGAATACACATTTATTATATACTTTACTGATGTGGTCTTATCTCTTTTGTTTTGTGCATGTCACAATGTTGTTCTTTTCACAGTCATGTGTCACCATTGCGTGGGTCTGAGGGACATTGATTCATGGCCATGCTGGTTATGTATTTTCTATCATGACTTTGGAAATTCAATGTGGGGTGTTTGGACTGGGGTGGGTTTGGGTGGCCATGAGGGGCATGGGTCTGGAGTGTGATGACCTGTCGGGGGGACATGTGTGGGGGCCTGCTGGCAGGTGCCCCTGACTGCTGGGGGGTGGGGGTGCAGGGGGACATGTGTGTGGGCCTGCTGGCAGGTGCCCCTGACTGCTAGGGGGTGGGGTGCAGGGGGACATGTGTGGGACATGAGTGGGGGCCTGCTGGCAGGTGCCCCTGACTGCTGGGGGGTGGGGGTGTTGGGGGACATGTGTGGGGGCCTGCTGGCAGGTGCCCTGCACTGCTGGGGGTTGGGGGTGCAGGGGGACATGTGTGGGACATGAGTGGGGGCCTGCTGGCAGGTGCCCCTGACTGCGGGGGGTGGGGGTGCAGGGGGACATGTGTGGGGGCCTTCTGGCAGGTGCCCCTGACTGCTGGGGGGTGGGGGTGCAGGGGGGCATGTGTGGGAGATGAGTGGGGGCCTGCTGGCAGGTGCCCCTGACTGCTGGGGGGTGCAGGGGGACATGTGTGGGGGCCTGCTGGCAGGTGCCCCTGACTGCTGGGGGATGGGGTGCAGGGGGACATGTGTGGGACATGAGTGGGGGCCTGCTGGCAGGTGCTCCTGACTGCTGGGGGGTGGGGGTGCAGGGGAACATGTGTGGGGGCCTGCTGGCAGGTGCCCCTGACTGCTGGGGGGTGGAGGTGCAGGGGGACATGTGTGGGATATGAGTGGGGGCCTGCTGGCAGGTGCCCCTGACTGCTGGGGGGTGGGGGTGCAGGGGGACATGTGTGGGGGCCTGCTGGCAGGTGCCCTGCACTGCTGGGGGGTGGGGGTGCTGGGGGACATGTGTGGGGGCCTGCTGGAAGGTGCCTCTGACTGCTGGGGGGTGGAGGTGCTGGGGGACATGTGTGGGGGCCTGCTGGCAGGTGCCCCTGACTGCTGGGGGGTGGGGGTGCAGGGGGGGCATGTGCTGGACATGAGTGGGGGCCTGCTGGCAGGTGCCCCTGACTGCTGGGAGGTGGGGGTGCAGGGGGACATGTGTGGGACATGAGTGGGGGCCTGCTGGCAGGTGCCCCTGACTGCTGGGGGGTGGGGTGCAGGGGGACATGTGTGTGGGCCTGCTGGCAGGTGCCCCTGCCTGCTGGGCGGTGGGGGTGCAGGGGGACATGTGTGGGACATGTGTGGGGGCCTGATGGCAGGTGCCCCTGACTGCTGGGGGGTGGGGGTGCAGGGGGACATGTGTGGGACATGAGTGGGGGCCTGCTGGCAGGTGCCCCTGACTGCTGGGGGGTGGGGGTGCAGGGGGACATGTGTGGGCGCCTGCTGGCAGGTGCCCCTGACTGCTGGTGGGTGGTGGTGCAGGGGGACATGTGTGGGACATGAGTGGGGGCCTGCTGGTAGGTGCCCTTGACTGCTTGCGGGTGGGGGTGCAGGGGGACATGTGTGGGGGCCTGCTGTCAGGTGCCCCTGACTGCTGGGGGGTGAGGGTGCAGGGGGACATGTGTGGGACATGTGTGGGGGTCTGCTGGCAGGTGCCCCTGATTGCTGGGTGGTGGGGGTGCAGGCGACATGTGTGGGACATGTGTGGGGGCCTGCTGGCAGGTGCCCCTCACTGATGGGGGGTGGGGGTGCAGGGGGACATGTGTGGGACATGACTGGGGGCCTGCTGGCAGGTGCCCCTCACTGCTGGGGGGTGGGGGTGCTGAGAGACATGAGTTGGTGATCATATTGCAACGTGACATGTGGCTTGGCTGAGGGGCATTCCCATGGTGGATGGGCTGCCTGCAGGACATGACCAGGGGTGCAGGGTAGTCCCCTGTGGTGTGGGCTGCCTGCAGGGGCCATGGAGGGGTTAGAGGGGACACCTGGGAGGACCCACACTGCCAATTTATGTGTAGGACTCCCCGCGCACCCGTTAAATCCATGAACCCAGCCCAATCGCGTGTGAAACTTCCGGCGCACCCCTGAAATATACGTACCCAGGCCAATCGCATCCAAAACTTCCCACGCACCCCTGAAATACACGTACCCAGGCCAATCGCGTGTGAAACTTCCCGCGCACCCCTGAAATACACGTACCCAGTCCAATCGCGTGTGAAACTTCCGGCGCACCCCTGAAATACACGTACCCAGGCCAATCGCGTGTTAAACTTCCGGCGCACCCCTGAAATACACGTACCCAGGCCAATCGCGTGTGCAACTTCCCGCGCACCCCTGAAATACACGTACCCAGGCCAATCGCGTGTGAAACTTCCTGCGCACCCCTGAAATCCATGTACCCAGGCCAATCGCGTGTGAAACTTCCCGCGCACCCCTGAAATACACGTACCCAGGCCAATCACGTGTGAAACTTCCCGTGCACCCTTGAAATACATGTACCCAGGCCAATCGCGTGTGAAACTTCCTGTGCACCCTCGTGATACATGTACCCCACTCGCAAGTGAAAGTTCCCGCGAACCCCGTAATACACGTACCCTGCTGAAATCGCATGTGAAACTTCCCGCGAACCCCAGTAATACACGTATCCCACTCGCACAGGCCCTTTCGCGTGTGAAACTTCACGCGCACCCCAGTAATACACGTTCCACGCTTGGCGTTTGCTGTTTGGCAGCCCTGTAAACTGGTCCAGGGTTAGCGCAGCCCTTTGCGCTGAATTGGGAATTTTGATGGCTTTTCCTTGCGCGAGGGCGTTCTTGGGGGCGTAACTGGCGCTGCTGCAGGGTCGCTGCGCCACTCTGCGCCACGGCTGGTTTTGGAGGCTAAAATCCATGAATATGCTGTGCGCGGAAATCGATTTTAGCGCACGCGGCTGGCACAGACATTCGCACTCGCACACTGTGCGCCAGCCGCGTGCGCCACTTTTGTGCGAAATTCTATGAATTACCCCCTTAGGGACTCATTACGACCCGGCAGTAAGGGATTACCGGTACCAGTTATCCCTTACTGCCCTATTACAAGGTCCCTTTGCGGGTCCTCCCTTAATGCCTGGTTTTACCAGGTGCTAAGGACGGGACCGGCAAAGGGACTTTGGAGGTAATAACGGTACCGCAATTTGTGGTACCATTATTACCGCCTTCCCCATTCCCATTGAGCCCTATGGGGGCTCAAATGGGAATGGGGAAGGGCCCTGGTGAATGGGGAATTACCGCCCCAGCCAACCTTGGAATGGGGCGGTAATACCTCCATTCACCAGGGCAGAGTCGTTATGGGTGTGGAGGCAGCCATGGCGCTATTAGCACCATGGTTAGCTCAAAACTCATAATGACCCCCCTAGTAATACCTCCTTAGTAATTTGTTGAAATGGCATGTGAACCTATGGAGGTTGATGAGTTGAATTTGAGTGCTGATGCGGCACAGGAGGTATCCTTTGAAAAGATGAACCATTATATTCCTAGACCTAATCAGGATCGCATACAGTTTTCAAAACCATCTGCTACTGTCCTACACTACCAGCCTCTTCACATCATGAAGTCAGCCATGATACATCGCTCATGCACTACAACCAGTTTATGGGCCTCATTACAACCCTGGCGTTAAGGGGTTAACGGCGCCGTAAAAGGCTGCGGCGCCGTTAAACCCTTAACGCCAGATTCACACTTTAACGCCTGCTTTTTGCAGGCGTTAAAGTCCATCCCGCTAAGGGACCTTGGTGCTAATTACGGCACCGTAATTCACGGTGCCGTAATTAGCACCTTCCCCATTCCCATTGAGCCCTATGGGCCAAAAATGGGAATGGGGAAGGGGCCATGGTCAATGGGGATTTACTGCCCCGCCAACCTTGGAATGGGGCGGTAAATCCGCCATCCACCATGGCGGAATCCGGCATGGACCATGGTGCTAATAGCACCATGGTCCAATTCCAGGGTTGTAATGAGGCCCTATGTGTTTTACCTTCAAAACACTGCATGCTATATTGTTGAGTCTTGTCAGCATCCTATTGTCTACCAGTGAGCTAAGCAATAATGGACCATTAAATCAGAAACATCACAATTAATAAGGGCACCACATACACTTATAGCCAGTCATGTGTCTCCTCAAAATGGAGGCATCTGCCACACTGACGGCCTCCTACAGATGTTCAGGCTAAGCAACGGCGAGACAACCAATCAGTATTTTCCTGTGAAGCCAGGCAGGTACTACTAGTAGCACAGCCACAAGCATCTGTCAACCGCCAGTCTCTTAGAATTAGAGTATCCTCCATCAGTATCTTCGTGCCAAGGCAGCCAGAGTTTTGTGTCATGAAAACATTTGCTATTGCTCCTGGCTCTTCTTGATTTCCAGTCAATGAAGCAATGATGAACTATCTAAGCAGCATCTTCCTTTTAAGCCAGTCATCAGCTGCCCCACAGCTACAGTTCTGTCTTCAAAATGCCTCTTGATTTGTAGCCAGCCAAGCAATGATGAGACACACCCAGTCAGTGTCTTCTGTTAAAACCAACCAGGCACCATCAGCATCACAGTCAGTGTTTTATGACATTAAATCAGTTCCTGGCATACTGGCAGTCTCTTCTTTGCCAAACATCTTCAGCTCCACTACCAGAGGTCTGTGTCTTGATCTGTTGCCACTGAACACTCGCAGCCCTCCTCTGTGGATTCTGGTCACCTAAGCAACAACCTGCCCTCGAGTCAGAATCTTCACCTTACATGAGGAAAGGCATGCACCATTTGTTCCACAGCCCAACTCTTTTGCCATTGAAACAGCAGCACCGGACACAACTGTCAAGCCATTGTTCTGCTGAATCTAGGAAGAAACTACAAGTCATATGATCAGAGTGAAGGAAGAGCAACTGTTGGGCATTATCCAAAAATCTATGTTGTTGGAATGTGTGTGATTATGGAGAGGACAATGAACAAGAAACCTAGGCATATAAAGAGTGTTGGTGAGTTTGGGAGTAATGCAAAATGCAGCCAGGATTTATTTTCGTGAAGTATGGAGACAGGAGTCATGAGGCTTTTGGTACTGAAGTTGGCATCACTCAGTAATGCACTGTATGCCTTGAACACATTTTCAACTATTCTGTTTGGAGCCAAAATAATACAAAAACAAGTGTTACACCAGAAGCCTCACGAGAGTACAAGGAGGAAGGTGGAGTCTTGATTTCTGTGTTCTGGAAGTGAGTATAATATCTAACTATCCTTCAAATATGTAATGGGCACAGTAGGTTTGCACGCCGAGTACCCCAAATACTCTCCTTTTCAGAACAACTGATTGCTTTAGAAAGAGTTCTCTGGTATGCAAAATCGGGACTTTCGTGGAACGTATGAAAAACTGAATTAATTTGGTAATGGGAAGTTCCAAAAATGTGTTGAATATCTAGCTTTGTTTGTCCCACTCATGGATGAGCATCTTCGTAAAAAATAGCAGAACAAAAGATACATATTCACTACCACAGGAAAGATATACAAAATTAACTGATTCAGCTTTTAGCCATAACCATTAATGAGGAAATGCTATCCTCGGTTCGGGCTGCCAAGTACTTTTCAATCATTCTAGAATGCACACCAGATGTCAGCAATGTTGAACAAATGACAATGATTGTTCGTTATGTGACCTCTATATCAGTGTTGGACTTTGATCATTCTGAGCCTTTGTGCATAAAATAAAATTTCTTAGGATTTGTGCCGCTAAAATATGTCACTGGAGCTAGTATGACAGACACTATTCTCCGCCAATTGCAAGAAATGTCATTGTCAATGAAAACGTGCGTGGTCAAGGCACAGATAATGGAAGCAATATGAAGGGGAAAGGAAATGGTATACAATGAAGAATTTTGGATGTAAATCCACATGCCTTGTTTGTTTCTTGCAGTGCACATTTTTCAAATTTGGCTGTTAATGATGCAGCAAAGTGTTGCTTGGAGGCAACTGCTTTCTTTGACCTGGTACAATGTTTTTATGTGTAATTCTCTGGTTCGACACGCCGTTGGGAAGTTCTAAAGCACCATGTTAAACATTGTACATTGAAATCACTGAATAACACAAGATGGGAAAGTTGAATGCATGTCTTGAATCCTCTCCGCTGTCAGCTGGGTGATGTGTATGATGCACTAGTTGAGATATCAAATGACACTATGCAAACAGGTCAAGATCTGGTACTATCTCTTGCATAGATCCCGAAGGTCTTGCAAAGGGTATTTCTTGCTTCATATTTGTAATTTCCCTTGTTGTGTGGGGTAACATTCTCTTTGAGATATCTGTGACAAGCAAACAACTTCGGGCAAAAACATTTGATGTTTGTGATGCTGGAAAACATCTGGAAGAAACCAACAAGTTTCTTAGTGGGTGCAAGAGTTATGAAGGGTGGGAGAAAGCACATGTTGATGCACGTAAACTTGCAGAAGAGTAGGAATTTCCTGCATGCTGTGAGTCTGATCATTCTGTCCGTGTCCCAAGGAAGAAGAAGTAGTTCACATATGAAGCAAATAATGAACGTATTGAAAGCGCCACGGAAAAATTCGAAGTGCATTTTTTCTTTGCCATCATTGGCACAGCCCTGCAACCTGTAGAAGAGAGGTTTACTCAAATGCATCAAATTAGTTCTGTGATTGGCTTCCTCTCTGACATACACAGTTTGAATACTAAGGCGGCACATCAAATCTTTTACCACTGCTTGAGGCTTGCGACAGCTTTACAAAATGGGGACTCAAAAAACATGGATGCGTCAGATTTGTGCAGTGAATTGTAAGTAATTGTAAGAAGAATTCTAAATTGTTCATCATCACAAGATGTAATGAAATGTGTATACAATAATAAGTTGGCAGACTATCCCCAAAACATGTATTGCTCTCCAGATTCTCTTGACCCTGCCTGTTTCAGTGGCAAGTAGCAAAAGAAGCTTTTCAAAGCTAAAGTTGGTCAAAGGTTAAATAATGGATCTTTGATGATGCAAGAAAGATTTGTTGAGCTAGCAACCTTGTCAATAGACCACGACATTGCCAATGAAAACGTTGATATCAAGAACCGCATGTCTACATTTGCGAAAATTAAAGCTTGGAAAGTTAATTTCTAATGTATGTGCATTTTCACTTGTTTTAACACATCTGGTATGAAGTAACATGCAGGACAATATATGTGTGTTTTATATGTCTGGGTTACCAGGGCATCATGTACCATACATGATGGCTTTGGTGACGCAGACCCATTTGTTTCATGGTTTAAGTCAACAGGTAGCCCTCCACTTTTGCTCCAGAGTTTCTTGGTTGTTTGGATGGTTTTGGAGAGTCACTCACTTTTTTCAATTTTTTAGGTGTTTACAACTATTAATAAGAGATATATTGCAAATAATTGTTGAATTTATACATATCATACTTTTTTTTTTTAACTTCTTTTTATTGGTTTTACAACATAAAAGGAATGGGAGAGAACAGACAAAACAGAAACAAAAGTCACCCTCCCATTTTCCTTTCCCCCTTCCTCCCCCCCTCCCTCTCCCCAAAGGCTGCCGCAGTATGTTCGTGGTCCGTTGCCGCCTCGGGGCCGGCGCCGGCCGTTGTCAAGTTCGTAGCGGAGGGGCCGGTCTCCCGGTGGCCTCCCTCCTTTCCCTGGGAGTTTCCCTTGGTCCTGTCCTTGCATGTGTTTGCTGGTCTTTCCCAGTTGGATTTGCACTGTTCAGAGTCCGCGCTGGTCACGACCTCGTCTCTTTCTTCCCGTTAGTTCTCTTCCTCTGAATTATGTAGTGCCTCCCGACGTGGGCGGTTCAATTTCATCGTTTCCTGAGTCGCCTGGATCGCTATTGTCAGTCGTATCATCCTCGCCTCCGCTGCCAAACAGGTCTTGCACTAGGGAGTTCCATGCTTGTAGTCTGGCTCCGCTGTCGCTCTCTCCCCTTTGTGTAGCTCTCGCCCAGACTGCCGTCTCTGCTATTGCCCATTTTTGTAGGTCAGCCCACCATCCTTCCTTCGAGGGGCCTTCGCTCTTGTTCCATGCCATCGCTATGCGGCGTTTCGCTAGTATTGTCATTAAATCCTTCATTTTTGCCACGTGTGTCATCTGCCGGCGCCCCCTTGGGAACAGGCCCAATAGGTATGTTGCTGGCGTTCTTGCTGGCATCCGTATGTCTGCTGTCAACGCCTTTTCTCTCACCGTGTTCCAGAAGTCTGCTATTTGCGGGCACGACCAGAACATGTGCACCATGTCGGCCTGTTCGTCTCCGCACCGCGGGCAGCTCCGGGTTTGTCCTTCTCCCATCTTTGACATTCTCTTGGGAGTTAGATATGCTCTATGTACTATGTATATCTGCAGTTGTCTGAACCTGGCGTTTCTGGACACCTTTTTTGTGTACATGAGGACTTTGTTCCATTCCTCGTCTTCGAAGGGTTGTTGCAGTTCCTCTTCCCACTTCATCCGTGCTGTTAGTGTCTTTTTGTTGGTGTGTCCCAGTATTTGCTCATAGAGTCTGGACACCGTATGACCTCCTTCGGATATATCGTACCATGCCTCTAGTACCCCTTCGGTGTCCTCAGGCTGTGGCATAGTGCTCCACTTCTTCTTTATTGTCCGAACTAGGCTATTGTGCAGGATGAATTGGCCCCTGTGTACATCTTGTTCGTCCATCAGGGTCTGGAATTCAGCCCACTGTCCGTCACGCCACAGGTCCCCAATTTGGGCCACACCTTTGTCTTCCCATTGTGCCCTGTACGTGGTCAGGCTGGCCACTCTGGTGTCCACCAGCCCCGCCAGTGGGATATGTCTTGAGCAGGGGTCTCGTATGCCCTGTGTCTTCCAGGCTCTTTTCCATAGTGTTCGGCCTAGTTGGGCTATTTTGGGTAGGTCTTTGGCTTGGGCGGCATTGACCCATAATAATTCTCTCAGGTAATACCTCCGGAGTGTTGGCCCAATAATTATTGCATCTATTGAGGTCTCCTCGCCCAGCCATCGCACCACAAATTGGAGTTGTGCTGCCAAATAGTAATATTCAAAATCTGGGAGTTTGATGCCCCCCCACTCATAGCTTCTCTGTAGTGTGCTTAGTGCCACCCTGTTTCGCCCCCCTCCCCATAGGAAGGTTCTCGCCATAGTGTGTAGGCGCTTGAAGAAGGGCCTTGGTATGTTGTATGGGATGTTCGTGAAGTAATATAAGAGTCGGGGTAGGACTGTCATTTTTAGTAGTGCCGCCCGGCCTATCATGCCCAACGGTAGCGTCTGCCAGAATTTCATAGCCTTTTCAATTTTGTCTAAAGCTACTTGTGTGTTACCTGCGTGTGTTTCCATGGTGTCGTGATAGATGTCCACTCCCAGGTATTTGAAGGTGTTCGGGGCCCATGTGATGCCCAGAGGCGGTAATTGATCTGACGGCACTGCGCGTAGGCCTGCCAGGGGAAACAGCAAGGATTTTTCTCTGTTGACCACTATTCCAGATAACCTACCAAACGCGCGCAGCGCCTCTAGTAAGTCCTGCAGGTGGGTGCGTGGGTTCTGTATGTAAAGGAGTATATCGTCTGCGTATATGGATATCTGGTGTGTTTCCCCGTCTATCTCTATGCCCGTGTCTTTGTAATCCGTTCTTAGGAATACTGCGAACGGCTCCAGGGCCAGGATATATAACATTGGGGACAGGGGGCATCCCTGTTTTGTGCCTCGCTCTATGCCCCATTCCCTAGAAACTTGTCTACCCGTCTTGACTCTCGCTCTCGGGTCTTTGTATAGTAGTTCTATCCATCTTGTAAACCCTTGTCCAATCCCATAGTG
Source organism: Ambystoma mexicanum (assembly GCF_040938575.1). NCBI lineage: Eukaryota > Metazoa > Chordata > Amphibia > Caudata > Ambystomatidae > Ambystoma > Ambystoma mexicanum. The sequence continues at coordinate 533,282,479 of NC_090933.1, read as the reverse complement.
GGTGAGCGTTCCCAGGAGCCAGTCCCATCCCACCGAATCGAATGCTTTGATTGCATCCAGTGAGGCTACAGCACACTCCCCTCCCTCCTGGTTTGTCCTTTCTATAACATAGTGGAGTCTGCGCAGGTTCCAGGACGTGTTCCGTTCTGGCACGTACCCTGTCTGGTCCGTGTGGATCAGGGTGGGTAGCACTCTTTTCAGGCGGTTGGCTAGTGCCGCCGTCAGGATCTTGGAGTCCTGGCTTATTAGGGAAATCGGTCTGTAGGAACCGCATTCAAGGGGGGGCTTGTCTGGTTTAAGGATCGGGATTATTATAGATTCTGACATACTACTCGGGAGTCTTCCTTTCTCGTATGCTTCTTCTAGTGTTTCTAGCAGTCTCGGGACTATGTCATTTTTATATTGTTTGTAAAATTCCCCCGGGAGCCCATCTGGCCCCGGAGATTTCCCTGTCGGGAGCTGGGCGATTACCTCCGTTAGTTCCTCTACAGTGAGAGGGGCGTCTAATATTTGGGCCTGCTCCTCCGTCAATTGTGGGAGTCTAATTTCCGCGAGGGCTTCCTTCAGGTCCCCCTCCTCTGCCTCCTGGACCCTGGAGTATAAGTCCTCGGAAAACTGCGAGAACACCTCGTTTATTCCCTCTTGGGATCTTATCACCTCTCCCTTTCTGTTCTGAATTTCATTAATTGGCTCCCGCTTAGTCTCCTGCTTGGTTAGCCAGGCCAGGAGTCTGCTAGGCTTGTCCCCCTCAGCATGTAGTTTCTGTATATATTTCCTATAGTCTAGCCGTCCCAATCTTTCCCAGGTCTCCACGCACTGTTGTCGCAGGGTGGTGAGGTTCTCTTGTTCCGCCCCCTTCTCCCCCGCTTGTCTCTCAGCCTTCTCGATTCTCCTTTCTAACTCATCTAGTTGTGCTAGGGTTTCTCGTCTGAGACCTCCCATTTTCCCCATCGCCTCCCCTCTGACTACCACCTTGAAGGCCTCCCAGACCGTTCCTGTGCTTTCCACACTACCCTCATTATGTTCAAAATAATCTTCTATTACGCTTTGGATGTGTTCCTGGAAGCCCGCGTCCAATAATGCCTCTGCCCTCAATCTCCATGTTGGTATAGGGGCTCTCCTGTGTGTGTGCGCCCATGTGATCGTCTGGGGGGCGTGGTCAGATAGGGTTCGCGCGTGTATGTGTGCCTCAGTGAATTCCCCCAGTGTCCCCTTGCCCGTAAACAGGTAGTCTATCCGTGTGAATGTCTTGTGTGGGGCACTATAATGCGTGTATCCCCTCTCTTCCCCATGTACCTTCCTCCAGACGTCCCCGAGCCCGAGCCGGTCCAGTATCTGTTGTAGTGCTCTCGCTGGCGGCGCCGCTCTCTTGTGCTTATTGTCCGACCTGTCCAGCCGGGGGTCCAGTGTGCAATTATGGTCGCCTGCCCAAATCATCGTTGCATTCCTGTACGGGGCCAGCCGGGGCGGGAGCGTCCTGAAGAAGGCTGTAGCGTCGTGGTTAGGGGCATAGGTGTTCACGAGGCATATCTCCCGATTTTCTAGCATCCCATGGACTACCAGGATTCTCCCTTCCGCGTCTTTCTCTTGGTTGATGAGCTGGAATGGGACGCCCGGGGCGACCCAGGTTATGACTCCTCTAGCGTAGTTGGAGTATGTTGCACTATACATCTGGCCTCCCCATTTTTTCTTTATTTTGGCCTGTTTTTCCGCCGTCAGGTGCGTCTCTTGCAACAGTGCAATGTGGGTCCTTGTTTTGTTCAACCAGGTATAAATCCTTAGGCTCTTGACATATGCGTTCATCCCCCTGACATTCCACGTGACAATTCTTAAAACATCTTGGTCCTTGAGGGGACTAGCGCTTGCGGCCTGTTCTTTCCCATGGGCTCGCTCAGTGTCTTATTCTCTCGGTGTATTCCTGCCGGGGATCTGTGTCCCTTCTTCTGGCTGTTGAGTTTTGAATCGTCCGTTCGTTTTCTCTCTCGGGTCGTTTCTCTCTCTGTTGGCCGCTCTTTGTTGTGGGCGGTCTTGCCTCGTGCTTTCCGCCAGCTTTTTGTTTGTGGGTACTGTCCCCTGAATTTGTTTTCCTTGCCGATTCTTTGTGTGTGACAACTGTTAGTTCCTCTTCCGCTCTCCTCCTTTCTTTGCGGGCTTTGCCTTAACTTCCCAACTGTTATAACTGTTAACCCAAATAACGTCAACAAACGCCCAGCCTCCCCTCCTCTGCTCGGGCTCCACCGCTTTCCAGGTGCCGATTTTTCCTCCTCGGCCTTGCCTGTCGCGGCGTAGTGTCTTGAAACTGACACTATAAACATTGTTTTTACTGGGGCTTCTCTGTGGGTCTTGGCGGTTCCCCTTCCCCGAGTCTTGTGCTCCCTTTGTAAGTCTCTTTACTGTGGGCTTTTCAACTTGGAGGCTGTCGGTTGCTCCTTTTCGTTACTTCCCGGTAGGGCATCTCTACCGTCTTGTTCTTGCTCCTGTAGCGTTGGGTGTACTTGTCGTGCCCGGTTCTAGTCTCTATTTTGCCGGGGGTGGTTTCTGTTTCGCTCGTTCCTCTCTGCCGACTGTGGAATCCCACGCTGGTCCATCCACTCCTGGGCGTCGGTCGTTGTCTCGAAGATCTGTGTTTTTCCGTCATGCAGTATTTTTAGTTTGGCTGGATACAGCAGCATGAATTTCACCCCTGCCGCTCGAAGGCGCTCTTTGGTCTGCCAGAACTGGGCTCTCTGCTTTTGCACAAGTACCGTATAGTCTGGATATATCGTTATCCTGGCCCCGTTCCTTGTGATGTTCCCTCCTTCTCTCGAGAAAGTCAGGATTTTTTCCCTGTCCTTAAAGTTCATAATTTTTGCGATCATTGGTCTTGGTGGTGCTCCTGGGCGCGGTCTTCTAGTCAGCGCCCGGTGTGCCCTTTCTACCACGAAGCCTTGGGATAGGGTCTCTGCTCCCACTTCTTGGATCAGGAGGTTCTCTATGTAGTTCGTGGGGTCCCTTCCTTCCTCCCCCTCTGGCAGCCCCACTATTTGTACGTTGTTGCGCCGGGCCCTGCCTTCTGCGTCTTCAGCTCTGCGTTCTAGTATATTAATTCTTTCCAGTGCTTCCGACATTTGTGTTCGCGAGGCGGACACTTCCACTGAGTTGCTCTGTGCTTGTTGTTCCACTGTTGTCATCCTTTCCGCCAGGTTTCTCGTATCTTGTCTAAGGAGTCCCACATCTACCATCACTGCGTCCAACTTGCCTTCTATCGACGTCTTTAACGCCCCTATGGCTTCCAGTATGCTGCTTTCCACTTGCCTGATCTCTCCTTGCGTGGCGTATGACTCCGGCGTGTCTTTCTCCCCAGCCTCTGGCTGCTGGTCGTCGTTCTTCCGGGTGAATGTCTCCATGACTGTTTGTCTCCCTCTGCCGCTTTTAGGCTTGTCTGGCATGTTAGTACCCACTGCTCTTGGCCTGTAGTTGGGCCCTGTTCAGTCAGGTTTCGTTTGTGCTTCAGTGGGTCCTTGCTCAATTCTCACACTCGCTTCCACTCTTTCCTGCGTGTGTTGCCTTTTTAATAAGCGATTTCTCTCTGTGTCTTTACCCTCGTTGTCCGTTTGCCGTGTCTCTCTCCGGTGTTCTCTTCCCTCTCGCTTTTGGGTGGTTGGAGTCTGTGCCTTGCGTGAGGCGGCTCATCCCCCAGTTTCTGCCTGTGTGGGGGGGTCTGTTTGTGCTGGATGGATTTGTGGTTCGTAGTGACTGTTACGTTCTCTCCCCCGCTTGCTGGTTATCTGTGAGGCAGCTGGTTGGGGTGGTGTCCGGGTCTATGTGTAATTCTTTTGCTCTCCTCGTTACGACGGCGGCTACCTTCTTCTCTTATGTCGTCTCTGTTAGGTCTCGGCTCTCCTGACCTGCCCCGCGGTCTGTCTCTTGTTCCCTGGGCCTGGTTCCTGTGTCTCGGCGTTACCTCCCTTCTCGGGATCTCCCGCTGCTTTGCCGGCTCTTCGCTGCTGCTAGTCACCTCTGCGTCGGCAGGGAAGGGCTCTTCTTCGGTCCGATCTGTGGGCCGCTTCCTGTCCGTGGGTCTCGACGCCTTCTTCCTTCCCAGTTTGGTGTCGCGCTGTTTCTGTAGTGCTGTCTCGGGCTTCTCTTCCTGTTGCTGCCGTCGGTGCCTTGTCTCGCTGCCGGTCGGGTGATGCTCCGATCCTGCTTGGGCTGGGCGTTGATCTGCTGTCTCCCTCGGTTCCGCTCCGGACTGGCAGGTAAGGGCTCTTCTTCAGCGATCCGGTCTGTGGGCCGCCTCGTATTCTTCACTGCTTCTCCTATCGGGTTCCGCTGCTGCTACGCACCTCCGCGTTGGCAGGGGAGGGTTCTTCTGGGTCTAGTCCGTGGGCCGCCTCTCGTTCTCCGCTGTCTCTCCTCTCGAGGTCCCTCGTTGCACTGCTGGGTCTCCGTCGTTGCTGCTCACTTCCGTGTCGGCCAGGAGAGGCTCTTCTGTGGTCCGGCCTATGGATCGCTCTTCGTTCTCCGTTTCCTCTCGTTGTGGGATCCCTCGTTGCTCTGCTGCTGCTCACCTCCGCTTCGGCGTGAGGGAATCTGCCTCGGTTCGGTCTGTGGGCCGCTTTCGATCCGTTCTGCCTCGCCTTCCGGGTTCTCCGGTTATTCTGCTGGGCCTCCGCTGCTTCTACACTCCTCCGCGTCAGGGGAGGGCTCTCTTGGTCCGGTCCACGGGTCATCTCCCAGTCTCCGCCGCCTCGTCTCTCGGGGTCCCACGTCGCTCCGTTGGCTCTCCGCCGTTGACGCTCACCTCCGCTCTTCTGAGGCTCGGTCTATGGGTCGCCCCTCGCTTCCGCTGCCTCACCGCTCAGGTTCTTTCGTTGTTCCGCTAGGCCTCCGCTGCTGCTGCTCGTCTCCGCATCGGCTGGGGAAAGCTGTTCTCCAGCCCCGGTCCGTGGGCCGCTTCCTGTTCTTGAGCCGCGCCGTCTTCACCTTCTCTGGGTCGGTGTCGCGCGGCTATCTCCGCAGTTGGCGTCTCGGATTTCTGCCACTCTGGTGGTACTTCGGTCCTGCCTGCGCTGGATGTTGATCGGCTATCTCGCCCGGTTCTACTCCTTCCCTTCGGCCTTCTTCGTGTGTTGAGACGCGGGTCTCTTTTTCAGCGTTGCGCGCCCGCCATTTTGTTGGTGTTGCCGCGCGTCTCTCCCTCTTCTCGTTTTCGCTCTTCTGGCCTCCGTTTTTCCTCGGGTCTTCTCCCGTGTGTGCCTTGGGTCTTCCGACGCCTTTTCCTGGCGTTTGTTCGGGTTTTTTTTGTCCTAATATACGCCTTTCTCAGGATCTTTGGTCGGATCTGGTGGGAGCCTCTCGGAGTCTGCTCACTCTCGCATGGCCGCCAAGCCACGCCCCCATACATATCATACTTAGCATGTATTAGGACTGGTATAGTATTGTGTACCAGGTAGTGATGTGTATGTGCTTAAAGGTGTCTAGTATGTATTACCAAAATAGTTTTCCTACTGTCTACATTGTATTGTCTATATATAATTTAAAGAACGGATTAGATCACATACCTACATTTGTTTTTGCTATAGTATCATTGAATGGTTCAATAAACCTGTATTTATGAAACACAGCGGTTTTAATTTGGCTTCTGAAACTAATACTGTGAGTGGACGGGAGGGTGAGGAAAGTGCAATGGGATCCATCCACAGCAGAAAACGTGTGCAATATGTTAGGTGGAGGTAATGGATTGTAGCAATCGGTAACAACATGGGGACAGTTGGCTGGAAAGGGTTAGGCCCGCAGTGGGGGTCACCAATCTGACACTTTGCCTACGGTGGCAAAATTCCTTGCACCGGCACTGCCCGCAGTGACATATGAAATATCAAAAATGAATACAAGGTTTGGTACTCGGGCCATTTTATGGTCACAAGCACCATTTACCCACAGTACGGTGGATTATCTTTTGCTGAAGGATAATAGTGCTTTTGAATATCACTTGAATTGGACAAGCCACCCATACAACTGCTCTTCGTTTTTAAAACTTAGATTAAATCTATTACCTTTGGCCTTACATACTTGTAAGTGGAATACAGGCCATACTGCTAATTGCTTGATCTGTGTGACTGCAACAGAATCAGAAGTGCACTTTATATTACTGTGTCCTGCTTATACTCAAGTATGGAAGAGATGGATACTCGCGACCCAGAGAAACATGGCTATAAGAAACTTATGAAACCCTGAATTGTTTCTTTTTTTAAAACAGATATGTTTTTTAGACATGTGAATGTGAATTAATTGTTATTTAAATTAAGTGTTATACTTTGCACATGCTGTATTGATCACAAATCATGAATCTTCTAATTGTATTTACATGTTTAATTTAGATGATCTTTTATATGTTTGTATCTATTATGATTATGTGTTTCATGGAATGCTTTATTGTGAAATAAACATGACATGATGTGAAAGATTGAGACGCCAACAACCTCAAAGCAAGATAGAACAGTTTCAGGAACTGATGACAGCAATGCACTCATTGACTAACAAAGTACAGACATTAAAGGCTGATCACATGAACCTTTAGCAATATGTTGCTACCAGAAATGCATTGCACTCTGAAGTGCCTTTAGGCTTTGATCATTACAAAGGGTCCTCAAAGAAATTACAACAGTTTCTGGATGCATGCAACGTGCAGTTCACCTTTCAGTCTATGACGTTTAATACGGATCCACCTAAAGTGAGTGACCTCATTTCCAACATGTCGGGTAGTGCCCTTACATGGGCCACTCCTTTGGAATCCTCTGAAAGTCTCCTCCTGGATAATTGTGATGTATTCATGATGGCCTAGAGTCAAATGTTTGGTCAACAAGGATGTGATGTCTTATGTGACTAAATGTAACAACTCACCACTGAAACAGGTCAATCAGAAGAAGCCCAATTTTCCATGGTTTGGAGAGGCCTTTCTGAAGAATTAAAGATGAATTATTCAGAGTGCAAGACTCGCGTCCTTGACAGAACTGGTTAAGCTTGCCTTACAATGGGATTATCGTATACCAGAACAGCATTCAGAGAAGAGAAGTATAAATGCGGCTGTTAAAGGTGATGTGCCACCAAAATCTGCATGGAAGGGGTGAGTTAGTTCTTCGTGTATTGATTACATGATTTTGACACGAGCCCTTTTTGAATCATGTCGAGAGATGAACGTCATAGATTCTCTGTATGGTGATCATCATCTTTTCACTGTCAGATTTGAGTATGGGGTCACTGAGATAGTTACTAGATCTTGTAAAAATGTGTAAGTTAATAGTGGGGGGGACCAGCTAGCCAATAGGATAACATATCCCCAGGGGTTTAATGAAAGGATATACAAGAATTTTGATAGGATGTTGCTGGAGCAAATGTTTGAAGTCATAACAACAAAAAAAGTGAATCCTTCATTGATATATTTGAAATTGACTATAGTGGTCCCATGAAAACATCTAAAGCATTCTCTCATTTGGATGATCCAGAATTACAATCAAAGAAGAGGGATCAAAGAAGAAAATTAAGGGCTTTCCGTAACAAGGGTGGTTCAGTCCCGGTGCATGGAGAGGAGAGAACGCTGAAGCAAATATGCAAAACTTGGTGCAAGAGCCATAAATTTATGCAGTGACAAAGAGAGGGTGAGGTGATGTTAAAGACCCTGGTGGAGAAAAATACTTGTAATTTTTTTACCTTGACTAATAATACATTAAAACCTTAAGAGCGTGCCCTAATTGATTCTCTCTCCAAGGGTTATGGGAGCATCATTTCAAATAATCTATGCTTCTCTTCTCCTATTCGTTATAAATGAGAAAAAGTCTAATGTCATCTGCTTTGCAGGTAATGCAAGAAAACAATGTATGGGTTTAGGTGGCCAGTGGGTAAACAAACTTTGACTCCGGAAGCTTCTTTAGCATATCTTGGTCTGTTTATTCGTACCACTACATTGCATGAAGCTTTGTTTTCTTGTACTTTCCAACTATTGGCAAAAAATCTAAAATATCAATAATAAGTATTGTCCATTTTCCTTGAGCCTGCAAATTATTTTTTACAAAATGAAGGCTGTGCCTGCTTTATTATGAGTTATGGACACAGATGTGATCTCAAGAGCATTTGACTGTGGAATGGTTGAAGCACGCGTAAGGCACAAAACCTTGAAGCTCCCTGACTGTTTATCGTTTTGTACCTTACGGATTGAATTGGGTTTGACTTCAATGAAGTGCCATGTGAATTTGAAAGTGTTAACATTATACCAAAATCTATTGGTTCCGCTAGCTGGTTCACTCTATGAGGATTTAGCAGAAGCTCTGTCCACTGCTACATTTGCTCCATTAATGAATTTTAAGAGAGAAGTGGAGGAGATTTTAGTGGAAAGTGATCTGCGGATAGCAGACCTTGTTCATTGTCTGATTAAAGCAAAAAATAAACAGTTTTATCTCGATTGGTCACACACAACAATACTGTGAATTATCTCAAATTGTATAAAAATCCCTTGGTATTGATAAGCGAAGGGGCACCATGGCATTATACCTATGAAGGTTTCCCAATGCCTATTGGCGGTCACAGTATTTGAGATTTTGTGGTAAATGTATTACAAACTGGAGAGGTAAATGATCATGTGTTAATACATTTACTGGTGACTGTTGTTGCTGCAAAAAGATGGGAGTACTACAGACAAGATTTCATATCTTGGTGGAATGTGAGGCATTAAGATCTGTAAGCAAGCAGTTATGGTCAAACTATGTACATGAAATTAAGTACTTGGATGTGCTTGACTTTTATAATCGACTGACTAGCGGTGAGGAGCCAGGGCTAATCTGTACAGTGATTAAATTGCTTCAAGCCATGGGGGTCATTGAGTTAAAATGGTGAGGACAACATTAATGTGTTCATTGTAAGGTATTTGTATTATCAATTGCTGAGGTATTATGAATATTCTAAATTATGTATTGCACTTTAGATCATGTGAGGTAAAGAAATTAATATTTGTTGAAATCTGAATTGTATTGCAGAGTTTGTGATGAATTTGTGTGATTTTTTAACCTTATTTGTGATGAATAGAATTGAATCTGTACTTGGTTTTTAGCTTAATGCTTTTATGATGTGTATGTTTTAAAGTTTGAATTGGATTTTTACTTTTGTAATGAATTTGATTGTTTGTATAAGGTTATTTGACACAACCAAGATTACAATATTATTAAAAAGAAAAAAAGAAGAGACGGCCTAGACAACAATCCATTACTCCTTGGCCCAACAGGCCTGAACTGACTGAGACCATGTCAATGGGCCCACAGCCAGAACCAATTCTGTTGGGAAGAATGAGAGGCATGTCGACTTAGGGAGAACTCAATAGTCATAGACAACAAGGGACCTGCATGTAATGTGGTTCAAACAAACATCTGATCAGGGAATGGCCCACATCATCTACACTGTGTTTGGGAAACACTATCTCCCAAATGTAGCTGGGCCTCATTGGGGGGAGGGCGTGATTGGTCCCATGGCTTCAGTAGCACAATCCAAGGTATTTGGTAGCTGTCTCCTGCCTGGACTCCTGCAAAGTAGAAGCATACTTTGTTGGCCAGCTCCCGATTTGATTAAGGATATCCAGTGGTTTTTGGATGTAGCTAATTTCTATCATCAAAGTATTCTTCAGTTCCCAACCTTGACCGGGCCTCTAACTGAGCAACTGAAAAGGAATACTGCTTTCCAGTGGTCAGCTGAAGCTGACAAAGCTTTCCTGGTGCTCAAACGTACCTTTACCGCAATCCCTAGTACTCAGACAAACTGACCCTTCCAGGGTATTCATAGTTTAAGTGGGTACCTCTAATGCAGCCATTGGGGACATACTGAAAAAGATGCGGGAAGATGCATTAGACCACCCTAGGGCTTACTTTTCGCACAAGCTGACCAAAACTGAAAGCCACTATTCCATTATTCCAGCTGTTGGTTTTAATAAAGTGCCTCTAAAGAGGGGAGACAGTACTTGAAAGGTGCCAGATACCCTTTTTGAAACCGGGACCAATGAGCTGAACCTCAAAAGTCTACAAAGATTTATATGTGTGATTTGCACCCAGAGAAGACAGTTTAGCGAATGAGGTGGCAGAAATTAACACAGCAAATTCTTTATATTCATAGAAAATTGTGCAAAGTGCTAAAATGCTTGCAGTCCCTTTTTTTGAAATGCACAGACAGACCTATGTGTAAAGTGACAGGCCAGGCGTATTTTAACATGGGATCTGCTACTTGAGAATAGCTCACCTTGAGCCCAAAAACATATATAAATACACATATTTAGTGAAAGTCACAAACACATGTTCATTGAAAGCTCTACATTTATATTCTGAGACGATCACATACATGTGTGTTCAGAGCCGAGTGAAAAATCCCTGAGAGCATTATTTTCCGACCCAAAACCTTTAGGAGCCTAATGCAAGCTAGCCATTTTCTACATTTAAATGACCTACACATAGCCAATACATTCACAACCCCACACCATACACATAGAGGGGTGCAAAGATATGATATGATATGATATGATATGGTATTTGTAACGCGCCTATACACAAGTGTTTCAAGGCGCGACGAGGCAGGGAGGGAGGGAAACAAGGGGAAGACAGACAAACGATCCTACTAGGCCAGGTGTCATTCAGATCGCGCAAGTGCAGAGGTAAGGGGAAAAGGAGAAAGTGCAAGGGGAGGAGGTGGGGGGGAAGTGCAGTACAAGGTAAGTAGCGTAATAAAATAATAAATAATAAATAATAAATAAAAAGGGCCAGCTGGTGGCAAGTGCGAGGTAAGTGCAGAGCAAGTGCTGGGAAGGGGGGCTGTAGGGAAACAGTGACAGTCCCACAGTGCAGGGGGAGCCAGGGAGGCAGTGCAAGTGGAGAGTGGCTGAGCCCTGGACCGAGGTCGCTGAGAGTGGCCCAGATGCAGGTTTAGTGCAGAATTCAGTGGGGAGTTAAGCAGGTTTAGCAGGGGAGAGGGAGAGAGAAGGCAGAAGCGAAGAGGAAGGTTTTGAGGTACTTCCGGAACCGGAGATGGTTCTCCTCAAGTTTCAGGGAGGCAGGAAGGCTGTTCCAGAGGGAGGCCCCTGCCGCGGAGAGAGATCTACCCCCAGCTCGTTGCTTCGAGAAGTGGCTGACCATGAGGGAGTTGGAGACGGATGAGCGAAGGGCTCGTGAAGGAAGATATTTAGGAAGAGAGAGTTGAAGGTATTTAGGCCCCAGGCCCCAGAAGGCCTTGTGGACAATGCAGAGGGTTTTGAACTTAATCCTCGCAGCCACTGGGAGCCAGTGAAGAGATTTCAGTCCTGGAGAGATACGGTCCCTGGGCTTGAGGCCAAGGACAAGTCTCGCAGTTCTGTTCTGGATAAGTTGCAGAGGGCGGAGAGTGGAGGCAGGCAGATTAAGATAGAGGCTGTTACAGTAGTCCAGCCTAGAGAGAACCAGGGCTCGGGAGACAGTGAGCTTCTGGGGGAAGGAGAGGAAGGGAAGAATACCTCTGAGGAGGTGCAGCTGGTAGTGTGACTTCTTAGAGACGTCAGATATATGAGGAGAGAAGGAGAGTGTGGAGTCGAAGATGACCCCGAGGTTTTTAGCCTTGCAGGTAGGGGCGGGAAGGGGGCCAAGGGAGGCCGGCCAGAGAGCTGCAGGGAAGGAGGGAGTGGGTGTGCCGATGAGTAGAATCTCAGTCTTACTGCCGTTAAGGCAGAGGTCATTGGCGGCACACCATTCCTGGATAGCAGACAGACAGTCGGAGATGAGGGAAGGAGAGGAGGAGGCCGAGGGTAGCCTGAAAATGAGCTGGGTATCGTCCGCATAGCACTGGAAGTGGGGGCAGAGAGCGGCGATGCGGTGGGCAAGGAGTGCCAGATACTGGTTGAAAAGCCAGGGAGAGAGGTTGGATCCCTGGGGGACACCACAGGTGGAGAAAAAGATGTCAGAGAGGAAGGGGCCCATTTGGACCTGGGAGGGTCGACCGGAAAGGAAAGAGGTCAGCCATGCCAGAGCCTGACCAGTGATACCCAGGTTATCACGGAGACGGTTGAGCAGGATGGCATGGTTGACAGTGTCAAAGGCAGAGGAGAGATCGAGCAGAATGAGAACGCAGGGAGTGTTGGAATCGAGGTTCAGGAGCAGGTCCTCACGGATGTTCAGGAGAGCAGTTTCCGTGCTTCTGGCCGCTCTGAAGCCGGATTGATGGTCATGAAGATTACCAACAGATTCAGCATGGAGGTTAAGCTGGGAGATGGCCAGTTTCTCCAGGAGTTTGCCCAGGAAGGGAGTAATGGAGATTGGGCGATAGTTGGCCGGGCAGGAGGGGTCGGAAGAGGGTTTCTTGAGGAGGGGGTGCACAAGGGAGTGCTTGAGGGGGGATGGGAAGACTCCAGAGGCGAATGAGTGGTTGCAAAAGTCAGCCAGGGCAGGAGCCAGGGAGTCGATGTGGTCCTTGATGGTTTTGGAGGAACAGGGGTGAACCTGTTTAGACGAGGCTTTCATAGATCGGACTTGTCTGGAAACCTCATCAGCAGAAAAAGGTGGAAAAGCAGAGAAGGAGGGCGGAGGGGCGGCTGCAAGAGAGCAAGAGGAAGAGCCGGGAAGAGAGGGAGGGAGGAGAGCGGAGGAGAGCGAGGACAGGATGTCCTGAGTTTTTGAGATGAAGTGCGAGGCCAGTGCAGTGCAGAGGGCCTGGGAGGGGACAGGAGAGGTAGAGACTGCAGCAGGGTTGGCCAGCTCCTTGCAGATTTTAAAGAGTTCGGCCGAGTTGTTAGATGCCTCAGAGATGCGGGCTTGGATAAGGGCTCTCTTCTTGGTGAGAACGGAGAGCCGGTATTGCCTTTGGAGCAGGCGGCAGGCCAGTTTGTCAGAGGATGAACATGAAGCACGCCATTTAAATAATATATGCTTTTAAAGTTTTTTGTTCAAGTAACGTTTCTCCGATACCATACTTGCTTTGAGACTAATCCCTACAGTGGCCGAAAAGCACCAATTTTATCATTAAGGTCAATTGTGTTGCCTAGAAAGAAGCAAATATAGAAGGAGTGTATTTAAAATGCCCAGTATCTGTTAGAATACACTTTACATAGAATTGATATTGGCAATGAATGCTTGTTTGTAAACCAGTAGAGAAATTCATCCAGGGAGGGAAAATCTTGTTTTCTTCATTCTTGGTTTATGAGTTGATAACATAGTGATCTCCATGGTTTAAAGCTGGAGACCACCTTGGAGTAAATTCTCTTTTATACATTTTGAGTTTTGGGAATCACACTGTCTATTTCCTTGCCCAGAACTGTGGGGAGGGACTGAATATCATGGGGCATTACATTGCTCATGTGCCCTAAACAAACCTCTAAATAAACCCATGCACTCACATCTCTACATGTGGTGCTAGTCAGAATAGGACCCTATGGGTATTTTTTGCAGATTAACTGCGAGCGCTAATTCTGCTTGATAAATCTGTAGAGTTTTGAAGGTAAGGGGGGAGATGTACCTCCTGGTGTTTGCTGGAGGTAAATCTTCCACCTCACCACCAACACTCATAGTATGGAGGTGTGGTAATGCAATGGCAAGTGGAGGTAACAGAATGACCCTCTTTTCCCAGCTACACCCTACTTGTTATGAGGCCCAATGTGCCATTCGCGCAATATGCCATTTGCAAACGTGCGAAGCAGATTCTCTTTTAGTAATGAGGCCTCTGACAGAGTAAGGCCTGATATCAGAAATGAGAGTAATGGAGGTAACTGGTGAATCATTGACTTCATTTATTCATTTTGTCCTTTGTAAAGCACTCTTAACCATAATTATGGTCCCAACGTGCTGTTGGTTGAACGCCCTCAGCGGGACCAAAGTACAAATTTGGTAGAATTGCGAGGTGCTATTATGGGTGTGTACATTTCATGCAATGAAGTTATGTGATGGTGGCCAAGACCCTGCTAGTCACCCATGTCTAAATGGCGTGTGGATGGGTGCGGCAGAGGTAAACTATAAACTAAACAGGAGTGGATTGTGTTTAAGGGTATAGAGAATTATGAAGGAAGGAGGGGGTGGAGAAAGCTGGAAGAAGCTAGTGTGTGAGTAGCGGGTTCGGTACAGGGAAAGGGGAGGGAATCAGGAAGTGGAAGGGAACAGACAGGTTTTAAGAGCTTTCCTGAAGGCCAGGTGATCCTCTATGAGATGGAGTGAGAGGGGGAGGGAGTTCCAGGGGCTGGGCTCAAGGACGGAGGAACAGGCACCTCCTAGTATGGAGAACATGAAAGGAGGGACTACAAGGATGTGTGCAGAGACTGATCTCAGCATTCGGGTGGGACATTAGCATGTGAGCATGTTTTGGAGTATTTCAAGGGTTTCCTTGTAGTTGGCACAGTGGGTAATGCACATAGCTTTGAAAGAGGCACAATGGCTGATGAGCAGCCAGTGAAGTGTCCTAAGTGTGGGAAAGATGTGTTCTGTGTAAGAGAGTGCCAGGAGCAGCCTTGCTGCAGAGTTTTGGATCTGTTGCGGCATTCTGTGTTTATATGCAGACGCACCCTGGTGGAGTAGGTTAGGGTAGTATTGGCGTGAGAGGATGATGGCCATGATTCCAGAGACTCTATGGGGTTAGGAGAGATAAGGAAAGATCTGCTTGAGGATGCAGAGGTGGAAGGTGCATGATCTGGAGACTGCATTGATGTGATGCGAGAGTGTCAAGTCCTAGCTAAAAGTGCATCCTAGGTTTTTGACTGAGTGGAAAGCAGTGTTCACAGGTCCTAAAGAAGGTGGTCAATGGACAGGTAGGAGAAGGAGAGATGCTCTGCTGCAGAATAGGAGTTTGGTTTCCTGTGTTGAGGGGCAGGTGGTTGTTCGTCATCCAGATGTCAATGTTTGAGAGGCAAGATGCCAGGTCTGGGTGGGGTGAGGAGTGTCATCCACATTTTTGCAACAAGTGCGATTGTGGGAGCGGATGAGCATGTGAAGGGGCGAAAGGTTGTAGAGGAGAGAGGAGAGGGAGACTCCCTGCGGGACTCCATGGGGGGCTGGCTGGGGGACAAAGGAGAAAAGATGGAAAAAGACGATTTGGTAGTAGTCAGAGAGGAAAGAGGAGATCCACCTGAGGGCAGAGACATTGCTGCCTAGGTCAAAGAGTGTTCATTAGGATGGAGGGGTCGATCGTGTTGAAGGCTGCTGACAGCTCGAGGAGGATGAGTGGAGGGAGGTGCAGCCCTCAGAGCCTGCAGTTCTTTTCAGTTCATCCTACGGAGAGACAAGGGAGGATTATGTTCCATGTAGGGGTCTGAAGCCAGACTGGGCAGAGTCAAGAAGGCCGTGGGATTTGGCGACGAGACTGAGCTGAGAATATGCACTGCAATCTAGTAGTTTGGCTATGAAGCGACTTCTAAAGATGGCGTGGTAATAGGAGGAGAGAAGGTAGTCAAGAAAGGACTTTTTAGTAGTGGTTTGACGTGAGAGGTTTTGTATGCTGTAAGGAATAGCCCAGCTGTTAGTGAATGGTTGATTATCGATCTGGCAAGGGTGCCTGCATAGGTGGAGGAATGTTTTTGAGGAGGGGCGGGGGGCAAGCATCTCCTGGGGATCCTGAAGGGCGGATACTGGAGAAGAGCCTTGAGAATTCTGTACAGGAGATTGCAGAGAAGGAACTGAAGAGGGTGCATGTCGGGGGCGGTCGGAGACTGGGCGGACGAGGGTGACAGTTTGGCTTGGATGGCAAGGTTATTACTGTATATTCCCTCTGTACAATTGTATAATCACCAAGCAATGGTGATACACAGAGTTCTGTTTCTGCTTTTATCTGAGTAGAGATGTCATAGTCCCTTTTGTGTAATATAACCGTTTCTTGATTAAAAATAGTAATATCCTTTTTTTCACCTAGCACTTCTTACCGCCTTCATCCTGCTTTAAAGTTATTACTGCCAGGTTATCAAGGCCATAATGATAAAGGCCTGAGTTGGTCCTGCCAGGTATTGAAACTTGTGAAGGGAACACTTGCTCCATGTCCAACCCAGCGTTCTTTTTGGACCTAAACTGTATAATCAAAAAGGGATCCAAGGGTATCAAAGGTTTTATCTTGATACAGTAGTGTATACACTATGCTGGCGATCAACCAAAACAAAAAAAAAGCGAACAAAACTTCTGGCTTACTCTAACTCTGAAAAAGCATGTATTTATTTGTCTGACTTTTTTTTTTTTAATGTTTATAGGACTTTTCCTTCTCCCCCATTTATCATGCTGGACTTTACAACAAGAAAAATGTAGATGTTGACAATACTGGGTAAATCATCTTAAATAGACAATAAGTCAGAAAGTGACTTTCGAATTGAGAAGTTGCATGCGTCGTGCTCATTTCCTTCGAGCATCAAGAGTGCTTGCTTTCAGACTAAGCTGCTTCATGGGTGCCTTTGCAAGAGGATGCGGTGCCAAACGCCAGACCTCCTTTCACTTTCAAGGGGGGGAGGAGGAGGGGCGCAATCTTCCATTATCTTCTGCAAGCTAATGAGTACAGAAAGGATTGCAAGGGCTGGGACTTTTGTTCCACGTGCCCTGTTATCACGTGATGTTTCCGTTATTCGTGCCATGGGTGGTTTCCTTTCGATATGTACGGCCATGTTTGCGCGTAAAGACAACAGTGCCGGGCGACCATGCGCAGCACATTTAACCCTCTATAAGTAATTTAAAACAATATATACATCTGCGGTTTTGTGTGCAGAGGCTTACACCAGGCCACTTCACTCTGTCCCAATTATTTGTGACTTTATAGTCCTGTGGGTTAGACCCATTTCCAAAATAGTTGACCTGAACATACTGTGCACTCCAGTGACCCTACTCCCCTCTGCACAAGCACAGCTGCAGTGACTCATCTATTGTCACAATCAAAACACCCACTTGTTCCTGGATCCAGTGCAAGCTATTTGTCTGCTTCTCCACCGAACAGAAATAAATCTCCCTAAAGTCTCCAATAAGGCTCTTGCCGCCAAATCTAAAGCACTATCATTTTGTTCTTTTTTGGGACAGCCCAGCTGCTTACACAGACTCTTTCGCAGCAGCTCCTCTGCAAACGGTAAATAATCTCATATTTGTCAACATATCTTTCTACTTTTCCTTCTATTATGTTGATCATTGTGAATATAGTCGAACACATGCCCACATTTGCCCTGTTGCTTAATAATTTCCTTTTCTACTGTATACCCTCTCTACCTCTAGGAAATCTAATCATATTTTGAAATATCCTTCTATACGCATCATAACTGACAATCTGGTTCTACATATGCCTTTAACAAGGTTTTTGTGCCTTCCCCCAACATTAAAACTATTTACAAGTGCAAAGTATGGCCCTGTGTTTCTTTTCAAGCACAATGTGATTGACGAACAAACACCCCATTCTGAAAAAAAAAGATGGACACAATGGAAATATAAAGTGATATCCTTGGTTGAGAGGCAGATGAATACTTCATCCATAGCTACTGCCCCACCCCCGGCCCAATATTGCACAGGTAAGAGACGTTAGTCACTAAGGCAACTTTACTGCCCATATCACAGGCAGGTACAACTGTAAATGGACATGATTTAAGTTAAAGATGCCAATAATAAATGAACCAACAATGAAACAATGCATGTGCATGGATTAGACACACAGCAAATGTGCACTCAACACAAAGGAAACGAACACTAGGCAATATGTGCATTTATACATGAAGAATATTAACATGGCATTGAGAAAGACATGAAGAATACTAACATAAGCGATGTATAAGCTGAATGCAACATGAAAGATACGCAAATATAGCTTACTAACATTGAAACGCAAAGATAATGGACAGCCACCTTTTCCAAAACGGAAGCCGCAACACGCTTCTCAGTTAATGAAAGGTCTTAAGACTTCACGAGAACTCAAAATGCTGAAGTTACAAAATATAGATCTGTGCAGAGCTCAGGCAGGAGCTAGCAACCACAGCCAAGGTTACAGCGAATTAAGGAAGTGTCAGGACGCTGCAGTGAAAGCACGAGCTAGCAGTTCCCAGGACGCAAGGAGAATACTCCAAAGTTAATTAAACTTGCATAAGAGAACAACCAGTGGCTGTAAACCAGGTGCAGGGCAATTATAAGCCAAAGGAACATATGCAGAATAGTCCAAGTGTGTCTCCAGTGGTAAAAGGAACAATGACATTCACATTAATATTAACTAAAATCCCAATAAATGCAGGGTGAAATCATTCCAAATGCGCTCTCACCACATGTGAACCATAATTGAAAAACACTGTCTATTCATTAATAATTGTCACAAATAGAACACCTGCCTCCCTCCTCACACAGATTGCCAAACACAAGACGTGGTACAAGGTCAACTACAAAGAGATCACTCTGGCTCATGGACTAGGAATAATGGTATTTTCTTTAATTGGAAGGGAAGCAGTCCATGGATCTCTCTCCCCCTACTCCCCCTACTCCTGTCTGGCCCATGTCTTGACGATCTGTCAGTCGCACAAGGTTGGTTGGTAAGGAGTTCACCAATCAAAACCCCCAGTGCCTGTCCGCCCAGTATGTATTATGCCAACCAGTAGATTATTGTAGAAATGATGTCTTCTTATTATCAGTTTAGATATGGTGTCAAGAGGAGCCATCTTATTGTTATTACCTAATCAGAAGACTAACCCTTATAGGATGTATAAGTAGTCAATCCCCTTAACAAATCCCCGTACTCCATAGGTTTTGTAAACTGATATTATGGTCAGGGCCGTCACGTGGGAGGTGCAGGAGGGGCAAACTGCCCCAGCTCTCACGCTTGGAAGGGGCCTCACAGCGCCCTCCCTTTAGTAGAAGGCAGCACAGTCCTCCCATAGTCTTTATTCACACGGGGGACTGTGCTGCCTGCTATCAGCCCCTGCAAATATTTTGCTGTTTGTTGCGGAGCCGTTTGGTTCCGCAATAAACAGCAAAATAATGGGTGACAGCAGCGCTCATAAGTGAGCTCTGCCACCTCCCATTTTTGAGCTGACAGCGTAGACACACTGAATGACAAGAGAGGACTCCTCTCCTGTCAGTTAGTGTGTTCATGTTGCAGAGACCAGCAACGTGGACACACCGATTGACAGGAGAGGGCGTCCAGGAGAGGTCCTCCTCTACTGTCAGGCACCGTTTATATGTCTCGGATTGAAGGGATGGCCAGGCGGTCCTGCTGTAGCTGCTCAAGCACTTTTAAAGGGTGCATGGAGGTAAGATAAGTGTTTTTATTATTTTTAATTAAATGTGTACATATGTGTATTTACATTAAATGTGTATGCATATGTGTATGAATGTGCTCATATATGATGCTGTTTATGTTTGTGCCAATGCTGTGTTTGGTTTTATCTATGCGTGCCTGCATGGAGTTGTTTGGTGGATGAATGCATGGGTAAAAGTGCTGTTTGTGAGTGTGTGTGCCAGCTCCACCCCTATATTTAGCAAGTCATGTGGGCCACTAATTGTAGGGGTGGGGGCGGCACCCCTATATTCAGCAAGCCCTGCCGGCTACTAATTTTAGGGGTGGGGGATCACATTCTTTTTAGTTTGGGCTATTAGGTGGAAAGTGCCACCAATAAGCCAAAACTCTTGCATTGGAATACAGACAGTGGTGGAAATGTATGTTTTTTTACTGTGGCAGCACAATGCAGGACTATATTGCTGTGTTCCAAAGACTGCTGAATGACAATATGGGCTGGTTACTGGCCCCCCATGAGGCCCCTTTCATTTGAAATGGTTGAAAGGCCCGGATGCCGTCCGTGATTGGGAGATGTAGGGCAGGCATTTTTAGTCAACCCCATAAACATTTGCCTTTTAGCCCCTCATTATATTTATCATGTACATCTGGAAAATAGCCCCATTTCTTACAATGTTGTCAGCAAAGTACCAAATCTGCACCCCTTAAAATGCACATCAATATGTCCAGTACAGTGCAACATTGACAAGGGATTTCACAGGGATCCTGCTCGGAACTTCAAGTGGTCTTGTGGCACAACGTCTCACTTCTGAACCTAGGGACCACTGTTCATATCCCTGCCCAGCATAGTTTAAAATACGAATGCACCACAGCATTCTCAAATAAATGTATAGTGCACATAGCTTTACCAGGATTGTAGAGCCAGCTCTGAGATTTGGCGAGATATTTTCTGCCAGATCCTGGATCTGGAAAGATCAAGTCCAATAACAGCAATGAGTCCAGATAGGAAGAACGGGCATCTGAGGCGAGAAACAAAGCTTGTAAGTGTGGTTTGGTTATTTGCCCACCCATTGACTGCCCATGCCATGCAAATTTCTATGGCAATTCCCACCCAGTTCCTGACCCCATTCCCAACCGAAATACCTCCTCATGGGAACTTTTTGAACTAGCTTTAACCATCAAACGTTGCACTCAAAGTGCATGCAAGTTTTTTCTCAAAGGAAGCATCTGAGAGGTACTTACTTAATTGGAGTTGTAAACATGCCACTGGTGTAATAAAAATATCTTCACCGGGTCTGCCTTCAGCCACTCGATTCAAAAACACTCTGTGTGTTCTTCACTGAAGTCCTGTTAAAAACATGCATTGGCAAAGCCAGCAGTTTTGTCTTTGCATAAGTATTAGGTATTTGCCAGGCACTATTAGAGGCACAGGTACTCAACCCATTTTGCACCTGCTACCATCAACAGCCATTTAATACCAATACAGCAGTGCCTTCCCCATTCCTACCCGAAAGCCCAAACTATTAGCATTACTAATTCCTGTTTTGCTTTACCCTTGATGCACAGCATTGTGCATCAAGGGTAAAGCAAACATAAATGTTACTGACTGGCTAAATCTGGATCACATTTTAATGTAGGCCAGTGTAGCCAGTAACAACACTTATGGTGCATGCCAGCCTAGTTATACTTTCTGTGGCATGGCATTTTTACTGGCTTCGAGTTCTTATATGGCAATAATGGCATATGTTGGTGCAGCCGGTATGGACATACATGGGAACAGCCAGCATGAATATATTTTTATACCGGCATATGTTGTGGGCAAAGGCAGCATGAAATGCATTGGAAAATGTTCCTTGGTACGTTGGTGATTTGCAACTATTGGGTGTTTCCATGTGATACCATACAAAACCAATTGCAAACGGTGTGGCTTTCTACACAATTTTTCAAAGAAAGCAACCATCCCAAGCACCCTTTGCTTGGATTGGGCTTCCCCACTGCTCTGCCGATCCTGCATAATTGGCACAAAAATGTAAGCCTCTTCAGTTAAAAAATGTACTATACACCATCTGCCTGTCACTGTGCATAATGTGTGTTTTAATGTGCACACAGGGACAGAGCGCTTCTTAATGCTGGCATCACGCACCACATGCCGTCATACCATCCTATATACATTTATGTATGTGATTCAAATGTTAGTCTGGCATAAACCTTTCTTCAGTAGAGAAATCTGACTTTGCGGTAGTTGATTTGCCGTTGTAGTAATAAACCATATTTGAGTTTCGCCACACGTAAACTCAAGGGGAGATTTCTCCCGTCTCCTATTTGCAGCAGTGCCGTCGCTGGCCCAGCGCAAAAATCGTAAGGGGGCCCCACCAAATGTTTTGCCCCGAGCCTCATCACCTTGTGACGGCCCTGATTATGGTGTAAATTATGATGTATTTGAAGTATAAAACCTGTAAAACCTGTTGTTTGAGAGCGACAACTGTATATGCTTGTATGCTGTTCCTGCTTTATTTGGATGTTAGTAAAGCTGGGTTCTGCCGTGTACTTTGTCTATTTCTGTTGTTGAGTCCGGTTTAATCTGGCTCTGGGACCTCTTTGTATTTTTAACATCTTTCCAAAAGAAAAATACTACATTCTATTTTCTTAGTGGCTGTGAAGAGGAGCAGGGGAGTGGACAGTGCCGCAGAGAAGCAAAGCTGCTATAGATAAGCACTGGTCTGGAAGCCAGGATGGCCCACATAAGTGGAAAAACAAATATCTGCAAAGCCGATAGGTTTGGCTGCTAACTGCTTAAAACATGTTCTGAGTTCATGCAGACAGACACACTGAGATAACTGGGTAGAATGCCAGGGGGGATACAGACAGTGAGTAGAGAAAAGGTCCAGAAGGGCTGGATGAATGAATATGAATGTGAGTATTCATGAATAAATGAGAGCGTGGAAGGATATGTACATTAGGGATTATGAGGATGGAGGAATGGGTAAGGATATGGTGTTGGAGAGACGAATTAAAGATTTTGAAGATGGATGAATGAATGAAAGTTATAAGGCATGTGATAGAGTTGGGATATATTGATGGATGAACACATACATGTAATATACATGCATGTATTCTTGATTAAGCATAGAGAAATGGAAAAATGTGTGTGAGGATGGGTGAAGCAATGGACATGTGATGATAGGTGAATGAGTGATGTTATGTTATGTTATTAGCATTTATAGAGTGCTGACATTTGCATGCTCTCCAGGGGCTCCGATAGATTGGAAAGAGAGGAGAGTTGGTAAGGTTAGTGGGGAGAGACTTACTCTGTGTACAGGGCATGTAGGTGTTTGTGTCCAAAGGGGAGCTACATGTGCCCATGCTGCTAGGCTGCATTGACCCACATGTGGTATGTACCTTGATTGTAGAGGAGTAGTGTATTCATGTTTGATGTCTGTTGGGAGGCGTCTTCAATGCCATGTGTGGCTAGCTTACAACATATGCATATTTTGTGTTGGATCTCAGAATTCGAGTGTGGGTTCTTCTAGACAACAGTCAAATCTGAACCTACATATGGCAGATCATAACATGGCATAGCAAGTAATTCCAAAAGGCATGGAAATCATCATACAGTATTAGAGGTCAAAGAAACAGATGCAAAGGGCCTGATAACATGGTGTCCTCCTCATGCTCCTGACTGTCACTAACCTCTTGTAGCAGACAAATTGCATATCAAGTTCTCCTATTGCCCCTGTGAGACTCTGCTTTTCTCTCTCTTTCTCTCTCTCTCTCTCTCTCTCTCTCTCTCTCTCTCTCTCTCTCTCTCTCTCTCTCTCTCTCTTCTCTCTTCCCCTCTCTTGCTCTATCTCTTTCTTTTTTCTCTCCTGCTCTCTCGCTCTTTCACTCTCTCAATCAAATAGATACAGTTTTCCCTATTTGCCACAGGGATCTGGGCAGTGGCAGATATGATAATGGGGCGCTCTGGTGACTCAGCTCATTGCTATAAACTAGGTGCTAAGAGTTATGTGAGGCAAGAACATGTGGTACAGAGAAACAGCTTCTTGAGATAAGAAGATCCCAGGATCCTATTTTAACTTTCCTAGTAAACACGTTGGCAGACTGAAGACTGTCTCAAGGCTTACTTTCTCTTGCTCAGGTGCTGTGCTCAGTAGCCAGCAAGGCCTTTTGCCCATCAGGTCAATACGCGACTGGACATCGGATGGGCTCTGTCACATATTCATTAGGCGACTGGGGCAGAAGCCAGAATCCCTAGTAAAAGCTGTGTTTCCACAAGCCTCAAACTCAGCTCACACAGTGCACACAGCCACAGGCCAAAATAAAATTATATTAAATACCTGCCTGACCCCACCTGCCACCCCACACCTGGATATGCTGCGATTTAATAACTTCAATTTCCAAATGTTGATGAAATCCTGTCAACGGGGTTCTTCATGGTTATGTAAACTAGGGTCCCATCATCCACACACTGGTCATTGGCACCACTGGGCAAAGAAGACACTCTGGAGCAAATCAGGAAGCTGAAGCAGGCTTTTTAAAAAGATAAGTTTTATTTTCTCCAGCATACAGGATTCATCATACATCTTCCAAGACATCTCTGGGACTCTGCTATAATTCTGAGCATGTTCCTGTCTTATATACACACTAGGGAGGTGAGGTGATGGCCTGATCAAAAGTACAACCCCTTTCCGGTCTTTGATTTGTTGCATAAAATGGCATGATCAATGTACAACCCCTCTTCCTGTTTGTAATTTGTCGGCCTATCTGCCACTCAGAACTAGCCTAAAAAAGGATTTTCATCACTCATTCCCCCAGCAGCGCCCGTTGGATTAATGTTTATAAAAAAAGATCTCCACTGATGTCATTATGACTCATAGGAATCCACCATTTTAGGAATCAGCTGACCATGCCTCACCTATCACAAAATGGTGGGTTAACCCTTTTTTGTGCATATTTTGATACCTGGTTCGATTTTAATCTAGTTGTTTAGCAATTTATAATAAGCAAGTACTACTTAACATACTTTCTGTCGCACAATACATTTCTAGACATTCTGACCCCATAAAATAGATCATTCTTTAAAGCGCGTCTCATTACTCAACCTAATAAGTTATCAACATTCAGTTTGAGGTGGGTGGTGGTCTATCTCCACTACACTCAGTTTGAGGAGGGCATAACCAACTTCTATACACAATTATCCCTCTGAATAGTATCTAGTCATCTATTCAATACTTACAACTATACGCATGTCCACCCCCTCAATGTTCAATGTACCCATGCCTCTCTGACCTAATCACCCTTTTTCTATGAGACAATTTTCTTCAACCTGAGAGATAGCCTAACACATTTCTACAATATCAGTACTAACACATTATGCTCTCCTAGATTAAACATGTATGTGTCCTTAAACTACTTTCATTTACTTTTAACTGAGTCCCACCTTGATTTCCCAATTTACTGTAAACTTACTATATACCTCAGATAATTTTATAGCCACTATGATACTCAAGAGATAGTCAAGCTTTGAGGTAACCCATTAGCCCATTCGTCAAACAGTGTTCATATGTGATATATACGTCACATTTTTTCAGTCACTCCCACGCCACAACATTATTCCTTGCTCCCATTTTCTGCCCATGCCAATTTTAATTTTAATTCATTTTTTTTTCTTCCAAATTTGCCTTTCACTTTTCACTGGTGCATCTTCCACCCGACCAATCTCGGTTTGTCATCCACAGACCGTCTGTGTCCTTTTGATTTTGTCCTTTTTTGGGTTGCCTTGCAGCAAGTCCCTGGGCCCTTTAATTCAAAGGCCAGATCTGTCGCATGTTAGTGTCTCTTTTTTCCATATAGCACTCGTAAAAGTCAGGAAGAGGGGGCACTTTAGCAAGGGAACGCAAGGATGGGAGAGTCTTTTGCAGAAAATCTTTGAACAAATGTACTTTAAAATTGGGCATGTTGTTGGGTTCCTCAGTGACTTCTCTCTCCTCATGTGGTTAAACTTTGCCAATTCTCTGAGTCACATAGGTCCCTCGTTGTCCACCTGTAATATAAAATTGAATGAGTTTCTTTTGACAAATAAGTATGTCTCATCATAAATACATTTTTTCTCAACCCAACCCCTTAAAATCCTTTTTATGTATCCTGTCAAAATTCACCTGCCTTCTAAACAACCTTAATTTAGACAATATTTTTTTAACATCCCTGCCTCCTGTGAAAAACTACATTTAAACATTTTAGTTCTTTGCATACATTTCAACATTTTCTGGACATCCCTGCCTCCTAGACAAACTTCATTTAAATATGTTCTGGCCATCCCTGCCTTCTAGACATAGCTACATTTAAACATTTTAGTTCTTTGCATACCAAAGCTACTAATTCTCTCCCTTTTTAATACCTATTCACAATTATTTTACCCTATGGTTAGCCTGCTGGAACCTGATTTGTTTACAATAAAGATATTCAGTTGTATATATTTTTAGACAATAAATACATTTGCCTGTCTCATTTTCTCTGCCCTTCTGTCTTCTGGGCTTTCTCTTTTTTTTCATTTACAAGAATTGTATATCCCTTCATGGGAAATACTTATCCTTTCCCTACATTGACATTTTCAAATGCAGAGACACTTAAAATAATACATTTATACATAAAATAAAAAAGGCATGTTGTCATCTTCTCCATCTCCTAGGTGTATCGGTAGCAGACGAGGACATCTTTTATCAGGGATCCCTGTTATCTGTTAAAAATCGAAAGAGAGACAAAAGTCATTTGGGTACTGGATGGAGGTCAAGTTACTTTCTTACCTAGATTCTGTCTCCTTGCTGCTAACAAAAACATATTTTCTGGATTCACTTCTATCTTTTTTCAGCCCATTTAACTCAAGGCTTTCCCTAATTCATTGGTGCACAAAACAATAACACTTTTCACTAGCCCTGTTCAATGCTAGGGCTAATATGTAGTCTTTTTCTCTGCTTTGCTGTAAATACTTCCCGCTTAGCTGTAAAGGCTTGCCGCTTAACTGTAATTGCTTAATTTGGCCTTGCTTGCCATCCTTCTACCAATCGCGTTGGACCATGATCTTTTTCTACTGTGCTTAGTCCTTATCCTATTGAGACAAACTAAAACATTTTGCTGCACATTATCTCCTCCTTACCCCGCTATACCAATCTAGTCTACCCCTGTTTTTCTAGACTATGGGACCAATTCTTCCTATGTGCCTTCATATTGTATCATGAAACTACATTGTTTGCATATTCTAAACATTTTTTATACACTCGCCAAGTTTACCCCTTTTGGCGTCCCATAAATAAAAAAGGTTACCCACCTTTCATTTGACGTCTTCTATGTTCTGCGTTGTCTGAAGTGGCCATGCTTTCATCTATATAGTACTCTTATTTACCCCTGATTGCACCTATCTTGGGGAAAATGGCTACATAATTGAAGACACTGTGTCCCTCTCTCTGCCTCTTTTTCTGTTACTCACCTGTGTCCTCTTACTTTTAATAATGATCAACAGTGTGTCCACACCCTTTGGTGTGAACCATTACGTACCTCTTTTTTTTCTTTTCTCTTCTCTCTATTCACTTAACACTTAGCTGTGTTATAATAAACTGTCTCTTTCCCTATCAATGCCATGCAGACATTCCTCCTATGTTCACGCAAGGTCCTTGATTTTCATCTGTAACCTAAACTAACATTGTTACATGGACTCAAAAATGTGTAATTTACTTACCCTTGTACGTTCTTCTCGAATTGGTTTTGTACAAAATTGTCCTTGTCTGGTTAACCCAATCTTGGTCAACCATATCCATTTTTGTTCTCTGTTACTCCATACATCTTTTTTATTGATCTGCACGGTTTTTTCAATGTTGGCCTTTAACCCTCACTGATGCCATTTGTTCTTTCAATTTTTCATTAATGTTTCTTCTTTTTATGCTCCCCTTTTGATTTAGGATCCATTCATCCAATAATTTCTTAATTTTTCCTTTCATTCATTTTTTATTTATTTATTTGTTTATTTCATCCAAGTGACACCCATTTTCTTTTAACTGAGCTCTTCATTCCTATACCATTTAAGGTAAATTATTTATTTTCATCTTCTAATTAATTCTTCTGGACTCATGCCAAAAGGCCTGAAGTCCACCTGTCGGTTTTGACACTCTCTCCAATCTTCTTTAATGTATACTGGATGCTACTACATTATTGCCATATATATTAAAAAGTTTCCTTTCCTTTCCTTTTAGTGCGTGATGTACCTAAAGTAAAACACCACTTCATACTTCATTAAGCCCTGTCTAGATATATCGCCATACGTGACGTTACTTAACCTAAACCTTTTCATGAGAACCATTACTGTCCTACATGATCCTTTTGTATTATTCAATCCTCCATCATTTGCTGTGTTTCCTTACTCTATGACTGTTTCTAATTTTATGGAGGTCATCTGCTCCCCCCCCTCTTTGCTCGTAAATATCTGTGGTCTGACACTAAATTCACCAAATTCTCTCAACATTTTTCCACTATTTCACACATTTATCTATCATACCATGCTTTTGCTACAACAATAAAAACCTTTGGCTTCTACCAGAACCATCTCATCGTCTCTTGCCCTGTACATGCCACTATGGATGCACCGATATTCAAATGGTGTATTCCCAAGCAAAACGAAACACGCTTTTCCTTAATTACCTCAACAACATCATCATGCTTAAGCTTTTATTATCCACTCCTTTCCTTAAACCGTTGGCAGGTGGCTGTTGCACATACACCAAAAAGGTATCACCGCAAACTCTCCTCCAGAGACTACTTGTTATTTACTAAGCAAAAAACTGTATTTATAGTCTTCAGTAAACACCCTCAATCTTCTAATATTCATTCACCACCTTTCTGTCTTTGCTTTATGGACATATATTCCCAATGTCTACCACTAGAACAAAATTGTTCTCCCTTTGTTATATTAATTCTCAGCACCTTTTGAGGCCTAGTGACACTAACAATTCTGAACGTATCAAGTCACCCTTTGAGGCAGTCCTACTGTAGATGCATGCATACCCTTGTCTTTGCAAAATCATTTCTCCCTGTTAAACCCAACACTTTCACTCCTGCGTGTCACTGTTTATTCCATGTTTGCACATTACTGAGCCTGCATGCGGGCTCCCTTACTTGCCCTCTGCATTAAGTCTGTTTACACTTTTCCTCAGCTGCTATACCTGCTGCACTCCCAGTGCTCATGTCTGATGCAATGTCTGATCCAGGGCAAAAAAAACCTTTCTTGATTTGTGAGCTGTACACTAAGGGCATACTGTCCCCCTCTCAAGAATTGCCTATTTCTGCTCAAATCCTTGCCTACTACACATGTGTGAACAGTGCTCTGACATACTGCATGTCCAACCTACAGGAGGTCTCCTAATTTGCTCCTCTTGCATGTTTTGACTATTCTTCTGCATGCTTTGAAACCCACCTGGTTGGTCTGAAATATGTCCCCAATTGTTCTGGATGCCTCTATCTTGGAAGCTTCCCCTACCTTGTAGTATGAATCCATTATTACTCTGATCAAACTGCCTTTGGTTCTTCACCTGCGGCATGCTTGCTGCTCACTGTGAACCCAATCCGTCTCCACTAGTCAACATTGCCCCTTCAGTGGCATACTTTGGAAAGTTTTCTCTGCATTAATTTTGCCTCTTCGCCTTTCCTAGTATCATCTTTCTTTCAATTCTTTTCTTGCAAAAGCCTGTAATAATGTGTGATGGTCAACTGCAGCTCTGACCATTGCCTTGCTTCCATGCCCACTAATTTCTTATGGTTTTCCCCCATTTCCCCTGCTAAGGGTATGATGTGTGTGTTGGAGGGGAGTCTTTCCTGGTCACCTGAATTGTTTAAATGGGTTCACTTTATTGACCATAATTCCTAGATACTGCAACTGCATTTATATTGGTTTCACCTGAATTGAATGGCAACTCAGCCTCCCTGATGAGTATTGCAGATACGAAAGCGCTTGGAGGAGTACAACAGTGCAAGAAGGGAATGAACCCTGTGAACTAGGAGGAGTACAACAGTGCAAGAAGGGAATCAACCCTGTGAACTATTGGGCAGCAAATTGGGAATTAACCCTGTGAATTATTTGGACACTTGGAGGAGCACAACAGTGCAAAAAGGGAATCAAACAGGGAATCAACCCTGTGATTGGGATTTAACCCTGTGATTATTTTGGACACTTGTTCAGGTAATATATTGGCCAGGAATTGGAGTGCGTGCCTTGTCCCTGCTTTTTTGAACATTTAACTTGTGGAGATCCGGACTCCAGAGGCTGCAGCACCAGGGTTATTTTGCCCTACACTGGAGAGCCATAATCATGGTTTTCTCCCCTCTCCTGCTAAGGGTATGATGTGTGTGTTGGATGGGAGTCTTTCACTGGTCACCTGAATTTTCTAAATGCTTCACTACATTGACCATAATTCCTAGAGACTGCAATTGCATTTATATTGCTTTCACCTGAATTGAATGGCAACACAGCCTCCCTGATGAGTATCGCAAATACGAAAGCGCTAGGAGGAGTACAACAGTGCAAGAAGGGAATGAACCCTGTGAACTAGGAGGAGTACAACAGTGCAAGAAGGGAATCAACCCTGTGAACTAGGAGGAGTACAACAGTGCAAG
The DNA here is from genome assembly GCF_040938575.1 of Ambystoma mexicanum. Classification (NCBI taxonomy): domain Eukaryota; kingdom Metazoa; phylum Chordata; class Amphibia; order Caudata; family Ambystomatidae; genus Ambystoma; species Ambystoma mexicanum. The sequence continues at coordinate 533,252,641 of NC_090933.1, read as the reverse complement.
AAGGGAATCAACCCTGTGAACTATTGGGCAGCAAATTGGGATTTAACTCTGTGAATTTTTTGGACACTTGGAGGAGCACAACAGTGCAAAAAGGGAATCCACCCTGTCATTGGGATTTAACCCTGTGATAATTTTTGGACACTTGTTCAGGTAATGTATTGGCCAGGAATTGGAGTGTGCACCTCGCCCCTGCTTTTTTGAACATTTAACTTGTGGCGATCCAGATTCCAGAGGCTGCAGCACCAGGGTTATTTTGCCCTACACTAGAGAGCCATAATCATGGTTTTTCCCCCTCCCTCTGGTAAGGGTATAATGTGTGTGTTGGAGGGGAGTCTTTCACTGGTCACCTGAATTGTTTAAATGGATTCACTACATTGATCATAATTACTAGAGACTGCAACTGCATTTATATTGGTTTCACCTGAATTAAATGGCAACTCAGCCTCCCTGATGAGTATTGCAGATTCGAAAGCGCTTGGAGGAGTACAACAGTGCAAGAAGGGAATCAATCCTGTGAACTATTGGGCAGCAAATTGGAATTTAACCCTGTTAATTTTTTCGGACAATTGTTCAGGTAATATATTGGCCAGGAATTGGAGTGCGCGCCTCGCCCCTGCTTTTTTGACCACTAATTTCTTAAGCTGCTTCTTCACAGTTTCTGACAGCTTTTGGCATTTTTATAACTCTCATACCTGATGAGTCCAGATACAGCATTCTAAGCGCTTTCCAGACTGTCACTCTACAGTTGTTGAATGGTGCTCTGTTCAGTTGTTTAATGGTACTCTCTCTTCTTAAATATCTTCCTTCTCGAGCTCTTCGCTCATCCGCCTCCAACTACCTCAGGGTCAGCCGCTTCTCCAAGCAACGAGCTGGGGGTAGATCTCTCTGCGCAGCCGGGGCCTCCCTCTGGAACAGCCTTCCTGCCTCGCTGAAACTTGAGGAGAACCATCTCCGGTTCCGGAAGCACCTCAAAACCTTCCTCTTTACCTCCGATTTCTCTCCCTCTCTCCCCTGCTAAAATCACCGAACCTGCACTGAATCTGCAACTGGGCCACTCACCGATCTCGGTCCTTGGCCCAGCCACTCTTCCCTGCACTGCCTACCTACACTACAGGACTGTCTCTGTATCCTACAGCCCCTTCTCCCGGCACTTACCTTGCACTTGCCACCAGCTGGCCCTATTATTTATCTTGTATTCTACTAACCATGTACTGCACTTTCCTTGCACTTGCCACCAGCTGGCCCTATTATTTATCTTGTATTCTACTAACCATGTACTGCACCTTCCCCTCTCCCCTTCCCCTTGCACTTTTCCCAGTCCCCTCTACCCTTGCACTTGCACGATCTGAATGAAACCTGGCCTAGTAGGATCGTTGTCTGTCTCCCCTTGTTCCCCCCCCCAGCCTCGTCGCGCCTTGAAACACTTGTGTATAGGCTTGTTACAAATGCCATATCATATCATATCATATCATAACCGTAGTAAAACCAGCATACCCTGCTCTAGACCAAACGTCATCAACTCTCACTCTAAGGATGGCAATCAGGAGACCCTTAATGTCCCCTATAGCCAGTGTTTTTCCTCCTGTTATCTTTTATAGATCATGTATCCATTTCCCGGCACCAGAATTATACTCTAAAGTTTGCATCTTAATTGTCCCTTATCCATCTACAGCCAAATGTATATGCTATGGCCTAGCTTCTCTTTTCTCTAATAAAAGAAGCTGTGAAATCTTAACCTCTCATTCATCTCATCTCCCATAGTCTGTCTGCGTATAAAGGGGACAGTGGCTCTGCACCCTGTTTCTCTCAAAAGATTCTCCCATTTTGAACTGACCTATTTGTGTCCTCAACTAATGTCACACTTGCCATTCGAGTCTTTTTTTTAAATAACCCCGTCCATAGACAAGGCTCTATGCCTGTGTACACTGTACGCTCTGTCAAATCTGCATGGATGCAAGTTGTATGTTTACAAAAGCCTGCTTTTAACACTTAATTTTCTGCCCGCCATGCACTCACTGAGTGCCGCATTCCCAACTTTCTTTATCGCTAGCCAATTTTAACTTTGGCATATTTTTCTTCAAGGCCGCCCAGAAAGTGCGATATTGCTACATTCCTGTCCTGCAAGTTCACCACAACTCCCACGCTTTCCTTATCTACTTCAAACAGCCTTTTTGGTTACATCCGTAGTAAAATATAATTGCTGTTCTTCATTCTCGATTGCATACTGCAAGAAGCTCAGTATTTCTAGATATAAGTACGCAAATATCTGCCCTTCTTATTTTTCCCAAAAACAACCAGTTATACCCTATGTCAACTATCATGTTAATGCGTGTGCATCCTTGAATTCATTGTTCATGCTGCACAGATTTCTTACACTTCTATAAAATCATGTGTACCTTTTGTATATGTGTCTGAATGAATGTCTCTCCTTTTGTATGCATCTATATGCATATTTTCTCATGTGCATGCTTCTGCATGCTTTCTTTCAATATTCACAGCTTCCCTTATGCTAAAATATAAAGATTTAATGTCCACCTCTGTGCCTAATCCAATGACCTTCACTAGTATTTTGGCCTGCTTTTCGATGTATTTTGCACATAAAACTATATTTTGAATCTCAGCTACACCTCTCTCAACTGATGTGATTCTTGGACAAATCTTTTTCCACTTCTATCTCCAAATGTCTTCAAAATTTCTCAGATATAATCTATAGCACTATATCTCTCCCTGTATTGACAACTCTCTACTGTACAAATTTTGTGCAGATTTATAGAGTGACATATTTTGTGCACTTCACGCTATCATTGCATTGTAATATGTCTCTTATTCTCAACCCCTGGTCATAGCGCAAAATAAAAACTCATTTTATTTAAAAGCATAACATGCCTCCTTCTCCAATTATGTATACTCCTATTTGTCACACATGAAACCAAATAACTCATGGGCATTTCCCAACAAATGCACTCATCAAAACATTCATTGCCAGCTAGCCTAACATGAGCAAAGCACTGCCCTCACAATGAGACACAGTTAATGCAACAAGTGTTCAAACAATATGAGACTTCCATTATTGTTTCACCACATAATTAGTCAACATCTTATACTTTAAAAAACAGCTTCTGTAATTGTTTAAACGCTGTGTCAGTGTGGTATTCAACTTCAACTAGCCACTTCTCCTTAGTTCTGAAAACATCAAATCTTTCACATATTTAATCATTAAAGAGTTACCTTGCTCTGTTCTCAAAGAGAAGCTTGCTTCTCTCTCATCTGTTAAATTAACCATTACTCAATGTCATGTCCTTCGTGCGCACAGTTCTGAATCACATTCCATTCAAAAGACCGTTTGCTATGAACATAAATCATCTCATCTAACTGCATAGAACGTTTAGTGTGGGTTTTATCTTTGCCAACTGTCAAGCTACACAGTTCCTAAATAAATCTTTTTCCTGCACAGGAACCCTGTCTGTATTTTAGCTCAATGTTTTAAGCAAGAAAAGAGCGTTCTGGCACATTTATAGCCCCTTGCTCTGTAGCTAGTTAGTCTGAAAAAACACAACTTTTTAAAATTTTGACAAGCCTTCGTTTCAAACAAGGCAAATGCAGATTCTTGCTGTGTGAGGTTAATTAAGCAACTCTGCTTGTCTAATTTTAGCAAATACAAGAATTAACCCCACAATTGCTAGATTTCAGCTTTAACATGGGTTCAAAGTGAATTATTTTTTTCAACTGTTTCTTAATTTTTTTTTCACTAAATATTATTTTTAACAAATTTAAACAACGCACCCCTGTTTACTTTGATCCACAGGACATATTTATCTCTTCATTTTTTCCATTATTGATCACTTTGTTTTCTGGCTTGATGCCATTTTTTTCTAAATCAATAAAAATACTTTTTCCTTAATACCAAATTATAAACAAATATACAGTGCACACAAAAAAACACAGAATACAAAAAATAAATACAATTTTGACAGACATAACGGACTTGCCGGCCACATGCATTTCTATTCTTCTCTCAAAGGACTTCCTTTCACTCCCAGTGGCAGCTGCTATCATAGGGCGGCCGGGCGCAGCCCCCCCAGAAAAGAAAGAGAAAAGCTAAAAGAGATTCAGAGAACTTCTCTGATTGAATCTCTTTTAGCTTAGAAGATGCATTTTCTTTGCCAACAGCGCGGGGGCGCTGTGGCAAGGCAACATACGGTATGTAGTGTATAACAGTAAGGGCCGGCCCGGCTTTCACAGCGAGGCGCGTCCCAATTTACTCTTGTTTTTTAAATAGTAGAGTGCGTGGAGCTTGTAGCTCCACCCACTCTACGTAAGCCACTTTAATTACCAGGCTGGCGTGGCACTTCAGGGGTGGCCCGCCAGTATAAAAAGTGCGCAAACAGCGCAGGAAATGAAATTGAGTCCCTCCCCTGCATGGATACAGTAATGTCATTGGCTGTTTGCCAGCCAATGACAACCCTTCCACTAGCTGGCAAACAGACAATGACATTACTGTATCTATGAAGATCACTGGTTCAGGGTGTATGCGTTCGCCTGCGCCACCTTCGCACGTCTCTCCCTGATTCTTTCTTTGAGGACGACACGACGAGTCACAACGTGACTGCTGCCCTGCTGCCCTTTCCAGAGACGGCCTGGTCCACAAGCTTGCTTTCCGGCATCGCGGTAAGTACCCAGAATGTTGTTTCTGTAGTTTTTGGGCCCGGGGAGTTGGGCCTACACGTCTTTCAGTGTTGCTCACTGCCGTCAACTTGGGGCCTTGTGTCTCTCCCACTCCCACTCCCCAGGGGCCAGGGCAGGCCACCCGCTACCACCAAGGCAGAGGGCCGCCAGGGCCTTTCTTTACCCCCGGTCCGTGCCGTGGCCCAAGGGCCTTGGGCCACAGACCGGTCTGCAAGGCCCAGGCAGGCGTGCTGCTACCCGTACCCGTAAAAAATGCTGAAAATATAAATCGGCACAAGGAGAGCCCTGGCAGCGCGAGGGAGAGGGCGAGGCCCGGCACGGCTGGTGGCCAGGCCTAGCATCATTAGCATGATGCGGGAGTGGTCGCGGGCCGCGGCTGCTGTGATTAGAAAGGGTGCATGGTTACTATTTCCAACATAAACTATAGCCACTGCACTGCACTTACATGATTTGGGTGCCCTGTAGAATCTTTCTCAAGGCGACACTTATGTACACACACCATCATATTCACAGACATTTTGCAAGGTGGATTATCAGGTTTACTATGTACATGGAAAGAAAAATAATGTATGTATTTACTGTAGTATCATACCTGTGTACAAACACATGACATTGCATGACAACGGTTAAAATAACAAACTTGCATGACGATACAAAGGTCAACTATAAGCTATGGTGTGCGTCTGCAAAATATTGAGCAATCAGTGGGTGGGGGGATTTTTTTATTAAATCAGGAGTAAAAAGCAAGTTTCAAAAATAGTTTACAGACAGGTTTTCACCCATTGTATCATTTCAGGGGATTTTAATGTTTTGGGTAAGCTGTGGTGGGGGTGCGGGTGGAAAAGGAAAGGCCGAAATGAACGTCCACCAAGCCCATTCGCTCTGCTTGCCAAATGGTTTTCCACCAAAAGCTGGCAGAAAAGCAATAGGTGCCATTTGAATCATGGTAAATGCCTTCATCCAGGTGTACATGGCAGGCGGCACTCACACTGGTTTGTTCCACCGAGTGCAAGTAAAGACATTACACCCGTGTTTGTTCGAATTCATGGTCACTTATTGCATGCACTTTGTAGTGCAAAGAATAAAAAGTTCATAAAGGGGACTTCAGTGCGTGCAAGTGCAGATGCTGGCAGTCCATTCGTGCAAGTACCACTTTCGCAAAATGACCCGCAGCCAGCGCTCATATTTCTATTGACATGTTCCGTTACACTGGGATTTATTTCCACGTCTGCTACAACATATTCCGGTCAACATTCAATGAGAATACATTCTACCAAGGCCTCTGTGCGTCCCTCCCAATGGAGGATTTTGGGGGGCATGTCCTTACACAAGCCTATGCACAATCCTATTTCAGTCATCTTGTCCCAGAGGTACCGGCTCTGATCACCTGTTCACTAAAGCGCTCCGAAATGATGACGTCTCCACCTTTCCTGCACTTATCAAAGTCACTGTTGTAGGTCAAAGGATCGACAAACAAAGGGTCGAATGGTCAAAGGATCGACACCAAAGGACCGAAAACCAAAGGATGGAATGTTTTTTTATTTTTATTTTTACATTTTTTATTTTTTTTGGGGGGATCCAGCCCCAACCCCCGTTTTTGTGGTAAAAACCACTTTTTTGCGCTAAACGAAAAACCCCCAAAAAATATATAGTTAAAAAAAAAATGTGATCCTTTGGTTTTCGATCCTTTGGTGTCGATCCTTTGACCAGACACCCAAAGTCACGTGTCACTGACTTGCTTGCCTCCTCCTATACATTGCACAGTTCAATCAATACATTATTTAGAAGGGAGCACTCTGCTTCATTTTGAGGACTGCCTGAAAAAGTGACCCATCTTTTTCTGAAGCCTTCCAGAACAAAGTATGTGTTAGCCTTGTAAACGTACCCTCCCTTCACGATTGCCTGCTCCTGTTTGATTTTTCAGAACTGTGGCACAGGATTATAGTATGTCTTACACTAATGTACCCAGGAAGAATATTTCGCCAAAGCTCAAGTCTTACCCTTCGTTCTAAGTTATTGCTGTTAGAACACTATATTCCCTGACAGCATAATTTCACCACAGTCTAAGTGTGCCTCTGTAAACTTGTTAAATGTATGGTGCTCATTTGGCACGAGGGACGTTAACACATCGGCCTCAAAGCCAGCTACGTCTAAATGTCCCTCAAGCCAAATGGCCAGTGCTGCAGTGCAAGAACGCTTGCAACAGACCGTGCCGTACCAGTGTTAAAATGTGGCATAGGGCTGGCTAATCTGGGCTTGTTTGGCCCAATGGTCAACAGTGGCACCGAGCAGCATCCAGGCACTAACCTGTACCTAATCTAGACATCATCATGTAATCACTTTCACACTGCCAGCGTGTGTAATCGATGTGCGGGAGAAAGGGACAACACAGCAATCTGCAGAGCAGCAGGTGGAGCTGGAACATGGGCCGGTGTTTCCATACATCGCTGTCTGTCAAGAATTCCTCGAGGTGGGATCATTTGACCTTGCATGTCATTAACTCCTAGCCATCATAAAATCCTAGGGACATGAACATATGAAAATCTGAGGAGTAGGAACATTTGACAGAGACGGAAATGATGGCACCTTTAATTTCGTTGTACACATCAGAAAATCCTCGCGGCAGCCACATGTTCAGGGAATTCGAGGGGGTAGGAAAAACCACAAAGCTCCTGTCCCTTTCTTCTCTTGAAGAGCCCGTGTATCGCTGGTCAGTGGAATATAACAGCGTCCACTTTTTTGCATAGTCGCTCAAATCTTCAGAAGTGCGGAAGTAGAGGTGTAAGTGTTCGACCCATAATGTCCAGTGTGGGCCTAGAGCCCAAGAGGTCCTCTACATCAAATTCTGTTAGGGGGTTGGCAGGGCTGCCTGTGGAGGGGGGGGGGGATTCTTCCTACCTCCATGTTTTCATGCTCTCCATCTGACTCCAACTACAACTGGCAAGTGAACCAGAGCTTCCAGGCAACCTCTGGCTGTTGGACGACAAACAGCTGGGAAGTTGTGATCCATTGCTCTTTGCAGGGCATCCAGCAGCGGCAGGGCTGTGCTCCTTACCAGAAGGAGAAAAGAATGTGGGTGCCACGCCACCAGAACTGTGGAGTGGCTACCAGGGAGCCCAAGCCCTTCGTGAGCAGCTGCAACCGGGACTGGCACTGTCTTGCCCACTCCCCTTGTGTTAGTGCCTCCTGGCATGAGGCAATATACTGCAGGCAGTGGGTGTGGGATTCCCCCAATAAGGGAAGAGATATGGCAATGACCCGGATGTGCACAGCTTGCCTGCAGCACGCCGCAGTGCATGTGTATTCACTTTCCCCCTTCAGTAAAGCTGTGGCTACCCTCTGAAGCGTTGGTGTGCAAAGCGCCTCGAGGCGAGCTCGGCACAACTTTCTGGCATGGTTATTTGCCATTTCAGGGTCTCCAAGTGATGGGCTCTCCCTGACACCCCACAGAGCAGGCATGCAAGGATTGACCGGTGCCCTCTCCAGGGAAGGTGCTTGGTGCCCGGAAGGAGGCCACTCTTAATGACTGTTTGTCTACAAGCCGGACCGGGCAAGTGGTTTTGGTGATGGCAAATATTGGGCGATGGTCTTGAAGGCTGTTGACAATGACCTGAAGCTGCTATTGTGGTCTTTGTCGCCATGGAGTGTGGCCTGGACACAGCCCTGAGATACAAACAATACAAACATAAACATTATTAAAACAGGTAATATTAAAATGCATTCATAGTGGGTGCCGCGTGCCACCATTAAATGCCTCAGTGAGCGTAAATGTATTGTTCATACTGTTCATACTGTTCATCGCTTGGTGGAATTCTAGCTTTTTTGTTTTTGTTTTCAACTGTCGCTTAGTAAAGTTGTATGGCATTTATGTGCAACAAAGAGCATTTATTAGGATAATTGTCATGAGAGGCATTTATCGCAAATTATTCCATTAAATTCCTAATATTTGGATTTTCCAAGGGGCTTGGATGTAATTGCAGAAAATATTCAAAAATCGAAATGTTATGTTATACGGTATATTAGTCCCAGGGGTTCTATTGAAGTGACCCAAGAGTACCACCATGCTACAAAAAGTATAAGCAATGGTTATGTTTCTTTAGTTAAGGATGTACTTGCTGGCATGTACTGCACGAAAATGTTGCGCGTCGTCACTCTACTGACTACAATACCTCTCTCTGATGTTTAGGGATATTTTGGTATCTTGCCAAAAAACCTATCATGATCTAGCAACACACATGTGCAAATACAAGAAACGTATATGCATCACGTGGAAAAGGGATGCATGACCATTGAATTCCTGACTACAGTGAGCGATGCACATGCATATAAAACTGGAGCACGTCCCCGGCTATGAGGAAAAAGCAATGGCAATGCCAACAGTTTGGACTTTTGTGTAAGCATGGGAAAGGCACTTGCCAGGCACAGCTGTAGCAGAATTAACTACCCGTTGTTGTAGAAGCAGAAACATGGTGCAAGTTCCTGGGCATCTAATAGCAGTGCCTGGCAGAAGCTTACACCGTATGCACAAGGCCAAAATGTTGGCTTTGTCAATGCTTGTGTTTGAACAGGATCTCAGTGGCTTTGCCAATGCTGTTTTTAACAGGACTTCAGCGAAGGACACGCAGAGTGCTTATAAATCGGGTGCCTGAAGAGCTGCAGCAAATTCATTTTGTAATGTGAGCTTCGCAAAGTGCACTTTTAAAGCCCCAGAACGAAAACATTGCAAAAATGTATATATTGCAGCGTTATACAACTGATGACTGGCACATGTTGGTAGTTGCTGGTACTTTCTTTACCCATTTTACTAATGATTATTCTGGTGCAGGTTCAATGTTACAAGCCGTTAACTCTCTCTCCTTCATGTGTGAAAACCATTTTAATACTGCTCTGAGCCTATGTCGCCCTTTCTCAGATCAGTCTCTCGCTTTCTCTTTACAGACGATCATCAACACCTTACATGAACAAATCCAACCAGTCCAGGGTAATTGAGAAACTAAAATCATCGGACTTCAACCGCCATAGTGTACCTTCTGGGATTTGGATTTCCCATAGCCTGCGAAGGAGTTAATTGCAGTGACCATTCTCCAGAACGAGGTGAGCTTGCATGAGTCTTTTGTAGGGTTTGGTGCTCAGGGCACTCCAACTCTGTTTGTGTTCATCTGTAGTAAAGAAGGCACACAGCTATCTTGTTTAAAAATCTTTTTAAAAGAAGCCCATGTTTGTGGGGATCAATGAGGTGGTGGAAAATCTGATGAACAGTACAGACTACAGAATGGCATCTATGACTAGCTGAGAGGGTGTCATGTGAAAATGGAAAGTCATACATATAATGCAAAAAGGCCTGCTTATGGTTCAACGGAAGCAAACCTGTCCATTTGGAAACAGTTTTTTGAAAGATAAGGTCGGCGCAGAGTCTCAACTGGCCGTTTGGCTTCAATATTCCCAGCACCAGATTATTGAAGGTGCTGTGTACTGGACGTATTATTCCCCGGGACTCAAGGTTCTTAATTATTTCAGTAAGGGACTCCATGGATGTGAGAGGCAAACGATATTGCGTCACAAACACTGGAGTCATTCCAGGGTCTGTGGGAATTGTTGTTGTGTGAATGTCGGTGCGACCACAGTCATATGAGTCTACCGCAAAGAGATCTTGGAAATCCAAGAAAACTTGTTTCAACTTTTGCTTCTGTTCCAGAGTCACACAGGCATCAGCTAGGTTGACTCTCTCTTCCACCATCTGCCTGAAGCCTGGAAAGACTTCTGGTTTAGCTATCTCAGTGGCCTCCTCCAGCTGGGTGGAGACGTCCCTGGTCAGAGTGCTGATTTGGACTGGAGGCTTCAGGTGGGAAAGGCAGCCCTCATGGACCTGGAAAATCACCTCATCCCTCCTGAAGTCACAAGTCACATCTTCCTTACCATAAGGGCAAGAAGTGTACACCAGGAAGTTCCTCCCATGCCGGGTGAAAATCCTGTCTGGTGTTGTGTTGTCATCACTGTCACCGTCAAAACAGTCCTTGGAGATTGGTCCTAACAGTTCATTTCCTAGATCAATGGAAAATGTCGGTCATCAACCGCCATTCCAATAATGGTGCCTGCGACTAGAGTAATACTCTTTAAGTCGCTGTTATCTACCTCTATTGGAATGGTGTCATGTTCTATGTTGACTAATGGTGTTGGGTTTACCCCTAACCCTTGCTGTTGGAGAGAAGCATTTAGATGTATATAAGCATCAGGGTTTTGCAATTTTTGTCCTCTTTTAACTTTCACTTCCAGGGAGAATTGTCGGGTCCTTTCTGGGATGGTGACTTCCTCTTTGATCTGAATTTCAACTGCATAAGGTAGCAATTGAGCTGACCTAAATGCTTTTTCTGGATCATCAAAGCCCATGGGATTATCCGCTAATCGGGACCAAGCTTTGAAGATTATTAGGTCCAAACTAATGGCAAAGCGATTGAGAATGTCACTGCCTAAGTAAAAGTCGGCAGTGACGTCTCGCACGACCCAACAATTATGGACTATGCTCTTGTTGCCAATGGAGATTTTGAGCATACACCTGCTTGGCAGGAGATGTTTGGAATTAGGTGCTTCCAGGTCCATTTCCCATTTGTCTATCAGTTTGAATGCGGGAATGGCTGGATCTTTTGGGAGTTGGCGGAACATGGCTTCGCTGATGAAGCTCTTACCGTTGTTCACACACACTCGAGCAAGAACAGAGTCCTTCCCATCATTTAACTGAACAGGGATGAACAACTGCTCTCCAATTTGCTGAATATCAGCCAGGCTCTGAGCTGATTTCACATCTTTCTGGACTATAGGAGTGGGAGTTTCTGATTGTGGATTGGTGAAGAATTTCAGGGTGTTTCCTTCCAGTGTGGAATACCACCTTAAACTGGAAGGAACGTTGATTTTCAGAAATAGAGAGGACCCCCCCCATCACCAGTCTGTTGTCCTACTGCTATTACTGTTACGTCTGGAGTTTGGTTGTTCTGGAAGTTAAATTCTACTTGGTCAGATTTTTGTTCAACCATGTGGCAGGTGCCGTTTAAACTAACATGGTTGACACTCTGTTTTAATTGTATGGGTCGGCTAGTCTGGGTCCAGAGGACCTTGTATACACAATCTATTAGGGGTGACAACCTTCTCAGGAGGTCATTCCCTAGTAAACAAGGGGTGCCCTCTGGAGTCACTACTATGACTGGGTGTTTCTCCTTGTGTCGCCCAATTTTAATGTCCAAGTCTGCAGTCCCCTCAACGGGAATTTCCTTCCCGTCAAAGTTCTGCAGTTGTCCAGGAAGAGAGGTGAGAGGAATTTGGTAATTCTCCCCCATTCCTGCATTTAGTTCCTCAAAGGCCCTTTTGGACAGAAGGGTAGCTTGGGATCCAGTGTCCACCAGTGCCAAAATTGTACCCTGCTCCTGTACTTGTACCGGGGCATAGTATCTTCCCTCCTTCTCCTCAAGGGGGCACAGATAATGCACATTTTTGGACAACTGGTGGGCTAACTTTCTGGTTTTGGACATTGCTAGCGAAGAGATTTGGGCAGAATTCTGTGGAGAGCCTTGGGAATCTGAAAGAAAAAGTTGGCAACTGGAGATCAGAGCCATTGTGGGTTCCCCTGGTTCCGGTTCTGGGCCGCCCCCCCCCTTTTTGGAGGCAGTCACCAGGATGGGTTTGAACCAGGGGATTTCGGTATTGTCGGTTCTGGGATGCGATGATGGGCGGCGGTAGCTCAGTCTCCACATCTCCCCAGTCTGAATTGACATCCCTTGGGACCCATTTTTCCTTGGGAGGAGTTCCCCCATCTCTGAAGGAGAAGTTCCTTTTCCCAGGATCTTCTGAGGATCCCTCTCCCTCAAATTGGAAGATCTGTACCTCCTCCACAAACTGGGTCTGTTTGGGTACTTTGTTTCTCCTACCTCCTCTCTGCTCCTTGGGTGGCAGACTTTCAGGGGCAGGAGATTTTGTTTCCGGTTCCTGGTTTTCCAGGGGCTGTTTACAAGTTGGGAAGGAAGCTTCCTCCAAGGCTTTAGACCCCCCTTTCCCTTGTGCCTCCTCCCTGGGAACCGGTTGGTTATCGGGGTGCTGCCCCTGTGATTGTTCTGGAGCACCAGGTCCAGAGTTTGGGGCATTCTGCGGTGGCATGCTCATCTGAGGGTTCTGTTGAGCCCTCAGTATGTGACCCAGATCCCGTGCCATATTTTGGACCTGGCGCTCTAACTGGGAAACCCGCTCAGGCTGACACGGGGCTCTATTTACTCCCCTGGGCTGATCCCGGGAAGGGTAGCTATCCTTTCTCTGGTAGTACCCCTGGTTGGGAAGATTTTGGTACCCCTCCACCCTTGGCCTCCCCTCTCCCGGATTAGGTTGTCTGGGCTCAGGGAATTGGGGAAAGAAGGATGGATGATTTTGGGGCGGGAAATTGGGTGGATACCTGGGGAAAAAGTTCTGCCCAGGATTTGGAGAATTTCTGCCCTCCTGTGGGAAGTTGGCAGGGAAGTTCCCTGGGTTAGGTGCTTGGCTGGATCCCCCCCTTGGGCTGGAGGAGTCCACACATAACCCAGGATTGGTCGGTTTCCCTTATAGCGGGGACTTACATAGTGAGGGGAGTGGGGGACCCCATTTGTGGGACTACCTCCTCGACTCCCTGTCTGTGACTGGCCCGAGGGCCTTCTGGGCTGTGAATTATTTGGTGCAGGCAGGTTTTTAGGCCCCCCCATCTCCAAATCTAAAACGGGGGCAACCTTTACCTCTGCCACCTTGGCAGCAGCAGGGGTGCTGTTGGTTTTGGGGTTTTTCGGCGCGTTATTTTTATTTTCGATAGGCTTCTGCGCCTCATAGATCCGGGTAGCCTGTTCAATGACCCAGTCTAAAGATCTTTTCTCATGAAAATCTCTCACGAGCTGGGTTATTATGTATTTGGGTAAGGCATGGAAAAACGTATTGATAAATTATCCGTGCGTACCCTTCTGGTGGTCTGCGCAAAAGCACGCTTTAATTCTTGCACAAACTCTTGTGGGGCCTGATCCTCCCCACATTGCAAATTGTAGGCTGCCTTGCGAGCCTCTTGAGGATTTCTGTGCACAGAAAAATGTTTAAGATGGCCGCCCTGTATGTGGACCACCTTGAATGGTTTTGATCCTCCAGCCCTGCAAAGAAACTCGAGTATTCTGGTGAGAAGGTCCACTTTACATATTGAATACAGCTTTGGCTGTCCTTCAAATGGAAAGTCTCCATCATTTGCTCATAGAGCTCCAAGTGTTCCCAAACAGAATACTTGGCGTTCTTATGTTAAGGCGTGATGACACTCCTTATTGCCTTTATTTGTTTCAATGGGTCTTTAAGCAAGGCCCTTTTTGCCTTATTGGCCTTTTTGGTTCGGGTAACCCTGGTCCATTCATCCTCCGACTCAGAAGCGCTGCTCCCAGAGGTGCCCGTCTGATCTTCCAGGTTTTCCCGAATTCTGCAAGCCTGGGAATGGCTGGCAGAATGTGGGGACCTGGTCTCCTGTGTCCTGTAATGCTCAGAGGAGTCTTCAGACCCCTCCTTGCTGCCAGGATTTGATGGGTACCCCCCCCCCACTGACCTAACTGGGCAGAGGTTTTCAGGATGCCCTTAATGGTCCTACTCTCCTGGGGTTCCCCACTAAATTGCACTGTGCTTGGGTGCCCATACCCGGATGCCCGCCCATCCATTCCTGGGAGGTACTGGCCTATGAGCCCCATACTTCTAGCTGGATAGTAATCTGCCATCCCCGTGGCCCTGGGCTCATGTGCGCGAGGGGACATGGGGGTGGCAGAGTCCAGGGACTGGGAGAGATGAAGGCCTCTGGTACTAGGGCTCCTGAGGTTATGCTCAGGAGTTTCTCTTACCAGCGAACCTCATCTCTATCCGCCCCTGCTTCCTGTTGCAATGCAAGAGCCTGCACTTTCAGTTCCTCAGTTAAGGCCTTACTAGACTCTATCAGTCTCTCCTGCATGGCTACCTATTGCTGGAGCCTATCATTGTGCTGGCAGAGAGCCTCATTCTCTCTCTGTGCCTCCTGATTGGTCCTGGAGTACTGGGCCAGTCTTTGCTGCAGGAGGGTTACCTCCTGAGCTGTGTCCCTATTGGCCTGCTCCTTTCTTGCCAGAGCATCCTCCACCCTCCTGGTGTGCTCTAACAAGTTCTGGTGTTCTTTTTGGAGGTCACCCAGTTCCTGGAGGGCCAGGTGATTTTCTTTCATTTTCCTTTTTAAGTGGCAGACTTCCTGGCCTAAGGTATCCCTTTCCTGACTAAGAGCCTGCATCTGTGCCGCCAGGTCGTCCCTTTGCCTTTGGAAGGCACCAACTTTCTGGCGCTCCTGGTCAAACTCTGCCTGGGTATCCAGGTCTTTCAAAATCAGTTTATTGCTCTCTGCCTTCTCCCTATCTAGGTGGCTTTGCAGGGTGACTACCTGCTCAGCACATGTCCTATTGAAGTCTAACGGTTGCTCCAGCTTTTTCTGGCTCTGCAGTAGGGAGTCCAAACTTCTTGGTACTCCTTCTTCAAGGCCAGAAATCTGGTATCCTGGTCCGCCTTTTCCTGTTGCAGCACATCCATATCCTCCTTTATTTTAGTGATGTACTGTCTGTTGTCCTTTTCTGACTCCTGGCTCCTGAGCAGCCTCTGCTCAGAAGAGTCCAGATCAGATTGGGCCTTCTCTAACGCCATCTGTTGCCTATTTGCCAGATCTTGGCCTTCAGCACATTTGTCCTGCATGGCTCCCATATATAGATACAAATATGCCGCTATCCTGGCAATCTTATTATGTTCATCTTTGGCTTTAGGAGCCATATATAGTTCACTCAGGGCCACATGTAGGGGACCCTGATCTCCCCATATATTTGACACTGTTTCAGTGACCTGTTGCACGATTGCCTGCAAGCAGACCGTTTGGTCCTGATGAGTCCACTCACCTCTCACAAATAGCTTATGTAAGAAGTGCTCTCTGGCTATTTTGATGTCTACCAGTGTCGTCATTCTGGAATTTGAGTTCCTTCCTGACTTACAGAAGTTTGTATTTTATTTTTGCAAAACAGACCGTTTCCTTAGAGCATTCCTTTGAGGGGTGCTTTACAGCGTAACACAGCGTGGTGATCCGGCCGGATGTATGTCTCCTGTCAGTTAGCACACTGTAGTAATCTGCACAAGTGATAAATCTAACCCAGAATATCCTGACTCGAGCCCCCACTTTGTAAGAGGATTCAATTCAGCACTACAGCTAAGTTGATGCCTAGTCTGGGATACTGAATGGAAACCCTTATTGATATATCTTTATGTCCAATCATTGAGTTCTGGATGACTACCCATATATAACAACCCTCTCTTAGAATCCCCCTGACCCCACTGAGCCAAGAAGTAGGTTTGTTTTGCAAATTAAAAGGTTTATTTGAGAATTTAAACAATATATATATATCACACTTTATAATAAATTAATATCTGATAGTATACTTAGACATATGATGTTGATCAACAATGGGTAATCTGGCACTAGCGCACTTCTTTACAATCAATGAGGAGTTAGTATAGGATGGATAAAGTAGCAAAATACTTTTATGATTTCAAGGGAAAAACAATGAGGAATAAAATGCAGTACAGAAATACTTGATATGATTTTGGCAAAAGATAAGATAATCACTTTTTCTCTGGCAATTCACCCCCCTCCCCTATGCAATGTAAGAAATGGAAGGAGATGGAAAGAGGAGCACACAGTTCTCAGGAATGCAATCAAATACAATACGAAATTCAGTTCCCCCCCCCAGCAAGCTTAGAGGAAACAGGTAGGAGTTTGAAACACAGGCCCAAAATGCTTTTTAAATGTGATGGCAATGAATGGGAAAATGTGCCAACTGATTTTAATTCCCTCTAGAGATGGAGGGTGAGTGGGAGATGCGTGTTGGTATTAGTTCAGGCTCACTTTAGCAATGCTCTATGAGTTATTACCAAGTTGCAAACGGATTTTAACAAAGGAAAGAATGGAGCTGCTATTTTGACAATTGGAGAAATTGAGCCAAAATCGCAAATCGCGGTAAATTTTGCGAGTTGGTAAATCGTGATTGCGGAAAAAGGAAGTCGTTTCTAGGTCCGTTGGAAAGCCTAGATTCTAAGCTTTCAGATGAAAGTTGAATCTCGTTCCTAGCCCAAACGGTTCCAGAGATACGGACGATTAAATAAAGATAGTTTTTCGGATTTAAAGTAAACTCAAAATGACAGGTGACAGCTTGCAGCTGCAGAATTGACAGGTGACAGTTGTGCAACTTTAAAAATGACAGATGATAAGATTTCTAGGAGGCAGTTCTACTTAGGTTAAAATAGTTTGGATTAGATTATTTTAACTAAGAGATTGGTTCTGCACAGTTCTGCTAGGTACTCACAATATAAATTTGAAATAGGCCTTGCCACGGATCTGGTCAGGTTTTGGACTGGACTCCGGTTCTGGTCTCGGCACTTCACAGTGATCTGGGTCAGCTCTCTGGTTCTGCTCACAGCGGTCTGGGTCACTCTGGATCTCTGGTCTGGTCTCTGGCAATTGTTCTTGGCAAAAGAATTCAAACAGCTCGCCCGGCTGTGGAATAGTTCGCAAATGATTTTAAGGTTGCTGAGGCCTGCTGAGAAGAGTTCTCAGTTTATGGGTTTAGGCCCTTGCTTTAAGTTCTGAAGTAAAGTTCTGGTCTTTGGAGATTGATGGATTTGAAGTCTGGATCTCTGGATGTGAAGTCGTCGGTCAGCATGCTCCGCAGCAAATGGAATTGAATGTCTCTACCTGTCCCAGCAGTCTCTTTTTATGTGTTTTGAAAATGGGTGTGCGCCTGGGCCTAGCAAAACCTGCCCCTCTCACTTGTCATTGGCCCAATTCTCCCCTCTCCCGTGATTGGGAGAAGGAAATGGATTGTCAGCATGATGAAGTCTGTTTATGGGTCAGAGGTTCCTCCCCTGGTCAGTTTGCCCACAAATCTATATTTGATTCAAATACATCCTTCCCAGATATACAATTTGTTGAAATTACATGTGCACATTATATATTCCGTATGGTCCATGCTTGTCCGCCTCTGATCTTTCTGGGGGCTTGCATTCAAAAATGACAACATTTTGCGCTTTTTAACTGGTTTTGCAATATCGGACATTTACCCAAAATTACACACATGTGCGCAAGGAGTATGGACATTAATTGATGAAGTGTCAGATTTTTAACATGCAGACATTTGGAGTGAGACCCTATTTTCCGCTAGCAACCCCCCAGAATACACCACAGGGTCCTAACGCCTCTCAAAATGTTCACAGAAAAATCACAAAAATAATGATATTACTTATATAATTCTGGCAAGTCCGCACTATGAGTTATCTATCTTTTTAAAATTATGCTCTGGTCAAAAAAAGGTGTGGCTTCCCACATCACAGGGTAGAATAGCTGGTTTATCCACGTCCCCCAAGCTCAGCTGCTAGCAGAGGCACTGCCCCTCCCAGTTTCCCCTAAGAGGAAGCCACTTTTACGATGCCCCCAATATAACATTTGCCTGAGTCCAGGACAGGCCTTTGTTCAACTCCCTGTAGTCCCCAGCTGCTCCACCCCTAATCTAATCAGAGAGGTGACAACTCCTTTTGGCAAGGGGAAGAGTGGCTGAGCAGGTTTCAACTCCTGTCGGGGGTAGTTGTCAGGCAGAATCCAGTTTCATTAAGCCAGGTTTCAGCTAAATGTCACTTTTTGTTCCCAGTTTTCTACATTCTAATCAAACTGACAATTTGTACCTATACATTAAATAATTAATTCCTTCAAGTCATTTCAGAATATGGTTTTACATTCTTCCTCCTCTTAGCAAGTCTTTCCTTGGTCTGGTTTTGTTTCATTTTTGCAGTTTTACACAAAAGTCTGGTGGTTTTAAAACGCCGGCTTTCTGATAGTGATGAGTACTGGTATGCAACCATTTTTGGGATTAAGAAAATGAATTCCCCACAGTTCTGAGTTGCTTTTTTGGCAATCAGCATTGCCATTCCCAATGGTTTCAGGCTACTGTGTGTGTAGCCCATTGGTGGTTTTAGGCAGTGCCCTCCTGTGTTCACAACATAGGCAAAAATGGGTGGCAGCTTATTCTTCATGTTTTCCCTGTGCACTCTCTGGGGAGTTCTGGCCATCATGATGTTTTCCATACCAGTACTGCACAGTTTTATTGTAGGGCTTGGATGCACGGGTAAAAACATCCCTCAATGCCAGTAAGGCACAGTTTTTGTGGTAGGGCTCGGATGCATGGGTAAAAACATCCCACAGTGGATAGCATCAGCAAATAGACCATCGTGCAGAAAATTGACCATTTAGCTCAAATTGCAACTCGTCTGCAAAGAAGAGGACCCACAAACAATTCTTCTCACGTTATGCACCAAGCATCTGGAACTCGATCCCAGTATTGGCTTCTAATGCCCTCACAATTCTCCAATTTCAGAAATCTCTCAAAAGGAGGCTTTTTCAACAACACCTAAACAATGATTAATCTTAATGGATGAACAGGCCGACGCAAAGACCGTAACTAACAGTACTTACTGCACTACCGTTAAAAGATGCCAGTCTACATTGCTGAAAGTATGCTCTGCCCTCAGTAATGCAAATCTGACACTCAACAAAGAAAAATATGGGTTTAACAAAATGACACTTAAGTTCTTTGGACACATATTTTCGAAGAAAGACATTCAACCAGACCCCGACAAAATCCGGGCATTAACTTAAGCCCCTCGTCCGACGAACACTGCACAAGTGAGATCCTTCCTGAGGCTTTCAAGTTACTGTACACGCTACCTTCCTGATGTTGCCTCCACCAGCATCCCACTATGAGCCTTAACCAAGAAAGACCACAATTTTGAATGGGAGGCTACCCAACAAAAGGCATTCGACAAAATCCGGAAAGACATCACCACGGCTGTCTGCATGTCATTCATCGACCCCAACCTATACACGGAAGTGACGGTAGATGTGACCACTGTAGGGCTAGGCACCATCCTGGCCCAGCATTCAGGCAGTGAACATGCAAAGAGGAAGATTGTGTCATACGACAGCAAATGCCTCACAGAGGTGGAACAGCGATGCACACAGGCCGGAAAAGAAGCGCTAGCGGTAGTCTGGGCCTGTGAACACTTCCACCTGTTCATATACAGAAAACCGTTCACCATCATCACAGACCACCAAGCCTATGTCACCATTTACGGGAAACCGACCGCCAAAATGCCCCGCCCTGCTCTCACTATTGGGACTCCTTCTACAAGTATACCGGTTCAACATCATACACAAGCCGGGCAAAGAAGAGAACCCAGCGGACTTCCTGTCCCGCCACTAGATGCCTGGGCCACAAGTCTCAAAGAACTGAGCAGATGAGTACATTAATTAGGTTATCCATCACGCTATACCACAAGCCATCCCCATGGCCAAATTAATAAAATGTACTACAGACAACGCAACCCTGGCCTTTGTAACTACCTGCATTCCAAATGGATGATGGAAGTCCGTCAAATGATCGATACTGAACAACCAAGCGTTAGATATTCAACTCTTCAAAACTCTAGCACGGTCCAAAGAAGAGTTATCCCTATAACCCTCAGTCTTTATACTCAAAGAAGATTACATAGTATTGCTGTCTTCCCTGCACCAGAGGGCAATAGACATTGTACATAAAATCCACATGGGCATAGTGTCAACCAAACACATGCTTCGGAGGAAAGTTCCCTGGTATGGACAAAAGCATCAAGAACACTTTAAAGGCATGCCACATATGCCTCAGCCTACAACTACCATCATTCTCGGAACCCATACACATGACACCACTCCAGGATGGTGTGTGGGAAGAGGTTGCAATCAACTTCTTTGGTCCACTAAGGTCGGGAGAATACATACTGGTAGCGCTCAACGAACATTCTAGGTACCCCGAGATCGAGATACTGCTATCAACAGCCACCACTACAGTGATTCCCATATGTGACCAAATGTTCTCTGCCTATGGTGTACTGGAGGTGGTAAAATCCAACAACGGCCCTCCTTTAACCAGCAATGACTTCCAGAAATTAACCAGATACATGGGATTTCACCCCACTGTTGCCCCAGGCAAATGGTACAGTAGAACGGTTTATGGCCAATGGCAAGAGAGCCATCAGGATCGCCAACATCACTCATATGCTTATATAACAATCCCTAAACTAAGTCCTACGGGTATACCGTAACACACCCTGGCACTCCACTGGAAAATGCCCGGCAGAACTAATGTTCGGCCACCCTATACAGTCCAGAGTGCACTATGAGGCTCAGCCCACGGAAGTGAACCCATAGGAATAAGAGACCCGAAGAAGGGATCATAGGACAAAGGACAAGATGAAAGAATAAGCAGACCAAAGGCGCCGGGCACGAGAAGCCAATCTGAAAGTAGGGGCTCATGTTCTTGTGCAGCAGAAAGAACCCCACAAAGACACACCATTGTTTGACGCTCAGCTTCTGACTATCACCATCATGACCGGATGCATGATCACTGCTGAGAGAGCTGACAGAAAAGTAACCAGGAACAGTTTGTTTTTCAAAAAAACACTCAGCAACTGGCCGCAAACAGACCGGGAACCTGTACCAGAGAGGAATCGGGATATGCCGGTGACGAAGATAGATAAGAAGCAAAGGAACAAGTTGAGCCTGGAAGGGGACAGACTGATGAACTGACCCACCCGATCTGAAAGTAGACCCTGCTGCACCATTCAGTGACACAGGCGATGGATCGAGGAGTTGGGGTAGTACAAAGTTATCTTGAGAGAGATGTAGTGTCGTACATGCTCACCAAGTGAGATGACACAACCACGCAGTAAGGAGCAGAGGCGTTGCTGGGGGGGCTAAGAGGGCTATAGCCCCGGGGCTTTTGGTTGTAGCCCCGGATAGAATCTCAGGAGCTACAACCAGAAGGCTAGCTAGCCCCCAGTCCCGACAGTTCTTACAGTAGCGTAGCCCCGGGTCTTTTCCAGACCTAGCAACACCCCTGGTAAGGAGGTCAGCTGATCCAAGTTTAAGTAACCGCATGTGGATCGGTAATAAGCAGTTCCACATAAGACACCCGACTGCATGGCTGTGTCTTATTTCTGAGCGTGCGTAATCCTGCACGCGCCACAGGTAGTCAAGACCTGAGACTGATCTCCAGGTACGTCTGCACCTTAAAAAATAAAATATAAATTAAAAAAAAAGATAAGTCATTGTAACCTGGAGAAGGGCCCATCGAAGGCCTAGACCAGCACCACTAATTAGTAAAGGCAGAAAGGTTGGGAGGTACGGGTAGGATTGAATGGAATGGAACTACCCCAATAAGGCTGTAATAGAGGGAATGCAGTACAGGACTGTCATTCAGATGGTCCTATGGTCGATTGGAGGCACAAGCAGTTTGGTGGGCCTACCCCAAAGGCTTCCTTATGGTGTCACATGAGCTATGTAAGAGCCTTTTGATCACCAGGACTAGCAGCACTTATCAAGCAAGGTTGGGGGGTTGTAGGAAGAATGGGAGACACAAGGAGATAAAAGGGAAAAGGAATGAAGGAAATTAAAATCCCAATCAGACCGCAATAGAGGGAGTGAAGTGATCCTAGGCCGAATGGAGGCACACACAGTTTGGTGCCTGCCGGAAGACTTTCTTATTGGGTCACATGACCCACAGAAGAGCTAATTGCCATCCCAGACTGGCATCATTTATCAGGAGAAGACGGGAGATAGCAGAAAGGATGGCCAGCAAGGGCAGGAACCAGGGAAAAGGAAAGAAATGCAATCTGCCCAAATTCAATGGCATTAAGTATAGGAATGGGACTCACCAGAGCTTAGACTGGTGGCACAAGCAGTTCAGGGCCTGGCTCTGGACTTTCTTTCTATGTCAAATGAGTCACAGGAGTCAGTGTGAGAACAGCCATGCAAAGCGCAGAGCAAGCCCATATCATGTGACTTGACCACCATTCAGTAGTAGGAAAGTGTGAGTGTTCATGACAGGGTTTGAGGGAATTGAAAGTGGTTTTATATAGTGCCTGTCTGCCACTATTGGTGTCCTCACTGTGGTTGGCTCTGTAAGAAAAAAGGGGAATGAGGCTTATTAGTGGGACAGTGAAAAGGGGACCTGTGGTGTTGATGGGTCCTGATGGGAACTTCCTGGTTCTGTGTGCCAATCATTTTCTAAGAGTTTGGCAGTAGAAACTTGGAAGTATATTATTCATACGGAAAAGCCCAAGATCTGATAGACTACAATGCTTTGGGTAGCCACTGATGTGGGATAGTGTGACAGAGCTAAAGAGGAGAGCTTAGTCATGGCTCGGTTAGTGTTGATGTGGTAATGGCTAGGCCTGTGGTAGTCATCTGTGAATGCTTTGAGTGTGCAGTGTAGGGTGGAAGGAGATCTTTGATGACCTTAAACAGATACATCCTAATCTGTAATCAGCATCTACAACTTGGCTGATGAGGAAAAGCGGAGCTGTAGAAACACAGGCATTACCTGCTAATACTAATGAGAGTCAAGAACCTTAGGCTCAGTGTAAGGGGAGCTTAACATTTGAGGACCACAGTCACCCTTTCACCTTCCTTAGTATGTCACTTAGCAGACTGGGAGAGGCCTCGAACATCCCTCTAACATGCTTAGGTGGTATGTTCCATGGCCTGCTGAGATTTGTGCTAGTCCAGGGCAAATCCAGTTGAGGCAGCATTTTTCAGTCGTTCGCCAGGCATTGGTTGGGGCAGTGGGCAGAATCCCTGATCATTTTGCCAAGAGGTCTTCTCTTCTGTTTCCCACAAACCTCAAACCCTTCTCACTTGCAATCCAAAATGAAATCCCCACCCCCGACCCTGCTCCCAACAGCCACAACTAACCAATTTTGATGTGGCACCAGGTCTTCAGTATCAGAGTGATGCTGCAACCCTGCAGGGAGATAGTGTACGTACACATTTTACAGAAGCCCAGAACATGAGAGGATGCATGAGGTCTTTCAGTAGCCGCCCGCTTCCTGTTTTTCACATCTTGAATTTGTGGGGGAGGTGATGGTTGCTCTTCAGCTGCTTGTTTTACTCAGATCCTGCAATAAGATGTATGTAGTTGATATGGTTGTGTCTTGTCCACAAATTGGCAGAGGCAGAATTTGGTGTCAAGGGGAAGAAGGATGATACTGGGGTCAGCACTGATGTTCTAAATGATTCAAGGTCAGTGACGGCTGGTTAACATTTGCAGTAGAGGGGAATTCATATTTCCATTGAATTAGCCTAAGGGACTGAGCATAGCGAAGGACCCTAAGTGAAGTAATGTGGGTCTGAGGGATTTCCTGAATAATCTTCTTTAAGCAAAGGGGTCCAATGGTGCATTTTGCATTAGAATTTTAGAACAAATTGGTAAAAATCCATACAATTTAGAACCATTTCAGTAGGGCAATATAGGAAAAAATCCATTCGATGGCAGGTCTACAACTGTACATTTAACATGTTCATGATGTGTGTGGCCACAATATATGCCAGCATTAATACTGTAAAACTCTTCTGTTACACCCACAATATATGACACCACTACTGTGTAACTTTCATGATGCTGCACCCAGGATATATTTCATCATTGCTACGAAAAAGGACTCTCGTGATGCCTGTGCTCACATGCCATACCAGCATTTCCGTGGTCATGAGACTGGTGTTTTGGAATAATTACGATTAATTGGGCAACATTCATTATGAGAAATTGAACAACCCATCCCTAAATAAGATTTTCAAAATTACAAATGTTACGTTTCTTTAATAGACAAGAATAACACTGGTTTAATAACTCCAGAATATAACATTTGCAGCCTGCAATGTGGGAAAGTAACAACCTGTTTTTGATAGACTACTTTGCATTATTTAAATTAAAAAAAATGTTATTATAAATATTGGTTATTTTACCTCACAGCATAAATTATGTTTTCCTGAAACACTGCAGGTAAATCCAGGAGGTCACAAAACACGGACATTGCAATGCAGCCTGCCTACGTGTGTCTTTAGTCCAAATGAATAAATCATGATAAATAGAAATGACATCACTTATTCAAAGCAGTCCCCACCCAAATTATTATGTGTTCTGAATGTTGCATTTTTATCATTTTTTTAACTAACTGTAATAACAATTGAAACACCTTTTAAAGCATTTAAATGAAGTCGAATTTCTATTTCTAAACCTATAAAATACAAAATCAACTTGACATTAGCCAATCATGGTAGTCGTACATTTGGGAAAATGTAGCCATGAGTTCATATGCACATCAATAACTTTTAGTGGAAGGAATAGTTTATAAGCAACTGCACATTATTGTGTATGGTGAATGTGGGATTAGGTCTTGGGAGGATAGCTCAGGGGCAACATGGTCGCCTTGGAAGGAAGACGACACAGAGCACCACAGGTTCGATCACCGGTCCGCTTTATAAATAACCTACCATATCATCTCATATTAAAGTTGGGCTTTAACATGACTTTAGTGCAATAGGGAAATCATTAAAATTGCATGTATGTCTTAGAAAAACCAAATTAAAGGAGAAACGGTTCGAGTCATAGGTGTTTGGGGATATATTACCCCAAAACAATGCCTTCCCCAACTTTCTAGCCTCTATAACAAGAGATGCAAATGTGGGCGATTCATTTTACTAAGTTTCCCAATATGGCAAAAGTCCTATGGTCCACTATTAATCTATGAAATCATCTGCAGACAGGTTTCACAGATTCAGTTAAATAAATTTACGTCTGCATAAAATCCCCTTCTTATCCCGAGATCCAGGCAATAGATCTGTCTTTGCTCTGTCCCTCCTTCTGGACTTTAGGATGGATCCCCCCGCCATATGCCTGTTTTCCTTGTCTGCAAGGTGATATACTTTTTCCCGATCGTATGGTATAATTTGTCTGAATGCAGGAATAAAGTATCTGAATACATTCACCCATAGGGTTTGCCTTTAAATAGTCAGCTTACCCGGCCCACATTAGAGGCACTCTGATGCTGTACAATTCCACTCAAACCCACCGCCCCCTGTGTTTGGTCTAACATCTATGATATGTAATGTGATGTAATGCAATTTTGATTTGTATAGCACCTTGCACCATTGCTATTGTCCCAATACGCTCTAGGTTGAATGCCCTTAGGGGACAGAAGTCCAAGTATGGGACATTTGTCAGAGGATTATGGAATGCGTGTGTGCATTTTAGCCAATATGAAGGTAGCAGGGGTGGTCAAGTCCTTGCTAGTCACCCATGTTGAGCAGGCATGTGTATAGGTGCAGATAGGTTGTATGGAGAGTGTGCAAGAGCAGGAGAATCATTGTGTGCAGCTAGACTGAATTTATATTGTGGGGGATAAATGCATTCTAATGGCAGAGGTGTTGTGAAATATGTCTCAGAGTACTGCATGGAGTGGGTGGGTGCAGAGAGGTAGTATGGAGAGCATGCAAGAGCAGGAGAATCACCTGCATTTCCCCCATTGGTCTAGGTTCTGTGTCAAGCAGCTCCTCACTCCCCGCCCACCCACTTTTGGGAATACCCCTTTTTAACCATCAATGTAATATTTCAAGGACCATATAATTAACTTTTCTTGGGGCCGCATCAGAAATACATAAGGTCCACACTTCTTGCTTAAATGAATCTATATATTCACATATAATGATTTTTGAGCCTGTGTACAGATGTAAAAAATATGTGTGAAACAATCCTTTTTCAAATAGCATTTTCTTTGAATGGTAGCAGCCTGGCATTAGAAATGTTTCAGGCCTACCTTAAATACTATAATACTGGATGATATGCAGCAGTGATATGCTCATCACATGTTGAGTACATGAAAGCAGCCAAACTGTTGAACTCCCTGCCTCCAAATCTCAGAGTGGACCTGCCCTATCAGAACTTCCGATCCAAGGTAATTTCATGGCTGAAAATGGAGGCCCACTAAGACAACTAAATGTCTAGTCTCTCCCTTCCGCGGCACACACTGTAACCACGTGTGCCTACCTGTTTACATGTATATAATGGCCTGTTTGCCTCACTGCTGCTATGTATATAACATTGGTTTACCTCATTTTCATTATGTATATTCTATGTTTATTGTAACTAAGCTTCGAAAATTCTTGTAAAGGCTCTGCCCTGATACAAACAAAACAAACATATTTATTTTAATAAAACCCCTACAGTGACCACAGTATATGTTCTCATTGCCACTGTAAAATGTTCTTGATGCTCTTGCTGCTTCCAGAACATAAAATGTCCCAAACATTCTTGTAAAGTGTTCTTGCTGTATAGAATGGAAGCACAAGAGCTTGCTCACCTTGAATTTAGTGAAGAAACTATTGTCTTGGGGAGATTGAAAAAGGGCAAGAAACTTGGCAGCTATTATGCCCAACCTCTCACAACCTTTCACATGTAATGAATGAAAGGGTTGTAAATAACTTTTTGTGTATGCCCTCTTTAATAAAATTGAACTCCTCCAAGCTAAAATCCTAGACCATCACAAAAATCTCACTCAGCACATTCTATCAGCCTCCCTTACTGAAACAGTGACTGAGAACAAAAAGACTAATCTCATTACACCATTCAAATTTAGAGAAGTCTCAGAAAAAGAGGTAGTCGATATCGTTAACAGAATCAAACCTTCCAACTGTAAAGGCGACGCCTGCCCCGCTAAACTAGTCAAAGACTGCGTAGAAACGTTAGCACCATTTCTTAAAACCTTCATCAATGCATCTTTCAACACTAACTCTGTCCCAACCAGCTTAAAAGAAGCCTGGGTGTGCCCTCTTCTCAAAAAACCCACTATAGATCCCAAAAGCGCTAACAACTATAGACCCATCACAACCGTTCCCTTCCTGCTCAAGATCTTCGACAAAGTTGCCTACACACAAATACAGCAATACCTGGAAGAAAATCACATTTTAGGAAAAAGGCAATCGGGTTTCCGCCCGGGACATGGGACCGAATCGGCCCTACTAGATCTCAAAATCCAACTAAATGACATCATGGACAAAGGCAAACCAGCACTCCTGTTCCTGCTAGACCTATCTGCTGCCTTTGACCTGGTCAATCACGACATTCTAGGCACGCAACTCAAAAATGAAGCACATTTCTCGCCAGAAGCCATCTCCTGGGTCAAATCATTCCTCGAGGGTCGATTTATGAAAGTCTTCTCTGACTCTGCCAGTGCTACCCCCACCACTATCCACTGCGGCGTCCCACAAGGGTCCTGCACTGCCCCCACCTTATACAACATCTTCACCCTCCCACTGTTCAATGATTTGGACCGTCGTCACATAGCCTACACCAACTATGCTGACAACACACAGGTCCTGCTCCCTCTTACAGGGGTTTATGAACAAAACGCAGCAGCATTAACCAAGATCTATACAGCCATCCAAACCTGGATGGCAGCCAACGGCTTCTGCTTAAACGGGGACAAAACAGAGATCCTACTAGTTGGCACCAAAGAAACACTAAACAAACTCCCACCGCGGTACAAATCCTTTAACATAGATAACTCCACCATCACAGTCTCCACTGCAGTAAAAACGCTAGGAGTATACCTTGACTCCACTCTCTCTATGACCCGGCAAGTAAATGCCATAGCCTCCTCTGCTGCACTTACCACTAAGGTAATCAACGCCGTTAAACCCTTCCTGTCCACCAAAAACTGCCTGGCCATAGCCAGAGCCACAGTAGGTACCAAACTGGACTACTGCAATGCTCTCTTCTTGGGCACGTCGGCATTTAAAAAAAATGCAAGTCACACAAAACAATGCGCTAAGAGCAGCCCTAAACATCCCTAAAAGGGAGCACATCTCCCAAGCCAGAAAAGAAGCCCACTGGCTACCAATAAAAGAACGTATACTATTCAAATCGATGGCCATCACCCACAGATGCCTCTCCTCCAAGGCTCCGCCCTATCTCTCTGAAAGAATCACCCTCAATACATCCACTAGACCCACCAGGTCACACATGACGAACCAGACCTATGTACCCACTTTCAAAAGAAGCAAAGCCAGAGGGTCTAGCTTTCAACACCTAGCACCCAAAAACTGGAACTCACTCCCCACCGCTTTAAGGAACGAAAATTCATACCATGCCTTCCGCAGATTACTCAAAACCACGCTGTTTAACTAACCTCTCCTCCCCACCCCACCTATCCTACTGTTTTACCACAACTGTATGTAAATAAGCACACCTGTATGCAAATATGCAAATATGATCTGCATTGTATCTATATACACCATGTATGCCTGTAACAAGTAAGACTGCTTTCAGCGCCACGATGCCCCTGGGCAGATGTGCGCTATACAAATCCAAATAAATAAATAAATAAAATAAATAAATAAAATATGTAAGAATTTTTGCAATAGTAGTATGAACCGTTACTTTTACCACCATCCTATGAGTGTTGAAATGCAAAGACATTAAAAAAATAAAATCTCATTAAGTAGTATTCCAGAAATACCACTACCGTTACCACTGAGACAGTGGTATTTCAAAAACTGAGAACATTTTTAAAAATACTTTTGACAATAATTACCGCTGGTGATATTTCACCCAAAGAATTTGCCCAGACTGTAAAGAGGCCGTACTGAAAGCTGCATGAAGCATGTCTTTTACCTAAAGACAAACTGAATATTTATCATAGTTATATTAGTAAAAGGTAGCTCCATTTGAATTCCCAAAGCAATCACATGGGAATAGCATGTGCAGGGCTCTGAAGGTACATCAGATGTGGTGCCAGTAGCCCATCCATTCATGCATCTCCATTTGCATCGTGCAATATTTATGAGTGCTCAGCGAGGGACAATCAGATTGTTACAATTGATCCGATTGGCCCTCGCTGGGTCCTTACCAGCCTGAAACAGCACTGGTCGCAGCCTCATAGCTAGAGTGTTCCCTTATTGACTGGCCGCCATTTTTGACCACAATTCCGTGGTGGCCATCTTTTTTTGTTCCTTTTTGCATGGTCACCATGGAAAGGGAAAAGAGACTACATTCTTCACCCCATTCACCCCGTTCCACAGCGCCCATCTTTTTTATCTTCTTCTTTTCAGTTGTGAAACTGTGCTGTTTTGCAACTAAAACAAAGACAGTATTAGTATCCCTGTCTAACGGGCCGTAGTACTAATATCAATAAGCCCCTCGCCGGTGCGGCATTATTGCATCAGGTATTGCCCCAGGGCGTTTGTTAAGGCCCTTGCTTTTCTCAGGCCTGTGATTATGGGTCCTCGGGCATTACCTGACAAGGTAACCCTCCCCCGGCTTGGGGCTTATTGCTTAAGTAAAGCACTACAATCCGCAGAATGGATGACAAAAACCAGGAATGGACGAGCCAATCCATCAAACATGCACAAATCTGAGCACTCTACACAACACAATATTGTACGAAAAAAAATGATTTAAGCTTAGAAGTGTTTGCATGTTTCCAACATCTTATTCTCAGTAAATGTATTTCTAAATAAAATAAAACCCTCACCACACATAATTTTCTTTAAATGAAATGTAATTTATTTATTGGATACATTTATTGGATAAATTGTATAAGGCGCTTATACAACAAGACAGTGTTTCAAAGCGCCGCAAGGCACAGGGAAGGGAACAAGGGAGCAAATAAACAATGGATATGACATTGTATAAATAGAAACAAAAAGTGGTTTTACAAGGTCTTGTGACATTCAGAGAGTGAAAGTGCAAGAAGAGAGGAACAAACAGAAGTAGGGGCTGCGATAAGTGTTCTTAGGATCCCCTAGGGGGGAAGTGCCAGAGGTGCCCGTTGGGGGAGGGAGGACTACCGCACAACAGGTAAGTGCATGGCAGAGGCACACCAACCGACAGGCGAGTGTGGACCCAGAGGGCAGTGCAGGGGTGTGCTGGGCCGATTGGGCAGAAGGCCAGATCCCTATTTGACTCTGGAGGGGCAAGGCTGCCAATCTCAATGACCGAGGGAATGGTTAGCATGGGAGGGGCAGAGGGAAGGAGGAGGAGAAAAGAAAGGTCTTGAGTTGTTTTCAGAACTTGAGGAGGTCCAGTTCAAAACAGGGAGGGAGACTGTTCCAAAAGAGGGAGCTGGCTGAAGTGATAGATCTGCTCACAGCTCTCTTCTTTGAAAACCGCTTGATCAGCAGAGAGTTGGAGCCAGAAGATCAAAGGGATGTTAAAGGAGAGTATTTAGTAAAAGAGAGCTGCATGTATTGTGTCCCTGGCCCCAGACAGCCTTGTGGATGGTGCAGAGGATCTTGAATTTGATCCTTGCAGCAACAGGGAGCCAGTGAAGAGATTTTAGAGATGGAGAGATATGGTCCCTGGGCTTGAAGCCAAGGATACGTCTCACAGCCCTTTTCTGGATTAGTTGAAGAGGGCGGGGTGAAGAAAGAGGCAGGTTGAGGAAGAGGCTGTTACAGTAATCCAGCATTGAGAAGACTAGAGCTCTAGAGACATTGAACTTCTGGGGGAAGGTGAGGAAATGGAGAATACCTCTGAGGAGGTGAAGCTGAAAGTGGGCCTTCTTGGCAAGGTCCAAGATGTAAGGAGTGAAGGAGAGATAGAAGTCGAAGATGACTCCAAGGTTTCTTGTGGCCTCAGTGGAAGGAGACGGAGGTGAGTCCATAGATGGGGGCCAGGGTGTAGGAGGGAATAGGGGAACATGTGTCCTGATAGGAAGGATCTCGGTTTTACGGGCATTAAGACAGAGATCATTGGATGTGTGCCAAGACTGAATAACAGACAGGCAGTCAGGGATGATTGAGGAGGAAAAGGAAGAGGAGGCGGAATAGGGGAGCTCGAAGAAGAGTTGTGTGTCATCTGCATAACACTGGAAATGAGGAGAGAAGGCAAAGATCAGGTAAGCAAGGTAGATGTTGAATAGCTGAGGTGAGAGGATAGCGCCCGGGGGAGCACCACACGCTGAGAGAGTGGTGGAGGAGGAGAATGAGCCCAGGAGCACCTGGGAAGGGCGGTCAGTGAGGAAGGAGGTCAACCAATTAAGTGCCAAATCTGAGATACCAAGAGTATCTTAGAGCAGCTTTATGAGGATAGAATGGTTGACTGTATCAAAGGTCGTAGAGAGATCAAGGAGAATGAGAACAGCTGGAGAGTTTGAGTCAAGATTTGCGAGCAGTTCTTCACTGGTGTTCAGTAGAGCCGATTCCGTGCCTCTGGATGCTCTGAATCCAGTTTTATGGTTATGTAAACAACCAACGAGCTCAGTGTGTTGGGTCAGTTGGGGAAGACCAACCTCTACAGTAGTTTCCCAAGGAAGGGTGTAGTAGAGATAGGGCAGGAGTTGGCCAGACACGAGGGGTAGGCTGAAGGCTTTTTTAGGAGGGGTTTCACAAGAGAGTGCTTGAGAGAAGAAGGGAAAGAGCCAGATGCTAAGGCGTGGTTGCAGAAGTCAGCAAGAGGTGGAGCGATGGAGGAGATGCTGTCCTTAATGATTTTGTTTGTATGAGACCTTCAAAAAGCAGACAACTCTAGAGATCTTATCCGTTGTGATAGGTGAGAAGGAGGAGAGAGTGGTCGGGGAGTAAGAGAGACCAAGGGAGGCAGGAAGACAGGAGAAGGAGTAGAGGAATGGGAAGAAGGGAGAGAGGTCAGAATGTCCTGGGTTTTAGGGATGAAATGGGTGGCCAGATCAGTACAGAGGACCTGAGAAGGAAGAGAGGAGGTGGAGACTGCAGATGGACTGGCTAGTTTCTTGCAGAATTTGAAGAGCTCAGCTGTGTTGTTGAAAGCTCCAGAGATACGGGCCTGGATGTGGACCCTCTTATTGGAACTGTTTTCTTATACCACACTTCATGCCAGACTACAGCCTCTAAGCGTGAGATAAGCATGTTGCCCCAGAACTAGCCTCCGACACCACTATGAATGGCTCTCTGCACAGAAGTACTGCTCCAGTAAAAGAAAACATTCTCACCAATTGCTAAAATGTCTTTGTCACTTGGTAATAATCACAGGGACTGATGCAGCCGTAAAGCAGCAGAAGCCAAGCCCTGCAAGTTTTGATGCTGCCTATTTTGCTTAATGACCAATCTCCAACATTATCCATTGAAGCTCCCAGCCCTACATTTCCACTGCATGACTTTACCCTCCTTCACCCACACATCAACAGTAATTAGGGGTATTTGCTCTGCAAATGGTTAGAAGGCACAAAGTAACCGAAAAACGGTGGCACAGGCACAAGACAGGGTTTTCTGTAGCGCAATTGTGCTGGAAATAAACATATATGCCAACCCTGATAATTCAATATCAAAAATGGGTCTGGGAGTAGGGACGGGCCAGAAGTAGTGTAATGAATGCAATGACAGCAGCATTCTTCCAATCAATGCTTGCATGATGCTTTCATTCTAAGGGGCAGGCAAACATCTGATTGGATAAGTGCACTACAGAAAGGAAACAACACACTGAAGTACTGTGCATTCTTAGATGAACTTGAAAGCACACACCAGAGGATAGTAATATGTTGCCCAAGTACACGTCACACACTTTTAGCCAAAACTAAAAAGAGGAGGTGCATTGAACTGGTCAGATTGCTCAATGAATGCTTCTGGCTGCATTCTTTCCTTCTCCATTTCCCTTTAGTGAAATGCAAGCGCTTTCCCACCCTTCCCCTTTCCTTGCTAGTGCCAAGATACTTCCATTCCAAATTATGACCATTGCCAAAAAAATACCCTCATCCATGTCTTCAGCAAGTCTGTAGAAGGATTCCAACCAGATATCCACCAGCCTCATCGTCTCCCAGCCAGTTCCTTGCCATTCCTCAGCATGAGCTACGCAAGGGAAAGGGAAAGAGTTTGAATGGCATGTAAAATCATAGTTATTAAACTTGGAAAGGAAGCACACAGTTGGGTGGAACACTAGCACAGTGCATGGAAGTAGATAATGAAGTGATTCCCTTTATGTAGCCTTTGGTCTCATACTAATGCGGCCCATCATGTTAGAGTGCTTAAACTGCTATAAGCCGTACTCCAAATGTCCTATCACATAGAAATACTTAATATGGGTGGTTACTATTTATAGAGTATGTGCAAATGAGTACTTCCTGTACACACTCGTGTATAGGTTGTTGTTACCTTTACATTTAGCTAGTGTTCGTTATGGTTAATGATATGGGTTTCTGGTGGAAAAGAAAAGAGTTTTGTCAGACCATGTCCTGAATATGGGTTTGAAGTGGAAGTTCCTTACTTGTACTGTTTCATGTTTACAGTCATATTGACGAGAGTCCCCCTGACCGACTCATCTGTATGATGAATGTCGAGGGGTGGATAATGGAGGACCTGTGGCACATAACTTTGTTTGTCATAACACTGGTGATTTATGGTGATGTCATGTGTAACCTAACAGTTCGAGAATGATAACTCTTCAGAAGATAATATGATCACTGGCATTTAGCTGTCAGGTCCTCCTGCAATGGTTCTTTCTTGCTTAATGGCTGCCAGTGTCTCCTTTTTTATCTTTGAGAGTGTGAGCAGGTCTTCCTTTTATATTTTTTAAGTCTTTCTACTGTGTTCATTCCACTCTTCTTTGTGAATGCAATATTGTATTTGTGATTGTATGAGTCTTTTCTTCGTGTTTATTACATTGGAAGATGTATTGTCCAATGCCATAGTAGTTTATTCTAGGTAAGTCTTATTTCTAAGTTTCACAATGTTACCTTCTTTGCATGAGTGTCTCTAAAACGTTGACCATCTCTTAAACGTTGACCATCAAGTTCATATTAAAGCAAAAATATTATGTGCCATTGAACAGCTCAATTCAGCCCCTTAATGTGGCTCTTGGTTCTGAAAATTAATTGGTATTATTGGTAGCATTATTTTAATGTGGAATGTCTTCTCATACACGCAGGGTTGATGATCTTACTTTAAATGCAGGTATGATGTTCTGTTACTTGTTTACACAACATGTGTAAACATGTTGTTTAAACATGTTTAATAAACAGCGTTCTTGTTATATTCAAATAAATGTGGAGTTCCATATGCACGCTGTGAACCCCAAAAGATATGTTTCAGCTGCTAAATTATGCCTGAATCCACCTTCTGTCTAGTTACACCTTAATATCCATAATGTGTTTGGATAATTGGCCCATATAGCCATTACCACATGGCAAATGTCCACTGACCTCTTGCATTCCCTACGCTGCTGTCTAAGCCATTGGCTACGTGGAAGTAGATCTAGTAACTAGAGTGGTCTTCATTTATTTGTATTGGTATTAGTAGTAATTAGAAATTAGAAAGGAGCTTTCAAATATTTGTTTACATAGGCTTGCATGGCTGAAGTGGCAATCTCAAGTTTGAGTGCCTTACAGAAGAGGTGCAACGTAGCAGGAAAACCTTAAGGCACCAAGAGGGGGGCAGGGCTCAAGACGGAGTCCACCCACTTTTTTCAGGGGGTGGACTCAGTCCCCCCCCAGCTAAAATGAGAAACATTGAATGTCCTCTTTGAATTTAGGAATTAAAGCCAACCTCTGGGGTCGAAGCTCAGTCGCCAGGTTTGCCAGCCAGACACTTTACCATTGCACTATATACCCTGATGAAAAATTACAAACAACTAAAAGTGAAATGTCCTATTTTGGTACTGCAAGATCCAGGGATTTTCTTTTAAATTGGTTCTTGGAGTTTAAAACATGCACACCTTTTAACGCTTTCAGAAACACTATCAGAAGAAAATATCCTCTCTTGGTTTTGGGTGTGTGTGTTGATTTTATGAAAGGCAAATGCCATTTGTCCTGTGCAATTTGGGTGGTTATGCACAGCCAATTTAATGAAATGTGCATAGTTCACCTTGATATGCTAATTTCTGGCAATGTCACATCCCATTCAGTCTGTTGATGAGTCCCCCCACTTTAATTTTTAGGACTTCACCCCTAGAAGGGGGTCTGTAAAGATATACGCTCATGGGACGTCATTTGGGGATTGCTGAATTAGTCTGATTTTGTCTGTTCTTAAACACCTCAAATATTCACAATGCAGACAAAAACAATATGTATTTTGCTTTTCACCAGTTGCAGTTATAGCATGTTTTTTTTTCTGCTGTTGTCTCTATTGCGATCATCACAAAACATTCCATCTATGTGTCACTTGACAAAATCCTTGTGCCTAAAAGCTTGTGTACAGTGTAGAAATGTTTGACCATAGCACATCAAGTGGCCCTTGATTTCATTGTGCCACAATTAATGCTTTATTGTAATGTGTCTATCGTTCCTATATCAACATGGCATGCTGCTCAAGATGTTTGTTTGCATGTATGAGGTAACAATTGCCCAGAATACGGGATGCCGTGTGAGTGTGCTGCTTTCCCTGCACTACTCTAAATCCACGCAGGCTTGACATGTGGCCAACTTTGCAACAGGCCTGCAGATGACCCGGCCTGCTGTTAAATGTCACAGTGTAATTTGCTTTCTGACTTTGAGAACATTCAGGCATGTAATTGCTCATTTTACTATAGCCGGTAAGATAGCTATAGCTGGTAAAATAGGTCAGTGGGTTGAGCGCTCCCTGCTGCGATGTGTGTGTGATCTGCAGGTTTCAGGTTCAAATCCCAGCAAGGCCAATTCAATCTTTCATCCTTCTGATGTTGGTAAATGAGTACCGATATTGTATGTATATTTGTTATATGTAAAGCGCGTAAGTGCTATATGGTAACACATCATTATCATTTGGCCTTGGACGTCTGCTTGCATTATAATTTGGTAATTTGAGCTGATACACACTGATATTAACGATACATAAGGTGATTCATTCTTGTATGAAATGTATATCACATTACAGTGATGTCGTAACCATATTTATTGTGGTGTACTTAGGAGCAAAGCTATGTGATGCCACTTCCTGGTTTGTCAAAGGGTGAAAGGTGGTGTTCCATCGCTTCCTGCGATGTCACTTCGGATGGGGGATTATGAAAAACGACTCAGGCTACCCCACCTTTTTGGCACTTCCCGGTAGTTTTTCACAACACAAAAACACAGGTCATATAATTCAATCTGTGCATGCAGGAAAAGGAGCACGAATGTGACATTTATACAAATAACATGTTTATTTTCCTGAATTGTTTCATAAAAGACTCATTGAGGCTGTTTTTGACTATATAAAACCAAATACACTTTTTGGTAACCGCACATTTTTGTCATATTAAGCATTCATATCACAAGATTACAATGTCCGTTATACAAAGTGAGAGGTTAGTAGTGATAGTGACTTAGAGTATGGTTCCCATGACCAAACATCTGTCTAGTCGACACTATTGGTGTTTCTGGCAAGGACTGAGGTTATTCATGTTCTGATGCTGTCTTGAGGACTACTGAGTTGGGCTGTGGTGTGTGTCTTGCTGACCACGCCTATTGTAGGTGAATCTAAAAAGTGTGAAAATTAAAATTAGGACATTGGTGTCTTTTTGCTAGGTCTTGAATCCCTGGTGTGTGTGAGGAGTCCAACCTGTGCTGATTGCTTCAGTGCCTCAGGTTGGAGAACAATTTCTTATTTTCTTCTTTTGTCAGAATTTTCAGTGCGCCGTAAGAGAAGTAACCCCTCTCATAGTTGGGTAACTTGTGTGGCTACTAGCCTTATCTGTTATAAATATCAAAATATAGGATTAGGCATCCATGTTGGTACTTCTTGCAGCAGCATGCTATCATTGCTTAGTCATTTCTATTTTTTGTGAAAAAAGGGGCCATTTTGTGTAAAATGCGCCCTGGACCGCTGTTGGCTTTGTAAAACTAGTCCGTGCTAGTGGGATTTTTTCCCACGTTGGTGCAGAGATCGATTGGATCATATCGGATCCGCTGGCTCATACTGGTGCCTAAAGTGGGTCCTGATTGGTTTCAATGGAACCCAAAGTCTATTACTTCGTTCTTTATTTCATTAAGGCTATTTCATTTTAAAGAATGCCCTTGGTCTGAGTTTTGCCTGTGAGATACGGCAATGGTTCCTTACGAACACTGTGCGGTCGACCATAGGCTAGTGATTCGACCCCTGGCTCCTACGGTTGCTTATAATGAATCCTGTCTGTCTCTAACATTGAAACCCCAAGTGCGTTTCAAAAAGAGGATATCTAAACGAGCGAACGTATTTTGCAGGCTCGCTTACCCCTTGCCACGGTGTCCTCGTGGGGCTGTAGACTGGATGGTAGTGTTCCCGTCCCCGTATAGTGCGCATGCGTAATGCAGACGTGGCCTTACTTGTATGTTTTGGTCTGGTTGCTATGCAATGACGCGCTGCTTTTAGGAGCGTTCGCTGTCGCAACTTCAACATGGGCTGGAGTATATTCCTGCCTGCCTCTTATGTTACTGGCTATCGATTAGTGTAGTAAGAGAGGTGGATTGGTGCCGGAGAGCTAGTGTTGGTGCACATGTAACATGATTCACTGACACGTTGTGGACAAAACGGTAGTGGACACATATGTTTGTTCGATTGCTGTTAATGCTAACATGCATTTTCCTTCATATTATGTGCACAGTATCATAGTCCACAGTTTCAGTGCCCGTATTTTGATATACACACATTTCGCATTTTTTTTCATGGTTTGCTAAAAGTACTACACCATCAATTCCACATTTTGATTTTGGGTTGAAACCTCAAGTCATTTACATAATGCATTAACATTTTTACATTTTGCTTGCAACACTTGCGGGTAGCTGTTTTAAACTGCTCAGTCTGCATCTTTGCTTTTACTATCCCATAGGTATGGCTGTACTACATGTTAGTTGATGGAAGCTATGTCTATTAGCATCTTGATTACTGGGGCTGATCTGTGGGGAGGGAAGGGGAAGCTCCCTGGTGTGTCTGTGGGAGGGTGGATGTATGACATCATCTATTTCAGAAAAACAGGTTCCATTCGATGGAGACATTAAGTCCTTTCTTAACTGTGTCCAAACGGTAAATCCAATTTTGCTCCAGTTTTCTTAGCTCCAGATCTCTGTCTCCTCCTGGCTTTTGCCTGAATGGTTTGGATAATAAACCAGTGTAGCTCGGTGTGTTCATGTTTCATTTTGGCAAAATGTGCTACCATTAGTTTGTCTTCGATGGAGTTTTTTAGACAGGACCTGTGTTCGCAGATGCGCTGCCTAATCTCGCGTTTGCTCTTTCCTATGATTAGTAGGTTGCAAGGACATTGTATCGCATAGATGCCCCACTTAGTGAGGCAGTTTGTGAATGTTTTATACTTCCACATGATTCCATTGAGTGAAACTTCTTTTTGATGTTGGGTCAGGTGGCATACGGAACATTCTCCGCATCTGTAGTGTCCCACGACTGGCGGGAGATACCATAGGTTAGTTTGAGTGTTTCTCTGATTTTCTATGGTAGGGTACGTACGGACCAACCGGTCTTTCAAGTTATAGCTTCTTTTGAAGGCAAATCTGGGTTTGCCTGGTGTGAAAGTGTCTGTTTGAAGTAGATTCTAGTTGCTTAAGATTGTTTTCCTGATGCCGTTACTCACTGGTGAAAATGTGGTGACACATGTCATCTTTTCTTTCTGTTCTTCTCTCTGATTTTTCATAAGGCAGTTTGTTCTGTTGGTGTTTCTAGCTGCTTTTCGAGCTTTCCTAATGATTGGAGATGGATAGCCTTGTGCTTTGAGGCAATTTTCCAGATCTTTGCTGTGATGGTCAAATTCAGGTAATGTGGTGCAGTTCCTTCTTATCCTAAGGAATTGGCCAAATGGTAGATTTTCCTTGAGTGCCTGCGGGTGGGAACTTGTGAAGCTTAGCAATGTGTTTTTATCTGTGGGTTTTTGGTACAATGTTGTAGTGATTTTTCCATTTTCTGCTATTTGAATGCCAGGACAAAGCCCCAAGGAAGTAGCTCGGTGGGTTAAGTGCCTGCTGCATGCATGAAGTTGGTAAATTGCAGGTTAAAATCCAAATGTGCTCACAATTGCGTAACCCGGGCCTCAGACCCAGGTCAATAGCCCGAGTATCATGGAGCTAGATGCAGGAACGATATCTGACATGTAAAGTGATTTGAAGCTGAAAGCAGCCTGTTTCTAAATATCACTGAGGCTCATGCCTGATATCCGACTAAATTAGTCTCATTCCTGTCTGCTTTTCGTAAGCAGCGGCCTGCAATCCACACCGGTGGCCTTTTGGAGCCTGGAAGCATATGCCCACTTCCCAGAGAGGC
The DNA here is from genome assembly GCF_040938575.1 of Ambystoma mexicanum. Taxonomy (NCBI): domain Eukaryota; kingdom Metazoa; phylum Chordata; class Amphibia; order Caudata; family Ambystomatidae; genus Ambystoma; species Ambystoma mexicanum. Next base: position 533,212,842 of record NC_090933.1, on the reverse strand, counting down.
CAGTGCTCCACAGCTCTTGCAAGTTTGACGTTTTGTCATCGCAGCACAGAGAGAGTTAACTTTTCCTCTCTGCAGACACAGATTGGACCATTTCAGACTATGTATTTTGCTTTTCACAAGTTGCAGTTATAGCATGTTTTTTTTCTGCCGTTGATTCGGTTACGATCATTGCAAGACATTCCATCTCAGTGTCCTCGGTCACTTGACAAAATCTTGTGCCTAAAAGCTTGTGTACAATGTAGAAATATTCTACCAGGCCACTTGATGGGCTATGGTCAAAAACTGACTTCACTGAGCCACAATGAATGCTTTGTTGTAATGTGTCTACCTTTCCCATCTCCCTGCCTGGCATGCTGTTCAGGATGTTTGTTTGCATGTATGAGGTAACGAGTGGTCAGATTATGAGATGTCCTGTGAGTGTGCTGCTTTCCCTATATTGCCAACCTCTGATTCTGAAGCCTGAAAAGTAGATCCATGCAGGCTTGACATGCGGCCACATTTGCACCAGACCTGCAGATGAACTTAACTGGTCTGCTGTTGAAGCTCAGTTACCAGTTTAATGGTATCCACTACAGCATAATTGCTCATTTTATCTTAGCCGATATGATAGCTCAGTGGGTTGAGCGCTTGCTGCTGCAATGTGTGTGTGATCTGCAGTTTGTAGGTTCGAAACCCACCAAGGCCATCTCAGCCTTTCATCCTTCTGAAGTTGATAAATGAGTACCAACAAAGGTTGGGTGATATTGTATGCATATTTGTTCTATAAAAAAGAGCTTAAGCGTGCTATACAATAACATAGCATTTGGCCATGGACGTCTGCTTGCATTCACAGTAATTTAATAATATGGATCTATACACATAGATATTAATGATACATATGGTGGGCCATTCTTGTATGAAATGTATATCACATTAGTGAAATCATAACCATATTTTTCGTAGTATACTTAGGAACAATGCTATAACCTTTCCCTAAACCTCATTCTGGTGTTCCGACTTCCCCCCTTACTATCCATCCATCATCACCCTAACCCTCCTTCCCTGCTGGGGTTCGGACCCCTGTTTAAGCATTGACTTGCATTAGGTCCCTAAACCGCATTGGGGTGGTAGGTTCATGTCACTCCTGCGCCTCGGAGCTGTGCACTCCGTCACAGAACTGTATGCAAAGTTATGTTATTTTATGAGTTGTGTTGTAATGAAACAGACTCAAGAACCCTCCATAAGTAGCATTTTCTGTGAAGCCGTGAATTGACTAAATTCATGGATGATGGTTTGAGGGCCACTTTTCTGACACGCAGGGGTGGGCCACTTTTTTGAGGCGAGGGGTGGGCCACTTTCTTGAGGCGAGGGGTGGGCCACTTTTCTTTGGGTGTCCGGGCCTATTTCTTGTCCCAGTCCGGCCCTGATTGTCATTAATGAACCTGATGACCCAGGTGGTCAGAGCAGGATTCGTTATCCATTATCTCGGATAGCAATAAGCTGGAAGTTGACAGTGCTGAGCCCTCATCCTGGCCATTCGCACCAGCTGCATCACTCAGACTGCCTGACATTGACATTGCAACTTCTCTACTGTGATCACTGCACTGCCGCAGCAGGGCAGTTTGACAGCAACAGGACAGGCACCACCCCGTAGCGTCAACACCGGGGCAAAGTTGGGAAAACGTCACTGTGCTCTCCAAGTGTAAACCTGCACAGAAAATTCTTGCTGCAGTGTTGGGCAATTTCATCCGTTCATTTTGCCTACATTTCTGTCCATCAATCCACCAGAAAAGGAAAGCATGTTTTCTCTCTTTTACTTGGATGCATGGTCAACCTGATCCACTTGCCACCAATGGAATGAGAGCAAAATGTGAACTATGATGTTTTTAAAGAAACACTTAAACGTGCTGCTTACTGCGAGACACAACTAATATGATATGCCGATGTGTATGTGTAAATAAATCGCACATAAGCCACAGTCAGTGCACATCCCTCACCCTCAAAGTGCAGGTGGGAGTTGCAGCTTTAACTCCAAATATGTTGACACTGCAGGGAGTATCTGTGGGTGGTGTCAACAGTGGCCGAGGAGCTGTGCGGCCTGGTATGTCGAAGGCATGACAGGAAATATGTGGGCCCTGGCACTCATTTATTTACAATGTAAGCACTACTGCTAAGACCAACCTAAAAATGAGCTCAAACAATAGAAAATCACTCATTTTTAGTGTTTAGTATTTTGACGTGTACAACTGTCCTCTGTATATGTGTCCTATGACACATAAAAAGGTATTCACAAAAAATGCACGGAAAGTAATGCCATAAAAATGAAAAGCTGTGCAAAAGTCAATATAAAAAATAATATTAAGCAGCGAACAAGACTGACTGTCTACTGAAAGTCACATGTAATAGAACCTGCTGCAAACACATTTGCAAACCTCACATTAAAAACATTCTGCGTCAAAATGAGTTTAATCGAACATAGAAAACGAAAAAACGTATTTCGATGAAAGAATCAGCCGACTATTTCATGAAGGGGTTGGTGCCCTCGTAGACCACAGGTGGTCGGACTGCATGCCAAGTGGAATTATTGGGCGTCATGCCCCTTTAACACAATATCATCATACCAAGAGAAAATGTACAAACGCCACATTTGTGTGGGCAGGTTTCACGTAGGGTGAAGTGCCCAGCCTCTGCACAGGTGAGTAGAAAGGGGACAGGGTTGGGTTTACAGATATTAACGTGCCCAGTCGGGTGACAGTTCAACAGCTCTGACCAATAGTTGAGGCCTATATGTAAAGGCGGGATTTATGAAAGGGTAGATGACCTGCCTTCCCCAGGAAGGCAGCAGGTGTGTAAGCCATGTGCGTGCAGGAACTCCTCCCACCCCCTTGCACATCTGCACACATTGTGTTACTGTACAGTTGGTGACGTGTGTTCACTGACTGCTATCAGGGCCTTGCATTGACATGTCATAGTTGGGATGTGCAATGCAGCCAGCTGTGGCTTCTGCCTTCTCTGTGAAAGCTGTGCGTGCTCTGCTGTAGGCGTGCTGCTGTGCTCATGGTAGATACAGCAGTGAGTGCCACCATGTCTCCTAGCTATTCTATGCTGCGTGTTACACAAGGCAATGGCCCCTTGTTCACACAGGATGTGATTTCTTTGAAAATGTCGCCTCATGGAGATTTCACTCTATCCATTTCACCGAGAAACGAAATCTACTTTTAATGTGTTCTAAAAAAAAATTGTATATAATGCGGGGTTAGACGCCTGCATCCCCCCTCACCCCTTCTTACCCTAATGTATACCCTTACCCTGCACTCCCCTATTATGCATTACACATATACCATTTTCGGTTAAATACATTCTTTGAAATCTCATTAGGTGAAATGGTATTCAAAAGAATCTACGGTAACGGTCCACGCATGCGTGTTGTAGATTTCTCATGTTCGTTGAGGTGTATTATGCAGATGTTGTCATAACCATGAGCTGATGCAGTGACATGGTGCACGGACTGTCCTTTCGTCGACAGCTAAATCTTGTCTAACCAAACACTCTGTATAGTGCCCTGATGATCTTCACAGGATCCTCACTTTCGATTCAATTCCCTACTTTGCTCTACTGAATCTTATCCTTTGCATTCCACAATAAATACCTAATTAGAATATGCAAAACAAACCTATTTCATGTGCTCATAGGTTAAATGATGCTGTGCAGCCCGACAGACAGCAAGCGCCATCCCAGGGAGTGGGAACACAGATTCTTCTAACCCTCCGGGCACTGTACTCAGCCTGCTGTATGGAATCCGGAGGGGGAGTTCACTGGTTCCGCTTCGACTTATGCATTTCTCCCATTTCTAGTGGGGGCACGGATGAAGTGCAGAGGGGAGAAACATAGAGAGATATCTGCAATGTGGGGAGGAGTATGTGAAGGAAGAGGGAGGGCGAAGGGTAGAGGGAGGGCACAAAGGTGGACAAGAGAGAAGGCTCACTGGTGTTGTGGGGTATGGAAGTGAAGTGTCATGTAAAATAAGCACAGGATGAGAAGGAAACCGAAAAAGGAACTCCTGGTGAGGGAGGGTATTAGAGCAGGGACACCAGGTGAGGCTGCACAGGGAGGTATGATGGAAGGGCACAGACTTGTATGTCCCGCCATCATAGGCCCAGGTGTAGACTCACATCTTGGCGCAGTTGGGTACACAGCTGGGCAATAAAATGAATGCCTTTACAGGCTGGTGAGAGTTACTGTAGTAGGGTTGCTGCTCACAACTTTGGTCAAAAGTAAATTGGTCGGATTCTTTTACTGGATTCTTTTACTGCAAATAGGTATGTGATGGGAAGGGGTCAGATATAAAGAAGGGATAGGTTGGGGGATGAGAAGGGAGTGTGGGGTTCTCCGTGATCATCAGTGTTCCAATCCAACATAGATCTGTATGATTCGAGATACTAGTAGCAACGCTACTGCTCCTGTACTCCCCACCTCTCTCGCCATATTATAATATAGCCATTAAATCCTCTTTCCAAAGCCCCACTGTCATACCCACTTGTGGTCTTGTGACTTTTGCTTTTTCTTGATTCCCTTGCTTTTTCCTCCCAAAACAAGGCACTAGTACTTGTGGCAAAATATTAGCGCCCCATCCAGGGATCTCAGAAAAGTAATCCATTGAATATGGAGCAGGAACTTCTTAATCAAACAAATGAACAGGTTTGAAGTATACTACTGGGCAGGGTCAGAAACTTGTATGCCACCAATCGGTGAAGCATGCATCAGTGGGCTGTGTGAGAGGCTCAAGCTATGGGTGGTGGAAATATGAAGCTTGAACTCATGAGCTAATGCTTGCATGTTTTGTGAAACACCGTCTCTGATGAAAAGTGGAAGAAGCAGGCACTGCTGGGCTAGCAAGCTTAGCCCTGCATGGTGATCTGCAGGTGACACATGGACCAGTGGGCATTAGATTAGAGTAAAGAGGGACGTGACCCAAAACCCAAACGATAAAAATAATCCAAAGACCAAAGAACCACTGCACCGCTTTGCAAGAGAAAACAAAGTTTATTACATGCAAAAAGAACCATTATTGAGAATCAGGGTGTAATGGGATGGAGAAGAATGAATTCTTCAAATCAATCACAGTGAAATGTGTGACCTCAGTGGGTATTATGAAAAAGATTGTGGCAGGGTTTGGTACGACTGGGAATTCAGCTTCTCCAATATTCTTCAATGGTCAGAGGTCTTGTATCATCCTGCAACTCGACCCCTTTTCTTTTTGACAGGATATATCCACGTGTTGCATGGGGACGCTGAAGGTACTACGATACCCTGTGTCCATAGTGCCACAATTGTCTCATGTATAAACTCATCTGCTTCTCTCAATAATGGATACTGGCATACTCTGGGTAACACTGTGCCCGGCTTCAATTTTATACAGACTGCTTCAATGCTCTTCAAGAGCCCTCCATCATGGGGAAATTCCTGGTGTAGAACACTCTACCCTTTCCTACATGAATGAGATCATCATATTTAGCTTGCTTAGCAGGTCCCTGCCTGACAAGTTCACTGGTGTTTCTGTAGAAAACAATAGCAAGCTAACACCTCTTGAGTACCTACCTTGATGGGTAGATCCTTTGTAAATGGAAACAATGCTTTTGCCCCAGAGATCTCCTGCATGTCCATTACTACTCCTGATAAAGGGAGGCACCCTTCCTTTATGCACAATTGTGTTGCACTTGTATCAACTATGAAAACAAATGATTTGTTACCTATTTCTACACCTGCCTGGAGTTCCTCTTCAGGTAGGCTGTAATTGGCAAGACTGGGCATGTCAGGGCTCTCTGTGGGCTGTTCTAATCTGGATAGGTGTGCAACCCTGGGAATACGAAGGGGCTGCTGCCCACCACACTTGCTACTGTATAGTGAGTCACTGTGCCCTGCGGCAGGGAATTTATGTCCCATAATTGGGGTACTGACTGTTGCGTCTGCTACTGTGCACACACAGGTGTGTCGTTTGGTGCTGGTGGTTGCATCTGTTGTGGTAATGGTGCCTGATACTGATACTGGGGTTGTTTCCCCTGCTGGGGCACCTACACAGTGCCTATGCCATAGAGGGCACTTGGAGGCATTATTCCTGATGGCTGATGATATGTAATCAGGACTGCTGGTACGCTGGGGTAGGCATGGGGAATCATACGAATATGCTTTTCTACTTCTACACACACATGAGAAATGTCCCATTCTCCCACACAACCAACATGTTTCCGGTCACTCAAATCTCGGCCCCATCCCTCCAAATCCTCCTCCTCTACCTCCTCATCCTCCTTGCAACCACCCTCTGCCTTGTTGGTAACCTCCCTGATGCCCTTGGTTATCTGGATAACCTTGGTAACCCTGCGTCCAATCTGGTGCCATCATCGTGTCCACCTGCCCTAAGGGCAAACTCGTAATAATAGCTCCTTCTACACTCAACTTTGCTAATTTCTTCTGCACTGACTTATCTTCATCCTTCTGCGTGTGATGCTCTACTTCCTTCTCTTTCGCTTGCCTACGCCTAGAAATGTTGAACTATTATAGCTTGAATCTCTGCCCATCCCTTCGCCTCAATCCCCACTACTTTATTTTAATCTTTCTGTGCATCGTTGGGAAGTCCGTTCTTTAACAAGTGCTAAAATATTGCTATGTTTTTGTCCCATGGTTCTCCTGTGACAGCCCTCTACATCTCTTCAATTGGGTTATATATTGTGCAGGGTCCTTATTTGATTTTGTAGTGCCTGCCATAATCAAATCTATGTCTGGTGTGTTTGGATACGCTGTCAGCAAGGCAGTCCATACTTAAGCCTGACAATTATTAAAGTGTTATCCATCATAATTATCATTACCCATTTGTACCCTTGAGTATCCTGCTTTCCTCCAAATATCATCTGCTACATCTCCTAACAATGTGGCAAGCAAACATTTCATATCTCCCACTGCTAACGTGATGCCTGCTGTCTGCTTTTCAAGTGCATATATCCACTTGCCTGTCCAGGCAGTGACCGACGGCAGTGCATTCATCAAATTGTATCAGCATGTGGGCCCAGGGCTTTTATGTAACAGTGGAAGCTGTGTACCCGTCTGCTTAGCAGGCAATGTTCTCCCCCTTTCTTCCATATGGCCTGGCCGCACTCTAAGTCTTCGACCCTATAAAATCTCTACGCCTGACCTCACCTTGGATGGTATCTCTTCCCCCCGCTCCTCCTCTGTCATCCATTCCTGCTCCTCTGCTACTCCTGCTTCTATGTCTGTTCTAATGGACTCATAGGGTCTCCTTATAAGTTCACCGGTTCAGAAAAAATGCCAGTAATTGCGGAACCATCCTTTTTTCTGGACATGGGAAACACAAGTTTGCCAGTGGGGCAGTGATCTACCGGCAGGCCTGACCTGCCAGTAGTTCAGGCCCCTACTGATAAATAAATGCCAGAATCATCGGTACCGGTAATTCCGTCCCATGGGATTCCATGCAATGGGAACTTATTGGTGTCTCTGCTGTCCATAATATCCCAGTAATACCGGGATATCGGATGGTGGAAATGGTAAAGCAGTTTTGCCGGTATCCTGCCGGAATTACTGGAGGATACTGGCCAAACTGTAATGAGTGTCGTAGTCTAAACTGTCAGCACACAGTAGCCCCCCTCTATGCCATTCATCATTAGGTCCATCATCCTTCACTTGGATGTGTACGTCCTCAATTGCTCTACAATCAATCCAAAATAAAATGTCACCTGATCTCCATTCGTCTGTACCTATTGGCGCTCTTCGCCCCTCTCACTGTTCCAGCATCACTCGTGCAAGCTCTGCCTCTGTCCTTCGAAGAGCCCTTTCTAACTTCCTCTGCGCCCTGTTCTCTGTCTCCATCACTAATGGGGCATGCGTCGGGTTTGGTGCTGGGCCCTGTGAGACATTTTCATACGTGGCGGGGGCTCTCTGTCATGGGGGTATAGGGGCACATAGTCAGGAATGCTATTACCTGCTGCTGCATGCATGGGGTAACACTCATGTGTGGGTGGCTGGGCTATTGGGGTTGTAGGAACATCACAAGATACAGGAGTTGCACAAGGTGAGGGGTGACATAGGGTGCTGAAATTAGACTTTCCCTTCCCTTAGGGTCATCTGGGAAATCCTCCAAATCCTCAACCATCTTCCAAAACTCAAGAATGTTCTGTCTATTCGTTAACTTTCTCCCCTTATATTTTCTGGGTAAATAAGTATACATATGACCCAACACTTCCTTATTATTCGTTCCTTCTTCAGGCCAAGGCTTATACATCCCTCCTCTCATGTCAGAAATACACTCGTGATGGTACTTCACTATCTTTTCCCGGTACAGCAGAAGCGTGGTAACATGTATTTGAGTGGGGTAAGGGTACTCATGGTTACGTCTAGTAATAATAATAATCTTTTGTTTCCTAAACACCAATCCAGCGGCCTTGATTTACCCTGCCCTTGCAACACTGCCCACACTCCCCATTCTCCCTCCTTTTTTCTTCACACCCAACACACCACACATTTATTACACCACACCTCTCTTTACACAACTCAACACCCGCCGCTCCACACTATAACAATTCCATAAACACCATAATCCACAATTCAATCAAATAAAATGATATACACAATGGTTTAGACCCATCCTCAACCTCCTGTTCGAGGCAGGGGAATTTACCTCCTTAAGCCCCGTATGCCAGGTGAAGGGACACCAGACCCTCCATGTAATAGGCCTACAAAGCAATATCACAATTATTTACACAATAGTTTTGACCCTTCCTTGTGCCATTGCCTCGGGACGAGGGAATTTCCCCTCCTCATGCTCCTTTTGCTGAGTAGGGGCATCCGAGGTCCTTCATATTGCTGTCAGGGTCCAAATCTAGCGCTGTCAAGAGGGGCACACGTACCAGTTATGCAAGTAAGATGGTAATGTAAAAGTCATGTGGTGGGTGACATCAGGAGGGGTGACGTCCTTTAACGCGACGCAGGTAGTATACATATAGCTTATTAAGACACAGGAGCTGGTGTAGTTCAAGAAGTCCCACAGGTGAATGGAAAGGAGTGTGACTAACTCATTTAGGCGGGGGATAGCTGGTGTAGCTGGTCTAGTGCAGGCATAGGGGAGTGGGTACACAGTGTCTTGTGGGGTATTGGGGTAGGGGACTTTTGAGCAATATGCAAACATTAGAGAAGCCTTGTTTTGTAGGCACATGCTAGCAAAGCCTTTTTGTAGACAGCTCATAATAAAGGGTTGTAGGATTTTGTGACAACAATGGTCATTTTTTGAATATTCAGCAGAACCAGTGCGTAGAAATATTGCAAGACTGAGTTATCCCAGGAGAACGCAGCCCCATCAAGGTCTTTCCATAAGATACTTTCGAGGCCACTGAGCTAGGCACCTGGGTGTTCAAGAAGAATTGGCAGGGAAAAAGGAACCAAATACAGTTAATTTAAATGTATTCACAGTGTTAAATATGTTTTAGAAGCATACCAGGCAGCGAGGTGTGCGTAGGGTGCTTGGGAGCTAAAGCAATGGGGTAGGGGTTTAGGTGCTCACGACAGGGAGCCAATCAGTGGAGAGAAGGTTTGGTGTTCCTAGAGTGCATCATTGTTTTATTCTTATTTTACCGTTCATTTATAACGCGCTTAATACCAGCGAGTGGTTTCGAAGTGCGGGATTCGGATTGGTTGCTCGGGGGCTAAAGCAATGGCATAGGGGTTGAGGTGTGCATGACAGGGAGCCAATCAGTGGAAAGAGGTTTTGGTGTTCCTAGAGTGCAACATTTATTTTATTTTTATTTTACTGTTCATTTATAACACGATTAATACCAGAGAGTGGTTTCAGAGTGCGGGATCGGGATTCGAACCTGTGTTGCACCATGTTGTAAAGTGTCCCTGCTGATATCATTGATCAGAGGCGGTAAAAAGGTCTTGCCGCATGCCATCTCAAGATGCCATGTCCAATCAGTAGACAGCAGGTCATCCTTTAGTATGTTGGGCAGTGCCAACCAATGGCAATCAAGTGTTTTTTGCCTGATCAGCACAATAACATAATTGTGGGGCGGTGTGAGAATGTTTGTGACATCACAAAGGGTATCAATGTGACTTCGGTCCAAGAAATGTTTGATCTAATAAGGGTTAACTAAGGTATAGCTCACTATAGGGGTCTGACATAAAACCCCTAATAAGCTCCTGTGACCTGCCCCAATAATGTAACTAAAATACTGTATGGTCATTTTGTAATTCATGTATAGAAAGTATAGCTGCAGTGGGCGGCGTAAAGCTCTATTCATTCAGTTCAGTTCCACAGGGCTGTCTGAACCGTATCTCCCAGCTGTGTGGGTCCAATACATCTGCGTTACTTCTTATTAATTTGTACATTTATACACAGCGTGCAAAGCCCATGGGCATCTAGATGCTAGTTATAAAGAGGAGAAATATTTATAGAAGGTAAGAGACAAGCGAGGAAGGCAGGGAAGGGGGCAGTTTCAAATGAAAAGGCATGTTTTGAGATGCTTTCTGAAGGAGTTGTAGATTGGTTTGTCTTGCATCTGGGGTGGGAGCACGTTCCAGAGTGCAGGTGCCCAGACTGGGAAGCTAGATCCCCCTATCTTGTCCTGTTGAACTTAGGTGTGACGAGACAATGTTTGTAGACTGACCTTATAGGTCTTGCAGAGGAAGGCTTTTTTCAGCAAGGTATTGCGTCGTATTGTTTGAAAGACAGCAGTAAATGATGGACAGGATCCTAAAGTTGATTCTGTCCTTGACTGGAAGCCAGTGGGCAGCTTTTCTGGCCTCCGAAATGTGGACGCCACTCGCCAATGTCAAGTGCCGCCCATAGGTCATTCTTTTGAATTGTTTGTATTATTTTTTTTCAGAGGTGTCGCAGAGTTACAATAATCAAGTTTAGACCCTATGTGGGCATGGACAACTTCAAGCCAGTTCTTGGCGGTGAGGAAGGGTTTGCTGGTGTTAATGCTCTTAGTGGCTTAGCCAGATGACAAGTCGATGTGGTTGAACTGGCGGGTCAGGGTCAGAGAGGAGTCAAGGTGCACACCTACGGTCTTGATGGAGGTGGCAACAGCAGTGTTAGGGACATCAGTGATGATGGTTTTGAAGGCCTGAGGGGGTTTTGCCAAGCGGGCAGGAGGCCCAGTTAGGAGAAGCTCAGTTTTATCATCATTGAGGCAGAGGTTGTGTATGGCTAACCAGTATTGGATTGCTTCATAGATAGAGTTTATTCTGAGAGTCTCCTTGGAGTAATCGCCAGGGGGATGAGAATTTGAGTATCATTGGCGTAGTTAGTGTATGAAATGCCGAGAAAGTCAAGATGGTCAAACAGTACTTGCTTTTGTGTACACATTGTACAGTGTAGGGGAGACACAGGAGCCTTGGGGTACACCACACAATGTAGGCATAGGTTTGTTGGAAGCCTCTGTCAGCCAGGAAAGAGGCAACCCACTTGGTGGCCTCCAAAGAGAAATGTGCTAAGGAGATGGGGGCATGACAAAGGATCCCATGGTCCACAAGGTCGAACGCCGCTGAGAAGTCGAGCAGCAGGAAAAGCGAAAGGGTGCCCCGGTAGTTAACGTCATCAAGCTGTTTCTTCAAATCTAGGAGGGCTGTTTCAGTCCCATGCTTTGGGTGGGAGCCTGATTGGTGAATCCCCAGAATATGGTGGCATTTGAGGAATGACTGGATTTGCAGATATGTGACTCTGTCCATGATTTTCAAGGTGAAGGCAACCACTGTAAAGTGAAGCAGTTGTAGTGTATGGCAGTCCTGCTTTTTCTCTTATTTATTTCTGTGTACGGATCCGGGGCTAGAGAGGATGACAGGAGGCTCCACCCTCAACATCTATTAAAATTGTGGGCTCCGTGAAGCGGACCGCAAAGTGGATTGTATAGTGAAGTAGGCTGCAGTCCACGGTACGACGGAACACTTGCTGTGTAAAGGCCACACATAAAAAGCGCTGCTGACAGAACGCACCAAGGTGAAATCTTGTTTTTAAACAGCCCCAGCAGAAGACGGGGAGTGTAGTGGGAGTGTGGCGTGAGTGTTTCCGCGTTACCATCCTGCCATGACGACGTGAGTAGGAGACTCTCTAGACTAGTATGGTGACAACCTATCACATGAACATCTGATTGACAAGTTACTAACAAAATTAACATTTAAATTGACTTTTTCAGAGTTACTGCGGGCTATGAGCCTTTGAGTTCTGCATGGTATCTACGAGCTGAACAGATCGGAGAGTGGTGGGTAAGAATGGATCTGGAGGTTACTCTTTGATAGTGAAAGCAGAGTGACTGCGGGCTAGGAGCTTTTGAGCTCTGCTTTCCAAAAACCATCCAAATCGAGCAGCTAGTGGCTTTAAAGAATGGAACAGGAGTTGGAGCTTATTCCATTAACGAGAAAGCAGAGTGACTGTGGACTACGAGCCCACAAGCTCTACATCATTATAACTATTTGATTTCTACCGGTGAGTGGTCGTGAAGAACATAGCCGGAGCTTTTGTCACTAAAATGAAAGAAAAGGAACTGTGGGCTATGAGCCCTTGAGTTCTGCATTCCCATTAATTCTGTGAATATATCTGTGATGGCTCTAAGTGCTCTGCACACTAGTGAAAGTGGGCTCATATAGCCTTGTACAGATATAATACATTGCTGTCACCAAATAGGTGAAATCTGTATACAGGGATGCGGGATAAAAAATGTTACAATGTGAGGTCCACTGATAAGATCTCACTAGAGAAGGAGGTGGTGCAGAATGTTCAAAAAGAAAAAATGAAGCCCACAAGAGAATGTAAGAAAATAACATCTTTTTATCCACAGGTACTAAGAAAAACATTTAGCCAAGACCTCACAGCAGGGCACAGCTTATCAGATTCAGTAATGTAAGTTATTGGTAATGAGCAGGAACACAGCTGTGACATCTTTAGACCTGTGTTAAGAGATGTATAAAGGTGGGCTTGCATCTCCTTAATGGATATATGTGTTATCCTAGAAGATGAAATACAAGCTCTTGAAATACCCTCTACTCGCCCTAGCGCATCACCAACACTGTTTGATTCACCTGAGACTCATGTTAGTGAAGAAAATATGGACACTTAATCAGTTAATTCATCCCATCTGAGTGAAGAAATTATGGTCAAAGTTTTATTACTCTTTGTGATCACATAAATAATGTGATGGATATGGTTCCCTTGGCTGTGGGAAAAAAGGTGACATCTAAAAATGAAGCAGAAATAGATGGTAGTCCAATCATTGCATTGAATTTGGTCTGTATGATACAGTAGTATTGGAGGTTAGATCAAATACTAATATCCTAAATGAAATTAAATCCTTACTACTGAGACTAAAATCCTCTCTGATCACTAATGTACTAGTAGATGATACAAATAAGGATCAGTGCTTGTTAGCATCAGGGGAGATTATTGAAGTCACTACAGAAGAACTCCTACCTGCTGCAAAAGAAAATGTATACCATAACATCAAAAACAGGCAACATTCAGATAAATAGTGTGGAGGGAAGAAAAACAAAGAACAAAAAAGGAAATATCAAACATAAAAATAGAGGATCCAGAAAGTTCCTAAGAAAAATCTGAAATTCCTTTGGGACAGGAATGGGCCCTGATCAGACACAGACAAACATATGATGCCTGAATTAATGGTAATTAATGGAGATCAAACGAAAGAGAATAATCAATACACGAATAGCAAGGGGAAAACAGTGAAATGGCCACAGGTAGAGAGGAGGATAAATATACACGTAAGAATGATAGGAATTTAGAAGAAATCATTAATAACCCCCGTAAGAAATAAGTAAATAGGAAAAAAGGGTTCAAAAGATGGTTCTGTACTACATTGAGGAATGATGAAGACCGTGTAATTGAAGAAGTAATTCAAAATAGTGGAGATGATGGAGATGGGGTATACTACAAACAATACAGGGTTATTTGAGAATTTCTTAAAATGTCACCTCATAATGGTGTATTTACCCTTCCTGTTAACTATAATTAATGGTATCAGACAAAACAAAGGACAGGTAAGGCTTCAGATGTACAGGTAATTCGTATACACACTATTATTGTGTTCCCTGTCAATCACCCTGGTTAGAAGAACACTCTTTCCCTTCATGATGTTACTTTCCCTGAGCAACGCTGTTGCAACGCCTATCTAAAAGGGATAGGAAGAGCAAAACTGGCCCTAATGCTACAATGGTTTTGTTGCAGTTTAGAATTGTTACCTAAAAAGGTTGTTGTAAAAAAAAAGGCAGTGTGGGATGGTTATTCCCATACAGTGTTCATCGGATGGTCAAGCAGTTCACGTGGGATTGGTTTTCAAATCAGATTATTCACCCTCCGAGTGGTGTGCTTGGCCCATCCGAGGGCATAGTTTCATAAAAACAATATGGAGAGAGTGACAAGTACATGTCGCCTTTCCGGTATTGGCCCAGAATACTGCATATATCTATGCTTCAATAGGCATTTACTCTGATAGAATGCAGTAGCTACTCTTGCATGTTTTCAAAATCTGATTTAAAAAATGTACAGAGGGTACAACTAATGTATTAGTTATCAGGTAATAATCAATGTTCATAATAATTTCTCTCTGTGTGTCTCGCTTAGTTCAGAGACATCTGCTATAGGTTTGATCGACCGGTTCAATGACACCTTTCCATGCGTCATCTTCGTCAGTACTGATTTCTTGAGGTTATGATAATCCATCAGTTCACCCGTCAGATTTGGCAGGCTACCCGGCAAACCCTGATGGTTACTTGTTCAGACATGGATCGGTTGTGCGTCAGTGGTGTACTTCTTATTGTTTTGACATTCGTTTTCTTGGTCATCTTCTCTCACTACGAGCAGTGGCTTAATGCGCGGGGTGATACTGGTTCTCCTCCGCTTCCACAAGTCTGCAGCGAGGCTCCGTGAGGAATTTTGCGCTGCTCTGGTGGAACCGGAGCTAGCAAATTACTTTCATTTGCTTTTGGAAAAATTTTTCTTTTTTTTGGCAGCGGGAGATTCCCAAGGCTGAGGTGAATATGAGGACAAAGAAAATATGTGTTATAGCAGTAGATGAAACATCAATTAGCATGCGGAGTGACATTAGCTCTGTGGGGAAGAAGTCTCTTGAGTCGTTATCCATTGTCTTTGAATAGGTAATGACAAATGAAGAAAAACTACTGCTAAATAGGTCAATAATTATCTCCCTATTAACATTGATACCAACACTCTCCAACATATCATCAAAAGATTTAAGGTTTGTGCATTTGTTTTGACCATAATGAATTTAGATAAAAGCGAAGTGCATTTACATTCACTACTAGTCAAGAAAATAGCCATAAAGTGTCACGCTGAATTCTTAAAAAGAGGCTATGATAGTTTCACGAAAAAACGATCAGTTCCTCAGTTAGAGACTGTGACAAATAATAGTAAAATTGCAACAGACAAGGTTAATATGAAATGCCTAGAAAGTAATAGAGGGGGAGGCAAGTCACTATGAAGTCACTAGCCGTATAGGCATTGCTCACATCGTTGCTTAAATTACCCCCAGTCAAAGATCCTTGAAGAAAATAAGTATAAATTAAAAGTCTTCTCATGGAATACCAGAGGTCATGAAAGCTTTTTGGATAAGGAAATGAAGGTACTCTTTAGCGAAAATGATCTTGTCTGTTTACAGGAAACTTGGCTTTGTGTCACTCCAATTATCAAAGGCTTTTGTGTCTTTGACAACTTTTCTAGGAAAGGATGAATGGAACGTCCCAAAGGAGGGATTATTACTGCTGTTAGGAATGTTCCAGACCACAAAGTAATGAAACACAGGTGTGAAACTGACTCACTGTTGCTTACCATAATTTCAGAACAATCTAGTGAAACTTGTGCATCTATAATAATGATCAAAGTATATTTCAATCCAGTGAATGAGAACGTGGAGGCATTGATCAGTGAAATAGATATTGCATTGGTCAAGTTCACCGGTGAGGCCGAGAAGCAACAAATAATCATGGTGGGAGATTTTACCAGCTAGTACCCTGCCATTGATCCGAATGAAGAAAATTTAGAAGAATGGATAGATAAGTTGGCTGAATCAAGGCACAGAGCTCAGAAGTCCAAAGGAAGCAATGGGCGTAGCTGGTCTTCTTTCTTGGCGAGGTGGGGGCGAGGAGGGCATTCTATCAATTGAAAACACTATTTAGTCGAAAACCTGCGTCATCTTGGTTTGGAATGGGCCGGGAATCCACAATTGGCTATATATTTATGGCAAACTATGAAGTTCCTCATCCTTTGAGGTAATACAAATGAACAGAAGTGATCATGTGATGCTGTTAGCATCAGTCCTGGTCCCCGAAGGTAGACCAAACAGCTCTAGAACTCATTGTGCAAGTTTGGTTACAAATGCAGCAAGTAACAGGGTATAACAGTTTCAGAAGAACCATGAACAAGTCAATATGGCAATTCAGGCTTGGTGGAACTCCATTGATATTGATACCAGGGAGAAACATGTGAGGTGCTCTCCTTCTGACATAAACAATACTCTGTTAATGCTCAAACAAAAAACTCAAGTGTCAGTGTGTTGTAAGAAATGTACCTTTGTTGAAAGTAAATATCTGGTGAGATAAATATTAAGAAAATATTATTTAGGCACAATGGGCCTCATTACGACCCAGGCGGTAAGGGGTTTACGGCAGCGTAAACAGCGCCGACCCTTACCGCCTGAGTACGAGGTCCCTTAGCGCCATGGCGGATTTAACACCTGCTTTTAGCAGGTGTTAAAATCCATGGCGCTAAGGGACCATGGAGTTAATTACGCCACCGTAATTTACGGTGGCGTAATTAACGCCTTCCCCACTCCCATTATGCCCTATGGGGCAAAAATGGGAATGGGGAAGGGTAAATGGGGATTGGGGACTTATCGCCCCGCCAAGGTCGGAATGGGGCGGTAAGTCCGCCAACCACTATGGCGTAAACGTAGTTTACGCCATGGTGGTAAAGTCACGGCCCAGGCGGTAACTTACCGCCTGGGTCGTAATGAGGCCCAATGTCAGAAAAGTAATCAAATCTAAGGATGACAGGCAACTGAATAATATGGAGATTTACTCACTTAAGAACAAGTATAAAACCTGGCTGAGAAATCATAAGCTGTTGAAGTACATTAAGACTAACCAAGACATTTTCTTGGATTTATTGTCGTTATGGGGAAAACTAAACTCGAAAGAAAACAATCAGATTTGTAAACAGTCCTCAACCATATTAGAGAAAGACTGGGTGGCAGGGGCATAGGAGACACATAAAATCTGGGGGGGACAGGGGACATCTTGGGGACTTTGCTTTATTTATTTATTGTGTTTTAGTCAAAGAACTCGACTTTTCACAAAATTAGAATTAAAATAGCAGTACGTATTAAATTACAAATATCACTGTATAAAACAAGAGAAAAGAAGAAAAGAAAACAGAAGAAAATTAAAGGATGCAGCAGCAACGAACATGTCTTTATATGTTGCATTTCTGGATTCATCATCTGACTATGAGCTCATTGTAAGAGAGAGGAAATAACAATTACTTCCAGTGGGCCACAGCTAGGACGCCAGCTCGTTAAGAGGCAGATCACCTATAAGTAGACTCCTGCCAAATAAAGGAGTTGCAGCCTTTTCTACCAACTGCAAATTGCTACTTTTTGTGTGGGGCAAGGAGACGTGCGTGTCTCTTGGAATGGAAGGATGGGGGTTTCAAAGAAAGAGGAAATCTTGTTTGTACCTCTGAATAAGCCCTGTTATGGGAGTAGAGGGACCAGGTGTGTGATGTTGCTGCTTTGACTGTCCTCCGGTGGGGGGATACAGCAAATAAGGAGGATGAGCGATCGCAAGCCCACCCCCTTATAAGCACTCCCGAGGTCCACGGCCGTATGTGTCGGACCCAGGGGATGCCTAGTAGGTGGGGTGTATGTGGACCCAGGGGGGTGCCCAGAGAGGCAGCCCGCTTTGTGGGCTGCCCCTCTAGCGCCCCTGCGAGGGCCGGGCCAGCCTCTCACGATGAGTCTGGTCCCTCTTATTCCATCTCATGCTGGCTTCAGAGCCTAAAAACTTGCCCTGGGAAACTTTGTGGTGTCGACCCAGCGGGTGAATGCCGATTTAACTGCAGACTAGGATCCGAACAGGTTCTTTGGCAGCATGGACGGCTGCCTCCAGTAGGCCTCGATTACTTGATTGAAACCTTAACCACCCGTGCCGAGTTAACATTGATACCGGCCACAGTTGTCCGAATACTGGAATAATTCAAGCTCATCTTCAAGATTCTTGGAATTTGGTGGATTGTCCCTGAGCCACATTTTGTGGTCCTTGATCCTTTGGAGCATATGACATTGGGAGCCAGTGGTAATATTATCAATTGTTTCTCCTGATGAAGACGTTATTTCAATCACTTCATAAAACGTCGAAACTGGTAGAGAAGAACATCCGGGGATGGACTTTATCATTTATTGTTGAACATACCCACTCCGTGGAATAGAGCACATTCTCTGGCTAATGATTGTGCTGCTACACATTACATGTGGATACAATGAAATATTAAAGACTCTGTAGGGCTAATTTATGAAATACTACCACTTATGAATTGTACTAAATGTTTTAGTACAAAGGTTTTTACTGTGAGTGAATGAGGCTGATTGATTTGTGTTGCAAATGATGGTGTGACAGTGGATGAATGATGATGATGTTAGGATTTTATTATCTGGTGTCTTATGCTCTCCTGCAATGGTAATGTAATTTCATATGTGTGCATTAATTAATGATTAATTATTTTTTGTAAATGATGTATCTTAATAAATAAATTGTTGATACCTTTAAAACTAAGAAACAACCTCTGGATAAATTTGTTCAGTATACTGGGCTTCAGAGCCTAGCCTTTCTTTGCCTTTTTTATTCTGAATGCAGAGGTTGACTCTGTTCCTTTCTCGTTAAACATTTGCTGCAAAGCCTGATCTATTTGATTCTCTCATATGTTACTAGGACGGCAGAGCATGGGTCCTCTGCCCTGTTACATTACTCAAAGAGCCCCTCCGGCCTTTCTATGCCTCTCCCTTGTCTCACTGCTTGCTTGCTAAATACATACCTCCTTGCTTGAACACTCAACATATTCTCCCTAACACAGCAATGGCAGCTGCAGTCTGTCTTAACTTTGATTTGTTCCGTATCTTGAATTGGCCTCTTATTTCCGCTTTTCTGTCTGCAGGGGGAAGGCATTTGCCAGTCACTGCCATGATGGTTCTACCTGGCCATAAGAGGACAACAGCTAGCCAATATTGGAAGAACATGGGCCTATTATGCCAGAGGCTGGACACTGCCTTCCTAATGCCTACACAAGAGACAACTCTTACCTTTGTTTCTAACAGTAATTCACTGGATGAAGAAACGCAAGAACACACATATTGCTTATAAATGAAAGGGATGATGTCACACTTGGTTAAGGCATTTTGATCACACCAAGAGCTAATTTCCAGCTGCAATTAAGCGTTTACGGGGCCTATTACTTTTGGTTGTACGTACCCTTTGAGGGTGGGCAGACATTGCCTCCTGCTTTAGCCCACTATCAGCTCTGCTTTGCAACTTTATCACACATACCTGTCAGGTGGCATGTAACTCAATGCTACTAATGTTATCAGCCTCAGAAGTCTGGAATCCTTTGCCACATCAACTAGGGTACAGGCTTGCTACCTGAGACTTGCCCATGTCTGAGTCGGCATCTGTCGCCCTGTGGGGAAGACACACGCAGAAAGAGCAGGACACAGTGCCCTTGTGGGTTTTTCACACTTCTTCCTCCAGGTGGGCACAATTCACTCCGCAGAGAAAGTGGCACATGCTGGGCAACATTCTCCCACTTTGACAATTTCACCCAAAGAGCGAAATTGGCCATTTGAAATACCTCTGCCGACTTATTGCGCAATCCACACTGATGGGTTTAAGCACCGGCTTAATGCGAGATGGCAATTAAGGGCATTTGCCAACGCACTCAAAAAGCACAGGACACCCTCTTACCAGCGACATTCCATGCTCACTCATTCTGATCACGAATTGCCATTTATCTGGCGTCATGGTAAATGTATTTATTTATTTATTTATTTATTACATGTGTAGCATCACGTAAAACCCCCAAGCATCAAGGCGCAAAGTAAACTGCATGGAGTGGACCACTTCAATTGGCCCACGTTTTTACTTTTCAGCCACAAATGGAAGATTTTAGCCTAAAAGGCAGGTGAAATCACATTGCTTTTCCACTTTGGAAGAGTGTAAATACCTCGCGCAATTTACAATTGCTGACAGAATTGAAAATGGCTTCCTCTGGATTCCGCCCAGTTTCACCAGGTTTCATTTCCAAGCAGATCCCAGAGGAATCTCTTTCCTTATTTCCAGCATGAGAATCCATGCTGGCAGTAAGGCCGCATTCGTCTGGTGGAGCGGGAAATACAGGGGGTCCTGGTATGTCCACTCGGCTCCCGAACTCCACCTAGAAAATGCACGAAAATCTGGCTAATTAGAAAAAGCGACAGTAATAGTGTTTTCCACCACTTTTTCTGAACCAATTGACCTGGAAAATGCTGTGTTGCATCGGAAGCTGAATGCATTCACTCTGCCTACTATCCCACCGGAAGATTAAGCCAGGAAGTGAACACAGGTGTTACATATTCCTGTGTACAATCTGCATTTGGAGCATTAACTAACTGAGCTACCTTACAAATGATATCTTCTCTGGGGCTTTACCGTCTTAACCCCTTAACTGCCATGGGTATTTCCCCCCAGTGCCAAGGCCTTTTTTGGTGATTTCGGTATCTCGCCATTCAATCCCTTGTAACTTCTTTGTTACATGAGATATCTCGGCCAAAGTTTGCTGTAGCGGGGTGAGAGAAAATAACCAAAAAGGAGAACATTTGTTTTTTTCTCCAGAAAATGCCAATAAAATGTTGTACAAAGAAGCCTGTGGCGTTTCCCTTGTAAAAGCTAGGAACAAATGGTTTGCTGTGCTAGATTCGCCATTTTCCAGGCTTTCAAGAACAGATTGAGTGGAAACCAAAATAACATATTTTGATATGCTAATGAGTCATTTTTTGAGAGGTAGGTGATTTTGGCGTTTTTTTGTCCAATAGGACATGCGTGGACGGAATGGAAGAAAAAAGGTAGGAAAGCTGAATGGGAAGCCAGAAAGACATACATTTCTGAAAAGTAGACAATATTCCAGGTTTAGGAAGGGGTGATTTGCGCAGGTCAGGTAACAACTATGTAGGGAAAGATTCCATAGTTTGGGGGGAAATCGGAAAAATGACACTCTGGTCACCCACCGAAATACGCAGGCAACACCACATGGCCTACCTTCCCGCATTCCCACAGTGGAAGAAACACAATTTTCACTTTGTCTGGGATTGTGGGTAATAAATTCTAGGGCGATTCACGCAAGTCAGACCTCTGTGGATTTCCATGGGTGTCTTCTTTTCAGAAATGCATGGGGGACCCTGTTTTCCTTTGTGGCTTCGACCCCCTAGGCCCAAATCTGCAGGTTGTCTCCCCAAACCCTTTGGGGGTTACCAGTGGTTTAGCCTTTTCCCTTTGCGCACAGGTAGGTGCACCCACACATGTGAGGTACCGTTTACGTCGGGACACCTGTGGGAACGTGGAAAGGTAGGACGTGTGGAGTTGGAAGCGTGTTTCGGTGGGTGGCAAGAGGGAAATGTCTGAAAATTGTAGTTTTTATACTAAATTTCAGACTTTGCCAGGGATTGTGGGTAATACATTCTGGGGCGATTCGCTCAAGTCAGACCTCTGTGGATTCCCACGGGTGTCCTCTTTTTGGAAAAGCATGGGGTTCCCTGTTTTCGTCGGGACACCTGTTGGAATGCAGGATGGTAGAACATGTGTTGTTGGTGGTGTGGTTCAGTGGGTTTGCAAGAGTGAAATGTCTGAAAATTGTATTTTTTTTCCACCAAATTTCAGAGACATTTCCCTCTGCCCACCCACCGAAACTCGCTGCCAACAACAGATGTCCTACCTTCCCGCGTTCCCACAGGTGTCCCGACGAAAACGGTACCTCACATGTGTGGATGCACTTACCTCGGTGCAAAGGGAAAAGGCTAACCCACTGATAACCCCAAGGTTTCGGCAAAGCAGATTTTGCTCTTGTGGACAACGTACAGATTTGGGCCTAGGGTATCCAAGCCACCCAGGAAAACAGAGAACCCCATGCATTTCCATAAAGAAGACACCTGTGGGCACCCCCTTTGCACTAAAAACATCCATGGTGGTTTAGTGACCCCCACACCCACTCAAAACAAGTTATCTTTTTTTTGTTTGTTTTTGTTTTGCCTCTTTCCTAGGTGCAGATTGTGCTACCAATCTGCCCCCAAGGAGGGCTCTATTAGATGCCCCCCATCCATTTGGGGTGGGAGGGAGAGGGCCACCCCCTTTCCACTAAAAACATCTATGGTGGTTCAGTGGCCCCCCACCCCCACCCAAAACAAGTTATAATTTGTTTTATTTTTGTTTTGCCCCTTTCCTAGGGGCAGATGGGCACATGTGTGTGGCCATCTGCCCCCGGGGAGAAAAATGTACTGCCCCAGGCTTGGGGGGTGGCTCTGCCAATATTTGCAGTGGCCTCCCTCACCCCAAATGGATGGGGGCGTCTCATGTACCCCTTGCTAGGGGCAGAAATCTGCCCCCAGGGAAGGGTACATAAGGTGCCCCCATTCACTTAGGGTGGGGGGGAGAGGGACACCCACCCTTTCAAACACAAAAAATCCCAGTAGTCTAGTGGGCCCTCCACCTCCACCCAAAACAAGTTATAATATATATATATATATATATATATATTTGTTTTGCCCTTTCCTAGGGGCAGATGGGCACATGTGTGTGTGTCACAGTATGACTTTGACATAGCCGGTTTGAAGAAGGACCTGGCGACAATCCGGATAAAATGTGATGATTTGGAGTCACGCTACCGCAGCAACAATGTCCGCATTGTTGGGGTGCCTGAAAATGCAGTGAAGGGGCCCACGGATCAGTTAATCAAAGAGCTCTTGAAACGGTTGCTGGGGGAGTTGCAATTCGGCGCTCAAATTCCTGTTGTGCGCACCCATATATCTTGGCCCCCGTTCCTAAGCCGGGTGTTCCCCCTACGATCATTATAGCCAAGTTATTAAACTACAGAGACCGAGACCACGTTTTGAAGCTATCCAGAGAGCATGGGGCCGTGCAGTTTGGATCAAGAAAGTTCAATATAGATCCCCACTTTGCAGCTGGTATCTTGGTTACAAAGGTCCTACGATCCAGTAAAGCATCTCCTCTGTGCTCGGCAGATTCAGTATGCCCTTCTCTTCCCTGCTAAATTGCGCATACTGCAGGGGGGCAGGGCACACTACTTCATAAATCTTTCTGATGCCAACACCTATATCGAGGCATCAATTCCACTTTCCCCTAAAGGACGACACAGGTGATCAAACCCCCTGCAGTAGTAGTGATCCTGGAATTGTGGATGCTGGAGAATGAACTTTGAGGCTGTTGGACAAGTACGTTTCCTAAGGAGAAATGACCCGAAGACACAGTGAGCTATAATTACAAGATTGCCAGGGCCACCAGCTGTACTTTGAGAAAAGGTAGCTGTTCACAACGCTTCCCAGAAAAGTTCTGTGCTTATTGTTTTGGGTATACATCATCAGGTTGGGGGTGATAGAATGTGCAGGGGCTGAACAGCATAGCTAAGGCTAGGAGACTGATGGTATATTTTGACAGTCATGACCCGAAGGTCCTAATGCTGCAGGAGACCCATGCTCTAAGATTGGTGCATGAGTCCTTTCCCCCTAAATGGGGCTGCCAAAGATTCTTCACCACATACTCCTCACAGCCACGTGGGGTAATGACACTGATACACCCATGGTCACATTCAATTTGGATAGAAGCTATGTTGATCGACTGGAACGATATGTCGTATTGAAGGGCCCATTAGATGGTGATGATATATTGCTGGTGTACTCCTATGGCCCCATTGTCAATGACCCTGACTTCTATTGGACTCTTGCTAATATAAGTTTTGGTCATATTGATATACCTGTGGTCTTGGGTGGGGATATGAACACAATCCTCGATACCGCCATGAATCGCTCCTCTACCGTTCCCCGGCCTCTGACATTGGCGGCACAAACTCTTTTGCTGATAATGTCTCAACTGCACTTGTCTGATGTCTGGCGGGCATTAAATCTTGGTGTGAGGGAATATATGTATTACTCTACACTCCACAATACTATGTCTCAGATTAACTACATACCCAGCCCATCCACTGAATGGATGGGGAGGGTATGTAGGTGCTCTCTCCTTCCACCACATTCTCTGATCATTCACCCATTGTGCTCTCTCTGGTCTTCACACACTCACGTAAATCCTTTCCCCTCTGGCGTATGTCTCCTGCAATGTTGCAGAATCCCAATCATATGAAGCACTTTGTGTTAAAATTGAATACATGTATTTAACATGTATTCAATGTATGTTGAATACATTGGGGACTGCAGGGCACCCATCCTGCCTGGACTTTACCTACTATTGGGTCTATTGTGCATCCGTTTCTGTGCTTTTCGTGACTGGTGCCTCGGTGTACCTTGGCCTTGTCTGAGCAGCATGCCTGGTTACGACCTCCCATTGGTTGCACTGGCTGTTATTAGCCAATGAAAGCAACCGGGAGGTGGGAGCCGGCCCGGATCACCTGCTGCATATGACACAAGCCTAGTTCTTTCTTTACTTATTCTGCCCGCTACCGCCAGTCCCCGATGCCTGCTCTTGCAGCCCTCCTGATTGCCTGCCCATCACCCAGATTGCCACAGGGTCGTGGGGTAAGTGTGTACTATTTTGTGGTGCACACAGCATTTACAGCGCAATTTTGCCACATCTTTGCCTTGGGAACTGAATGTTTGTTAAATATTTTGGGACTGCAGGACACCCATCCTGCCTGGACTTTACCAACTATTGGGTTTATTGTGCATCCGTATCTGTGCTTTTCATGACTGGTACTTTGGTATACATTGGCCCTGCTAAAATGGCCGCTCCGCCTGGCCTTGTCTGAGCAGCTTGGCTGGCTCCCACCTCCCATTGGTTGCACTGGCTGCGATTAGTCAATGAAAGCAACCAGGAGGCGGGAGCCGGGCCGGATCACCTGCGGCCCACACCAAAGCCCCTGTCTACTCCCTGTCCACTGCCTGGACACGCCACGTCAAATACCCTGTTGTACTTTGCCCATACCCCTTGAACTGACTATTGCATCTGTGTGTGCTGCCGCCCTGTAACATGGGGTAGGCACCATGTTTATGCCCCTGTATGGACTCTTCCACCTGCGTGTGCTGCCGCCCTGCAACATGGGTAGGCACCATGCTTATGCCCCTGTATTGACTCTTGCATCTGTGTGTGCTGCCGCCCTGCAACATGGGGGAGGCACCATGTTTATGCCCCTGTATTGACTATTGCATCTGTGTGTGCTGCCGCCCTGCAACATGGGGTAGGCACGATGTGTATGCCCCTGTATTGACTCTTGCATCTGTGTGTGCTGCCGCCCTGCAACATGGGCTAGGCACCATGTTTATGCCCCGGTATTGACTCTTGCATCTGCATTGTACGCTGCTGCCGCCCTGCAACATGGGGTTGTGCATCATGTCGGTGCCACCTATATTGTCTCTTCTGCATTGTATGCTGGTGCCGCCCCTAAAAAGGGGGTTAGGCAATCTGTATGTCTTTGCTTGCACTTATGTAACCAGGATTCCTCACAAGCACTTATGTAACTAAGCAAGCCTTCTTAACAGTGCCACAATGTCCGAAGGTAGTTGGTGCTTTACAATTGCAAATAAATTAAACAAAATAATAATAAAATTGAGTTCATTAGAACCAATGTAGGCTCAGTGGCACATCCTTCAATGGTCTGGGAAACCTTTAAAGTGTTTATGAGGGGTGAACTGCTATCCAGTACTACCAGGACTCTTAAGTCACTTAGATCAGAACTTTGTGAACTTGAGCAGAGTATTAGGCTACTTGAAAATGAATACGGTACTAACAATAAGGCATTGCTGGGCCTAATCAAGGGCAACCTGTTGAAATGTCAAGAGCTAGCTGACAGGGAGGTTCTGTATGTCACCAAACCAGTGCTTGCACCAAGTTATGGTGAGTCTGATAGACGGGTAGGTCCCTTGTTAGGGCAGTGAGACTTGCCTCTGCCCCCCGTGTGATTACTGGCATCAATATGACCAATATGACCATGTCCAGGGTTACCATGACAGGCAAGGCTGATATTAACTCAGAAGTCCACGTGTACTACGCATCACTTTATTCTAACAGGGATGTCAGCTTGAAGGTCGAACTCACAAAGTACTTGGAGTCCATTGATCTTCCGGCATTGTCAGACGAGACATATTTGTTGCTTGAGGGCCCTATAACCCCTTTAAAGATTTCCACTGCTATTGCAGCCCTGGCATTGGTAAAGTCCCCAGGGTCAAACGGGCTTGGGGAAGAACTGTACAAATAATACAGGGCAATACTGACTGCAGAACTACTGCAGGTGTGGGAAGAGTCCCTGGTTGCAGGCTCCCTCCCACCATCCATGCGTGAGATGATATTAACAGCCCTTCTGAAACCTGGTTAGCCACAGAGTGAGATTGCTTCATTTGGCCCCTGTCATTGATAAACATTGATGTGAAAATTTTTGTTAAAATCCTTGCTTCCAGAGTCCTCCCTTATATGGCTGATTTGATCCATTCGGACCAGTCAGAATTTATCCTGGCCAGGTACCATTGTTAAATCTCTGCAGACTATTTGGTATTATCGCCCAGATTGACCCACGGGCTACGGCGGTGGCAGCATGCTTGGATGCTGAGAAAGCCTTCAATTCTGTATCATGGAAATATTTAATGAGGGTCCTGCAGCATTATAAATTTGATGCTTACTTTCTCAGTTGTGTGCGACTACGCTACTCCCATCCCAATCGTGAACACCTGTGGCGGTCTTCTCATATATTTGCTACCATTGTTCTGAAGACAGTGGGTTCAATGTGGGGCCTCACTCACTCACAGCCAGAGTGCAGACCAGCTTCACATTGTCAACAAGTGTGGGGTAATACAGAGCGACTCATTAGGGATGCCCTCTATCCCCTTTACTGTTCGTGTTGACCATAGAGCCTCTTGCAGCAATAATAAGATCTAAGCATGGGCATAGAGTGATACGTATGTCGTGGTTACCGCAGGTCATATCTCTGTATGCTGATTACAACTTTCTGTATATACATTATCCAGAGGTGAACCTTCACCCCGTGATGCACGAAGTGCACACTCTTTAAAGTACTCGGGCTACACTGTCAATAAATCCAAGTCAGAGTTGTGCCCCCTAACGGATGCTTTGCTTCCGATGCCCGACCTGCAGGGGTTCCGCTGGATGAATTCTTGGTTCATACACCTGGGTATGAAGATCTCTAGGCAGCAGGGTACTCTGTATGTGGATAACTACGCTGAATACATATATATAAGATCAGGGCTAAACTGCTGATCTCCCTATATGGTAGGCTATCATTGTTGAAGATGATAGTTCTTCCCAAGCTCATATATTATATTATATGTACAGCCTGTATGTGTTCGGAGAAGCTTACAGAGCCATATGATTGGGGGGTCTAGCAGCCCCTGATAAGGAATTATAATATCGGGTGTCACAGGCACACTATGCAGGTTACTGGTACTCTCCAGAACCTGATGTGGTACATCTGATGTTTGAAAGACTAAGCACTTCTCTAACCTTAAGGCAGTCATGTTCAGTCGTAGGCACAGAGACTCCTGTACCTTTGATCCAACATCCATCAAGGTTAACACCTGGGCTAGGTTATTTCAAAAACTGGGTCTAACGGTGTCTTATTCAAATGTCCCGCTGTGGAATTTTCCAGCCGTGCCTCCCATTCTTGATCTTGACTGGCAAAAATCCTGGGGAGCTAACACTGATTTGATGCTGGGGGACCTCTTTCCAGCTGGGCGCTTTGTGTCTCTTGAGGACTATATGGCTAAACTTGGTAGCGGTCCAATGATTATCCTGCAATATTATAGAATGAGGTCTGCTGCAAAACAGTTGTGGCCAATGTACCTGCCCGAGCCGGGAAACACACCTGCTCATAGATGTCGTTGATAAAGTAGGCGAACCTAGGTGACTGGTGGTCTAGACTACACAAGATAGTGCTAGATGCTCAGCCAACAAGGATTACGATGTGATCTAGGTGGGAACGCCCCCTTGGGATCCAATTATTAGATGCCCATTGGCTGCCTGATATTGGTTGATCCAATTCAAATTGCTGAACCATCTCCATTACACAATGGCAAGGCTTTCTAAGTTCACATCAGGTGCCTCTGATGCATGCATGAAATGCAGCCGACCCCCAGCTGACACCTTGCACATCTTTTGGAATTGTCCTGATACATACTGTTTTTGGGAAAGTGCGGCTGCAACTCTTCATGAGATGTTAGATATTCCGCCCCTACACTAGCACCAGTCAAGTACCTCTTTGGGGACATAGGAAAAGTGTCAGTGGTGGTCAGGTGACTTTTTAATGTAGCATGTGTTATAGCCAAGAAATGTGTTCTTGGGTACATGCTGAGTGGTTGGGTGACTTATATATACCTCTGAAAGGGAGAAAATGTTCATAATCTCAGTCCCTCCATTGTGTAGGCCCAAGGATATTTGGGCTCAATTGCATGTCTTTTTGGCGGCTTTGGGTGGCCCTGGGTCGGAAGTGGTGTGATTTATCAAGCTGGAATGGTTCCCATTTACATACCTAATGGCATTATGCTTTCTGTTCCAATGTCTACTCTCCCTATTATCTTACAAATGTATTTTGATTTGCTCAACTGTACTCTTACTTTATACCATGCCTGTCTTTCTTAATATCTGTACCACGTTGCTGCATTATTTCTCATGTATGTTCTTACTGAATCGCCCTGTGATGTTTGCCTTTAACTTTAAATAAAGTTTGACAATAAGAAATAGGAGAGAAATCATAGAAGTAGCTAGCGCTGCAAGGAGTGGCCCACCCCAACACTGCGGACACAGCTGCCCCTGTTAGAGAAGGGCAGGGGACGTGCACAGTATATACCAATGCAGAGCATGGACAGAGACAATTTGATGTAAAGTTTGCTATCCCTTGCAGCAGGGGCAGGCAAATGGATATATGCTCTCGAGAAAGAGACAGAAGGGATTATCCTAGCAATCAGTGACATGAAGAACCTATTCACAGTCTTTTTGGTCAAGCTGGGAGACAAAATATGGGAACAGGCAGGATACGACAGAATTAAACTGAGTGCTAACATTCACGGCGGTGCACCCTTCAATAACTGCTGCGCACACAAGTGGAAAGTATTGAGGACCATGTACCCAGACATGCAGGCAGTTTTGGCATGCAAAATGAAACCAGACGAAGACAGAATACATACAACAGATACAGGAAACGTGTTAGTGAGGGGTCTCCTCTTGGATATGCAAGCATCCTTAGAAAAGGTGGTTGGGATTGAGGCAAAGTGGTGGCCAGAGATACAGACCACATTGTACACTTTTGTAAGAGGAAACAGGAAAGAAAAAAAGACACGTAGCTAATGTAGTTAACACTGAGGTAAAACTGATGGAAAAATAAATTAGCAAAAATATCCATGGAAGGAACTGTACTTACAAACATTGTTCCAAGGCAACTTGAAGCAAAGCCCACCCAATAAGGGGGATTTCCCACAGAGAGCGTACCACAGGAAGGAGTGTATCCGCAGCAAAGTGGTGGATTCCAGCAGCAGGGAGGGTATCCCCAACAGGAGGCATAGCATACCAGCCACAAGGGTATTATCAGCAAGGAGGGTATTGCCCACAGATGGGATGTTACCAACAGGACAGAGGATATTCACAGAGTGGGAGGGGGTATGGGTATGGAGGAGCAGGACCCATATTTGGAGGACCATGTTTTATATGTGGGCAGAGTGGTCACTTTTCCTGGATGTGCCCACATGGACAACAGTCACAATATGGTCAAGTGGCGCAAGGGGGGTCTCAGGTACATATGCAATCAATGTAACAAAAACCATGCAGCAACAGATGCAACCACAGCAGGTGCCCTTCACACAGACAGTCCAATCTGCAGAACCCGGGTTACCCAGACATCACAGGCAAACACTCAGCAGCAAGCAACAGTACCACAGAATACTTTACAGGCTAAAGCACACAGCTATACACAGGGGGACAGCACATTGTTAGCACAGAACCATACCACATGGGAGTGACCGTAATTGGAGGTAACCCCTTCCCATTTCCAGGACCAGGCCCAAATGCCCAATGGGCCAGCCCACAGAGGACACATGTGTGCCCAATCCTTTCGATAAATGAAGACCCTGAAGAGGAACATGAGGTAGCAGTGAAGATTGGACAAAATAATTTGTCATTTTTGGTTCACACAGGAACCACCAAATCATGCATTAAGGAGGGTTTCTTTCCCTTGTCGGACAAGGTAATGGACACACAGGGAGTTTCTGCGGCTGTTTTAATGGTTCATATCACTGAACTCTTTCCACTCACCATAGGCACACATAAAATAGTAGTGCCCTTGTTGTATTCAAAAGACATGTGCATTAAAATATCAGGGAGAGACATAATGAGCAAATTAAACATGACAATTTCATTAATTTCATTCTCCTAGAAGGACATTGTTTGTTCAACGCCTGGTATTTTCTACGAGCAAATCGCAGCAATCATACAAGCTTATACACCCACAGCCCACTGCAAGGTTCACTGCATCATCCAAAATTATTCCTTTATGGGGTACAATTATTGCTAGGGTGGGTACCCAGAATGAAAAACAAGGTATTCTGATTAGCCACAGAATACTTATTTAGAGCAGCAGTACACAAAGAGAAACAACACTAACAATACACTTAAATGCAGCACTCACAAGGAACAACATATTTTTGTATGGGTACAAAGTGGTGCACAGTCCTATGCGTTAACCTGACCTTATGACTAACAGACTTGACAGACAAGCAACTGTTTTCAGAGGACGAAGAGGATGGGAGATGGTATTTCAGATATGCATTCCATGTCAGATGATTATGGAAGAGAAACAGGTCCCATGAGGATCCAGATAGTGGGCACGTTATCAGCTCACTTGGGGGATTATTTGAAAAAAGTACCATAGGTACTATGGGCCAGTGGGCCCCACGATGCAGGGTTGTTTAAGGGAGCAGGAGTGAGCCACATAAAATTAAAGGAAGGGGCACTGCTGCCCCAGGTTAAACAATACAAACTGTCACGTGAAGCAGACGGAGGAATACATGACACACTCCTTCCATTATGGCGACAGGGCATAATAATAATTTCAGAATTCCCATGTAGCATGGCCATTAACATTTATTCAAGATGTCCGCCCCTTGAAAAATGTAGTGGAAGTGGTGTTTCCACTCGTGCCAAATCCAGCAACCATATTGTGTAACATCCCCACAGAAGTGACATGCTTCCCAGTGATTGATTTAAAGAATACGTTCTTCTCCATCCCATTGCACTGAGATTCACAGTATCTCACTGTGATTATGGATCGCAGGACCAGGTTCCAACACACTCATTTACCACAAGGATATTGTGAGTCACCAAGTGTGTTCAACAGAGTGCTCCAGATGGACCTAAGCAATTTTCAAATGCTAAGCATAGTCATCCAGTATGTGCATAACCTCCAGGTGTGCAGTATAACGGAGGGCCAGTGCAGAAAAGATTCAGTGACACTTGTGACCTTACTGGCAGGGAAGGGATACACGGTGTACAAGGAGAAATGAAAGTACTACCAAAAAGAGGTAGTGTACTTGGGGCAGATAATATCAGTAGATGACAGGAGGATCACTCCAGAGAGGACAGGAGCAATACACGGCACACCACAGTCATGCATGGTCAAGCAGATGCAGCAGTTCTTGGGTCTGTGCAACTATTGCACAGCCTGGTCTTCAACTATTCCATAATTATTTAGCCCCTCCTTCAGGGTTTGAAAGAAGCACTGAAAGTAAAAGGCCCCATAATATGGACACCTGAAATGATTTACTGATTTGCAGAACTCAAGCAAGGGTTAGCTCATGTGCCAGTTGTAGCAACCCTTGATTACAAGCAAACATTAGATCTGTTTTCACAATCTGGCGGAACAGTGATGATGGATGTCCTGACTCAAAAGAAGCCACAGCTGAGGAGTCACACAGCGTTCCTGGACTGTTGAAAGAAATAGAGACAACAAATGGAGGTCCAGATACCATTCTACATTTAAAGAACACTCTACTACTGGATCATAATTGTTTAGTGGCGCATTAGGGGCGGCAGATATTTCTATGTCAATAAGTACATATAGAATACCACACCCAGCAGTGATGAAATATATGTGCTACAAAATCAACAGTAGTACCATAGGTCCTGGAGAAGTGGCATCAACCGTCGACCAGCCTCAAAAACAGGGATGTCCTAATATTGATGGATTACCTGTTATAGTTAGTTATAACAAACATGATGTGTCCCATTTTGGTTCACACACACTTCTTTTAATTTTTTGTGATCAAACATACAGGAAAAAATCATTGTGATTTTTGCTCTGAATATCTTTTTAGCATATTGCCATTACCTTGCATGGTGTTGTATAGGTGAACTACAGGGTTCGTTTTCTCTCTGTACCCTCACCCTAGAAAAGCGGCACATCACCGACATCTAGGTCAAGTACACACGTGAAGGGACAGTTAGTTTGGTTGGCGGGTTAGTGATTATATTACACTACCTAAATAATTGTAAACCTATGCAATCATGTGTGAAAGAGACCATAGTATGGACACCTGAAATGATTGACTTATTTGCATAACTCAAGGAAGCATTAGGTCACAAGCCAGTTTTAGCGACCCCGGATTACAAACCGAAATTTTATCTTTTTTCACATTCTGATGGTTGAGTGACGACGGCTGTCCTTCACTCTCAAGAAGCCACAAGGGCACAAACCCCATGCATATGACAGTGGTCTTCTAGGCCCAGTGCTGCAAGGCCACTTCCCATGTGAATAGACCCTAGCTGCAGCAGCATTTGACATATAGAAATAAGCAACAATAACCATAGACCGTGCGGGCATGCTCTATGTGGAACATTTGCTTTTAGCGATAATAGAAAAATCAAAGTCCACTGTAATAACTCAGAGAGCATCAGGTTAGGAGCTAATATTGTTCAATCCCTCAATTGAGGTAGTGAGGTGCCAGCTTGTCAACCCAAAAACATTCATAGCAGAGCCAGCAGAAATGTGGGAGTAGGTGCATGATTGTGCCTCATCCATGGACCCTGTTGAGGACTACACTAGAGTGCAGGAAGAGCCTATAGAAGGAGGACAAATGCTCTTCATTGACAGGTCATCGACAATAGATTCAAACATGGATTCACGGCATACGGGTAGGGTGGTGGTTTTTCATAAGGACAGAGAGTTTAGGTTTGGGGTCAGGTATGGTTGCTACTGCACTGGTTCAACATAGACTGCCGAATTGACACATCTGATAATTGCCATAGACATGTCAGAAAGACAGGATGTTAGAGTATTCTCAGATTCTGCCTACATCACATCTGCGGTGCACTCAGGATTTGCCCAATGGAAAAGGAGTGGTCCTGTGAGGGTCAATGACTCCGCTATGCATTCTGCTGAATTACTCTCTCGGTTAATGGACGTACTGAATCTCCCAGAACCACTGGTGGTGGTAAAATGCACTGCCCATACAAACAGCACAGATTTGATTTCAAAAGGCAATGACAGGGCCGAATATGCAGCAATAAAAACAGGATATTTGCCATTACACACAACACTGTATATGCCCTTTAAAAAGGATTAAACACCCTTGATGACATTGCTGCAAAGGCTGCACTTCACACTTGCTGATCCATTCAATGCATTACCCATTGCCCAAGAGATAGAGTTACGGGGGGAGCACCGCAGCAAGAGCAGGATTTATGGAAAATGAGGGGTTGCTCATTATCACCCACAGATTTGGTGTGAGACAGAAAGGAAAAAGGAAATCGGCGATGCCCCAGGGGCTGCTTAAAACAACTCTGGATCAGTTGCATTACCCAGCACATATCTCTAAAGAGCATGTTGCTGCTGAGATTAAAAAAATAATGGTTTGTGCCAAATTTACAGGAACTGGTAACTGTATTTGTAAATATCTGCATGACATGTCAGAGATTCACAGCCGGTCGCACACTCAAAACTGTGAAAGCAACGGTGCCACACCCAGAGGGGCCCTTTCAGCTTTTTCATATCGACTATGCTGATATGCAGGACAGGTGTAGCTCTTATAGGTACATGATTGTAGTTGCATGTCCATTCTAACGTTGGCTTGAGGCTGGCCCAATGCCCATAAGGATGCAAATTGGCACCCACATCTCTAGTGTGCAAAGTATTCCCCAGGTGGGGAGTATGTGATGTGTTGAGGTCCGACAATAGACAGCACTTTGCCAATTATCTTTTTAAGGAGATAACATCATTATTGGGCATCAAGCACAAACTGTGCTCTGTGTACCATCCCCAAGCCAACTAACTTCTAGAACGCCTCAACCGCCTGCTTAAAGAGTGCATTGCCTAGTTGTCAGACACACTTGGCAAGAACTGGCTTTACTTTTACTATCTGCCTCATGGTTTGCTTTGACTACGCAATTTCCCTGGCACGGATCATCATTTGACTCCGCACGGAATTGTCACTGGCAGTAGAATGCATGCGTCTTTCAGTTCTGCACGTACATTTCAGATGCTAATAGCACTGTGAAACTCCTGGGAGAGGAATTTAAGGTGTATCTAAATGAGCTCACACAATCTCTGAACTATATTTCACGCCAGATCCAACCATGTGAAGGCAGGCTTGCTGAAACATTATCAAGTACAGATGATCCATTAGCATAAGAGAGTGAGGACTTTGCAGCACCATATCCTCGCTTTCAAGGGAACAAGGTGCTGATCCGAAACTTCACAAGGTCTTGGAAGGAGCTCAGATTCACTGGGCCCTACACAGTGACATACTGCACACCAACAGCAGTGAAGGTGGCTTAGAGGTGTCCATGGATTCATCTTTACAGACATCCACCAGGCCAAGGCCAGTGCTTCCTTTGCAGGAGAAGAAAGGGGGGCTGACTGATGGGAAGTATCAGCCAATTATTGACTATGAAATTTGTATCCTCATTTTGCCCTTATAGGAGACCAGTCAGTGGTCCAAGAGATTTGCATCAAGATGAAGTATCATGAAAAGAGAAGGGGTTGTATGAGCTTTGTTTTTGTAGTGTAGTGTTTTTGTCTTTTCCTTTTCTTTGATTTTTAGCTGCAAGGGGACAGTTTGGCCCTAATAGGAGTGGCAATGAAGAGGTACGCAGTAAAAGAGAAGTGTTTTATTTTGAACTGTTTGAAAATGGTATTCGGGGCAGACATGGTACTGAGTCCGGTAACGTATGTTATGACAATATGAGAACAGTGGGGCGAGAGAGGACCAATGACACGTGTTATGCATGCTATCTCATTCCAGATGTGACAGGGGCACCAAAGCTCTTCCTCCCTCAAGAGGAACCTGTCCAGGTGAGGAAATGTCTGGTGCGTTTGGCATTGTGAA
This sequence comes from Ambystoma mexicanum, assembly GCF_040938575.1. Classification (NCBI taxonomy): domain Eukaryota; kingdom Metazoa; phylum Chordata; class Amphibia; order Caudata; family Ambystomatidae; genus Ambystoma; species Ambystoma mexicanum. The sequence continues at coordinate 533,177,197 of NC_090933.1, read as the reverse complement.
AAACAAGGGGTCTGTTCCATGGACATATAGTTACCATCCACTGGATAGATGAGGGGGAAGAAGTGTATACTGATAATTATATGAAAATCACAAAAATGGCAAATGCAGAGGCCACTAAGCACATACTATTGGAATATATCATGAAAGGAGTAAGAGGGGGGGCAACTGTTCACAACCCACAACAGACTAGTGTGCTTGAATGCCACAGGGCATAGTATACCATGGTGCTATACCAGACTATTAATGCACATTCAGGGGGTCAGTTTTTATGATGAAGGGTGGGAGAAAGGGATGCTGCAATGTACGGCAGAAAGGCTTGTAGGGTTTGAAAAAGATCTGCATAAAAAGATGAATAATATTTGTCGGATGATTTGGAACAAGCATCTCCGTGCTCTTGACATGGATAGAGGAAAGTAAACAACCTTTACACATAAGGGAACACAATAGTCTTTGTTTCAGATGAAATGGTTTGACCGACTTGGGGACCAACAAACAAAGTGTGCCAAAAGGTGATGATGTTGCAGTCGTTGAGGAACAGGGCCAAAGCGATCTTGGATTTTTGGTGGGCATGTGGGACACAGGCAAACGCCCAGTTCCCCCGATCTGGGGAGATACTTGCTCCTTCATGGCACTGCATAGCCCCGCCCTTGTGGTACCCCTCTCAGAATGAATGTCCTTTGCTGATCATCCTGCATTGTTGAATAAAGGGTTGCATAATAGAAAAAGAATTGAGCAGGGCGGTGCACACACGATCGCAGGAAAACAACTACTGGTCCGAGTAATGATCTGATAGACTGGCCACCATCCCATCAGAGTTTTTCCTGGTCAGCCAGGCATCCACATTTTACTCATCACTTTTACTTCCGGGGGGTCTAATCAGCAGCGAACTCCAAGTGGATCCAAATTACATGCTATGAAGTATTACAAACGGCAAAGTCGACCGAGAAAGGGCTAAACGTAGTGAGGGAGCAGCTGAGGACTTCAAGGTTGGTTGCCCTCTAGAACCAGTGTGTTCTAGACCTTTTACCAGTGATGGAGTGGGGGAGAGTATGCAAATAGGCAGCAGCTGTGGTAAATTTGTACCCGCAAATGATGCAGGAATTGGGACTTTGTCTGAGGCGATTGAAGATCTGCACACACTCCATCAAACTATGATCACTGAAACGTGCCTAGCAACACCTCACAAATGGCTAGATAATCTTTTTTCCTCGTCCCCTTGTGTTTGTATTGTGTTTTTAAGACAACTGTCCCATTCCTCGTTTTGGTACTCATCACCTTTTGTGTATGTCAAATTGTGTTAATGGGAATATGCTGCCTCTAAATGTGGGGCAAGGGAAGCGACACCCTGCATACGACACATACAAAAAACGCAGAAATGTCTGAATGTGGCTCCCCGGGAATGTTTACAATGCCACCTCTGTATGTAGATAACTATGAGGCCTTCTAGGTAGATTTTTCGGCTTAGGTGGAGGATTGTTTGATCTTGGATTCTGTTCCGGAAGAGTATGAGGCACAAGGGGGAAGTCTGTGCAGGGTAACAAGGGTATGCACCCCAAAGGACAAAAGTAGGGAGCTGATGGCAAAAGATGTGTCGATAGATTAATTGATCAAAGATGGGAATGATGTAAAGGTCCAGATCTAGCACTGCCAAGGGGGCACAAGTACCAGTTAGGCAAATAACATGGTAACGTGACAGTCATGTGGTAGTTAACATCAGATGGGGTGACGTCATTTAGCGTGGCACAGGTAGTATAGTTATAGTTTGTTAAGATGCAGGAGCTGGCGCAGTGCAAGAAGTTCCACAGTGGAACGGAAAGGAGTGTGAGTAACTTTTTAGTGGGGGGATAGCTGGAGTAGCTGGTGTAGTGCAGGCATAGTGGCGGGGGTACACAGTGTCTTGTGGGGTATTGGGGTAGGGGATATTTGAGCAATATGCAAACATTAGAGAAGCCTTGTTTCGTAGACCCATGCTAGCAAAGCATTTCTGTAGACATCTCATAATAATGGACTGTAGGATTGTGTGACAACAATGGTCATTTTTTCAATATTCAGCAGAACCAGTGTGCAGAAATGTTGCAAAACTTAAGTTTCCCAGGAGAACGCATCCCTATCGAAGTCTCTCCATGAGATACTTTTGAGGCAATTGGTCTAGGAAGCTGGGTGTCGGAGAAGAATTGTCAGGGAAGAAGGAATCAAATACAGTTAATTAAAATATATTCACGGTGTCAGATATATTTTTAGAGACACGCCTTGCAGCGAGGCATGAGAAGGGATCTGTGGTGCTAGAGCAATGGTGTAGGGGTTGTGGGGTGCGCGACAGGCAGCCAATCAGAAGAGAACGGTTTTGGTGTTACTAGGGTGAAACATTGTAAAGTGTCCCTGCTGATGTCCCCGGGGTATATCATTTCAGATTCGGTGAGAATGTCTCGTCCCATGTCATCTCAAGATACCATGTCCAACCAGTACACAGCAGGTTATCGATTTGTATATTGGGCAGTGCCAAAGATTGGCAATCAAGTGTTTTTCAGCTGATCAGCACAATAACGTAATTGTGGGCGGAGTGGGAAGGTTTGTGACAGCGCAAGGGTGTCAATATGACTTGGTCCAAGAAATATATTTTATCCAATACGGGTGAACATAGGTATAACTCACTATTGCGGTCTAACGTAGTTCCACCAATCAGCTTCTGTGACCTGCCCCAAAAATGTAACTAAAATGTTGTATGGTCATTTTGTAATTCATATATAAAAAGTATAGCAGAAGTGGGTGGCATTGAGCTAATTTAATTCAGTTCAATTCCACGGGGCTGCCTGAACCATATCTCCCAGCTGTGTGGGTCCAATAAATCTGTGTTACTTCTTGGTTGGTGTATGCTCCTTTTTGATTACCTTTTCTTTCTTGGGATTACTTTTTGGGCAGAGGTCCCCTAGTACAATATATTAGACCTCTACTTTATTTGCAGCACTGCCTTTCCCCCGTAATGCACTGCCTTTCCCCCGTAATGGACACAATCATATTTCCTCTCTCTTCTCATTTTCTCACACTATATTACCACAACGTCACCTTTCCTCCCATTGAAGGAGATCCCTTTGGCCACCTCTATATATATAAAAACAACCAACCACTATGTATTGCCACATGGTCTTTTATAGTACACACACTCACAATCTCTTACTCCACACACACTCTCCTCTCGTTGGTTTTCTCTGGCAATGCTGCACTTACACCTATGCGTTCTCCCAAGCGCTTCCAATATGCGGTCCCCATCAATTCATCTGCACAACTGGGCGCAGCGCCTCACTCCAATGCGGGCCTCTCCAAGTCATGCTCAGGGATCTGGTCACTGCAGACAGGTTCCGAAACACAGGATATGCAGCTGGAACACGCCAGACCTCACCGAGAGTCTGGGATCACATCGGGGTCACCAATTTTGTAAAGAGGGACGTGACCCAAAACCCAAGCGATAAAAATAATACAAAAGACCAAAGAACTGTTGCACAGTTTTGTAAGGGAAAACAAGTTTTATTACATGCAAAAAGGTCCCAGACAGTCCCATAGAACCAAACTGACGTGGAGCTTATTCACGACCCAAGAAGTTACAGGTTAGATAGCAGGAAAATACTTATGTTTGTTTGTTTGTTTTTATTATTTATAGTGCACACCTGACTCAGGGGTATTCGGGCGCGAAGGCAGAAAGAGGATTGTTAAGCTAAAGTTACAAGGAGCATAGGAATGCATACAGCTATGGTTACAATGCTGTATGCAAGATCAATAACAACAGCAACATTCAGGGCAAACAATAATAAGTTTATACAGTAAAAGACGATAATAAGTGTGAGGCACATACATATAGCAAAGAACAGAGAAGTCACATATATACAGTAAGTACTACGGGATGATTACAGATAAAGTGAGGTTAGACGTCATGTTCCTTTAGCCAGTGAATAAGACTAGATCTGAATTGTAGGTAGGGTAAGTTTTTCCTTAAGGCAGGAGAGAGGTAATTCCAATATTGTGCAGCTTTAACAGGGAAGCTGCTCCCTCTGGATTTAGTGAGCTTAAATCTAGGTACTAGTAGTAGATTCAAATTAGTTTTTCTTAGGGGCTGAGAGGCTGTTTGTCTAGTGAATCTGGCTGTGAGGTATTGTGGGGCTGCTTGGTTGAGACATGTGTGTGTCAAAGATGCAGTTTTGAGGAGGATTTTATCTTTCATGGAGAGCCAGTTAACGGATCTCCTAAGGTCAGAAATGTGGGCATTTTTGGGGAGACTTAGGGCGGCTCTCAGGGCATTATTTTGGGGAGTCTGGATTTTGGACCTAATATATTTATTGCTACCTATATATAAGGCATTGCAATAATCCAGTTTGGATAAGATTAGGGCTCTCGCTAAAGTAATGCAGTTGTTGGGTGTAAGGAAGGGTTTAGCTGCCCTGATCAGTTTACAGGTGTAGGAGGTGGCTGACGCCATAGCGTTTACTTGTTTACCAAAGGTGAGCGTAGAATCTATGTAGAAGCCACGAGTTTTAACTACCTTGGCCACGATAATGTTATTGTTATCGATTATAAGAGTGACGTAGTTGGGACCTAGTTTTTTGATGTTGGCTGGTGTGCCTAGAATGAGGAGTTATGTTTTGTCATCATTCAGGCATAGACCGTGAGAGGCCATCCATTCCCGGATGATGAAGCAGACTCTGTTCACAAAGGCCAAATCCTTGTCATAATCTCCCATCAACGGGATGAGGATCTGTGTATTATCAGCATAATTCATGTAGGTGATACCTAGACCGTCCAGATCACCGAAAAGGGGCTTTGTGAAAATGTGTACAAAGTAGGAGATACGCAGGAGCCTTGGGTTACACCGCATGATATGGGCACAGGATCTGCAGCTGCTAGGGGGAGAAGACTCGCATTGTCCTATTATCAAGGAAGGACTGGATCCAGGCGACTGCCTCCTGAGAGAACCAGGCCGCTGAGACCAGGTGGTTGCAGAGTATGGAGTGGTCTACCAAATCAAACGCAGCTGAGAGGTCAAGGAGTAGCAGGAGTGCCATCTTGCCTTTGTCTCTCAGTGTGTCTATTTGTGCCTTGAGGTCTAAGAGTGTAGTCTCAGTACCGTGCTGAGGTCTGAAGCCAGACTGGTGCTCCTAAGAGGTGGTTTTGTTCCAAGTGGTGCTGGATTTGTAGATATGCTACTTTATCCAGGATCTTCAGTAGGAATGGCACTGTAGTTATGGGGCGGGAGTTAGTGGGGATGGAAGGGTCAAGAGTTTGTTTTTTATGGAGAGGGAGGACCCAGGAATGTTTTAGATTGCTGGGTATGGTGCCTGATGTGAATGAGGCGTTTATAAGTTTAGTGATAAATGGGGAGAGTTCACGGGCAGCGTCTTTTATGATTTGGGCTGGACATGAGTCACCATGGCAATTAGATGGTTTGAGTGTGAGGATAATTTTTTCAACTTCTTTAATGGAAACTTTGTGAAAGTGGAAGCTGGGAGTCAGAGGTATAAGTGGGGTCTGGGTGGTCTGGAGTACAGGTGTGATATTTGTGACAGTCTTGGGCGTAGTAACGTTGATACAAGTCTTAGTGGCACTAAGGGTATCTTTTTTATTGTTGTTCTTCACCAGGAGAGTTGTTATCTTGTTGGCTAGGGCATTCTGTATGCTCGTGCACCAATTTTTGTCCTTAAGGCAGGAGTCAGGAGCTTGGATGGGAGATTCAACTTCTTTAAGGATGGCAAACAATTCTTTGGTTTTTGATTTGGCTTGGAAGATTCGGGAGTTATACACATTTTATTTAGCTAGGATGATTTCTTTTTTTATAGAGGGTGGCTAGTTTGTTCAAGTTGTTTTTGCTGAGGTCTGACGGGTCTGATCTCCGAGGTCTGACGGGTCTGATCTCCAAGTTTTTTTGCTTAGTCGTTTATCGTGTCTGATGGCTTTCAGATGGGGTGAGAACCAAGTGTTTAAGTGTTGGCGTGGTTTGCGCTTTCTAACCTTCAGTGGTGCAATGGCATCTAAGGATACAAGCATCACTTTGTTGTATATATCTACCATAGTGGCTGCGTCAGTCTGGTCTGGGATGGTGTTCAGTGTAGGAAGGATGAGGGGGATAAGATTTTCTAGAGTAATATTTCTTTTGTTTCTGGTTGGAACAGCAGGTGCTACACTGCTAGTGTTCGCGGATATTAGGTAGTGGTCGGACCAAGGCTGAGGCAATATAGAAGTGATAATGGTGGGGCAATTGTGTTCGGCCACCCAATCGAGTGTTCTTCCTTTAATATGGATGGGTTCAGTAATCTTTTGGGTGAATCCTAGTTCCTCAAGGGAGTTGTTAATCTGTGCGGCGTTAGGGCCTTGTAACCTTTCTATACTTATTAGCATACAAAGGTTACAATGTTCTCCCACCACCCTCATTGGCTACCAACTAACATCCAAATGCCCACCTTTACTCCCTGGACCAATTGGCCACACCTTATCTAAACCCATTGCCCGACCCACGTGGTCCACTACATCGTCACTATTGAACACAGGCACATTATTGGCCGACAGGTACAATAACACACTAATTAATCTTCACGTGATGTGCACCCCTCTGACCCAGACACATTCAAAATAAACTTGCAAGGCTATCTCTGCTTTGATTAGACAATAGGCCTTCTCATTATACCAGACGCTGTGTCGCACACAAGCTGCACCCCCAACCTTGTACTAAATTTACAGGCATCACCTCTGCTCTTCCTATCCCAAATCCCAAAACGTTCCAGGCGCAGCTACGCTTATCTTCCTTGAAACCCCGGCTGCCCAACAGTGACATGACCAGGGTACTGCTCTTGAGTTAGCATTTCAGGGATTTATTTGCTTTGGCTAGGAGTCCACTTGTAGTTCAAATGGAGTGACCGCTCCTTGAGTGAAGTCAGTAGTGCGCTACATTTTCGGCTGACCTATGAGCATCACAAAACCTTGTGCCCTGTTCTCATGAATTTGTCCAAAGGGCTCATCCCTACCTTGCCTCCCCACAGTTAACATTCTTCCCACCATGTTCAAGCTCTGTAGCTGGATGCAATTAGCGTTTATCTGTGCACTGCGGGCACCTCTGACCTTGGCTTCTATCTTGGGGGAGGGTCGGGAACAGGATTTATCTTGGAACTAAGCTAAACAGAGCCGCATCTCCACATCTGGGTCGTCATACTGTTCATTGTGTACTAGGCCTTAAAATCCACTATGGTGCCACTCCTTCCATGTTAACACGCTGACCTCACTATTAGCACAGTACCTGTCTGACTCCATCTTCCACCTGCTTCAGCTCCCTCCTTGGACCTCACTGGAAAACATAACTTTGTGGACTAGTTCTAAGCACAGGGCCTATGACAGTGCACTCTCTATAACCTCTGCAACCGGAAACATTCATATCTTTTTTGCTAATAGTTTTTTTTTCTCAGCCTCAACCTTTTTGTCTCGCTGGGACACTAAGTACATACCAACATAAGTTCCAAATAGAATTTGATTTGCAACTTGTACTTTTGTCAGTGAAGAGCTGATACTGATGTGCAGTGGGAAAAGCTGTTCATGTGAGGAACTGTCCTTGGAAGCAATGCATGTTTCAAAGGTCACTAGAGATCTAGCTATAGCCATGCATTGCATCATATACATGTAATGAAATAACTACGACGATAGAGTATTAATAATTATGTGCCCAAGTGCAAACATATAAAGAAAATGCATGCATAACTATACAGTATATAGACTAAGCCATGCATCCATACCTGCACATGCCAAAAGATATCCATGTGGACAGATGTGGTTCTATCTTGTAACACACATGCAGGTAAATCTATGCAACAATGCTTACTTGTACAGGACACACGTAAACTATAAAAGTCACTGTATACCAGAGAGAGCAAGAGGCCATGCATGCTATCTTACCCAATTATCGTGCTATGTTTAATGCCTTCCAAAAGCTAACACTTAATACATACAATCTCCTCAACTTTTGGCCCATCATCGAGCTGTCTCACTTGAGTGATCTATGTGGTCACACATCTTCCACATCAACTCACTGAGCATCATTTGCTTCTTTCTTTCCAATTTGGTATTCATGCAGCATGTGGTATAGCTATCATTAAAGTGATGGACAAGGCTACATCTGTTCTTGATGGGGAGGATGCTTGTTGGCTTGTTCTTTTGGATCTCTGTTGTATTTTAACCGTCAACTATGGGGCACATTTTTCTATTCTTTTTCCTCTGTAGGAGTTCATCCCTAGATAGGTGATCACCCTCCCTGACTGAACACTAACTTTTCATCATTGCTGGGGGCGGGGGCTCCAGTTCAGACCACTCTCATGACTCATGGGACCTGAAGGCTCTGCTATCTGCAACGGCAGTTAGAAGGAGGACTCGGGAGATGTGCTATGCTTTCACTTTGTTTTATTTTTACTAACTGGATCCGGCTGTGACTACTCATACTCTTGCTCATGGCTCATGATGCATGCTCTTAAAGTGCACTTAGAAAAGCCAGGCTGCACATGTCACACGTCCCCCACACATATCTCCTTACGTCCATCTCATATCTGTTCAATCAGTCTGCTGGGCCTCCTGGTGATCCGTCTCGGCGGGTCATCTCTCTTTCTCTCACCTCCTGCAGGGGGTAGCCCCTCCAGCCTTTCGGCTCCTGCTTCGCTGGATTCTGTGCGTTCGGTATCCCAGTATGTTTTTGGTCCAGTCCTCTCGCTCTCTGCTGGTTACAAGGTGCTTGAAGAAAGATGCATTCCTGGGCACTTCCCTCTGTCCTCCACTGGCAGTGATCATTGACCCCTTCACATCAGTCACCCGCAAGGGTGTGCTCTCATACCATGGGTCAGTCTTTCTTTGTATCTTCTGTTTCACCAGGACTTAATCTCCATCACCAAAAACCTTCATCTTTGCCCTTCTCTTCCAATTGGTCCATTTTTTGTATACTTCTTTCCCTCTAGCGTCCTTCTCTCGTATCTCTGCTTCCGTGATCTCCACTTCCCCTTCTTGTATCCGCTTCCCTCCATCTGCCTGGGATAACCATTTCTATGCATTGTAAGCAATCATCAGGTCACTGAGTGGCACTCCCGTCGTGGGGTGGGGTGAGTTCCAGTATTTTTTTAGCTTTCGGCAGAGGGCTTGTTGCATTGGCATCCCATCAATCAGGGGGCTTTCTGGATTGTTCTTTTTATGGAGGTTATGAACCACTGTGCCATTCCGTAGGCCTGAGGCCACAGGGGCATTATCTTCTCGTGTACAAACCCTAAGTGCTTTGCACATTCCTGAAATTTGTGGCCATTAAATTGTGGCCCACTGTCCATTTTCACGGTGTGGGGGATACCCCACTCACTGAAAACCTTGTCCCTGGGTGAATGCTGTGGAGGCGGTTCTCTTTACAAACGGGAACCTCGAGAACTCATCCGTGATGACCAGTAGGCAGTCTCCTGTCTCCAACTGCCTGTAAAAGACCATTGCAACCCTCTGCCATACCCACTCAGGAATTTTGGAAACTTGGAGTGGCAGTGGCGGGTCGGTCTTGGCCTTACACTGACACAGGAACTATGTCTTGACCACTTCCTCCACCATCTGATCCATAAATTATGAAGCATAGAGTTGGTCTGAGCATTTGTTTGAACAACTCCACCTCCATGTATCCTTCATGTTTCATCAGTACCCACATCCTTCGAAGGGAGGACGGAATGACCAGACGACATCCTCTCAGTAGTATCACTTGTTGGGACTCGGCTAGCTCTGTGTTGACTTTTGCCATCTGTTCCATCTCCCACCTGCCATTGCCACTGTAACATAGTAGCTTCTGCTTATAGTCCTTCCACTTGCTTGTGCTAGTGAGGTCCATTGCCCTGACAAGGGACGGGACTGATTCTGATGCCTGTGCTAGCTCTTCCATAGTCAGCACCGGTGGCATGATCTACTCGGTAACATAGCAGAGATATTCCTCATCCCCTACTCTCAGGGTCTGTATACCAGACCTCAGGTGTGCCGCGAGATGTAGTCGGCAGGGTTGTTGTCGCCCCCCGGTCTGTGTACAATGATATGGTCATATTCTTGGAGGCAGATGCCCCACCTCTATATCCTGGGTGGCATCTTCCTCCTCAGGTTGCTGAACAGCAACAGGAGGGGCTGGTGGTTAGTTACAAGCAGAAAACTCTTCCCAATAACAAAATGCTGTCAAGACACTGCTGTCAAGCTTTCTTTCTCTGCCTGCCAATTATACACTCTCTGTCTGAGACAACTCACAACTGGCATAAGCCACAACAAAGCTTGCTGGTCCCTTGGGCTGTTCATGTTGGGCGAGGATTGCCCCCAATCCCACAGGGCTGGCATCATCCACAATCTCTGTGAGCCAGTCTGGGTTAAAATAGGCCAGGTGATTCACACCCGCCAGCTATGCCTTGGTAGTGTCAATCACACTTTGGCATTCTTGCGACCAGTGAAATGGCACATCTTTCCGCAACAGCCTCCGTAGCTATTCAGTGGTAATGGTTTATCTAGGGAATGACCTGTCGTCACCCACTTGTGTTGGTGCCAGGAGTTATCTGATGGTGCATACCTTCTCTGTGTTGTGTTGCATCTCCTGGCCGGAGAATATGTACCCATAGAACTGCAATTTGTCCTTATTGATGTTGCATTTCTCATAGTTCAATGTAAGCCATGCTCTGCGTAGGATGTCACAGACAGCAAAATTGGCTTGATTGTGCTCTTTTTGTGATGTCTCACATACCAGAATAATTTAACGCCAACCTCACAGGATCAATAGGTGTGGAATGGTCTCCTGAAAAGTTTCTGTGGCCGATGAGATCCCAAAGTTGAGACGTTTGTAACAAAATAGTCCTTCATGTGTAGCAAACATTGTGATTATTCTGGACTCTGGGTGTAGTTCCAACTGATGATACCCATGGTTGAGTTCTAGTTTGGAGAACTTGATGGCACTATTCAGTTGTAAAATCATTTCTTTTATTTTGGGTCCCGGGTGTCACTCTCTATCGTGGAGTTGGGCACTCTCATGTCAGTGCACAGTCTTATTTAATGTCCTTCCTTTGGGACAAAGACCAATGGTGAGATCCACGGTGTGGGTCCTGTCGCCCTCTCAACTATATCATTGTCCATCAACTGCTGTAGTTCCCAGGATGCTGCCTCCTGCAGATGAAATTCTACCCTTCTTGGGTGCTGCGGGACGGGCTTGATGTTATCGTTGATGTGCAGTCATATTACAGTGTCTTTTAACTTGCCTGGCCCTCGAAAAAGCTCAGGTCAAGAAATGTTTGCTTGATCACCTCCTTCCCTATCAACTCCTCAGACATGTCAGCAATGTTCTGTCTTCTGGCTGAGTTTGCATTACTTCGGACCACTTAAGTAACGCTATAATGGATATCAATCAGTCCCAGTGCCTTTGCCATCCGGTTAGCTGAGTAGGCACTTCCTACTGATGGGGCTCCTGAGCACATGGAAGGTGGCATTGGTTGTCTTTCCATTGAGAGCATCCTCTGGAACTGCCCCAGTGATGGTAGTGGTGTTTTGGCTCCCCAGTGGAAGATTTGTAACTTTAACTGGGTCAACTCTCTCATGTCGCCCATCTGTAAAAATTCCTACTGTCCCATTATGCTGACGGTGGCACCAGTGTCTATCAAGAAGAAGTGTGTTGCCTCTCCCATTTTAACCATTACCATCAGGGCTTCGTCTTCTTCCTGCTCACCATGCATAAGATTGACAAACCCATCAGTATATTCTGGGTACAGTTCTTGTGAATATTCTTCATAGTCATGGTACATGTCCCCGAGGTATTCATACTGTTCTGGGCAGCATTCTGCCTGTGGCAGTTGCTCTTCACCTAGGGATTCTCCGTAGTACAGCCCCTGGTACATGGTTCTCACCATTCTCCTTGGTGCCGGAGGGTAGAATGGCAGTGGTCTCCACTGCTGCTATGAGTTTGGTCTGGCCGGTGGGCGTCAGCTCGTGGGCATCGCCTACAGTTGCTGTCTAGTCTCGAACGGTCTGCCTTCTCGACAGACAGTGTGAAAATGGCATTCCAATCACATTTTGAACACCTTTGGTTGATGGCTGGGCACATACCGGTATGCAGGAATTCCTGGTCACAGCAAAAACATAACCTCTGTGGGTGAGGACCTGTCCACACCAGCATGAAACCGTCTGGCTGCAGCCCTCTTGAAGTGCTTGGATTATGGCTGGGTCCCCTTTCCATCTCTCTGGTTGCGGAAAATGTAGCCACAGTCATCTCCTTCTCAACTTTCTTCTTAGTCACCTCCATGGTGGTTGCTCTAATCTATACCCTTTTGTGGATTCTCGCCATCTCTATGACCTCATCAATTGTTAGTGGCTTCTTTAGGAGTTATTCCTGGAGTGCAGATGACACAGAACTTTCTATGACGTGAAGGCGGACCGCCTAACCAACTGAGAAGTCTGAGAACTGGCAGTGGACCAGCTTGTTTCGAAGTTGTGTGATGAATTCTTACATGGTCTTAAATGGGGGCTGTTGACATTGATTGCAGACATATCTCTCATTATCCGTATTGGGTTATATCACCAGCTTTTGATTTAGAGCCATCACAAGGTCATCATAGGTGGTTCTGTCCTCAGCCGGGACCATCAGTACGATGCCTTTAATTTCCTTCCCGGACAATTCATGACACTGTCCTTCAGAACTGGCGATTTCTCCTCCCCAGCGGCCCTGCTGAAGCCATTGAAGTCTTCGGAGTACTCAGTCCATCGCGGTCCCTTGTCTTGTTGGGGCTGTATGTTGAACGAGCATGGCTTCCTCAGAAAGGCCACATTTGTGTTGCTCTGCTGTAGTGCCCCCTGAGCGTCTGCCTGGTCCACCATGTTCACTTCTTCTGGATTACGCAGCACTCTTGGATTGCACCTTCCCTTGCGGCACAAATGTCACTGTACGTAACTGCCCTTGTCAGCGGGCACAAATGATCTCCCTCTTTCACTTGCAAGCCTTCACTGAACTGCCCCATGCTATAGACCAGCGTGCTGGTGGTGCCGGTGGACTGGCCTTCTCTGGGTGTAAAATCTGGGCATCGGTGGATGACTGCACCTAGCCTGCTGGCGCACATTGATCAGACGGTGTAGCGCACCATGTACAATCTTATACAAGAACCAATTATTTGAAGCATTGTATTGAAAAGAAATAAATGGTTAACATCGCTGAGTGGCATCAAAGTGGAATTTCACGAATATGTCACCAATGCCATACAATGCGCCTGTTGCACAGTATCACGCCTGTTGCCGGCCCTCGTGCAGAAACGCGTGACTCTTTGGGATAGCAGAGAGTGGACGGAAGACTTTTAGGATGATAGGATTGGTTTTGCTCAATGCACTTTATCAATGGCAATTGTGTGCATTATTTCGCAAATGTTTGATGTCCACAAAACAAGATGTTATGTGGAAGAAGTTGTCGATATGTATTTTCTAGAAAACATGCTTTTGTGCAGTTCTGGTTAACAGCTATTTATCGCACTCTGGCCCTTGCAGATATTACTATTGACATGCTAATATCAAATCCAGATAAGGCAAAATGACAGATTTATCGCATGGGATGGATTGAGAATAGAAAACTATGCTTACAGTATAAGCAATCATCCAGTCACGTATTTCGAGATAAATTATTTCACACGATGGAACCGTATCTTTGCAAGTCACCTTCTCCATTCTACAGACATTCCATACTGCGATTTCGTTTTTAATCTATGGCCCACCAGAGACTTGTTATGTTTACGTAAAATTAAACCACCGAAACAGAACATTTTTCGGTTTTGTGAGAACCATGCTTGTAGAGAAACGCTTGAACACTTGATTGCATATTACCCTTCCCATATGAGCTTAAGATCTATACATTTTGCAAAATATTGTAAATATTTGGGTGCTTTGGACGATCTGCAGTGCTGGTCAATAATGTTAAGCACTTTTCAGGTTCCAATCCAAATTTGCATTGTAAACTATCTAAATGCATTTCAATTGGAATAAGGGAGTCTGAAGTGATGAGACAAGCTAATGTTTAGCTAGAATGTTCATAGTTTGAAAATTCTTTTTAATAAGTTTTAGATTAAATATAATGTAATAGTGTTGCCTTTTTGTTTTTTTCATGATTGTATGTTATTATATGTTTGCAAATTGAAAAGTTGATTAAATTCATCTTATTCAATAAAAAAACAATAATAATAAACCCTGAAGCGAGCACATGCCTATATAGAGCTGTGGATGCAGCAACATCACTGGATGTGTAGCGAGACATGGGAGAGCTGGGCGAGCAGCGAGCCAGCAGGACACTGTTATGTCCGCCTTGCGTCCCGCTACGCGGTGACGGAAGGTGTCCAATAAAAGCTCCGCCCCCGCTCCGCGGAAGCAGTTCCGGGGCATTGAGACCAGCCAAGCGTGTCCGCGTATTCTTAGCTCCTGCTGGAGCTGCACAAGCGAGGCCTACCCCCGCGGGCCTTCTGATCCCTGTCTCCTGCTGACGCATCAGCCGAGACAGGACTCAACACTGGCGACGAGGGACGTGATACCAACGGCATGCGTGCCGAAGCACAACAGCTGATCGCCACACCCAGAGACAGCAACATTTTTGAAAACCTGTTGGGGGGTGGAGGGGGCACACAAACCCCCACCCACCCAAAAAAAAGAAACTAAAAAAAATAACATTTCTTTTTTGGGGAATTTTTTTTCTCCACCGCTTGGCCACATAAATTCTTCCCTGATCCCCTGACAACATTGGATCAGCACGGACACCCAGCACAACGTTGGATCTGCCCCAAAACGCAGCAGCTCGACACCAGGAGCCATCAACCCTGCTCAACAGGACCCTAGGAGGGAGAGAAGGCACTCAATCTAGGCCCCACAAGTGAACACACACAAGGGAGACCACAGACCCCCGCAGGGGCACACCAAGGTGACACATCGGCCCCGGCACGTGGCAAAGTGAGGCCCAGTCATGGCGACCGGCACATCCACTCCCAGGCCCGGCGCGCCATCCAGACTGGCCGCAAACCTATCGGTGTCTACGCCACAAGCCCGCCCGCAAGGTGGCTCTTCAGTAATGATCCACCCCTTTGACCCATACACTGATCCATCATCAGTTGGCCCAAGATGGCAGCTATGGATTCAAAAATTTGAGATGGCGATGGAGTGTAAGGACATTACCACTGTGTGAAAAATGAGATTGCACCTATTGTTGAACGTGGGGGATGGCAATATCGAGCAAATTCACAGACATTGAGAAGGAAATCCAAAGACAGCTCATCAACGGCATCCAATCAGAGAAACTGAGAAGGATGGTACTGAGTGGGAAGGGCATTTCGCTGACCCGAATCCTTGAGTTGGGCCGCCAGAGGGAACTAGCTCACGCCAGAGTGGCACACATAGGCACAACCCTTCAGAAACTGCAGCCAGCCCTCACAACAGCCACTGTAGCCCAGATCACAAATCGCCAATCAATGAGGGATGAGACTGGCAGAAACTACACGCACACCAGATGGCAGCCTCGAACCCCGGGACCCATGGAATGTGGGTGGTGTGGAGGACCTCGCCAAGGAAGATGCAACTGCCCGGCACAGGGGACCACATGCGGCGCGTGTGGCAGAAAGGACCATTATGCCAAGATATGCAGGTCGTCAGGTGCCCAACAACAAACACCGCAAACAACCCAAGAAAAGAGTGGGGGGTAAGAAAAAGAAACAGGGCAGCGCCCGTCGAGTCGAGACCACGAACTCCTCCACGGAGGAAGAAGATGATGACGCAGCATGTGCCCAACAAGAGTCCGTGAATGACCAATGGAAGAAAGGGAGAAAAGTCTACCTGGTTTCAGCCCTCAACCATGGAAACGCCACGCCAAGGAAGAAGCTCAGAAGACGCAAATGTCAAGTGGTAGTCCAGAACCAGCAAGTATTAATGACTATGGACACCGTGGCCTCTGTGAATATAATGCCAATGACCACATTTAGGACACTCCAGCCACAACCTGACCTAAAGGCGACAGACACATTACTATTCGCATAAGGTTGCAAGACTCCACTACCCGTAGTTGGCAGGTTCCGCGCCACCTCAACCACAGTGAGATGGCGCTACAATCCAAAATCTACGTGGTGAATGCGGGCATCGAATGCCTCCTGAGCGCAGATGCCGCGGAAGACCTGGGGCTGGTGAGCTTCATCTGCGAAGTGACGGACTCACAAGAGGTCGAGAGGGTCCTGGAAAAATACCCCAACCTACTAAAAGGGATAGGATGCCTAAAAGGGAAATCAATCAGGCTCCACATCGACAAATCGGTCCAACCAAGAGCACTACGGCACAGAAGGACGCCGTTCCACATGCGCAACCAAGTAGAAAAGGAACTCAGGGCGTTGGAGAAGGCTGGCATAATCGAAGAGGTGACAGGACCCACACCCTGGGTCTCCCCCATGGTAGTCACCAAAAAGCCAAAGCAACCTGGCAAGGTCAGAATCTGCATAGAGATGCGCCTACCAAACGCCGCCATCAAGCGGGAGCGCCACATCACCCCGACACTGGAGGAAATAGTGGCTGACCCTACCGGGCCAGGATATTCTCCAAGGTGGACCTGAACGCGGGCTATCACCAGTTGAAGCTACATAGGGACTCCCGGTATATAACAACATTCTCGACACACATTGGCCTACGAAGGTACAAGCGCCTGAGCTTTGGAATCTCCTCGGCCGCCGAGGTTTTCTAACAAACAATACAGGAAGAAATCTGCGGCATACCAGGGGTCCGGAATGTCAGCGACGATATCCTGATTCATGCCAGCAACAGAGAAGAACACATGAAAAGGCTTCACATGCTCCTTAACAGGTTAGAAGGTGCAGGACTAACAATTCACAAAGAAAAATGTGAATTCCTAAAGAATGAGATATCCTTTTTTGGCTATACCTTCAGCAGCACAGGCATCTCAGCGGACCCCCAGAAAGTCGCAGACATCCAAGCCGCTGACCCACCCACCACGCCAACTGAGGTGCGCAGCTTCTTGGGAATAGCCACCTACTGCGGGAGGTTCATCCCAAATCTGGCCACACTTTCGGAGCCCCTCCGAGAACTCACCAAAACCAACACAAAGTGGGAGTGGGGACATGCCTGCCAAGAGGCATTTGAGCACATAAAAGCATCACTGTCAGCGGACACCACAATGGTCTATTATGACACAACACTCCCAACTGAACTGTATGTGGATGCTAGCCCAGTGAGCCTAGGGGCCATCCTCACACAAGTGACGAAGACGGGTGAACAAAGACCGATTGCATATGCCTCCAGAGCGGTAACACCGACGGAGCAACAATACTCCCACATTGAAAAAGAGGCGATAGCTGTGCTAGGGGGTGTCGCCATTTCCACCTCTACCTGTATGGCAAAAAATGTACAACTTACACGGACCACAAACCGTTGCTACCCATATTCATGGGCACGTCCTCTCACCCTTCGGCTAGGATCGCCAAATGGCTATTACACCTCCAACAATACAACTTTGAACTGGCATACCAGCCTGGCAATGTAAACCCGGCGGACTTCCTGTCAAGGCACCCGAGAGCGGCAACACCCCAGGAAATCCATATGGCAGAGGAGACGGAGGAGCATATCTGCCAGGTAGTACACACCATGAGGCCTCGAGCCATCAGCCTGGACGACATCGTGGAGGCAACACAAAAAGACTTGTGTTGCAACCTGATAAAGGACACAATTATCTCAGGGGAATGGAGGTAGTTCCTGCGGAACACCCACAACAAGACGGCAGAGGCAAAGAATTTCCTCACGGGAGTCTTCACGATCTGACAGTACCTCTCCATCACGGAAAAAGGGCTATTACTCAGGGGAACTCGAATAATCATCCCCCCAGACCACCAAGACAAGATAGTGGCGTTAGTACATGAGGGCCACCAAGGAATGGTACAAACCAAATCCCGGATCAGGCATCGTGTATGGTTCCCCTAGATAGACGACAAAGTTGAAAGGCTGATCAACACCTGCCTCCCATGCCAAATAACAGGGCCTCCACCCGACCCGGAACCCATCCAATTGGCAGCTCGAGGGTCTGGTAGATGGGACGCGATAAGCATAGACTTCTGCAAATTACAGGAAGGCATCTACCTACTGGTGGCCATAGACGACCACTCTCGGTACCCAGAGGTCAAGATTGTCAACTCCACGGCAGCGGAGGTGGTCATTCCCGCGATTGAAAAAATGTTCGCGACGCACGGACTGCCAACGAGAATCAGGAGCGACAATGGCCTACCCTTCCAAGGGGAAGGGTTCAAACAATACCTCAAAGAGCTCAGCATCCGCTACCACCACATCATGCCAAGATGGTCGCAGGCGAACGGTGATGTGGAACGATTTATGCGGGCGATCAACAAGGTGCTGCGCCTGTCGAGGGTCAACGCTAGCCCCTGGCAGGTTCACTTATGTCGTTTCCTGCAGAACTATAGGGTCAAACCTCACAGCACGACAGGCATCCCACCGGCAGACCTGATGTTTGGCACCATCATAAACTCCTCCATACCACATCACCCCAGCAGAAGCCCAGACATGATCGACAATGAGCGAACAGAATCAAGAAGGACTGGAGCCAACGCACACATGAGTGCCAAGAGGCGTGCCAAACAGTCCGATAACCGAGTGGGCGATTGGGTGGTCATGATACGGAATCCGTTCAAATCTAAATTCGACACCCGCTATGAGGCAGCCCCGTGGACAATCAGCAAACGACAAGGGACAATGATAGCTGTACAAAGAGGACAAAAGCAAGTGATGAAAAATGTGTCATGGTTTAAGGCAGTGCCAAGAAAACTGTGGACAGACGGCGAGTGCCCCAAGATGAAGAAGATCATACGCCGGGTGAGGCGGAATCCGAGAACCCGCAGGGCAGAGACGGCACAGACGGAGGAGCCCAGGAACTGCTGAGTGAACCAGAAACGGGTGAGCCGGACATTGAAGGTGAGACACCCGAGGGGACAATGGGGCCCAGTTCCAGGGGTGGAAGATATGGGTTGAGAACCGCCACCCGGCCTCCGGCCAGGCTCAGATACTATGAGTGGTAGACAACCCCACAAGTGACTCCAGGAGAGGGGGTAACGCGTTGGTTTAAAATTTAAAATGTATGCTGTGTGTATTTGGTTCAAGTTAAAATAAAGGAGGAATGTTATGTCCGCCTTGCGTCCCGCTACGCGGTGACGCAAGGCGTCCAATAAAAGCCCAGCCCCAGTTCCGGGGCATTGAGTCCAGCAAAGCGTGTCCGTGTATTCTTAGCTCCTGCCGGAGCTGCGCAAGCGAGGCCTACCCCCGCGGGCCTTCTGATCCCTGTCTCCTGCTGACGCATCGGCCGAGACAGGACTCAACAGACACGTCGGCAGATGCTCTAGATGTGCGCTACCTCGTAGCTCCAGGGGACGCTGCAGCAAGCACAGCGGGACAGAAACAGCGTTTTGTTTCCGCCTCGTCGCCAGTTGTTAACTTCAACGGGAGTTAGAAGGAGGACATGGGAGACATGTTATGCTTTCACTTTATTTTTACTAACTGGACTGGGCCCTGACTCCTCCTCGTCCTCCTGCTCACTATGTATGCTCTTAAAGGGCACTTACAAAAGCCAGGCTGCACATGTAACAGGCTCTATAGTGTCACCATTGATGTTTAACATTTAACTGGACTTGAGAGTTCTATGCTGGCTCAGGTGTCTCCATCCGCTAGTATGTGGGCAGCACAATGTTATACCAAAAGGTCTAATTCTATTGCTGACATTCACTGCAGGGAGGTAGGGGAGCATTCCAATTATGGCATATAGAGCACTGTAAGATACCATTAATTGGTCAGGGTCATTTGCATCATAAAACAACCCGACAAATACACATTTCCTTATGTTAAACAAAATGAGCATGATCTTAACTTTGTTTTCCTAATTCTAAATGGAAGACTACATCTAGATAAAAAAATAAGAACTGAGTGAAAAGGTCACCTCCTGGTAGTCCGTGTTTGGCAAAGGCCTGCAGCTTGTTATTTTGCAATACATGATATGATGGTTTATTTATAGAATGCCTATACACAATGTGTTTCAAAGAGCTTCATGACACAGGAGGGAGCAAGGGAAAATGCAAAACATGCTTACAGGGGATGAACAAAAGAATGTGAAATAACTATCATACTGAGCCTGGCGACATTTCAGATAGTGCAAGTTCTAGGAAGGAAATGGAAACAGACAGGCGAGTACCGTACTAGGCCTGACGACATTTCTGATAGAACCAGAGAATTACATGAGGTGAGGGAGAGGGGAGAAGAAAGGAGGGAGAGTAGCAAAACAAGTGACTATCGTACTGGGCCTGATGACATTTCAGATAGGGCTGGGGGGAAACAAGTAAGGCGGGGGGAGACAAACGATTGTTACTATCATACTAGGTCCAGGGACCATTCAGATAGAGTAATTACATAGAAAAAAGTAAGTGAGGCGAGGAGGAGAGAGAGAAGGGGAAGGGAGAGGAGAAGAGAACAGAGAATAACACAGTGATAGGAGCAGAGAAGCAGAGAGGAGAGCGAAATACTGTTGTAGGGGTCAGTGAAACAAACAAAGTTGCATGGGAACACAAAAGTAGCCAAAGATTGACAGTGACAGTAGGCACAGCATGCTTAAGGGCCAGCCTGGGCGCAATCCAGGGAGGGCCGGCATGAAGGTTGAGAAGGGTGAGGCACCAAAGTCAGTGTTAATCAAGTCAAATCCAGGCATCGGCAACAGGTCGGAGATGGTGAGAACCCAGGTGAGTATAGACACACATGTAGCGCGAAGGAGAAAACAAAAAGGGGGTAGTGAGGAAGGTGGAGGCACTGGTGTAACAGGAGCCACCTTAGCCCCCGTGGTGCCAGGGGCCCCGCTAGCACATGTCCGGGGAGGGGGCTCCACTTGGAGAAAATAAATGAAAAAAAATATTTTTTTTAATCTTTTTTTTTAATTTATTTTTGAAATCACTCTGCCTTCATAAAGAAATTATTTCTGTACCAGAAATAATGTCTTTATGAAGGCAGAGTGAATACAAAAAGACACTTTCTTTTTGAAGTCCGCGGGCTCCCTCCACCCCATGACATGGAAGACCCCAGGCTGGAGGCCTCCATGTCATGGGGTGAGGGATCCCTATGACTTCAAAAAGAAATAGTTTATTTTTGAAGTCACTCTGCCTTCGTAAAGAAAGGATTTCCGTTATGGTTTGGTCCTTAACGGAAATAATTTATGAAGTCAGAGTGATTTCAAAAAGAAACAATTTATTTTTGAAGTAATAGGGCTTCCCTCAACCCCATGATGTGTGCGTGTGTGAGTGTATCGTGAAAAGGTGTACACTTAAATGTGTAGGTGGCTGCCTGTGTGATTGTATGGTGAAAGGGTGCACACAAATGTATGGGTGACTGGGTGTGCGTGTGTGCGTGTGTGCGTGTAGGGTGAAAGGGTGCACACTTAAACGTATGGGTGGCTGCTTGTGTGAGTGTATGGTTAAAGGGTGCACACTTAAATGTGTGGCTGGCTGGGTGTGTGTGCGTGTATATGGTGAATGGTGTGTGTGCTTGTGTTCAGGGGTGCAACAAAACCTACATTTCGGGGGGCTGATCCTTCAAATGTTGGGAGAGGCGCTAACTTCAAGGGTGGTGGGGGAGGGGTAAACTTATTTGAGTGTGGGCATCTAACTTCTTTACACATTTTAATGAGACTATTCCAGTGCAGCTTCAATGTTACATGCAGTTAACTTTCTTCTTTAAATGTGAAAGCACCCACTTATTAACTAGAATGAACGGTCTCCTGTTCCCTTTCTACCCTTCCAATCACTTCCCTGGCATGAAAGTACTAAACCCACATCATATTTTAAATTGGCCAAAAAATTTGGCATTTCAATGCAGGTACTAACAGTGAAATGCTTTACGTTAGTAATTGCTGGACCCTTGTTAACAGCAAAACCCAGGAGATGTTTAACATCTGTGTCCTGTTCTGTCCGGCAACTGATTTGAAGGTCAGCCAGGTTGAGTCAACATTGCCCAAAATGTCTGGGAGTGAGTGCTGCAGCCGAGTCACCTCAATATTGTTAAGCCCCTACTTGTGTTAAATGCCTTAATTACTTATTGGTAATCGTCATTACTCCTAGCCCTATTCGTCCTTGTCCCTGTACTTGTGTATGAGGCAGCACTTGTGTATGAGGCACTGTGCCTCATACACAAGTACTGGCACGAGATAGAGGTACATGGAGGTAATGCCTGACTTAGCTACCTGTATCTTTATTACTCTTAATCCCACTCTTCCTCATCCCAGTACTTACCTATGAGGCAAGGAGTCTCAGACGTAAGCTCTGGGACAAGGAAGGGGGACGTGAAGGTAATTCTGTGCCAAGGAGCTGATTTTGGAGGTTGAGGTAGGGCATGGGAGGGAGAGAGGATGTGTGTGGGGGGCAGGATTGTGCAATTAATCATAATGGTTGTCCATGTCCAGGCTAAGCAGGCATGATATGTGGTATTGGTGACTAAATAGGCATTTTTGTGCAGCCAGTCTAGTTATTCCTCAATTTGGTATGACTTTTTTTTAACTGCGCATTTCTGATAAAGCAGTCCTGCTAAGTGTAATTACCTGGCTAGACTGGCATTTGGGTGCTGCCAGTCTAGCCGTTTCTTACTGCGGCATTGTATATTTTTTGGGGCATCTGTGATAAAATGATATGATATAAGTCTATTATAACACGTCTGTACACAAGTGTTTCTAGGCGCAACAAGCAAGGGAGGGAAGATAGAGGGAGGACAAGACAAATGATCTTACTAGGCCTTGTGTCATTCAGATCGTGCAAGTGCGAGAACGAGAAATGCAAGGAGAAAGGGAGGGGGGAAGTGCAAGGAAGAAGGTAGGGGAAAACAGGTCAGTAATGCTCTGAGTAAGTGCAGCCAGGGCAGTGCGGCTCTGGGTAGTGCAAGGAGAACAAAGGACTGTAGGGTTACAGTTACAGGCCATTAAAAAATGACTCTATACCAAATCAAAGAGCATGTTCAAAATACATATTTTATTCAAAAACTTCTTACAAAAAAGTTTTTATATAAAAAAACATCATGGAATTACTAAATTACAGATGTATAAAAATCCTAAATTTCATTCATTTCTAAAGAAGTGGGGTTAGTACGTGAACATGTATTTATAAATTTTTGCAACAACTGGACCTGGACTCCAAATACATCTGTAGTCAGTGTGTTAAGTTGCATAATCGCAAAAGGAGTGGTTGCAGAGGTACACAATTTTAGTCTCTGTCAGATAGGCTAGAATATTTATAGCCTAAAAGATAGTCAACATATGATTCGGCTTAATGCAATTAATTGGGCACTGTCTCTAGTGCCTTTTTTGCAGTTGTAGCCGTCTTCAGGAAAATGGCATTAGTTTTCTGGTGTTGTATTAAATCACAATACCCCTTCTTTCGTGCATTTATTGAGGCCCACTTTTTATTTTAGGCAAGTCGAATCAGAACAGCTTTCCTTAAGGTTTTAATATTCCTTTTTATGAGTTAGAGGGATTCTGTTTTACCTGTCTGCTTGATAGGCTGGTTTTGTTTTTCTTATTTAAAATTCACGTATTATCATATCATCAGACATCTATTAATCTATGTCCTTTCTTTAGGTTGGTATGGGTGTTTGTCTAGAAAGTAATCAGAACACACCACAGTTGTTTGCTTCACATTGTAGCTTCAGTTGTATTCAATGGTAAAAAGGCGTGGCAAAATTATCTGATTGTTTTTCAATTTTTCATGCGCATGTTGTGAAAAAGCTACTTGTAAAACAGTAGCCGTGCCTCTGGCAGCTCTGAAGCCAGACTGGTGGTCATGGAGACAACAAACAGATTCAATGTGGAGAGTAAACTGGGAGATGGTCAGCTTTTTTCCAAGAGTTTGCCCAGGAAAGGGGTGATGATGGAAATTGGGCAATAGTTTGCCGGAGAGGTAGGATCGGCAGACAGCTTCTTGAGGAGTGGGTGCACAAGGGAGTGCTTAAGAGGAGAGTGGAAGATTCCAGGGGTGAATGAGTGATTACAGAAATTAAAGCACTAAGTAGTCCATATCACTAAAGCACAGGGGCACAATGTGCGGTATATGCAACTCTGGATTATGGGAGTGCAAGTAGTTGGTAATGCACAGTGACTAAGAAATCAATAAGCGTCCGTGGTCATTAGGTGAGTCAAAAAGCAGGAGCCTTGACACGCTTACCTGCCAGCGAGAATCTAACTCAATTAGGTTTGCGGTCCGGTGTCGGGAGCTGAGCG
This sequence comes from Ambystoma mexicanum, assembly GCF_040938575.1. Taxonomy (NCBI): domain Eukaryota; kingdom Metazoa; phylum Chordata; class Amphibia; order Caudata; family Ambystomatidae; genus Ambystoma; species Ambystoma mexicanum. The sequence continues at coordinate 533,152,890 of NC_090933.1, read as the reverse complement.
GTGAAAGTACGAACTGTATTGCAGATAAATGGTAGTGGGGGGACTCGACCCATGCGCAGCAAATGCAGAGGCTAAGACACTACACAAAAGGACCTTGCGCATGCGCAGTGTGAGCTGGCGGACGTGTGTTGACGCCAGCTACGCAAAGCGCATGTGCGGCGAAAGGAATGAGTCCATGGAGACTGAGCCCGCGTTAACACAGAAGGGCATGTGTTTCAAAGAAGGGGCGATCGTACTCCTGTTTAAGGGTAGGACCCATATGTCATGGAAGGCATAGGTTTAGAAAGATGGATCAGTACTTCAAGAGGGGGAGAGCAGATATCTAGTACCAGGCAGTAAAGTAGTGTACCCATAAACACTATTGTTCGCAGTGCTTTAAGTGGGGTAAGAAATTGAGGGGGGGGGCCCTCGTTTGGGGGCGTGGCTTTCATTGTGGGCGTGGCCTAAAAGTGCACAAATCATAGTAAGGTGTGCAAACAAATATATAAATATATGTGAGCATTTATATGTTTGTATGCGTACTACTATGGTGTGTCTACTTTTCAAGCCATCTTTTATAAACATAGAAACATGTCACAAATATCTATGTTTCTAAAAGATGGCTTGACAAGTAAACAATTCAAGGCATCTTTTATAAAGCGTTGATGACGGACAAAACAAACCGCAAGGTGGCTTTGTACGTCGACAAAGCTTTATAAAAGATGCCTTGAATTGTGCACGTTTCAAGCCGTCTTTTATAAACATAGAAATAGTTCTACCTTTATAAAAGATGGCTTGAAACATACACAGTTCAAGGCATCTTTTATAAAGCTTTGCCGACGGAGAAAGCCACCTCGGGCTCTGTGATCTATCTGCTCAGAGCACATAGATCACTGAGCCCGAGGCGTCTTTCACCCTCAGCGAACCCGCGGGCTCCGTGATTTAATCTGCATATTAGATCACAGAGCCCACGGGGGTCAGTGACCTGGGGAGGGAAACCAAAGGGACAGTAACTTCCTCTGATGACCCTGATGAGGGGTTATCAGAGGGAGTTACACTAACTGACAGAAGTGCCGCCAGCCTCGTTGCTGTGGCTGGCTGGCACTTCTGTCAGCTTGGCCGACATAATGATGGGCGCACCTCCCGTCGCGGCTGAGGCAGCGGCGGGATAATGCATCCCGCCAATGTTGTGTGGGACGGGGGTCCCCGGCAGGCCCCGGTCCACTTAAAGCACTGATTGTACGCAGAATGGACTATTGTTCACAAGAGGCTGTTATGCACAAAAAACGACTATTGTACACAAAAGACACGGGAAAACACATATTTGTTGTTATACAAAAATTGTTGTTATACAAAAAGAACTTGTCAAAGATTCAGAGTGCCCACAGTTGGTGTTTGGAATTGCAAGCTTAACAAGGTATGTCGGATGATGTTATTAGCTGCTGACTCTTCCTTGTCTTCTTCTATGTAAATAGCCTTTTTCAGTGAAGCACCCCTTAAACAAAAAAGAAGGCCCATTTTGCCCTATCTTGACCTTATTTTACCGCCCACCCCCAGCCAGATAAGATTTATTTTTCACGTATAGGAGCACTGTGATGGCCACCTCTACCACTGCCTGAACTACTCTCTCTATATTATGCAGGACAGTGTCTCAAAGTTCCCAAAAAATAAACATTAAAAAATGTTCTTACAGTCCCCGCCCATTTTAAGAATGGACTAAATGGCCTCTTTATCTTAAATTGTATTTTCTCTCACTTTTGTGATGGCTGCCTGGTCCCTACTGACTGTGCACTCTCCAAGAATGCATGGCAGAAATCCATTTTCTCGTGTGTCACCTGCATATTGCCTTGATCTCTAAAATGTTTTTTTTTTTCAAGAGACTAAGCTAGGACAGGCGATTTGCATCGCTTCTGTCAACACTTTAGAATTCTGTGTGTTGGGCTCTTAACTGGGCCTCCCCTTGGGCCCTACACAAACGACACAGGAGCCATATCTGCACACAGCCTTCCCTTTATTCCTACTTTCTCTTACTGACCTATTTCCCCGCCGTCCCTTCCCCTTCCTCCCGCCTCCGGTTCCCTCTCATTGTCTTCTATCCCTCCTCCTTAAAGGGGCTCATATTCTTTCTCTGGTAACACCCCCCCTCACTTAACATGAGGCTTCCCAGACTACATCTGTTCGATCAGCTGCTGGGGTTTCCTTGTGGCCCACCAAGGCCTGCCAGGCGACTCACAGGTCTCGCCCGCATTTCCTTGTTGCAGAGTTTAATTTGCCTCTTCGCCCTCTGCTCCCTCCGTCTCGGCCACTGCCTCTTCCTTTGGTTCCGGTTCCTTCAGGTATAGCTCGTGGACGAGGGAGTCCTTTGGCATCATCTCGCCCTGGTCCCTCGTCATAGTTATCCCCGGTCCTTTGTCCACTGTCACTAGGCAGGGACCTGCATGGTCTCGTGAATCCCTCCTTTTGTATTGTCTCTGGCGCTCTATGACAGTCTTGTTGATCGGGAGTTGTGGCTCATTGGCCTTTCGTTTGCGGTCCGCCCTTTCCTTGGCTTTCCTTGTCTCTTCAGCATATTGCTCAAGGGTGTAGTCCTTCACCTGGGTGACTTCGAATGATCCATACTGGATGTCAATGATGGCGTGCGCCTGTGCCGTCCGATGGCTGAGACGGCTGCACCCTGTGGCGGGACTCGGTACCATATGGATGGCGGCGGGTGCTCTGGGGTCTCCTTGAGTTGGGTCATAGTCGGATTGTCCTTTAGGCTGTAGCAGCTGTGCTGTTCCCCACTGGAATACGTGGGCTTGGGACTTGCCCAGGGGGTATGCTTCCTCTCTGGTTTGATAAAGTTGCTCGTTCATGATGTTGACTGTGGCCTCTGCGTTCACAACGAACGGCTTGTGCAGGTTTCCAATCCGGACAGTGAGCTTGGATGCCATGGTGTCATCTGACGTGGTGCTGATCAGTCTCCGGTATTCTTTCTTGTACCCGTCATGGAAGTGGTAGTAGTGCGCCTCCCCACGGTTTTGGCATCTTGTAAGGCCCTGGATGTTTGTATATGACTCACGATTGTCTCGCAGGATGGGCTGAGAGCATGTGCTGTACTCCAGATCAGGGCCCTCATCACAAGTCAGGCGTTAAGGGTTTAACGGCACCGTCGGCGCCGTTAACCCTTAGACGGCGCCGTTAAACCTTAACGCCTGATTCACACTTTAACGCCTGCTTTTAGCAGGCGTTAAAGTCCAAGGCGCTAAGCGACCTTGGTGCTAATTACGGCACCGTAATTTACGGTGCCGTAATTAGCGCCTTCCCCATCCCCATTATGCCCTATGGGGCAAAAATGGGAATGGGGAAGGGCAAATGGTGAATGGGGAATTACCACCCTACTCACCTTGGAATGGGGCGGTAATTCTGCCATCCACCATGGTGGAATCCGGCATGGACCATGGTGCTAATAGCACCATGGTCCACTGCCTGACTTGTAATGAGGGCCCAGGTCCGTACCTCTCTGGGTGACTTAACTCTGGGTAGGGTAGGTGCTCATGCCTGCATGGGCTGGGTGGATAGTTGTCTGCATCAGGCTGATGCCTGGGTGGGTCAATGTTCCAGGCCTCAATGGCCCTCCTATCGTCTGGCCGTGCCACCGGTGGCATCGGGTACCTCTCTTGGGGAGGCGTTTCCTGGACCCTTCCATGTGTTGGTCAGTCATTGGGCCCTCTCAATTGTTCTGGTCGTCTGATCAAGCTTGGTGGTGGTGCCGGTTGGTATGCGGGGGGTGCAGGCAGTCTTTCTCTGCACATCGCCTGGGAGTGGTTTGCTTGGCCACATCACGTGCATCGCTGTCTGATGGCCGGGCATGATCGTCTGTGTGTGCACTCAAATCTGCATTGTTTGTCGCTCAGCGTTTGGTGTTGTGGGCTTCTGGGCCCTTATCTTCTCTAGGGTCCTGTAATCCTAGTGTACCCCAGCTGTACTACTGTAAGGGGTGCGATGGTGTCACACTTTTTGGGGTTTTCAATAGTGGCTGCCTGTAAGTCCACTTGTTCGTATATTCTTGCTACGTCAATGACTTCTTGTAGGGACAGGGGCTTTTTGAGTAGGTGCTTTCTGAGCATTGACGAGGGGCACTCTTCTATGACCCTCAGCCGTATTGCCTCATCATCATCGAAGTTAGCAAAGTCGCAGCACGTGATTTTCCTCTGGAGGCGGATGACAAACTCTCCTATGGACTCACGTGGGAACTGCGCATGTTGATTGAATGCGTAGCGTTCGTAGTCTTTGTGTGAGGGTATTATCAGCTTGTTGTTGACTGCAGCGAGAAGGCGTTGGTATGTGCTCCTTTCTTGCGTGGGGATCGATTTCATGACCCCTTTGATCTCTTTGCCTGCCAGGTTGGTGAATATGTCCACTTTGTTTGGCGGGTCGTGGGCTCCTATTGCACGCATGAAGTCCTCAAATTCTTTGACTGATTCTTCCCACCTTTGGCCTTGGTCGTGGTGCGGGTGAAGGGTAAACGGGTTGGGCCGTCGTAGGAACGTGGCACGGGAAGCGGGCCCTAGATTTGCAAAGGCACATGCTCCTGTGTCAGTAGCTTGTTGTGCTTGGTCTCCCATCTTGTTAAGGCTTTGCGGTCTCTGGTCTTGGGTGTTGTGCAGTGTTGGCCTGGTGACCCTGGTCTAGTCGGCCTTGATGCTGGGCCGTTGTCTCAAGCAGGACTCTACCTTTGGCCTGGTTCACCCTGCCGTGGCGCAGTTGGCATTATTGGGAACACTGTGTGCCCTTGTTCCTTGGTCTGCATGTGCTGTTCAGCGCTCTCCCGCTGGGGTCGTCTGGTCCTGGCATAGTGGTGGGTGTGCTATTTTGGGCCAGCCTGTGCTGTGGTCCTGGACGGCATGAATGGGTGTGTCTCTGGGAGCACTGCCGTGGTGCTGCTGGGCCTGAGCTGTGTGGCCCTTCCTTGCAGAGGCTGCCATTGACGGGCTGTGCGTGTGCAGGTCTGTGGGTCGGTGCCTGTATTGGTGTCTTTCAGGGCTCGAAGGAGTCAGAGGCAGGCAGCGCCCCCTTGTGGACAGTGCGTGGCCCAAGACCATCCTGGGTTCTAGTGTGCTTCTCAGGGCTAGGGTCTTCTTACCGCAGCTTCTGTGCGCACGCAGTCTGTGCGCAGTGTTCCAGTGCTGTCTCCGTGCACCAGCGGGCTGCTCCGCTCTGCGGCGCCATTGCTGCTGGGCTTTTCGCTCGTCTCCTGCTGGGCTCTTCCAAACCAACGCACGGTCTGCTCGGCAGGAGTCTCCTTTGCTCCGTTGAGCACTGCACGCTCGTTCACCTGCTAGGTCTCTCCACTTTGTGGATCCTTCTGCTGGGCTCCTTCTGCTGTGCTTCGCTCACCCTCCTTCTGCTGGGCTCCGCCGACCCTCCTTCTGCTGGGCTCCTGGTATCGCCGGAACTGACTTGTTTGCCGGAGGGAGTCCTTCCTTTGATTGTCTCTCCGCTGGGTGCCATCGGGCCCCGGTCCGTCTCTGCGTCTGCTGGTCCACGGGATCGCTGTGCCGTCCTGTCTGCTGGGCCGTCTTCTTGTGCGGCTCCTCCTCCGCTGTCTTTGCTGCTGGGCGCCTTCGGACCGCCTTCTGCTGGGTGCACGTCATCCTTCACTGCTGCACAACGTAGGCATTCGCGTGCTCCTTGTCCTCCGTGCTGCTGGCCCCACGCGGCCGTCTTGTCCTCACGCTGCTGGGCACTTTCCACCCTCCTCACTGCTGGCCAATACTCACCCGTCGTTCTGCAGGGCTTCCTTAGCCCAACTGCTTCATGGCGTGGGACTCATCGGTCCCCTCATCGCCATTTGTTGTGCTCTTAACTGGCCACCCCATGGGCCCTACACAAACGACACAGGAGCCATATCTGCACATAACCTTCCCTTTATTCCTACTTCCTCTTACTGACCTCTTTCCCCGCCGTCCCCTCCCCTTCCTCCCGCCTCCGGTTCCCTCCTATTGTCTTGGTTCCCTCCTCCTTAAAGGGACTCGTATTCTTTCTCTGGTAACACTGTTCAAAATGTGTGTCATTTATCCCTCCATTCTATGAGGCTGTTAATATTGATAATTTTTCTGAGGGATATGTGGTTCTTTCAGACCTTCAGTTTTTTTTTCCCTTTTAATGGCTACCTTTCTTGAGGTTGTGTTCAGAATTTCAGTATCTTGGTCCCTTTCACTTTTTTAATTAAAACTATCAGTTTTATACATTTTACAAATTGTAGCCATGTCTGCGCCTTTCATTTTTTTTTTTAAAGACAACCATAAAAATGTAATTCTTGTCAACACTCTCCTCTTGCAGTTGCTTAACTGAACGAAAGGCCAATGTGTGTGTATGTGCATTTGTGTGTGTGTCCTCATCTCACATTCTTTAGAAAAGTAGGGATCTGTGGGAGACTGACACATGGAGCCTCCGGCACGTGGCTTGGTAGTAGTCCGCTGTTACTTCGTCAGTAAAGCCCAGGGAGGGCGCTTGTACATCTTAAGCACCTTGAAATTCCTCTGAAGACCCACAACAAAGAGACCAACATGGGATATGAGAAACGACGGTCCAAACAAGATAGAATAAGTGAGCAGCACTGAACCCTTCTCTGTGTCAGCAGCCGCGGATGCATATGGCATCCATGGTGCGACAGACAAAGGTTGCACGCTCCTTAGTTAGCAGCATCCCAGCAATGGAGGCCAGTCTGTAAGTCCCTTTCATACACCCAACAACATTAGGCGGGTGCACAGTTTACTCTTTGATGAGGTGGTGGAAAGAGACACTTAAAAGAGCCAGCAATTTGCTTTTCTCTCGAAAATCACAGCCCACAACTATATCAATATTAAACCACCTAGTCGAACCGTGACACTACCACAGAGCCAAAAGTAAAAACGAAATTTAAAATCTGAACTGTAATAAGGTTGGAGAGTTTCGCTGTAAACTGACACCAGTAATAGCTGGGTAAAGACAATACTGACGGGGTGTAAGAAAGTGAGAGAGCCCAGTTCTTCTCCGGTTAACAGGATATTTCACTAGGCTTCCAGGAACTCACACATTCTGACAAAATAACACGCAGTCCATTTTGAAGTGATAAGACTGATTTATATGTATAGAATATGAAATTATGTCCTCGCCTCTTCCTACTGGGAAGAGAGAATTTCTTTGCAATTTATCAAACTTACCGTCTCTTCAGCAGGTGATTTCTATCTGCACAGTCAAACTTTGCTGTAAGGAGACACCCAAGTACCATATTTCCTTTAAGAACAACAAAGTTAGTGGAAACATAGAACGATGCCCAGATTAATCAACCAAACTCCTTTATATTGAAGCACAGCATCACAGGGGAAGTGCATTAGTTAATGCAAGCAATTGTATTTTTAATTAATCAGATTCCAAAAGAGGTTCCACATGAACAGGAAAAACAATGAATACAAATTCTAAAGGAAAGCACCGACTTAATCAAGTAAAGACGTATTGTAGAAATGCACTCCTGTTACAGCCGCCTACTCAAAATATAAAACCCAAAGCATCCACTGACTGAACCCTTAGCATTGTTTCTTACAGATATACTGTACATTTAAATAATGTGTGCTACAAAACATCAAGGAAGGGAGTGGAGCAGCGATTTCTAGTGGATCATTTTAGGTACTGGCAGAAGTTGGCAGCTGGTGAATTTTGAAAGTGGAAAAGAGTACATTTTCCCCCAAATTGATTAGTGTGAGTGAGTGGAGAGAGCAAGCCTGAAACATTTAGTGGGAGGGACATAGTGATGCCAACACTGCCCTGTGTAAAACGTTTTCATGATGTAAGTGCCCAACAAGGTATGCCAGTAGTTTCACTTTAAAACCACATTTTCATACTGCCTGTGCCGAAAGCAGATAATGAGGCCTGTAAACACAATATGCGATTGATGCCGCACTTTCATGTGACCATTGCCCAATAATGTATACCAGCAGTGCCATGTGATATATGTTTGCTCTCATGCTGCCAGGGCCCAATAATATGCCAGCATTCATTTGCAACTCTGTCTGTTTTAATCCCGCCAGTAGCTAATGATGCATGTTCTGCTTTTCCCTGTGAAACATGTTTTCATGCTGCCAGTACCAAAATCATTTCTGACAGCATTGTTTTGTGATACACATTTCCATCCTGCGAGTGCTCAACAATACATCCTAACATTGCCCTGCAAAACACTTTTTCATGCTGCCAGGTGCCTATAATATGCCTGAATTGCGGTAATACTTGTGCTGGAATACATTAAATACTCCAAACGATAGCCTGCTAATTACAGTAATGAATTTATTGAAATTGCTTTTAACATTGTATGAAATTAACCTGTGTTAGCTATGTTCTTAATCTGTGTTTTGATTGACTATGTACTTGTGTGTAGAGTTTGTTTTAACTAATTCACACACTACATAAATAAATAAATAAACACACATGCCTGAACTGATCCATACAGTAAAACAGATGTTCATGCGTCTCGTGCTGCGTAAACATATGCTGCCATTGCCATGTAAAGTTCCTCTTTACACTGACAGTGCCCAACAATATGTTAGCATTGCCTTGTACAAACAATTAATGACAGCATTGCTCTGTATTATACGCATGGCCTTGTGTGTGTTTAACTTTTCTCTTTTTTCTGAGCAGCTCCGAGGACTGCGCGTGAAACAACCAGCGCCAAATCACCACTGTCCATGAAAAGTGCTTCTTATGGATCTGAACGTTTGACTGATTGAAACTGCAATGGCTCCATCGGCATCTCATAGCCCAGAGATAGCGCCAGTGATCTATCCCTCCTGTAAGGACAATACAATGAATCACAAAATAAAAAGCACATGCAAAAAAAATGTTTTTGTGCAACTTCAATTTTTTGTCAGAAAAGGCACAATTAGTAGAGGCACATTTGCTGTTTCCTGGGCCAGCAACACATCTCCTTCCTTCCCTCTCGCTCATGGTGTACCTCAAGGGTCAGTTCTTGGTCTGTTTCTTTTTTCCTTATATACTTCCTTTCTTGCCGCTATCACCTCATCCTTTGGAGTATCACACGATGTCAATGCTGATGCTACTCAACTTTTTCTTTCCTTCTCATCTTTCACTCCTGACATTCATCACACTCTCACATCCTGTCTCTCTGATATTAAAACCTGGATGACTTCCTATTTTCTCACTTTAAATGCAGGAAAGACTGAAGTCTTATTCTTTCCTGCCAACACTCTCTCATCGCTGTCTTTCCCTTCTTCTCTCTCCTTTCCCCCTCTACTCTTCCTATTTCTCCTACTGCGCGTAATCTTGGTCTTTACTTTAACTCTAATCTTGCCTTTGCTCATCACATCTCTCTTATATCGCATGATTGTCGATTTCACCTTTACAATATCCGCAAAATGTGTCCACTTCTCAACTTCCATGCCACAAAACTTCTCGTTTCCTCGCTAGTTTTCTCCCGACTCTTCTACTGTTCTGTCTTATTCTTTGGTCTTCCCCGTTCATGTCTTGCTCCTCTTAAATCAGTCTATCATTCTTCTATCCAATCACCTTTTCTTCTTTCCTATTGTGACTCAATTTCTGCCTCCCTAGACTCACTTGCATGGTTGTCCGTCTTGTCCTCACGCTGCTGGGCACTTTCCACCCTCCTCACTGCTGGCCAATACTCACCCGTCGTTCTGCAGGGCTTCCTTAGCCCAACTGCTTCATGGCGTGGGACTCATCGGTCCCCTCATCGCCATTTGTTGTGCTCTTAACTGGCCACCCCATGGGCCCTACACAAACGACACAGGAGCCATATCTGCACATAACCTTCCCTTTATTCCTACTTCCTCTTACTGACCTCTTTCCCCGCCGTCCCCTCCCCTTCCTCCCGCCTCCGGTTCCCTCCTATTGTCTTGGTTCCCTCCTCCTTAAAGGGACTCGTATTCTTTCTCTGGTAACACTGTTCAAAATGTGTGTCATTTATCCCTCCATTCTATGAGGCTGTTAATATTGATAATTTTTCTGAGGGATATGTGGTTCTTTCAGACCTTCAGTTTTTTTTTCCCTTTTAATGGCTACCTTTCTTGAGGTTGTGTTCAGAATTTCAGTATCTTGGTCCCTTTCACTTTTTTAATTAAAACTATCAGTTTTATACATTTTACAAATTGTAGCCATGTCTGCGCCTTTCATTTTTTTTTTTAAAGACAACCATAAAAATGTAATTCTTGTCAACACTCTCCTCTTGCAGTTGCTTAACTGAACGAAAGGCCAATGTGTGTGTATGTGCATTTGTGTGTGTGTCCTCATCTCACATTCTTTAGAAAAGTAGGGATCTGTGGGAGACTGACACATGGAGCCTCCGGCACGTGGCTTGGTAGTAGTCCGCTGTTACTTCGTCAGTAAAGCCCAGGGAGGGCGCTTGTACATCTTAAGCACCTTGAAATTCCTCTGAAGACCCACAACAAAGAGACCAACATGGGATATGAGAAACGACGGTCCAAACAAGATAGAATAAGTGAGCAGCACTGAACCCTTCTCTGTGTCAGCAGCCGCGGATGCATATGGCATCCATGGTGCGACAGACAAAGGTTGCACGCTCCTTAGTTAGCAGCATCCCAGCAATGGAGGCCAGTCTGTAAGTCCCTTTCATACACCCAACAACATTAGGCGGGTGCACAGTTTACTCTTTGATGAGGTGGTGGAAAGAGACACTTAAAAGAGCCAGCAATTTGCTTTTCTCTCGAAAATCACAGCCCACAACTATATCAATATTAAACCACCTAGTCGAACCGTGACACTACCACAGAGCCAAAAGTAAAAACGAAATTTAAAATCTGAACTGTAATAAGGTTGGAGAGTTTCGCTGTAAACTGACACCAGTAATAGCTGGGTAAAGACAATACTGACGGGGTGTAAGAAAGTGAGAGAGCCCAGTTCTTCTCCGGTTAACAGGATATTTCACTAGGCTTCCAGGAACTCACACATTCTGACAAAATAACACGCAGTCCATTTTGAAGTGATAAGACTGATTTATATGTATAGAATATGAAATTATGTCCTCGCCTCTTCCTACTGGGAAGAGAGAATTTCTTTGCAATTTATCAAACTTACCGTCTCTTCAGCAGGTGATTTCTATCTGCACAGTCAAACTTTGCTGTAAGGAGACACCCAAGTACCATATTTCCTTTAAGAACAACAAAGTTAGTGGAAACATAGAACGATGCCCAGATTAATCAACCAAACTCCTTTATATTGAAGCACAGCATCACAGGGGAAGTGCATTAGTTAATGCAAGCAATTGTATTTTTAATTAATCAGATTCCAAAAGAGGTTCCACATGAACAGGAAAAACAATGAATACAAATTCTAAAGGAAAGCACCGACTTAATCAAGTAAAGACGTATTGTAGAAATGCACTCCTGTTACAGCCGCCTACTCAAAATATAAAACCCAAAGCATCCACTGACTGAACCCTTAGCATTGTTTCTTACAGATATACTGTACATTTAAATAATGTGTGCTACAAAACATCAAGGAAGGGAGTGGAGCAGCGATTTCTAGTGGATCATTTTAGGTACTGGCAGAAGTTGGCAGCTGGTGAATTTTGAAAGTGGAAAAGAGTACATTTTCCCCCAAATTGATTAGTGTGAGTGAGTGGAGAGAGCAAGCCTGAAACATTTAGTGGGAGGGACATAGTGATGCCAACACTGCCCTGTGTAAAACGTTTTCATGATGTAAGTGCCCAACAAGGTATGCCAGTAGTTTCACTTTAAAACCACATTTTCATACTGCCTGTGCCGAAAGCAGATAATGAGGCCTGTAAACACAATATGCGATTGATGCCGCACTTTCATGTGACCATTGCCCAATAATGTATACCAGCAGTGCCATGTGATATATGTTTGCTCTCATGCTGCCAGGGCCCAATAATATGCCAGCATTCATTTGCAACTCTGTCTGTTTTAATCCCGCCAGTAGCTAATGATGCATGTTCTGCTTTTCCCTGTGAAACATGTTTTCATGCTGCCAGTACCAAAATCATTTCTGACAGCATTGTTTTGTGATACACATTTCCATCCTGCGAGTGCTCAACAATACATCCTAACATTGCCCTGCAAAACACTTTTTCATGCTGCCAGGTGCCTATAATATGCCTGAATTGCGGTAATACTTGTGCTGGAATACATTAAATACTCCAAACGATAGCCTGCTAATTACAGTAATGAATTTATTGAAATTGCTTTTAACATTGTATGAAATTAACCTGTGTTAGCTATGTTCTTAATCTGTGTTTTGATTGACTATGTACTTGTGTGTAGAGTTTGTTTTAACTAATTCACACACTACATAAATAAATAAATAAACACACATGCCTGAACTGATCCATACAGTAAAACAGATGTTCATGCGTCTCGTGCTGCGTAAACATATGCTGCCATTGCCATGTAAAGTTCCTCTTTACACTGACAGTGCCCAACAATATGTTAGCATTGCCTTGTACAAACAATTAATGACAGCATTGCTCTGTATTATACGCATGGCCTTGTGTGTGTTTAACTTTTCTCTTTTTTCTGAGCAGCTCCGAGGACTGCGCGTGAAACAACCAGCGCCAAATCACCACTGTCCATGAAAAGTGCTTCTTATGCATCTGAACGTTTGACTGATTGAAACTGCAATGGCTCCATCGGCATCTCATAGCCCAGAGATAGCGCCAGTGATCTATCCCTCCTGTAAGGACAATACAATGAATCACAAAATAAAAAGCACATGCAAAAAAAATGTTTTTGTGCAACTTCAATTTTTTGTCAGAAAAGGCACAATTAGTAGAGGCACATTTGCTGTTTCCTGGGCCAGCAACACATCTCCTTCCTTCCCTCTCGCTCATGGTGTACCTCAAGGGTCAGTTCTTGGTCTGTTTCTTTTTTCCTTATATACTTCCTTTCTTGCCGCTATCACCTCATCCTTTGGAGTATCACACGATGTCAATGCTGATGCTACTCAACTTTTTCTTTCCTTCTCATCTTTCACTCCTGACATTCATCACACTCTCACATCCTGTCTCTCTGATATTAAAACCTGGATGACTTCCTATTTTCTCACTTTAAATGCAGGAAAGACTGAAGTCTTATTCTTTCCTGCCAACACTCTCTCATCGCTGTCTTTCCCTTCTTCTCTCTCCTTTCCCCCTCTACTCTTCCTATTTCTCCTACTGCGCGTAATCTTGGTCTTTACTTTAACTCTAATCTTGCCTTTGCTCATCACATCTCTCTTATATCGCATGATTGTCGATTTCACCTTTACAATATCCGCAAAATGTGTCCACTTCTCAACTTCCATGCCACAAAACTTCTCGTTTCCTCGCTAGTTTTCTCCCGACTCTTCTACTGTTCTGTCTTATTCTTTGGTCTTCCCCGTTCATGTCTTGCTCCTCTTAAATCAGTCTATCATTCTTCTATCCAATCACCTTTTCTTCTTTCCTATTGTGACTCAATTTCTGCCTCCCTAGACTCACTTGCATGGTTGTCCTTCTACTCTCAGCTCAAATATAATTTTCTTTGCCTAGTTTTCAAATCTCTCTATGCTCTTGATCCTGACTATCTTGCATCCCTTCTCTCGTTCTATTCTCCTTCTCATACTCTTTGCTCTGCTGGTCTTTTTAAACTCAATGTTCCCCGATCCCCTGTGCTCAATCCCGCTTCTGCTCCTTCCATCTCTTCGCTCCTCTTCACTGGAATCTCCTACCTATTTCTCTCTGTTCTATTACTTATTTCTCTCTGTTCCGCTCTTCATTAAAAACCAGCTGCCTGATTGATCGATACTGGCTGCCCTTCAATACTGTTTCTCATTGCTGTTTTACTGTACCATTACTGACCTATGTAAAGCGCTTTGGTGAAAGGAGCTATATAGAGTAAAATAAAAATACAAAATACAAAAAAACTAGATGTGCGCTTATATCTAGCAACGACTGCAAGGTTAGCTTATTATACAGTTTCTCATGCTGTTACTCCTGAAATTATAACAGTAAAATGAAGGGGAGATTTCTAATGTAGGTCCCTTTATTCCTGCCTCCCAAATGCAAAAACACAACACCCATACATGGTGTTCCGCCTCAACATAAAAACATGACAAAACCAATACCTGTGCCCTGCTTCCACATTCCCCACAACACTACACCCAAACCTAGCTTCATGCCTCCCACTCCATAATACAAAAAGCATACCAAGTGTCTTTCTTCCTGACCACAGAAAACAAAACCTGAGCCTGGTGTCCTGCATCAATAACCCCGAAACACAAAACCCAAGACTCTGCACTGACTTTTCACTGCAAAAATACACTTTGCACAGTTCCATGAATCAGGGTTTGTATCAGCAGTGCAAAGTCACTTTTCAACAGTGCAAAGTCATTTTGAATCGTGCACAAAATTCCATGAAACGTGCCCCTAGTGTCCTGCCTCTCTACCTCAGAACACAAAACCCATGCCCGGTGTCCTGCATCAATAACCAAAACAACATAAAATCAAAGCCTGGCTTCCTGCCTCCCGCTTCATACTACAAATAACATACAGTGTCCTGCCCCCCAACCGCATCAGTAACTCCACAACACAAAGCCCATACCCGGCCCCATGCCTATACATACACCACAACAGAAAACCCTCCTCATCCTCCTCCTCTTTCCATGCAGTAGAATCAGAGCTAACAAAGCTGGATCCAGCAATCCTAAATTAGTTGGGGTTGCATAGCACTTTTTACACGTGGACTTTCATTGCGATTTGTGCTTTGCAACAGGTTAAGGGTGGCCGTAAGATTGTTTTCCTTAGGAGTCTAAAAGATTGAGCAAAATATTCTGTGAGTAGGGTTTACTTTGCGCTTGATGGAGGTGTGTTGGTTGTTTGAACGGTGTCTCCCTTCCCTTGCCCAGGTTCTTCCTCATTTTCCTAATTTAATATTGTATTTTGCCTGTTACGCCCCCTATTTTCTACTTTGCGCTGGCCCTTCCGATGCGTTGCACCATGTGTCAAGCAAAGCAGTGCGAAGTAGGAAGGGCCAACACATTTGTAAATTGTGTTCCCTGCTTCACACTCCATAATACAAAAACCAAACCTAGTGTCCTGCCCCCCCACCCCAGAATACAAAACCCATGCCTGGTGTCTTGCCTCAGCAACCCCACAACACAAAACCCATACCTGACTTCCTGCTTCTACACACACACAACACAAAACTAAAACATGGGGCCTCATTGACATAATGTTTTACACAGCAAAAAGTGACTTTTCACAGCAAAAGTACACTTTGCACCACACAAAACAGATTAACACAATTTACAAATGTGCTGGCCCTTCCTACTTCGCACTGCTTTGCTTGACACATGGTGCAACGCATCGGAAGGGCCAGCGCAAAGTAGAAAATAGGGGGCGTAACAGGCAAAATACAATATTAAATTAGGAAAATGAGGAAGAACCTGGGCAAGGGAAGGGAGACACCGTTCAAACAACCAACACACCCCCATCAAGCGCAAAGTAAACCCTACTCACAGAATATTTTGCTCAATCTTTTAGACTCCTAAGGAAAACAATCTTACGGCCACCCTTAACCTGTTGCAAAGCACAAATCGCAATGAAAGTCCACGTGTAAAAAATGCTATGCAATCCCAACTAATTTAGGATTGCTGGATCCAGCTTTGTTAGCTCTGATCCTACTGCATGGAAAGAGGAGGAGGATGAGGAGGGCCAGGATCTTCCTACCATGCACCACACTATTTGGGATGCCAGACGAGGAGGTGTATATAAAATATCACTACTCTACCCATGTCATACTAGTCCTGGTCAGGGAGAGGGAGAGTGCCCTGGCATCACTCACCATGTGCTCATAGGCTGTGCCACATCTGGTGAAGGTGCTAGTAACCTGACACTTCCTGGTCACTGGTTCATTCCACCACACCAATGCCATCATTGGGGGCATATCAATAACTCTCACAATCCACGTGCCTTCTCCAGGTATTGTGCTGCATCCTAGAATGTGTGCATAGGCACATATACATGCCACATGCATGGCAGGCAAGGCAGAGAGTGTGCTTGGAATTCTATGCAGTTGCACACTTTCCACAGGTCCCGGGAGCCATCAGCTGCATACTTGTAGCGTTGGAGAGACCTAGCACATCTATTGTGATAGGAATCATTGGCATTCCATAAAAGCGCAGGTGATCTGTGATGCCAAGGGACACATAATGCATGTCAATGCCAATTACCCAGGATGCATGCATGACATCTGCATCCTCTGCCATTCACCTGTATCCCAGGCACTTGCATCAGCAACCTTTGAAAACACCTCGCTGTAGGGTGAGTATCAACTATCATGCACACACAAGCAGTCACATGACATACATTAACCCAAGTAATGCCAATAAATGCTAACAGAAACCAATTCTCCCTTTGCACGGGACACAGCTATCCACTCTCACCATTCCTGTTGACACCCATCAGGAATCCAGGCACCCTAGTTGAGGCAAGCTGCAACATAGCACACATAGCCACTAGGGGCAGAGTAGAGCGCAAATTTGGGTGCTCAAGTCACGCTTCCGCTCCCTTGACACTCAAGTGGCGTATTGCTTTATGTGCCCCGCTAGTATGCAAGATCATTGTGGCATGTTATGTCCTGCACGATATTGACACATGTCGTGGCATAGCAGTAGAGCTGCAGGTGTTTATGTTTGTTTATGTTTATGCTCATATTTTTCTATAGCGCCGCAGCCCTCAGGCATCAGGGCGCTTAACATGAAGACATGGACGACAGGTAAATAACTGGACAAACAGACCCTGTGAATAGGCAGGGGTCCTAAAATAAGTGTTTATCTGAAAAGAACCGTTTTCAACATCTTTCTAATCTTAAGATCATTTGGTTCTCGTCTAAGGTGAAGTGGAAGTTCATTCCATCGTAGGGTAGCTTTACCAGGAAAGGCCCTGCCCGGTCTGTTTACTTTTTTTTTTTCCGGTTCCTGATTGAATTAAGCCTTTATTTTCAGGCCTTAAACTCCTTCCAGGAGTATATGGGCTGATTTGCTTTTTCAAATACTCGGGACCTTTTCCATATAGGCAATGATGGACTAAAGTCATTGGGCCTCATTCCGAGTATGGCGGTAAGGGATAGCGGCCACCGCTAACGAGAGCGGTGGCGGTAATCCCTTACCGCCATACTCCGAGTTCCCTTAGCGCCATGGTGCTTTTAACACCTGCTTTTAGCAGGCGTTAAATACCATGGCGCTAAGGGACCTTGATGTTAATTACGCCACCGTAATTTACGGTGGCGTAATTGACGCCTTCCCCACTCCCATTATGCCCTATGGGGCAAGAATGGGAATGGGGAAGGGTAAATGGGGATTGGGGAATTACCGCCCCGCCAACCTTGGAATGGGGCGGTAATTCCGCCAACCACCAAGGCGCTGCCGGTCCGGGTACGGCGTCAACCAAGGCGTTAATAGCGCCATTGGTTAGCGCCGTACTCGGAATGAGGCCCATTGCCTTAAAGGTAATGCAGTCTTGAATCGATAACCAGTGGAGGGCTTTCCTCTCTTTGGTAATATGATCCCTTTTGGTTTTACCTGTGATGGTCCTGACTGCATTATTCTGGACGATTTGGCATTGTTTAATGCATTTTGTGCTGGCACCCATCATAAGCGAGTTTCCATAGTCCAGTCTGGATAGGAAAATGACTCTGGCTAAGGTGGAACTATTTTGTTGATTCAGATGTGGTCTAATTCTATTTAACAATTTTTGATGGTACCGGCAGGTTTGCTTCAAATGGGCAACATGTGCATCTTCTCCAAAGGAGGCCTGTAAGTAAACACCAAGGGTCTTTACTTTCTCTGGTACCTTAACAGTGGCATTTTTAATTTCAAATGCCTTATAGGCTGGATCGAGTTTCGATCTAGATTGAGTAGAGCCAAAGACCATGAGTTATGTTTTCCCTCTATTGAGGCACATCCAGTTGGACTTCATCCATGCCTCAACGGAGTTATAGATGGTGCTAAGCTTGTCGTTGTCAGTAATATGACAGCCTGTTAACTCCATAACTAGCTGCGTGTCATCTGCAAAATTGGTGAAAAATATGCCCATGTTGGTAAGAAGGGTGCAGAGACAATGCATATAGATATTAAAAAGAAGGGGGAGAAACTAGCTCCTTGGGGTACACCACAGTCTACTGGTTGAGAGCCTGAGAAGTGTTCGTCCCATTGTATCTTGGAGATCCTATTTCCAAGAAACAAGGAGATCCAATCAATGGCCTCTTGCAAGCAGTTTCCTGACTTATCTAGAGCCTCTCGCAGCTTCTGATGATCCAACAAATCAAAAGCTGCAGAGAGGTCTAGTAATATGAGTAACCCTGATTTACTCCTATTCATTATTTTCAGCATTTTAGTCTGAAGGTCAAAAATGCCGACTCAGTCCCATGCGCCTCTCTGAAGCCAGATTGTTGGACATGCTGGAGATAATTTCGGTCAATATATTTTTGTAGCTGTCCTGTGGCAACTTTGTCCAAGATCTTTAATAAAAGTTGCAGTTGGCGATAGGACGGAGGTTTACTGAATCACGTTGGTCTAGACCAGGTTTTTTACTAAGGGAGTGACCGTTACCGTTTTGATAGAAGTAGGCACTTTAAGATCTCTGAAGGAGGCATTGACCATACGACAAAGAAAAGGGGAAAACAGTTCGGCATTGTCAAGAATCAGTTTAGGAGGAAGAATGTTTTCTGCACATGAAGTGCATTTAGTTGCTGATAAGATTTTCATCATCTCCTCTACAGAGATTGGGGAGAAGTGAAATTTCACCTTGTCGGAAAGATATAGTTCTGTACTAGAGTCAAGGTTTAATGGTGCATGGTTAGCTGTAATAGATGATCTGATATTTTCCCTTGCCTTTGATATTTTATTGGAGAAGGCAGTTTGGAAAATGATACATTCTCTTTGGGATGGTTGAAATGGGGGCGATAGTGTTGCCGGTTTTTCAACTGATTTAAGGATTTGAAACAATTTACCTGTCGAATTGGATGCAGAGGTGATCTGGTCGTTATAGTATTTTTCTTTGGCGAGTGTTACCGTTTCTCTATACATTTGATCTAACTTTTTTCAGATTTCATTGTTAACAACAGATGGATCTTTTTGCCATTTTCTTTTGTCTATTTTGAGTTTACAGGTTTCTGTGTTAAACCAGTTTTGATGATTTTTATTAGGTCTTGCTAATTTCTGTTTGAGTGGGGCATGTTGATCGAGTATTTTCGCAAAATGATTATTAAAAGTGCTAAAAGATTTCTCGCAGGGATCATCCTCGCTATGGGCATTCGTGATGTTTGAGACGCCAAGTGCTAGAATGACTGGTGTGATCTTTTTGAGGTTTCTACTTAACATGGATATAGGAATGTTATTTAATTTCTTAATGGTGTCATGAGGTGTAAAACTTGATTCAATTTTATAATGATCAGTCTAAATACAAGGATAAGTCCAGAGAATAGTGGTGTTCACATTATTGGATATGGCCCAGTCAAGCTGGTTGCCAGTGCTTTAAGTAGGTTCTGTATTAACTACCTGAAAGTCCATAGCATTCAGTTCTTTTACCAAAAGAATAGCCTCTTTATCTTGTAAACTCCCTCTCCACCTATTGAGGTTCCCTAGTAAAATAGTTCCTGTGTTGGGTCCTTTTAGAGAATTTAAAAGGTGGACTAGCTCTTCATTAAAATCAGATATCAAGGAAGGTGGTCTATAGATTGCGATTAAATTAATACTGCTATTATTGGAAGGTTTAACTTTTAACATAATTACTTCACAACCATTGCAATGGATAGTGGAGGGATGGAGGGCCAGGTCTTGTTTGGCTATTATAGCCACTCCTCCTCGCTTGCCTATCTCCCTGTTTTTACAGTATATATTGTATCCCTCTGGGACTGTAACGTCCACTGTGGGACCTATGGATTCCTGCAGTCATGTTTCTGTAAGGAACAATATGTCTAGTTTATCATTAATGATGTAATCATATATATCCTGTGCATGCTTATTTAGAGACCTCGTATTTAGCAGTCCTATCTTAATGTACGAGGGATTAGTGACTGTGTCCTCTGCTTTATAAGTACTAGAGGTGGATAGAGCACAAGCAGATGGTGTGTCTAGTACAGTGTTAGTAAAACTGATCTCTTTAGGCTTCATAGGGTATAATATATCTGAGCTGTTTGTCTTTGGGACAATATGATTCTCGCACATGTTTTCACCAGGGAGAGGTCCTTGATCCTGTTTAATATCAGTTACCTTTTGCTGAAATGTGGAATCGTAATATGGCTCCTTTAGGAGTAAATTGGGTGGAGGGACCATACTGTCCTTGATCATATGTGTTAATATGGCAGACTGTTCGAGAGATTAAGTCCTTTCAACCTCAATAAGTGCCATAATATCTAATATGCCCATAATTTGGCGCCTGCTAGTTTACCTGCGTGTCCTGCTCACGGACTGCTGCAGACTACACCTAGTGTCCGCACAGGCGCGTTCCATGCTGGGTCTCAGTCAAAATTGACTTCCGGAAACTACAATCCCACTGGGGATTGTAGTTTCAGGGTTCTAACAATGTGTGCAGGGGCAACGAGTGCCTCTGATTCAACTTGCACTTCTAAATACGGAAATAAAAGAATGCTAACTCGTAGTTACAATGCTAATATCAACAGAAGGGTTTCACAAGTAAATCCACAAGCAGGAGTGAATTTCAGGTTCACCAGATGAAATAGAACTAAAGTGACTAAAGCACACAGTATTAAAATAACAATTTAAACAACAGAATAAAATGACGAGATTTATCTAAAAGATACCTGATTGCAGTGTGCCTTTATATTGCTGCTACAGACTGGGCCAAGCTACTGCGGCGGCGCATTTCGTGCCGGGTTTCTGTCAACATTGACTTCCGGAAACTACAATCCCACTGGGGATTGTAGTTTCAGGGTTCTAAGAATGTGTGCCGGGGCACGGAGTGACTCTGATTCAACTAGCACTTCTAAATATTGAAATAAAAGAATGCTAACTAACTTTCACAAGTAAAGCCACAAGCAGAAGTGAATTTCAGGTTCACCAAAGGAAATAGAACTAAGGTGACTAAAGCACACAGTATTAAAATAACAATTTAAACAACAGATTAAAATGACAAGATATATCGTCATGTGGATGAAGGTGTGACACCACCTTCATCCACAGGCACCACCCAGTCCCTTAGTAGACAGGACACACACAATCAGGCTGTACAAACATACTTCACCTAAACTGCAACCCATGTGGAGCACAAACAGTGACGCCACATCCCTGATGCCCTTCAGTGATGCAATCGGGCCAATACAGGTTGCTCATACCAAACACCCTGAGAATGTGCATCTGTAAGAGGCAAACTGGGTGTGCCCCATTACACACAAAAAAGCAATGCCACCCCATCCACATCCATCACATCAAGTGCACAAACAACCTCATAGCTCTCAACCATTTGTCTTGCAAAGGCGGGTGAAATCACCCGATTTTGTTTCTGGCGGGTGAGACGTCCATTGGAATGAATGGGCGTGCAGGAGGCCTGGCGGGTGAGTCAGCCCTTTGCAAGGCGGGTGACACCCGCCAAAAGCGGGTGAGTTGAGAGCTATGCAACCTACACAGTCATAGCAAGTGGAAATAAAGTTATCCTTGTCACAGGCACAACATCCTAAAGAGAATAAAGCCATCCCCAGGCACAATATCACTACACCATGTGCTCCCCTGAGTGGAATGCACCAACTGCACAAAAGACCTCACCTGACTGCCTTCTTCCTCATGGCTTGCAAAATCTACTCATCTGCTCACATAGACATGCTGTTATCTGTTACTTTAAACCCCTAGTTTTATGTGGAATAAAACATATAACGGCAACCACTTCAGCGTTCAACCAATAGGTAATAGAAAATATGAGTCAGTGACCTGGTCTCCAAATCAGTTTGAAGTAACGAGAGATCAACCTGATGCACTCATTCTATGCCTTCATAAAGGGGCACCGAGAACATACGCCAGGGAAACCCTCTCTGGGGAAAAAAAACCTGTGTTGCTTGACAGCGGTGATATGAGTGTATTGGGACTGTAGCAAGAGTGCGTAGAAGGATCCCAACCGGAAACTGGTTAGTGGAGTTCTGTGTTCTCTTCTATCCGACTGGAATGGCTATATGATAGAGAGACAGTATTAGAGCGTGTGGAAGTATAATGCGCGTTCCTTTCTATTGAATGGGCGGCATACCTGTTCCTAAAGTGGAAGGATCTGATGGTAAGGAAATGAGAGTACGGATCTCATATTCCGAGGTACAGAGAATACCCTTAAGTAACAAGATATTGACAGACGTTAGTGGAAATGGAGAGGTAGAAAAGGAAAGTTTGCGCGTGTGTTTTCTAATAACCTACCGTAGGGGGCAGTCTTCAAGAACCAAAACAAGTGCAGAGGAGTCTGTGATGTAGCCGCTTGCCTGCTGGGAGTTGTGGTCCAGAGAACGGTGATCCTACAATCCCTCTACAAAAGAATTGCAGATATTATCTTGGGCGAATGATAAATTCTGTCACAGTTCATGAATGGGGAGATGATACCTTAATGGAGTTAAGGACAAGCGGCTGGAAATCCAGAGTTCGGGTTGCTGTTGGAGCGGGACGGCGAGCCGCGAGTACAGAAAGAATTCCCAATGCAAGAGAAGAAATGGAATTGACTAATCTAAGAGAGGGGAAGGATTTCAGAGAGTAAATATTTGAGTAAACACTGATAGACGGTTACTCACGTAGCACAACCACATGAAGCAGTAGGGATCAGATGTACTGTATCCGGAGGAAGGGGAGGAGTCACAATCTTACCTCCCCACGGCACTGAACCGACACCAGGAGAACCGAACGCCATCTTGGGTGGAGGCATACGAATGGAGGATAAATGATGCCAACGGCACCGTAGTAACCAGTACGTTCGAGCCTTCGTAACACATGCAGTGAGTGAGAGAAAAAACAGGACTGCCTTGAGGTATCCTGCATGGAACAGGGAAACTTGACAGCTAAGGTCTACCCAGTGATACCCAAGGGTGGGGTCACACCTTGGGCTGTCCATGACTCTGTCCTCACCGCCTTAGAGCTTCGTCCTCCTAAGAGGACCTGGCCCCCTGCAAGGGACGTAGTGGAGTTAGGGGGCCACGGCCCCACATCAGAGTCTGGCACCGGATTTGCCGGACCAGCCCCACTGGATGCCAGGGGCTCTGGCTGGGACACCGTAGAGCATTGCCCTGCAGAGAGGGCTGGGCTCCAGACTGCCTTGTGGAGCCCCAGTGGTACTTCCCTGGGACTCCTACCAGACCCAAGGTGGGGTGTCGCCTCGGCTTTCAGCTGCTGCACTTGTCTAGCCTCTCCCTCTACCGCAATGGCCCGTTGGCCACCACTTGCTCTGGGGCCTCCGGTCCGAGCATGGAGGAGCCCACCTGGCTCCCCCACTGCATGTCTGTCCCAAAGGGAGACACTTCCCACCGACTATTATAGAGCCCTGGCCAGATGGCTAGATGGGCCCAGCCGAAGATCCAGATGGCCCTGTGATAGTCCGCCCGACAGATGGCTGGGTGGCATGAGGTTGTGCCTGCCTTAAGGCCACCATCCAGGGTTTGGAGAGCTAGCACCTCTGAGCCACAGGGCAATGGCTTAAGCCGTCACCTCCACTCCTTAGGGCTTGGGCTTAAACCATCACCTCTGCACCCTGGGACCAGGGACCGGGCCCGGGGCTTATGCTACCACCTCTGTGCTCTGAGCTTAAACTGCCTTGCACAACCAAGGCCCAGCCTCTCTACCCTATCTCCCACAGGCTAGGTCTTGCCACTTTGCCACTGGCTGGACCAAGGCCATCTGGTCTGCTAGTTTGATGGGAAAGGGAGAAGAGCGCTCCCTGCCCAGACTCCGGCTGGTGCACCAAAGGTGAGTGGGATTTCCCTGTACTCCCCGCGGTGCAGCAGGAGGAGGAAGCATGGAGACTGTTGCGGCACTGCCCTCAAAGCTGCCCCTTTGACAAATCCTTGGCTCAGAGCATTACTTTCAGATCGCAGTGAGGTAGCTGCTCTGCTACTTTTGAAACCCTGACCCAGAATCAGGTAATCTATTAACGATTTTGCATCGGATTCCCCAATAACATGCAGTGCACTATGGACAAGAGATGTGGCCCCCTTCTGTCCAGACTGGAGTTCTGAGGTGAGCAACTCTAGGCACCCGCCCATAGGCTGGCTATCCCAGGCCAACCGAGGCTCCACAACACTGCGGTACTGTTACGTTTGGTGGATTCTGACTTAGTGGCGTTCAATCATAATCCCACAGATGGTTGCTTTGCCCACTGGCTCCTCAGCCAGGCACATACACCAATATCTGAACCTGCAGCCCCTCTCGTACTGAACAGGATTACTATTACAAGAACACATCATCAGTAGGGTCAAACTAACCTGTCATAAAACGGTCTAAACCCAGCTCACATTCTGTATTAGAGGGTGAAGGGCGTCCCACTTATCCTGCACCTCTCATGTCTCTTCACAGTGCGTGACTAGAGTCAAGCTCAACAGAGTCTTATTTCCCTGATGATCCTGCCAAACCCATTCCCTTGGCTGTGCTTTCTCTACACAGTAGTTAGGGACACTAGGAATCTCATCCATCACTAATTAGGTGACAAGGCATTTGGCTATTTGTGTTCCACTGGAGTGGCTCTTTCCGGGTTAATGGCTGCCGTCAGCTGACATTTATTGTTTTTTAAAGCTAAAGGTATAATCATGTAAAACACCAAAGCACATTATAGGCAAACCGGGTGCAGTACATACAACAGATGAACATATATGTAATAATAAGGCACTTTAGACACCTCTGAACAATAGTATCTAACAATATGTATACATTTAGAACATTTACAAAAGTCTATACGATTGGCGGACAGGTGCCCCGTTGGAGTCATGGTCCAACACAACCATTGGGATGAAAGTTCCATCTGATTCCGGATCCCTCAATAGAATCAATTTAGGAGTCAGACTGGTTTACAGGTAGGGTTATCCCTTCATGGCTCTGACCTTCATTAACCATCAGACTCTGGAGCTCGTCACAGTCCTACGTCCGGCAGGCATCCTGGAGTGCTCTATCAGATTCATGAATGTTGTCATTCTTCCATCAATTTCTAGTCCATCTCTTGGGATTCCTCCATCGATCTATTTTGTGCCTTAATGCTGAGATTTTGACTTGATGCCTTACAGATCACAAATTAGGCTGGGTGGTTAAGCCTGTCTTGCAAGCAATTTACGATGCCCATCTGAGTCTACCTTCTCTCTCGGCACAATCTTATCCATCAAAACCAGTGTGGGGTTTGGGCTTGTGAGAGGAAGCAACCCCAACTTCCTAACAAGGTTTTGTTCCAGGAAATACCTCATCTGGAATTGGTTGGTTTCGATTCACCATTTCTCTAGGCACATTTAGCTACCAAACCATGGTCAGCATAGGTGGAGATGTTGTACCCTTTTTGATTATCACATTGCATCAACCCCCATGACAGCCGCTCCCGATGCTTTGCTTTGATTAAACCATCAGATTCCCCTGTTCTGCACCAGTTCTAAGTCAGCTTGTAGGCATCGGCTGAGGGAAATGGAGAGAGGCAATCACCCCATAAGGGGTGTTCCATAGGAAGGACCTGGCTCACGTCCAGAGTTGGCAGGGCCCCCAGGCGAGACACCACATCTAGCTGTAATGAACACCCAGCCCCACTTTGCGCCCCTGCCTTACCGACGCAGCCTTTAGAGCTGAACTTTACCCCAAAGTTACGGATCTGACTTTCCGACTTTTCTTACCTACATTGTTCCAACATGCCGGAAGATATTCACCTTGGAGGCCTGCTGCGCATAGGGGTACAGCCCTGGGCGTGATTCAGACCATCTCCCCTGGATTTTCAAGAACCACCTAGAGCTCACCAAACACCACCGGAACCACAACACTCTCGAAGGCTAGGGCGCCTTCTCGGGTCACACCCATTCCAGGGTGCCCTGACCTTCACAAAGAAAATAGGACTCTCGCTGTTGTCCCGCTGACTTCTGCCGGAACGTTTGTGTTACCACACTGGATCCCCTGAGGGCGCCCATCTCTGCCACTCCGGGTTCGGGATCTGAACCCTACTCCCTTTCTATCGGCTGAGGGCAATGAAGGGCATCACCCATCCCTTTCGAATGGCACTCGCTCATCTCTTAAGAATGGCTGACCCATTCCGGGCTGCTCTACATCCTTTGGAATTAGGAGGCTGTTTGGGCTAATCTTGGCAGTGGACAAAAAGAACAGGGTTGTGGCGGCGCTATTGGACGCCACCAAAGCATTCGATTTAGTGGAGTGGCCCTTCCTGTTTACTGTCTTGCACAGAATGGGAGTGGGGACGCAATACATTGCCATGATAGCACTACTGTACGAATCACCCACGGCCAAAATAATGGTGAACGGATGACTCACCCTGGGAATACCTCTGAGTAGGGGCATTAGACAGGGCTGCCCTCTTTCGCCACTCTTATTCGCACTAGCGATCGAACCCTTGGCGGAGAGGGTCAGGGAAACCCACATACACAGAAGCATACAGCTTTTCAGACACAGAGTGGTAATCTCGCTATATGCTGATGATATGGTGCTATATATCGGGGACCTGGAGCAGAACCGTGACCCCATTTTGGAGGATGTGGCCCGATCCGGGCTCTTCTCAGGACTTGTGATCAATACAACCAAATCTGTCATCTTACCGCTGACAGAGAGTACACAGCAGTATGTTGATAAATGGGGGTTCCAATGGCATGCTACACAAACACGATACCTAGGAGTCATGGTAGCAAGGGACGGACCCACAATATTTCAGAGTAATTACCTGGCAGTTCTTGATAAAGCAAAAGAGACCTCCCTCCTATTGAAGAACTTAATTTATATGGCAGTATCTCCCTCGTTAAAATGTTTCTGTTTCCCCAATTTCTATATGTGTTCCTTAATGTGCCCATAGCCATAACCCCTGACTATTTCCGGGAGGTGAAGTCCACAATCACTCAATTCATCTCTGCAGGTAAAAACCCAAGACTCTCGTGGGACAAACTGACAGCACCAATCCACAGGGGCGGGTTAGGGGTCCCAGACCTAGAGACGTATTATACGGTAGCGCAGGCCGCGTTTGCACTCTATTGGTTCGGAGGTCATGAGGAGAGAAGACAGATGGAAATTGAGAGGGTTCTAGCGCCCCCTTCCTTTTACTATCCAGTATCCTTACCGCTCCCAGGGTGAGACACCGGCTCAGAAATATGGTGGAGCTTACATGTGCCTGCTGGACACGGATTGAACGCAAACCGATGACTGAGGTCCTCTTCACCCCAGAGCTGCCGGTTAACTTCACCTCAAATATCCTGCTTACCTCGAACAAAGCTTTGTCAACTTTACACAGAGATTAGAAGTGCACAAATTCTGCGATATATTCCCTGAAGGGAGATTCATCACACTTGAGGAAATGAAAACAAAGGGTGATCTCAGCCCTCTAGATGTGTTTCTATATTACAGACTAAAGGCGGCCCTCCAGGCGGCACTCCCAAATTTCCCAGAGCAACCAATGGTGTCCCCGATACTAGACAGGATGATAAAGGGGGGGTATCACAGAAGGGTGTCTGGGCCATGTACACGCTATGTCAGGAATCTAAACCACAAGCAACATCCCCAGCGCCATGAATACTTTCCCGGGGCAACCGACAATTGCACCAGATGTGGAGCCCCAGAGGCCGACTTTCTGCATGTGGCGTGGGGCTGCCCTGTAAAACACGCCTACTGGAGTGCAGTCTACAAAATTGTGGGGGAAGTGATTGGGGAGGAACTAGGGCCAATCACTATGAGAGCTCTTTTGGGTTACACCAAACCTATTCCCAATGGCAGGATAAGGTTAACCAGGCTGCTCCTACTACTAGCAAAGAGAAGGGTGGCAATGCACTGGAAAGGCGTGGGATCCCCAAAACTTAAGGACTGGCTGGTGGATGTAGCGAGGTGTAACGAAATGGAGTCGGGATACAGATGCTTAACGTCATACCGCACTACTCCCTCCAACATATCGGATCTGTACATCCCCTATCTGCTAAACCAAGAGGATGGAGAAACTCAGGCACCGTAAATACAGCATCTCCAAACACTCAAACCTAACCTGCACACCACGATGCGTGAAGAAATACCAAGCATACACACACAAATCTGTTATACCATAACCACACGTAAGCTGGGAGCATGATGACTAAGCGGATGATCAAGATAGGAAACCCCAAACCACACCCCTTGGAGGGAGGATGAAGATGAGTTATTAGTGAAACTGATCCACCCAGACTTATAAATTGCACCGAATGAGAATGCACCTGGACTTCAACTACACAGCGCTCCTTACCTATAGCCAGGGGAGTTGCTAGGTCTGGAAAAGACCAGGGGCTAAGCTGATGTCGGAACTGTTGGGACTGGGGGCTAGCTAGTCTTTTGGCTGTAGCTCCTGAGATTCTATCCGGGGCTACAACCAAAAGTTCAGGGGCTATAGCCCCCTTAGCCCCCCCCTAGCAACGCCCCTGCCTATAGCCTTTCTTTTTCAGCTTCTTATTGTTTGTTTAGCCAAATGCTAATGTTTGCCTTGTTTGTTTATGAAATGCCAATAAAAAGAGTTTAACAGTTGTTCATATGGTACCCTCTTCCACTTTGGCATTCAAAGTAATTGTATATTTGTTACTACCACCAAGATCTGCGCATGTGCTGGCTCCATCCAGGCACTCGCCTCAGGCGACTGTACACACCACAGTGGCCGTCCTTCTCATCGTGGCTTAGCCTCCGTAAAGGTCCAATGCGCTCCAGCACCATCCATTATCAGGGCTAGTTGATTCAGCAGGTGAGTTGTTACACACTCCTTAGGAGATTCCGCTTCCATGGCCACCATTCTGCTGTCTATATCAACCAATGCCTTTTCTGGGGTCAGATGTGCATCGGCATCGTGCACCTTAAACTGGCATTTGGTTCATCCCACAGCGCCAGTTATGCTTACTAAAAGTGGCAAACTGGGCACTGGCATTTGATGGCCAGCTCCACGCCAGCGACTCCTTGGTCTGTGTCTCAGGAAGATGGTTTGAGTGCATAACCGGCATCACCACAGACCCCTGCCGCCCTTCATGGGCCTCCCCATCTCATTGTGCGAAATGGTCGGGGCACACTGAGGACAGCCCACCCCAGTTGACAGTTACACCGGGAGCAGGGGGGCCCATCCACCGTTGCTGTCCTGTCAACCCCTGAGAGGGGCCGGGATGGTTGCCAGAGAAGGGCACGCTAGTGGTCAATCTTCCTCAGCCCCGTGCACATGGTGAAACTGCAGACAAAGGGCTGTAACACTCTCTTGCGGAGCGGAGCGCACCTGCCCCTGGGCCTTCCCAGCTGACCCAGAGCCGGTTGCAGTACACCGCTATGGAAGAAATGTGCCCTGTGGGGGCTGGGTGTGCCCTGGTAGCGGTCCTGCGAGGTGATGTGATGTTCCGGGTGACCAACCTGACCCCTGGGTTGAATACTCCAGGCACACTGCAGGGACCCCACCTACTTACCTCTCAACGATTTCACGCCCTCTTGAAGTCTTTCTTCAAAGTTCTTTGCAACTTTCTCTTGCAGTACTTGTTGGCTATTGGTTGTGCACCCATATTTAGTCTTAGACGGAGTCCACCAGCCACTTTGGGCAGCATTTCCAAGCAACGCAACTCTGAGTAGACCTGATCCTGGCATGACGGTGGCTGCCACCGGCCTAAAAGCAGCCGCATAGAGGGCCTCAATCAGAAGGACTTGGGCCCCCTGATCGATGCCGGGTAGTCGATCTTCTGTGTGCCACATTTCCCATGCCTGATGATGGGCAAGGATTCGGTGCTGGGCTCTTCCCTCTTCACTCGTGGTTACTGAGGGAATCCTGGTTAGTTTCTTTTCTTCTGCTTATTGAGATGTTTACATTCAGTGGGTTGCCAGATCTGATCTGAGGTCTTAGATGGGGAGCAGAAGCTTGGGTGGCCGGCATCAGACTCGTGGCTGTTGAGGCGTTGCCTCAGCCCCACGGCTCTGGTGCAGTCGAGTGTGTACTGTCCTGATCTACGTTAAAGCCTTCCCTGGCAGAGGTTGCCCAACTGTTGTGGTCTTGAGGCCTGCACTACAGGTTCCGTGCCATGCATGCATCTGTGGGACACTACAGAGAGCCACATGTGGCTTGGCCAGCTTCCCAGGGGGAAGGTGTGTTGGGTTTTTAGGCCCCCACCACCACCACCACTGGGGCATGCTGGGTGCCATGCTTTCGCAACCACTTGGGGGGGAAACAGGAAGGCCAGACGCACCGGCAACAAGCCTCTGGGCCAGGTGCAGACAGTGCTGATCAGTGTCTGACCTTAAGGAACAAAGGGACTGGGGTCCCTGCAATGGCCCCAGTTGCACCTTGGGGAGGGTCCCCAGCAAGATTGATGTTGAAGTGACCCTCAGACAAACAGTGCTAGGAGGAACCCGGGGCGCAAAGTGCATTCAAACTGTTGATCAATGTGTCCATTAAATAACACTCATTCTCGAAAATAGCTGTTTTCGTCATCAACGTGTGAGCCGAGTGATCTTCAGGCAAAAGCCACAGACAACTTTTATTTTTCCAGAGGTTGGCCCGAACCTCCCGATGCAGGAGAGGCTGGAGGAAGCAGTACCACCCGTCCTCCCCACGTGTCGAGACGGACTGGGGCCCCATCTAGCTTCCCCCCTTGGAGTCGGGCAATACTATCTGGGTTTTTAATAAATGGATTCCAGGAACTCAACCCAGGCAGCCCACCCGACATCTTCTGTGGCAGCACGACAGGGATTCTCAAAATGATGGAGGGAGGCCATTCTGCCGTCGGCCCACCTAGCCGATCTGCTCATACCCTGACTGTGACCTTCTGCTGATCTTTCAGAGGGACAGAGATGAGGGTCAGAGGTGGCAGTAATGGTTCAGCTGGGACCACTAGTCTTCAAACCCCACCCTGGCCACATATGGCCATACTCAAGGTACCTGGACATGAGGGAAGGTTGCCCGCTGTGCCTGCAAGTCTGGCCATCGCTCACCCAAGGAAGTGGGTGACCAGAACCTCTGCACCAGCCCATTGAGAAGGCCCAGCTGTCTCATGGCTCAGAGCGCCCCTGTCCGCCTGTGGAGGCCTCTTTCGAGTACTGCCAGGTTTCCCTTGGCTCCTGGCTGCCCCCACTAGGAACTTCCCTTCAGACGAGGGGACCTCACCAACAGCCGCCTAATGGCGGGTTGGAGACAGGAGTGCCCAGACGGCACAGAGGCTCAGGGGCTGGCTCGGAAAGGAGGGGTGGCTTCTTGGGTCTCCTTCTCTGGTATATGGTTAGGGTTGTCCTGGCAGGTTGACCCAACCCTGCTGGATGTACCCATCCATCTTCTGGGTCACGGACCCCTCCGGAGGAAGTGATCCCGGTCCCCAGGACCTGGTCCCCCAGGTGCCCAGTCCACAGACCACTGTGCTGGCCAGACCATAGCATGATGGGTGCCCTGGGCCTGGGTGTGCGTGACTGGGGCGCAACTGAGGTTGGACCCGCAGCTCTCCCTCTGGCTGCTTAGCTTTTAATGATCCTTCCACAGATTAACCTACAGAAACCTTGTTACGACTTTTACTTCCTCTACATAATCAAGTTTGATCATATTTTCTGCATTCCACCAGGGCCATTTCTGACTCCGGTGGTGCCGATACAAGCACCTCATTGAAAGACCCAATCGGTAGTGGTGATGGGCAGTGTGTACAAAGGGCAGGTACTTAAGCGATGCAAGCTTATGACCCGCACTTACTGGGAATTCCTTGTTCATGGGAACTAATTGCAATCTCCAATCCCTATCACAAACAGAGTTTAGAGGGTTACCAGCACCAGTCGGCGAAGGGTAGACACACGCTGGTCTGTTCAGTACAGGGAACATGCAGCCCTGGACATATATGGCCAAAACAGACCTGTTATTGCTCAACCTAGTGTGGCTGAATGACACTTGTCCCTCTTAGAAGTTGAACGGCAAGCTCTATGGGTCCCGTAACTAATTAGCATTGAGGAGTCTTGTTCATCATCTGAATGAATGAGACAAATCGATCCACCAACTAAGAAACGGCCATGCACCACCACCCACAGAATCATAAGAGACCTATCAATCTGTCAATCCTTTCTGTGTCCGGGCTGGGTGAGGTTTCCTGTGTTCAGTCAAATTAAGCCACCGGCTCCACTCCTGGTGGTGCCCTTCCGTCAATTCCTTTAAGTTTCAGTTTTGCAAACATACTCCCCCCAAAATTAAAAAAACATTGGTTTCCTGGAAGCTGTTTAGCGTGTCATGGGAATAATGCAGCCGGATCGCTAGTTTATGCTCGGACCTACGACGGTATCTGATCATGTGCGAACCTCTGACTTACGTTCTTGAATAATGAAAATATTCTTGGCTAATGCTTTCGCTTTGATTTGTCTTGCGCTGGTTAGAGAATTTGACCTCTAGTGGCACAATACAAATTCCCCCAGAGGCCTTTTACTTCATTCCTAGCTGAAATATTCAAGCGGCAGGCTTGCTTTGAACACTTTAGTGTTTTCAAAGTAAAAGCTTGGGCCCCCAAGGACACTCAGTCAAGAGCATCAATAGGGTGCCGGGAGGAAGGGCTGGGACAGGCGGTAGCTCACCTCCCAGTGGACTGCCAGCTCCATCCAAAGATCCAACTACAAGCATTTTAACTGAAGCAACTGTAATATATGCTATTGGAGCTGGAATTACTGTGGTACAGGCACCAAACTTGCCCTTCAATGGATCCTCGTTGAAGGATTTAAAGTGCACTGATTGCAATTACAGGGCTTTGAAAGAGTGCGTATTGTTATTTTTCATAACTACCTAAATGAGTCGGGAGTGGGTAATTTGTGCGCCTGCTACCTTCTATGCATGTGGAAGCCATTTTTCAGGCTCCATCTCCAGAATCGAAGCCTGATTCTCTGTTACCAATGGTCACTATGGTAAGCACAGAAAGTACCATCAAAAGTTGATAGGGCAGACATCCAAATGTATTGTCACCTTCAAGGGGACGTGTGATCTGCCCAAACTTATCTAGAAAGTGTCTGGGCAAGGCCGAATTGCACCTGGTCTGCTAAATGCATGCATCCCGGGAGCTCAGAGTTTGTTAGCATGTATTAGCTTTTGCATTACAACAGTTATCCAAGAAACAGATGGAGCGATCAAAGAACCCATAACTGATTCAATGAGCTACTAGCAGTTTCACTGTACCAGCCCTGTTTACTTACATGTGCATGGCTTAATCTTTGAGATAAGCATATGCTACTGGCAGGATCAACCAGGTAACTGCGCCTGCTGGAGTGTGGCAATGGGGGAAGCCATGTACCCACCTCAAGCCGACCTTCACACCCTCTGGGCCGTTTGTGGGACCCAAGCTTTAGAGGATGGCTCCCACTAACACTTCGGGGGTGGATTGGACAGGTCTACCACACAGGCACTGGTGGCCCAGCCTGCTCCAGTAGGGTTGAAGGGAAGAGGCTGGGCCCAGGCACAACTTAAAGCGGGAGGGTGACAGAGGGTGTTGTCACACTATGGAATGGTCATTCTGTATTGCTGTAGAAATGTGCTCGGTGGAGAAGGGGGAAGAGCATGGTTTACAGGGCCCACACTGGGGCTAGCACCACCCAACCCTGTCCACTCAGATCTGACCACTAGGAAGCTGTTGGGCTAGTTGACCTTTGCTCTATATGGATGGGTGAGCCACCCACATAAGGTGTCCCTCCCTGATGGGGCATACGCTTGACACGGTTCCAAGATGGTTGGAGGCTAATTGCTTGAAACAACATCGAAGGCTGGTCAAGCAGGCCAACCGTACAGGGACCAGGTGCGTCAAATCAATCCTGTGGACTGCAGGAAGGCACATGGACAGGCCGACCTTCTGTCCATGTGCAAGTAAGCTGAGGTTCTTTTGTCGGCCAGGTACCCTGCTGCCCGGAAAAAAGCTGGCCTGTCAGAAAAGCAGAATATGGATTTTTTCCCACCACCTTGAGCCGGCAGGGTGCCCCCAGCAGGCCAAACTCTTCTGGGACACTGCACGGGGCGCAGCCCTTGACCAGCCTTGGGGAGTGCAGTGGTTTTGCCATGGATCCCGGGTTGGGCAGCGAGAACCAAATGGAGCACAGACAGGATCCATACACACTAGCTACAATAATGTAGGGGGAGGTGAATAAGCCTTGTTGCAATCTGTGTACCCTGGGTGGCAGAGGGGGATGTCTGGGCAAAAGTGTCCTGCCACCTCATAGAGTCAACTGGAGAAAAATGTCTAATTGGCGCCCATCCGGACTTCCAGAGCAGGCCATCCATCTCGTCCTTCCATCCATTCCTATGCCCCACTACTAGATGTACAACAACAAGGTGAACTGGTTACCCCTCCCTGTTTCCACTTAAACACCCCCACTTCTACTTCATGAATTTGCAATTTTTCACTATGTAGTAACAGGCACATTTATTCTAAAAGAAGACTTATTCAATATTTCAAACAGGCAAATAAAAACACGTTCTTTTGGTTATCAAATATAGACCAAGGATATTTTGTTTGATTTCTTATTACCCAAAAAAAGGGATTTTTTGAGTGGGGTTAGTACGTGACTTGTGTTACATATTCATATTCAATTTGTCATACAAAACAATATACAGGTAACAACACCTTTTTCTTCAACAACACTTTTTGTTTTTAGAATAGTGGCCTAGAGAGATAAAAATCATCAGAAAGTCACAGAGTCCATTTTTCATGTTTGGGAGACCATTGAAATGTGGCCTCCGACATAATAAAGCACTCTATTCGGGCCTCATAGATGGTCTACATATGTTTCAGCCTCAAGGTCTATTAGGCGTTATCTCTAATGCTTATTGGCTTGATTTGCGGGCCTTCTTCAGGACGTAATTATTTCTTTGGTATTGTTACTCAATCACTGGACACCATTGGATTCATCTGTGTTTTAACATTACAATATAAACAAACAAATAATTAAAAACTGTTAAAACCTCTATGTGCTTGTGTTTTTGAGATGTTATCTTGTGGTGGTGAACACTCACCTGATTTTCAGTGTGCCTGTACTTGGTCTAACGGGTCAAGGCTCCTACTTCTTCGGACTCGACAGGACAGATATCTTCTTAGCTATTTATCTGCGAAGATAGTGTTACTTTTTACTACCTCATATGGATGAATGCCTTTTATTTTTAATTTTTGGCTTGTATGTTATAACTGAGAACTGACCTGGTCTTGCAAGTTGCATCTCAGCCATGGTATCGATCTATGATTCACACTGTTTTTTTATCCATGTGGCACTGTTTCTGCAAATAAATGTGCGCTGTGTTAGCCTTATCTGAATGTGTTTATTTCTCAACGAGATCGGTTGCTGCTGTTTTTTGACATTGAAAAACATATATCAGTGTTTAGTAATCGACTCTCAAATTTGATATAATCTGCATTTGTCTGAACTTCTCACGGCTCTCTTTTAGTTATTGGGTCATTTAAATGCTGTGTGAATGTGTTTGCATGATCCCATTGCCTTAGTCCATTTTACAGTCTGCAATGTGTATACATAACTAATTGTGCGCTTTTTTCTTGGTTTACCTCAGTATTTCCACACTTGTTATCCGAGTGTTAGAGCCCGATCGAATTTGTCGCAGCTTGTATCTAGCTTATGCGGATTCCCCCGTTTCCGTGTCTGCGTTTCACAGAGAATCAAGTGGGTCTTAAATCGCGTGTTAAGTTTTTCAGGGCTGTGCGACTGCACAGCGCAATGATTTGTTTGCTGTGTGTTCCTATTTGTGTGCTGTTGGGCGCCATGATTGGAGAGTCATGGAGAACAACTATTTCTTAATTTCCTTGGTTCGTTTACACCAAAAATGGGCATAAGGGAGATAATCCAAGTACATTGCATTCTCTGTGTGTGTAGATACACAATTCCCGTAATACTCCCATAGTGCAAAATTGGGAAAACAGGATGATGCCCCATTAGTTAGATATTACATGTGTATGAAATCACAACATGTTCCATAACTTACCTATGATGCAATGGTGGAGACATACATTATCTCCTAATGTTTAGATTGTTTCTGTAATTTGTACAATTTCCTTAATGTATTACTCAAAAAAGGTGAATGCTCAGAGTCTGTTATATACTATTTGTCTATTAAATACATATGTCCGGTACTACTCCCATAATTCAATATTGTGAAACATGATAGAGCTCCATCAGTTGTGCATTAGATGTATATTCAATCACAGCATGTTCCATGGTTTTCCTGTGATTCAGTGGTGGAGACATACATTATCTCCAGATGTTTTTGATTAATACTGCAAGTTATATGGTTACTCCCATTAGTATTGCATATTCTGTGGTTGATTAGATCACGTATAAGGAGCAAGATGAATTCCGTACTTTACATGAAAAGGCCCCACTCCACAGAAGTGTTTAGACCGTCTTAACTGTATCTAAGTTATAGATCCAGTGTTGTCCAGATTTCCTAAGGGCTAGATCTCAGTTGCCGCATCTTATATGTGGTTTTATCACTTCAACCACGAACCAGAAGATGTCCATTGGTTTTTGGTGATGTTCAGAAAAATGTGCTACTAAAGGTCTGTTTTTTCTATTTGATTTTTTACACATAATCTGTGTTCACAGATGCATTGTCTGATCTTCTGTTTTTTGTCTTACCAATGTAAAGAAGATTTCATGGGTACTTGATCCTATAAATTGCCCACTGTGTCGAAAGACCAAAAGAAATATCGAGGCTTAGTACCACCAAAGATGAAATACGCCATTCACGAGTTCAGAAGTACATGTACAATTTTAATAGGCAAATAGCTACCTGGCTCCCAACACCTCTCAGTGTGCACCAGCAGACATCGTGAGGGGACAGATTGCTGGACATTCCAAAGACATCAACCTACATACTTTTTTCCCCAATCCCGGTTGCATCGTCCAGCCCCTCTTCAATTAACAATTTGCTAGGGTTCATGCCCAGTTCCCATTGCTAATACAGAATCAAATAATTTTACATTGTGCAATGTTTCCCCTAAACATTAAACATGTTTGTCTGCACACAAAATACAATGGTAACATCTGTTTTCCGCGCTTAAAGTAAGTCCAGTTTCAAGGAAGGATCACAAAGATTTCTGCAAAGGTACACAGTTTTAGCTATTCACCATTCTGTTCACTGTTTGCACGAAGATGATGCTATTGGTACAGACAACATCTAAATTGAGGTTCAGTTCAGCAAGGTTTCTTATTTCAGCAAGGTTTCTTATTTCAACACAAACAATCCACCCTCAGCAGCCACAACATGTTTATCTGCGTTGACACAGTGCAAAGTTCACTTTTCCTTGCTTCAGCTGAAAACACAAAGTTTAACATGAGGCAAAAAGAGGAGTTAAACAAAATGGCGGATGATTCTAAAATGGCAGCGTAGTCAGGTTTGATTCAGGTTCATTCAGACGCGATTTTTCAGTTCAATGCAAAAGTGCTTAGGCCAATGTTCATTATCAAGCGGTATTATGCAAAATATGGTTTTACAAACCCTCCTTTTGTCCTAAGCCAAGAGCATAACTCAAACATTTGTAGTATTCAAAAGACCACGTATCATCGTCAGAGCAACCTGAATCACTGTTTTCAAAGACATTAATCGCCATCAACTCCTTGTTGGTAATATCCTGCATAACTAAGACATTCGTAGCATTTTCAGGCCCAGGTATCTTAGGTCCTAGTGTACCTAGGAAGAGGATGCATGTACCACCCCAGTCCCTTTTCCCCATGTTGCAGAAAATGCAAACAGATCCAGCAGTTTGTCTTATTTAGAATGGCATGGGTTGCATTCATAATCATCAAACGTGTGTTATTATGATAACCCTCTCTGTGTTGGAGGTCTCGAAGGAGGAAGAGTGTGCAAATGCACGTAAGGTGGAGACACAGTGGAGATACTTGCAGTTGGTAACAAAACATCAAGCGAATGTGCGTTTTCTAGATACCAAAAATCCAATTGTCAATACAATTATAATAAATACTGCTATTGTAACCAGTAACCATATGGTCTTCAGGGACCATGACCCTTGATGGGAAGATTCATCATCAAACAAGTGACCAACATCCTTTTTAGTACGAGTGGCGTTCAAAATGGGCATTGTTACTCAGCGTCCATTAAGAAGCCTCACTGTTAGGCTGTTTTTAGTTCACCCGTGGGTGGCACCTGATCACGTGGCCTATGTTTATTGAAGGTAACTTTGCCGATCCCTGTCTCTTATTTGATGCAGCAGAGGAATGACGAGGGACTGGCTCAACAGTGGTTTCTTGTGGGTTTCTTGTGGGCACAGCCTAGCTGCACTTTCCTAACCTATTAACATTGAAGTAAATGTCAGCAACTCTAAATCTAAATCCGATTCCATAGTCGCAGATCATACCTTGAGACTCCAGGTACGGTATGATCTGTGAATAAAGTGTTGCGGTTTCCTGAAGACACTGAAGAAACAGAAGCAGGATCGAGCAACGGTGAAGAAGAAATTGAAGATGCAACAATCTCCCCAGGCCCCACGGGCTCAGGAAGGATTTTTGAAGAGGAAACAGCAGTCTCCCCAGGCCCCACGGGCTCAGGAAGAATGTTCGTGAC
The DNA here is from genome assembly GCF_040938575.1 of Ambystoma mexicanum. Classification (NCBI taxonomy): domain Eukaryota; kingdom Metazoa; phylum Chordata; class Amphibia; order Caudata; family Ambystomatidae; genus Ambystoma; species Ambystoma mexicanum. Next base: position 533,114,207 of record NC_090933.1, on the reverse strand, counting down.
ACCCTGGGAGTCCATTAGAGCAGGCTCGTTGTGAGCGTCAGGATCACCAATTCCCTTCTCCTCTCCTTTGTCGTAGGGCAGAGAAAAAGGAATCCTCTTCACATGTGTCGCGTGGATCCAGTTATTTTTTCCTGTCACTCATACGGCGGTCTGTGTGGCCAAAAGGATTTGGTGCAGTCCCTTCCAACGCGGTGCAAGACAGGAGCCCCTCTCAAAATTCTTAAGTAGGACCCATTGGCCAGGCTGGAGTTGATGACTGGGCCCTCGTATTTTACTGGGAGGGCTGCTCGTACCTGTTGATGAATTAAATACAAGTTTTGAGTTAACTGGTCATAGTAGCCAAACAAAAGCAGATATTCAACGTTTTTCAACAGTTTGGGTTTTGGTATGTTCCATCTATTGGCTGGCCTTCTCATTACAATTTCATAGGTGGAGTGCCCTGTCTTTGACTGTGCGGTCGTCCGCATTGATAATAAGGCTATTGGCAAAGCGTCAGGCCATTTCAAATTGCTATGTGCACACACTTTTGCTATTTTGTTCTTCAAAATCACGTTATGGCATTCCACAAGACAGGCAATCTGAGCGTGTCTGGCTGAGTGAACTGTTTGTTAATCTGCAGCCCTGCACAAACCTGCAGGATGACAGCAGCAATAAAATGTGGACCATTATCAGACCAAATGACTCTCAGCAAACCAAAACTAGGAAAATATTCCTTCAGCATGGTTTTCGTCGTTGACATTGGTGTGGCATCTTTTACTGGAAAAACTTCAACCCATTTACTGAAAGCACAGATGACAACTAAAACATATTTATAATTCTGACAATGCTCCATCTCAATAAAATCAAAATGTATAACCTCAAAAGGCATGGACGAGAGACCAAAACTACCCTTTGGTGTCAGTGTTCCTTTCCCAATATTATGCTGCAAGCATATCATACAACTTTGGACAAATCGATCAGCAGTTTTCTGAATACTAGTATTGTACCAGATAGGATCTAATAGTTTGCAAATCTTTTTGCCACATATGTGTGTTGGACCATGAGCCATTGTCACCATAGCAGTAACATTGGCATGTTACGCTCATCTGGTATCCACAGGGACACCACCCAGCCGGGTTACTCACTGGTATGCGTCTCAGCTTTGCCCTGATGTGGTCTGGGGGGAAGGTTCTGCCTGAAAATACAGGAGGACTGTGTTGAAGACTGACCGACTCGGGTAAGTATCCTCCCTCCACCCCCGTATGATTTCAGTCCCTCTGACGCCCTCTCCTCACCTTGTGGTAGAATTAGGCGTGTTCTCCGTCCTGCCTTCTTTGCAGGGGCACGTTGTCTTTCATGGGTGAGTGTGCGGTCCAGTTACTACAATGACGCCGGCCCGTTTGATATTGTTCAGGTAGGTCTTATTGCTGTTCTTTAGTTTTAATGCTATCCTGCATGCCTTTCTTTGTTTAAAATGTCTCTTTTTTCTCCCTTAGGTATGCAGAGTTTCAGCGTGGCGAACTGGCTTGGTTAAGTCCCGCTGGTAAATGATGGTGCATCAAGAGCGCTATGATGCGGTAAGTAAGCGCTATGTGCAGCGCTGCAAAGTCTTGCCTTTGCTAACATGTGTTTTCCTTCCTTGTAGGTCGCAGTGTTCTTCAGCATGAGTGGAATGTCCAGAGTGGTGCCAGCCGAGAGGCGACCAGCCAGGTAAGCCTTTTGAGCAGTTTGGAATTTGTAAATGTCTCTACTGCTTTCTTTAATGTTGCATCTATCTTCCTCTTTCAGGTCGTTCTATCAGGGATGCGTGCAGATTCAAGGAAGCTGTTCTCAGTAGCTGCGAGTGTTTAAAGATGAAGACTGTAGGTAAGATGCTCCTGCTAATTAGGTTCCTTTTGTCTCCTTGCAGGTTCTGCTTCTCCAAGGTTTGAGGGAATAGTTGGACACGGTAAGTGTCACGTTGCAAGCTTTGTTGGTTTAAATTGCCCCAACAAAATAGTCCAGGTAAAGTAGTCCCTAGGCTGCCACACCCAAAACACTAGACCGCATAGCTTGGTTCTTAGGAACCAAGCTATGTGGATGCCTCCATGTTGGCTGACAATAAAATAAAGTAGTTCCCAAGCACATTGTTTTTCATGGTGTATGTTCCTTCTGTCTGGCCCAGGTTTGGTTGGGAAGTTCTGATGGAATTTCCTGATTAGACGTGGTGCGTGGATATTCTCACTGGGCTCCCAGGATCTATCTTGTGGTCCAAATCCTTTCCAATCGACGAGATAATATAGCTTGGTCCTAGAGTATTTAGAGTCCAAGATATCTTTGACTTTGAATTCTGGTTCTCCGTCAACTGGTATAGGCTTAGGTGGTGTCCCAATCCGTGTGCCGGGTTGCATTGGTTTCAGGAGGGACACGTGGAATACCGGGTGGATGTGTAGATTAGGTGGTAAATCCAGTTTCATGGCTGCTGGGTTGATAATTGCCTTAATGGTATAGGGTCCTAAGAATCTGGGATGAAAGGTCCGGGTTCCCTTGATGGGTACGAATTTAGCGGCTAAACAAACTTTGTCTCCTACTTGATAATCAGGGGCCTTTTTTCGGTGTCAGTCGGCGAATCTCTTTTGTTTTTCTTTGGCAAGAATAAGGTGTTCCTTTGCCCTTTTGAAAGCCTGAGTAATGGTTGTGTGTAGAGTCTTTACCGCTGGCATTTCCAAGCTGGCTGGAAGGTCTAGTTCAGAGGTACGTGGATGTCTGCCATAAAGGGTATAGAAGGGCGTTTGTCCGTTGCTTGAATGCAAAGAATTGTTATATGCATATTCGGCTATCCATAGTAGGTCTTTCCAATTTCTTTCTTCGTGGTGCAGAATGCACTGTAAATATTGCCCGAGTGTCTGATTGGTTCTCTCGGTTTCGCCGTCCGTTTGGGGATGGTGACTGGTAGATAGCCGAACATCGATCTGCGCCATTGCACAACATTTTTTCCAGAAGTTTGAAACAAACTGGCTGCCTCGATCAGAGACCTTAGCCGAAGGGAAGCCATGTAGCTTAACCACGCCCTCCAGGAACACTTTTGCTAAAGTGGCTGCGTCTGGGAGGCCTTTGAGAGGAATAAAATGGGCCATCTTCGAGAATAAGTCCACAACTACAAGGATGGTATTGAATCCTTGGCTTGGAGGCAGATCAGTGATGAAGTCAAGGGAAAGAGTGTGCCATGGAACTGGAGGAATGTCCAATGGTTGTAGGAGACCAGATGGTTTTTGTTTCTGTGATTTATTTTGTGCGCAGACACCGCAGGACTGAATATACTGAATATGTCCTCACGCCAGGTAGGCCACCAAAAGTTCTTTTTCACCTTAGCTACGGTTTTGGCGATCCCAGGATGCCCTTCGATCAGTGAATCATGATAGTTTGAAATAATATGCTGTTGTAATTCCTTCTTGGGTACATATAGGCGATCCCTAAAAAAGGGTAGCTGGTCCTTGATGGTATATTGTTCTCCTTGACTTTGCCATGCGAGGTAGGCATCAGGATTCACTGTCCATTGGATTTCTTTTTGTAGTTCTGCTTATGTTAAGGCTGTCGTGATACCCAAGAGTTTGTCTTCAGGTATAATAGGTACTGGGTCTGGAGTTTTATATATTATTTCATCTATGCCCATGCGAGATAAGTCATCCGCCTTTCCGTTTCTGACTCCTGGTCGAAATGTGATTCCATAATCGTATTCGGCGAAGAAAAGGGCCCACCGTAATTGGCGCGAGGACTGGGTCTTGGCTGTTTTGAGATATTGCAGGTTTTGGTGGTCTGTGATGACTGTAATGGTATGTCTGGCCCCCAGAAGGTAGTGCCTCCAGGCTTTAAAGGCAGATTTGATAGCCAGGAGTTCCTTGTCCGTGATGGCATAATTAATCTCTGGAGGTGAGAACTTTTTCGACCAGAAGGCCACAGGATGTAGCCGGCCGGTTTCCGGGTCTCTCTGTGAAAGGACAGCCTCCATTGCGAGACTGGACGCATCAGTTTCAACGACATAAGGGAGGTCTGGACGAGGATGTCGCAGGATTGGAGTGGAGGTAAACCTTTGTTTAAGTTCCTGAAAGGCTTCTTCTGCTTCTTCGGTCCAAGCAAACTTTTTATTGTTTTTTCGTACTAGTATTGTGACTGGGTGCACAACCTGAGAGAAGTCTGGGATGAACCGGCGGTAGAAGTTCGCAAAGCCCAGCATGCTTTGTACCCCTTTCAGTGATGTCGGTGAAGGCCATTAGAGAATGGCATCTACCTTGTGCGCGTCCATTCTGATGCCTCCTGGAGTAAGGATAAAACCAAGAAGTTCTACTTTGGTGACGTGAAAAAAGCATTTTTCAAGCTTTGCAAACATGCGATGTTGACAGAGCTTGGTGAGGACTGAACGAACGTGCCTGAGATGATCTTGTTCTGAGGCTGAGTATACTAAGATGTCGTCTATGTATACTAAGGCGCACACATCAATTAACTCCCTTAAGACGTCATTCATGAAATATTGGAATGCCGGAGGAGCGTCGCATAACCTGAAGGGCATGACTTGATATTCAAACAAGCCGTACTTAGTACGGAAGGCGGTTTTCCATTCATCTCCTTTTCTGACTCAACCAGGTGGTACGCTCCTGGAAGGTCCAATTTGGTATAAAACTGGGCATCTTTAACTTGGTCTAGCATCTCAGGGATAAGTGGCAAGGGGTAGCGGTCTTCACGGTGATCTGGTTCAATGCGCGGTAGTCAATACAGGTTCTCAAGTCTCATTCCTTTTTCGGTACGAAGAACAAAGGACTGGCTGCGGGGGACTTCAAAGGACGGATAAATCCGTTTGCAAGGTACTGGTCTAAATAGGATTTCAAGTGAAGGTTTTCTGGTTCTGTGAGAGCGTAGATCCTGCCGCAAGGGATTTGTGCACCAGGAACAAGGTCGATCTGACAGTCATAGCGCCTGCGTGGCGGCAATGTATTGGCTTGGTCCTTTCGGAAAATATCCTGGATATCATGGTATTCACTTGGCAAGGTATTAGTTGCTCCCAGGGTTGATACTGTCGCTGCGGGAGTCATGGGGATACAGACGTCAGGTTTCTCCTCTTGGTAATAGCAGGCAGGGGAGCAGTCACCGGGGAAGGTTAATTTTCATGCCCGCCAGTCTATCATAGGGTTGTGAGCAACCAACCATGGCATCCCTAGTATTAGCCTGAACTGAGGTGCCTTGATGAGATCGAATGAAATAGACTCCCGATGTCCGTCCTGGCACAGCAAGATTACCCTGGCTGTGCACTGGGTTACTGGTCCGGAAGCGATTTCTGTCCCATCTACGGTGGTTACCTTGTCCATAGTTGGCTTAGAACACAAAGGAAGCCCCATCTCTGCTGCCAGTTCGTGATCAATATAATTTCCAACTGCTCCACTCTCGATGTATGCTTCAACGGCATGCATTCTTGATGACTGTTGGTGGTTAATTAAGATCACTGATATTGCAAAGTACGAGGTCAGAAACTCATTCTTCTCACTCGACAAACTGACCTCTACGTTTGTCGAGCTTGGTAGTTTTCCGATTCCTTAGCTTCATCCTTCTCTGTGGCCCCGACTGTTCTTCTTGGGGGTTTTACTGGACAGTCCTTCAGGAAATGTCCTGTTTTCACACAATACAAACAAATCTGTTTTTGTCTTCTTTTATCCCACTCTTGTTTTGTTAATGGAGGCCATATCCCTCCAATCTGCATGGGTTCTACAGCATTTTCAGGTACATGGGGTGGGTTTTCCCTTGGTTGAACATACACGGTCCGAGGGTCCGTCTTAGACCGGTCTGCTTTTCGATCCTGCAACCTGTGGTCTAGCTGCATGACCAGATTTATGAATTCTGCACAGTCTCTGGGTGGATCAACCACCTGGGCTAAGACGCCCTTTAATTTGCCTCGTAAGCCTCGATGGAATAACGTGGTTCTTTTGTTTTCTGGCCACCTAGCTTTGGCAACCAATCTGTTGAAGGTAGCAATGTATGTTAACAAGTCCTGATTCCCCTGTCGGAGGGACAAGAGTTCATTGTCTACTGCTTGTTCCTGGGTATGGCGAGCAAAACGTTTTTCCATTTCTCTCTGGAACCCCCCAAAGTCATGTAATAGAGGATTGTCATGGATTACCAACGGCACCGACCTATCTGCTGCACTACCACTCAGGTATGATAAGACAAAAGCTACCCGAGTTTGGTCATTTGGAAATGCTCCCGGCCTACAAAGAAAATGAAGGCGGCACTGATTGATGAATGCCGCATACTTCCGTGAGTCGCCTGAGAACCTTTCTGGTGGTGCCAGGGGCACTGTTCCAGGTAACGTGATCTGTACCGGAGTGGGTGGTATGGCGGGGTTTTGCATCATTGGATTGCTTCCAGGTAGAGGCGTCTGTCCTGCCTGTGATTGCAAGTATTGCCTGCTAATCTCTTCAGTGCGTTCTTTGGTCACTATTAGGTCTCTACGGAGGGCATTAGTCTCTTGTCGGGCAGAATGAACCTCAGCACGAAGCTCTCCTAGTAATTGGGCCAATTGGTCCATTTCTGATGTCTCGATGGCGCCCAGATGTATTTGTTATGGTAGGCTTCGCGTTCTGTTACGCTCACCTGGTATCCACAGGGACACCACCCAGCCGGGTTACTCACTGGTATGCTTCTCAGCTTTGCCCTGATGTGGTCTGCGGGGAAGGTTCTGCCTGAAAATACAGGAGGACTGTGTTCAAGACTGACCGACTACGGTGGGTATCCTCCCTCCACCCCCCGTATTATTTCAGTCCCTCTGGCGCCCTCTCCTCACCTTGTGGTAGAATAAGGCGTGCTCTCCGTCCTGCCTTCTTTGCAGGGGTGCGTTGTCTTTCATGGACGAGTGCGGTCCAGTTACTTCACTGACGCCGGCCCGTTTGATATTGTTCAGGTAGGTCTTATTGCTGTTCTTTAGTTTTGATGCTATATTGCATGCCTTTCTATGTTTAAAATGTCTATTTTTTCTCCCTTAGGTATGTGGAGCTTCAGCACAGCAAACTGGCTTGGTTAAGCCCCGCTGGTAAATGATGGCGCCTAAGAGCGCTATGATGCGGTAAGTAAGCGCTATGTGCAGCGCTGCAAAGTCTTGCCTTTGCTAACCTGTGTTTTCCTTCCTTGTAGGTCGTGGTGTTCTTCAGCGTGAGTGGAATGTCCAGAGTGTTGCCAGCCGAGAGGTGACCAGCCAGGTAAGCCTTTTGATCAGTCGTAATTTGTAAATGTCTCTACTGCTTTCTTTAATGTTGTCTCTATCTTCCTCTTGCAGGTTGTTCTGTCCGGGAGGCATGCAGATTCCAGGAAGCTGTTCTCAGTAGCTGCGAGTGTTTAAAGATGAAGACTGCAGGTAAGATGCTGCTGCTAATGATGTTCCTTTTGTCTCCTTGCAGGTTCTGCTTCTCCGAGGTTCGAGGGAATAGCTGGACACGGTGAGCATCACGTTGCAAGCTGCAAAGTAACGCGAAGCGTGTTGTCTTGCTCGGGATTGGTTTAAATAGCCCCAACAAAATAGTCCAGGTAAAGTAGTCCCTAGGCTGCCACACTGTTTTGCTTGAACTAAAATGGCGCTGGTGCGCAGTGCATTCTGGGAGCGCTCGGAGCCATGATGGATATTTACTTCATGCCGCAGTGAAAAGCTGCACACATTTTGCTGAGTGTTAGATTCACTGAACTGAGGACAACATGCTTTCTAAACCTAGTATGCGGTCAAGGACATTTCTGCTGGGAAAGCTAACATTGTTATGTTTTGTTACGAGTGTGTTTTTAGAGAAGGGAGGCACTCTGCTCCTTGAGGGTGGCTGTCGATTGACCCAGCTGGCAACCAACGGCTGCTCATCAATGCGCAAGTGCCATTTCCAGAAGGTTTGAGAATCGCCACCCCTTTTCGGAGTGTGCATATATGCGGGGCACAGGGGGTGGTCAGGTGAGACTTCAGCCGGAGGAGGACGCTTACGTCCGGCATTCCTGTGAGCTGTGTGCTCTCGGCCTGGCTGTTCCCGGGGTCTTCCAGCCACTTCTGGGCGAGATGAGGAATCCAGTTACGCTCACAGTGATGTATTTCCTTTTGAATTCTTTGCTTCTTCTGTGATTTATGTCTATGTCATTTCTGTGAGTTATTTTTATGTTATCAATGGTTGCTTTTAAACTTGAATAAATAGCCGTATAAGTGCTGATTATCTTCTAAGAGTGTGTGGTTGCAAGTTATTGCGTCTTTCTGCATTCAACGTATTGGCTCTATAATTGCATTGGCCCTCATTACGACCCTGGCGGAAAGGGGAAAACGATGGCGGAAATGCAATTCCGCCATCGAATAGCGCTCGGTGCGACTATGACCCGTCACCGGAAAGTACGAAGCCATTAGCGACACCGTAGTGAACGCCAACGCTAACTGCACCAAGCACGCGCGCGCGCCATGCCAAACCGCAAACACCACCATGGCGCAAGGGTACGCCAATTCCGACCCTAGCGGACATGTACCTAACGCCATCAGGCATGGCATAATGTACCATTCCGCCATGGCGAGAAGTACGGCATCGCGAATCAACCGTAAACGGCCCCACTGAGTGCCTGTACACCGCTCCCTGCCCACAAAGTACAACTCCCCGTAGGTGCAATGAAGTCACAATGCAACCATTGAAATGTACAAGTCACCCCTGCATGGCAACGAACAAAAGAAACACAAGAGGGGCCAATGGGAGCTGCAGGGCACAGATGGCACGAATACAGAAGCCATCCCAATGGACATGACCACAGTCCCCCACCAAGAAACGCACGCAAACACAGGCACCTGTGACCAGCAATATTCCGAAAATCACATCATTCCACCAGTCCACCTGGCTGACCGGCATCTGTTACACAAAACCCAATCCCCCGCCCCTGAGCATGACAACATTCAAACAGTCATATTGGCAGCCCCCATCCCTGACCTCACTGTGCTTCGTAGGCAAACGCGCCCAGCACAGTACCACGCAACTAAACCCCGAAGCTGGAACCCAATGCAGATCTCCTCACAATACATCGCCCCCCAAATAGGCATATGCCACATCACTTGCAAAGAAAAACGCTACATGGGCCAAATCAGAATAGAAATTTAATGCACATCAAAGTCACCAAGCCCATACAGCCATCAGGCCATGAACTACAAAACACTAATCACCATTGTGGGCTGCATCCGCAAGAAATGACCAGCCACTACCTGTGTGTCGCCCTGTTCCCCCATGGTACACAGAGCCACATTCACGTACGAAAAGGCAACATGGAAGCGCACAGAACCGCAGGGCCGACCCAATGGGGAGGCACTAGTCCAGCTGAAAGGCCGAAATGTTGCTCCGAGCCACCAGTACTGCGTAAGGGCATGTGGGCCATTGGCGATCGTCCCATAAGATCGTAATGCTGCTCCACTGATTAACACGAAGCAGCAGGTGTCGGGAGTAAAATCCATCTGCAGGAGTGGCATACAGATGGCAGTGGCAAAAGGGGAGGAGATACCTGTCAACCAAAAGAAAAGAACAAGAACAGAATGGCCATCAGAACTACATTCGAACAACTCACTTCAATGATCACACGAAATCCACAGCCATATGCATGCTAGCCCACTCAAAAGGATCATCACCACCCCAAAACCACTTGCGACTCATGACCATCTATATCGAGGTGCAAACACCATCACAAACGAGTGTACCTGTGCATGCGTCTGTCAAAACAGAATCCATCAGATGGGAATGTTAACGTGCATGGACACAAGTGTCTGAGGGCGCGTCGAGACAGGGAGGGCTCAACAAGGCCAGATAGACGATGGTCCCACTATGGCAGCCCTGCATCACATAGCGTAGGGGAGGCGGATAGATCCCAAGAAGCCCTGTACATGGCAAACTCTGTATCAAATCACCTGCCCATGCATCCATTCATCATTCCCTCATCCCGGGATCAAAACGCATGAATAATTACTCACATAACATTAGAAACATCCATTGAGTCTGTGCGTAATGCAGCCTGCTAAATCCACAGTGCCCCAGCCCGTAATTCCAGTGTTGTGAAGTAACATGTATTTGGGAACGGCCTGCCTCATCGCCCACGTAGCTATTGCGCATCCCAAACTATTCATATCAATCATTGCTCCCTCGCCATGGGCCCTGTCTCAAGGACATTGAACAATAGAACGTTACATTTGCAGTCAGACCTGTGGGCATCTCCTCGCCGCTAGCTGGAAACCGAAAGCGCCGCCCTTCGAATTCCTCATTTGCAACATCACGTCGAAAAGGCATCTGTGGCCGTTTGAAATCACTAATTATTCCATCGAGTGCGGCTGTGTGTGAAAATGGCAACTGCCTTCACCCACAAATGGGACGCCCCGCCCGTCGTTGCAACTCGGTACAGTGATGCATGAGGGCCCACCGTTACTCGAGTACTACGTTCCACTGACCCTTCACAAGTCCGTTCGCGACTGCACAGATAGTATGGGAAACAATGGGACCACAGCAGAATGAACATATCAACCAATCTTACACGGCCATCGGGTACAAATACATGATTGCAATAGCAAGATACCATTCCCCGATTTGCAGCGTTGTGCGCGGGACGTGCTCGGCCAAAGGGGAGAGCAGTTTGCACAGGTGGAATTAATCACCACAGGTGGAGGCCATACAGCCTGGAAACACATAAATTGCACAGCCAGTCTCCTCCCACAACCACACCGAAATGCTACCGGCAGGACTCGCGATGTTGGCCCTGGGGGACCTGATAGCACTGCAAGTGCTCCGACTCCAAGAAGAAGACGAACACCAACTACAACCAGCCGCACGGAGGAGACGCAGGAGGAGGAGGAGGCCAAGGCAGGGCCAGCAAGGCCCACCAGCACAGCCACTACCACCACGCAGGCAGCCCGCAATCCCACGCCTCCGAGCACATCCGTTCAACCTCACTGATGAGCAGATCCACACCCTCTACCGTCTGGACCGGGACACCATAGCCGCCATTGTGGTCATGACACAGGCTGACCTTGTCAGCATGATAGATAGCCCAACCGCCATCCCACCCCTACTGAAGGTGGTGTCTGTACTACACTTCCTGGCCACAGGCACCTACCAGCACACAGTCGGACAGTTGCATGGCATTTCTCAGCCACTGTTCTCACGGACACTATTTCAAGTGCTCGATGCCCTCCTGCAGCACGCAGACGACTACATCTCTCTACCACGCTCGGAGCAGGAAATTACCAACACAAAAGTGGGATTCCATGCACTTGCCGGCATACCGGGTTGCATTGGTGCCATCGACTGCACCCATGTTGAATTGGTCGTCCCACATGCCATGGAGGCCCAGTACCGCAACCGAAAACAATTTCATTCCCTGAATGTACAAATGGTGTGTGACTCCAACAGGATCATTACACATTGTTGTGCCCGATTCCCTGGATCAACCCATGATTCTATGGTCTTGAGGAACTCTACAATACCACGCTACATGGAGCGACACGCAGGGAACAGATCCTGGCTACTCGGTGAGTCTCATTACATGCATGATGATGTGGGGTATGTGAATTGGCAATGTACTGGCAGGAAGGGGGGGGGTGTGCGTACGTATCAATGGCATTCCACATCATACGTTTCTCGTCCACATACAGGTGATGCTGGATATCCACTGAAGAGATGGCTCCTCACACCAGTCCGGAACCCACGGGACCAGCATGAGGAGGACTACAACCATGCCCACTCACGTACCCGTGTAGTCATAGAACAGGCCGTTTCCGCTGCCTCAGCAGGTCTGGCGGGGCACTCCTGTACCGCCATGAGAAGGTTGCAAAGATGGTCATGGCATGTGTCATGCTCCACAACATGTGCGTACGTAGAAATGTGCCCATGCCCCCTGACGCAGTACTGCAAGCACCTGATGATGGTCATGATGAGGGTGGGGATGTGGCAGCACCTCATGGAGTCTGCGAGGCACCGGAGGCCCGTGACATTCGTCAGCATCTCATTGATGTATGCTTCTAGCACTCACGCCTGGTGGCTGATACATGGACACGGGACTCGTGGCACTGCGTGTGTCTGGGACATGCACAATATTGACTCTACGCCTATGATGGCCTAGTACACAAAGATCAATGTCCACACATCTCATTGGTTTATCGTGCACTTTTTATGGCATATGTGATGTCATGTTGAACACCCTATCGACCCGCAACCCAAGTGAGCCCAACACACCCCCTCCACCCTCCTACCTCCCCCCCGAACACCAGTGTCCAAAGATGCTCATTGTCAGTGGGCTGTCGCTATTGCAAGCCCCCTCTGCGGGTATCAGGGGCACCCCTGCCTGTGGAGCGCAGGTTCCTTCCAGATCTACGTTGGGGGCTGCCCTGGACGGAACTTGCAACGGATGATGTGTCTGCCTGCTCACGTCCATGCATGTCCCTAAGGGTTTGCGAGAGCTCAGTGAGCACACGGCGCACTGCGGCAAGTTCGGCACATACGTCTTTGGACGTCGCATGCAGTTCCCCCCTCAGGCTCTCGGTGCTTCTCTCAATTTGTGCCCTTAGCGTCTCTGTGCCTCTCTCCATTTCTGCCCTAAGTGTCTCAGTTGATGTTTCTATGTCTGCCTTAGTGCCCCCACATTCATCGGCATGGTCCTTGAGGAGTGTGGCCAGTTGCTGCTGTTGTTCGATCAACTGGTCGAGGGACTGTTGCCTCTGCTGGGCCATGGCCATTTGCGGGGGTGTCGCAGAGGGGCTGTTGTCCTCATGTTGCCTTGCCACAGGGCTTGTGGGGGATGGCCAGTCGTCGTCTTGTGGGTGCCCCTGCGTGGTATCCTCATGTTGTACGGGATGGGACAGACAGGGGGATTGGGACAGGTCATGGATGGATCTGACTTCGGCATCCCCGTTTTCTGTGTCGGAGCATGCTGCCATCAATGAGGTGTCGCCTATGGTGCTGCTGCCACCTGAGGCAGTGCCTTCTGTGGCATCCATTGGGGGGACCTGTGGTGGTGGTGTTGTGGGCATGCTGGCTGCTGGGGTGCCTGTTGATGTTCCCTCCTCTGTGCTGCCACCTGATTTGTGCTGCTGCCGTGTCTTGATGCGTGCAGCTGAGGTGGAGGGTCTCTGGCCGTTGGTCTTGGCCCTCTTTGCAGGTGTGCTGGTAGGGGTGTCCTGTAGCTCGTCGTTTGGATCGGACCCTGTGGTGGAGTAAAGGAGGGCGAGGGTTATTGATGGGTCTGTGGGAATTGGAATGGCATTGTATCACATGCTTTGGGGTGGTACCTGAGGGTGATTTGGGTCGGGGCCTTGGAGGTGCTTTGATTTGTGTGTGGAGTGAGGGTGCAGTTGTTTGGCAGCCTGCAGTTAGGGTGTGCCTGCTGCACGTGTAGTGCGTGTTTTAGGGGTTTTTGATTATTTATGTATTTATTGTGGGTTTTAACGTGCGCTATCAGGCCGATGTGTGTGGACGTTCTCCTGGACATGTGTTTCTGTTGCACTATGTGGACGCATGGTACTTCACATGGATGGACTGTGTGGATTTGGCATTGTTTTATCTGGTCCACCTACCTGATTCTTCGGATGTCTGCACTCCTTTCTCCATCCCTCCGACTCCCTCTATGCTCTCCATTCCGATGGTGGAGGCACAGATTTCTTCCCAGGGGGTCAACTTGATGGGTGATTCAGGACCTCCCCCGGTGGCTGTGGCAATGTTGCGGTTGGCAGAGAGTATGCTGCGGACGCGTATCCGCAGGTCGTCCCATCGCTTGCGGCATTGCTGTGGGGTGCGGGGTGCGGTCCCCACCGCACTTACCCGCTGTGCCACCAGAGCCCATATGGCCTTCTTGTTTGCAAGTGCCGTCCTGGTCATTTGCGTGGAGAAGACGACGGCAGCATTCTCCTGGAGGGTCTCTGTTAGCACGGTGAGTTCCTCACGGGAGAAGTGGACCTGCCGCTTGCGGTCGCACGCTTTCTTCGCTACTTTTCCCATTTTTCTTGGTTTCGCTAGGGTGGTTGACGGGTTGGGGTGTGTTTCAGGGTGGTGATTTTAGTGGTTGTGTGGTTTTAGTGTTTTTATAGGTGTACGCCGGGATGTTTCCCGTTCCGGGCCCATGTTTTAACTTCCGTTTCCGTATATTTCCGGTCACCGTACTTTCCGGTAGGCGCACACTGCGGTGACCGCTGAGAGGGGTGGCGGTATTGCACCTAGGGCGCCGTACGGCGGCGGTGTGGGCTGTTTTGGGGTCATTTCCGCCATCGCGGACTTTGCACTACCGCCGTGGCGTGGTGCTCGTGCCCGATGGGTCGGAATGGGCCGCACTTTGCTCCTTCGTGCAATGGCGGAAACGCTATTTACGCTGTGGCGCTCCGGTCAGTCGCTTTCCGCCAGGGTCGTAATGAGGGCCATTGTGATTTATGTTTTTCCGTGCACTCTGGGGAGAGCAATACATTTTTGGCATCACGAACAGGATACTTGTGATGAGTTGTTCCGAGTATTCAAGAATCTGTTTGAACGTAGATAGGATTCGGTTATCTTGCAAGTCAAAGTAAGTGGGTAGTGAAGTTGTTTTTGTTTCCTTTGCCGGTGTGTGCGTACCTGTGGGAGTGATTGCAGTGTGGAGAGAAAAATATATAGATATAAAGAGGTTTTGTTTTGTTTGCGATAATGAGTAGTTTGTTCAGGAAGAAGAGCGTTACCGCTGGGGGTGACTGTTCTGATGTTGTTATTCCAGGCTGGACTAAGAGCCCATATGATAAGTTGGTCCAGGCGTGGGCATGTGGGGCAGGTCTAAGTGAAACATGGGATCAAGGATTGGGAGATGCCGATCCGTCTGATGTAATGGCATGCTTGCAACAAGTTCCAGTAGAACGTGGCAGAGAATGTGCGGCATTAGGTAGGCAAGGTTGGGTTCTTTTGCATGCTTATAGGAAAATACATCAAATGATGGTGGAAATGAAAAATGAGGTTTTGCGATTAGAGAGAGAGCTGGCTGCAGAAAGGCAGACTGCGTTAATGCAGCAGATTCAAATGAAACTGTTTAAAGATAAGGCTGATACATATCAGTCTGTGGCCGAGAGGGCAGCAGTCAGAGTAGCCCAGTATAAGTATAGGAAAAGATGGGGAGGGGTCAACAAAAGAAAAGTGGCAACTGTAATCGCTACCGCTGGTGTGGACTGGGATCTGGATAAGTGGATGGTGATATTTTTGATTCAACCAGTCTAGAAAGTAGTTCCGCAAATGAGTCTGACCCCAAAATGGAAGTGAAACAGAAAAAAGTGGCGGCAAAGCCCGTTAGAAGACGGCGAGCCGGACCCCACCCGCAGAATCCTGCTGGCGGAATGGTGGATTTAATCACGCTGGAGGATTACACAAAACAGGAGGTTGGGGAAATGATTACCCGTTTGAGGCAAAAGTCAGGGGAAGCTTTATTGACATGGATGGTGAGATTGCTAGATGGGGCTGCTGCAGGGTTGTTGGTAGATTCTACGGATTCACCGCGTTTTTTACCCCTGTCAATTAACATCAATGTACAGGAGGTCTTTAGGGCAGGACCGCCCCCTGACGGAAATGGTCAAGATACACAGGTGTCTTTGTTGCGCCTGATAGCCCAAGCATGTAACCGTAAATACCCCATTACCACAGATTGGCCTAGCGAAGAAACAAAGTGGTATACGTTGAGAGAGGCAATTCAAAAAGTCAGAGAGCATGCTATGAAAGAGGCTATTCACATAGATGCTCCTGATCACATGGGAGCCATGCCGCTCTCAGTTTCAACTCGAAACATGGTGATTAGAACCGTGCCACCCGCATACAAAAGTGTCATTATGACTTTGCTCGAGGGTATGAGGGGCAAAGCTACTGATGAGGTAGCGGATGCCATTCGGCAACTTGCAGATTTAGGGGAGTGGGATAAGAGGGTTAACAAGCCACGGGAGAGAGAGGGGCGTAGTGGGAGAAGAACCGAAGGCAGGAGGCAAGATAGCAGAGACTCCTGAGTGTCCCAAAAATACATGTTTTTGGCTTTGTTAAAAGATGGTGTGCCACACGAAGAAATTGATGGCATTGAAACCAGAGTAATGTATGAATTATACAAAAAACGAGGACTTGCAGCCAAAGAGCGCTATAAACAGGTTAAGAAACAGGTAGTCACCATGCCACAGGGGGACACCTCACCTTCTGCTCCACCTGCGGAAGAACAAGACGAAGGGTCTATGGGGACACCTTCCCCTTACCAGCCAACATATGCTGATTTGAGAAAGGTGGTGAGTGCAAAGTTAGAGGCGGAGTCGAGTCACACTCATTCGAAGTTTGACTAGGGCTTCGGCCAAGCTCCGGAAGGGTCTGCCCGCATAAAAGTTGATAGGCGGCCCCATGTTGATGTTAAGATTTTTTGGGGGCCAGGAAATACACAAGGGGTGCGAGCATTGATAGACACCAGGGCGGAGGCCTCTTTGATTCGTGGCAATCCAACACAATTTAAAGGCAAACAATTTACTATTACAGGTCTAGGGGGAAAGGAGACCCCTGCAGTACAAATGAAAGTGGAGATGAAAATAGGCAATTTGAATCGGCAAAAATACCAAGTGTTGATTGTCCCGATACCTGAATATATAATTGGCTTTGACATTTTGGAAGGGTTAACCTTGGGACTTTGTGGTAAAACGTACCAGTTTGGGGTGAGTGCATTGATCTGTACACCCATTAACGTAGGCAAATTGAAGATGCCCCCAGTGCAAGTGCCGGTGGCAACCAAGCGGGTAGCAATGAAACAATACCGCATTCCTGGGGGGCACAAGGACATTTCAGACACCATCAAAGAGTACGTGGAGGCGGGTGTGTTACGCCCTATTACCACCGCATGGAACAATCCTCTCTGGCCTATTAAAAAGGCAGATGGGTCATGGAGGATGACGGTGGATTACCGGGAGTTGAATAAACACTCTCCTCCCTTAGTGCCCACAGTCCCAGATGCCATTACCTTGATTGAGAATGTCCAAAAGTTTGAGGGGACTTGTTATGCAGTGATCGATTTAGCCAATGCATTTTACTCTGTGCCAATTGCTGAAGAGTGTCAAGAGCAATTTGCATTTTCGTGGAGTGGACGTCAGTACACTTTCACGAGGCTACCTATGGGGTACATACATAGCCCGACTATCTGTCACCGGCTGGTGGCAGAGCACTTAGACAAGATACCGTGTAAACCTGACATATAAATCTCTCATTACATTGATGATATTTTGATTCAGGGCAAGGATGAGCACAGTGTGCAAAGCCAGTTAGATGTCATTATGGAAGGATTGAAGAAGGAAGGGTGGGAGATTAACCCGAGTAAAATTCAAGGTCCAGCTGAAACAGTGATATTCCTAGGGATTCAGTGGCATCATGGGCATCGGGAAATGGTGCCAAAAGCCCGAGAGAAAATACTTGAAATCACCACTCCAATGAACAAAAAGCAAGCTCTGCAGTTTATAGGGCTGTTTGGGTTTTGGAGACAGCACATTCCCCATTTAGGGCAGATATTGGCCCCCCTCTACAAGGTGACACAAAAGAAATATGGGTTTCAGTGGGGGGAGGAGCAACAGAAAGCCTTTGAGCTGCCGAAAGACACTGTGCAGCAGGTGCTTGATTTATGGCCATTGAAGGAAGGCGAAGTGAAATTAAATGTGTCTGTACAAGACAATTATGTTAACTCGAGTGTGTGGCAGAAACAAGACAGGAAACGTGTGCCATTGGGGTTTTGGAGTCATAAGTTGCCCGATGCTGGTACCTCATACACTCCGTTTGAAAAGCAATTGCTGGCGTGTTATTGGGCCCTTGTTGATACCGAGCAAATGACGGTGGGCCATGATGTATTAATGAGACCAGAAATACCAATCATGCAATGGGTACTGAGCTCTCCTAAAACGCATAGAATAGGACATGCTCAAGAAGCCAGCATAATTACATGGAAATGGTACATTCAAGACAGAGCCAAATCAGGGAAGGGTGGAGTTGCAAAATTACCTGAACAAGTAGCCAACATACCGCCCTCAGATTACATACTACCGGAAGTGCCTGAAAAACATGAGTCTCCCGTGAAATGGGGAGCACCTTACAGCGATTTGACCGTGGAGCAAACAGAGCATGCTTGGTTCACGGATGGCTCAGCTCGATATGTGGGAACTGAGCGGTACTGGAAAGCAGTGTCGTACAATCCCAAGAAAAAAAGGTGTGGACAACGTCAGGGAAAGGGAAGAGCAGTCAGTTTGCAGAGCTTTACGCAGTTTACCAAGCATTGAAACAAGAGACCCCTGGTCAATGTTATGTGTACACAGATTCATGGTCAGTGGCGAATGGATTGGCAGTATGGTTGCCAACTTGGCAAAAGAATGGGTGGAAGATTCATTCAAAAGAGTTGTGGGGAAAAGAACTGTGGCAAGATATTGCAGAAATGTTATTACAAAGTGAAGTCACTGTATATCATGTGGACGCGCATTGTGCCACAGACTCATTAGAACGTTGGTTTAATTCTGTTGCAGACAAACACACCAAGATTTCATCTGTGGATGCAGAGGCTCAGGAAGACGATTTGGAGGGTTTGGCCAAATGGGCCCATCAGAAATGTGGGCACCTTGGAGAAAAGGCTACTATCAGGTGGGCACAAGCTCGAGGAATCAGTCTTCCTTTAGAAGTAGTGAAAACAATCATTTTGCAATGTCCAGTGTGCCAACACCAACTGCATAGACATATGCCTCAGATTGTTTGAGGTACATTGCGAAGAGGAAAATTACCAGGTCAAATTTGGCAGATTGATTATATCGGTCCCATGCCAATCAGTAGAGGTTGTCAGTATGCATGCACTATTGTGGATACATACTCAGGATATTTGATGGTTTTGCCGTGTAAACGTGCAACACAACTGAACACCATCAGGTTGTTAGATCAGACCATATTACATTATGGAGTGCCTTTGCAGATTCAAAGTGACAATGAGTCACATTTCAAAGGCAAATTAATTCAGGAGTATTGTCAGGAAAAGAGCATTGAGTGGTTGTATCACGTACCTTATTATCCGCTGCTTCAGGGTTAATTGAACGAATGAATGGGTTATTGAAAGAACAGTTGCGCAAATCTGGAGACGGAAATTTGGCAGGCGGCGTGATCGTGTGTTTGATGCGGTGCAAGTATTAAACAATAGACCTGTGAATGAGCATGAAACTCCTTTGATGCGATTAATGACTCCTACTTTTCAGGTTCAACCCAATTCAGTCAGAGAAACACTATTGTACTCGGAAATTACTCCCGGTTCTTTAGCTCCCTATCGAGCAACTCCAGAGTCAGCAGGGGTAGACTTGCATTCCCATGAAGAAATCAGATTAGACCCGAGAGGGATGGTTGTAATTGAAACAGGGATTGGAGTACAAATTCCCCCAGAGCATATGGGATGGATTGCCCCTAGATCTGGCCTAGCATTGAAGGGAGTTCAAGTGTTGGGAGGGGTAATTGATGCTGATTACCAAGGCGAGATTAAAATCATCCTGATGAATAGTGGGGACCAATTGTTATTGATCCACAAGGGTGATCGAGTGGCCCAATTAATCATTATTCGCGTTAAGTTGTCCATGATTAAGAAGGGGGAGCCTCCTACAGTGTTAACTACCCGTGGGGATTGCGGTTTTGGCTCTTCAGACAGTAAGGTACCAGGTGCCAAGATGAGGGTGGAAAAGCCAAGTGGCCCACCAGTGCCCGCAGATGTCATTGCATCAGGCAAAGATCAAGTAGTTTTAGTCATGGAGCCTGGTAGAAAGAAATGGCAATATGTGCCCGCAGACAAATGTTACCTGAGAGAGTGATGTACAGCACTGATATCTCTTTTCTGGGTTTGCCTTGTAGATCCTGTGTCTGGCTGGTGTAATTGTGATACTAAATGGACCCCATTTGGGAGAGTTAAACAGCCTGCTGCTACCAACGAAAAATGTCACATCTGTGCCAGTGATCAAGGGGATACTGATAGTGATGAATAATGTTGTCCCAAAGCAGCCTTATGCCGATGCCGAAAAGCCAGCCAGACCGAAGACATGGATTTGTGAAATGCGGCAAACACGTCAGGAGCAAGTGAAAACAACCTTGATGCCAGTCATGCGAGAAGCATTTTCAGGATGGCGAAAACATTCTCCTATGATCACCCAGACGCAGAATATGTGGATATATCTGGCACAGCAGGTGCTCAACATATCGCACTTCTGTCTTACTGATGTGCCAAATGCTGAAACTTTACTGACTACGTGTTTAGTAGCAGTGCCGACGCCTGTTCCGGTTTTAAAGCATATCTTCGGCGTCACACACAATGATTCTTTGGTTCAAGGTTCGGATATTAGGCAATCTTTTTCCGTTTATGAGTACTGTAGGTTTTGCCAAGAAACCGATAGCAAATGGAGAAATTTGACACGTGTCATTACTTATAATATAACCCAAGGTGATGCATGTTATTTCATGACATGCAATGCACAAGAAATTGGCAAATGCCAACAGAGCGATTTAACAAAACAGCACAATCACACAATGTTTGAGAGACGACTGTGTTCGCGAGTGCCACACACATGCACCAGTGTAAATAATACTATGGGCCTCATTACGAGTCCGGCAGTAACCGCGGCGGTAAAACCGCCTGGTTACCACCGGACTCGTATTACCATTCCGCCTCCATGATTCCCGGAATTACCGGGGCATTACAACCCAGGTTTTCCGGGAATCACGGAGGCGGAATGGTGTTAATCCCCATTCCCATCGAGTCCTATGGGACTCGATGGGAATGGGGATCATGGAAACATCGGCAGCATCTCGTAATGCTGCCGGTGTTTCCTCGGCCGCCTGCAGGTGGGCGGTGTTAAACCCGCCAGGTCAGACCTGGCGGGAACATCACCTCCCGCCTGCAGGAGTCGGGATCAGGCGGTCCGGAAACAACGGTGGCGGCGGGTTTACCGCCACCGTTATGTCCGGACCGCCTGAGTTATAATGAGGCCCTATGTCTTGTAATCATACAGTGATAGCTGCCAGTCATTTGAATCATGTGAAACTTCCAACAGGATGGCTCTTTTCATGTGGCAACATCACATACACTTATATTCCAGCTAACATTTCCGGAGGTCCATGTGCTTTACCTCGATTAGGACTAATGATGTTTGCTTTACACCCAGCGATAACTCGAGGTAAGCGGTCAACTTTCGAATCTGTGGGTCTATCTCCTGATTGTGATTCACATGTACACTTGTTATCAGAAGCTGAGGTTCTAGCATTAACCCTTTCATTAGTGGGAGTTTGGGGTTTAGCTGCTGGGGGTTGCACATCTTTGATGAAATTAACATGTTTAGTAGTCAAAAGCCTTAATCATACTTCTCAGGCATTTGAAGAATTACTCCTTGATAGTCAAGTTATTAGAAAAACAAGTTTGCGGAATAGAGCTGCTCTTGATTATCTAATGCTAAAGCATAATTTAGAGTGTAACGCATTTGAAGGTATGTGTTGTTTTAATCTAAGTGACCATTCACGATCCATTGAAAGTCATATTCGAGGTTTGAGGGATCTCATTTCTAAAGTGTCTCAAGATCGTACTGGGAATTGGTGGGATTGGTTATTTTCATGGATACCTGATATTGGGGGTACACTACGTTACGCTTTTGCTTGCATTTTCATTATATTAGCTATCATAATAGCTTGTTGTTGTTGTATTCAATGTATTCCCAATTTAGTTTTAATGTTTCGTCGGGTTCAGAGACCGGCTCCTTTGCCACCGGGCTATGGAAGGTAAATATCCAAGGGTGGAATTGTTATGCTTAAACTAAAATGGCACTGGTGCGCAGTGCATTCTGGGAGCGCTCTGAGCCATGATGGATATTTACTTCATGCCGCAGTGAAAGCTGTACACATTTTGCTGAGTGTTAGATTAACGGTGCTGAGGAAAACATGCTTTCCAGACCTGGTATGCGGTCAAGGACATTTCTGCTGGGAAAGCTAACTTTGTTATGGCTTGTTACGAGTGTGTATTTAGAGAAGGGAGGCACTCTGCTCCTTGAGGGTCGATGGACCCAGCTGGCAACCAACGGCTGCTCACCAATGCGCAAGTGACATTTCCAGAAGGTTCGAGAATCGCCACCCCTTTTCGGAGTGTGCATATATGCGGGGCACCGGAGGTGGTCAGGTGAGACTTCAGCCGGAGGAAGACGCTTACGTCCGGCATTCCTGTGAGCTGTGGTGCTCTCGGCCTGGCTGTTCCCGGGGTCTTCCAGCCGCTTCTGGGCAAGATGAGGAATCCAGTTATGCTCACGGTGATGTATTTCCTTTTGAATTCTTTGCTTCTTCTGTGATTTATGTCTATGTCATTTCTGTGAGTTATTTTTATGTTATCACTGGTTGCTTTTAAACTTGAATAAATAGCAGTATAAGTGCTGATTATCTTCTAAGAGTGTGTGGTTGCAAGTTATTGTGTCTTTCTGCGTTCAACGTATTGGCTCTATAATTGCATTGTGATTTATGTTTTTCCGTGCACTCTGGGGAGAGCAATACATTTTTGGCGTCACGAACAGGATACTTGTGATGAGTTGTTCCGAGTTTTCAAGAATCTGTTTGAACGTAGATAGGATTCGGTTATCTTGCAAGTCAAAGTAGGTGGGTAGTGAAGTTGTTTTTTTTTACCTTTGCCGGTGTGTGCGTACCTGTGGGAGTGATTGCAGTGTGGAGAGAAAAATATATAGATATAAAGAGGTTTTGTTTTGTTTGCGATAATGAGTAGTTTGTTCAGGAAGAAGAGCGTTACCGCTGGGGGTGACTGTTCTGATGTTGTTAATTCCAGGCTGGACTAAGAGTCCATATGATAAGTTGGTCCAGGTGTGGGCATGTGGGGCAGGTCTAAGTGAAACATGGTATCAAGGATTGGGAGATGCCGATCCGTCTGATGTAATGGCATGCTTGCAACAAGTTCCAGTAGAACGTGGCAGAGAATGTGCGGCATTAGGTAGGCGAGGTTGGGTGCTTTTGCATGCTTATAGGAAAATACATCAAATGAAGGTGGAAATGAAAAATGAGGTTTTGCGATTAGAGAGAGAGCTGGCTGCAGAAAGGAAGACTGCGTTAATGCAGCAGATTCAAATGAAACTGTTTAAAGATAAGGCTGATACATATGAGGCTGTGGCCGAGAGGGCAGCAGTCAGAGTAGCCCAGTATAAGTATAGGAAAAGATGGGGAGGGGTCAACAAAAGAAAAGTGGCAACTGTAATCGCTACCGCTGGTGTGGACTGGGATCTGGATAAGTGGATGGTGATATTTTTGATTCAACCAGTCTAGAAAGTAGTTCCGCAAATGAGTCTGACCCCAAAATGGAAGTGAAACAGAAAAAAGTGGCGGCAAAGCCCGTTAGAAGACGGCGAGCCGGACCCCACCCGCAGAATCCTGCTGGCGGAATGGTGGATTTAATCACGCTGGAGGATTACACACAAGAGGAGGTTGGGGAAATTATTACCCATTTGAGGCAAAAGTCAGGGGAAGCTTTATTGACATGGATGGTGAGATTGCTAGATGGGGGTGCTGCAGGGTTGTTGGTAGATTCTACGGATTCACCACGTTTTTTTACCCCTATCAATTAACACCAATGTACAGGAGGTCTTAAGGGCAGGACCGCCCCCTGACGGAAATGGTCAAGATACACAGGTGTCTTTTTTGCGCCTGATAGCCCAAGCATGTAACCGTAAATACCACATTACCACAGATTGGCCTAGCGAAGAAACAAAGTGGTATACGTTGAGAGAGGCAATTCAGGAGGTGGTCAGGTGAGACTTCAGCCGGAGGAAGATGCTTACATCCGGCATTCCTGTGAGCTGTGGTGCTCTCGGCCTGGCTGTTCCTGGGGTCTTCCAGCTGCTTCTGGGCGAGATGAGGAATCCAGTCTGTGATTTATGTCTATGTCATTTCTGTGAGTTATTTATATGTTATCACTGGTTGCTTTTAAACTTGAATAAATAGCCGTATAAGTGCTGATTAACTTCTAAGAGTGTGTGGTTGCAAGTTATTGTGTCTTTCTGTGTTCAACGTATTGGCTCTATAATTGCATTGGTGATTTATGTTTTTCGTGCACTCTGGGGAGAGCAATACACACACCCAAAAAACTAGACCGCTTAGCTTGGTTCTTGGGAACCAAGCTATGTGGATGCCTCCATGTTGGCTGACAATACAATAAAGTAGTTCCCAAGCACATTGTTTTTCATGGTGTATGAGCCTGGCGTCATAGGTTCCAGGACTAGCCCCATGAGGGCTTTTGAAGAGGATGCCAGGCTCTAGAGACCCGAGTCCTGACTCAACCTGGCCAATGGGTTTGCCAGAGGGGGTTTTGGGCGAGGGTCGTGACAGGCATTGGGTAGCATCCACCCTTGCTTTTCACTATCTACCCAACAACCCTCATCACCGAAACCCGCTGAACCCTCAGCCCACTGTTTAATTTCATCTGGAGTAGCGTCAGCATGAATTTCCTGTATACAACCAATTCCTTCATCTATCATACAAGTATCAGTGACAGTGACCCCTTTTGTTGGATCTAACACGTACGTTTTTGAGTGTAAATCAGTGGCAGTCTGTTTGGCTTTTCTGTCAGCAAAAGCATTTCCTTTTCCTACGTTGTCCGTCACCTTATGATGTGCGGCACACTTCATTATTGCTAACTGTGTAGGAAGCGCAAGTGCTGAAAGTACCAAACTATTAAGGTGCCATGCTGAATCTTTGTTCCATGCGAGGTCAAGAACCCTCTCTCAGCACATAGTCGACCAAAGTCGTGCACTACTACGAACGCATATTGGCTGTCTGTGAATATATTTACACTAAGCCCTTGAAATATTTCACAAGCTCTAGTCAACGCAATAATCTCTGCGCAGAGTTATGCAGAATTTGTTTGGTTTCCACAATAGTGCTTAATATGGTGATTGCTTAAGTAGCAGTGGATGTACCATCCGGGAGTATAAAGCAGGAGCCATCACAAAACAGCTCCCCTTGTGTATTCTTTAGTGGTGTATCACTTAGATCAATTCTGCCCTTAGTTTCTTGTTCTGTGGTGTAGAGGCAGCCATGTGACATTTTGTCACTATAATCAGTTTCTTGCGGAAGAGGCAATAGTTCTGCCAGATTTAATGAGCAACATCTCTTAATTTGGATATGCGGAGCAAATAGAATCAGCTCGTACCTTGTTGGTCGTGCTGCCGTGAGATGTTGCGTCTGCATTCTGTTTAATAGAACGTCTACGGAGTGGGGTACCATTATGGTTAAAGAATGACCTAAAACCATACCCTCACTTCATTTTATGGATGCAGCAGCAGCAGATACAGCTCTCAAACATGTCGTCAAAGTGCATTCAACAGGGTCTAATGTGAAGTAAAAATAACTTCACGGTCTATTCTTGCCCCCATGTTCCTGTGTTAAAACAGCCAAAGCACATCCTTCAAATTCATGCACATACAACTCAAAGCTCCTTTCATAATTTGGTGTGCGCAAAACTGGTGCTGAACACAGCACAGCCTTGAGAAGATCAAATCATTCTGGCAATACATGTTCCACGGAAAGGCAAATAAATGCCCTTCTTTGTCAGTGCCAACATGGGTTTTAACATTAATGAAACATTTGGGATCCACTGTCTACAGTATGAAGCCATGCCTATTAAAGCTCTGACCTCTTTTTGTGTATTTGGAACAGACATGCTAGAGTTGCTTTGTATCCATTCAGGTGTCAGTCTTCTTCTGTACTTCGACAGTTGACAATATTGAAACTTCTTCAATGAAGCCTTATGCCCATGTTCCGCCAAATGAATAAGCAGCAACATGGTGCCCTCCTTGCAAACAACTTCAGAATCAGCAGCTAGAAGTAAATTGTCGACATATTGCAACAACGTGCAAGTGGAAGGTAATGCAAGTGTATCAAGCTGTTCTTTCAATGCTCTACTATAGATGCTTGGACTCTCAGTGTACCCTTGTGGCACAGGAGTGAATGTAAACGAGCATCCCCCTAGGGTGAACACAAACAAATATCGACTTTCAACGTGTACAGGAATAATGAAAAAAGTGTTTTTCAAATCCACAACACTTAAATGTGTAGCTGTGGCTGGAATCATGGTCAATATTGTAGTAATATCAAGTACAATCAGAAACTGTGGAGCAACGACCCTGTTAATGGCACGCAAATCAATAATACAATGAAAAGGAATCGTATTATCGACGTTCTGATAAACTGGTAGGATCCGACTATGTCTTGGGAAGATAGCTCAGGGGCAACATGCTCGCCTTGGAAGCAAGACGACATGGAGCAACACAGGTGCGATCCCCGGGTCTGCGCTTAGAAACCTCTGGGTATTAAGCGCGTTATAAATAAACGATCATATCATATATCATTACACACGCTGCCTACAATTTCACACAAATTTGTCTACAAACAGCCTTTTGCCTGACTCTGTACTCAGGTCTTGCCCACTAAAATCTGAAAATACTTGCTCAAATCTATTAAAAATCTCAGAAGCACCTTGTGACTTCAATTGTATGCAAGCCGTAAGTTTATCCCATATGATTCTTTTCTCAGGAACCAGAGTTTTTAATTTAGCTACTATCCTATGTGGAAACATCAGTATCACGTGTGGCGGTTTCTCACCAGCATTCCTTTCCCTATCTATTTGTACTAAGTTATCCCATGTATCCCTGCCTGATCGTCTACAGTTCTAATCTGCTTCCATAAATCAGCAGGTAGGATCAAAGGAAATAACAAATCTATATCACCCGGTGTAAAAACTGACAAATGCAAGACAGATTAAATTTCTTTATAAAATCCTGTTGGATTCTTCCTAATATCTGGAATTGTCTAATGGTATTCTGTCTAGAAAATGGGACATGAACAAACTGAGACATAATGCGCTTCAATAGTAGTAGCAGGCGTTCCTGCTGCGGCATTAGCTGGAATTTCAACTTTCGGTACAAAAGTTGGAGGAACCTCTCTCATCGGCAATTGTAAAGTAGGCAAATCTGACCGCTTATTAAGCAACAAAGCCAAATCAAGTGACAAATTAGTCAAAGAAGTATTGGGCGAAAATGCTCTATTGTAAATGACCATCAAATCTGTGGGACTACAAACCTTTTTCTTCATAAACTCATCTTGTAGCTACTCTACCATCACCTGTAACACTTTCCTTTGCATTGCCGGAGAATACTGACTAAACGTGTCATGCACTTCAATGGGAGAAATTGAAACATCCGAAATCCACCTAAGAGCGTTTGTCTGTGCCAAACATCATTAAATACGATAACTCCTAGGTCGTACTTACAGTACATTAAACAAGCCGGCGACACAACGGCGGCGCCGGTTGGCCTCATCCCAAAGATTGTCTATCTCTGTGGAATAATACCCTGAAACAGGTTGACAATTCCCCAGGCATGTCAGATCACTGGTGTTACCTGGCATCGTTTGGACTTGCAATTGCAAAACTGCAAATAATATCATGATTCTTAGGAATCGGGGCATGACTCACCTGATTTCAAAACAAACGATCCGATTGGATTTCAATGGATTATCATGGCTGGCGATTTTGGAAAGAATCTGCCTCGATATGGGGACCCTCGTCAATTTGTCTCCCTAAACTGCTTGCTCACCGTCCAGGGATCGGATCATGCAGTACTGCTGAAGAGTCACATCTCGTTTTGCAGGGGACCCTTCACTCTTCGATCCCAGTCTGGTAGCCGTGTCTCCTGTTCAGCGATACGACATCAATCTTGAGGGTCCCTATTCAGGCGCCATCTGAAAGATCAAAAGAAATATCGAGGCTTAGTACCACCAAAGATGAAATACGCCAGTCACGAGTTCAGAAGTACATGTACAATTTTAATAGGCAGATAGCTATCTGGCTCCCAACACCTCGCAGTGTGTACCAGCACACACCGTGAGGGGAGAGTGCTGAACATTCCAAAAACGTCAACTTATATACTTTTTTCCCCAATCCGAGTTACATCGTCCAGCCCCTCTCCAAGTTAAAAATTTGCTAGAGTTCATACACAGTTCACACTGCTAATACAGAATCAAATAATTTTACATTGTGCAATGTTTTCCTTAAACACTAGACATGTTTGTCTGCACACAAAATACAATGGTAACATCTGTTTTACGAGCTTAAAGTAAGTCCAGTTTCAAGGAAGGATCACAAATATTTCTGCAAAGGTACACAGTTTTAGCTATTCACCATTCTGTTCACTGTTTGTACGAGGATGACGCTATTGGCACACTTGCCAACGCTACAGATTTAGGCAGTAGGCTACTGCTTTTTAAGCAGTCCTACCGCCTACAGATTTTTAAAGTGGACAAAGCATGCAACACATTAATTAGTCTGTCTGTACTGTGGTGTCACGCACTCCACTCCCTCTGGGGGTCCCATTCCTCATCTCCGTGCCCCGAACACCCCTCGCCCTCATGCCCGGTTCCGGGACTCACAGGTTGTCTCTTCGCCCCAGTTGCCAAGGCGCCGACTGCCACAAAGCTTGGGTCGGCATGCTCTTTGCACGTGGAGACGTCTACCTCCCTGGCGTCTTCCGTGGCGGCTGCTAGACCGACTTCTTCCGCGTCACATGACCGCCGCCTTCCGCTCACGTGTTTCTGGACTACACTCACGTGATGCGCTTGTGGGTCATGTGACTGGGAGGAATTAGCAGCGCCAGTATTTAAACAGCTCTGTTGCGGGGCTTCGGTGCTTCACAGCTGTTTCTTCGGATTCCTGTACGGCGCTACATACCTTTTGTTTCACACCTTTTGGATCTTGACCTCGGATTTGTTTCACGGACTGGCAACAGATAACCCTTGGCTTTGGTACTTGCTTTTGGATCATTATTACGACCACGGACTACTTCACGGACTCCTTCTACGTTCCACCCTTCTTGTGCGGATACTGGCATCAGGTGGGCCTGGCACTTGCAACCTTGCTGGGATACTTACATTCTGGAAGAACAGCTTTGCTGGGACTCGGAACCTTCCCATAGGTTAAACCGCCACTCCACAGACACCTTTGGTAAGACCGTTCCACTTTCTTGTTGATTGGTTGTTGTTACTGTTTTGGCTTGACACTTAACCGGTGTTTCCTTTACAGTGGTTTGGGGTTCCACGAGTACCGCAGTTCCGGAAAGAACATCTCCCACCTGTGGCCTCAAAGGCGGCACAGAGAGTGACTTTGATTCTCTCTGTGCGGCACTTGTGGACAGAGGACTCTTCGGCTACACGACAGTCAAGACACAACAGACTGTGAAGCCATCCTGTCGTGTAGCTATGGAGGGAGCTGCGGATGACCCCGTGACCACTATGGTTCAGGCCATAACCGTGTTACGTGCGGACATGGCCGCAGCTAATACAGCCATTCACCAACGCTTGGATACCATCCAGAGTGCTAGACATCCTCTACCCTCAGATGCTGATTTTGGGGATACCCCACCAGGCCCCTCGCCCATCCAACCTCCCGTTCCACCCCTTCCTAACCCCGTCCCCGTAGTACTGCCCTCTCCTTTTCCATTGGCTGCCCCTGAGAGGTATCATGGGGATCCCGGCAAGTTTAGAACCTTCTTGAATCAATGCAAATTGCATTTTTTGTGTAGACCCATGGCTTTTCCAGACTCCACCTCTAAGGCAGCTTTTACTCTTTCTCATTTAGCAGGCACTGCTGCTGCATGGGCCAATCCACTCCTGGAAAACAACAACCCAGCCCTTTACGACTTTGATTTGTTGGTCACTGAGATGTCACGAGTGTTCGATACGCGCCATAAGGTCCAGTCCCGAGACCTGGAACTCCTGGACCTGGGGCAGGGTAGGGGGTCTTTGATCGAATACATTACTAAGTTCAATCAGCTTGCAGCCGAGACTTCCTGGCCTGAATCCAAAAAAGCTATTGTGTATTATCGCGGCTTAAACAACGCCATGAAGGATGCCCTTGTGGCTGTTCCCTCCTTACCAACCTCTTACCATGATCTAGTCGATTTAACTCTGCAATTGGACGCTAGATGTTCTGAACGTAGGGCTGAGGCTGGTCTCCTGCAAACCGCTGTCCCATCTCCTTCCACCTCGGCCCCCTCAAACACCATTTCCGAACCCATGCAAATCGGGGGCATCAGGAGCCTGATCACACCCATAGAAAGGGAACGTAGGAGGGTGGACAATGCTTGCTATTATTGTGGTCTACCTGGCCATTACGTGAAGGAGTGTCCTCGTCGCCCCAAGCTAAAACCATCGGGTTTTCGGAATGCTCGACCCTAGACTCGGGGACCGGTTTGAGCGCTCCCTGTCATACCCCGAACCCTGTGTTTGCTTTCGGCCGCATCAGACGCATATATGGGCAGGCCATTCTACAACCCACACCTGACATCTCACACCCAGTTACGATTATTATAGATTCCGGGGCTACAGGTAATTATATGGACATCACACTGGCCCAAACCCTGAACCTACCTCTGCTAGCCAAAACCCGGCCGGAACCAGTACAGGCAGTGGATGGGACTGCTCTGGTTTCCGGACCAATCATACAGCAGACCGCCCCGATGCTCTTGACCATACAGGCTATACACAGGGAGACCCTGAGTTTCGATCTCATCTCAATGCCCCAGTTCGGTGTAATTTTGGGAATACCTTGGCTACGGGAGCACAACCCCTTAATTGACTGGAAAGAGGGTTTGGTGCATTTCGAATCCGATCTCTGTCAACATTTCTGTCTAACCGCAGCCACCACTATTGAGACACCCGCTCAAGCATTGGGGGTCATGGCTCAATTATCTCTAGAGGATTCCCTTGCCCCCTCCACAGAACACCACATGGTTGGACTGGTTTCCACACTCATTCCGGCCCAATATCAAGACTATCTAGAAGTGTTTGACCATGGTTCATCAGAAGTTTTACTGCCACATCGCCCGTACGACTGCCCAATAGATCTGGTTCCGGACAGCACTAACCCCAAAGGTCTTATCTACTCCTTGTCTCCTACTGAAGATCTAGCCCTCAAAGAGTACATTCAAAAATCCCTCCGTCTGGGCCAGATACATCCTTCTACATCCCCGGCAGTGAGTTCCATTTTCTTTGTCTCCAAGAAGGAGGGTGACTTACGGCCTTGTGTGGACTACCGCAGACTCAATGCCATCACCAAGAAAGACCGCTATCCTATTCCACTAATCACGCCCCTATTGGACCGTCTCACACATGCCACTGTCTTTACGAAATTAGACCTCCGGGGTGCCTACAATCTGGTCCGTGTGCGTTCCAGGGACAAATGGAAGACCGCTTTTTGTACTCGCTATGGCTTGTATGAGTATACGGTCATGCCGTTCGGTTTGTGCAACGCTCCGACCACGTTCCAGAGGTTCATGAACGATATCTTTTCTGACATCCTGGACGTTTTTGTAGTGGTCTACTTGGATGACAACCTGATATTCTCCCAGACCATGAAGGACCACGTACAGCACGTCAGGGAAGTATTGTCTCGCCTACGGACGCACTCCTTGTTTGCCAAACCCGAGAAGTGCCAGTTCCATGCCGACTCCGTAGAGTTTCTTGGTTTTCACATCTCGTCGGGAGGGCTAGCCATGAACAATTCCAAGGTTTGCGCAGTGCTGGATTGGCCGGTCCCCGATTCATTGAAGGCACTCCAGTCTTTCCTTGGTTTTGCTAACTTTTACAGGCAATTTATCCCCGGGTTTTCTTCTTTGGTGGCTCCCCTCACTTCTCTTACTAGCCCTCGTACACCTTTTTTATAGACGGACACACATCAACAGGCCTTCGAGGCTTTAAAGACAGCATTCACGACTGCCCCCATCTTACAGCACCCAGACCCAGAACTGCCATTCATAGTGGAAGCTGATGCTTCATCCTTTGCCTTAGGTGCTGTATTGTCACAGACTTGCCCTACCTCAGGTCGCCTTCACCCTGTGGCCTTCCATTCCCGTAAATTCACAGATGCCAAATCCCACTATACCGTGACCGAAAAGGAACTACTGGCGGTCATGGATGCCTTCCGCGTTTGGAGACATCACCTCTTGGGTGCTAAGCACCGTGTCACGGTTTATTCTGATCACCAGAACTAACAAGACCTGGCTTCTCTGAAGTGTATCAACAGCAGTCAGGTCAGGTGGCATCTCTTCTTTGCGACCTTCGACTTTGTGATCAAACATCGCCCAGGTAATACCCATGGTAAAGCCGATGCTTTATCGCGTTCCCCTGGGGGGGGGTGGCCTTGCTGACGTTTCCAGACACCCTACTGGACGTCGGCAAAGTGGTTTGTTTGTGTACTCCAACTCTGCCCTTACTTGATGCGATACGGGGTTGGGTTACTTCACACCCAGGCCAGTTGTCCGATTGGGATTTGGTGGTTCACGATGGTCTCCCCTTTGTTTCTGATCGTCTATTCATGCCTACGGTAGACACCTGCAACATGGCATTGGAATGGTCTCACGACGCCCCGGTTCATGGTCATCCTGGGCAGAAACGCACTTTGGCGCTGCTGAGAAGGTGGTGCTGGTGGCCGTCTATGAGAAAGGATGTTGAATCTTACGTCAACGCATGTGCAGTTTGCGCACAGTGCAAGCACCGTAGGGGTCGCCCTGTGGGTCTCTTGCTTCCTTTACCTGTTCCTCCCAAACCGTGGCACACTTTGACCATGGATTTCGTCACTGACCTACCCCGGATCCAGGGTTTCGATACCTTGTGGGTGGTCATCGATTCCTTTTCCATGATGGCTCGTTTTATCCCTTGTAAAGGCATTCCCTCGGCGCCTACACTGGCCCGGTTGTTCTTTGAGAATGTCTTTTGTCTTTTCGGGCTTCCCTCGGTTCTCATCTCGGACAGGGGTTCACAATTCGCTTCACGTTTCTGGCGGGCCCTGACTAGGTTGCTCGGGATGGACGTGCGTTTCTCCTCAGCATATCACCCTGAGACTGACGGTCGGACCGAGCGACTGAACCAGACGCTGAAGCAGTACTTACATTGTCTGACCCTACAGCTGCAGAGTTCCTGGTTGAGCGTACTGCATCTTGCGGAATTCGCGTACAACAACGCTGTCCATTCTTCCACTGGCTTCTCCCCGTTCTACGTACTTTATGGTCAGCACCCTCGTGTTTTGCCCTTCACGGATTTGCCTACTTCTGCCAATCCAGCTGCCCTTGCATGTGTTAGGGACCTGGCCTCCGTCCACGCTCTGGTGTTGACTCATCTTGTCGAAGCCCAGGCGTCCATGAAGGCGCAGACGGACAGGAAACGGGTGATGGCCCCGTTGTATACTGTGGGATCCCGCGTTTGGTTATCCACCCGACATCTGCACTTGGTGGGTTGTCGCAAGCTTCTACCTCGCTTTGTGGGTCCCTATACGATTACTCATGTTATCAACCCTGTGTCTTATCGACTTGCTCTCCCAGGTTCCTGGCGGCTTCACCCTGTTTTCCATGTTTCTCTGCTCAAGCCCTGTCCCGCTCCCACACGGCTTCGCTCTCCTGGGGCCCCGGTGTCTCTATCCACTCTGGATGTTTTTGAGGTCACTGCCATTCTGGGTTCCCGTATCTCTAGGGGGCGTCTCCAGTACCTTGTTGATTGGTCCGGGTATGGCCCCGAGGAGCAGTCCTGGGTCCCGGCTACTGATGTCCAGGCTCCCCGTTTGGTGGCACGGTTTCATAAGGACCAGCCCTCGTGCCCACAGGGCCGTGGGCCTTTGGGGGGGGGACTCTGTCACGCACTCCACTCCCTCTCCCTCGGGGTCCCATTCCTCATCCCCGTGCCCCGAACACCCCTCGCCCTCTTGCCCGGTTCTGGGACTCACAGGTTGTCTCTTCGCCCCAGTTGCCACTGCGCCGACTGCCACAAAGCTTGAGTCAGCATGCTCTTTGCACGTGGAGACGTCTACCTCCCTGGCGTCTTCCGTGGCGGCTGCTAGACCGTCTTCTTCCGCGTCACATGACTGCCGCCTTCCGCTCACGTGTTTCTGGACTACACTCACGTGATGCGCTCGCTGGTCATGTGACTGGGAGGAATTAGCAGCGCCAGTATTTAAACGGCATTGTTGCGGGGCTTCGGTGCTTCACAGCTGTTTCTTCGGATTCCTGTACGGCGATACATACCTTTTGTTTCACACCTTTTGGATCTTGACCTCGGATTTGTTTCACGGACTGGCAACGGATAACCCTTGGCTTGGGTACTTGCTTTTGGATCATTATAACGACCACGGACTACTTCACGGACTCCTTCTACGTTCCGCCCTTCTTGTGCGGATTCTGGCATCAGGTGGGCCTGGCACTTGCAACCTTGCTGGGATACTTACATTCTGGAAGAACAGCTTTGCTGGGTCTCGGAACCTTCCCATAGGTTAAACCGCCACTCCACAGACACCTTTGGTAAGACCGTTCCACTTTCTTGTTGATTGGTTGTTGATACTGTTTTGGCTTGACACTTAACCGGTGTTTCCTTTACAGTGGTTCGGGGTTCCACGAGTACCGCAGTTCCGGAAAGAACATCTCCCACCTGTGGCCTCAAAGGCGGCACAGAGAGTGACTTTGATTCTCTCTGTGCGGCACTTGTACAGAGGACTCTTCGGCTACACGACAGTCAAGACACAACAAGTGGGCTGGTAAGTGGTTACTTTGATTGGACTCAGACCAATCCACTGACCTGACAGCTACGCAATGGTAAATCCCTTAGGTGAACCACCATTGAAGGCAAGTGGAAGAACGTAACACCATCACACAGCATCTGCCTATCAGACTGAGGTCTTATCAGTCTCCATGTCATTCAGTGTTCAAATTGAACTGCAGGAATACATATGTATTGCCCAGTCTGCTGCTACTCAGCAGTGGCAGAACATTGCCTACCAGCTCTGTGTGATTACCTTCTGTGAAGTTAGGTAATTGAATTTGGTGTTCACTTACCATTCAGAATTATAAATGTTTAACATTTGAACATCTTTCCATGTTGTGCTGTTTGATGGGTTGTGTATTTTAGAATGCTTCAATGGTGCCAACAATGTATGTTTTGTGTTTTCCTGTGATGTCATTTTTATGCAAATTATTGATTTTGAAACTTGAAAAATCCTACATCTTTTTGGCCACAGAATGTTGGCAAGTATGTATTGGTACAGACAACATCTAAATTGAGGTTCAGTTCAGCTCCAAGGTTTCTTAGTTCAAGACAAACAATGAAGATTGTCCAGGTTTACAGCTCAGGCAGTCTTGATTCTATTAAAGACAAGGAGGCAAGCATTATGCTTTACTTCTTTAATTACTGCTCCCACAGCAATTCAACTTAAACTTCTTTTTTTTTCAAACTTGGTAACACTATTTTGTTCTTTCCAGCTTCCTTGTCAGTTTACAACAAACATAGGACTCGGGAGGATAGCACAGCGGCAGCGTGCGCGTCTTGGAAGCAAGACGACACGGAGCAACAACAGGTTCGATCCCCGGGTCCGCGCTTAGAAACCTCTGAGTGTTTAAGCGCGTTATAAATACGTAACTAAGACAAAAAAAACACAATTACGCAACTAAGAAAAATAAACAATTCCTGTAACAGCGCCTCGATGCCTGCGGGCTGTGTAAGCGCTTTATAAATGTAAAATAAAAAAAAAATAGGGGTAACATAGTCTTGAAATCACAGAAAAAATGTCTTTGGACTACAAATGCCCACAATCCTCTGAGTCCACGTAGTCCTGTCCCATACCCCTTGTCCAATTAGGGTTCGCCCACAAGAGGGACCCTGGCTGCCTCCCAACTCCTCTTTCTTTGACTGATAACCGATAACTGAATCAACTCTAACAGTCAACTTGAACAAACATCGACCAACTGTAACGGTTCATCCTTGCTGGAACTCTGTGGAATTCACCCACTTGATCTTCCGCTCTCAAGTTGACTTCTGGTCTTCCACTGAAGAATGTAGAAAAAGGGTGGGTCTTTACTCATCACAGTATCATAATACAGTTCATGTCCATGTCATGACCCACAAGGGTGGGATATAATGCTTGCCTCCTTGTCTTTAATAGAATCAAGACTGCCTGAGCTGTAAACCTGGACAATCTTCATTCTATGGCAAGACAGAGGCGAGCATTATGCTTGTTCAAAGCTATTAATCACTCTATTAGCTATCTGAGAGACAGGCATGAAATAGAAAGTCTTAAATGTACATTCATTAGACCAATCGGCTGACTTCATAATGTCCTGCAAGGCTACAACTTCTTTAAGTGCGCTGGATGCCATTGCACCTCTCGCTGAATGCACACCAAACTGTGACAGATTCACTCCAGCCCAATGCATTATCACTTTAACCCATCTTGCTATGGTGGCTGTAGCCACTGCATGATAAGGTTTCCTACGCGCAATGAGCAACTGCGTCACTCCCCTAGGCCTCAATGTTGCTGTAGCCGTCTCATAATCCTTGATGCAGTGCGCTACGCATAGCTTAGCGTTATCTGGAAAATAAGGATACAAGATAATGGAAGAATCGGATTTCATTCTATTTGCTACATTGAAGCTTTCACGTCCGAAACTCTTCTACACGCTATGAGGCATATCAGCATGGCTAGCTTTCCTGATAGCTAAGATCGTGAGAGGTCCCTGTTTTCGGTCCAGGCTAAAAGTAACTGAAAAACTGTCTGCATGTCCCATAGAACTGAGTACTTGGGTTCTGGCGGTTTTCTTATTTTCACTCCTTTCAGAAGCCGTATCACGGCGGGGTGCTCTCCAATAGGGTGTCCCTCTTCTTTGTCATGTCCTGCTGATATTGCAGACCTGTAAACCCCTAACATTCTGTAGGCACAACCTTCTCCGAATCTCTGGGCTAGAAAATTTAGCATGTGCACTAAAGGGGCTGAAACGGGATTAGCACCCATGTTTGCGCAGTACGCTGACCATCGTTTCCAAGAGGCACCATAGCTCCTAATGGTGGAAGGTGCACATGAGCTTCTAATAAAGTCTAAAGCAAGCTGTGAAATGCCTGGCAGCTCCCAACATCGCCTGAAACCCTGCATGCCAGTAGCGTCAGTGTGCCCTCCACTATGAGCGGGTGAAACTGACCGTCGGGACTCTGTAAAAAGAAGAATCACTCTTGGGAAATCCGCAGAAAGTTCCATCACTACTTGAAACCATGGCTGGGACTTCCACATCGGCACTATGAGTATGAGCTCTGCCTGTTCCCTTCTCACTTCTGCGAACACTCTCGTCAGCATGATAAATGGAGGGAACGCATAGTGGACGGCACCCGTCCACTGTTGAAGGAAGGCATCTGTTCCCGCTGCCTCTGGGTCTATCCTCCAGCTGTAGAATCTGGGCAACTGGGTATTGAGTCTGGTGGTGAACAAGTCTAAACTTAATGGTCCCCATAGATGCTGAAGGTGGTTGAAGATAGCCGGGAGTAGCCTCCAGTTGCTGGAGTCTACCAGATATTGCGAATTCCAGTCCGCTACAATATTCTGAGCCCCTGGCAAATATTCTGCTGATACTGATATCTACTGGTGTAAGCAATGATGCCAAAAAATCTTGGAGGAGGTCCCTCTCAGTTTGTTTATATACCGGACCGCTGAAATGTTTTCCATCTTGAGAAGGACGCAACAGTTTGCTCGGTCTCTGGTGAATGCCTTTACCGTGAAGGAACCCGCTAAAAGCTTCAGACAGTTTATGTGAAGTTTGAGCTCTTCCTGGGACCACTTTCCCCCCATTTGAAGGATTCTGCACCGAGCTCCCCAGCCTGCCCCGCTGGCATCCGACTCTACTACTAGGTCTGGGGAATCATAGAAGATCGCTCTGCCATTCCAGGCCTCCATTTTGTGTAACCACCAGTGGAGCTCTGTCACGGCCTACTGGTCTAGGGCCACGAGCTGATGATAGCCCACCCCTCCTCTGAGGTGTCTGATTTTCAGTCTCTGGAGGGCTCTGTAGTGAAGAGGCCACGTGAAGATCGCCTGAATCGAGGCTGCTAGGAGACTCACTACACGGGCTAGATTGCGAAGCGAAATAACCTTCTTCGCTATCACTGACCTCAGCTCTCTCTGAATTGCTCGGACTTTCTGTGCTGGTAACTCTACTACCACTTTTCTGGTGTCTACCACGAAGCCTAGGAATTCTATTCTCTCGGCGGGGCATAGATCTGACTTCTCGGAATTGATGATGAAGCCGAGGGAAGTTACTAGGTTGCATACCCACTCCGCTTGTCGTAACTGAGCGGCGCTCTGACCCAGAATCAGTATATCGTCCAGGAATATTATAATCCTTATTCCTCTCTCGCAAATGGCTGCTGCTACGGGGCGCATGATCTTGGTAAAGGCCCACGGGGCAGATGCTGGCCCAAAAGGGAAGCAATTGAACCTCCGCACTTCGGTACCCCATTGAAAACGAAGATACCTCCAGTGTTGTTCTGTGATTGGTATCCTCATGTAGGCATCCTTGAAATCCAGGCGGACAAGCCAGTCTCCTGTCCTGAGAAGGTCCCGAAGGAGGTGAATGCCTTTCATCTTGAAGTGTACACAACCCATTTGTTCAGACTCTTCAGGTTTATCACGGGTCGAACCTTCTCAGCTCTGTGGACTAGGTAAATATTGCTGATGAAGCCTGGCCCCTCCTGAACTTCCCTTTCTATCGTCCCCTTGTCTGCTAGTTCGTGCAACTCGCTGAAAAGCAGCACTCTTTTGCTCTGGGACTTGAACATTGGGGTTGGCGCTCGTACCTGTGAGGGGATGCCTATGAACTCTAGGCGCATAACTGACACTACATGCAGAACCCATGCATCGCTGGATAGCTCGCACCATGCTTGCAAAAACCAGCCTGTTCTGCCCCCTACTTGGCCGGGAGTAGCTGTAGTACTCCCCACTTGGCGCACCCTACGGTCTGTAGGCTCCTCTGCCTCTTTTATTCCTCAGGAAACGGCTCCTTGCTGGGAAGAAGTTGTCTTGTTGTCGTGTTTCCCAGTACTGGGTTCTGGGCCCCTGGGCTCTTCTGTTGGAGGAGAAGCGACTGGACGCTCGACCCCTCTGTCGAGCAGTCCCGAAAAAAACACGCCCAGGGAAGATCCTCTTGATGGAGCTTTGAGCCTTCTTCAGGGC
Source organism: Ambystoma mexicanum (assembly GCF_040938575.1). NCBI lineage: Eukaryota > Metazoa > Chordata > Amphibia > Caudata > Ambystomatidae > Ambystoma > Ambystoma mexicanum. The sequence goes on along the minus strand of NC_090933.1, from coordinate 533,075,156 downwards.
AGAATATGTTCCCACAAACTGGCTCATCTCCTAGGCGAAGGCGTCTCTGAACAGCATGCCCTTCGCTACTCGCCGGCCTTGTAAGAAGAGAGGTCGCTCAACTTACTGTCTATCTTTAGCAGGACTCCGCGTCTCCTCTCTGGCGAGAGCGTGCAGTTCACATTTCCTAGTAGGCAGACTGCGCGTTGCGCCCAGTTGGCTAATACTTGGGGTCCACCGGGGTGCCTGTGTCCCTGGCTCTCTCGGCCAAATCCTTGATTTTCACGAGGGGCCCAGACAGACGTCTAATACCTTATCCTGGCAGCCACGCCATGCTCTGTCCACCCCTTTCCTCACATCCTTGGAGGACTTTGTTACAAAGGTGACCATCTTAGGGTCTAGATCTGGGGTATCTGTTACTTTGCCCGGTAGCTTTGGTCTGGGGCATTCCGCCCTCATCTTAGATCTTATATCGTGGTCGAGAGGTTTTCTGATATGGAGAGTCATGTACTGGGAAACCCTGGGTGACAGCACCTAGTCCGTAGATTAAGGATGTCTGATCGCTTCTGGATCAAACATGTCTCCCAGGGATTCATCGCCTGGGGGCTAATGCTGCGTTCTGGGTTGCTGAGGAGTCATCTCCTACTCTCTGCTCTCATCGTCTGGCATGTACCCGGCATCCTCTTTGTCCCCTCAATTGTACACCCCTGGGGCAGTGTTACGCTCACCTGGTATCCATGGGGGCACCACACGATACTGGATGGAGGTCTAAGCGCTATCCCGGACCCTCTCTACTTGGTTATGTGCCAGAAATTGTGTAGCGCCTATAACAGGAGAATGGATGGTTAAGATACTGGTTCTGTGATGGGTGGACTCCCATCTCCCTCTGGTCCAAATCCCCTCCCTTGGGGTTATTGCTCACCTCAGGTTTTTGTGCGTTGAACTCTCCGTCCTGCGTCTCTGTGCAGGGACGAGTGGTTGGTGCTGGCGTTGCGTGGACCTAGTTGTTTCACTGGTCCGTGGTGCCCTTATGTCAGGTCCAGACCGGCTGTGACTCCGACTCTGCTTGCTGTCTTCCAGGTAAGTTATAAGGTCTTTTCCGTCTTTATTCTGTCTCTTTCTTTCCCTCCGTTTTCTCTGCGTCTTGCTCCACTACGCTGTTCCCTAACAATGTCTCTTTTTGTTTTCACAGGGATGGTTGCGATCTCGCAGTTGCCGCGTCCTTGGCGAAGACCACGGTGAGTTATTGATGCGCGGAGCGCTGCGCTGTTTATTGATGTTAATTGTTAACCTGTGTTCTCTTCTTTGTACAGGTTGCGGTGATGTTCCGGAGTGATAAGCGAACGAAGCGCTGCTTGCCCAGGTAAGTGCTTTGTAAATGCTGATCTTGTTCCTTCTCCCTTGCAGGTTGCAGTGAAACCCGGAGATGGGCGAGGTAAGAGAAGCACAGGGTGCGGCCAGGACTCGCTGCTTGCCCAGGTAAGAATTGTTATTAATGCTGTCCTTGTTTCTTTATCTTTGCAGGTTGCGGCGAACTCCGGAGATGGGTGAGGTAAGCGAAGCGCAGGATGGATTCAAGGCTGGTTACTTCACAGGTAAGGGTTCTTGCTCGCTAATGTTGTTCTTGTTCTTCAAGGTTATTAATGGAATCCGGATCTAGGGCTTCAGGATCGGGCCACCGGAGAAGCAGATGAGCAGGAGCTGGACACGGTGAGCGTTACGCTGCAGGAGTGCAGAATAACGCGAAGCGTGTTCTGCTGTTTGGGTGTGGTTTAAATATCCTAGGTAAAGTAGTTCCAGGCCAAGTAGTTCCAGGCCCAGCCACACCCAAAACACTAGACCGCATGGCTTGGTTCTAAAGAACTGAGCTGTGTAATAGGCCACCATGTTGTATTCAGGTCCAAAACTCGTATTGCTTTATTCCTGATAATGAGCCTGGCGCCAAAGGCACCAGAACTGACTCCATGTATGTTTCTGATGGAGTTTTAAGGCCCTTGGGGCTGCTGCCAGGGGGCTGCTATACCTGAGGGGTCAGGGGCATGGATCGTGACAGGCAAGGGGTTGAGAGCCCGGCACTGTTGCCCTTTTTAGAAAGGCCTCTTTCAACCTGTTTACTGGGTCAATTGGCTCTTGAGGTATCAAGCCTACCCCTTCTGGCTGGCTCGGCGGCTTGGCACAGTTTCCACTCTGCCAAGCCTTCTTACTGCCCCTGTGATCAACCCCAAGCTGGGGGTGTCCCGCTGAGGTTCCCTCGCGAGGGCTGAGCGCCCTCCTCTTCTTGGACAGGTCTTACTCTGCTCTTTGCTTACTGAGCATTGCTTCTAGATGGTCCAACCTTTGAGTGAGAGGGAGAACCCCCTCAGAATTTGCTTGAGATAAAGAATCCCCTAGGAGCCTTTTAAAACTTAAAGAGAGATCCTGATCCTCCTGCATGGGGTCCTCTGTTCACTCCCACTCCTCCATGCCCCACTCTGGAGATGTGGACCTGGACCTTCTGGGCTCGTTATATTGTGCCATTATTCAATTGACTGGAACCTCAGCATTGAATACACTCTGCCGTATATATCTTATGTATTGTTATATGTTTTTTTTTATTTTTGCCCAGGAATTCTTAATGCAAAAAATGCCCACACGACTTCCAATGGAATGCTCACAAATCCTTTGAATCCCAAAAATCGTTATAGATCTCAGTTTGCGCCGTGCTGACCCGCTCTTTCCTTTCAATCGAGATCAGCGGGGCGCACGGTGGTTGCTTGGGCACACTTGCGCGTTGCCGGGTTCCCGCTGGGTCTTAGAGACCAGACCGCATATTATGGCTTAAGCAGGTGGGGCTGGGGGCCTCGTGAGAGCATGTTCGCTCGCAGCTCCGGCCCCGGCTCCTCTAACAGCAAATAAATTACAAAAGGGGGACTGCGGAAAGCCACGGCGGAGATTTAGAAGGCGAAAACGCCCTTCAACCGAATACGCTGTTTAACGCAAGGGGATTAGTCTCTACGACTTGAATCAGTCGAACGCTGCCAAACACATTAATGCATACGCCATGTATAACATTAGTATTTAATACCCACAGTATGCGAGCGCAACGCTCTGACTCAATATTTTTCAATTAGCTACTAAAGTACCAGATACTTAAAAAATTATTCAATATACAACTGTAAGAGGTACTTAGCTCGGGGAGCAGAAACAAAGAAAGAGGAGTTGGGAGGCAGCCAGGGTCCCTCTTATGGGCAGGGGTCAACCCTGATTGGACAAGGGGTATGGGACAGGACTACGTGGACTCAGAAGATTGCGGGCATTTGTAGTCCAAAGACATATTTTCTGTGATTTCAAGACTATGTTACCCCTATGTTTGTTGTAAGCTTACAAGGAAGCTGGAAAGAACAAAATAGTATTATCAAGTTTGAAAAAACAAATTATAATAATAAGTTTAAGTTGAATTGCTGTGCGAGCAGTAATTAAAGAAGTAAAGCATAATGCTTGCCTCCGTCTTGCTGTAGAATCGACCCTCGGCAGCCATAACATGTTTATCTGCGTTGACACAGTGCAAAGTTAATGTTTCCCTGCTGCAGCTGAAAACACAAAGTTTAACATGAGGCAAAAAAAGGAGTTAAACAAAATGGTGGATGATTCTAAAATGGCGGCGTAGTCAGCTTTGATTCAGGTTCATTCAGATGCAATTTTTCAGTAAAATGCGAATGTGCTTAGAGCAATGTTCATTATCAAGCGGTATTATGCGAATGTGGTTTTACAGTGTGGTACAGTTTGTGAAGCTGCTTAGTTGCCATTCTCTTCCTTGTAATTCTATGGATTTGATATTTTGTGTTAAGGGGCACACAGAAAATTTACCGCACCTAAAATGTCCCACAACTGGTGGTAGGCCCCTCAATGTTGACTGTCTTGCTGGTATGTTCTTTGTTGTTGGATAGGTATGTACAAGCATATCCTTGAAGATGTTTTGTTGCTTGAAGGCGAATCTTGGTTGTGCTGGATTGAAGTCTTGTGTTCGAATAATATGCCAGTTTTTTAAGATTCACTTTTTTAGGTCATTGCTGATAGGGCTGAACGTGGTTACACCTGTTATTTTTTCAAGTTTAGTTCTATCAGGTGGATTTAAACATGTATTTGCATGTTGTGCCCTTTTATATGCTGTACATATCACTTTTTTGGGGTAACCTCGATTTATTAGCCGTGCCTTCAGGGACTTACTATGTTGTTCGAATTTGTTAGTCTGTGTACAGAGTCTACATATTCTCAGAAACTGGCCTATTGGAAGAATGTCTTTTAAACTGAGTGGGCGGAAACTATTATATTGTAGTAACATGTTCTTGTCTGTTTTTTTTTAACAGTGTTGTTTGAAGGGTGCATGTTATTACATTGTGAAAAATTACAAACTCACAAAGTAGAAGTGGGGGTGTTTAAGTGGACACAGGGAGGGGTAACCAGTTCACCTTGGTGTTGTACATGTTCTGCATTCTTGCCGAAATTGTATGGTCCAAAGAGAACAAAAATAGGGAAGTACCCAATCACAAACTACCACTACGAGAGGGCCAGGCTCGCAGAGCAGCCATCTGGTAGTGAAATGTATTCCAATGGGCCCGGGTGGGAAGGGACCCATCTGCCCAGGGAATGGAACGGCTGGCCCCCAGGGACTTAAGCTGGGCAGGGAGGGGGGGGGGTCAAGCACCCCCGACCATCCTGGATTACAGGTAGGGGCACAGTAGAGCTTTTCCAATGGGCCTGTTGGGCGGGCACGGCCCAGGGCCTCCTGGCAAAGCCCCCCCACTGTATGTAACTGGGAGGCAACAGCCAGGTTGTTTGGGGTTGGGCGGAGGCGGCTCGTTCCTTGGCAGTGCAAGCAAACACTAAACACATTAGAGCTTTGCAGGGATGAGTGTCCTCCCCGAGCATGCAGGGGACGCTGCTGGGTAGACCATAGCCATCAGGTTTTCCAGTTCAATGCAGGACTCCTCGAGCCAGTCCTTGTTTCATTCCACACTGGCTGCCTAAGCAAATGGGCGAGGAGGTTTTACGAGCCCTGTTTATGATGCCTCCCTACGCACCATTGCTGCTGGACCTGCTCACCTTTACACACCACTGCCACGTACGTACTCCTGCAATGGGGAAAATTAACAGCTGCCCACCCACCCCCTCCACATGCATGTCTCTGATAACCTCAGCAGGTCCCCCATCCAATCACGAATACCAGAAAGCAAGGTAGCTAACCACAAGATACACACACATTAATGGAAAGGTAAGCTAACAACCCCTCTCTTTCAACATTACTTGACCATATTAATGGAAACACATGAGAAGGACATACTGACATTTGACACCTGCACTTCACCAACAATGTACTGCATCCTACACACATCACTCACATGCATACATGTCAACTGCATCATCCACCTATGTAGAAAGAGACAGTCAGGTGTTTTGCATGCCCATGCAACATGGACAGCGGTGCACCGGGAAACAAAAGAAGCCATAGAAATGGTATCCAAAGTGACCCACCCATCACACTTCAACTACAAGGCCAATCCAATTCCCATGAGAAAATGTTGAAACACAACACCAACAAGACCCAGGGTTCAGGGCCTACCTTTAGATCACCAGAATTTCCAATAGGCCAGTCCACCCCTGATCATGTAGTCACTACTGGACACTGGACATGACACATGGCAGGAGACGGATATGGGATATCACGGAAAAAAAATAGTACTGCATCAGCTCCCACCAGAAGCATGTGCACGGGAACTGCAAGCTGCAAGTTGTGGATGTGCAACTAGAAACCCAAAGCACATGCATAGCTGGTCAAGGAGACATGCACACACACAGACATGTAGGACAACTGGCATCTTCAGTGACCGTGACCATCACCCAAATATCACCAAATCACATCACCCATGAAAACCATACATGTGGCACGGCATGCCACTATTGGGGTGCATATGTTACCAGTCTGGAACATGAGTGACAGTGCACAACCATACCTGCTGGTACAGCTGTGGGGTTGTGAATCCCTAACCAGCTTAACCTAACAATATGTTTCTGCATTAGTGCATTGAAGGCCTGTGTTCAGCAGAGGGAATGGGGACTTGGGTGGAAATAGGGTGCTGGAGATGTCCTCTCAGGGAGTATGGGCGCTGGATGAGGCAAGATACCTGTAATAACATAGGGCAATTGTTTGGACCAGCTAAAAGAGTCAGCCATACAGACGGCACACATAAAAATCAATGTCGAATGGGATATGCACCTGCATGTGGGAGGCTGTAGCACCCGACAACACCATGTCAGTTGACTCCACTGAGCATGGCTGCATGTCTAGTCCTCCAGTTCGAAATGCCCTCGAGAGGACAATGTCCCTGGCAAAGGGAAATAAAAATGACACAATCCACCCAGGATGAGGACACAAAATAAAATAGTCCACCTTGGACAGGTACAAAACAAATACAGTGCCCCCTGAACAAGGACACACAAAAAATAGTCCACCTTGGATGGGGTACAAAACAAATACCATCCACCCTGGATGTGGCAAAAATCCAAAAAAGATGAACAAATATAGTCCCCCCCAGAGGAAGGGGAAGTCGACAAATGTAATTTAAAAAAATTAAACTGCATCCCCCACCACAGGCTTATCTACTCCTGGGCACATAAAGAAGAGGTGGCATTGGCAAGAGGATAGGGGTGTGTGTTGACATGGCCAAAGGGAAAACCTGCATGGTTCAACTGGGAACACCATCCTGTGGTGGATACTCGGTTAATGCACTCTGAACATGCAGTGCCAAAACCTGGCCCTCATTGGCTAAGGGTACACAGGGAACGGTTTACTGGGGAAAAGGTTCATCAACTTGCCGATAAGGGCAAGACAAAACAACTAATGAGATTAGTATTGACCGTTGTCCTGTTCTCTTGGACAGGGTAAGGAGCTGGTCTGGTGCAGGATGGGAGTGGGGGCAACCAGCACTATTATGTGAAAGAGTGCGAGAAGGGGATTAAATCTCGTATTCTTAAATCCAGACAGCTAGAGATGACAAGTGCAAAAATGGAGGCATCGGGTTGGTCATGTTATTTTATTTTAATAAATGAGCTCCTTGGGACTGAGCAGGCTGCAGCTTTTTCTGTGCCCTTGCCCTGTGTCCAAGAGAACAGGACAACGGTCAATACTAATCTCATTAGTTGTTTTGTCTTGCCCTTATCAGCAAGTTGATGAACCTTTTCCCCAGTAAACCGTTACCTGTGTACCAGTATCTCCCTACGGTTTGGGAAGGCAATTGCCACTCTGGCTCTTTGAGCCTTAATTTACCCTGTTGTTTTTTTCCTCATTGGCTAAGGCCACTCGTGCATGAGGGTCCCAATTGCTACAAGTTCCTGGTGATGTATGTCGTGAGTGGCCACAGAGTCATTATGCATGCTCACTCTTGACGTCTACAACTGCATGTTGAGAGATTGTCTCAAGGAAGCCATCTCTTGGTGGTGGAGGTCCTTTGTGGCAAATAATTTCATCATGCAGTGACTGCCTCAAGGTATCTGTGTCTTGATGGTGGGATTTCCTTAATGCCAACATCTTGGCTGCAGGCATTTACTCTGGGCTTCAGTATCTTGACATTGGGATACCCTTTAGGCCAACATATCCACATGCAGTGTTTCCCTCAAGATGTCCATCACTTGCTGCTGGAGGCCAAAAACTAATCAAGCAGGGATTGCCTGAGATCAGAACCATCCTCGCTAATCACCTGCCTCATTTGTTGCTTGTCCTCTCTCCCTCCCTGGCGCAATAGGCGTTGTTCATTAGTGTATGTAGCATTTGAGGAGATGATGGATGTCTCCTGAAGGACCTCACCCCGTGTCTGTGTCACTATAGGTGTCTGGCAGGCACTTTTCCACCATATGGGTGTGGTCTACCAAACCGGTATGCTGAAGCCCGGGTCCATCGGAGTGAGTGCACTGTCATTGGCTGGCGGTCTGCAACCCTCCAATTGACACTAGCCTCCACTGCTGGTCCATTATGGATGATGGCAATCTTGCAGACACTGAATCCACCATTGACGCAGGGCTTTCCACTGCTGGGTCAAAGGTCTCCTGGCTCTCGTCCTCAGACTCAGCAGCTTTAAGGAACTCAAGGAACTCCATGGCATCCGGACTACTCCTTGGTGTACCCTCTACCATGTGCCTCAGTATGCCCTCCACTTTAGATTCAGCAGCATCCTCAGAAGAGTCGGCAGGCCTGTTGATGATGCTCTGCAGGGCGTGGAAATTCTCACCGGGAGCAGCACCCTGGTTTGTAGTGTTGGGTGGTTGTGCCTCATCCCCCCCTCCTCCTCCTCCTTCTCCTACCGCTCCTCATCTGCTGTGTCATCACCTGCACAAAAACAGCCAACAATATAAAGAGGCATGTCTACCTGACAGAACATGCATTTGTGAATTACAATGCATACAGACAAAATAGGGCCAGCCACACATACACCACAAGTTGGAACTGAGAACACTGGCATGAAAGGCACATGTAACTGACATTCGATGACCTGTGCAATCATCTCAGTGCATATTAGGCCCTGCAATATGCCATGGTTTGGAAGAGTAGTAGAACATACATACAAACAGACTTGTATGAGAGAAGAAGCCCTGCAAGTGGACAGATGGAGGTCGGTGCATCATTACTGAGCCCCCATTCTACTTCAACCATGTTTACATGCAACATGTGGAAGTCTCACCTCTACTTCTGCTGACCAAACCTGCATGCAGGCACAGGTGTTGCCATAATCCCCATAACCCTCATTACCACATTGACCATGGTCAGATATGTAGTTAGCCACGCTCACATGCATCTCAACCATGTGTGAGGAGATTGTGACATGGACATGACCAGTGCGCACTTGCATGAACACTGAACTAATGACACTCCAAATGTGGAATGTGCATCACTCAAACATCTTTTGGCCAGCCACTGCAGCTCCTGTCTTGAACACACCCTCATATGTCTTTGCATTGACATTGTCGCTCATCCATGTCCACTGGCAGCAAGGGCCAGTGAATAGATGACTCTGACATCATACACACCTTAGTGTAATTCCGTGTGAGTCATGATTTGCGTTCACAATACACTATCCACATACGCCACAGTGAGTGCGTCCAATGAGATGCGTCTTGTATGCCAATTCCACACATGGGTGTATTGGCATAGCAGTGCAATTCTGTATACAGTGTTGTGTACTGTGAGATCAATGTCAACCACACACGGACACCACACATCCACCTCCTGGAATGCACAACATGTGATGGAAATGAGCATGGTAGAATTACTGCAGTACCCATGGATGGGTGAAGAGGACCCCAGTCAACCGTACCACAACATTTGACAGCATATCATGCATAGATGGAAGCACACATTACATAGACTCATGGCACTCACCTTATGTGGCCGCATAGGTGTCCATGCCTCCCACGGCAACCACCTGCTCACTGATTATGAGTCCACTGGCGACCTCTTCAAATGGAGTTAGCTTGTCCTTGTGTGGTGATCCGCCTCAGTAGCCTGTGCAAAGACCACGTGGCTGCTGAGCTTCTCCTTGGTCTGTCACATGAGGTTCGTCATCCTCCTGTGAACCTCTACCGCAGTGCACCTATCCACATCAAAGGTATTGATGTGGTCTGTTACCTCCTGCTACGTCCTCTACCAACGGGTCAGAGGAAGGGTACTGGCAGCCCAAGGGTACAGGTTGTCCTGGTGTTCAGCAACACAATCAGTGAGGATTGTTAGCCCCTAACCTGAAAAGCGCTTCTTCCTTGGTGGCCCCTTCTCCTTGACCTGCACTTCTTCATGGGGTGATGCAGGCAGGCCTCTTTTGACCCTATTGGACCTTGATGGATCAGGGGAGCCTGTATGCTCACCTCCACTTGCAGCAAGTGGATACTTCTTCTACCTGTTTCCCTGTCCTCATCCTCACCCTTTCCATGGAGCCCTCCCACTCATGGAGCGGTTAGGGCAAGCTGGCCGTAAATCTCAGCACAAAGTCCACGTGACACCCCCAAAAAAGATCTGGCTCTGCAAAATGCGCGTTGCACCCCTAACAATGTCTGTCCTCACGCATGACATGAAATGCGCATTGCACCCCTTAACAAACTGTCTCTGCACACAGCAAGAAATGCACCACACGTTGCACCCCTTAAACGTCTCAATCTCCATGCACAACGAGAAATGTGCATTGCACCAACTAACAATGTCCAGCTCTGTGCACACCAGGATATGCTTGTTGCACCCCCTAACAATGTCCAGCTCTGCACATGCAATGGAAATATACAACTTTAAGCATGAAGGCACTATGTGGCGCGTAAATTACGCTTATAGGCCCCTTCCTCTGAGCCACACACTGCTGCCTTGTACATATATAGGAGACACGTGTTCCTCCTGCATCATGACATGTATTGCCTCTTACTAACTACCCTATATTGCCTCCAAAACTAATCATCTCCTGCTGCCTGGTAGAGTGTGAGTAGCTATTGGCCACCAGCACTGCCTTGGAGAGCCTGCTATTCCCACATAGCCTGTTCTCCTGTGGCTCACCTGTCAGGCTCTGTGACCACCTCATCTACCATTTTGGGAATTCTACACCTCATTTCCACTATAGCTCCACAGCACACGTCTTCAGGGCCCAGCATCATCACACCAGACTCAAGGGAAGCCATGTCAGGTCCATAGACCAGCACGACCATGGCGAGGCTCAGCTGTCTATAGCAATGCTCCAGAGATTGGCATCCTGGGTGAGCAGGTCCTGGCCCTTTACTATGCCCTCTTCAACCTGCTGCAGCAGCCTGGGATGTGTGGACATCAGAAGACCATCTGGGAAGACATTATGGCTGCTATCAATGTGGAGGGGGTGGCAGTCCATACTGTGGACTGCAACAAAAAGCAACGGTACAACCTCACGATCTGGCTCCAGGCAAGATGAAGGCAAACCTCGAGACAAGTGCCTCTGTGGTGGTGTACTGTGCAGGCTGCCATTGGGTGTCACCCCTTCACCTCTGGGTCCTAGAGAAGATTTACACAGATGCCCACGCCCAGGTCTTTGACCTACAGGGATGGCTCCAAGTTGCTGGTGACTACCCACAGGGTGAACTTCTCTAAATACTTTGAATCAGCAATGAATTCACAGGCAAGTCCTCGAGGTAAGCCCATGGGCTTTCACTTGGCTTTCAGCTGATTTTTATTGAAACAAAGCCGGAGCCCACAGTTCCATTTGCTAAATTAATGGTCTGCATTGAGCTGTTCCAGAGAGTTCACCATCTCATGACGTTCCATTATTATTTGTTTTAATGTCCTATGTGAACCGCAAGGGTTAACCTGTTCAAAGATGGCCACACTATAATTCTCGCACCTGTGGTGCTTTTATCTCGCCTCCTGGCAGCGGATTGGCTGCCCAACAGCTCTTCCACCAGCAGGGATCACCGACAGGCATAGCGGGCCCCCAACAAAGGCAAACAACAACGGCTCCTGTCCCGAGCCTGTTGGAGCCGGGTGAGCCGTAGAGTCTCACCACCAGTTCCTGCGGCCGCAAACTCGCTGGTAAGCACCTACACCCTAACTGTTTATCACCCTGTTCCCAAAGAGCGACACCAACCTATGATAACTACCACCCCCACAAGGCTCAGACAGCGGCCTTGATCCCAGTCACTCACCGAAACACCAATCGGTGCAAGCTTGACCACATCCAAACTCTCCTGAAAAACCCTCATCATGAGAATTTACTCCCCGTGTCTTCCAGCATTAACCCTACCACTAACTGTTCAGGCGCCACGCCGGAGCATAAGAGCACCCGATCCCCCCCAACTTAAGTGACCTATTGCTCTAAGTAACTGCTCCACAAGCCAACCCACGTGCCCAGGACACAACGACTCCGTCCGCAAGGGGTTTATCCCTGCCTGTAATGCACAGAAGTAAGTGCCCTACGCGGTCAATTGCACGCGGTTTCACCATCAAAGTATACACAAACCTGTCGGTACCTGCACTCCAGCTAATAACTGTATCAAGCCCTGCACCCCATATGTTTCACTAAGTGATACCTGCCTTCTAGCCTTAAGTTCTATTCAGCCTGTGTGCCCTAACAACTGCATCCAAGCTATAAACTGTATTTAGCCTGTGTGTCCGAATTCTTGCCTCTTAGCTATGAACTGTATTTAGCCTGTGTGCCCTAACACCTGCATCATAGCTATGAACTGCATTTAGCCCGTGTGCCCCAATACCTGCCTTCTAGCTATGAACTGTATTTAGCCTGTGTGTCCCAATGCCTGCCTCCTAGCTATGAACTATATTTAGCTTGTGGGCCCTAACACCTGCATCCTAGCGATTAACTGCATTTAGCCTGTGCGCCCAAATTCTTCAATCTTAGCTATGAACTGAATTTAGCCAGTGTGCCCCAATACCTGTTTCCTAGCTATGAAATGAACTTTATTTTGTCTGTGTGTCCCAACACCTGCACTCTAGATATTAATTGTATTTAGCCTGTGCACCCCAAGCATCGAACCTCAACTGCTTTTCATTGGTGATTGGACAAAGCCCTTAGAATACTGACCTCACTCAACCACCGTAGCATTGACTCACACTCAATCCGACCTCAACCTTCAAAAACCCTTAAGGATCACTACACTCCCGAACCCTTTCAACATCACACCTGCACACTTCTTACCTAAGTCACCCCCTTTCCCACCCATGCACCCCGCCACTACTGAACCTGCTCACACCACTGTACACACCATCAAATTGCCTAAGGCCACTACAGATCACATAGTACAATCCAACACCCTGGCTGCCAATCCCCACACAGATTCACACCAGGCCACCCCGACTCATGCCTACCCACCTGCACGACCTGTCTCCACCACCAACAAAACAACTCCCCTACCCCCTACACCTGACTTCAACCTCCACATCAGGCCTCCCTCGCAAAATGGTACCACATCTGACACTCCCTTGCCTCCTAATATTAAAGCCAAACCGACTAGTCACTCCGTCCAAAATATCCCAGGAAACATCTCATACAAGGCTTCCACACCTGACACCTATAAAGCACGCACCACAGAAACCTCCTCTCTCAGTTTTACCCTTATTAACGCCCGGTCACTCCCAGCACATGCACTTGAAATTGTGGGGTACATCTACCTGCCCGGCAGAACTCTTCCACATCACCAAACTGCACTTCAGCCCTTACCAGCAGAATGGCTCCACTAGCTCTATTGAGCACTATTGTCTTGCATCAAACCTGCGTTTTACAGTCACCAAAATAACGGCTGTGCTGTCTTTAACAGGCACATATGGGACGAGATGAAAGAATAGAACACCCCGAGAATTGCTGCAAGTTATTTTCTTCATTTGCATCAAAAAGAAGACTTCAAAAGCAGCCTAGTGCAGCGCTGCTATGCTGGCAGTTTGAAAACTTCCAATTGAGGGAAAGGAAATGTTCTGCGTTTAAAATGGCGTTGCACTGATTCCATTTCATTTTTTTCAACATGACACAGTTGGTTCCAGTAAGACACATTCATGTCAATTTATCTTCAGGCTACCCACCAGCAAAGGTGGGCAGTGCTCCCTGAAAGGCATTATGTGTCAAGGAAAATCTGTTAAATAGCAGAGAAATTCACTCGAGACCACACGGCAAACGTTTTACGTTTGCAACAATCTAACACAGTCTAAGCTCTGGTGTTGGACAGATTTATGTGTATTAGAAATTGACTAGGGCTATAAATAATGTTCAGAATATAGATGCGAGAAAGAACCGCATTTGTAAAAGTGACATCCAAGAAGAATTAACCCACGTGTAAAAGGGTGTTTTTTTCCAAACAGGAAAATGCCTTTTAAAAAGTGAAATGTTAAACTAAGGCTTTGTGCTTGCATAGAAATGTGATTGGGGTTTGCTTTACAATATATACATGATATTTCATCCCAAAAGACTTGGTTTCTGGTTAGAGAAAGACAAATGAATAAATAAATGAAATTACTGTGAGGCCAGCAGAATAGGTTTGGCAGGGCCTGACTTCAAAGGTCCCTGCCTCCCCTAGGAATAGAATCAGTTTTCCCAATTGGACCAGCCCCTGGGCACATGAAGGGGGCCAAAGTGGAGAATCTAGCAACCTCGTCAGACGAAGCGGCAGTGCTGCAGCATGAGACAACCAGACTGCCATGGCACACAGGTGTGAATTCCTGGTGACACCTCCCCTCAACTCAAACTGAAGGACTTCAAAGGCAAATCCATGGCAATATTGGGCTAAGCTGACCAGAGTCTGACATTTGGCTGGGGGTTGGAAGGAATGCCCATATTTGGAAAACAAAGCCAGCCCTTTCAATTTCAGAGACTATTCAGATCATGTCATTTATTTCAGTAATCAAAAAACATATTAATGTGAAATTATAACCGTCTAAATGTCATGTTTGCATCATTAAAATAAGACGCTGTAGGTTTTCCTAGTATGTTGGGGACGCAAACATCAGGAAAATGGCATTTCTGGGGAAAGCTTACATGGTACAGCTTTGAAAATTAATGAAAACATGCCCTGTGATAATATGTATACATATATATAATTGTTGAATTTAAGGTGAAATGTTTTCCATGGAATGACGAAAGATTGGCAGAATGACACAATTGCACCGTTTTGGGAGTTGGAATGGCATGTTCTGTATAAAATATGGAATCTGCCTATGTGATTTTCAAAGGCGTAACAATTGTTAAAAGGTTCATTTTTGTATCATAACTGATTTTGGCAAAATTAACTGTGGGATGGCCATGTACATCATAAAGCATGCACCATAACACTGATGTCATGTCCCTGAGTCCAACCAGCAGACAGGGAGGCGGTGACATCCACAGCTGACCTATTCGATTTTTAGAGGTAAATCCTGCTTGAGTCTGCCCCCAGAGTAAAATCCTCTGATGTCATGATCCTTATATAGGCGGGAGGCATAGGGAGCTCTGGACTCTCTTCTGACTTTTCCAGCTCTCAAGCATCCAGAGGTCCAGACATTCCATATTCACCCTTCCAGATTCCACTGTCAGGCCAGGGGTAGCTAATCCTGATCCTTGTATGACCTCCTGAAACCACAGAACCAACATCCAGAATTAAACCCTACAAAATTCCCAGTCATTCATGGAGAAAGGGGGAAAGGCTGTGGAACCATTTTTGGGGCTTATCCAGTGACCAGACGACTTTTGACCCTCTTCCTGCTTGCCCAGCTGATGCACCTCACTGTCTCCAGTGAACAGACTAGGCCCAACTGTCCCTTCTAGCATAGTCTGCTGCTGCACAGTGACCAGATCTTGTCTCGCTGTCCAGAAACCCGGTTCCCTGTCCAAGCTACCCCATTCAAGTGCTTGTCGTGAGTATTTCCTTTCCGCAGTAACCACAAACGGCATCCCTTGCTTTGTTACCTTGCCTTATGTTCAATCCCATAGAGATCCTATAACTGCCGTAGCAAAATCCTTAAAATTGTCAGAATTCTCTGTGTACACTGTTCTTAGGAAAATCTGTAGTGATCTCCATATATTAGCACTATTCCTTCCCAATCATTTCAGTCTGTTGTTTATGTCCTTAGCACTATCTGGAAGAGATTAATTAGATTCCCATTTAAAGAGACACACAGCATGAAGGGGTTGCAGTTGCAAAGTAACCTGTTTCGCAGGTGGCGTTCCTCTTTTCTAGCCACCAAAATATAGTCTCAGTAAAACTTGTCCTTTTCCTTTTCAAATTGATTTTCCCTGTGTGACTGCTTGCATTTTAAAAAGCGATGTTTCCCTCCCCTTTAAGAATTCCATACTGGTATCCATTCTGAGTTTCCCTTTCACTTTCATATCCTACCTGTGAGGTGTCTTTGTACTTTAGCATCAAAACCGAATTCCGATTTTGCCTGTTTAGCTCAAATTCCAAACCGTTTTGCTATTTTAAAACCTGTGAAATGAATCAATTGCAAGTTCTCCACGTGTGATTTTGCTGCACTGTGTTTTTCCTTCCAAAGTTGATTCTCTGAACTGTATGCCCGTTGTTAGTACATTGCCTTTTAGTTGGCTAGTTTTCTGATTTCTTTGATCCTTCCATACTCATTTTTGCCTTATTCATTCAACTGCACATGTAAAACAATTATTTCGTAACTCGGAGTGCTATTTTGCTTATTTTCAAGGGTTTTCAATCCAATTTTGCCTCCCATTCAGATGTTTTCATACTGTTTGTTGCCTAGTATACCTGACTCCTTGCTACTCCTATCTACCCACACAAAATCTGGTTAACAGGGGTTTGAGGGAGTGTTGCAGGGGGGAAATACTAACTGTGGTGCTATCGGAAAATACCAGTCAAAATGTAATCTTGCCTTTATTCAATTGTGCATTGTATATCTTATGTAACAAGGTCAAACTAAGTGTATTCTATCAATTTATAGTGCAAGTATCATCACACTGGTGATTGCTGCTCTATATTAAATTTGTGTGATTCTCATTGGAATTGAAAATAAATAAATATTGTATTATTACACACCGGCCTAGTTCATGGTCCATTGCGACCCGGGGTATTTGTAAAGGGGGGTGTGAGATGAGTTGGGTGCCTTCTCAAACTGAATTCATAATAAATAAAATAAAAGTGTTTTAATTGTACGCTGCATCCCCTACCAGTAGAAAGAGTCCTGGTCTGGAGTGTACCATACCTTTAAAATCCTTAACATCCATGACATCATCATCTGCCACAACCTAGACCTACTGATAATCAGCGAAACTTGGCTTCATGAAGCCTGTGGACCATCTCTAGCCCTTGCACTCCAACCTGGATACACAATTTTCAGGCAAGACCACCCTCACTTGAAAGGAGTGGCTTTTATCTCCAGAATATCCATCCCAATCATAAAGGTGGACAGCGAAATCAGCAACCAAAGTGAACACCTGCTCCTCAAGCTTATCATCTTCCCTAACTGCACTATCACACTCCACATCGTCTACTGTCCCCCAGGACCAAGCAATGACTTCCAAGCATCACTACTGCACCCGCTATCTGACAATTTGTAGTAAAAAACAGGCCATTCTCCTTGGAGACCTTAACCACGGTCTAAATGACCCTAATGACACATGAGCCAAATCCCTAGACAAAGCTGTATCCACAGTAGGCTTTATACAAGCCATTACAAGTCCCACCCATTCAAAAGGATGTACCCTCAATTGGATAGCCCACCACAACTGTGACCTTACCATCAACTCTAATTCACCCCTACCGTGGTCAGACCACCAGATCATCCACTTCAATCTCAGCACCACTAAGGCCGCCACACAGCAAGAATCTCCCCTCCCACCCACTTTCACAAGAAGCTCCTGCATGCTCACTAAAGAAAGACTCATTCCCCACCTTCTGGTGCCTGCTCTCAAACCCCAATTCTCCAGTAGCCCGGAGTTGCTAGAACAAACATTCAATGGTATTATCACCCAAGCTGTAAATTCCATCGCCCTTCTCACCTCTAGGAAAGCTAAGCGCACCAAGCACTCAAAATCATGGAACACCCCTGAACTCCTTACGCTACGCACCAGGAAAAGAGAAGAGCTTTCCAGATGGAAAGCCAAACCTACCAACTCCATGAAACAGGGTTTCATCAAAACAGCCAAAATAAGCAAACTGGCCATCATCAAAGCCAAAGCTACCTCCTTCAACTTCAGAATAGCTAATGCCAAGTCATATTCCAAAGAGATCTTTGCCATATTTAGAGAATTGCAATCCCCTTCCACCTTCCCCAAATCGTTCATCAAAGATGAAATATGGTGCAATAGTATCCAATCTGCCATGCTGAATAAACTTGACACTCTCCAAAACAAAATCCGAGCTCACCAACAATATCTCAACAACCTTACCTCTAAGCCTCTTAACCATACTAACCCTAAAGGTAAAGACTTTCCCCTCTTCTCTTTCCAAGACATCATTGAAAAGGAAGTCATTGATTTTATGAACTCGATCAAACCATCCAACTGTAAGGGGGACATTTGCCCCACACAACTCATCAAAGAATGTGCTCCCACTCTCCCCCCTTTCTTGCCGCCTTCATTAATGCCTCATTCCCCAAAAGGCATGTTCCAACCTGCTTGAAGGAATCCTGGGTTCGTCCTTTACTAAAGAAACCTACGCTCGACCCCACCAACCCTGGGAACTGCAGACCCATCACCACAGTGCTGTTTCTATTAAAGATCCTCGATAAAGTAGCACATCTCCAAGTACAAAAATTCCTAGAAAACAATACACTTCTCAGTGTACGCCAGTCTGGCTTCCGCCCAGGTCACGGGACCAAAACTACACTGCTAGACCTTAAGAATAAAATGGATGACATTAGAGATGAAGGCAAAGCAGCTCTCCTTTTCCTTTTAGATCTGTCGGCTGCCTTCGACCTCGTTGATCACGATACTCTCTTTCACCACATATCTTCTGCCGCCAACTTCTCCCCCAATGCCATAACTTCGATCACATCATTCCTCAAAGACAGAGCAATGAAAGTCTTCTCCGACCAAGCCTGTGCACATCCCAACATCTTAACATGTGGCGTCCCGCAGAGCTCCTGCATATCCTCTATCTTGTACAATATATTCACAAGGCCACTCTTCCTCATCCTCGACGCCCTAGGCATCACCTACACGAACTATGCGGATGAAACGCAAGTACTCATCCCACTCTCAGGTGACTATGTAGCCGACACCATAACTATTAACTCAATTTATGCCACCATCCAATCCTGGACGGCGGAAAACTGGCTTTGTCTAAATGGGTACAAAACAGAACTTCTAATCGGTTCCCAAGAAACCCTAAAGATACTTGACAACAGCTACAGCGCATTCACCATTGACAATGTTCAAATTCCCGTTTCCCAATCCGTCAAACCACTCGGAGTGTATCTTGACTCCAACCTTACCATGTAAAGACAGGTTAAGGCAATTACGTCCACAGCTGCCTATCATGCCAAACTTCTCACTGCTGCTAGACCCTTCCTCTCAAAAGAAAACTGTTTAACCATACCTAGAGCCATAATTGGATCCCGTCTGGATTACCGCAATGCCCTCCTAGCCGGCACCTCCACAAAAACTTTGAGAAACTCCAGGTCATCCAGCACACTCCCCTCAGAGCTGCTATTGGCATTCCCAAACGTGACCGTATAACAACCATCAGACAACAAGTCCACTGGCTCCCTATCAAAGAAAGGGTGATCTTCAAAACCCTTGCTATCACCCACAAATGCCTGCACGACACTGCCCCCTTTCACTTATCCAAAAGAATCTCCAGACCTCCATCTACCAAACTGACCAGAACCCCCTACACAAACCGAATCACTGTACCAAAGGTCCTTAGGTCACGCGCTGGAGGCTCCAGCATTCCATTTATTGCGGCCACTCAATGGAATGCTCTACCACCACACCTCAGAAGAATAATCTCCCACCTTGAATTCTGCAATGCAATTAAGACTCTGCTCTTCACATGAATCTGCTACTCTACTCCCCTAGACCCCTCTACTGCCTTTCTACCATTTACCACAAACTCCTGTATATTGATTAACACTGCTATTTGTTGATGTATTCACTGATCATACTGTTACTCTGATGTACTCACCTCAAAGCTACGCCCTCCTGTAACCAGTAGCTGCACCCTGTAATTATGACTTTTACCTGGACCAGCGCCTCGATGTCTTTGGGCTGTTAGTGTGCTTTATAAATTCCAATAAATAAATAAATACATTGGCAATGTCAACGAAAGTGGATTAAGAAAGAAAAGCAAGGCATGCACCTTTTTGCAGCCAACAGATGTTTGTCTTTACGAATTGCAAGGATCTCTTAGGTGCCTTCATTCTGTTAAGGGCACAGAGATGAACAAAGCCACAATAACATTGTTGCCAAGCACTCACGGGTTAAGGAGTGCGGCCCCCACCGTTGTGGAGGCGGAGCCATGCTACGGGGACCGAGGGAAGAAAGGGTTTCTGGGTAAGGCGCGGTAGGCGCCAGTATTGATGTTACGGGGAAGGAATAAAGAGATTGTTCCAGTTACCTCCGTGTGCGCGTCCTCCTTTCCTGAGCTGTAAGCAGCAACACTGGCGATGAGGCCATTTCCGTGCGCCCACGGAGTCCTCCTTTCGACAGTCCGCCGTTCCTCCGTGGCTTTCCGCCACTTCCGCTGCGTGCGCATTCGAGGCCGTCCCTGTTGGCAATCCGCCAGTTCCTCGCTCCGGCTGTGACTGGGACTCCTCCCGCCCCTCCACCTCCTACACGGGCGGCAGCTGCTGGCCGCATATGAACACGCTGTGTTTTCTCTCTCTCTCTCCCGCACTGCATAGGGAGGCACGACTTTGGACCCTGGCAGTCCGCCTGGTCGCCACGTGGCAACGAGTACGCCAGGGAGTGTGCAGCTGGGCCCTGGCCATCCGCTGTGGCCCCCCCTACGTCGCGTGCCAGCGAGCCTGCCCACGTCCTCCAGCGGCCCCACAAGGACGTTTGGCGTTGTCCTCATACCGCCAGCGTTCGCCGCGATGCCCTAGCAGTGCTGAGTGCCATCCCTCCCTACAACGTCTGTGACGCTGCATGCCCATCTGTGGCATCTGACCTCCCAGGTGGGTGATGCACCGCCAGCCTAACCAAAGCATCCGCAAGGGCCGAGCACACACCCACGGGTCCCCACCTTCTGGCATCATGAGCAGATCCGGCTCCACCTCAGCGTCCAACCCTGGGTCACCTACACCAGCTCATATTGTACAGCCGATTCAGCTGCGACTACCCCCGCCTTTCACCATGACTCCACAAGCCACGAACGGGCCCAGATGGACTGACTGGATGGAAGATTTCCAGTATTACGTGAGGGAGCTGGTGATGGTAATTCCCCCAAAATTAGGGACATCTTCCTCAATCTGGTAGGGGGTGAGATAAAGACTGTGGTCAAGACCATCCCTGCAGCTGAACAGAACACTTTCAAGGATTGATCAAAGCTCTAGATAGACTTCTCATCATAGAAGTTAATCGTGACTATGAACGTTACCTATTCAACAAGTGCACCCAAATGCCACAAGAGACAGTCGACGAATTCATAACCCGCCTGAGAGTAAAAGGCGCAAACTGCCAATTCGACGCATTCTCGTTGGATGAAGCTATAAGATTGAGGGTCATTGAAGGCTGCCTATCCCCTGCTCTCAAAAAACAGCTCCTGAAGCAACCCCTCACCATCCAGGAAGTGAGCGAGCTTGCTCACATACTCGAGAGGGTTGATGCCCAAGCTACATCCATGGGCAATCCGAGCAACCCCAAGCAAGACACAGCGGAACTGGTCGCAACCATACAGCCATCTCGTCCAGGTGACAGAGGGTCACAATCATACAGAACTCAAACCATCCAAGCTCCTCGCCAACAGAGACAGTGCTATCGTTGTGGGATGTCCTTTCCACATGCAGGCTCATGCCCAGCCTTATCACAACGGTGCACGAACTGCGGAAGAGAAGGACATTTTCACTCGCTGTGCCGAGAAGACATACCATTTCCCCCGGCGAGGCCCCAAACGCCTGTCAGGCCATTCTTCCGTCCGCCACCTCCACAATATATCCAACCCAGATACTACCAACAAGGCCAGGGACAGAGGCGATATGTCAGGGCCATCGATGAATACCAAACGCAGGGGTACCCACTACAGCCAGAGCAGGCTGATTGGACCAAATATTTCATGGACGAATATGACCATCCACCAGAGGAATACAGGCCTGAGACTCTCTACCGGGACGAGCAGGGACCCGCATACGACATACCATATGACCCATATGACCAGGACGAGTTTGTAAATCTCATACTTGACACTGAAGAGGCCAGAGAAGCCCCCAAAATCCCCATCAAAATGGGAAACAGCCAATTTCAATTCATGATTGACTCAGGCGCTACTGTCAACATAATGGGCGAGCAGGACTATGCCAAACTACCGAACCCACCAGCACTCGAACAATCTCGCTAAAAGATATTTCAGTGGGGAGCTACCACCCCCCTACCGACGGTAGGATGTTTCACACAACGCCTCCTCCTGAATGGCCGGAAAGTCGACACAACAATACACATTATCCGGTCACTTGCCAGAAGCCGATGCCTACTCAGCTACCACACGGCATCCCGACTGGGTTGATTGAAATACACGTGAGGCCGGGAGACTCCATCACAGCGACCTCCGAGAGCACAAACATGGGAGACACAGTTAGCACCATAGCATGCTATCAGTCGCAAAACCTGGTCACACAGCTTGACATCACAAGGGATTTCCCCAATCTTTGCACGGGGCTGGGCAAACTCAAGGCCCCTCCCATCCGACTCCACATCGACTCATCTGTGAGGCCGGTACCGCAACATCCCCGGAGAGTAGGTTTTCACCTGCAAGCGGCAGTATCAGACGCACTCCAACAACTGCTGTCCGATGGCATCATCGAACCAGCCACAGGTCCGACACCATGGGTATCCCCACTCGTGGTTGTACCCAAGGAGGGAGGAAAGATCCGTTTGTGCGTGGACATGAGGGTGGAAAACACTGCTATTCAGCGCAAGAGGCATCCAGGTCCGTGCATTGAGGACATGATCGTGCAACTGAACAACGCACAGATGTTCTCCAAACTCGACCTCAACCAAGGATACCATCAGCTGGAGCTACATCCGGAATCCAAACCCATCACAACGTTTGCGACTCACGATGTTCTCTACAGGTATCAGCGTTTGAACTTCGGGATCTCATCAGCCCCGGAAATCTTTCAGGAGGCCATTCGGCAGGTGATCAGACCCATAAAGGGCACACTG
This sequence comes from Ambystoma mexicanum, assembly GCF_040938575.1. Lineage (NCBI taxonomy): Eukaryota > Metazoa > Chordata > Amphibia > Caudata > Ambystomatidae > Ambystoma > Ambystoma mexicanum. The sequence continues at coordinate 533,052,384 of NC_090933.1, read as the reverse complement.
AACTACCGTGACAACATCCTCGTCTTTGGATCATCAAAAGAGTCTCATGACAAAGCCCTATTCGCCGCGTGTGCAGCACTCCAGGAAGCGGGCCTCACTCTCAATATTGCCAAGTGCCGTTTCAGCAAGACAAAGCTGACATTTGTTGGACACATCTTTTCCAGCGAAGGGATGATTCGTCATTGGGAAAAAGTTCACTTTAATCACGTCTGGGCGTGCGAACATTTCCCTGACTTCGTCATTGGGATGCCATGTCTGGTTCCCGTTTCTAGACGCGGTAGTAGAAGAATGGGTGAAGAACTGCCATGCCTGCCAGTGCACGGCTCCTGCGGAACATCCACCCCCGCTCCAACACACACAGATACCTGATCGGCCGTGGGAGCGTGTAGCCATGGACTTCTATGGGCCCACGGAGGCGGGTGACTACCTCCTGCTCCTAATAGACGAACATTCACGATTCCCGATCGTCAAAACAATCACCACCACCGCATTTCCTCAAGTAGCAGCAGCAATAGAGGAGGTATTCAGCGAGTGGGGGATCCCCAAAATAGTCAAATCTGACAACGGACCCCCATTCAGTGGATATGAGTTTGGAACACTAGCGGAACACCTAGGGTTTGAACACATGAAGATAACTCCTCGCCACCCACAAGCGAATGGGATGGCTGAACGCTTCATGGCGTCGATTAAGAAGACAAGACAAAGAGCCAGAGTAGAAGCAGTCGATCCGCACCAGGCACTGTGCCGACTCCTACGGGACTACAGAAACACTCCTCATGAAGCCACCAACAAGACACCTGCCGAGCTAATGCTTCACTACAAAGTGCGAACCCGCATACCGCGCAATCTGTCCGATGAGGAGCTGCCTGACATGGACATACTCCGAAGGGACGCGGAAGCCAAAGAGAGGGAAAGACGAGAGACAGATGCTCGCCGCCATGCGGTGATACAAGATTTCCACATAGGGGACGAAGTACTCGTCCAGCAACCAACGCCCAGGAAGACAGATCCGCGGTTTGCTCCAAGCCCCATGAGGGTAACCACAGTGAAAGGCACGATGGTAACGGCCGAGGATCAGAGCAGAGCTGTCACCAGGAACTGTCAACAATTCAGACACTACATCACACGAGAGGGAACGGAACCGCTCCAGCGGCCGACCTCTCCAGAACCGCGAGAGTCGCGGGATGACCTGTGGATCCCTCCGGGAGGAGACCCAGGAGGGACAAGCTGGGAAGTGAGAACGACGGAACTGCAAGAGCCAGGTGACCAAGATGAGAGACCACAGAGAGTTGTGAAGTGGGAGAATGGAAGACCAGGCTCCCGTCCTTCACCTCTCGCGCTTGGCCTAGAGGGTCACGGCCCAGACACCCGCCGCGAGAAGAGTTTGTCCATTTACCAGACGACCAGGTACCCTGGTACAGGAACATACGGATGTGTCCATCTGCCTGCCCAGCAGCCCGCACTGGCCATGCCGACACCTGCGGCTCGGATCAGCTAGACTAAAATCCACACGTCGTTAGAGATGCCATGACGACCTAGACAACGGGAAGCACATCTGTACAAATATACACACTGAACATTTCCACACCAATCTACACGAAGAACATACTCAGTGCTCTGACGTAGGCGACAGGCATATTCACGGACGTGCATCTTTATTATTTTTACATAGGCTTTCAGAATGCAGAAACGCAAGACGCATCATGAACTCATCTATAACGCTTGCTCACGCTTCTCTTGAAACCCGTTACCACCATGAGAGGTATAATGGAAACACGATACTGGTCATGGAAGTATATGCTATTATAACCTAAAAGCACCTATGCACCAAACGGACTACTTAAGCACCAGGCCCGAGTAGGCCTCAAACAAGAGCTCCCGTGGACATTAACAAAGCAAGAGTCAGGTTGCTGATCCTGCAGAAAGAACCCGGTGGAGCAACCAGCCAAGGTCGCAATGTTGCAAACCCACATCCAAGAACAAATCATCAAAGGCACGATGTTGCAACCTCGCACTCCGCGCCCCAACGATAAAGGCACGCCGGCAAATTAAACCAGACGCGCAGTAGAAAAAACAATATTAATTGTGCAGAATTCTGCTTCTTTCACGGTCCCTCCCCACGTGACCAAGCGGAGCCTGACGAGATGCCAAAACCCAGGAGAGAAAAGGCGTCTGGGTCCCTCGCTACGAGACACAGGCCGATACACTTGAAAGGCTCAATGGACATCTGCTACAGTGGGAGCGGTCAGCCTTCCACCTATGAATAAATCCTCACATTGTCTGCACGTACCCATATTGAAACATTGTTGCAATCACAGGTACACCGAGAGCTGGGAACAACGGTGGTCCCAGGCTGGGAAGCTCACGGGTGCACCAATCAGAACATGGGGCTCTTATCTCAGACGTCAGTAATATTAGCCAATCCTCAGGAGTCTTCATGTAACAATTCTTATGTATCTAATTGTAGGGATAACCCAGATATACCACCTGACTACACCTTGTCCACTAATATCATTCTCTATATGTGTACTATACTAACCCTACCACTCGAGCAACCAATTAAGAGTGGCGATAGGTTTTTTGTTAACTTTCTGAAGTGACGCAAGTAGCGCGTCATAATGCAGTAAAAAGGGCCTGCGAGCCCCACGATTGTGTGTGTGTCAGGACGAACGCGTACGCTCCTTGACCCATCCCTGCCGTTTTGTCTAAATAAACAGCAGAGTCACCTTGCTCCTTGTGTGTGTCTCATACTCTATCTCATCTGGGATATACGGGAGGAGTTGGGGCCTCCCTGCCCGGAGGTCTGCGGACGGCCCGGCCGACCCCGGCAGAATTTCCCCCCGACAAGTTGGAGGCACTGCTGAGATCTGTTTAAGATCGACTTTTATTTTTAATTTTTCCAGGCACTCCCGTTGCGAGGAGGCCCGGCGGCGCGGCCCCCTCTGCCGTTGCCCCCTTCTGAGGACTACAGGACCATCGCGGAGCTGCGAGAAGACCGGACAGCGCAATCCGGATATTGGCCCTCGGGAGCCGGTTGAGAAGTATCCCGCCCGCGGTCGGCGAGTGTCCAGACGTGGTCCAGACGAGGGGAGGTGGCGAGCCGCTTGGAGGGGTGCACGCAGTCGAGCGGCCCTGCATCGAGAGAACTTGGTGAGCATGACACGCACAACAAGCAATGCGAAATTGTGAGGGAGGGGGAGGAAGTAAATAAGGGAGGAGGGAGGTATTGTACAGATGTGCGGCGAAGGTTTAACTGAGGGTTGCCAATGGAATGAATGGTAGCGGACGAGTGCGAGAGCAGTCGGCTAAGTTACGCGAAAGAGGGGGGCGGGGCACGAAAACATCACGTGCAGCCGCTCGTAAGACATTGATGGCCTAGATTGCGACTACGTGTGAGGGTGGGTGTGTGTGGTTTCCTACGATTTGACATTTATTGATCAATGAGTAGATGAGGTTCCCTATTGTTCGAGCAAGAAACTCGATAGGTAGATGACGTTTCCCTGTGGGCGGTAGCTAGTTACATAGTTGCCCAAAACGGAAGATAATTGGCTGGTTAAGCCCTCCTGTTGAGGGGCGTATCACACGCGAGGCGACGCAGCGTGCGCAGTCCGGTTATATTATTGATGAGATTACCTTGTTCCAGGAGAGACAGGAAGACAGCTGTAGGGTTAGCGGGGTAGATTGCAAGTGTATTTTGAACTTAAAGAACATAACCAGAATGTACCAGTAGCTCGAAGAAATCGGTGACGTCACCAGTAGGGATTTAATAAGATATCGCGAGCACAAGAAACTTTGGGTTTGAGAGTGGTGGGGAAGAGAAAAATGATAAAGGAGCAGATACGGAGATAAACGATAAACGAGTGGATCGAAAGAGGAGAAGGGGAAAGGGGCGTGGCTGCGCACGGAGAACGCCGGCCACGGCAAGTGTAAAAGGGGGAGGAGAACGGAGAAACAGGACGACTGTATAAGATCGTCGTAAGGGGTACGCAGCCGCAGGGGGCTGCGTGCGCTTCGGCCGCAGGGGGCCGTAGGGGAAGGAATATAATATAACATCATATTTATTATTATTGCATAATTTGTCAAAGGATTGTCGTAAGTCCCCACACTTGCGGGGCAAGGTAAGCAATACAAGGTTGTATATTGTAAACTGCTGGTAAAGGGAAGGGTAACAAGGGGAGTGTCACTATGTCATACGGGAGAGGGTCGGGAGGGTGGGGGAACACCCTCACTACCCCACTACAACACATATGCACCACACTGCCACCACATAGGGAGAAATTAATTAAGTACAGCATAGAGTGGACCCAGGGGACGGACAACAAAATGTTAACACCATGGCCGCCTAATGGTAGTTTCGATCCATATGCCCAACATTCACTACTAAACCATCTGCACAATACATACAAGGGGAAGAAGTTGGCAAACCATGTGGAGGTGTTTAACTTATGGAGGATGTTCCAGGGGTCCCGACCAGGACCAAATGGAATGTTCACTATGGGGGAAACACCGGAAGGAAAGGAGATTAAGAAAGAAGGAACGGATGGGGAAAAGGGGTGCGAAAGCACAAAGAATACGGGGAACGGAGGACAGGGAGGAGAAAAGATTGATAAATCAAACGACATAAAAAAGGAACCGAACAATGAGACACCCATAACACCGGGAGTGAAAACAGAGGGAGGAGGGTTGTACCCTTTAAGAGAATTAGGAGAAATAGAAGGACAGTTCAGGGCGGCTGAAGGATACTCGAACCCGGCATACAGCCCTCCACCATATGTGGCTCATAAGAAGATACCAATGGGGGAAGGGAGGATTGGAGAAGAGCAGACTGTAGAGATAGGAAACGATGAGTGGGTAGCTGCACAGATATTATTGAAATTACGAGGCTCACTAACTGGAGAAGAAAGGGAGGCGGTAAGGAGAACAAACGAGGATAGTGCCAGAGAGAGTGAAATGAGGGGAGAGGAGCTACTACGGCAGAAGGAAGAGATTTTGGAGGAAAGATTAGCAAAACTAAGGGATGAGCAGAATGAATTGATCAAACAACTTGAGAGGGAGGAAAGAGAGAGAGTGAGGAAAAGGAAAGAAGGTAAGAACGAATTGGAAAAATTAAGGGAACGAAATGAGGAGCAAAAGAGAGAAGCTGAAAGGGTAAAAGCAGCAGCAGATAGGGTATCAAGAGTAGTGCTGAGAGAGAAGAAGAAGGAAGAAGAAGAAAAGGAAAAGGAAATGGAAATATGGAGGAGGAGGGTACTATCAGAGACAGCTAAGAAATATGAAGAGGGGAAGGTAATAGAGAGTATAGTAGAAAGAGAAAGGGTGAAATGGGAAAGGAAGAAAGAGGATGAAAGAATATTGGAACAGATGAGCAACGAAGTAATGGAGGAATTGAAAAGGAAAAGGGAGGAAAATAGTAGGGAAATGGAGGAGAGAAGTGAAGGGGAAGAGAAGGGAGGAGTAGGGAGAGTGAAAGATGGGGAGATGTATATAAAAGTAGAGAGGTAGCAACAACATCAGCACTAGGGGGAACAGTTGGTAACAACGAAAGGGGAGAAAGAGACCTAATAGACTTAAAAACAGTAACAATAAAAGGAAAAAAGGCAGAGTGGGGGGTGCCATTTATGAATGACTTTTGCAGTGAGGAGGAAGAAGGAGTGGAGAAGGATGGAAGAAAGAGTGAAAGGGAAAGCTTAGATAAGCTATACCTCACTAGAACAAACATAGATTCGCCCTGGATGAGTAGAAGATGGGAGGAGCTGGAGAGAAGTAAGGAGGGAGTGAAAAGAATAGGGGAAACACAAACCCATGAAACCACGCCACCCACATCCCCATCACGCCCTCCCACGTCACACCCTACATGTTCAACCACCGCACGCTCACTGCACAGAATAAAGCTCGCGCCCTTCATGAACGAACTTACACCTTATGCATGTCGGCTTAGGGACCTCCCTAGTCGCAGGCAAGACAGACAAATAAACATACCCATATTGAACACAGGAAATGACGAAAAAAGGGGAAAGGAAGAAGAGGGAGGTAGGAGCAGAGGTAGTAAGGAAGAATTTGAAGTAGTAAAGGAAACGGGGGAAGAGGAGGGGTGTGAAGACTCAATATTATGGAGCGTAAAGGGTGACACAAGACAGAATTTAATGCCACTGTTGGAGAGAGGAGGGGTTAGACCACAGTATGTACCTTGGAAACATACGGATAAAGAAAATATAAAATGTAGGCTCCCATCACTAAGTGGAGGTGCGGGTAAGTGGATATATGAAATGGAAAAACACACCGCAGGACAGAAACTAGCAGTAGGAGATGTGAAGGGCCTGTTAATATCAATATTAGGGGATAGAGCGGATGACATTTGGAAAAGAGCGGGATTCCATGGGGTAACAATAACGAACACATCGCATGATGGGGCACCATTTGCAAACTGCAGACATGCGCTATGGCAGGCACTGAGAGTGCAGTACCCAGACACATCAGACATAGGAGCCATTACTTCCCGTAAGATGGGTGAAAATGAGGATCCTGTTGATTATATCCAAGATATTCAAGAGAAGTGGCGCATGGAAACTAGAGAACAATGGGACAAAACACCAGCCATATTTTATCATATACTAGTACAAGGGCTCCCAGAAGGAGTTCAGAAACAACTAAAGAAAGTAGTGGGGATGGAAGCAAAACCATGGCCAGAAATACAACTGACTATAGTACATCACTGCAGGACATGGCAAGGAAAAATGAAACAAAAGGAAGAGGACAGGAAAACAGAAGAGGCCAAACTAGTACAGAAAAAACTTACTAAATACACAATGGAAGGGGCACTAATAACTACGCCCACACCAGTGGCCCAAAGCCCAACGCAAGTAGTGGCTGCACAAGATCCCGCTCAAATAGCACCTCCACAAGGTGTAATACAGCAAGTGCCGCCTCTGCAATTACACGCACCAAACATGGGAGGAGGGTACCCAATGCAAGGAACTGGGTATTATAGTTATAACAGAGGGAGAGGAGGGTTTATGAGGGGGAGAGGATACGGATATAATACCCAACAACAGGCTGGGGGACTTAGAAATTACTACCCCACAGGGCAACCCGTATACCAGGACAACACAGGGAGCTTCCCATGGCAAAGCAGGGAACCACCCGTGTGTTGGAGCTGCGGAATATTAGGACACATGTCACGTACATGTAGGGTCAGGCCAGGAACACCAGCATGGAATGAACAAGCACAACCTAGGACCTCACAAGAACAGCAGGGCATACAACAACAGCAGATGTCACAAAAAGGGAGTGACCCACAACAACAAACAACACAACAGCCACAAACCTATTCACTGCCACAACAACAAATAACACAGCAACTGCCACCGCCACAACAACAAGTAGCGTTAATACAACCACCACCCCAAACTCAACAAACGCAATTGGGTAGGGTGACGGTGTTGGGACACAACCCTTACACAGGGAATGGCCAATCATTGTACCCCCAATAGGTCAGCCCACAGACGGCCTTGGTGTGTCCCATCCTGTCAGTAACACCTAATAGTGCGGAGGAACCACGCATAGAGGTAACGATAGGTGACAAAAAATTATCATTCCTTGTTGACACCGGGGCAACCCGGTCTTGTATAAGGGAAGGTAAATTTAAGATGTCAGGCGAAGCCATGAACACCCAAGGATTTTCTGGGGCTAAAGGGTTGGTTCCATTTACTGATAACGTTCCCTTATCTATTGGAGATTATGATCTGTCAGTCCCACTTTTGTATTATAGTGCCTCACCAGTAAATATACTGGGGAGAGACATAATGAACAGGTTGAATATGACGATCTCCTTTACAGAGGATGGCATAATTTGCTCTACTCCAGGGATTAACATGCTCGCAGCACGACAGATTTTGCAAGCATACTGTGGACAGACAGCGATTAGGGCGGAGCCAGTAGATGGCGAGCTATTCCAGTATGGCACAGACATGGCATTTGCATGGATGGCAGGGATAGAAGGGAAAATATGGAGGAGGCCAGCAGCCTATCTGTTCCGACCAGAAACACCAGTTAATGAACTGGAAGGGAAGGTGTTTGTAATGGACATTGAGAGCATTATTGCAACAGCTGATTATGTTGCTGTGCACGCCCAAGATAAAGAAGGGAGAGCATGGAGGGCGGTGATAGCACTAGCAGAAGGATGTAGGCTGACCCAGGTGTCAGATGAAGAGCTGTTCTCAGAAGAAAAGGAGGAAGATGAAATGGTGTTCATGATGAGTGTAGAAATATGGCTAAGAGTGGCTCACAAACAAGTAGCACAGAAAATTGCAATGGCACTTGAGGCACCCGCAGGCACCCCAGTCCCATTTTTTAAGGAGGATATGTCAAAGGTGCCCAAATCATTATGGACTATTAGCCCTTATGACGTGGGATGCATAAAAAGCATAGGGGGTGTAAGGATAAAATTGAAAAAAGGTGCCATACTACCAAGAGTGAAACAGTACCCATTGTCAAAAGAGGCAGATGAGGGCATATATGAAACCATAACGGCCCTTATAAACAATGGCATATTGGTCCCCTCAGAATCACCATGTAACACAGCTGTGTACCCGGTGCGCAAGGCTAAAGGGGGGTCTTGGCGCTTCATACAGGACCTCAGACCCTTGAACAACATAGTAGAAGCAGAGTATCCAGTAACAGCAAACCCGGCCACAATATTGTGTGGCATTCCAGCAGAAGCATCACGATTTACAGTGATTGACCTTAAAAATGCTTTTTTCTCAATACCATTACACCCAGACTCACAAGATTTGACAAGCTTCACTTACCGAAATACAAAGTGGAAACATACCAGATTACCACAGGGGTATTGTGAATCACCCTCAATTTTCAATAGAGTAATACAGATGGATTTGGGTAACGTTGAGGTGGAAAGCACAGTGTTACAGTATGTGGATGACATAATAATTTGCAGTACAAACGAAAGTAAATGTAGAGAGGACTCCTTAAAAATGTTGACAATATTGGCTGAAAAGGGGTACAAGGTAGACATGGAAAAGATACAATACTGTCAGGAACAGGTACTTTACATTGGCCAACTGATATCCCAACATGGAAGAAGGATTGCACCACAAAGAGCACAGGCCATCTCAAGCACTCCCGTGCCACAGACTGTGAGAGAACTGCAGCAATTTCTGGGGCTGTGCAACTACTGTAGAGCATGGGTATTTGATTACAGCTCATACATAGGACCCCTGCTTGAGGGTTTGAAGGAAGCAAATAAAGGGGAGAAAAAGTTGGGATGGACTATGGAAATGAGGGAGGCATTTGACGAATTGAAAGACGCGATATCAACTGCTCCAGTACTGGCATCCCCAGACTATGAGCGACGCTTTTTTATATTTTCACATTGCGACTCAGCAGTGATGAAGGCAGTATTGGCACAAAAAACGAGCATGGGCTATAAACCAGTAGCATTTTACAGCGGGCACTTAGACCCTGTGATGTTAGGCCACTTCCCTTGTGAACAAGGTCTTGCTGCAGCTGCTTTTGCAGTAGAAAAAGCATCAGCAATAACTATGGGGTGTCCAACTACACTGTTTGTGGAACATGCACTATTTGCGATATTGAATAAACCTAAGTCCACACTAATGACACAGAGGGCATCAGGTTATGAGATTATTTTGTCTAAAGCTGAACTAGCAATTGTTAGATGTAGCACGGTTAACCCTGCAAGGTTCCTAGCAGAAGTAATTGAAGAGGGAGATTACGCCCACGACTGCACCCAAATAACTAAAATGTACTCATGTACTAGAAAAGTTGAAGAAAACGCACTAGAGGGAGGTGAGCTTTTGTTTATTGATGGGTCATCAACTATTGATCAAGGAGATGGGATACGAAGGACTGGGGCAGCAGTAGTAAAAATGATGGAGGCGCCGGTGTGTGTGGCTATGAAGTGTGTACAATTACCACAGCATTACTCTGCTCAAGCCGCGGAACTGGTTGCACTAATATTGGCATTAAAGGAAAGTTTTAATAAAAGAGTAACCATATATTCCGACAGTGCATATGTTACATCCACTGTCCACTCAGGGTTATCAAAATGGAGAAGAAGAGGGTTTAGGAGAGCTGATGGCACTCCAGTACAACATGCCCTCTTGTTGGCTGAACTAATTGAAGTAATAAACGACCCCCAAGAACTAGCCCTAGTCAAATGCACCGCACACACCAATGGAGAAGACTACGTCTCAAAAGGGAATGCAGCAGCAGACGCACATGCGAAATATGCTGCATACTTTGGTGAGATATGGAACCCCACAGACTCACAGAGAGGGAGAGGGAGGGGAATAGCTAGGGAGATGTTAATAAGAGAAGGGTACACCCATCTCCCAGCCACACAGATTATGGAACTACAAGCGGCTGCACCAATGGCCGAAAAAGAAGTATGGGTAAAAAGAGGATGTACAATGTCACCAACCGACGCACTATGGCGCCAGGGTGGCACTGGGAAAGTTGTAATACCGTTGGCACTGTTAAATACCGCCCTGAGCCAATTACATCACCCTGCCCATACAGGCAAGGAAATAATCGCAGCACGAATTAGAGAAGATTGGTTTTGTCCTGAGTTAAACTCTCATGTGTCAAATTTTATCAGCAATTGCCTCACATGTCAACAGTTTACGGCCGGTCATACTCTAAAAGTGATAAGAGGTACCATACCCCGGCCAGAAGGACCTTTTCGGCACCTTCACATTGACTATGTTGATATGATCAACATATGTCAAGGTAATAGGTATATGATTGTAGTAGTATGCCCATTCTCTAGGTGGATTGAAGCAGGGCCCTGTTCACACCCTGATGCGTTTAGAGCAGCCAAATTCATAGTAAGGGAGGTCTTCCCCAGGTGGGGAGTGTGCGAGGTGTTAAGATCAGACAACGGCCCACATTTCGCAAACGAAATGTTCCAGCATATCACATCCCTGCTGAACATTAAACACAAATTTGCATGTGCATACCACCCACAGGCTAATGGTGTATGTGAACGCCTGAATGGCTTATTGAAGGAGGCAATTGCTAAAATACAACAAACAACAAAGAAAAGTTGGTTGTATTGCCTTCCGTTAGCTTTATTTGAACTTAGAAATAGGCCAGGGTCCGACCACCACCTCACCCCTCACGAAGTGGTTACTGGACGTCAAATGCACCTTCCCCTAACCCCAACGTCAAGGGCATTCACCGACCACGAAAGTTCAGCGAGTGTGTTAGGTGATGAAATGTATCAATATGTGTCTTCTTTGATTACTAGTGTCGTGTTTGTGTCTCAACAGCTCGAGCGCACACGGGGCGGGTCTACCAGCAATCAAGAAAAAGGCGCAAGTACAGAATTGGGAAAGGAGAACTTGTGCAAACTTGCCAAAGGTGACCACGTGCTACTTCGCAATTTCAATAGAAAGTGGAACGAGAAGAGGTTCACTGGCCCCCATCTGGTAGAGGACGTATCAACAAGAGCAGTAAAACTAAAGGATAAGCATGCCTGGAACCACCTACATGACGTAAAGATCTACAAACTGCAGACCCGCCCCAGCGCCAACGACAGGTCCATTGGAAGAACAGCAACAACATCCCCGACAGCGGAAGAAAGTTCCACCACAGACAACGACCCAATTGTTCCCCCGGAGACGATAACTGACGAAGAAAGGGGTGATCCCCGTACTGCCCACCCCATGGTCACACGCTCAAAGAGTAAAAATACTTCCGCCATCTGAGCGCAAATCCCCCCCCCCATTGACTGCTAAGTACAGTTGTAACTAAAACTGGAGGACATTGCTTGCACCAATACACATGTAAACACGTGAATGTTCTCTTTTTTTTCTCTCGCACATACAGGAACTGCGTAATATTGTATTGTTAAGACAAAGCTAATTAACAAGTTCAGTGTACAGGCGTAGATGGTGCTGCCAGACGATAACTACCCAGAAGAATTGTCACACCAATTTGTATACGAAATAAAAAGGCCAACATACCTAAAAAGGAGAAGGGTACGTGTCTACTACACAGCCTTCCTCCTGGCCATAGAATATTACATGCCCCACCTCCGCCCATACTTGCCGGTCCTAAGAGACCGATCACTTAGAGTAGCGTGGGAGCAGCTCTTCGCCTGGGCACTGAATGACTACTTGATAGGGAGAGCTTAAAGGAAACAAAACTAACATTTAATAACGAGCACTTTTGAGAACTTTTAGGCGGGCAACTTTAACGTCACAAGAATACGCTGCCAGGACTGCAGCAAGGTAAGAGCAAAATGCCGGTGAGATTAGCATATGTAATAAAAATAATAGGGATTTTTATGGTCACCGGGTTCTTGGCTGCCTCTGTCTGGCAGTACAGCTATGCTATCAATTTTATTGCTGCACCCAAAACTAATATACCCCCGTTCCCTGCTGCAACAGGTGTTACGTCAGGTGGTAATAGTAACATTGCACCCAAGCAAAATAGAGTTAAACGCAGCACATACTCAGACAATAAAGGTATTGATAATTATGTACAAGATTCAGCACACGTCGCAAACAACATATGGTACCAGCACATGACCCGCATTGGTAAGCAGACAACTGAGGCTAGCTGTTACGTTTGCTCATTAATACCATACGCCATGAGCGCTTCACGAACATTTGTTGCCACAGAAATAGATGAAAAAACAGCACAGTGCATAATATATTTGGCCCTGTTCCAAACGAAAGGAAGATTTCAAGGAACAGTAGTGCACATGACATGGAAAACACGAGACTCATACCCATATGAAAACAACTTCCTCAAGACCTATCTGAGTTATCACAAGACCAGTTTACATGCTGAAGCATTCAGATACATAACAAGTGGCCCTGCAAAAGGAGAAACAAAGAAGGTAACACTGCAGTATCTACCATGTGATTGGTACGCCACTGAAGTTCCGGGTAAACAAGGATGCTGGGAGAGGCCGCTACTGACGATAACAGGAAAGGTGTATCTGGGCAACAGCTGGGAGATAGGAGTGATTGGCAGCAACATGGTAACAAAAGAAACTATCTCAACCATCGAGACACACAATCATCGATGTTGGACGACGTGGATCAAGTATGTACCAATGCTCACGTGGGTAGAAGAAGATGAAGACCCAATAACTATACTACCATTGACTGCGCCCAAAGTATGCTACCAGCATAAAGGAGAGGTGGACGTAGGATATAACACCAATTGTGCAAGCGTGATGGAGTTACCTGAGGGGGGAGCGGGAACAGCAGTAATAATGGACCATTATTGGGCCTGTGGAGAAAAGGCATATCATACACTGCCTCCCCTGTGGAATGGTGTGTGCACAATGGTACACGTCAATGTACCATCACTAGTGGTACCTAAGAAGAATGTCGATGTGGCGAAATTTCCTAAAATGGATGAAGGGGATAAGAGAAGAAAGAGATCTGCACCACTTCAGAAGGAGCAAGAGAACAGGACCAACAGCAATGATACTGTCCTAAATAGGAGAAAAAGACAAGGAGAGCCACTGACAGGAAATTACCTGTGGGGAAGGTTGGAAACGGAACTAACATCAATACCGCCAGAACACAGACTATTCAGCAGAGCAGCAATGTTCTTCTCCTCAATAATACATCCGGGACTGCAGGCATACGCAAACGCAAAATGGCTCCAAATAACCAGATGGGAACTAATGATGACCATCAATTCAACAGTAAATGGGTTCAACGCAATTAAAGAGGAGCTGCGAGCTGTAAGGATGGTAGCACTCCAGAACAGATATGTATTGGACCTTCTCACAGCAATGGAAGGAGGAGTTTGTGCAAAGATAGGACAATCTTGCTGCACGTTCATACCTGCCAACGATGCTGACAATGGTACACTGACAGAAGCAGTTTCACAATTGGCCCAGATGCACTCCAAAATGATGGATGAAAGTAACGGTGTAGACAAGGATAAGAGCTGGTTTTCACTATTATGGTCATGGATGCCATCTTGGCTGTCAGATGGACTGAAAATAATAGTGGGGTGTACTATTTTGGCTGGAGCTACTCTGATCATAATTAGATTTTGGAAGGCCCGGAAGGCACGCACGACTGACGAGTTGCTGGAAATGGTGGGAATGCACCCCTTAATGCCAGCAGATGACGGCCAGCATACAGGTGTGATAATACAAGAAAGGGAGAAGTTGCGCACCCAAATCATCACCAATCATCTAGACCCACCATCAGTGAAGATCGAGAACCCAAGGAACCCCAGGAGCTACATAGGAAAATGGGTATACTGTACTCCTGGAGGAACATGTGAATATATGTATTGGTCATTTGAAGATCATGTAAACCATTATGGACATCTCGGAGGGATAACTAAGATATGGAGGGTAAGAGGAGATAACGAGAAGGATATGTTTGTGGTCGACAAGTCGACCAGAGGGGGGACTGAAGTGGGAGAATGGAAGACCAGGCTCCCGTCCTTCACCTCTCGCGCTTGGCCTAGAGGGTCACGGCCCAGACACCCGCCGCGAGAAGAGTTTGTCCATTTACCAGACGACCAGGTACCCTGGTACAGGAACATACGGATGTGTCCATCTGCCTGCCCAGCAGCCCGCACTGGCCATGCCGACACCTGCGGCTCGGATCAGCTAGACTAAAATCCACACGTCGTTAGAGATGCCATGACGACCTAGACAACGGGAAGCACATCTGTACAAATATACACACTGAACATTTCCACACCAATCTACACGAAGAACATACTCAGTGCTCTGACGTAGGCGACAGGCATATTCACGGACGTGCATCTTTATTATTTTTACATAGGCTTTCAGAATGCAGAAACGCAAGACGCATCATGAACTCATCTATAACGCTTGCTCACGCTTCTCTTGAAACCCGTTACCACCATGAGAGGTATAATGGAAACACGATACTGGTCATGGAAGTATATGCTATTATAACCTAAAAGCACCTATGCACCAAACGGACTACTTAAGCACCAGGCCCGAGTAGGCCTCAAACAAGAGCTCCCGTGGACATTAACAAAGCAAGAGTCAGGTTGCTGATCCTGCAGAAAGAACCCGGTGGAGCAACCAGCCAAGGTCGCAATGTTGCAAACCCACATCCAAGAACAAATCATCAAAGGCACGATGTTGCAACCTCGCACTCCGCGCCCCAACGATAAAGGCACGCCGGCAAATTAAACCAGACGCGCAGTAGAAAAAACAATATTAATTGTGCAGAATTCTGCTTCTTTCACGGTCCCTCCCCACGTGACCAAGCGGAGCCTGACGAGATGCCAAAACCCAGGAGAGAAAAGGCGTCTGGGTCCCTCGCTACGAGACACAGGCCGATACACTTGAAAGGCTCAATGGACATCTGCTACAGTGGGAGCGGTCAGCCTTCCACCTATGAATAAATCCTCACATTGTCTGCACGTACCCATATTGAAACATTGTTGCAATCACAGGTACACCGAGAGCTGGGAACAACGGTGGTCCCAGGCTGGGAAGCTCACGGGTGCACCAATCAGAACATGGGGCTCTTATCTCAGACGTCAGTAATATTAGCCAATCCTCAGGAGTCTTCATGTAACAATTCTTATGTATCTAATTGTAGGGACAACCCAGATATACCACCTGACTACACCTTGTCTACTAATATCATTCTCTATATGTGTACTATACTAACCCTACCACTCGAGCAACCAATTAAGAGTGGCGATAGGTTTTTTGTTAACTTTCTGAAGTGACGCAAGTAGCGCGTCATAATGCAGTAAAAAGGGCCTGCGAGCCCCACGATTGTGTGTGTGTCAGGACGAACGCGTACGCTCCTTGACCCATCCCTGCCGTTTTGTCTAAATAAACAGCAGAGTCACCTTGCTCCTTGTGTGTGTCTCATACTCTATCTCATCTGGGATATACGGGAGGAGTTGGGGCCTCCCTGCCCGGAGGTCTGCGGACGGCCCGGCCGACCCCGGCAGAATTTCCCCCCGACAGTTGTAAGGAAACCTATGAGACTTGTTGAAGAATGTTGATTTCGATGTTTGAATATATTGTTCGGGGGTGATGTTGCCAAGCACTCACGGGTTAAGGAGTGCGGCCCCCACCGTTGTGGAGGCGGAGCCATGCTACGGGGACCGAAGGAAGAAAGGGTTTCTGGGTAAGGTGCGGTAGGCGCCAGTATTGATGTTACGGGGAAGGAATAAAGAGATTGTTCCAGTTACCTCCGTGTGCGCGTCCTCCTTTCCTGAGCTGTAAGCAGCAACAAACATGTTTCTTCTCAATAAATAATATATTTGCAAAAATATGTTACTCAATGCTATGCTGTTATATACAATAAGTATAGTGCTTTTTTCAGCCTTTGGTGCAGCTTTAAGTGCAGGAAATCAGTTTAAAACTGTAGGGAAAAGTGTGCATTTCACCCAGTAAGCAGACTCCATTCAGGTAAATCACTTTTTTGGCACTGCTTGCCCAACTGAGCTGTACGACTCCCATCGGGTGTCAGAGTCACACCAGGAGCCCTGAAAATATGATTAGAGTCTATTTTCAGGAGGGCTCTGGAAAGAAGGAGGTTGTTTTCCCTTTTTCTTTTTTTTCTTCACATTTCAGCATAAGAATATGCTATATTTGTCTGGACCATTTGGTGATGACTTTAAAATAACACAACTTGTATTTTACATGGTGCCTCCTGAAGTATTCTTGCAGCCTCATAAAGCTCCAAACACCCAGTGTTGTTATGACCTGAAATCTGTGATCTTCATTTTATTTAGTTTTACTGAATGAAAGGTTCAGTCTTAACCAATAAAATTGCCATCTGCGAGGGCCAGGTTGCCCTCTTGGCTGTCACAGTAAACGTATTAATGCACTGAGCTATTGTCCCTTGAGATTCTGTGGCAACCCTTGCCACGGGAGGATAGCTCAGGGGCTACGTGCTCACCTTGGAAGCAAGATGACACGGAGCAACACAGGTTCGATCCCTGGGTCCACTCTTAGAAACCTCTGGGTATTAAGTGTGTTATAAATAATCATATCATAACCCTTAAAAAATATAAGAGCCCAACAGTGACAGGAAGCACTCCTGTAGGTGCACTAAACCAGTATCAATAAGCACTACATACAAAACTGAAACCTTTCAACTCACCGAGGTTGCGAGATGCTTTATCTGTT
This sequence comes from Ambystoma mexicanum, assembly GCF_040938575.1. Lineage (NCBI taxonomy): Eukaryota > Metazoa > Chordata > Amphibia > Caudata > Ambystomatidae > Ambystoma > Ambystoma mexicanum. The sequence goes on along the minus strand of NC_090933.1, from coordinate 533,035,229 downwards.
GTACACACTTGCACACTTTTCCTCACTGGATTTAGGGGGACCTGAATGGGTGCAATACCCGGGTCTAAAGGTTTTTTTATCCCAAGCACTTGAAGGACATTATTTCTTGTGCTGTCCCTAACCTAAATAAATAAGATTCTTAGTGGTTTATCCTGTATGGCACTCCCTCTGGACTTACCGCTTTTCAGGAGTACAGGGGTGAGTAGTGACTGAACTGCCTACTGAGCCCCACACCACAACTAAATCAGCACTGATCCCAATCATAAGGGTGAAACAGGCACAGCCCAACATACATCCTCCTTGTCCTTTTGATGGAACGTTGCCCGAGGGCAGGCTATATCTGGAAGTGGGGTGAGGTGATAGCAGTAGCAGCACAAATAGATACAGTACAACCACTCGTATGTACAAAATGACAAATCAAGGTTCTATACAAATATATACATTTTAATTAAGGAATGAAGAATACAAATAAATAATTAAAAACGCCAACATAACTCTGCCCCTCTGAAAAGACCACAGAAAATGCAGAACTAGCATAGCTTAGCACTTTGGGTACTCGAGTTGGGGTGAAAAGGCAAGCAATTGTGGCAATGTCTCTGTAACGGATGGATATGTCTTTCAAGAAAAGGATTTCAAATGGAGCTAATACGTCATTGTGGTCCGAAAACAAGGATCAGAGGTCAGGTCATCTCAACAGTACCTTGTCCTTGGTTTGAGTGGTTCGACATTGTTGTACAATGCTTCCCTGCACTTTTCTTGTGACTGAACCAGGTTCAAGGTGCAGCGGGTTGCGTTGATTCAGGCATGAAGCCAGAATCGAGACAGGGCAAGTCGGTGAACAACACCTAGCACTTAACCCCCACTTCTCTCTCTTTGCACTTGCATGCATGTTCTGAATGCTCACAATGCCTACTGTGTCAGTCTCTATCTTTCATTGTTATATTTGCTTTGTCTCCCATGTTCACTCCCTGTTGCCCTGTGAGCGCTTTGAAACACAATTTACTTGATGTATAAGCACCTTACAAATGCACAATAAATAAATGAATAGATAAATGGTAGCTTTTAGTGGTACAAATCAGTGTTTGAGTAGGGTCAATTCAGTGCTTCAAGAAGAAGTGAGACAACTAGTTTTGTAGCGGTAAGCCATTGTTCAAATCGAGGCAGGAATAGGCACTGTTTTTTAGATGCAGTATTGAGACAATTTTAGAATTTAAGAATGCAGAAGAGCAGTTTGAGGTCGTGAAGTGCCAAAGGTAACACCAAGGTCCTGTGTCGGTTTGAAGTGCATCAAGAGTGGTTCAAGGCAGTGTGAACCATATTCTATCTGCTCTTGGGCTTTCTGGTAGCTGGGAGCCCCAATAGTGACAGGGTCCTGGTTCCAGTGCAGTGAGGCCTTGCTCTTGCAGCAGTACACCCATCTGTGCCCTGGGGATGGTTAAGAAGCAGAGATTTCTTCTGTTTTGGATAATGCCTGTCTATACCCCTATGGCAGAAGCCTTTGGAATGGACTGCAATCTCAACAGAGATTCAGTCATGTATTCTTCTTGGTGTCCACAAAGGACTCAAAGAAGGAGTGGGAGAACACATCCTTACAAAGGCAAAATGTCACAGGGGATTGGCTAGAAGAAGGCCTGTTTTAGGGGATCCAATCCCTGTTGCTGTATCAAGTGGTCCTTACCTTCTTGCATCATACTAACAGTGCCATGCCCTGCATTAAATGGATGAGACGGGAAAGGAAAGAGCCCCAACAGAAGCAAGATGGTGAAACCCCTTCCCAGGTACACCATTGTCTCACTTGCTACATTAGCACTGCTACTTCAAAAGCATGGTGAGTTTAAAGGCCCATTGATGTGTAGGCCCCTGGTGTGAGGCTGTCCCTTATGTGAGCAAGTAGGGTTCCCAGGAGATTTTGTGATGAGAGCTCTAGTGTCCTGAGGGGAGGTGTTACCCCTCCTTCAGGAAAGCAGCCTCTTTGCTATTGTTTCACTGGGAGCAGGGGAGACAGGTAGGCTAGCCCTGAATATACAATGCCTTGACATCACTGATCTGGATACACAGGGTTGACATGTATACCAAATTGGTATGGCTTTGATTATTGGGTGCTCTTATCAGTCACCATAACATAACAAGCTATGGCTTATTCTTAGAGATTACCCTTCCACCAGACCAACAAGGCACCGATTTTCATGTTTTAGTTTAAAGGTGCAGACATTCAAATTCATCCTCTGTCTGCAAGTGTGTGGTTTCCCAGCAACTTCAGTATTGCACAGGCAACCACTGAATCTGGCCAGTGCTACTGAAGGGCACCGGCCTAGATGTTGGTAAACTAGTGCAGCAAAGGTACACGTATGCATTATGCATTTGGGCAGTGAGCTTTTTATGCATGCTGGTTTTGTTTAGCAAGAATCCTTTTTTAGAAACAGGATTACCTCCACGATTTATATTAATAAAAATCAAAAAAGGGAGGGCTTTCACACCCTTGCCAGGTGATACCCTGTCACAACAAGCCGTATATTAAAGTCTCTAATTTATAGTATTCTTGAAATTTCATATATATCAAAGGTACGGTCTAAAATTGAGTTGGATATTATGCAATTGTTAGTTCACTAGTTCACTAGTCTTGTTTATTGCCAATCATAGTTCGAAATAAACAAATAATCAAACAAACAATTGGACATATTTGTATCATGCAAAAGTCTTTTGCATCTGATAAATGAAGTGGGTTTCTGCCAACTATCCTCAGGGGCTTATTGGCCCTCCGCACATTGCTAGTGGCTATCAGTTTCCCATTCCCTTCAGAGCTGGACGTCAGGTGCCCCCCTTTGTGGGGAGAAAGGCCTGCAACCTGGAGTGGTTTGCACTTAACAAGAATCATTAAGTAAGTGTGTGTGTATAAGTATCATCCTTTTCTGGTTTAATTCATTTGTAATGATCAAATACAGCACTTTAAATAGGACTCTACTGAATAATGAACACTGCTAAAGGGAAGCTGAAGAATGTGCACTGTGATACACAGCAGAAAACACAAGTAATGTCCATTAAGACAGCACAGCGGGTTGAGAGCATGCCTGTGTGATCTGCAGGTTACAAGTTCAAATCCTGGCAAGGCCAACTCATCCTTTAAGGGTTGTTAAATGAGTACCAACTTAAGTTGGGTAATAATTGTATGTAAATAAGTTCTCTGTAAAGTGGAAAGTGCTGTATAAATAACCCATCGTTATCATTAATGTGTTCAGTGCAGGTAACAGGTTGCAACAACTCTCAACAAAATGGGATGGGGGCAGAGAGGGAGGGGGTCAGGACCAAGTGAGAGGGCTCGAAGCTGACAGTTCGCCCAGAGTGGCAGAATTTCTTACACCGGGCCTGAAAGCGTACTCTGTATTTGATACGCTGACACCTGGTACTATGTGATCGGACATTCTCGGCTATTAAAAGATCTTTATCGAAATTGCAGAGGTATGCACAGGTAAATGGTTTAAAGATAAACTATGATACGTGGGAGCCAGGGCTTGTGTACAACCTTCTTTATTAGAATTCAGGCAGCAACTGCCGCACCCAACGTTTCCCCGCCCCCTCCTTGCCCATACGTCATATCCTGGCTGTCGGCCAGGGCCGCAACAGGGCCCGCCCACACACAACAATGTGGGACGATGATGACATCTCCCCCCTTTTTAACATATCAATTCTTCTCTATGTTCTACCCCATTTCTTCAATGAGGCGAAGCGGCCTCATGCGTCTCCTTTGTGGTCTCCGGGAGCTATGGGCGTCGCCCACGCCGGCAAAAGAGCGGTAGAGTTAGTTTCATGTTACGACTCTTCCCCATCTCCTTGGTAAGGTTCGTCGTGTTGTCGTTCTTCCTCACTGTCACTGATCCTGCTCCTGACCCCTTCTCCATTGGAGCTCACACGTTTGAAGTGCGACACATTTCGCATGACCGATGAACTGTCATTTCTCTGGGCGGTGATCATGGTGCCTCTCTTGTGTGTTACGACAAGCGGGGTCGGTGCAAATGTGGCGTATTCTTTTCTGTTCTTCGGTTGCCGCATCCACACTTCATCCCCTGGTTCTAGTGTCGTTTCCTTGGCTCGTCTCTTGCGATCCATTACCTCTTTCATCTTCGCTTTTCCAGCGTCATCGTTTTCCTGGGCCTCTCGCTCTAGGGCCTTTGGTGTTCGTGGCCTGGGGTCTTCAGGTAGTCGCGTTCGTACTGGCCTTTGGAACATCAGATCCGCAGGACATACCCCTGTGGTGCTGTGGGGGGGGGGATGTCGGTATTCTCTTAAAATTTGGTTCAGTGCTTGCTCAAACGACTTGTTTTGGATGTTTTCGATTTGAAGTGTCCTCTTGATATTGGCCATGAACCTCTCGACCATGCCATTGGCTTGTGGCCAGCACAGAGTTATCTTCTGATGTTGAAAGCCCATGTATTTAGCAAAGTTCTGGAAGTCCTGACTCACGAAGGTTGGGCCATTGTCTGACTTTATGATCTTGCGAATTCCATAGGCTGATAGCATGCGGTCTAGAGCGGGGATGACGCTGACGGTTGCCTTGCTTTCCACAATGTGGGCGTCTGGGAAGTGTGAGTGTTCATCGATGAGTACAACTACGTGGGTGCCGTCTCTTAGTGGGCCGAATAGGTCCACTGCTAGTTCCTCCCACACCTGTTTTGGCAGGGGTGACATCTGTAGTGGGTTAGGATGCGGTGGTGGTGCTACCTGTGCACAGATGTGGCATCTTCCTACTACATCATCCACCAGGGCGTCGAGTTTTGGAAACCATACTTTCTGTCTGAGGAGTCTTTTTGTTGCCACCACTCCTCGGTGCCCTTCATGTGCCAGACGAACTGTCTTTTCTCTCAAGCTTTCGGGTATTATGATCTTGCACTCTTTTAGCAGCAGGTGTTCCTCTACTATGGACAGTTCATCTTTCACTTGGTCTAGCCATTTAACGTCATCTCTTGTTGTTTCGGCCTCCTGTCGGGCCTGTTGTCTCATGTGTGCTTTCCTGTTTGTTTGCATGCAGTGCCTGATGATTCTGAATGCTGGGTCCTGTTCTTACTGTGCTGCGAGTACGGCACAGTCTATGGGTAGTGGTTGTAGGTGGTGTATGACGTAATTTATGTACGCATCTGCTATGGAGGGCTGTGGTTCCGCCGGTCCTGTGGGATGGCGTGACAAATAGTCTGCAGGATTTTCCTCTTTTCCTGGGCAGTGCTTGACTGTGAATTTGTAATCTTGCAGGCGTAATCCCCACCTTGCTATCCTTGGCGGCATTCGTGCTTTGGGATCGCCATAGATGGTTAATAGCGCCTGGTGGTCCGTCACTATGGTAAATTCTTTGCCGTACAGGAATAAATGGAAGTATTTGCATGCCCATACTACCGCCAGGCTCTCTTTCTCTGCCTGCGAGTATGCCTGTTCCGTTGTGGTAAGGCTCCTGCTGGCATATGCCATGATGTAGACGGTGGACGGCGTCTCCGGGTCCTTCTGCGTGAGGATGGCGCCCAGTCCTACGGGGCTGGCGTCCACGATGACCTCCATGCCTCTTCTTGCGTCGAAATATGCCATGTTGTCTGCTCTCGAGATGGCGTCGCGGATTGCTTCAAATGCCGATTGGCACTCTTTTGACCAGATGTACGGTTGGTCCTTGCACATCAGCAGACGCAGCGGGTTGCTTATGGTGGTATAGTCTCTTAAGTATCTGAAACAATAGCTGGCCAGGCCTAAAAATGACCGCAGGTCTGTCATGGTCTTTGGGGGTGGCGCCGTGTTGAAGGCTTTGACTTTGTCAGGGTCTGGGCGCATTCCTTCGTCCGAGAAAATGTGGCCGAAAAATCTCGGGGAACCTTTGCAAATTCACATTTTTCTTTGTTCAGCGTGAGACCCGCTGCCTTTAGAGCCGTGCACACTCGGTGTAGTGCTGTGTCGTGCTCTTCTTTAGTTTTTCCAAATACTAATACATCGTTCCGAATAGTTTAGGCTGTTTGGGACATGGCGAATGATCTTGTGTATTTCCTCTTGAAAAATGTCTGCGGCTGATGAGATGCCGAAACTGAGTCTTTTATATTGGAACAACCCGACATGTGTTACAAATGTGGTGATGTATCTGGATTGTGGTGCAATTTCAATTTGATGGTAGCCTTTGCTCAGGTCTAATTTCGAGAAGACCTTAGCTACGTGAAGGAGGTGAATCATGTCTGTGATTCTGGGGGCTTGGTGCCTCTCCCTTTCAATGGCTACGTTCGCTCTGCGCATGTCAACGCACAGATGTATGGATCTGTCTGGTGATTTCTTCGGGACAGGGACGATAGGCGATACCCATGGAGTTGGGAGTGAGACTGGTTCAATGACGTCCATTTGGATCAATTTGTGTAGTTCGTCTTCTACCTGTTTTTGAATGTTGACAGGTATGCCTCGATAGTGTTGGGCTACTGGAGGGATGTCTGGGTTGATGTGGAGGTGTATTTTCCTGTGTTTTAGTTTTCCCAGACCTTTAAAGAGTTTCCGGAATGATTGTTCCACCGTCTCTGGTTTTGCCAAATATTTGTGTGCCATGACCTGGTAAAGGATCTGTACTAAGCCCATGTTCACCGCCCGTCTGCAAACTTAGGATGCATCCGCTGTTAGCCTCTGTTTTGAGTACGTGTATGGTGATTTCTGCAGCATGAGATTTGTGTGAGCACCACGCTGTGATCATCCCTTTACAGGGTAAAGGGGTTGTCGTTCCGTATGGGTAGATGTCGACTGTGGCTTTTTTGATTTTCGGAGGTGTTGAGAGCATCTTATATGCCTGCTCGCTGATGATGTTAACGGTGGCGCCGTGTCAATTAGGAACTGCAGAGGTGTGTCATTGACCTGCAGCGTGAGAATGGGGCTGTGCTGGGTAGCCGTGGAATTGTTGATGGCCCACACGTATTCTTTTTTTCTCTGGTCTTCTTCCGATGACTGGGACTCGTTGCTGGTGGGAGAGCGCATTTCAATGTATCTGACGAAACACCTTCTTTGCGAGCGCCTTGAGTTTTCTGGTGTCCTCCTGTCATCCCGTGAGTAGGAGCTTCTTCGGTCTTTATCCTCTCTTCCGTGTGTCCTGTGGTCTCCTTCCCTCCTATAGGTCGGGGGGCTTTGGCGTGTGATTCTGTGCCTGTCTTGGGTTCTCTGTCTATTCAAGCTAGGTCCTGGGGCGTTCTTGCACATTGCTCTGTAGTGGTCCATTCCGCCGCATGCGGCGCATTGTTGCCCGACGGCAGGGCACTCGTCTGTGTGAGGGTAATCAAAACCGCAACGATAGCAGATGGCGTCCTGGCATTTTTCCCCCCGAGTTTGGGGCTGTGTATAGTTTGTTGACAGTGTCGGGGTTGGCTGCAGTTTGCTGTATGGTGACTTTGCCTAGATTGTCGAGTTGTGATTCTACTGCTGCCTCCATGCGTGCCAGTGCCAGGATTTCTTCCAGCGACCTTTGCTTTTGTAATAGTTGTTTTCAGAATGGTTGCGAGAGGCATCCGGCAATTACCTGGAATATTTGTGAAATTCACAGTATTTCAGCTTGATGCGAAGGCGCATGACGAAATTGTCCATGGATTCCCCTCTCTCTTGTCTGGTGGTGTGGAATATGTGTCGCTCGTAGTCGATGTTGGTATGGGGGGCGAAGTATTCTGATAGTTTGCCGTGCAATTCGTCATACGTTGTTGTTTCGACGTTGAGGAGCTCTCCTGCGATGTCTCTCACTGCAGGTCCCACTGCCATGAAAAGAGTGTTTTTTAGCCTTGTATCGTCAGTTAGGCCTATGGCCCCTGCATAAAATTTTAAGTCTCTAAGCCATATGACCCATCGAGGACCCAGATTAGAGGTGTCTTTGAGTTTGAATGTGCCTAGCATGTGCATGATTTGTGATGCACCCCTTCATTTTGTGCGGGCTGGCTGTTGCCTTGAGTGGCATCCGCCCCTCCTGATGATCATGCTCTGGCACTTGCCCCTCCTGATGATGACGCTGTGGCAATTGCCGGGTCTGACATGGTGTCCAGAGGTGTGACTTGTGGCTCGTACTCTGAAAGCCTTGCCCGTGGGCGTTAAGTGTCTCTGTCTCTTGTGTTTGTGCTTTATATCTTCTCCCTTGTTCTGAGGGGTTGAGTTATGTGTTATTTTCCTTGTTTGTCCACTTTTCTTCCTTTGACTGGCTGAAGCTTCAGCCTCCTTAGCTGCCTGTGAGGCGTAGTGTGGTGGGGAGTCTTTTCGGCCGGCTCCGCTGTGCTTATAAGCATTGCGGCGGAGCGTGAGACTGATGTGGGGCATGCGCGGTGCTTACCGCTTGATGCAGCCTGCTTTCCCGGGCCCGTCATTTGCCGCATGGCGTGGTGCAGGTCCTCCTGCGTTCGCCTGTGCCCCAGCGTTCGAGGGGTCTCCACGGGTCGGGCGAGTAGCAGTGGGCGCGTGGTCTTCGCTCGCTGGATGCGACTCATGCAGGACCTCCTGCGTGTGCTTGTGCCCCGGCGTTTGTGGGGGCGAGTGTGCTGATTATTATTATTCGAGGTGCGCCAACGCTATACTGCCCTGCAGCAGACCTCGTAATGGCACAGGTGGGTTCTGCGAACCTTCGTCGCCATTGTTGAATCTTTACCCGTGTGCCGGGTACATGCAGGCCCCTCCCAATGATACGCGGGAGCCAGGGCTTGTGTGCAACCTTCTTTATTAGAATGCAGGCGGCAAATGCTGCACCCAACGTTTCCCCGCCCCCTCCCTGCCCATACGTCATATCCTGGCTGTCGGCCAGGGCCGCAACGGCAGCTCGCCCACACACAACGATGTGGGACGATGATAACAATGGCGAATGGTGACTATTTGGGCATTATCGCTGATACACGAGGAAAAGCAATGGTATTAACAGCAATGATAGCACAATTTACCAGACATTTCTCAGACTATAGCCTAAAGGGTGTGTTGCTGTTATATCGAGTGTGTTGCTGTGCTACTAAGCTGTATTGACTAGAGGCCCTGTGAATGCTAGACTCACATGGTTGAATTAACCATAAACAAACACAATAATAAAAACACTTAAAAACTCGAACTAGGACTTTGTTCAATTGAGTTTTGCTGACCTGTATTTTGAGATTGAATTAAGGGTTGGCACATATGGGTACCTGTTGTGGTGTGTCACCCCTCCTGGGAGCATGGTTTCTCCCAGGGCTCATGCTGTCAGTGACCATGTGACTAAACTAATAAAAGGAATGAGCCGATTCTCACTCTTCATTCTTGGAATCAACTGACCACTGTGTGCTGTGTCCTTATTACCGGCGCCATGCTGGTGCTGCGTAGCTGGCTGAGGGCCTGCCCCGCAGGGCCCTCCATCAGAACAGTGCCCCTGCCGGGCAATGCTGTCCATAATGGCTGCCATCCATGTTGGTAAAGCCCCTGCCGGGCAACTCTACTTGTGTGCCCCACAAAGCCCATGCTGGGAAACTCTGCTTGTGGACTCCGGTACCCCTGCTGGGCTACGCCGGCACTGTCGTTAGTATTGTGCCTGGGTGCCCACAGGCCATGGAAGTTTGTCCGCTCATGGGCTGGCAGGGGGTCGGTCCCTTGTCACGGTACTTCTGCTGGGTGCCGCCAGCCTGGGTCAGCATGGCCTGAGTGACCGCAGGTCAGGACAACACCTGCCTGGTGTGGTTGCTGATGGGATGGCCAGGCAGGACTTTCATGCATTAGTTCCATTTTACTGCATGGGTTTTCCTCCCCCAAACTCCGCCTCCCTTGTAACACAGAAGGCTTCCACCTAGACCATACATCAACATTGAACAAATAGCCTAGGAGTTTGTGTAGGCCAGAGAGCGGTTAACCCTATGTTAGCTATACAATAAATAATGTTTTTCGTTTTCGCAAATAAAACGAGCAGCGGAGAAAACGTTTTGTGCCTGTTTATTTTTAAAGAGAAAGCCCCGTGTTCTGTTTGTTGACTTTTCTTGTCACGCATGCTGCGCGCAGCTCGAAGAACAACCAGACACATTAGTAGGTAAGGTAACGATCACTGCATCCAGTTGCGAATTTACAATAACATGAAAGGCATAATCTCAGACGGCTTTGTCAAGCAAAACGATTCTGTTGCGCAGGACTATAAAATGGCACCATTAACAGGCTTTACAAGTCTTTTCTAGGTCACATTCGGTGACCCTCGGCAGATAAAGAACACCCAATGACACTGTTCAGCTCGAGGGTTAGTGACGTGACCTCCACACCACCTAACCCCCCCCACTCAGGCTCTGTTTACATTAAAAAATCCACCCAGGGAGTGAAGGGGCAGCGGGATGGGGCCTGCCTTTAATCGCCCTCGCTCAGCCTCATTGGCTCCATGAGAGGCTGGCCCCTGTTTCTCGGCGCGGTTACTCCGCTCCAGATGTGCCGCGGCTCCAGCGTGGCTGCCGAGTACAGCAAATTGCCATCCGAGAGGTCTCGTCAATCTGTGGGGTAGAGAGCTGCGATGTGGCGTGGCCGCCCCCCTGGCACAGGCCGAAATCTGTACTAAAAAGCTCAGACGCGAGCCTGGGGAGAACAGACTGTGAGAACGGTGAAGGGAGTGCGGGAGGTGTTAGCTTAACCTCCCAACTGGCCCCCGGGCCCGAGTTAACGGGAAAAGAAACGACGCTTATGACTAACTGGGGAATTGTAGTTATTGCGTTTGTGAAGTTCGCTGTGAATGTTATACACGCTGAAAGAGTGGGAATTTCAGATCGCTTCAGATTGTTGGCTGTGTAAATATATCCCTCTGGTAAAATAACCGGCTGTGTACGGCTTGTAGCCAGAATCCGGATGACATGAACTATTTGGAAAGTCACTGTCAATTAACAGCGACAGAGTGGTTTCTATGTAAACACGCACGCTGAACGACGGACGTGCGCGCACACACAGGCAGGCACGCCACACACCAACGCACTATCAAGGGGAAAGCGTAGGCGCCTTCTCTAAACATCTCTGAGAGCGCCATTTAATACCACTCAAACGCCCTTAATCATACATCAAACATAAAAGGGGAGAGGTGACAAAGCTGCACAGCATTTCACCAGGATTTAAAGTGTGTTTTGGGTCAACAAAGCAACATTATCTCTATGACCTTATAACCTTGTCCACAGTGCATGTTTGTTCTATGTTTTGAAAGCAGTACTGCCACATAATTTGACACATTTTTTAAATAATTGTCCTTCAGTTTTCCACCTATTTTCCCCCGCCCCAACACAACACACTGACTGGGAACTTCATATTTGGGTCTCGTCCTATAGGCCGCAAATTTGCCATGTTGTGGTATCTTGTTAATGCCTCTATTTCCTGCATTACAAGCTGATTTGATCCAGCCCCGCACTCGTATTCAAAGTGTGATTTCTTTGAATACACATGTCATTGACTCAACCGAATTAATTACTGGAAAAGTGAACAGTCAAAGTGGAATTATTGCAGGGAAACTGAAAGAAAACGATATTGTGCGGCCCTGACACAGCCAGAACCTATTTCAACAGTCACTGACAAAGTCAATAGGTCTATTTTTATATAGTGCACAACGTGTGGCAGGCAAGTATGAGAATATGTTTTCTATAGTGTTTCACAATGTATAAAGGCATGCTTGTCTCTGTAAAAGCGTATGTATGCTTGTATAAACTCCATAGGTACAGCATTGGCTGTGAGGGAGTTTGGATGCTCATCTGCGAAAAGGGAGATGCCAGAAGATTTTTTAAAAAAAACATATGAGTTCATTTTGTTGCTGTTTAAACGTTGACAAATAATACAAAACACATATATAGTGCATTTGGGGTCGAAGGTTACGTATGTGAGGGACAGCAATTAGCATCAAAGCCGGTGCACTCACTTGAGCGTTGGCGCTAGCCCATATGCGGGCCAGAACCCGCGCGTTCAGAAACTCCCTGACATTTAATGCTGCTTTTGCTTATCTGACTCTACAGTAAAGCGCTTTTTTTTCTCATTCTGAACACTTTAAATACAAGCATTGGCAATGCCAACAGTTTGGACTTTTGTGTAATAATAATAATTTGGCATTTATATAGCACTACAAACCCTCAAGTATCTGAGGGCTGCTTATTATTACCCATGGTGTGTGGTGCTCATTTATCGACCTCGGAAGGATGAAAGGCTGAGTTTGGCCCTGCACGCTGTGCCACTTGACAGGTATGGGAAATGTACTTGCCATGCAATGCCATAGTGATATTAACTTGCCATTAATGGTAGCAGCTGCAAAACGGTGTGAGTACCTGGGAATCTACTAGAAGTGCCTGGCAAATGCCTAATGCTTATACACAAACCAAAGCTGTTGGCTTTGCCCATGCTTGTTTTTAGTAGGACTTCAGTGAAGGACACACATAGTGCGTATAAATCGAGTGGCTGAAGGCAGATCTGGTTAAGAAATGTATATTACATCAGTAGTGCGTTTAAAACTCTAGTTACGCCATTAACTCTCAGAAGTTTGCTTTGGAAAAACACAGGCAGGCACTTGAGTGGAAAGTTTGATAATAAGTCTTGATAAAAGCAAGCTCAAAGAGTTCCCATGAGAGTTTTTTTGGGCTGGGAGAGGCAGGACCTGGGTGGGAATGGCCATAGGGATTAGCATGGCCATGGACAGTTAATGGGTAGGCAAATAACCAAACAACATCTGCAAGCTTTGTGCCCGTCCTCATATGCCTTTTTGCCCTATTTGTACTCTAATGCAATAGTTTTGGCTTATAGATGGTGCTAAAACACCCCCTAATAGCCCAAACTAACAAGCCAAGGAGATCTGCTTCAGACTTTTCAATGGTGATCCAATTGCTTGACAACCATTGTCATTTATGATTTCCCCGCAAACAGTCAGACCTTGTGAAATGTTCATGCACTGCTGTTTGGGCAGTCTGTAACGAAATGACTACTGTTCTGCATGAGTACAGTGATGAGTAGTGGCTAAACATCTACTAACTGTTAAGACGGATTTCTGAACTCTGTCCTGGTGACGCAGAAGTTCAGAAGGCCAACCTAATTACTTGGAACAGGGTAACCTCTGGACGAGCCAGACCAATCAAGGTAGCGATCGCGGCGGTCAAGACTAGGTCTCAAGAGGGGTGAGGGTGACTGAAAGCCCGCAATGAGCACACAAAGCAAGGACACTTACAAACTACTCCAAACAGGTGCTATATTAAAAATATATACACATTTATTCCAAGGCCTTTAAAACAATGACTGTAGCGAGAAAATCACAATATAACTATAGTAAACCAACACATACCATATCAACACAATATATATACAAATACAACAAGTCTCAAGCGTTATATCCACGAAATGTGTAGTCCACCTAAAAGGGAAGGAAAACAGGCAGTGCGAGATAATGCTTAGACCCAGTCCGCCTTCAGAGGCACCTAACTAAAAGGAAGTCCAAGCCCTGCGAAGAGTGGAGCCTTGTGCTCAAAAGTACCTGCACGCGCTGGTGCCAACAGGCAAAAGGGGAGCCTCTTCGAAGGAAATCAGGCAGTTCAGTTTAGTGCACAAATGAAGAAGAACAAGTTCCGCGACTCAAGCGCAGCCTCCACTGTGGGCAGAAGCAGAGCGCGAGTACGGAAAAAGGATGCTGTTTTGACACAGCGGGGAAAAGCTATGGGCTCCTGCAGGAGGGCGACCAGTTCCTAGCTATGCTACTCACCGGTCCCCGATGCAAGCAGACCCAGGCTTCTCCGCGTCAGTTTCAGTAGCTGGCAGGTTCAGAAGAGCAGGGAACGTCTCGTCGTCGTGTTGAGTCTGCAGCAGCAGAGTTGAGTAAAAGACGTCCCAAACGAAGAAACCCGCACAGTTTGTTACCACAGCAGGGCAACAGAGCGGCCGTGTGTATCTGAGCCAAATGTACACTACTCACTTCAGACCTGGGAACGCCAAGTGTACGAAGCGTGTGAGAGTGACAAGGACTCAAAATACTACACAACCTGGCGGCGGTTACAGAGCAAGACTCCCGTGTAAGCTGGTCAGTCAGCTGGATGGCCCAGAGACGCTTCCGAAGGCTTACTGGCAGAAGATGGTGAAGATGCCGAGAATAGCTGTTCCCGCTATTCCAAGGGTCGAATTACCAGTACAGGCCTTCTGGTTCGATCAAAGGTAAAAAGGGTTTCACAAGGCGACAGCAGTGCAGAGGGGAAGTCCTTCAGCGGGTCACCAGCGATTCCTCGGTTCAGCCTCTTGGTTGCAGGATACTTGGCTCCTGTAATCCTTTGTTCGTGAGAACTCAGGAGATCGACATGGTAGTGGTGTTTCCAGCCCCCTCTTATCCACGGTTCCCTTCGCGCCAAAATGGAGGTGACCCAATGGGAGATCCGCTCATCAACACTCACACCATTCGTGGACCAATCACGGACCACGGTGGTCCCAGGCATTCACACCACCCTAGACTCTCTGGCACCCAGGATGTGTATTGGGACCAGACATCCCAGCCCACATCCTGGAGGCACACATACGACATGTAGAAGCCCGCGAAAGCATCCGTGTTTCGCGGGAAAGTACATGCCCAAATAAGGAAGGCCCCGGGTCGGCTCGACCTGGGGAAGGTGAAGGGAGCAAGACGGTCAGGGAACAGGACAAAGGAGCCTTGTGGTCTGGCCATTTAGGGAGCCAGGCCACCATTTTGGGTTAAGCGCGAGAAACGCGCTTAGAACGCCAAAAGGAGCTCAAAACACAAGAAACGATCGCTGCCACCATTCCCGTCCGTGAATCACTTGCACCAATCAGTTACAATCCTAAACAAGTATCTAGGGCCTGTAGAAGGCTAGAGACCCAAGAGAGCTGTAACTTAGCTTACAGTGCTCTCTTGTGTCATGCTGCACGAAAGCCGCAACATGATAAAAGAAACTACGGAAAACAGCGTTTCCCGGTACTGACTGTCTTAAGGGCAGTTTCCCCGTAAGAAAGGAGCGAAAGCCCAGAGGAGTGCGGCAGAAGGCTGCACTTCTCTGGCAAAGTCGAGAACAAGGTGAAAAACAACAGCAAAAAGTTTAGGGGTTGCCACATGGAAGGAAAATTACCTACAATTACGAACTCTTTCCTAACACTCGCCCCTCCCAGACTATGGACAGGGGGAACTAATCCACCCCTGGATGAGTCTCTTGTTCAGGTCGGTTAAACATTCTGGAGAACCCATCAGCATTGCTATGTTGGACACCTGGCCTATGCTCAATAGTGAAGTCGAAGCCTTGTAGACATATGGACCACCTAAGCAACTTTGGATTCTCCCCCTTCATGTTCATTAGCCACTTTAAGGGCTTATGGTCAGTTTGTACAGTGAAGTGGGTCCCATAGAGGTAGGGCCTCAGCTTCCTTAGGGCCCACACAACAGAGAAACATTCTTTCTCTACCGTGGACCATCTGAGCTCTCTGTCCTTAAGCTGGCGGCTAATAAAACCAATAGGGTGTTCCTTACCCTTCTCATCTACTTGTGATAGTACAGCTCCTATCCCAGTGTCAGAGGCGTCCATCTGCACGATAAAAGGTCTTTGATAATCAGGGGCCCTGAGGACAGGGGCCTGGCACAAGGAGTCTTTTAAGCCATTGAAGGCCTTCTCACACTTGTCGGTCCAAGTTACCTTCTTGGGTTTCTTCGGAGTTGTGAGGGCAGTCAGAGGGACAGCTATGGTGCCATAGTCTGCCACAAAATTGCGGTAATACCCCGTGAGTCCTAAGAAGGCTCTCACTTGGGTTTGTGTAGTGGGGGTAGGCCAGTCTTGTACTGCTTGTACTTTACTGGGTAGAGGCAGTATCCTCCCTCCACCTACTTCATGTCCAAGGTAAACCACTGAGCCTTGTCCAATCTGGCATTTACTAGCCTTGATGGTCAAGTGTGCTTTCTGAAGAGCCTGGAGCACGATCCCAAGGTGTTTCACATGGTCTTCCCAGGTGGCACTGAAAACTGCTATATCGTCCAGATATGCAAGACAGAATTCGTCCAACCCATTCAAAACATGATTCACAAACCTCTGGAAAGTGGCAGGTGCATTCTTCAACCCGAACGGCATTACCCGGAATTGGTAAAGGCTGTCTGGAGTAGAAAATGCTGTCTTCTCCTTGGCATGTTCTGCTAAAGCTATTTGCCAATAGCCAGCAGTGAGGTCAAACTTGGAGGCACCCAAAGTATCCACCAGCTCATCTGTTCGAGGCAAGGGGTGTGCATCTGTCTTGGTGACAGCATTCAGAGCCCTGTAGTTCACACAGAACCTCAATTCAGACGTGCCTGCCTTTGGAACCAAAACCACAGGGCTGGACCAAGGACTACTAGAGGGTTCAATCACCCCAAGGTCTAACATTTTGTTGACCTCGGTCTTAATATAAGAACATACTTTGTCTGACATCCTGTATCCCCTACTTTTGGTAGGTACACTGTCTCCTGTGTCTATGTTATGTTTGCACCAAGGTGTCAAACCAGGCGACTGTGAAAACAGGGGGGAAAACTGCCTAAGCAAACTTTTCACCTCAGCCTGCTGATCAGAAGTCAGGTGAGGGGCCACTCGGATACCCTCAAAAGAGCTATCTGAAGGACCGCTTTGGAACAGGTCGGGAAGAGGTTCAGACTCCTCTTCCTCAACATCTGAAGCCAGTAGCAGTGCTGCGATTTCGACTCTTGGGACGAAAGCCTTCAGCCTATTCACGTGAAACACTTTTGGAGCCTGTCCAGGCCTTCCAAAGTCCACTAAATAGTTAACCTCACCCAGGGGCTCCACCACTGTGTAAGGGCCTGACCATTTGTCCTGTAAAGCTTGAGGCCTTATGGGATTCATGATCAGGACTTGCTGACCAGGTGTAAAGTTGATGAGGGAAGCTTTCTGGTCGTACCAATGTTTCACCAGCGCTTGTCCTGCCTTCAATTTATCACTAGCCAACCCCATCAGAAGTACCATCCGTTTTCTGAGCCCTAGCACATAATCAACTACGTTGGTAGTAACCGGGGCAGTGGGCATCTCCCATCCCTCTTTGACGATGGCTAAGAGTCCCCGTACGGGATGACCGAACAGAAGTTCGAAGGGGCTGAAGCCAACACCCTCCTGTGGTACCTCTCGGTAGGCAAACAGTAAGCATGGTAAAAGAAGATCCCATTTTCTTCTCTGAGGTTCCTCCAGAGCCCCAATCATGCTCTTTAACGTTCTGTTAAAACGTTCCACCAGACCATTGGTCTGGGGGTGGTATGCAGAAGAGAACTTGTAGGTGACCCCACATTCTTTCCACATAGCCTGCATATACTTTGACATAAAGTTGCTGCCACGATCCGACACAACTTCTTTAGGGAAGCCAACCCTAGTAAATATGCCAAGTAAAGCTTTTGCAACTGACTTGGCAGTTATAGTTTTCAATGGGATGGCCTCAGGATATCTGGTTGCATGGTCGACCAGCACCAGGATAAACCTATTGACCGAGGATGTTTGCGGGTCAAGGGGTCCAACGATGTCGATCCCTACCCTTTCAAATGGTACCCCCACAACTGGGAGCGGTACCAACGGAGCTTGGATTGTCGAGCCAACCTTACCAGACAACTGGCAGGAGGCAAAACTCCTGCAGTGACTTTCTACTTGCACCCCCATCTTGGGCCAGTAGAAGTGCATGGATAACCTTTGCTTGGTCCTCTTCATACCAAGGTGACCAGCAAGGGGCACTTCATGCGCCAACTGCAGGAGGAAGGGCCTAACAGCAAGGGGAACCACCAACCTCCTATGGTCTCCTTCTGTAGACTCTGTGGGCTCACTATACAGGAGTCCACCTTCCCAATAAATCCTATGCGTCCCAGGAGGTTCACCCTCAAGCTGGGAGCAGGCCTGTCTCCTTAGGCCTTCCAGAGATGGGCACTCACGTTGGCCTTTACTGAATTGGTCCCTATCAGGACCTCCTTCAATAACAAGTCTTTTAGTTCAGGATGGTTGTTGGGGTCAAATACTTCAGGCATCGCCACCTCCTCGTCAGGCCCGGGCGATTGACCAACTTCCTCCACCGCAGTGGTAGGCGAGCTCCGGGGAATATTCTCTTTCCCTCGTCTTGACTTGTCGACTCCTTTCACCTTGGGTTTCCCCTTCGGCTGGGGCGGCGTATTGGTTTTGGCCAATGCTGCCCGTGCTTGAGACCGTGTGTAGGGTCTTTCGGCAGTGTCTCCTACAAGCCCTAAAGCTCTGAGATCATTACCTAACAAGACCTTTCCCGGGACATTTCTCTGAATACTCACTGGAATCCTGACTGCTGTACCATTTAAAGTAAGATTTACAGGTATTACTGGGAACATACGGAGTGGGCCATCAGCCAACTTAGTGGGCATCAGAGTAGCTCTGGCAACTTCCTCTGAGTCTACCAATGTAGAATCCACTACAGTGCGACTGCACCCACTATCCCTAAGAGCTGGAGTATCTACTCCATTGATCAGCACACTGTCTTTAAAGTAGTGCTTGGTATTATCTGGAATCCTAGCATAAGCCTCTGCGACTTTAGGCTCCCAGGAACCCAGGGAAACTAAAACTACCTCAGCCTCTATCCCGCTGGGAAATGAGTCTGAGGAGAAGGATGCTCCTGTAATCTCTTCTTCCTCGTAGGAGGAGAAGGCCAGATTAGCGGAGTGGACCCCCAAAGGTCTAACCTTACACCGGGGATCCCCCTTCACGTGGTCAGTTGCTCCACAAGCAAAACAAGATCCATTCGGTCTGTTTACATAGGGAGGCTTATTGTAACCAGAGTTCTGTTTCGGAGGCTGACCTCCACTACCCTGTGAGTTCTCTTGTGTCTTACCCTTATTTTTCATTTTGTGGCCCTTTTGGGAAGAAGATTTATCAGATTCCCCACCCTCCTTATCTTTGGACTTTTTCCCTTCCTCCTGCTTACCAGGATGAGTTTTGTCCTTATGGGACACTCGATGTGACACCCATAAGTCTGCTGCAATGGCCAGCTTCTTAGGATCTATCTCCTTCGAATCGGCCAAATGCTGCTTAAGCTCCGGGGAAGAAGATGCAAAAATGTGTTCCAGCATGACAAGATTTATCATGCCTTCGAAGGTAGAAACCTTATAACCTTCGACCCAGCCAGTTAAGTTTTTCAAGGATTCAGTGACATAAGATACCCAAGTACCACCTTCCTTTTTCTTATACTCTCTGAAACGTTTCAAATATTGGGCCGGAGTCTTCCCAAACTTTAAAATGAGAGTTTGCTTTAACATTGTGAAATCAGCTCGCTCAGCCTTCGACATTTCCATAATGGCACTACAGCCAGAATGGGGCAGTCTGCTGAGTAACCAGGCAATCTTATCAGCATTGTCAACTTCTTGAACTTCGCATGCATACTCAAACGCATTCAGCCAGTCCATAATGTCATTCCTTTCCTCATACAAACTGAGCAGATCTTTTGGAAACCGTGGATGAGAGGAAGCCCCAGACCCATGTCCAGGACCCTTGGACCCATTTGCAACCTGAAGCTTGGCCAGTTCCAACTGGTGATCCCTGTCTTTCTGTTTTTCTGCCTGTTCGATTTTTAGTTTGGCTATGCTGAATTCAAGCTCCTGCTGCCTAAACCGCAGCTCTTGCTTCTTGAATTCAAGCATAGCCTCCCCATCAGCACTGGCAGAGGAAACATTAGACATCTTATCCTCCCTGTCCTCGTGGTCGCGATGGATCAGTGCAGCGGCAGAACCGTCGGTTCTACCAGTGAGAGCAGCCCCACCTCCTTCCGCACTGTCCTCAGAAGTTATAGCGTCAAGCTGCGCTTCTTGCCACGCCACGATTCTTTGGATCATTTCCAATTTCGTGCCTTGAGAGGAAACACCTCTCTCCGCACACATCTTTTTCAATGTTTCTGATTTGGAAGCATTTAAAGTTAACAAGGTATTTGTTTCCATACTGTTAGATAGGACTATGGCCTTTTTAAAGCTATACTATAACAATTCACTACGTGTCCTGTTAGGAATAACTTGAAATGCCTTAGGTCGTGCGCAATACTGGATAGCTTCAGTCGTTTCCCACCGCTGTACACCAATTTGTTAAGACGGATTTCTGAACTCTGTCCTGGTGGCGCAGAAGTTCAGAAGGCCAACCTAATTACTTGGTACAGGGTAACCTCTGGACGAGCCAGACCAATCAAGGTAGCGATCGCGGCGGTCAAGACTAGGTCTCAAGAGGGGTGAGGGTGACTGAAAGCCCGCAATGAGCACACAAAGCAAGGACACTTACAAACTACTCCAAACAGGTGCTATATTAAAAATATATACACATTTATTCCAAGGCCTTTAAAACAATGACCGTAGCGAGAAAATCACAATATAACTATAGTAAACCAACACATACCATATCAACACAATATATATACAAATACAACAAGTCTCAAGCGTTATATGCACAAAATGTGTAGTCCACCTAAAAGGGAAGGAAAACAGGCAGTGTGAGATAATGCTTAGACCCAGTCCGCCTTCAGAGGCACCTAACTAAAAGGAAGTCCGAGCCCTGCGAAGAGTGGAGCCTAGTGCTCAAAAGTACCTGCACGCGCTGGTGCCAACGGGCAAAAGGGGAGCCTCTTCGAAGGAAATCAGGCAGTTCAGTTTAGTGCACAAATGAAGAAGAACAAGTTCCGCGACTCAAGGGCAGCCTCCACTGTGGGCAGAAGCAGAGCGCGAGTACGGAAAAAGGATGCTGTTTTGACACAGCGGGGAAAAGCTATGGGCTCCTGCAGGAGGGCGACCAGTTCCTAGCTATGCTACTCACCGGTCCCCGATGCAAGCAGACCCAGGCTTCTCCGCGTCAGTTTCCGTAGCTGGCAGGTTCAGAAGAGCAGGGAACGTCTCGTCGTCGTGTTGAGTTTGCAGCAGCAGAGTTGAGTAAAAGACGTCCCAAACGAAGAAACCCGCACAGTTTGTTACCATAGCAGGGCAACGGAGCGGCCGTGTGTATCTGAGCCAAATGTACACTACTCACTTCAGACCTGGGAACGCCAAGTGTACGAAGCGTGTGAGAGTGACAAGGACTCAAAATACTACACAACCTGGCGGCGGTTACAGAGCAAGACTCCCGTGTAAGCTGGTCAGTCAGCTGGATGGCCCAGAGACGCTTCCGAAGGCTTACTGGCAGGAGGTGGTGAAGATGCCGAGAATAGCTGTTCCCGCTATTCCAAGGGTCGAAGTACCAGTACAGGCCTTCTGGTTCGATCAAAGGTAAAAAGGGTTTCACAAGGCGACAGCAGTGCAGAGGGGAAGTCCTTCAGCGGGTCACCAGCGATTCCTCGGTTCAGCCTCTTGGTTGCAGGATACTTGGCTCCTGTATTCCTTCGTTCGTGAGAACTCAGGAGATCGACATGGTAGTGGTGTTTCCAGCCCCCTCTTATCCACGGTTCCCTTCGCGCCAAAACGGAGGGGACCCAATGGGAGATCCGCTCATCAACACTCACACCATTTGTGGACCAATCACGGACCACGGTGGTCCCAGGCTTTCACACCACCCTAGACTCTCTGGCACCCAGGATGTGTATTGGGACAAGACATCCCAGCCCACATCCTGGAGGCACACATACGACATGTAGAAGCCCACTAAAGCATCCGTGTTTCGCGGGAATGTACATGCCCAAATAAGGAAGGCCCCGGGTCGGCTCGACCTGGGGAAGGTGAAGGGAGCAAGACGGTCAGCGGACAGGACAAAGGAGCCTCGTGGTCTGGCCATTTTGGGAACCAGGCCACCATTTTGGGTTAAGGGCGAGAAACGCGCTCAGAACGCCAAAAGGAGCTCACAACACAAGAAACGATCGCTGCCACCATTCCCGTCCGTGAATCACTTGCACTGATCAGTTACAATCCTAAATGAGTATCTAGGGCCTGTAGAAGGCTAGAGACCCAAGAGAGCTGTAACTTAGCTTACAGTGCCCTCTTGTGTCATGTTGCACGAAAGCCGCAACATGATAAAAGAAACTACGGAAAACAGCGTTTCGCGGTACTGACTGTCTTAAGGGCATGTCAGTTTCCCTGTAAGAAAGGAGCGAAAGCCCAGAGGAGTGCGGCAGAAGGCTGCACTTCTCTGGCAAAGTCGAGAACAAGGTGAAAAACAACAGCAAAAAGTTTAGGGGTTGCCACATGGAAGGAAAATTACCTACAATTACGAAATCTTTCCTATCACTAACGGAACTTGATGAAAAAGGGCACGATGGGTTACTAGGCAGGGTTGTTTAGGTGAAAGATTCCTGCAGCAATGTCATATTCAAGATTATTTCTTATGTAGTTATAGAAGGGGGGCTTAAAGCCGGTATGGTCTTTTAAAGGTGAACCACAGGGACGGGGCATGTACAAATACCTTAGGTTTTATCTTTGAAGCTCAATATTATTGAGCCAGGCTTTTCGGCATGAACCAGGAGTCTGGGCACGTTTTTTAGTGCCAGGCCCCGGTTGAGTTGTGGAGCTGCGACAACATATCTCAATAATGCAGTGCTGTTCATCAGTGGCATCGGATTGCAGGTTAAAGATTCGAGGATTTGTAGGCAGTGTCAGGTGGGTGGCACTGAAAGACATTCTGGCTTCGGGGGCATAGAAGCAGATACTTGCATTCGGCAGCGAGCGTGATTTGCTGGCTCAACATGGCATTGAGGTCCTGCAGCGGCATTGGTGTTGAGCAAACTCAGAGGTGCAGAGGCTGTCGGGCATCAAATTCAAAAATTACTCCACTGTTTTATTTGCAGCAGTATGGATGGCATTGAAGCTGCCCAAACAGGTGTTGAGGCAGTTTGTAGTTGCAAGGAGAGGTAAGGGTCACTTCCATGGTTCTGTGGTTGCCGGGAGACCCACTACAGAGTTTCCAAGGAGAAGGAAGTCCTTAATTTCACATATGCTTTCCAGGGAAGTTGTTTGGCATCTACAGGGGGTCAGTAAATAGAGGCCTTGGTCCACAGCAGTTTCCCCCTACTGTTCCCTAGGATCCCCTGGGAGTAGGAAGCAGAACTTTCCTATGCCTTGGATGCCTTCTGTATTCACCTCTCTCATAGAGGACTTTGAAACTGAGTTTTTTCCCAACAGAGGTACAATGAATATTTATATTTGTCTTGAGAGTCCAACGATTAATCAAGCAATAAAGAGGTACCCCTGTACTTATAAAGACAAAATGTCAGAGGGAATTGGTCCAAAGCAAACCTGCTTCAAGGGATCCAACCCTGCTTTTATAACAAGTGGCCCCTGCCTCTGACATCATATCCAGAGCTCCTTGTCCTGCAGGAAATGGTGGTGCAAGGGGGAAGTTGTAGTGAGCCAAAAAATAAATTAAGATAATGGAAGCCCTCTCCTGGCCCACCTCTCCTCTTCGGCTACTATAACCCTCCATCGTCCCATGTCTGCTGACTTGAAATGGACTTCAGTTGTCAGCACCCTCAGATGTGAGTGTGGATTTGTTTTTTCAGTGCTGCCTTTCAATCACTTACACCCAAGAAATCTCCTGGTGATAGTTTCTGGGCAAGGGGAGGGGGTTGTTTCCTTTCATGCAGAGGGATCAAATGGCAGCAGCTACGGTGTTGTTGCAACTAGCAGCAGTGGGGACAGTCACATCAGACAATAATACACATCAGTCCATCATAGCTGGGACCTACTTCCAGAGCTGACAGTTGTATGATATCAAATTGTTGTGGCTTTATCATTATGTGTTATTAGTAGCCACCATGGCACAACCAGGCATGGCTTATGTTTAAAGATTACAAGGTCGCCGGGTTGAATAAGGTACACAATTATTATGTTTTGAATCAGAGGTGCTGAAGATTAAACAGACACCTCTGCCTGCTATCATTTTGTGTTCCACCAGCTGTCACAAATGCACTTGTGACCTTTGAACCTGCCTTGTGCCACTGCAGAGCTCATATTGAGGGTGTCAGGAGTCTATCTCAGTAAAGCAAATGTGAGAAACATCATTTTGGCATCGAGCATTTATGAAAAGGGGCTCTGATTATCAGGCAACACTTTAGAAACAGTTACCCACATCATTTTATTTAATAAAAATCAAAAAATCATGGGCGTGGGCTATCTCACATTCACACAGCCTTTCTAAGATTATTTTGTGTACATTTTGGGTGTCTGGAGATGTTAACGTCCTGCAGAAGACCCAATACCACGTTGAGTATCTTGCAATATGTTCACAGACATGGTTGATTTCCATCGACCCTGTTGAAAAATATCAATAGGCTTTGATTAAGGTTCAAAGCATTGATGGCTGTACTCAACATTGCACTCTATGAAAAATTAATCTTCAGAAATGTATGCACCCTATGTACCCCCCTCCCATCTTGCTCCAATTAGGTGCCTCATTTTGAAGATGACCGCAGTTATTTGACATGCATTGCAACTCATGAGTTACTTCACCTGCAGTACATTTCATAATTCCTAAAATCATAGGCCAAGGGATGAGCACACAGCTGAAGGACTTTTGCAGCACTGGGTATTCTATTATGGAAAATCCACCAATCTCTGGATTTCCTCTATTGTAACTGCTGTGGGCGGTGGCACTTTATACTGCGGGTATGCAGGGGTGCCCATACATGTCAGCCCTCTCGATTTAGACCAAAGATTTTCAATTTTTCCATAGATTTTTACCTTCTCCCTCCTTTCTCCCTCCAAACATATTACTCATCCCAATGCAAGTCAATGTGCACATTTAGTTCTCCCAGTATCCTTTAAAAAATAAATCTCCCTTATGACTGATTTAAAATATTGCTATGTATGGTGGTGCCACTTCTGCGTAAGGGTGTCCAAGGCCTTTTGTGTTTTTTACATGGATCTGAGCACTAACATACTTTCCTTTGCTGTATGGTCTCTGGTTAACTTATAGGTGCCTATGTGAGGTCATTCCCTCTCTGGTGAAGGGAGATGGAAAGCCCCACTTCAAATCTCTGCTGTTCTCTCATCACCGGATGCATGTTATAATTGGTGTCATCCATCGTGCTCGGCAAGCTCTAGGTTGGACATGGAGGACTACAATGTGAGTCTAATTTTCCTTTGCTCTGAGGTGTTGGGGCGGGTGAGCTGTGCTGTGTTTACATCAGGCATTTCAACAGTACAGTGAGGTTTGCCTCTCAGCTTGCCCTCATTTTGGTGGAGGTTGCCACCTGACTTCAATGGGATAATCTATGAAATATTTGTATTTGCAGGGGGTTAACAAAATATGCTTTATGACATTTTATGCTGCTATACATTTTCCTATGTGCAGTACATTACAGTAATGGTGTCTTCAAGGAAAGAAGTAGGGTCCTGGAGCACTGAGGTGCGCAGGGCTGCACTGGGACTATAACCTGATGCAGTATTGGTTAGATGTGTAGAGAGTTCTAATGGTGTGTTTCTGCTACGCTCTAGGCTATCACCAATTATCCACGATGTGAATCCTCTGAAGCAGGGGTTTTAAGCAAGACAGTGGTTTGGGATGGACAAGGACTTCAAAGTGATGCTGTTCATGGATGAGACATCCATCCTGCTTGAGCAGTTCAACAGGAGGTTGTTTTGAAAGAGACACCAGCTGTCTATTAAACCACACCCAAAGCACCCAATGAAAGTCAATATCTGGAGTGCTATAACCAACCATGGCCTTGGATAAGGTTCCAAGCATTGATGGCAGCACTCAACATTGTACTCTTTGAAGAATGAAACCTCAGAAATAAGGGATACTGGACTCAGAATTCCTCAAGAACACATTACCTAAAAGCTGCAGGTCCTACATGTACATATGATTTATCTCCAGGACACTTGAAAACTAAGGTCTCCACCATCACCCCCAGCCACTGATGAGTCTGAGAGGAAAGATGATGAGCAAGATCATGATTATGAGCCACAGCAGTCCAGGCGGCAACACATGATTCTAGAAAACACTCATATTAAGGAGGGTCAAGAAGGCACAGATACAGCAATAAGGGAGAGGGCAACCTCTTCCTCCACCTGAGTACAATGTCTTTCAAATATAGGCTGGCAGATGTGAAGTGCAAAATATTAGCATGTGGCAGCCACACCACCAATATCACCATCACAACCTTTTCAGCCATTGGACACCAATCCACAGACTTGCTTGCCCATTGATGTCCAGTAATCCCATGGCTAGCAGTGATTCAGATCCCACAGAGAGGCACAGTGGTGCTGATTGCCCTGCTGAACTCGCGCCTAACCCCCAAATCCGAGCTCAGACACAGATTGGATGATCCAACAAGTCTTGTGAAAACTCGTGAGTCCGCCGTACCGGTCAAGTTAAGTCCACTCGTGAGTTCCACAAAGAGAAGCTGTTCTATGACCACCGTTCCAATGTGTCTGTATATGGAAAAGAAATAACTGTGAGCTGTTGTATTGGGTACCCTTTCAGATGTTGATATCGCTGGGTTAGGATAATGCATGCTACCAGGGGTCAAGTCCTTAAAATTAAAGCGGGGGACTCATCAACAAACGCAATGGAATGCAACGTCACCAGACATTAGCATATCAAGGTGAACTATGCACATTTCATTAAATTGGCTTTGCATAACCAACAAAATTGCACAGGACGAATGGCATTTGCCTTTCATAAAATCAACACACACAAAACCAAGACAGGATATTTTCTTCTAATAGTTTTTTTGAAAACGTTAAAAGATGTGGCTGTTTTAACAAGAACCAGTACAAATGTTTCCCTGGGACTTGCAGCACCGAAATGAGACAGTTCATCGTTAGTTGTTTGTTATTTTTCATCAGGTTATATAGTGCAGTGGTGAAGTGCAAACCTGACAACTGCGTTTTGATCACCGAGGTCATCTTTCAATCATAAATCCAAATAGGGCATTCGATGTTTCTCATTTTAGCTTGGAGGGACTGAGTCCACCCTCTGAAAAAAGTGGGTGGACTCCGTCTCCCCGCGTGTACTCTCGACGTGAGCCATAGCTCTCAACTCACCCGCTTTTGGCGGGTGTCACCCGCCTTGAAAGCTGATGAATCACCCGCCAAGCCCCACCTACGCCCATTCACTTCTATGGGCCTCTCACCCGCCAAAAAGAAAATCGGGTGTTTTCACCCGCCTTGGTGACAAAAAAGGTTGGGAGCTATGCGTGAGCCCTGCTGATGCTACATGTGTTACTTTGTTATCAAATTGCGCACCTTGCGATATTTCCACGGCCTCTTGCTGCTTCATGGAGAACATCGAAATGCCACGGTACATTAGTACTATAGGCCAGTGAGTGAGTGGCAATTCTTTGTTTCTAGTCGCTAGACAAATACAAAGAGTGCCCTGTGGTATTTCCTTCCGGGGTGGAATGTGGGTAGGGGTGATCATGATTCATGAGACAGGGGCCTTGATTCAGTCACAATGGCTGCCCCCTCTATCAACACGGACACATGTCAGCCGAGAAACTGCATGTCTGGTTTATGCCGTGCGTTTACAACTCCCCCCCCCCCCCCCCCCTTGAAGCATGGAAAAAGATGAAAGTGCCCCTAGAGGCCATGTAACACGCAGCAAGGTAGCGCGTGGAAAATACGTTGTTTAAACTACTCCCTCCTTGATGCACTAAGCCACTGCAGCAAAAAAGGCGAAGACGTAAAGCAGAACCGACTCGAGGACGTTTTCTACTGAAGCAAACCAGCAAAACACGATGTCCCCAAAGCAAATACATGAATTCCTACTGTGGCAAACTACAGAGACACCTGCTTCTGATTTTTTAATATACAAACATCCTCTGAACTGAACATGAGTACATAAAACATAATTGCTCATGGAACCTAGATCTATAAGTACATATTGGAACAAATGTTTTGATCCACATTAGGTCTCTTTGCTCCCATATGCATATTCAGTTGGTAGGAATGGAGCAAATGACCAGCCACAGATTGTATTATTTCATTAAAAGACACTTTATTTAAAGCAGGTTCGTTCCTTGCAAGTCACCTTATCTTTCCATCTGGTGTCAGGCAATCCCACAGCAATTGTAAGTATTTATTTATTTATTGGATATTTGTAAGTCACTTATACAACAAGACAGTGCTTCAAAGCACCACAAGGCAAATGGGAAAGGAACAAGGGATCAAATAAAACCATGGAAGTGACAATGAACAAATAATAAAAAGAACAGTGGTCCTACTATGCCAAGTGACATTGGGAGCGTGCAAGTGCAGTGAAAAAAGGAAAAAGGGGTTGGGGATGGGGGATAAGTTATGTAAGGGTCTCCCAAGAGGGAAGTGCCTGTTGGGGGGGCAACAGGTATGTGCATGCATGGAGATGACCCAAGTGAAGAGGGAAGTCAACCGCCCACCAGTTACGTGCAGGGCAGAGACAACCCACCAGACAGGCGGTTGTGGGCCCAGCGGGCAGTGCAAGCGGGGGAGGGGGTTCTTGTGCTGAATGGGCAGATGGCCAGGACCAAATTAGACTCTTGGGGGGCCAGACCAACAATCTCAGGAATGGTGGGGATGGTTAGCACGGGAGGAAGAGAAGGAAGGAGGAGGAGAAAAGAAAAGTCTTGAGTTTTTTTCAGAACTTGAGTTGGTCAGGTTCAAGACAGAGAGAAGGTGAGACTGTTCCAGAGGAGGGAGTCAGCTGAAGAGAGAGATCTGCCACCAGCTCTCTGCTTGGAAAAACATTTGGTCAGTTGAGAGTTGGAGCAAGAAGAATGAAGGGATCTGGAAGGAGAGTATTTAGTAAGAGGTAGCTGCAGATAGCGTGGCCTCAGACGCCAGACAGCCTTGTGTATGATGCAAAGGGTATTGTATTTGATCCTTGCAGCACCCGGGAGCAAGTGAAGAGATTTTAGAGCTGGAGAGATACAGTCCCTGGGCTTGAGGCCAAGGATAAGTCTTGCAGCTCTATTCTGGATTAGTTGAAGAGGGCAGAAGGTGGAAAGAGGTAAGTTGAGGAAGAGGTTGTTGCAGTAATCCAGCCTGGAGAGGACCAGCGTTCTAGAGACATTTATCTTCTGGGGGAAGGTGAGGAAAGGGAGAATGTCTCTGAGGATGTGAAGTTGAAAGTGGGCCTTCTTGGCAAGGTCCTAGATGTGAGGACTAAAGGAGAGAGAGCAGTCGAAGATGACCCTGAGGTTTCGGACTTCAGTGGAGGAGATGGAGGAGAGCCCATAGAGGGCTGCCACAGTGCATGGGGGGAAATGGGGAACAGGTGTTCCGATAAGAAGAATTTCTGTCTTACTGGCATTAAGACAGAGATCGTTGGACATGCACCAAGACTGACTAGCAGGCAGGCAGTCAGGGATGATAGAGGAGGAAGAAGAGGAGGAAGAAGGGGAGCTTGAGGAAGAGTTGTGTCTCATCTGCGTAACACTGGAAATGAGGAGAGAAAGCAGAGTTCAGGTGAGCAAGAGGTGTAAGGTAGATATTGACAAACTATGGCGAGGGGATAGCGCCCTGGGAGACACCACATGTAGAGAGAGTGGTGGTGAAGAAGAAGGAACCCAGGAACACCTGGGAAGGGCGATCAATGAGGAAGGGGGTTGACCAATCCAGTGCCTGGTCTTAAATACCAAGGGTATCTTGGAGCCGCTTTATGAGGATAGAGTGGTTCACTGTGTCAAAGGTGGAAGAGAGGTCAAGGAGAATGAGAGAGAGGTCAAGGAGAATGAGAACAGCAGGGGAATTAAAGTCAAGATTTGTAAGCAGTTCTCCATGGGTGTTCAGGAGAGTAGTTTCTGTGCCTTTGGATGCTCGGAATCCAGATTGATGGTCTTGCAAACAACCAACGAGCTCAGTGTGTTGGGTCAGTTGGGGAAGACCAACTTCTCCAGGAGTTTTCCAAGGAAGAGTGTAGTATATACAGGGCAGTAGTTGGCCGGACACAATAGGTCATCTGAATGCTTTTTTAGGAGGGGGTGCACAAGGGAGTGCTTGAGAGAGGAAGGGAAAGAGCCAGAGGCTAAGGAGTTGTTGCAGAAGTCCGAATGTGCCAAAGCGAGGGAGGAGATGTTGTCCTTAATGGTTTAGGCAGGGAGACGCCTGTTTGGATGAGCCCTCATAGAGTGGACTACTCTACAGACCTCATCCGTTGTGATAGGTGAGAAGGAGGAGAGGGTGGGTGGGGGTGAAAGAGGAGCCAAGGGAGGTAGGGGGACAGGGAGAACAGCCCTTCTGCAACCTCCTCTTTCCACATTGTCTCACTTCTTTTTTTTTCCTCCTTCCCTGCTGCATCTCCAGCCTTTCTACTTTATTGCTTTCCTTTTTCAACCCAATCCCAATTCTCGTATTCCATTCCTAAGGGCATTTTCTCTGTCCTTTTTCCCCTCCACCCCCAATGCCTGTCATACCTGCCTGCTCAAGAACCAGGTATAAACACTTATTCCTTTTTTTTGCCAGACTGTAACCTCAAAAAAACCCTGTTTAGTCTAAACTTTAAACCGTAACTTGTTAACTCACTGCTGTATTTCCTCAAACCTGCCTTTAGAGCAAAGGCCTTTCCTTACCTCCTATGCCCTGGCGCTGGACACATCAGCTCCTCCTGCTCCAACCCCTTTTGAAGTTTCCCTGCCCTTCTTACCGCTACACCCCCCCCCTTCCCCGCACCTAACGGCCTGGTGTTGTGGAGAGGTCTGCCCTTTTTACACTTTGAAGCATAACTCATTTTCGTAGAGGTGGATACGCTTCTTGTCATTTACTGCCTTCTGCGGGGAAATAAAAGCAGTCCTGTCTATAACAACTTGATTCTACTGCAAGCGCTGCAGGCTGTCCCTGACCCCTTTGTGCTTCTCTCCCCTTTGCCAAGGGCAACAATGGACTAAATGCTACATTAACAAAACCACCTGAGAGCATCAGAACGCTTCATGATGAATGATTTATGGCATTGAGGCAGCCACATGGGTTGATTTTGTTATCTGCAAGTGTGGTACACATGTTCTGAAGGTGTGTAATGAGATAGAGGGCCGTTAATTATGTGATTATGTAGTTACAGGCCTACGGAAACAGATAGGGTCTCCTTCCGAGATTGGAGGCAGCCATGGTGCTATTAGTACCATGGCTGCCTCCATTACCGGTACCGACTCCGACCTGGTTCAATGGGGACTTAGCGGTGTAGGCCGACCTTTGCGGGACCGGTAAGTCCCCATTGAAAAAGACAATCCCCATTCCCATTTGAGCCCCCATAGGGCTCAATGGGAATGGGGAGGGAGCTAATAACGGTACCCGCTAAGGGACCTCGTAGTAGGGCGCAAAGGGATTATCGGCACCGATGTCCTTAACGATGCCCGGTATCCCTTTGTGCCCTACTCGGAATGAGGCCCTTAGTCTTGAAAAGTGAGTCCTCTTTCAGTCAAGAGCAAATGTTACCATTTGGATAAAGTGCAGGGTGCGCAGTGTTTTGACCCGCTCCCTCTCTCTTGCTTTTAACAATACCAGAAATACAAAATGTGCAATATATAACATCCTTCCACTGCTGGTTTATTTCAATACGTTCATGGACATGCATTTAAGAAAAATAAATAATACACGTGGTACCAACATACCACCATACGCCATATTTTCCCGGCATCGATTCCCCTTCCTCTTACCCCCTATGAAGATTAAGCAGAAATGCCGCGACTGGTGTTTTTACCACCTTCAAAATGGATCAAATACCCTGCTTGAGAATAATTATGAGCTGGGCAAGGCTTCTGGGAAAGGACCAATGACTCCTGTGGCCTTTGAGGGTCATTATTCCTCCAGCCGACAATGGACTGGATCTGCATATCACACCCGCCACTTCACTTGTTCTCAATCAATGAGATTGGGGCCCACACATTTAGAGAGGCCCCATCATCAGTGGGAATCCCTGATATAGAAGCCTGTGTTGGGTTGCAAGGCAGTTGTGCTGATGACCAGGAAAGATAACGAGACTCACCGCAAGTTTGGCAGTGCAGTCAAATAAATAGCAGAAAATCCGTTGGTGCCATTTATTGGCAGTAATCAATTTACTTCAATGACACTTTTATCGCAGCACCAAATTCCTGAATTGAAGGTAAAGTTATGAGTCACCTCTAGCATATGCCTGGAGGTAACTGCACCACTTTCCCACCAAAAACTGGTGGGTTTACACTGGGCAGGGGAAATCCATAAAATCCCCACAGAGATCATTGCACTCCACAAATGGGGGCTAACTCTGCCATACTGCATTCATAATCCTCTGCTCAATCTGCCAGATCGAGTGCCAGTAATGGTATCTGAGTTTGGCGGTTATAACACTGGAATTACCGCCAAACTCATAATGAGGCCCATTGATGTTCTGTTTTTAAAAAATATATTTAGCTTTTATTGATTATAAATTTGAGGAAAATATCACACATTAAATGATAGGTTTCTGTTTCACACCCATGAATAGAGAGGTGAGAACACAAGGCAATCCTCCTCAACTTTGCTTTCCTTTCTCTTTGCTTCTATTTGAGGGGGGCATATGCATTTGTCAATTTTTCTTTACCTGGACCACTTGCTTGATGAGTGCTTCTTTGTTTGAGTCACTTGACTTAGCGCTCTTACATCACTTGTCTTTTTTAGCTCGTGCAGAGTTGATCCACTTGACTGGATTAGCGCCCTTACACTTGACATACCGCTCTTTCTGAGGATTTGCCAACATGGAGCACTTGACTGTGTTAGTGCTCTTACCCTGGAGTCACTTACCTTACTTGGCACTTGTACACTTTGTCCTCTTGACTGGGTTAGCACTTTTACTCTACTCTGGATTCACGTATCTTTCCTAGTACGTGTGCCCTTGTTCTTTGGGCTACACTTGACTCATTTCCCGTTCTCAATGCTCTTGCCCACAGTACACTCGACTCTAGGAGTGCCACAGCACTCAGGTCACTTGGCTTTCTGAATATTTTCACTTATCCTTGATGGTGTTGCTGCAGTCATTGGAATAATTGCTGACTGTTTTTAAAGAGGCACAGCTCCACCTCACTGACGAGGCCCAACCAGGCCGAAACACGTGTCTGGGGTTGCTGTTGGTACTCTTGTTCAGAAGAGAATTGCCAGGCATTTCGGTGCTGGACTGCCCTTGGCAGGACAAAGACTGATATTTAGTGGAAATGTCTCTTCTGTGAAAGTATGGTGAGCTAAAGACTCTGGTTGAGACTCTAACGCGGGATATAGGCCGGTAGTAGAGAAACTCCCAGAACCTCCCTTGTTTGTGCATTGGAATAATTGAACCACAACTCCCATAAAAAAAAACCCTAATTACACATTTGGTGGTAATCAATGGTTAATCTGAAATACCACCAAACAGATTTACCGTTACCGCCAATTGGCCTGGTATAATTACATCCAGATTACAAGTGGTGGTATGCAGTGTTAGTCCCTATTAATTGGAGACCATAGGACTCTATGGGGATTTTGGCTGAATTACTGCCTGAGGTAAAGTGGCAGATTTACCTCTGGCTTTTTGCTGGAGGGAAACCTCCCCTTTACTGCCTAATTTTTAGTACAGTGGTAAAACAGTAGTAACAGAATTACTGATCTGTTAATGCCGTTTTTACCACACCATCCTACTTGTAATGAGGCTGCTAATTTGGACTTATTTGAACATGGACTTATTTGAAGAGATGTGTATCTGCAGGCATAAGAAGGTGGAAATATACAATATGTAGTTATGATTAAATTGCTAATCCCATAGGAAGAGCACTTTTTGGGTGGCTTATAACTTCTCTCCCTCTGGACGAATCCTCACCAAACGTTGCAAAAAAAGTATATTTTGCAAATTTTAGTGAGGTTTGGTCCGGAGGGGCAAAGTTATAGGGGGGGTCCCAGAATTATTTTTTTTCCCGTAGACATAATGGGAAAAAACTTTGCGCACACCTACAGCCCAACCCGCTGGACGGATTTCCACCAAAATTGCGGGAGGAGCGGCGGCTTAGTCCCAAAAGCGTGCTTTTGTTAATTTGTTGTAAATCCTTCCAGTAGTTTATTTTATAAATGGCCAAAACGTAAGGCAAAAAAATTAGTGATATCTATGTCCGCTCCGCGGACACACTTCCCTGTTCGCTCTGCGGACAGGACACCGATTGGCCAATCGGCTTAAGTCATGTCCGCAGACATGCAACATGCTCTCTGATTGGCTGGGGTGAGGCGTGAGGTGCGTCACAGTGTTTCAATGCGCCTGTTACGCTGACCTGATATCCCCGGGGGCGTCTGCAAGGCTCTGAGATCTGGAACCCCGGATGCGTAGCTTCCTTGTGCTGAATAATGAATCTGCAATCACAGAAGGGACGATTTGTGATAACTGTCTCTAATGGGTGAATCTCCCACCTCCCTCTGACCGATTCCCTTACCACTGGGTTCTTTTCTAACCTTAGTTATTTGTAGGGTGAGCTATCCGTCCTGCGTTTCTTGTGCAGGGGCGCTTGACGTTTGTTAGCAAGCTGCCTGAGTTGCTTCACTGGTGCAGTACGCCTCCCTTGGGCCCAGGCCTGCTGTGACCCCGAATCTGCTGGTAGGCAGGTAGGGTTGTTAACTGTAAGTCTTTGTTCTGTTTATGGTGGGAATTCGTTAATGTCTTTATCTCCTTCTTTTCAGGTGCAAAGGTCTTGATGCTGGCATGCCAGATGGAGAGGCACGTTTTCTAGGTAAGAGAAAGCACGAAGCACAGCGCCTTTATTGTCTTTTAAAGCTAACCTGTGTTTTCTTCTTCTTCTCCTCACAGGCCGCTGTGGTGCTGCGAGTGGATGAGAGCGCGATGAAAAACAGAACCACGGAATCCGTTAAGGTAAGTACAGAGCTGTGCAGTTGTTTAATATTGAAAGCAAACCTGAATATGTCTCTTTTCCTTTGCAGATGTTGCTCTGGTTCTCCGGATGCAAGTGTGGCGTAGCGCAATGGAATTCAGGTAAGACTGATGGAATTCAATGTTTTGGAAGCACGCCTTCTAATATTGTTTTTCCCTTTATCGTTATTGCAGGTCGCAGTGTTCGAACAGCAGTTGTGGTAGCGGTTCGCCGGAAGTCCTTAAACTAGTAGTCACAGGTGAGTGATGTTTCTTCTTCTCTCGGTTTCCACAGATTGCAGCGCAGTTGAGATGCTGAGTGCTGGATGGTGTTTTCTCAGGTAATACAGAATCATCTTGTTCTTGTTCTTGCAGTATTACAGGAAGATGCTGAAGACCAGGAGCTGGACACGGTGAGCGTCACGCTGCGGGTTGCTGAATAACATGAAGCGTGTTCTGCAGTCAGGTTGTGGTTTATATAGCCCAGGTAAAGTAGTACCAGGGAAAGTAGTTCCAGGCCTGCCACACCCAAAACACTAGACCACATGGCTTGGTTCTTAGAACTAGACTGTGTGGGTGCTTCCATGTTGGATCTAAAGGCCCATGTACATAAACGCAACCTAGTTTGAACAGCCCTTCCTTCCTACATATGAGCCTGGTGCCAAAGGCGCCAGGACTGGCTCCAGGAGCCCTTTTGCAGTGGTTTTAAGGCCCTCAGGGTTCTGGTGGGAGCCTGCTTGTGGCACAACTTGTGCCCCCTCACAGTGGTCATGACAGCGCCTGCCATCTTGGATCCGCCAACAGGGTGGCGGTGAACAGAGGCAAAATGCAATTTTGGGGAGTGTGTTGGTGTGCAGAAGTGCTTGGGGAGGGTTGTGGAGTAAGAGATGGGTGACATACTGTATTTGTTTAGGTGGCAGGTGCCCCTGATGCGTTCACCATGTCCGCAGTCAATATCCCCTATAAGCAGCCCACATACCACAGTCAAAATATTTGGTATTATAGGTGTGTTATGCTGCAATGGTTGTGGCCAGGGCGTACAGTCTTGGGTGCGTGGCCGAAGGCTGTAGGCCGTAGGCCATGCACCCAAGACTCTACGCCCTGGACACAACCACCGCAGCATAACACACCCATAGAATCAAACACCCATCAAATATCCAGAATGCAAAAGTTTGTGTACTGTTTCATTTGTAAAGTTTGCATGTGAAGCTATGGGTAGGCTATGCAGTTAAGATTGTACAGTTTGTAATAGGACTGTGTTATAAGATAACTTTGGAAGTAAATATTTTGGATTGTGGTGTATGATTGTGTACATTTGCTCTGAGATCTAATCGTAAACAAACAACTTTGCCACAAATGCCTTTCACAAATTTAGAGGGAGGTAATTTTGCTGTTTTTGTTGAAGGTGTACTGACAGTGTGGCGGCGAACAGAGGCAAAATGCAATTGTGAGGAGTGTGTTGGTGTGCAGAAGTGCTTGGGGGGGGTTGGGGAGTAGGAGATGGGTCAAATACTGTATTTGTTTAGGTGGAAGGTGCCCCGCATGTGTTTGCCATGTCCACGGTTGTAGTGGTTGTCCGTGGATATAATCAATGCACTACTGGCTGTTTCACTTAAGTATGATGTTGGTTTTGAGTTGCTGTGTGAACAGGAGATGGGCTGAGCTGACAGGTGGTATGGCGTGACTGTTGGTCGCCCGCATTGATGAATGGTAGCAAACAATTCATATGTTTTTCAAAAATATTTGTAATGCCTCTGTGCTGTGAAGGGCTATCTGCTCCCATTCTGAGTGAATGTCAGCACCGTAGAATTTTTGTTTCCTAGCTGAGCAGACCCACGCAAGGTACAGTATAAGGTTCAATTGTTTTTTTACCTTGAAACAAAGGGAGGATTGCAAACGGAATGCATGAAGGGAGGGGTGTAAGACTATCAAATTTGATAATGTTCACTATTCAAAAATTGCAGAAAGGAACATGTAATTTAATTTTATGAAAATTTGTTGAAGTGGCTGGAGTGCTTGTTTTACGCTGATACAATGGAAATGTTGAATATTATGTAAATTTTACTTTGGGCTATTTTGTACACAAACTAGTCAAATTATAATTCGATGACAATATTGGTGGGGTAAATTGTATTGTGTGTTGTGTGTGGTATATTGCAATGACACGCAATTAGAACTTGTGTGTGTAGTTTTTTTTGTCGTGGGGATATGGGCAGTGCAGCATCCAGATGGGTGTAGTGCAGTCGTGGTTTCCCCCAGTTTCACAAACGCGTAATTGAACACTAATATTAAATTTAAATTCTGTTCTTTTTGGTTTTATTTAGCTCTCTGATTGCAGCGTCAGCATTAGCATCCCATTTCGAGCTCACCATATTCCGTAGCAGTAACGTGTACAGCAAACTGAAGAGTAATTTGCACGTTATTTTGTTTGAGTTATTATTGTTTGACGTCCGTGTTTATCAATAGTTGTAACAGGGGCCCAAATTGATGGTTAAAATGATAAACTGTAATAAGATTGGTTATGAGACACATTTTTGTGATTTTTTTTAACAGCTACATCTTGAGTTTCTGTGATCGACATGGATTCCAGATACCAACTGATGGTTTTTTTTAACCGTCAGCTACAGATATACGTCAGTGATTGGATACCAGTGACACGTTTTTGGGATGATCGACACAGGCCCATATGCCCGTATGAAATACCAGCGATACAGAACAACTTCATATGTTTTGTGGTGGCCTAGCGGAAGTTCATGCAAAGTCTTCACAGGAATATCACGTGACTCACGAAAAACATTTGTGGATCGAGAATGAAGAAAACAATGACCTATTTGCTTTCATATGTAAGTCTCCGGATGTTCTCGGAGCGTTTATTGTGAAATATAAGTACTTTACAAATTGTACAATTTGGTATTTCCTTTAAAAGTATGGTTTCATATTCAAAATTGGGACGCGCTGTGTTGTGAGATGATGTGTGTTGATATTCTGGGTTCTACGTCAAGTAACGTTATCACGTAGGTGATGATGGGGTGCGTTTTACTATGCTGTATAGTAATGTTCTGGAGATAGGTGGAGCATATCACTAGGTTTGGTGATGTTAGACTCAGAGCAGTTCACCTTGGCGATGCGGGAACGGATAAGATTATCACAAGATGTCCGCACCCTGCTGCCTGATTTTGCATTAGTAAAAAAGAGTAAAAAAGGGTAAAAGTATGGTAAGGTGCATAGGAAATGTTTGTACGATCGATCAATGTGTGCTTAGAAGTACGTGCCCGAACACTTGGGAAAATAATATTTCTGAGTGCACTATTATTTTAATAGATCCATTTTTTGCTGCATTCGCTGAAGATGATTTTCTAAGGTCTGTTTTTTGCAAAGTACACATAAAGTAATGGGCAATAATTTGTTTATGTAGACAAGTGTGGTGTTTTCCATTCGGAGGGCCGGTCTTAGAATGCACAGGCATTTACAAAAGGAATGCCACTGAGTTGTCAGTTGAGGGGGTGCACACTGTGAGCCTACTTAGCAGACTTCTGGTAAGAGGTTGTATACAACTGATTATGCTGGCATTTTCAAACACGACAAAGGAGGAATTCTCTGCTATAAAGGAAGTCGTTTCAATACATAAATAGACACATGCTTCCAATCACTGTATCAGTAACTAATCTGCCAAACATTGGTTTCAGTCTGATATGCTTCACGCTACATTTAATGGTCGTCTTCCTATCCTGCTGCCCAGTCAGTGCACTTTTGAGCCTTGCTTGCATTTCCAAACTCCCACCCACTACTTGATGTCCAAGTGCATAGCTGCCATGTGAGCCACTAAAAGCCATTGCTGACGAGACGAGTGACTAGGCAGGTTCAATTTGACAGGGACCCAGTCCTGCTCCTCAGACACACGTGTGGTCTGGTGCTACATCCCGAGTCTCCCCACAGCGTTTAACTCCTATGCCACAGGCGTCCTAGGGTGTCTGAAGGTTCAGCATAGGCACCAGAGTTTTGAAGTGCATCAAGCGCACGTTTGTCTGAGAGTGTGTGTGTGTATTGTGTGTGTGTGTGTCTGTGTGTGTGTGTGTGTGGCCAATGCCGGTCTTTGCATCAGGCCATGTATTTTTGAAATGTCAAAATTAACTTGCAGGATTAAAAGCACTTCTTTTAATCCTGCGTGTTAATTTTGCTTTCCATTTCAACCTTGTTCACACTTCCATTCACACCTGCTGGTGGTGGCGCCCCCTGGAGGCTGGCACATCAGGCAGCCACCTGCATGGCCTGATGCAAAGGTAGTATCAATGTTTTCACTTATTTCATCATGAGGAACGTTTTCTTCCAGCCATTCTAAAGTAGTAGACATTTCTGTTTAAAAATAAATATATATATATTATTGTTACTGTACCTAATACAGAAAGTTTATAAATATATATATATCAGTGAAAAAGTCTTTGGTAAAGGGACGTTATGGTTAAGTTGCGCTACTAAAAACCTATGAAATGCAGTGAATGTTTTTAAAGGGATTTTATGGTTAAGTTGCGCTACTAAAAACCTATGAAATTCAGTGAAAAAACGTTGTTAAAGGGACGTTATGGTTCGAAGTAAAACCGAAAAACCCCAGAAATTCGCAAGTTATGGTACACTAAGCAACTCAACTCGCGCCACCACCGTGCACTGCTAAGACTGACACCCAAGACATCAAAGATGACATCACAAATATACTTGATGATATCACTGATGACATCACATGTGCATTTACTTTTGATACAAAAACTTTGATACAAGGGGTTGTGAATGTAATGTTGGCAAAAAAGTATCAGGGATTATCGGGAAGTGTGTAACAAACTACATACTTCATTACGCAATGTAGTGTACTAAAGAACATTCCATTGCAGTGTTCCTTCTAGTACA
Organism: Ambystoma mexicanum; assembly: GCF_040938575.1. Classification (NCBI taxonomy): domain Eukaryota; kingdom Metazoa; phylum Chordata; class Amphibia; order Caudata; family Ambystomatidae; genus Ambystoma; species Ambystoma mexicanum. Next base: position 532,995,699 of record NC_090933.1, on the reverse strand, counting down.
GGAACCTACTCATAAAGAAATGTAGGTATTGGCTGCAGCATACACCACAGAGGTGCTATATTTGTAATTTTCCAAAGTTATATAAGAAAACAGTGAATGCTTCTGTATCAGACTTTTCCGTACTGTGAAACATGTACTAAGTAGCTAATAATGCATCACTTACTACATATTTCTACTAATACACACAAAACATAGACTACAATGCATACAAATATGTGGCTTATATATGCAGAGTAAAGTAAGCAAACAAGATGCAGTATCATTAGCAACTGTGTATAATCTACATGGTTGTATTCAAGCACAAAAATGATTGCTGTGTTTCAGGCCTGCTTCTTCCTCTATATATGTACATCATAGGATGCAATTAAATTCTAAGGAAAGTAGTGTAAGAACATGTGAGAATAGCAATATCTATAAATGTAATAACTTTTGAAAGTTAAGTTTCCGACTGTCTTTAAATAAAACCACCTAGCCTAGATGTGGCAGTGAACAAAAAAGAAGGGGTTAGACATGTGATGTCATCAGTGATGTCATGAATGATATTTGTGATGTCATCTTTGATGTCCTGGGTGTTAGTCTTAGCAGTGCACAGTGGTGGCGCGAGTTATGGTTGCTTAGTTTACCATAACTTGGGAATTTCTGGGGGGTTTTGGTTTTACTTCGAACCAAAACGTCCCTTTAACAAATTTTTTTTCACTGAATATATATATATATATATATATATAAATGTATTACAGGGCCTGCGATAGTGGCCCTCTGGTTATGGTTAAGTTTCTCAATCCATGGGAAGAGCACTTTTTGGGCGGCTTATAACTTCGCGCCCCCTGAATGAATTCTCACGAAACTCTGCAAAAAATGTATATGGCCCCGTCAGATCGATTTTGATAAGTTTGGTGAGGTTTCGTCAACGGGGTGGAAATTTATAAGGGTTCCCAAAATGTGTGGTTTTTCTCATAGATGCAATGGAAAAATGTTTTGCTCACGTCTACAACCCAAACCACTGGAGGGATTTTCACAAAATATGCGGCAGAAGCAGCGCCTTGGTCCCGAAAGCATGCTTTTGTAAATTTGCTGTAAATCCATCCAGTCAGACCAAAAAGTAGGTCCAAAAATATTAGTGATATCTGGGTTCGGTCCGCGGATGGGCATCCGATTGGCCAAGAGGGTGACGCAAGGTCCACAGACATCCGGTGTGCCCACTGATTAGTCAATACAAAACGTGAGGTGCATCAGATTTTTGGAAACGCCCGCCATGTTGGATTTGTGGCCATCCGCATTAAAAACATATTAAAAAATGCAACATTACACTTGTCAAACTAATGAAACAATCTCTGAAGAGGTGAGGGGTGATGAGGATTGGATGGTATATGGCCTTAAAAAGCCAAAAAACAGGTGTTTCTCTTCCCCGATGTCCGCAAACAGTCCGGGACAATCCTGTGATGTCCGTAAACATCTTCGATGCTCGGGGGCATCTATGCTTATTTGTGCATTACAGGGTTGGTGAAAAGCAGTTTTTGGATGGTTTATAACTTTGGCGCCACTCAATGAAATGGCATGAAATATTGGAATTTCATTTTCTACATGGTTCTGAATGGTTTTGCAAAGTGTGGTGCTCTCTTGTCAAGAGGGAACAAAATTAAAGGGGGGTCCCAAAATATTGTAAAGGCATATAAATGTGGTGCATTTGACGAATCTGCACAAAAGTTTGCAAAAATATTGTATGTCTAGATATAAATGTTTTTGCAAAGTTTCATGGGATTTTGTCAAGAGGGGTCCAAATTAGAGGGGGGTCTCCAAATATTGTAAATGCTTATGAATGAGGTGCCATTTGATGAATCTGCAGAAAAGTCTGCAATAAGATTTTAGATCTAGAAATAAATGACTATTTTATGTACGTACGTTTTGACACAAAAAATAAAACATGGGTGGATTTGCAGCAAACTCGTGCAAGAAGTATTGGCAAGGACTTGAAAGCATGGTTTTGCAAATGTATCCGTGTATGTGTCTTATTTTTTCAAAAGTGTCATAATGTAGGTACAAAAAAACGTGATATAACTTTGGTGACTGAGGTATAGCCTGTGGCCATGGGAAGTGTGCAGATTGTCTGGGTCATGGCCTAAGGCGATGACCTGGACAATCTGGCTACTGCCCATGACCATGAGGGACTAGCAGTGTAGTTAAAGTGGGCATGGCAACCGGGGACCGGCTATGTGGTAAGGTTTTTCGAAATTGGGATACGTTTGAATTGGAAAACAAAGATGTTTGCTTGTGGGTACAGGTTGAAATGCTGGATGGGATTGCAGGAAATATGCACAAGGGGTGTCAGCAAGAACATCTAAGCATGGTTTTGCAAATATGTCCTGTATTAAATTTTTTGGAAAGTGTGAAAATGTAAGTATACAATCAGTAATATAATATTGGTGTCTGGGCAATGGGCCTAGATGTCATCAAGGAGAAATGTGTACTGTAATTTACTTATTGGAGCACGCGGCATGGGCATATTAGTAGGTTCGAATGGTAAAAAATATTCTGCTTGTGGTTACAGCTGACAGTGGTGGACTAGATTACAACAAACTTGCGCGACGAGCATTAGCAAGGACCTAAAACATGTTTTTGGAAATATGACTTTTATTTTTCCAAACTGTAAAAATGTAAGCAAAAAAACTAGTGATATACATTTGGTGTCTGGGTAGTGGGCCTGGCCCTTGGTAAATGCAAATGTGCACTCTGATTTGCTTTTTGGGGAATGCAGCATGGCCGAAGCCCATGCCCCATGGATTTGGAGACGGCCCATGGCTGCAAGCTATGAGTACTGGCCATTGGTTACATTATTAGGGTATAGAGGACACTGACCGAGGATGCAGGGTAGGTGCAGTGAATAATAGGGGTGGTTTGATTTGGCTGGGGTCATGGTGAAGCGTTATGCCGTAGGCAATTGAACAATCAATTACATACCCAGCATGCGCTGCTGATAACGAAAGACATAAGTATGTGTTGCAAAAAATATGTTTCTTAAAGGAGTTTTATAGTTCTTTCATATATATGAAAACACGAATCATTAATAACTTGTTAAAGGGATGTTACAGTTAAGATGCATCCCACCCATGGGACGCCTCTCCTCCAGTAGTTAGCCACTGGCGTCCCACCATGGCATCGGAAATGAAGATGCAAAAGATTGTTAAGTGGCAGTGTGGGAGCTTATTATGGTTTTACGGTTATATGGACACTTTTTGGAAGTAATTGGTGGATGGATGTGACATTTGAAAGCAGGCATTGAGGGAGTGTTACAAAATTAAAAGTAAAAAGGCTAGAAGGGTTACCCTGTGCTATGGTGTGCACACACCATTCAGGTCTTTCAATTATCCTTGGCCTGGAAAAGGGACTGTGGAGACAGTGGATAGTTATAAAGGCCCATCGATTATGGTTCTTATTGTATAATAGAGAAAAGTATTTGGGGCAGAAAGTTTGTCTGTACTTTTATATTTTTATCTAGCATACAAGTGTCCATTAGCACCATGGGCAGGGAGGCCAGCCAAACAGGTGGCTAGGAATGAGAGCTTGAATGACCAGTACAATCCCCCGTTCCAACCCACCTGACACCGGTTCACCCCACCAGCATCTTCTCCCCCAACCCCCATTCCATTTCTATTTTTTAACCTCTCACCCCCTTACTTACCTTATTCCGACAGGACAGGTGCCGCCGCTGCTTTCACCCTTCGCTTGACCTCTCGCACACCGCCATGGAAAGGCAAGAGTGGCTCCGTATGGAGCTCCGTCTTCCCTTTCCATGGTGATTCTTTTGGGAAAAGATTTTACTTCCTACAGTGGGATGACGCGTGTATCCTGCTGTAGGAAGGAAAATGCATTTTTTTAGCACCCTGGTTTACTGCTTTGGCAACCCGGGTGCTAATGTCCTTCATCCCCCGTTGCAGGGGCTGCAACGGAGGATAATGGCCTGGAGCCCTCGTTATCCACCCTCGCTTCACTTGGGCAGATGAGTTGGGCTGCTGGGCCATTCTCCCTTGTTCGTTAATCGCCATATTATTTCCGTTAGAATAACACAAAATGCTAATGGAAATGTTGGAGAATCTTACTGAATCTATCTATTTTATTGATAAATGTAAAGTAGACAGAGTCTATATATACGATTATTTATTTTACTTCTATTTTTTAACTGTGAAAGGTGGTTACTAAAGGAATCTTTTCCTTTTTTTTGTAGTAGAGGTCAGAAAGTAAGGTGGGAGGGACATGAGGTAAGAGGCACCAACCACTAATATGGTGGGCAGATGGACGGTGGAAGATGTTGCGCGTGTGTTACATCTGAGGTAGACGCAGTGTTTCTCATGCTCCGTGATTACAGCTTCAAAAGCTGCAGAATGGTGTGTTGGTGTGTTGCAGTATACCCTCTGAACAGCCTCACGTGATCCCACGCGCGTGCGCGATATGATGAAGTGTCCATGAACAAGTCCGCCCTTCGCGACCGGGTCCATGCATCACAGACAGTTCAGAACTGCACTTTCTGCTGATGTGGCAATTTGCAAGCTCAAAATGTACCCTTCCACAGCTCCTTCACTTATTCTTACTCATTATCCATCAAAAATCTAGTACAGAGTACATCATTGGAGGAATATTAGCAAAACTGCTATTTATTTTAAAAATGGCATCAGCTATTGCCATCCCTCCTCCGCAAGAGTCACCATCACCGCCACCACCAGGTGGAGGACCTACACAACAAACAAAGCGCAGTACTTCCAAAGACAATGAAGAGGGCCAAGAAAATGAGGTAGCGGAAATGCCTACCTATAGCACCCAGAGAGAATCAGGGGTGTGGCAGTTCTTTACCACTGTTGGGAATGTACCAAAGGCTAAAGCTGCCAAAGTGAAATGCACTGAGTGCAATGTTTTATTCAGTCGCGGACTACCTTGACAGTACTCCAATGGGACCACCTCCATGCGCCACCACACCCAATCCAACCACACCACTGTAATGCTCTCAGAAAGGTTGTTCCTTTCTTAGCAAGTAGTAGGCTGTCATCCTTCACCTTATCTTCCTCAACCAATACCGTAACCACACTTTCTACTTCTGTGGGACACAAAATCCCATCAGCTACCTTGCAAGCAATAAAAGAAGCTGTTGATCCATATCTTTTGAAGACAACAATCCTCTGCATATACTGCAACACACCACTCTGCAGGGGGAAGCAATTTTGAAGTGACTTTGAAGCTGCAATCAAGGAGCATGAGAAACACTGCCAGCTACCTTAGATGTAAAACATGCGCAATATCTTCCCCTGTTCACCTGCCCCTCCATATTAGTGGTTGGTGCCTTTTCCCTCATTTCCCTCCTCACCTTACTTTCTGCCCTCTTCTGCAAAAAAAAGAAAAAAGGGTTCCTTTAAGAACCACCTTTCACAGTTAAAAAATAGTAGTAAAAGAATTAATCTTATAGACTCTGTCGACTTTACATTTCTCAATAGAGTAGAGAGACTCTGTAAGATTCTGCAATATTTCAATTAGTATTTTGTGTATGTGGCCCGGCAGCCCAAGTTATCGGCCCAAGTGAAGCGATTGCGGATAACGAGGGCTCCGGGCCATTATCCCACGTTCAACCCCCTGCAATGAGTGATGAAGTCCATTAGCACCCCTGGTTGCCAAAGCAGTAAACCGGGGGTGCTAAAAAAAGCTTTTTCCTTCCTACAGCGAGACCCGCAGGAAGTAAAATCCTTTCCCAAGATGGCCACCATGGAAAGGGAAGGCAGAGCTCCATACGGAGCCCCTTTTGCTTTTCCATGACGGTGTGCGGGAGGCAAAGAGAAGGAGAAAATGCAGCAGCGGGCCCCGCTGCCACCGGAATAAGGTACGTAAGGGGCTAAAAAATAGGAATGGAACAGATGGTGGTGGGGGGAGATGGCGGTGGGGACAGCCGCCATCAGGCAGCTTAGAACAGAGGCTTGTACTGGCAGTTCAAGCTCATGCTCCTAGCCACCTGATTGGCTGGCTCCACCGCCAGGGTGCTAATAGACAATTATATGCTAGAGAAAAATATAAAAGGACAGACATTTTATTGGTGCAGATTGTTGAAACAGTGTGGAATTGTATAGGGAACATACGCGAAGCCACAAATCCACAAACCCAGATACTTTTGTTGAAATTCAGGGAAAGGGGTGGGGTGTCCAAATGCCATTGCACCATGATTTGTGGTTGCTGTTGCACATATCCTGTAAACAGCCTTTTGGGCTTGATGATTATGGTGAATAGCCTTTTCCAATATGGCTGCCTGCATTTAATGTATTCTCACTTTCATTTACCAGTTGAATGTGACTTGCAGCAAAGAGGGACTAGGATGTTTTATAATGTTTCTTGCGATTACTTTAATGTGTTGTGAACAAGCACTCGGCGACTGTGAAATATGTCTAGCCCTTTCCGTATACCCTGTGTTTGTCAGTTTATTCTTGTTTCATTAAAGACCTGTGTTTTCATTTCATCACAGTGTTGCCTGGATACGTTTTGCCTCAAACTTTGGAGTGTGGACCTAGCCGGTCTCCGGTATTCTTTTTTTGTGTGCAATATTACACGTCCACAGTAGTGGCTGTGTAGTTATGGTTAAGTTGCTAATCCCATAGGAAGAGCACCTTTTGGGCGGCTTATAACTTCTCTCCCCCTGGACGAATCCACACCAAACTTTGCAAAAAAAGTATATGGCCCACTCTGAATTTTGCAAAGTTGGGTGAGGTTTGGTCCAGGGGGGGCAAAGTTATAGGGGGGTCCCAAAATGTCTTTTTTTCCCATAGACTGAATGGGGAAAAACATTGCGCACGCCTACAGCCCAAACCGCTGGACGGATTTTCCCCAAATTTGCAGCAGGAGCAGTGGCTTGGTCCCGGAAGCAGGCTTTTGTAAATTTGGTGAAAATCCGTTCAGTAGTTTTTTTTAAAACGATCAAAAAGTAGGTCTCAAAAAATGTATGATATCTATCTCCGCTCCGTTCTGCAGACACACTTCCCTGTCCACTCCGCTGGCAAGATATCGATTGGCTAATCGGTCATGTCATGTCCGCGGACATGTGACATATTCCCTGATTGGTTGGTGAAGAGCGTGAAGTGTGTCAGATTGTTCCGATGTGCCCGCCATCTTGGATCCGTGTTTTGGTGTCCGCGGACATCGCCGCAAAAACATATTAAAAAACACAACATTGCACTTGTTAAACTTATCAGATACTATCTGGGGAGGTGAGGGTTGATGAGGATGGGATGGGATATGGCAGCAAGAAGCAAAAAACGGGTGTTTTCATGTCACGAAAGTCATACGGTACATTTGGAGGTGTTCCACAATATAATGGGCGTAAAGTACAGGCAAAGGACTAATGTGTCTGTGTTAAAATTTAATTAAAATAATAATGGAGTCAGACTGCCGCCCCCTAGAGTCTGGCATCTGAGGCAGCCCGCTGCACTGTCTGATGCAAAGAGCGGCCCTGCACGTGTATGAGAATAACAGTTCTCATGGCGTCGGTGAGGAAAGTTGTTGCAAAGTGAGAATGTATTGTGATTCTGAGTGAAGGTCACCAGCTTTGAATTTTTGGTTGCGAGCTAAGGAAGCCCACGCATGGGACACACAGTATAAGGTTCAATTGTTTTTTGACCTTGAGAGAAAGGCACCATTCCGTAAGGAATGCAGTGAGAGTAGGTTTGTAATAATGAAGATTTGATAAGGTTATGCATTCCAAAAGTGTGTAAGGAACATGTAAATTCAGTTCATGAAGAATCTTTGGTGCAAACACATTGAGCGTTACGCTCTGACTTACGCCAAGAGAATGGAAATGGTGAATATATTGTAAGTTTGATTTTGACGATTGTATACCAGAACGACCATTAACTTATTATTATGTGAAGATTAATTTTGGGTTATATTCTATTTGTTTGTTCTGTGTTGCTTATCGCAATGTAACGCAAGTACTATCTTTGTGTGTGGTTGTCTTTTTTACGTGGTTATGGCGAGTGCAGCATTGAGGTGCATGTAGACCATCACTAGGTTCACCCAGGTTCAACGCTAATATTTCATTAAAATGTCATGTACGACCATATCGAATTGTGTATCAGTTTCCACGTTGTTTTGTCTTTGTTGAGATTGTTTGATGTGTGTGCTAATCGTTAGTTTAAACTCTATGCCAAATTGAAAAGTCAATAGATACATTGTAATAAAGTTTGGGTATTGAGACACATTTTCTGTTATGTTTTCGAAACAGATACTTTCTGCCTTTCTGCGATTGTCATAGATTCCAGATGCCAACTGACGGCTTTTTTAATCGGCATGTGCACATAGTTGTCAACGCCTGGATCACAGTGATTGTTTTTTGGGACGATCGACCAGGACCCATGTGCCTGTACGCTGTACTAGCGATTAGGACTAACATAACACCCTTTATGGTGGTCTAGGCCCAAGTTGATGCACACCACTGTGCGACCCAAGCGGTTATTTTATCCTTTTCTTTTAAAGTATGATTTAATATTCCGAATTGTGACGTGCTGTGTTGTTAGTCGATGTGTGTTGATTTTCGGGTTCTGCGTCACGTCACGTAGGTGATTATGGGCGTGTTTGGCTACGCTGAAGAGGAACGTCACCGAGAAAGGTGTAGAATATCACTAGGCTTGGTGATGTGAGGGTCAGGGGTGGGGCATATGATTTAGTGACGTCAGGGCAGTTTACCTTAGGCAGATGCAGCAATGGATAAGAATAGCAGCAGATGGACACGCCCTGCTGCCAGATTTTGTATGTTTTTAAAAGAGGAAAAGTGAGGTAAGGTGAATTGGAAATGTTTGCGATAGATCAACATATGTATAAAAATACATGGCCGAGCCCTCGGGACAATAGTATTTTCTGAGCATTGCACTTGTGAAACTTATGAAATAATGTCTGGGCAGGTGGGGGGTGATGACGATGGGTGGGATATTTCTGACGTGATTTCGAATGAGTTTACAAAGTTTGGTGGGATTTTGTGCAGAGCTTATATGACGATTGTATGTGCATTCATTTGACAGTTTTGAAAAAATAAAATGTGGGTGGATTTCCAGCAAACTTTCGTAAGGCGCATTGGCAAGGATCTAAAAGCATGGTTTTGCAAATGTGGCAGCGTTATGGTTCGAAGTAAAACCGAAAAAACCCTGCAATTCGCCAGTTATGGTAGGCTAAGCAACCATAACTCACCCCACCACCGTGCACTACTAACACTAACACCCAGGACATCAAAGATGACATCAAAGATGTCATTGATGACATCACCGCTGACATCACATGTCTGGCTCACTCTTTTTTCCTTCACTGATATATCTAGGGCAGTAACAGGCAAGAACTAAAAAGTCACTATACTATAGTACAAAGTACTATGATGACAGCACAGATGACATTTTACATGTCTAGCTCCTTCTTTTTTTGTTCACTGACATATGTAAGCCAGGTGGCTTTCTTCACTGTCAATCAGGAGTTTAAGAAGTTAAAAGTGCTATATTTGTAGTCCTTACCCTTCTCATATGTTCTTACAATACTTTCCTTAGGTTACGGTTACATCATATCATACATATGCATAGAAGAAGAAGGAATCCAGAAACACAAGAATCTTTTCTGTGCATGAAGTTAATTAACTTGAGAACTATTAGAAGACTGTCACTGCACACAGAAAAACTTGTATGTATATATTCAACCAGATAATAAAATGTTCAGAAAATGGCAATCATGATCCGATGCTGTAAGGGATTGAAGCCACATATCATAGTTTGAAAATTTTCTTCATTAGATTGTAAGGTAATAGCCTACACGTGTTTCGACCCCGACAGTCGTTCTCAAGGCTATTTGTTACCCATAGTACAGTACATTATTGAAAATACATAAAGAATACATAAGAATATACATCAAAATCCACCCATGATGGAACATAATACAAAACCGAAAATTAAAATAAAGTTGTAGCATACCACATCAGTTGGTAGAAGGTTTGGGATGAACAAACGTAAATGAAAGAAAATGGAAGAGAACAACCAATGATTTCATATTCGCTATCATGAATATTTGGCATAGAAAAATACATGAAATTCATTATATGTATGCATAATCCAAAGAGATATATCCGTATTCATGTGTCCATATATAAAGAGCACGCATTAGGACATTTGAACAGCTGCCTGAGTTAAGGCCAATCATGAGTGGCAGAGGTTGGGCCACAGAGGGCCTCTCCCAGTACCTAGACGAGGCCCTAAAAACTTTTGTGATAAAAATGAAGTCCTATATCAGGGACAGCACTCATGTTCTGCAATTTCTAGACACTATAGAATGGCATTCCAACTATTTATTTGCATCTTTGGATGTCACAGCGCTATACACTAGCATTGGACACGATCTGGCCATCAATGCTTTAGAGTTTACTTTCAGGAACTGCTCGCCTTCTCACTGGCAACATGTTGAAATGCTTAAGGATTCTTTACTTTTCACTTTGAAAAATAACATTTGTTTATTTAATGACTTATTTTTCCAACAAGAGAGGGGGGTAGCAATGGGTGCAAAATTTGCGCCACCCCTAGCGAACCTATTTATGTCTCAATACGAAGAAGAACACATATATCAACATAACACATACTTGTATCACATAATTGGATGGAAACGATTTATTGATGGCATTATTATAATATGGGCAGGCACAACAGAATCTTTCTCTGATTTTGTTAAATATGCCAACACCAATACATTTGAGATTCAGTTTATAGGATATGCCAGCTCGTCGAACATAGATTTTTTGGACCTGCACATTTTTATTTCTGACAACCAAATTCAAACTAATACATATCGTAAACCAACAGAGGTAAATTCAGTCCTTCACGCTCACAGCAACCATCAAAAGGGAACCGTCAACAATATTCAAGGGGGTGAGTTCTATAGAGCCCGTAGGAATTGCAGTCGCGAATGTGATTACCAACAAGAATGTCAGTTGCTCAAGAATAGATTTCTTGAAAGAGGATACAGTCCTAAAACCATTAATGCAGCATCTAAGAAATACAAGAACACCACACAGAAAAAATTAGTTAATAAATGCAGGAAAGAGAAAACAGACATACAACCGGCTGCGAATATAACTCAATATTCTGGAGACAGTGCTGAATTATATTGTATGCCAGCCAAGCATTGGAACATTCTCCTATTGGATAAAGATTTGATACCATTCCTTACGGACAAGCCTAAACTACCCCTTTACTAAAGCACCCACATTAAGGAACACATTCTGTCCTTCCTTTTTAAATACACCAACTACAGAACTGCAAAGTTGGCTTACAAAGGGTTAGGGTTTTCATCAATGTGGTCATTGTAACCAATGTAAATATGCTATGGACAAAACATATATCTTTAGAGATTCATTCAGCAATGAAATTACCATAAAAGAACATATCAACTGCAAAACAAGCTATGTTGTATATGTTATTATATGTGTATGTGGTAAATATTATGTTGGCAGTACCATCAGGCAGCTACGCATGCGTATACGTGAGCATTTACTGAGTTTGAGGAATGTTGAACCTAAAACACCATTGGCTATTCATTGGCAAACAATGCATCAAATGGATAATGCGGAAGAGATACGGTTCTTGGGTCTGATGAAAGTTAAAAAAGGAAAGAGGGGAGGTGATACATAATTGAAATTACGTAAAATGGAGGCAAGAACAATTTGCCTTTTGAGAACAACAGAGACTGGTTTGAATTCAGATCACGAGATGCATGTTTTCTTATGAATGACTATGTTGATGTGAATTATGACGAAACTGAATCATCTCTCATATGCGTGGGGTGGGGGCCTGTGCCCGGCGTCTATGATCCAACCCCTTTGGAGACCATAGGACATGCAATTCATGTCAATTATTTTTTGCTACAACTTAATGTTCAAACAATAATGCCTTCCAACCTTATAATTTAGTACAACTACACACTTAGAGAATATTAGAGGATTACGATGTCACTAAATACATCTTTTTACTATTACCATTGTGACGGCACGTGCATCTTTGCGCGTGAAGTTGTTACGTGACACGTCATTCCTGAGCGCAGTGGTATGCTGTATCTTTTTGTACAACGGCGTCCTGGCTCCGGGGAGCTAATTTATTAATTGCGGGGATTCTCTGACCCATGAAAGGTAAATTTCAATTCTATATGAGCCAAACACCACATACTTATAATCAGGCATGCTAATCATGCGTATCTATTGCTTGCAGTGACGTGGGGATTTAACCCATTGACCTTGTTCTAATTGACCAGTCGATATCCTGACTTAAGGTCATTTGAAAACACCCTATCTAAGGTAGGCAACATTACATAGGAGTTCATAACATATCGCTGACATGTCTTTTATAATAGGCAATATGAATTTTACAAATACACAATACCAATTACAGGTTCGAATAACAATTTGTGCATCCAGAGGGTAAGGAATTGTCTTCCATTATTGCACAGTAGTTTCTTATTACATAATTGATGGCACGGTGGCAGAGGGGTATTTCACTCTGTGAATTTTTGATTTCACTTCATATAAGGTCCTTTATATGGGCTAGACTTGCATGGACTCCAGACGGGTGATCGTGGGCGCGGGCCCCATGTCCTACTGCGTGCTCTTTATATATGGACACATGAATATGGATATATCTCTTTGGATTATGCATATATATAACAAATTTCATGTATTTTTCTATGCCAAATATTCACGATAGCGAATATGAAATCATTGGTTTTTCTCTTCCATTTTCTTTCATTTACATTTGTTCATCCCGAACCTTCTACCAACTGATGTGGTATGCTACAACTTTATTTTAATTTTCGGTTTTGTATTATGTTCCATCATGGGTGGATTTTGATGTATATTCTTATGTATTCTTTATGTATTTTCAATAATGTACTGTGCTATGGGTAACAAAAAGCCTTGAGAACGACCGTCAGGGTCGAAACACGTGTCGGCTATTACCTTACAATCTAATGAAGACATTTTTCAAACTATGATGTGTGGCTTCAATCACTTACAGCATCGGATCATGATTGCCATTTTCTGAACATTTTATTATCTGGTTGAATATATACATACAAGTTTTTCTGTGCGCAGTGACAGTCTTCTAATAGTTCTCAAGTTACTTATATGCATTGTGAACCATTGAGTGGAGGGTTCACTTTTAGCAAGACTCCTGCAGCCGGAATCATTCAATGAACTTAAAGGCTGGTGAATAGCGCACAATTCCAAGTATCTTTTACACTCGACCTAATTTATACGTGAAGTTAATTAGGACGGTATGAACATTTTGTGTTAATACTGCAGTTTTTGGTGCATGCTTTATGTTCCCTGTATATGCTTATATTTGTATGCATTGTGCTCTCTTTATGTTTTTGTCAGTAATAGTGCAATTATGCAGTAAGGGAAGCATAAGTAGATACTTATGTTTCACAGTATGTAAACATCTGTAATGGTAGCATTTATCAATTCAGCATGCAACATGGGAAGATTGCAAATATTACACCTCTGTAGTGCATGCTGCAGACAATGCCTACATTTCTTCTTGAGTTTGTTCATGTACTGAAAGAACTCAGTAATGCAATGGGTTTTTTTCAGCAATGTATTGCTTAATGAACTACGTGCCATATCTTAGTTCTTCAATCATCTCTGATACTTTTCTGCCAATAATATAGTGGCAATCCCTTGTGGAGTGTCTGCATGAAAACTAAATATACATGTGATGTCATCAGTGATGTCACCAATGACATTTGTGATGTCATCTTTGATGTCTTGGGTGCTAGTGTTAGCAGTGCATGGTGGTGGGGCGAGTTATGGTTGCTTAGCCTACCATAACTGGCGAATTTCAGGGGTTTTTCGGTTTTACTTCAAACCATAACGTCCCGTTTATAAAGTTTTTTAAAATGAATTTCACAGGTTTTTAGTAGCGCAACTTAACCATAATGTCCCTTTCACAAAGTTTTTTTTACTGAATTTCACAGGTTTTTAGTAGGGCAACTTAACCATAATGTCCCTTCAACAAAGTCTTTTTACTGAATATACACTTTCAACATGTGAATTTGGGAGTTATTTACTATGATTCCCTTACTTTATATACATGTAACATAGAACATACTGAACCCCCTCGCTAATGATATTTGAAGGGCATGGACTGAGCGCCTGTCCGCGGACGGGCGCGGACGAGATCAACACTACCCAAACAGTCAGGGGGTATCTGAAATTCTTCTATCATGCCATATAAAAAATGCACAAGTTTAAAAAGCAGCACATAAACACATTATAAGTAGTAATAAATAACCATTCAAACCTACACATCTCACACATAACGCATCCATTTAATTACCATGTAAAATGGAATGGATTATACCATAACAAAAAAAGATATGCCTCCATCGTAATTACCTCACAGAAACTGTACAGCTAGGAGCGACAGTAGACAAACACAACACAACGAAGACAAATTACAAGAAAGTAGTAAGTGAACTTCATTTTTCTTATATGTTTGTATACTTTTTGTATAAGGTGCAGAACAAATAATGTATTTCTGTTGTTTTCACAACGAAATGTGCAGTACTTTGGAGTGGCTGGAGGAGAATTATCCGCATGGCGAAATGTCAGAAGATAGCGATAATAATGGTACACACTTCTTTGCATAAGCAAATTAAGTCAGTACTTTACGGGTACTTAACATATATATATTTATTATTAGCACACCGAGTAAAAATTGAAGAAAGTCCACCAAAAGACATATTGCAAGACACCTTGAAACACAAGTGGACATGTTAAAAGATACATTTTAATGGGTTAAGGCAATTTGTGGAGGACCATGTGAAAGCAAAAATCAGATATCACTGTCCTACCTGTACCTGTCCCCCTTCTCCATTCCCCAGTGAACTATCCCCAAACCCTCAAGAACAACCTAAATGTTTTGACGAAACGTCCATCCCTTCATCCCCTCACACCAGCCTGGGGAAACTCCTAATTCCCCTATATTTGTTTCAGTGTCTGCTTCCCCCCCCTCTCTCTTAATTGCTGTATATGTGTTTAATAAAAAAAAATGTTATGTTAGTTTTAAAGGAATTGTTTGGGTCTAAATTTTTGTTTGTTGAAAAGAGTTAAAATGTCCACGGACAGTGCGCCTGTTCGGCCTGTCCGTAATTAATAAAATATGGATGTTCTAAGGACAATACACCTACCCGTACCATTCGCAACCAAGATGGAACTGTTCTTAGAACACAGCAGCTGTCCAAGATGTACGTAAATTAACAAAATGGGGGCATCCTTAGGACATGATACCTCTCGGTACTGTTCACAACCAAGATGAAACTGTTCTTAGAACACACCCGGTGTCTGGGAAGTCTGTAAATGAAGAAAATGGGAGTGTCCTAAGGACACTATACCTGTCCGTACCTTCCGCAGCCAAGGTGGAACTGTCCGTAGAACAGGAGCGGTGTCCGGCATGTCCGTAGCCAAACAAAATGGAGGTGTACTAAGGACACTATACCTGCCCGTACAGTCAGCAGAACATTTACCCACATGCGCACCACACCCGTAAGTCTTGCGAACATCGCGCCTGCCCGTAACTGTCTGTCTCACTAGTGTCGCACTTTTAATTAGTTTCAGCATCCGAACATTGTCCTTAGAATACCCGTGCGCATGCGCACAACCGTTCCTGTGCATTTGGTGTCCTGCGGGCACCCATTTCCTTTGCGGATGTGTTCACGATGTCATCATGTGACTACAACCATGCTGAGCGTGTGTCCTAATTTGCGCACTTTGGGCCTCATCACGACTTGGGCGGTAACGGTAATGCTATTAGCGCGGGCAGTATTAGCCCTACCGCCGAACTCCCTGGCGCTAATAGCGCCGGATCACGAGTTCGGCGGTAATGTAAGTCCCCATTCCCCACTGAGCCCATTCGGGAATGCCCCATTCCCCATTGGGCTCAATGTGGAATCTTCGCGCTAATACCGCCGGCAGATTTCCCGCCGGCGGTAATAGCGCGAATTTTCGGCGGATTTCCCCCCAGCTCAGAGCTGGGGCGAAATCCACTGAAGCCCTGATTCGGCGGACCCTTAAATCTGGCGGTAATAGCGCTACCGCCGGATTTAAGGGTTACCGCCGAAGTCGTGATGAGGCCCTTTGTCTGCTTCCGCAACATTTGAAAAGAACTTATGCAGACATGCCAAATTATTTTACAATACAAAATCACCATTTCACATGTCCCATACAATGGCCCTAGCTTTCAACGTATTGTTTGGAACTTTTTAACGCTTTTGAATGATCAATATGGTCATGAGGTGCACCCCTCCACCCCTATAAAAGGCCACACCCCGAGCTCATCTTCATTATACTTCTGGCGATTGTTGATTGAGTGTTGCTGCCTTTAGTGCTGTAGCAGAGATTATCTTACCAACCCTAATGGCATCCATGGCTGCTGTTGCTACATCAGCCTCAGCACCACCCCCAAACCCTCCACTAACACCACCTCCCCAAGAGCCTGCAGACGGAAATACGTGTGAGGATGCAGAGAGCGAGGAAGTAGAGGATGTAGAAAATGAGATGGAGGAACTCCCTACTACCAGCACTCACCGGGAGTCGTGGGTGTGGCAGTTGTTTACCGTTTTTGGTAACATACCAAAAGCAAGTGCAAACATGGTCACCTGTAAACAGTGCAAGTTGGTGCTGAGTCGTGGGAGACCTGGTGCGTACAGCTTTGGTACGACAACCATGAAGCAACACCTAACTTCGTTCCACGGTGCGGACATTCGCAAGGTGGTACCATGTAAAGAACGTAGTAGGTTGAGTTCCTCCGCAGCATCCTCCGTGTCCGATCCTCTCACCACAAGAGACACTCCTGTGGGAGAGCGCATCCCTCCAGCTGCCTCACAGGCCATTCGCAATGCTGTTGACCCTTACCTTTCGAGGGTCACAATATTGTCGCTGCAGGGGGGAGAGTCTTCAAAGTGCTTTCGAGACTACAGTCACGAAGCACCAGAAGAACTGCTAGCTACCTAAATAAGGCTCACCCTACATCTTTCTCTCTCCACCTGCCCTTTCTTATACCCGTGCTTGGTGTCCCTTCCTTACCCTCCCTTCCCCCTCCCCGACCTAATGTGTCATGTGTAAAAAATCCAAGAAAATATAAAACAACAAAAATAAAAAAGGCTCTTTTCAGAGCCGCCTTTCTCAGTTTAAAAATGGAACTATCAAGTAAACGGTGTACGCCCCCGTGCATTTTTCAAAAAGTCAGCGGACAGTCCTAGGACACACGAAATTTTAGGGTGCAACTGTAGCAAAACCAATGCACTTTTCTCTGAGAGTAAGTGGTGGCTCTGAAAAGGGCCTTTTGGTGGTGTTTTGTGTGTTTGAAAAACTTGGATTCATCAAAATGTAATGCAAAATAGGTGACTAGAAATCCAAAAAAGCTTGCAATGCATTTTGTACATTTCGAAGAAAAATCAGATTGCCAGCATATGTAAGATGGACTCCATCTCTGCGAAAAATGAATTTGCTACGAAACATAATATTTTCATTGTGGAAAGAGGACATGCCAACATCTCTTAGAAAGGCACAAACAGCCTTATTGACATTGCGCCTCGCTTTCTCCATTTTTGGACCAAATAAAGCAGAACGCAGCCACATTTGTCTTTGTGCAATACGAGAAAAAATTACTTGGCAATTTGGAAACATGTCTATGACTTTCTCAAGTCCTTGCTTCATTGCAAATTGCAAAGAAATTCCAGAGACATGCCCTAAACTGTTTCCTCCACAATGAATGATAATTATATCAGGATGACGCTCTGTCTGTAAAGTAGCACACAGAGGTACCAAGTCCAGCCACTTCATTCCATGCACTGCATGCCAGTGCACTTCCACATGAGGGAATCCAAGATCCACAGATATACCGCAACGTTCTGCATGCACCTTCAATCAATGTATCCATGAGTCTCCCAAAATCCAGATAATCTGTTTTCGAGCACACACAGCCATAGCTCTCTGGTCTCCTCTCAGGAACAAGACGTTCTCACTAAATCTCACCGTTTACAACACACCCACTGAACTTTACTGACCAATCCCTAGCTCCGCTCATTCTCATTTGCATGCCTCTCCATCCCAAAATCCCCATATGTAATACGCGCTGCCTGCAGACTACCGCCATGTCCCCGGACATGTAGAGGATCTGAGCGTGACGACTGTACATTTTAATAGTATTCCCCTTTTCCCCTTTAAGTTGGGCTCTGAAAAGAGCCTTTTTTTTGTTTTTTTTGCAGATGACTGACAGACACCTGTTATTTTGTATTTTTTTCTTTTTTTTTCTTCTTAGTTTACTCCTACAATCATCACATAACCTTCTCCAAAGCAAGCCTTACATTCAAAAAGAACATGGCGTTTCCCAAAAAAGATAAAGAAACACCATCTGCTTCAAAATAAGCCGCATTACTCGTGGCTGCAGAAAAACATGCCAGCTGTCAACATGAAAGCACGCATGCCGCGATTGATGGCACACCTACCAATACTTTAATCAGGACAAAAAACAGAACTGCTGTCCCATTTTGCTCTAGGGAATAAACAAGAAAAAAATACTTTCGCAGATGGAAAGATGTTAATGACTGCTTGAACCAACTGTTCCAAATCTCCCAACAAAGTGGGTGAACTCACATAGCCCAAATGGCAAGCACCATAGTGCAAAACTACCACATGGGGACTGGTCATCCTACGCATATCTCTGCAAACTTGCAGAATTGCCTCTACATTGCAATCAGTCGCAGCGCTCCACACCACCTCCAATCCTCTTACATCGAAATTGGTTGCCACATGCCTACATTCTGAATAGTGCTGTAAACCATGGACAAAAATATCTCTGCGCACCAACACCCTGACTGTCTCCACCTCTGTCATCTTCACTGCACACACTCTGATTGGCTGATGCCTACAGTCCCCCTTCCATGCTGCATTTGCTGTAAAACCCCTTATGTGGCACGCCCTACCCGCAGACAAGCACGGTGACCGTGCGGCATTTAACTCTTAGCCAGCCCTTCTACCCTTTCCACATCACTCGCGAATCCATTCGCTCATTGGACACACCTAAGCAGTCAAACAACCATCCACCAATCACATCCAAGACCTCTATATCTAACTCCGTCATCAGAGTTCCGCACTTCAAATGTACTGTTGATCACTCTGAATACAAGTCTCATTTCATTGCAAAGCAGCTAAGACAAAAACTACTGTGCAAGTGTCCAGGATTTCTACTTACAGTTCCATGCATACCCACATGCATGATTACAAAGTACAGGTATGCATATTTTATTCAGAATACATGTGCAACTCTTATGATTCCATTTAAACAAATTAATACCACTAAATCTGCATAGCGAATACATACATACGAATGCTCACGCTTTAAGCGTGAGACTTCCGATTTTTCATAGAAAAATCACACTACTTCTTACTATCTCCGGCATAACCTATACATATGTACCAACACTCCAGATTTACGCGCGAAACTTGATTTTGCATTAAAAAATGTCACCATTTTTTACTGTCTTCCACCTAAATTAATGCTACTTCCAATGTGATCATATGAGAAAAATAAACGTTCCCGATTGCTGTGGTGACATCTCCCTCTCAGGTGCTCCCGATTTTTCGCAATCCTACTAATAATATGAAAGTATTCAAATTTTTCCCATCTACTATAATGACCTATCACTTCCAAACCTCTCTGCTATGTACAACATAGCTGAAAAAAACCAAGGGAATTTCATGAACTTAAAATTTTACTCATTTGGGAAGCAGTTCCAACTAACATACTGCAAATAACATATAAAGGCTGCACATAGTCAAATGAAATGCACGCATACACTGTGTTGAGATATCAAACGAGAATACTCCCACGAAAGCTGAAAAATACATTAACATCACTGCTTTAAACACACAAAATTACTAACTTCTTCCTTTTACAATTGCAGTGAAGACCACTATCCTGAAAATCAACAGCATCTACACTACAAACAACATATCCGAAGATACCTCGTCATTCCACAAAAAAAGTAAGTACAGTACTACATATATATTCTTACTGTTCCTCAAAGAGACTTTGTGGGTTATTTATGTCATTTGCACACCAAAAAAAACATTGATTTCTGAACCATTCTGCCCACGAATCCCAATTTATTACACAAAGATTAACAGGCAGAATGGCACACAAATCCCTCTGTTTTTGGAACACCAATACCATACACAAGCCTTAGAATGTTAGTACTACAAAACACATAGCTGTTTTAATTTTATACCATTACGTTTACTATTAATGCTTCTCCTCACCACTAGCTCACTTTTTACTCTCATCTGAAGCACAGTGTAGTAACATACAAACAGAAAAATAGCCTTCCCAACTCATTGTAACTGCCCAATGCACATTCATACACCACCACAAACATCTTCCCCATCAAACTCATACACGAATGCACACAGCATACATACATTGTAAAACAGACCAACCCATACCTTCTTTTTTTTCAACAGACCCCAAAGAATGCCTACCAAAAAAATCTGTCCGTAGAAAGGAACGCAGAAATAGAGCAAATGAAAATAAAAGTGTCCAAAGTAAGCATCCATCTCTACTAGAGTTTGTACAAAATGTTGAAACAAAACAGCTAATGCAGTCATTTAGCGAAACAAAGGAAGCTTCAACTACAGAAACTTTGCCTCCTCTATTAAAATGTGGCACAAAACAGAAAATGCTTTACAAGAATTCGGCTACAACTACTGCTAACACTGCTTCTATAAATCCTGATATACTAGCAAGAAACCATAGTAAAAAAAGTATTTTAGCAAAAATGTTCTGCCACTGAGTCCTTCAGAATCTAATAAGAAGAGGAGCGAAATCATCCTCAATCTTTAAAACCTACGGTAGAAAATTGATCCTAGAAGCTCTTGTAGACAGTGCAATCCTTCTGAAAAGGAAGTTATTTATTTTAGTGTTAAACAGGATGAAACCACTAACAAAACTAAGGACTAAACTACAAAAGAAACTTCTCAATAAACGGAATGTCCAGAAAAATAACTTCTTAAATATTTGTGGAGGTGAATGGAGTCACACAACGACCACAGAACCATATTTTAATGAAGAAGCATATAAACAAAATCAAACAAACACAATTGCCATCCATAGCAGTGGACGAGGATATGAAAAAATCAATAATACCATCATGGAACAAGAAACACTGCTTACAAAAGTATCCCAGAAAACTCATAATTACCTCTCCATTCGATTGAACCAAACCGTCCAGTATACAAATGGCAGTGTACGTCAATGTGTAACATTCCTAACAAATCTTTAAAATCTTTACGCCAGTTCCTCAATCAGTATGCGAAAGGTAAAGACAAAATGAAAATAAAAGTTCTGCAAAATATGGATAGCTGTCCAGTGCGCAAATACACAGGACTACAAGGACATTCATTAGCCTGCATTTCAGGACCTATTTGCAAAAGCACCTTCCATGATGTCAAAATGATATCAACACATCATTCAAATGTAAGAAATCTAGTGTATAAACTGTACTATGCTAAAAGTCCAGCTTTAGAACTAGCCAATTTAAATAACACTCTCCTGCATGGTACACCCAAATACCTACAAGAAGAAATTGAACGTATCCAGAGAAAATATTTTGGAAGTGAAAGCCACTTACAAAATGCAATAGTTTTAGAACAGACTATCAACAATTCTGCACATGACAACATTCTATTACACACGTACAAAAAAGAAATACTAAAATTTAAAAGTACATCCGCTGAAGTACCAAGCCATGTGTGTGTGTGATGCCGCAGAACTTTTTACAAAAGTAGCACAAAAACTATAGACGTAACATACAAAATAGAAGAAAATGAAGATTCCAAATGGTTTGAATTAGCGCTGTACCTTTTAGCAGAAAACAAATACCAAATAAGTAGACCCCTAATATGTTGCAGTTACTGCACTACAAAACTTGACAACAACCAAACTCCTTCACGTGCTATCACAAATAATTTGGAATTATTCCCACTACCAAAACCCCTGCAACAACTCAATTTCTATGAGAGCATCATAATTCAGACAGTACACCCATTTCAAGCAATAATACACCTTCAACCAAAAACAGCAAAATTACCTCCCTCTGAATTGGTGAAAGACATTCATGGCAAAGTAGTTTATTTGCCATTAGATATGACAGAAAATGTGCACACTCTAAGAGTGCAACATCCAATAGAGCATTCTTTAATTGTCTTAGTAAATGGTGTACCAACAAAAGACAAAACAATTTGGCAACAACTCGTGGATTTACATAAAGTTAGACAAGCCTTGCAATATCTGAAAGACAATAATGAATACTACAAAGAAATACATATTGAAGAAAGCTTAAGGGAAACAACTGAAATAATTCAAGAGTCATCCGAAACTGGTCAATTTGAACTTCTAGATCCTGCTGAAGTATCCACTCTTTTGGACCATTATACAATTCATCCATTGCACTCTAATGAGAGCATAGATGATGCACTAGAAACCTACCAAATGCAACAACGCAAAAGTTCACCAATGACCATATGGGAAAAAAGTATAGAAGCATGTGCTTTTCCACTGCTATTTCCTACTGGCAAAGGAGGAAGATACGATGATAGACCCACTCAGATAACAGCATCAGAATACCGCTTATTACGAATGTATTCTGAAGATCCCAGATTTAGACAAAATGTGATATACATATTCCACCTACTCTTTGAAAGTGAACTAGCAACCCTATGTTACGGAGTTGCACACATATTGAAATCTGGAACCCACTTTCAAAATATGTCAGCTATGCAATTAATACAAAAAGTGCAAGAAAAAGATGAGGTTTTACAATCAAGCATAACAAGTCTGTTTGCAAACATGCGTGGTACGAAAGAATACTGGTTCCGACGTCACAGAGATGTACTTTGTATGATCAGAAACCTTGGACCACCCACTTGGTTTGTTCCATTAAGTTGTGCAGAATATGTATGTGAAGATTTACATGATTTTCTACGCATATCAAACAACAACAAAACCAACATAGATATACTAACACCTGGAGAACTTTGCTCCCTAGATCCTGTTAATGTTTCAAGATATTTCCACCATTGTGTCATTGCTAAACTACACTTTATTTGTGACAAAACTGTTCCTCCCCTCGGAGAAGTGCAACACTTCTTTTGGAGAAAAGAATACCAAGCCAGAGGAGCACCACATATCCACATGCTTTTATGGATTAAAGGTGCACCTAAATTTGGTCAGGACAGTGATGCCACTGTTTTACAGTTCATCCAAAAATATGTCACTTGTGAAATCCCTTCACAAAGCACACATAGTGACCTTCATGGACAAATTGTACAATTTCAAAGACACAAATGTGGCAAATATTGTCATCGCAAATACAAAAGCAAAGGGAAATACTACACCAACTGCCGCTTTGGTTTCCGTAGACCAGTTACAGAAACAGGTGAAGTGAACAACTTCATGTCTTCAGTTCGACACAGTGTTAAAGGTAAATCACCTAAGAACACGTATTACATAAAAAGAACAGAAGAATCAAAATATATCAATGATTACAATGCAATCATTGCCCTCTTATGGAATGCAAACATAGATGTGCAGTACATTGCAGACAATTCCACTGCAGTTGCACGATATGTTACAGCCTACTTAACAAAAGCAGAAAAAACAGAGCTGCAAGACCTCTGGAATGACCTATCATCAGACAAAACACTATCTCAGAAATTTTACAGCCTAGGCATAAAAATGTTCTCTCATAGAGAATGTGGCGCCTATGAAACTGCAGATCGTTTAACCGGTACTGCTTTGTATGGAAAATCTGAAAATATAGTATGGCTAAGTCTTGGTCCTGCTAAATCTGGAAAAAGTGTTCTCAAATCATATGAGGACATAGAAACAATAGCCAGAAATGTTCCCAACAGCCAAGACATTTTAGAAAACAATTTACTAGACACATACTACCCGAACAGGAGTACCACTTTGGAATCCATGTGTCTATACCACATAGCCCAAAACTTTGCATACTAAAATAATATAAAACCTGATGAAAGCAAAGGTAGATATAGAGTGACAGATTGTGAAGGCAGCTTAGTGAAACTTACCAAACGAAGCTTAATTAATCATGTCAAATTATCATGAATAACTCCTCAACAGAAAGAACTATATTACATGTCCCTGCTACAACTTTTTAAACCATGGAGAAAAGAGGAAGGGATACTAGATAACTATGACTGCTATGAAGACGCTTTCAAAGCAAATGAAAGCGCTATCACCGATGTGAACTTTACGCAGTACAAAACAATGATGCACTATGAACAGCAACACGAAGAAGAACTCCAGGCCAAACTAGATAAGGACACTTCCGACAGTAGTCAACCTTCTGTAACAGGAAGTCAAGAACCACTAGGACAGCCACTAATAGCAAATGAGGCAGAATTCGGTATGACAGAAGTGGAAAACACCGTGTGTCACTATGAAGAATATACGGAAGACTTAACTGTACTACAATCAAAACTTAACAAAGACCAGCACACCATTTTTGAAGAAATAACAAAAGAAATTGCACATGGTGTACAACACGAAAATAAAGAATGTACCTGACAAAATTCACCTCAGATTGCATAGAATGAAACATTTTAACTGCAGCATATACTCAATTTGCACCCTACCAGATAGATATCCGATTGTATGGGTGTGAGGTATGAATGTGATATACTGCGGTCATTGTGGGCAGGGCCTAGACTCTTGGGTGTATGGCCTACGGCCTATGGCCTGCGGCCATGCACCCAAAACTCTACGTCCTGCCCACAACAACCACACTATATAAAACCCATGGTGCCTTATAACTACAGTGCTTATAACTTTGTTCTTGGGTGCATGGCCTTTGTGTGCTTACATTTTCACACTTTCCAAAAAATGAAATACAGGACATATTTGAAAAACCAAGCTTTGAAGTTCTTGCTGACTCTCCTCATGCATATTTGCTGCAATCCCATCCAGCATTTCAACCTGTACCCACAAGCAGAAATTTTTCCCCCATTCAAGCATATCCCAATTTCGAAAAAAGTTACCACATAGCCGGTCCCTGGTGACCATGCCCACTTTAACCCCATTGCTAGTCCCTCATGGTCATGGGCAGTAGCCAGATTGCCCGGGTCATCGCCATGACTCGGACAATCTGCCCATGGCCACAGGCGTTACCTCAGTCACCAAAGGTATATCACTTTTTTTGTACCTACTTTATGACACTTTTCAAAACCCACTCAGACTTTGCACAAACATTCAAGGTTGGGTCTATAATTTGTTTGAAAACATTTGTGCAGATTCATTAAATGGCACCACATTTATATGACTTTACAATATTTTGGGACCCCCACCTCTAATTGTGTTCCCTCTTGACAAAACAGCACCTCGCTTTCCAAAACCATTCAGAATTAATTTAACATGTAATGTCATCAGTGATGTTATCAATACCATTTGTCATATCATCTTTGATGTCCTGGGTGTTAGTTTTAGCAGTGCACGGTTGATGTGTGAGTTATGGTTGCTTAGCTTACCATAACTGGCGAATTTCAATGGTTTTACGGTTTTACTTGTAACCATAACGGCCCATTAAAAACGTTTTTTCACTGAATTTCATAGATTTTTATTAGTGCAATTTAACATAACGTCCCTTTAAAGAAGTTTATTCTTTGATTTTCATAGGTTTTAATTTGTGCAAATTAACCATAATGGTTCCTTTAACAATGTGTTTTCACTGAATTTCATAGGTTTTTACTAGTGCACCCGTAATCCGATACAAGTTCCTTATACTATACTCACCCCAATAAAGCAGCTGTAGGGTCCGCGTACAGTCAGGTAGCATTCACAAAGCCCAGAAGCACAGGGGAGAACAAAAAATGTTCTACCCATCAACCACATATACATAAAACGTTACCTATATTTGGTGCAATTGTAAATGTAATTGGCTATTTATAACATGCTTAATACCCAGACGTTTCTAAGTGCAGAGCCAGGGATCGAACCTGTGTTGCTCTGCGTTGTCTTGCTTTCAATATGAGCGCGTTGGCCCTGAGCTATCCTACTGGCCCTGAACCCAAATATGCTGCACCCAAATATACCTTTTTGTACAAATGATTACTTGAAAATGTACAAATTATTTTGTATTTATAACACACAACATAATGGAAATCACCAAGCATAAACCATAACTGTACACCTCATATTATAACTTTAGTATAACTGTTCATAGAGAAAGACATACACCAAACTCTTATTCTAAAACTATTTCTTACCAAACAGTAAGAACACTGTATTTATTTCTTTATTATTAGCATTAATTATGTAAACATGTATTATAAAGAAAAAACACTATTATTTCATTTGAACACACATGGCAAACACACTGGAGTGGTTAGAAGAGAACTTCCCAAAAGAAGAAATGAGTGATGATAACATCTCTAATGGTATACAATATATCTTCTAATATAACCAAATAATGTAATTTGTACACACCTCACTAACATAATAATGTATTTTTTTCTTAAAGTACATAGTTTTCATGAAGAAACCATGCCCCAATTTAATTATACACAATCCCAAGAATCACAAAGAGAAGCCCATCCCCAACTGTACATAATGAAATCATGAACTTATCTGCAAAACTGGATGTACTAAGTGATGATTTTAAGGAACTTTTCCAATACGTGAAAAATCATGTCATTAAAAATGTTCCCTATCACTGCCCTTTTTGCACCTGTCCCCCTTGTCCCCAGCAATCATCTCCATCAAATTCCCAAAATTCAAACCAAAGACGCTTTGATGAAACCTCACTCCCTTCCTCCCCTGATCATTATTGTACAGAAATTCCTAATTATGTTTCCCATTCCAATACCCCATCCCTTTCATAAGTAAATGTATTTTGTATACTATAAATGTGTTGTATATTGTTGTGTTGGATATCTTTTTTTTTCAAAAGCCTAATTATGAGTCAGCGAACACCGTGACTGTCTGGGGTGTCTGCACTCAAAATGGAAGTGCCCCCAGAAAAGCTCGATGTCACACATGTCTGTTTTTTCATGACACAATTTTAATTAGTCCACAAGCAGCGCGCCTGTTCTACGGACACCCACGCGCATGCACCCTGTGATTCCCATGTCCGCAGATGACCATCAGGGCGTGGATGTCCCCGGACATCATCATGTGACCGCACCTGTGCAGTGTGACAGCGTGCCTGCGAATGCTGTCCATAGCCACAGACATTTTTAAACTGCATTTTCATCCAATCAAAGGTGTTCAAAGTTGAAACGTTACCCTTCCAGAGCTTCTAGAGCCACTCTTGGTTGATCTGGCAACTTTTCACTACTTTTCAAGGTCTATTTGCTAGTTGGTAGTCCGTGGACAGCATGACTGTCCGTGGATGGTCCCTCAGAAGGGACCCACCCACTACTTTTCCTCATTCTCAATCTGGCTATCCAGGACAGAGCATCTGCTCTGCAGATCTGTTTTCAGAACGTTTTGGAAACCATCATGGCATCTGTTATGGCCATCACTGCTTCCCAGCCACCCCAACACCACAACCACATCAACAACCTGGAGGCTCTGGACATGAGAACAGGTGCAGTGATACAGATGATGAGGATGAAGAGGAAGATGAAGATGAGGGGGAGGAAGTCCCTATCTCCAGCACCCAAAGTGAATCCAGGGTGTGGCAATTTTTCACCAATGTTGGAAATGCGCAAAGTTTTGCCTCAGTCGCAGAAAACCATGGCTGTATTTCAACTACACCACCTCCATGTGGAATCACACCAAGTCCAACCACCCGGGTGTTCTGAGGAAGGCGGTACCTTTTTAGGGAGTAGTCGGTTTGACACCCTTTACCCCATCTTGCTCAACCGCTCCTGTTAAAAGGATACTCCTTTGGGGCAGAGGATCCCAGCGGCAGCCTCACAGGCCCTCCCCACCTTACCATGCCTATCCTGGAAAAAAACACAAAAAAGCCCAAAAGAGATATAAAAAACCAAAAAAAACACAAAAAAAGGTTCCTTTAAGAGCCACCTTTATCCAGTTAAAAAATAGAAGTGAGAAAAAAAATCACAGGCCCCTTTGAAACTGCATAGTCCGTGAACAGCACAGTAGTCCACGGACATCTAAAAAATTCAAGGCATGGGGTGGAGGCATGGTGATCATTTTAATTGTTTTTCATGCAAGAATGGTGGATCTTAAAATAACCTTTTTTTGTCTTTTTGTCTTTTAAATATTTTTTTGATTATTTTGTTTTATATACTAAACTAACAAAGATTCTACTCAACGTAATTATTATGTGTTCACAAAAACTGCTTCAATGCATTTTGAAAGGATTCCAGAAAATCTGATTGTACACATCAATTGGATGCAGTCCATCTCTCCGAAAAATGTTGACTATATCAAATTGAATGTTCTCATTATGAAAAGATGTCATGCCAACATCTCCAAAAAAGCAAACACAGCTTTATTCACGTTGTGCCTCGATTTGTCCACTTGCGGACAAAATAAATTCAAACGCATCCACATTTGTCTCTGAGCAATCAGAGAAAAAAATAATGGTGGAATTTGGAAACATTTCCATCAACTTTGCAAATGTCTCCTACATTGTAAACTGCAATACAATTTCAGTAGCGTACCCCAAACTGTTCCCTCGACAATGACGAAAAAAGATGTCCAGATGTTTTCAGCCAATGGATCCAAGAGTCCCCCAAAACCCATACACTGCGCCACCTCAAAGACATAGCCATAGCCATTTTCAGTGCTCTCAAAACTCCTGCAAATAAAACTCCTGCTACCCTCTTTTCCAGTACCGTACATGCAGGAAAGCTGATTGGTTAATCCCCACAGTCCCCTTTCCATGCCAGGCACCCATAAAAGACCCAGATGTGCACGAGCTGTCTGCAGACTACTGCAGTGTCCGCGAACATCGCAGCCACTCAAAGCAGTGGGGGGGGAGTTTAAACTCAATTTCAGTTATTTATTCTTTAGTGGTGGTTCTCAAAAGAACCTTTGTTTTTTGGGGGTTTGTTAACAAACACATTTTTCCCCTTTTTTTGCTTTTATGAACAGTAGTACTATACAATCTACATCTTCCCATACTCTTTTCTATGGGAACTTTTTCAATGCATTCCTAACATTGTAAAGAAAAATTGCATTTCCAACATCTGTAAATTGAACTCCATGTTCATGAAAAGAATTCACACCATCAGACCTTACATTGTCATTCTCAAAAGATGACATTCCTGCAGCATACCATGAAGCAGATACAGCTTTATTGACAAGCTGCCTCGATTCTTCCATTTGTGCACTGAAAATGTTTGGACATCTCCATGTTTGACTCTGATTCATATCAGAAAAAATAATCTTTTCACAGGAAACAGTTCCATTAGGCTTTTCAAGAAATCCTTCAGGGCAACCTGCAAATACTTTGGATTCACATACCCCAAACTTTCCCCTCCACAATGCGCAATTACAATATCTGGACATTTAAAGTGAGCCATTCTCTCACAGAAGGAGAACAAGCTTTCCAAGTTTAAGCTACAAACTGCATTCCACAAAACTTCCACTTCTGCCAATCCAATACTTCCAAAGATACCATGATTTTCAGCATACAACTTCAATGACTGACATGAAGAATCTCCCAAAATCCCCACTCTGTGCTTTTTAATAGCCATAGACACATCCATCTTCAACTGCATAGAACAAACACAACACCTGCTACCCTGTCTTCCTGTAAACCACAACCACAACACCTCATTGGCCAATCCCCACAGTCCCCTTTTCATGCCAGGCATCCTCAAAATATCTGGGTGTGGCACGTGCCGTCCGCAGACTACCGCAGTATCTGCAGACAGAACGTCCAATTGAAGGGGGTGGGGAGGATTACACATTAATGTAAACAATTTATTGTACAATGGTGGCTCTAAAAAAGCAGTTTTTTGTTTTTTTCAGTTTTGAATTTATTTTTGCATTATGATTTTTATTTCCTAGAACTACTTACAAATGTTTTCATATGCACTGTACATCTTTTTCACATAAACGTTCTCAGTGCATTTAGAATATTTACAAGAAACATCTGATTCCCAAGGTCAGTAAAATTCACTCGATCACTCTGAAAATTGTTTGCACCATCCAACTTGATGTTTTCATTTTCAAAAGATGGCATTCCTACACCATTCAAAAAAGCACATACACCTTTATTTACATGGTGCCTACCTGCTTCTAGTTGTGCACCAAACGCATTTGGGCATATCCATACTTCCCTTTGATGTATTTGTGAAAATATAATCTTTCCACATGGAAATAGTTCCATTAAACTTCGCAACATATCCTTTGATGCAACCTGCAAAGATAGTGGAGTAACGTAGCCCAAAATATTTCCTCCTCAATGAACAACAATAATATCTGGGCATTGAAAGTGAGCCATAGTCTTACAAAAACAATAGTAAACTTACCCAGTTTAGCCCAGACACTGTATACCACCAAACCTCCACTCCCTCCAAACCAGAGATGCCACACAACTCAGTGTACCTTTTCAAATTATTCATCCAACAATCTCCCAAAATCCACACAGTAAGCTTTTTCCTAGCAATAGCCACATCCATCTTCCCTTCACAGAGCAATCAAATCATCTGCTACCCTCTCTTCCTGTAAACCACAACCAGAACACCTCATTGGCTAATCCCCACAGTCCCCTTTCCATTCCAGGCATCTTTCAAAGATCAGATGTGGCACATGCCATCCAGGGACCACCGTAGTGTCTGCGGACCCCGTAACACAGTGGCAGCCCTTCTACCCTTTCCACTTTCATGTTCTCAACACTCCATCATTGGCTGCTTTCAAAGAGTCACACATCCATCCACCAGTCACATCCAAGAACTCTACATGTAACCCTGTCATCTCAGTTCAACACTTCAGATGTACACTTGAGAGTACATATCTCCTGTTAATCACAGCCATCTGCATCAAAACCTACTGTGAAACTCTCCATTTCTATTTCCAGATTCAACATCTGCATCTAACAATACATAGTACAAGCATGCATATATTTTTGTAAGTATTTTCTGCAACTCTCTTACATATATATGTATATGTATACATATATATATATATATATATATATATATATATATATATATATATATATATATATATATATATATATATATGGAGAGAGAGAGAGAGAGAGACAGAGAGAGAGAGAGAGAGAGAGAGAGAGATAGAGAGAGAGAGAGGGTTCCTGCTACTTACCCTGTACTAAGCTTCTCAATAAACATATTCTCTTTTTAACCACTCCAGCAACATCCAAGCATTGCAGCATTCAGCATATGCTCACAGCACCCAGCAAATACTTGCAATGCTATGCATTCAAAAGAAAATCTTGTTAGGAGCAATTTGGTGAAAGATGCTAAACATTTGTAAAACATTTTTGAGTGGCACTAGGTGTATGCATGTTTCATATGTTCGCAGTACATGCATACCTGCCAACAAGACCCATTCCAATATGAAGGTGCTTATAAAGTCTTCAATTCTTTCTTTGCATTCTATGACTTGTAATTCCACTTCTCCCATTATACAACTCAGACTACAAGTCCCACAATGCAAAGAAAAAAACAGGACTGGAATGGAATATTCGAAAGTGTGACATTTATATCGAATGAAAAGTATAAAATGCTGTGCGTTTAGAAATGTTTCTTTTTAGGAGCATTTTCATGAAAGTTAAAAAATGCATGTGTTCATTTATAGCAGCACTGTGTGTAACCTTTTCCTAAAAGAAAGAAAAATCAGATGCAAAACATTTCTACAACATTTTTTAGTGGCACTTGGTGTGTGGAAGTATAATATGTTGGCAGTACATGCATACTTGCTACCATAACCCATGCCTGTAGGTGATTATCCAGTCCTGTTCTTTTTCTGTGCAATCTGGAACTAGTCCAAGTTTTATAATGGGAAAAGTGGAACTACAAGTCCAAGAAGGCTAACAAAATAAAACTAGGACTGTCACCTACAGATTGGAGTGGATTATGTTGATTATGTTGACAAGTGTAACGCTCACCTGACTCCCACGGAGGCGCTGGCCTGGTTCGCGCTGCTGTGACCTCTTCTAAGGTGATGCGCAGGGTTCGGAAGACGGACTGGACCGGGCCCCCCAAATCTGGCTTGTCTGGCTCACAGAAGTATCCTTCTGTAGGCGAAAATAGGGGATTAACTGTCTGCGGGGTAATGCAATCGGCCTCCCACTTTCCCCTCTCACCCTCCTCGAAACCCTTCTGTGATTCCTCGTAGCGTCTCACCTTAGGGTCTGGAAGAACGAGCTCTCCATCCTGCTTCTGATGCAGGGGCGCGTTGGTATCCAGTTACTTCACTGGATTTTCGGATTGGTGAGAACCAAATTTGCTTGGCTTCCAGGTACGTTTTTTGATAAGAGGTTCCCCTTGTGTCCATGCATTAATGTACTAATGCTAGTGTCTATTTCCCCATAGGGGCCGGGGAACGGAATGCCGGGGAACAGGCACCGACCCGAGATGAGAGGTGAATCCTTGTAGAAATCAGGTAAGTCTTTAATGAGCGTTTTTTGGTAATGTCTTTTCATTCGCTCATTAACGCTGATGTCTCTTTTTCCCCTTAGGGTCCGGGGTCCGGAAATGCCAGGATGCGGCACGGACCCGAAATGAAGAGGGAATGAATCAACAGCTAAGTCTTAACATGGAGATTTAGCTTTCCTTATTCCCTTCTCTCTCTCACCTTTTGTTCTGGTCTTTTTCTCCCTAGGCGCTGGGGCGTGACTGCGAATCCGGATGATCGCTGCTGAACATGGAGGCGCCCTGTAAAGGTGAGTGAAATGCGGCGCTGCAGCGATCGACGCGATATGGGGTTGCTGGGTCCTTCCTTGGGGACTGGATGTCCGCTTTCGGGGACGCAGGGCTTGAACTGGCTCCCCGTGAGCGGGCATCATGACAGCACTCCCCCCAAGGCCCCTCCCAAGGTTGTTCCCTCCGGGGGTTTTGGTTTGTCTGGGAAGAGTTGGTGGAATTTCCTGACTAATCGAGCTGCATGCACATGGTCGCTGGGTTCCCACAACCTCTCCTGAGGTCCGTACCCCTTCTAATCAATTAGGTAGAACAGTTTTGACCTAAACATTTTTGAGTCTAAAATGTTCTTCACTTCGAATTCGGGCTCCCCATCTATTAGAATAGGTTCTGGAGGTTTGAGTAGTCGGGTTCCGGGTACCACTGGTTTCAGAAGTGACACATGAAAAACAGGGTGAATTTGCATACTAGCTGGTAAATCAAGTTTAACAGCCACTGGGTTAATTATTGCCGTAATAGAATAAGGTCCCAGAT
The DNA here is from genome assembly GCF_040938575.1 of Ambystoma mexicanum. Classification (NCBI taxonomy): domain Eukaryota; kingdom Metazoa; phylum Chordata; class Amphibia; order Caudata; family Ambystomatidae; genus Ambystoma; species Ambystoma mexicanum. Next base: position 532,962,251 of record NC_090933.1, on the reverse strand, counting down.
ATTTTGGGTTAAAAGTTCGAGGCCCTTTGAGTGGTAAATGTCTGGTAGCTAACCACACTTGATCCTCAATCTGATACGGAGGTGCTTCACTCCGATGTAGATCAGCATTCTCCTTGTATTTTCTCTTGGCTTGTTGTAAATGCGTAGTTGCCTCTTTGAAGGCTTGGGTAATTGTAGAATGCAGATTTTCTACTGCAGGCATTCTGAGGTTCTGAGGTGAGTCAAGGTTTGAGGTTCGAGGGTGATGCCCAAACAAAGTATAAAAAGGACTGTGGCCAGTTCCAGAGTGTACCGAATTATTATATGTGTATTCGGCTATCCAAAGAATGTCTTTCCAGTTGCTTTCAGATTGCTGTAACATACACCGTAAGTACTGCTCAAGGGTCTGATTCGTCCTCTCGGTCTGACCATCGATCTGAGGGTGGTGACTGGTCAATAATCTTACGTCGATCTGCGCCATTTGACAACATTTGCGCCAGAAGTGGGAAATGAATTGGCTTCCCCGGTCAGAGATTAGTATAGATGGGAATCCATGTAGCCGAACAATATTTTCGAGGAATTCTTTGGCTAGGACAGAAGCTGAAGGTAAACCTTTCAAAGGAATAAAGTGGGCCATTTTGGAAAACAAATCCACAGTTACCAGAATAGTATTGTACCCCGAACAAGGAGGCAGGTCCGTAATAAAATCCATTGATAGGGTATGCCAGGGTGCTGGCGGTATGTCTAGAGGTTGAAGGAGACCGGCTGGTCTTTTCTTTTGACTTTTATTTTGGGCGCAAACACCACAGGACATCACAAAAGATTTAACATCTTTTCGCCAAGAGGACCACCAAAATTGTCGTTTCGCCTTTTCCTCTGTCTTGGCAATACCGGGGTGTCCCTCTATTAATGTGTCATGATAACCGGAAATAACTAGTTTGTGTAATTCCTTATGTGGCAGGAATAAGCGTCCTTGGAAATAAGGTAAACCATTATCTATGGTAAAGTCTGATCCCTTTTGTATCCAATCCTGTAAGGTTGTAGGATCCAGGAGTTGTTTCACTCTGGCTTGAATGTCTTCAAGCGTCTGTAACGAAGTCATGCCTAGAATCCTCTGTTCGGGAATTATTGGTACTGGTTCTGAGTTTGTATCAGATTCTCCCATTCCAATTCGGGATAAGGCGTCTGCTTTGCCATTCTTGCAGCCAGGTCGATAGGTAATCACAAAATCAAATTCAGCGAAAAACAAAGCCCATCGGAGCTGCCGTGATGACTGAGCCTTGGCGGTTTTTAAATACTGTAAATTCCGGTGATCAGTGATCACTGTGATGTTATGTCGAGCGCCAAGCAGATAATGCCGCCAGTCTTTAAAAGCGGACTTAATGGCTAACAGTTCTTTGTCCGTGATTGCATAATTAACCTCGGGTGCCGAGAATTTTCTGGACCAAAATGCTACGGGATGCAGTTGCTTGGTTTCGGGATCTCTTTGGGACAGGACAGCTCCTATGGCTAGGCTGGATGCGTCAATCTCGACGACATAAGGGAGATCTGGACGTGGGTGTTTCAATATAGGTGCGGAGGTAAACTTAGCTTTTAAATCCTGAAAGGCCTGCTCGGCTTCTTCAGACCATTCAAAATGTTTATTTTTCCTCAAGAGTGCAGTAATGGGTTGTACCACGCGTGAAAATTACAGGATAAACCTGCGATAGAAATTGGCAAAGCCGAGCAAGCTGTGAACCCCTTTTACAGAGCTAGGTGATGGCCATTTGAGGATGGCATCCACTTTTCTTGAGTCCATTCAGACTCCTTTGGGTGTCAGGATGAAACCTAGAAACTCGACTTCTGTGGTATGGAAAACACATTTCTCCAATTTAGAAAATAGTTTGTGTTGGCGCAGTTTTTCAAGTACTGCCCTGACGTGTTTTCTGTGATCAGATTCCGAAGAGGAGTACACCAGAATGTCATCGATATATACGACATCACAAACATCGATGAGTTCCCGAAGGACATCATTCATGAAGTATTGGAAGGCAGGCGGCGCGTTACACAATCCGAAAGGCATCACCTGGTACTCGAATAATCCGTATTTAGTACGGAAGGCAGTTTTCCATTCGTCGCCTTCTTTAACTCGTACCAGATGATAAGCCCCCCGGAGATCTAACTTGGAGTATATGCAAGCGTCCTTCACCTGGTCAAGGAGTTCAGGGATCAGAGGCAGAGGATAACGGTTTTTAACCGTTATCTGGTTCAATGCGCTGTAATCGATACAAGTTCTAAGGTCGCCTTCTTTTTTGGGCACGAAGAACAAAGCCGAGGATGCCGGGGACTTTGATGGGCGAATAAAACCATTAGCTAGGTATTGATCCAAATATTGTCTCAAATGCAGATTCTCAGGTTCGGTAAGGGCATAAATCCTGCTACAAGGGGGTTGTGCACCGGGCACCAGATCGATTTGGCAATCGGACGATCTGTGAGGAGGTAACGTGTTGGCCTGTTCCTTTTGGAAGACGTCCTGAAAGTCTTGGTATTGCGGAGGTAGTTGCATGGAAGCAGAGGTTACAGATGCTAGATTAATCTTCAGGTTTTCTGGGTAGCAGGTTTGTGTACAATCCGGGAAGGTTATTCTCTTAGCTCGCCAATCAATTCGAGGATTATGTGTCTCTAACCAAGGGATTCCAAGAATAACCTGAAACTGTGGAGCCTTGATTACATCAAACACAACACCCTCCCGATGGCCGTCGGGACCAATAAGAGTCACCTCAGTAGTGGAATGTGTTACCGGTCCAGAGGCAATTTCAGTTCCATCGACTGTGGTGATGACATCTTTGCTGGTTTTAGGACGGAGAGGGAGGTTAATCCTAGAGACCAATTCACAATCCACATAGTTTCCAATAGCCCCACTATCGATGTATGCCTTTATTGCATGCAACCGCTTAGGCTGTTCTGGATCTACGAGAACCATTGGCACAATGAAATGCGAGGTGTGAGAGTTAGTTTTCAAGCTCGGCAAGCGGACCTCTACACTTGTCGGGCGGAGTCGTTTCCCGAAACAGAGTCTTCATGGTTTTTATCAGCGGCTCCTACCGCCTTTCGGGCGGTTTTGCCGGGCAATCTCGTAGAAAGTGTCCAGAATTCCCACAATAAAGACATAATTTTAACTGCTGCCTCCTTTCAAGTTCCTTTTGAGTTAAGGGTCCTTTAACCCCTCCAATTTGCATAGGCTCAGAGACATCAACTCCCTTGGGATTAGCATGGGTCTTGACCAACACCCGGGTCTCAAACCTTGACCGATCTGCTTTTCTGTTTTGAAGTCTGTGATCCAATTGGACCACTAAGTCTATATACTCTGTGCATTCTTGGGGCGTATTTACAACTTGGGCCAAGACATCTTTAAGTTCTCCGCGTAGGCCTCGATAAAACAACGTGACTCTTTTATCGTCTGGCCATCCCGTTTCCACAATTAGTCTATTAAAGGTTGCAATATAGGAGAGGAGGTCCTGATTGCCCTGTCGCAGGGATAGAAGTTCGTCATTCAGAACCTGCCCCTGAGAGTGTCGAGCAAATAACCTTTCCATGATTGCTTGAAACCTTTGAAAATCACAGAGAATCGGGTCATCTTGAGTAACCAGTGGAACTGACCAATCGGCAGCGCAGCCGCTGAGATATGACAATACAAAGGCTACCTTGGTCTAATCATTAGGGAAGTCCCCAGGTTTGCATAGGAAGTGCAAACGACACTGATTCATGAATACGGCGAATCGTTTGGGGTCCCCAGCAAAGCGTTGGGGTGGGACCAGCGGCATGTTTCCAGGTAGATTAATCTGCACAGGATTACTGGAAACCACAGGAGCGGGGCTCCCTCCGGAACCGGGTAGAGGAGTTTGCCCAGCTTGACCTTGCAAAAGCTGTCTGGCCAGGTCATCAGTTCTTTCCTTTGATATTATTAATTCCCTCCTGAGGGCATTAGTCTCTTGACGAGCGGCATGTACTTCGGCCCGTAATTCCCCCAGTAATTGGGCCGACTGATCAGTCTCAGAACTTTCCATAGCGCCTGGGTGGGAATTTGTAGGAAGGCTTCGCGTTCTGTAACGCTCACCTGACTCCCACGGAGGCGCTGACCTGGTTCGCGCTGCTGTGACCTCTTCTAAGGTGAAGCGCAGGGTTCGGAAGACGCACTGGACCGGGCCCACCAAATCTGGCTTGTCTGGCTCGCAGAAGTATCCTTCTGTAGGCGAAAATAGGGGATTAACTGTCTGCGGGGTAATGCAATCGGCCTCCCACTTTCCCCTCTCACCCTCCTCGAAACCCTTCTGTGATTCCTCTTAGCGTCTCACCTTAGGGTCTGGAAGGACGAGCTCTCCATCCTGCTTCTGATGCAGGGGCATGTTGGTATCCAGTTACTTCACTGGATTTTCGGATTGGTGAGAACCAAACTTGCTTGGCTTCCAGGTAAGTTTTTTGATAAGAGGTTCCCCTTGTGTCCATGCATTAATGTACTAATGCTAGTGTCTATTTCCCCGTAGGGGCAGGGGTACGGAATGCCGGGGAACAGGCACCGACCCGAGATGAGAGGTGAAATCCTTGTAGAAATCAGGTAAGTCTTTAATGAGCGTTTTTTGGTAATGTCTTTTCATTCGCTCATTAACGCTGATGTCTCTTTTTCCCCTTAGGGGTCCGGAAATGCCAGGATGCGGCACGGACCCGAAATGAAGAGGGAATGAATCAACAGGTAAGTCTTAACATGGAGATTTAGCTTTCCATATTCCCTTCTCTCTCTCACCTTTTGTTCTGGTCTTTTTCTCCCTAGGCGCTGGGGCGTGACTGCGAATCCGAATCATCGCTGCTGAACATGGAGGCGCCCTGTAAAGGTGAGTGGAATGCGGCGCTGCAGCGATCGACGCGATGAGCTTTTAAATAAAAGTCTTCCTTTTCAGGATTGTCTTCCTTTGCAGGTGATCCAGGATGCTGGCAGGCATGGCAGAAGTCAGGATGCAGGAGCAGACACGGTGAGCGTCCAGCTGCTAGATGCAGAACAACGCGAAGCACGTGTGGCTGTTTGGGTGGGGTTTAAATAGCCTTGGAAGAAGTTCCAGGTATGTATCCTTCCTCCAATCAGGTATGTATCCTTCCCCGACCACGCCCGGATGGTAAATTAGTCCCACAGGTAAAGTAGTTCCTTTCAGGCCTCAAGGAGGCCGGGATCCTGCAGCATGGTCTGCATCAGGTAAGTGCACCCAAGCACTTCCATAATGAGCCTGGCGCCTATGGCGCCAGGACTGATGTCTTTTATGAGCCTGGCGCCACAGGCGCCAGGACACTGTCCAAAGGGCCCCTTTATGGGGTTGCTGGGTCCTTCCTTGGGGACTGGATGTCCGCTTTCGGGGACACAGGGCTTGAACCGGCTCCCCGGGAGCGGGCATCATGACAACAAGTATGCATGTACTGCCAACATATTAAACTTACACACACCAAGTGCTACAAATCTTTTCCATCTTATTTTATTTTATTTTACAAACACAGTGCTCCTATAAATGCACATATGTATTTTTTTACTTTCATGAAAATGCTCCTAAAAGTAAACATTTGTAAACGTTCAGCATTTTCCATTTTCCATTCCATAAATATCTCACAATTTCTAACCTAACTCATTACATCCCTTACACTGCCACCATTGTCCGCCTGCTCACACATATGTGTATAAAACCACAGTATCTATATACAACACTTCTCCTTACATATGACATACTCTTCTTTTCCAACTGCTACTAAAATTCACCAAACAGTGCTGTAAAACAATCTGCCATTTGTTACCACTAGGCCACACTTTCCATATTCCTACAAAACACTGCAGCACATTACAAATACATTGCCCCACAAACACTGCACTTCTGTCGTTAAAATCAGCAGCACTAAATTAACCTGCATGTGCACCTTTTTCTTACACCCATTTCTGCCACCCTGTTCTTTCTAATCCCCCAAACACCACTTCTCATGCTCCAATTGTTCTAACAACATACTTAACATACTTTAGTACACTATCCATAACACAACTTTATTAACTCTTTTTCCAACAACTCCTCCCACCTTCATAAACAACAACCTATCTTATTAAAAGTACTTGACCAATGCCATATATACCTACTAACCTCCTTTTACAATTACAGGAAAGAAAAAAATTCCTGAAGACAGCTGCCAAAAAAAGAACACTCTTCACATCCTATAAAGTAAGTACATTAATACAGTATTCATCTCTGTACTATTGTAAATTTGTAGTGTCACTATATATTAGCCTAGAGTATTCTTTTCAAATCAAAAACATTTATTTAACTCTTACTCGTTATATTGTAACATGCACACTCTTTCTATTCCCATCTCAACACCACCGGTATAACATCCACTGTTTTCTTCAACACATCACAATGTCCCTTCTTATTCATTCGCACCACCACTCTCTTACTTACTAACCCGAACCCATCACACCTGTACACACTCTTACTCTTACAACCTTACCAAGCACAACTACCATCCCACTACACAATCACACAACACCCTATTCATCTCTACAATCACACTCAAAGACCCATGCACAATACATCAATATACATTCTATAACTTTCAAACCCACACTTTCTTTTTTTTCAAAAGACACAGCACAATACCTACTAAAAAGCAACTCTGTAGAAAAGAAAGAAAAAAATAGAGCAGTTAACAATAAAGCAAGCCATATACTCATCCACCTCTAAAACTATTTATAGAAAACATTAAAACAAAAGAGCTAGTTACCTCATGCAAAGAAATAAACCAGCCACGACTAGAAGCCCCCTTGCAAAAACTAAAAGTAAAAAAAATCTAGAAATAAAAGCAAACCTAATGAACCTAATACAATATGTACCAGTTTTAACATAACCACTACAACACAATCCAAAAAAATAATGTTACAAAAAATGTTCCACTGTAGAGTTCTTCACAATCTTATCACAAAATCTGAAAAGACATGATCTACCCGTAAAAACGACCACAGGAGGCTAATCCTTCAAGCTCTATTTGACAGTGCATTTCAACTAAAGAGAAAATTGCTTACATTGATTTTAAACAGAAAGAAACCAGTAACTAAATTAATTAATTAAAGTACCTCTAAACATGCACAATGTAAATATAGATACTTTTTCAAACGTCTGCGAAGGTGAATGAATTCACACAAGCAGCATTGATAATGTGTATTCATAAGGAGTATAATTGGTTAGTTACTTTTATTATCTGTGCAGTCAACAGAAAAGAAAAAAACATGTGTATGCCCAACTCACGCACAGAATTCAGAAATACTGATCGTAAATGTGGGAAATCCTCTTGTCAGGTGATGACCCCTAAAGAAACGATTGGGAAAGCATTGCCATACTTAGTAATGGGCTTCTAGATTTCCCTTATTGAAAATCTTAATATTATAAGCAAATGTTAAAACCCATAGATTCAATAAACATTAAGAGGTTTAGTTATCTAGCTTACCTTAAGTTGAAGATAGAAAACTGGATTTGAATTCTCCAGCACTATTCTTCATGTACGCTGATCCTGGTGGTTACAGCATTCCAAAATGGCCACCAAAGAAAGTCGTGTCTGACATCATCATGCCAGCGTCGCATGCGCAATGATGTCATCATTGTAACACGATTGCCGGAAAGTTTGGAATGGTAAATTGTGAGCGGTCCTATTGTAGGTGAATACAATAGGGGAAATTAATTTGAAGGGAATTGTAGATCCCTCCAGAGGCAAAAAAGCAACAATTGATAATGGATGATGAAATTCAATATCAGCAATAAGTGAAAGTTCTAACACATATTAGATTAAATAAGTAGTAATATTAAACAATCTTAAAATGAAAATGTAAAAAGACTAAGCAATTTGACTGATCTGGGCATATTGCATCTTAATGGTATAATTGCAGTCAATGCTGTTATGAATAGTACATGGAAAATAGTTGAAGTCGTTTTTGCCCAACATTTAGAGAAAATTGTAAAGTTCATTGTCCTGGTTCAAACCAGAAAAACAAGTAATCCATAGAATGTATCCTTTGCGCCGCGCTCTGCCTGACAAGCTGTTCTCTATTGCCTCCTCTAGGTAGATTGTCTATTCTTTCTAGTCCAATGTATCTCAGTTGTTCTGGTTTTCCTTCAGGGTTCCCTACTTTAAAATGTGCCCCCAAATCATGTCCCATATCCTTCTTTTTAATATTCCCGAATTGTTCTAGGATCCTGATTTTCATTTTACGAATGTTGCTGCCCATGTACAACTTTTGGCATAAACATTGAATGCCATACACCACAAAGTAGAACGAAAACTTTGCAAACCATGGACTGCTGTCCAGTGCGCAGCCACTCTGGTCTGTGAGGACATTTATTAGCCTGCATTTCGGGAACTACTTGCAAAAGCACTCCTCCACATCAAAATTTTAGCAACACACCATTCCACACACAGAATCTTGTGCATAAACTATACTATGCAAAAGTCCTGCTCTAGAACTGGAAACTTTAAATAACATTCTTCTACGTGGAACAATGGAAGAGCTCCTTAAAAAAAACTACAGCACATTCAAAGTAAGTATTTTGGAGCTGAAGTTGACTTAGACAATTCAGTAACTTCAGAAAACATGACCGAAAACATCACACACACCAACCTCCTAAAATACACATACAAAAAAGAAATAGTTCATTTTCAAAACACATCTGCTGAAATACCAGACCAAGTATGTGTCTGTTGTTGGAGACATTTTTATAAAAAAAGAGCACAAAAACAGTAGATATGTCCTACAAAATAGAAGACAATGAAGAATTGCAATGGTTCCAATTAGCTTTATATCTAACAGCAGAAAATAAATACAAAATAACTGACCCCTCAATACTTACTGCAGCACACAGCTTGACAATAAGCAAATGCTATCACGTGTTATCATGAATAAATTCGAAATATTCCCACTTCCAAAGGCTCTCCAACAACTTAATTTGTATGAGAGCATATAATACAACCAGTACACCCATTTCAAGCTATAATACGCCTTCAGCCTAAAACAGTCAAATTGCCTCCATCTGACTTACTAGCATCCGTGGCAAAGTAGTATATTTGCCATTTAATTTTAGAGAAAATGTAGAGACTCTTGGAGTACAACAACAAATAGATCAATCTTTGTACTAGTTAATGTTGTACAAACAAAAGACAAAAGAATTTGGCAACAACTAGTTCACTTGAACAAAGTTAGACATGTTCTGCAATATCTAAAAGAAAACAATGAATACTACAAAGATATAAACATAGAGGAAAACCTAAAAGAAACGACCCAAATACTTCAATATTCAACAGCCTCTGGCCAATTTGAACGTGTAGATCCTGTTACTGCAGCCAAAATTTTAGCCCAGAATACAATTCACGCACTACACTCCAAAGACACCATTGAAGATGCATTAGAAACATAATAAATGCATCAAGCCAAAGGATCCCCAATGAGCATATGGGAAAAAAGTGTAGAAGCACTTTATTTTCCTCTTCTTTTTCCTACCGGGTAAGAAGGAATATATGACTAAAGGTCCACACAAAATAGTGCATCAGAATATCGCTCTTTACGAATGAATTCCGAAGACCCCAGATTCAGACAAAATGTAGAATACATTTTCCACCTGCTGTTCGAAAGTAAACTCTATGTCATCGAGTGGCACACACATCAAAAACAGGCTCACATTTTTGAAACATCTCCGCTACACATCTACTTCAAAAAATAAAAGACAAAGTTGAAGTTTTGCCATCAAGTATCACAAATCTGTTGGCAAACATGTGTGGTACAAAAGAATACTGTTTTCGACGTCACACTGAGGTACGTTGTATGCTAGGGAACCTAGGCCCCCCCACATAGTTTGTTAAATTAAGCTGTGCAGTGTACGCATGGGATGACATGCACGACTTCCTACACACTCCAAACCAAAATAAAGAAGGAATAGATATAAAAACACAAGGAGAACTCTGTTCACTTGACCCTATCAATGTATTAAGGTACTTTCACCATCGCTTCATTGCCATGCTGCACTTCATCTGCAATAAAATTACAGCTCCGCTTAGAAAAGTGTAACACTTATTTTGGAGAAAAGAATATCAATCCAGAGGAGCACCACACATCCACATGCTTGTGTGGATAAAATATGCTTCCAACTTTGGCCATGACAATTATGCCACTGTTCTACAGTTGATTGAAAAATACATAACCTGCACAGATCTACGTACACAAATCTTATGCTTCCAAAAATATACGTGTGGCAAATACTGCCGACTTTGAAATAAAAACAAAGGTAAACATTATACAATATGCCGGGTTGGCTTCCCTAGACTAGTTTGCAAAAAGGACAAGTAAATAGCTTCATGTCTTCTGTTAGGCACAGCGTAAAAGGCAAATCCCCTAAAAACACATACAACATTAAAAGGGATGAAGCATCCAAGTACATCAATGATTACAATGCAATCATTGCCCTCTTGTGGAATGTAAACATAGACATACAATACATTGCAGACAATTCCACTGCAGTTGCAAGATATGTCACAGCCTATCTCACCAAAGCTGCTAAAACAGAGCTAAAAGACCTCTGGGATGACCTATCACCTGACAAAGCACTATCACAAAAATTGTAATGCTTCGGTATAAAAAATGCTCTCCCATAGAGAATGGGGGTGCTACTAGGCTGCAGACCGTTTAATAGGTACAGCCTTATAATGCAAATCTGAACACATTGTCTGGCTAAACCTTGGTCCAGCTTCATCCTGAAAAAGTGTACTAAAATCCTACCAAGAGATAGAAACAATAGCCACAAATGATCCCAACAGCCAGGACATTTTAAAAACTATTTAATTGACACATACGACCCAAACAGAAGTACTGCTTTGGAAAACATGTGCTTGAACGACATAGCCCAAAACTACTCCTACAAAAACAATGTCACACCAGATGAGACAGCTGGCAAATATTCAGTCTCAAGTAAGTAAGCCTAGTAAAACTTACCAAACCCAGCCTAATTATTCGTATAAAGTTAGCATTTAAATCTTTGCAACATAGAGAACTGTATTGCATGGCCCTACTGCACTTTTTAAACCTTGGAGAAAAGAAGAAGAATTATTAAGTGACTATTACTCATTTGAAACTGCAAATGAAAGCAGTAAAACAAATGTCAATTTTAAACAATACAAAGACATTTTGGACAAAGAATGCCAACAAGAGGAAGAAATGTAAGCTTAACTTGATAAAGGCACTCCTGCGGGCAGTCAAACTTCCCATACAGGAAGCCAAGAACAACTTGGAGAGCCACTCATTCTAAATGAAGCAGAAATAGCCATGATTGAGGTAGAAAATACCATGTGTCAATATAAACAATCTGAAGAAGACTTGTCAGTGCTCAGATGACAGCTAAATAATGAATAACTCACCATTTATCTAGAAGTCACTGAAGAAATTGAACATGGTATTAAAAATGAAAATAATATGTTTAGCTGTAAACATTACAAACCTCTGCTCCTGTATGTAAGTGGTGAAGCTGGTGCTGGTAAATATTCTTAATTAAAATAATCAGCAAATGTCTACAAACCTTAACAACCTTTCGGCTGTTGTAACAGGTCCCACAGGGTTATCTTCCTACAACATAGGAGGTGTAACTTTACAACGACTGCTCCTCCTTCCAATAGAACTCCAAAATCACAAACACAAACAATGGTGCACGAGTATACAAAATGCCCTAGCGAACAAACTTACAAGCCTCCCTGAGTGCAACTACAACCCAGACTACCCAATGGCTGGATACACCCAGAACAGTCACCCAACTCAACTGTGAACCATTCAGATTCACCAACATATCCATAGTGGATACTGAAAAGGTGATATCTTCCCTGAAACCTTCCAACTGTCAAGGTGACAGCTGCCCTGCACAAGTCATTAAGGACGCAGCCAGAGACTTAGCACCCTTCATAGTTAAGCTAATTAACGCATCCTTTAGAACTAGCACTGTACCCACTAACCTCAAAGAATCTTGGGTACTGCCCCTCCTTAAAAAACAGACCTTGACCCAGCCATCCCTACTAATTACAGGCCCATCACAACAGTACCATTTCTCCTTAAAATTATCGACAGAGTAGCCTACCTCCAGATACAAAACTATCTAGAGACAAACCAATTACTAGGATCGCGCCAATCTGGTTTCAGACCACTACACGGCACTGAAACAGCCCTAATTGACCTTAAGACTCAAATCGATGAGTTGAAGGATAAAGGCAACACACCTATGCTCCTCCTCCTTGACTTATCGGCGGCCTTTGACTTGATGGACCATGCAAACACTACAAAATATGCCCTTAGAGCAGCTCTGGACATACCTCGCAGAGCACACATTTCCAATACTAGGAAAGAGCATCACTGGCTAAAAATTAGCGACAGAGTCCTCCTCAAAACGCTATCCCTCACTCACAAAGGACTGAACAACAACGCCCCACCATACATTTCGGATAAATACATGGAAAATCGTTCACATACCACACGAGAGCAGCCAACCACCTCTTGCTTGAAATTCCTAAATTTAAATTAAAAAAAACGGGCGGAGCCAGTTTCCCTGTAAAAGCTGCTTGCGCATGGAATGCCCTCCCCTCTGCACTGAGAGCTAATCTTCCATACTCGAGCTTTAGACGCCACGTAAAAAAGTGGCTCTGGTCCAACGCCAACTAACTAACTCTCTCGGCCTGGATTCACCATTGGTTACCCACGGTGAATAACCACTATGTCATTCCTGATCCCTGACCTGACTTCCTCGTGGTATAGGAACCCCCCTCCTCCTGTACCCCTTATACATGCTTGCTAAATTGTTAATAACATTTGTACTGTATCCTCTGTATGCACTATTGCATGTAACTAAGCTTAAGTATTCTTGTAACTGCTGCGCCCGGCTACCCCTGGGTTTTGGTGCGCATTATCAAATAATAAACTAAACTAAACTAAACTAAAATAAATTAGAATACTTCAAATTATCAGCAGAGGCTGCAGTACGCAGAATTCTGAAGAAAAATGAAAGTGCTCCAAATATATGAGGTAAGCATGGGTTCCAACTTCATGTTGGCTTTAATTCACATCAGAATGCAAGAAGTCCTAAAAACTGACTACCAAGAACTGTTTGGAGGAAAACATGTTCTTGTGAAGATCTCCTACACTTAACACAAGTAAAAGGTCAACCTATTTTCAAAACATTAGGACACAAACAATGCTGCACACACTCGGCAGCAATGGAAATGTAAATCTCTGACAACATTTTCAGTACCAAGAACTAATTCAAAACATGCATCAGTGTGCAGGCCTCACCTATGCTAACATTTTAAAAAGCTTTAAAATTGGTCTGCTTACAAAAAAGCTAAATCTATCTTAAATACTAGACTAATCCATGAGCTATATGGGCGAAACACATCTGCCTCTGATGCCATGGAAAAATGAACTCAACTAAGTCTAAAATGCATGTCCTTATTGCAAACCCTTGCAAGCTGTAGTCAATTCAATGAGACAATGTTAAAAACAGAAATGTAACCCATAATGCATATCAACTCCACAGACAAACTAGAAGTACACAGCATGACACTCCCTATGTTTCAACAAGTAACAGCACGACTAAATGCCTTAGAAAAATCTATCTCCAACACAGCTGGATTGGGCAAAATATTAACTTTGTGCCAAAACAGCAGAGAAATTCTAAAATGTAACCATGATGTAGAACAAGGTTTAGTTAATGGAGCAATTGTTACAGTTGTTGGCTTCCAAATATATCCACATGACAACAACACTCAGTTTGTCAACATCCACTTTGACAAACTTCCAGCAGTAAAAATAATTGGCCACATAGTAGCACTTTTCCTTCTTTTCAAAGACATGTATGTACGCTGAGAACAATCTTCTCTATCTCTTGCATATGCTGTCACTATTCACAAATTGCAAGGTCTAATGCTAAACCACAAATTGATTAACATTGGCAGCACAGTCTTTAAGGAAGGTATGAGTTATGTAGCACTTTCAGTTCTCCGTACACTCAATGGTCTATTCCTAGTTAACTTTGATGCAAACAAAGTCAACGCTGATTTATTTATTTGCATTTTAAAGCGCTCACGCAGCACGCGGGCGTCAAGGCGCTGTTACAGGAATTGTTTGTTTTTTAGTTGCGTAATTGTTTTTTTTGCCTTAGTTGCGTATTTATAACACGCTTAAATACACAGAGGTTTCTAAGTGCAGACCCGGGGATCAAACCTGTGTTGCTTCATGTCGTCGTGCTTCCAAGGCGAACATGTTGCCACTGAGCTATCCTCCTGGGACATTCCTTGCATCCTAGAAAACAACGGGCTATGTGCACTGCACTCCCCCATCTAGACATGTACCCTGTACCTCAAAAAATAAAACATTTAAAAAGAAAATGAATGCAAACAGAATCTAAAACAGATCTCCCAACAATACTGCTAAAGAAAAAACGACCAACTCCTTCTCCATCAAATAATACAACCACAAAACTGTCTACTACAAACTCAACTGCACATCCTTCAGAAATGAAAGAGACAACTATCTCTTCTCGAAGAAAATCTGTAGGACCATTAGAGCCGGTATTTTATTTTCCGCATTGGAAGCTCAGCATAAGATGGCTGCTGTATTCTACTGAAGTGGCCACCGCCTCAGCTGAGCACGCCCACCCACCCCTGCATCAGCTGTGTCCTCTTCAGTCAACCGTGAGACCGGTAGGCGTGAGCCGCCATCCCCCGAAGGCAGACACCAAAGGGCCCTGTCCGGGCCGTGCCCCTCCTTTAAGCATTGTGTGCCGAGGCAGGCACCCACCATCTGGTGTGCCGCAGGAGCATCGCACCCCGACACCGCTCCGACCACACTGCTAAATCATCCAGCCCTAGCAGGGCATTTCCAGCACGTGTAGTGCTAGTCGCTCCTGACCGTGAAGCAGTCCCACTTCTAGCAGGTAATGCAGGTATTGCCGTTACATACCTTTCTTTCTTTATTGCGTCCTCATATGGAGGCACAACTTGAGATCATCAGGGCCAGTATTTTATTTTCCGCATTGGAAGCATAAGATGGCCGCTGTATTCTACTGAAGTGGCCGTGACCTCAGCTGAGCACACCCGCCCACCCCTGCATCAGCTCTGTCCTCTTCAGCCAACCGTGAGACCAGTAGGCATGAGCCGGCATCCTCTTAAGGCAGACACCAAAGGCGCCAGTCCTGGGCCTGTCCCGTACTGCCCGTCGCCCTCGCCAGAACCCCTACTCCAGTGGACGCCATCCCAAGACACAGTGCCTTCACCCCAAGCCTCCAACTTCAAAAACCTGATCGTTCATCGGAGTGCCCTCTCTCATAGAGACTGTCCGCGAGAGCACACTACGGGATTCATTGCACAGACTCCCTGCAAAGTGTCTACCTCGTAATGTTTATATAAAACATATAATGCTGTCCTGCAATGCCAAGATACTTTGTAACATATTTTAATCTTGCCTATCGCAACTACGATATTACCGAGTCCCATCTGATAACATCATGTATTCAGATGTGCCACCCTGCTAACTTTATATCGATTATGCCTCAAACGTTATATGTGCCACAGAGCAGATCAAATGTGCCATAGAGAGAACCCCCGCCTATGTGCACCATCGAATGAGCCTAACCCACTCTCATACACAACGTTATCCTAGTGGTCTAGTTACAGCCTCACCGTAGGCTCTCCGTCCAATAGGTATGCACACAGCAGTTAAGCACTGCATCTCATAGTGCACTACCACTTGTTAACAACCGTGTATGTATAGTACACTTTATCTAGACTAGCACGTATATAGGCTGCACCCATCAGGGCACCCCCACACTAGGAACAGAATTTTGTACTGTGACATACACACTAACTATTACTATCCCATCCCAACTGCCATATTCACCATTGTATTATTGACTATTCCTACGAAGGCGTCAAGCTACACACCAGAATGCCCTACGCCTGACCTTTCCAGTAAACAGAATCTTTTACTAATCAGGTCTAACTATGCCCCTACAGCATATGCAACACTCTTGTTTACACCCTTGCACAAGCCATACCCATATGTCAGATTCTAAGAGTAAACAATTCACCCACACAGTTTTGTTCACCTAAACCACTAGCTATACTACTAAGTGTAACGCTATACTACCTACTCCCGTGACTAATGTTTACTCCTCCACAAACCCCCATTTATAACAGCACCTCAGAGACTCTATTGCACCAGCAGAATGCCTTGCAATCCTCTCTCTCGCTCACCAATCCAGGCAAATCCCATTGCTCAAGAGGAACATTCATACAGCTAGGAGCAGGCCTGGCACGTATTTACTATTTTAGGCACCACCCACTACCATGCCCTACACCGTTCCTACCCAACACTCTAGCTTTTAACATATCTCAATCTCCTGCACATAACATTCCAATCACATTGCCCCCTATAGGTGTAACCGGTCTCTGCAGATCATCTTCCAGAACCTACATGGCAACCACTGTCACAAGACCCATATTAGGCAAGGCTAGAAAAATAAGACTTTCGTCTCGTACCACTAAAAACACTGCCAAAACCCTCTCCCACACAACTCCAGCGAGACACCAAAAACCCAATCTACCTCTCGGCCCACCCACTATAGCACATATACCAACAAAGAAAAAGGTTGTTCCCTATCCCGTTATAAAGTTTTGAAAAAAGGCCCTCCTTACGTTAGCGGGGCACAAACTTGTTCCTACCTTGTCCTTGTTTGAATCATTACTAAGAGTTCGACAAGGGGACTACTGTAGAACTCATCACATTTCTTTGTATGGGGCAAGGTCTATGTCTGTTTCTACAGTTTGGACCACGCCTCTATTAGTTTAGGCCCTATATGTGCCAGACTAGTGACAAAAGACCATATACAACATAGGTGTGTTGCAAAAATCATTTATATAGTACAAGTATTTGCTACTGTAGCAAAAAGAAGAGTTTACAGTGACACATATATACAGTGTGAAAAAAGAATAAAACAGAATATAACCATGATTCACGTTCTGTGCCAAAATTCCATAGACAGAGAGGGAAGGAACATAGATGCAGCCTAGATTGGTTGCTAAAACACATTTCTCGTGACATATAATCAAATAAAACAGTTATGTAAATGTCTAGAATGCCACATGAATTCTGAGGGACAGTTTCCTCTAGGCTAACTCATTTGAGCAGGATTTTATCAATAAAAAGAAAAAGGAGTTCTACATATAGTAATATTGCTTTCAATATTATTTATCGTCTCTCAATCGTAAATGTTCAGGTTAAGTTTTGAGATCTGGGTCTTTGGACTCTAGAGATATCTTATAATATAGCCACTATACCACACCATCATCCTAACTTACAATACACCAACCACAAAAGCAAAACTAAATGTAACCTGCAGAAAATTCCAGGCTTGATACCCCAGCCACCCACCCACAACAGCCTCCTCCAGCCAGACTCAAATCCCCTTAAAGGAGCCTTACTTAACATCAGATCACTAGACGCAGATGCCATTGATATTCATGATCTAATTTTGGAAAACAATTTGGACTTCATAGCACTAACTGAAACATGGCTTCACACAGCCTCAGGCCCATTAATCTCATTAGCACTACCCCCCAACTACACTCTGTTCAGATCTGATCGGCAAGACACCAGCGGAGGTGGAGTCGCCGTTATAGCAAAATCCCCCCTCCAGCTTAGAGAATGCAACACTGAAAGGCTAACAGGTTACAAACTCCTCACTCTCAAGCTAACCACTGATCCCAAAACCACATTCAATGTACTACTAGTGTACAGAGCCCCCAGCTCTTGTACTCACCCTGACATAGACCTACCACTGCTCATCGCTCCCATACTCAAACCCAATACTAAATTATTACTACTAGGAGATATCAACCTCGGTTTTAACGAGCAATCGGACCATAAAGCCACAACACTCCATAATTTAAACAATTGGTCCATACCCCAGCACATTCTAAAGGCCGTATCCTAAATTGGATTCTAACGCTGAATTGCACAATCCAGATAGAAGACTCTATAGAAATGACCTGGACTGACCACCGGTTCATTAAATTCAATATCACCACAACAATGGACCCCCCCCCCCGGGGGCAGCCACCACACCACCTACTCTTATTCGTGACTCTAGGAAACTAACCAAGGAAAATCTGACACCAATTTTAAACAAATTAATGAACACTACTCAACCAATAGACCATGAACCAGAAGCCATTGCTATGCATTAATGCATTACCATGAATGCCTAAAAACAGCTATTGACGAAGTAGCCCTACTCAAACTCAAACAACCTAAGCCTAAAAGAAGCAAAACATGGTTTAATGACAACCTTAGAGAACTCAGAAGAAACAAAAGAGCACAAGAACATCTCTTTAGTAAAAACCCCAGCAACGATAACAGAAAGGAATTGCAGCAACTCTCTAAATTATACAAACAAGAAGTGTTCACCCAGAAAGCTAATTCCCTCAACTTGCATATCACCAGTGCTGCCTCAAGTAGCAAAGAATTATTCTCCATCATAAAACAGTTAGAAACCCCAGTTCAACCACCAAGTATAGTCACAGCGAACAAAGCTTGGTGCACTACCATCCAGGACGCACTAGCCGCTAAAATAACCACCTTGCAAAACAAAATTAAATTACAAAAAGAATCACTAGCTACCCCATCAAACTCTATAGATATGCCGGAATTCCACTTCACCACAGTAACCACTGAACAAGTACTAAAAACCATAGCGTCACTAAAACCATCGAACTGTAAAGGAGACTCCTTCACTGCAAAACTAGTCAAGGACTGCGCTCCCATACTAGTAACAACCATCACCAACTTTGTCAATGCCTCCTTCAGTACTAATACTATCCCGCCCAACATCAAAGAAGCTTGGGTTACCCCACTCCTCAAAAAACCCACTTTAGACCCCACCATCCGGACTAACTACCGCCCTATCACCACGGTCCCCTTCCTTCTCAAAGTCATAGATAAAATCGCTTACACCCAAGTCCAATCCCACCTCAAAAACAATCACCTGCTAGGAGAAAGACAGTCCAGATTCCATCCAGGCCATAGCACAGAGACAGTTTTGCTGGACTTAAAAAACCAGATAGATGCGGTCAGAGAATCAGGTCAATTATGCCTATTACTATTACTCGACCTCAGAATTGGATGGCAATAAATAGTCTATGCCTAAATGGAGAAAAAACTGAGATCCTCATTGTAGGCTCTCCTTCTCAATTAGCTAAACTTCCCACACAACACACGACAATAAACATTGATGGCACCCCCATTATTATTTCCAAACAAGTAAAAACATTAGGTGTCTATCTAGACTCCAGCCTCACCATGAACAGACACATCAATGCCCTTGCATCATCCACGTCATACACAGCCAAGCTTATCTCACTAAGCAGACTATTCCTCCCACAACACAATTGCATTACTCTGGTCAGAGCCCTTATATTATCCAAGATTGATTACTGTAACATACTGCTATTAGGCACTTCCAAACAAAACATTACAAAAATGCAACTCATTCAAAACAAAGCCCTGAGAGCAGCTCTAGGCATAAAAAAAGAGAAGACGCCCACTGGTTCCCTATTGAAGCAAGAATATTACATAAAACGCTCACCCTGGCACACAAATGTATCAATGGTAAGACACCAAGTTACCTCAACCACTGTATAAGAGAGAAAACAACTAATCACACACTCAGATCTAATGCCATTCTCCACCTATTCATGCCTCGCTTTAAGAGCAAAAGAACAGGTAAATCCAACTTCCCAACAGCAGCCCCTAGAATTTGGAACGCACTTCCCCCAAACATTAATAACAAGCCCACAATCAATAAATGTAAGAAATGATTGAAAACATGGCTCTTTAACAAACTCTAACTCCATGATATACTTTCATCATCGCCACCACCTTCTGATCCAACATGACTCCACCTGCTACTGTCTTCACATTGATAACTGCAGCACCCACTAGTCACTTGTCTGCGTCAAGCTTTCCACTGTTCAACTTTCCCAAGACCAACATGTGTGAATCTTACTGCTGTGGGTGTGTCAAGAATTGTTTATATGCTTGTACATAGGTAACTCTTTATGTATCGTTATGTAAACTGCAAGACTAAGGGGGTAACTCATAGATTTCAGCGCACGCAAGCAGTGCAGAGAGGGAGCGTGCACCAGCGTATGCCAACGGTGTGCGCTAAACAGCATTCTGGCGCACTGCGTATTCATGGATTTTCCAAGCCATTTTGAGCGCTGGTGCAGCGAACATCCTGCAGCGCCAGTTACGCCCCAAGAACACCCCTTGCGCAAGGAAAAGCCATTGAAATCCCCAATGCGGCGCAAAGGGCCGCGCTAACCCTGGACCAGTTTACAGGGCTGCTACATTGTAATTGCATGAAAATATTACGCGTACCCCGCTCGCTTCAGCCAAAACGTGTGAAAATGTACTTGCACAACCCTCGGAATACGTGTACCCCGCTCGCGCCAGGTAAATTGCATAGAAAAAGTACCCCTGTGGTGTGGGCTGCCTGTGGGGCATGCCCAGGGTAGATGGCCTGCCTGCGGGGCATGGGGAGGGTGAGTGGGCTGCCTGTGGGGCATGCCCAGGGTGTATGGAGTGCCTGCGCGTATTCTGCGGGTATGTGGGGAGTTTCACATGCGATAGGCCTGGCGCGAGCGGGCTACGTGTATTTCGAGGTCGCGTGGGGAGTTTCATACGCGATAGGCCTGGCGCGAGGGGGCTACATGTATTCCAGGGGTAGGCGGGGAGTTTCACATGCGATAGGCCTGGTGCGAGCGGGCTACGTGTATTTCGGGGGCACATGGGGAGTTTCACACGTGATAGGCCTGGCACGAGCGGGCTACATGTATTTCAGGGTTGCGCGGGGAGTTTCACACATGATAGGCCTGGCGCGAGCGGGCTATGTGTACTTCGGGGGTGCGCAGGGAGTTTCACACACGATAGGCCCCGCGGGAGCGGGCTACATGTATTCCAGGGGTACGCGTGGAGTTTCTCACGCGATAGGCCTGGCGCGAGCGGGCTACGTGTATTTCGGGGAGGCGTGGGGAGTTTCACACGCGATAGGCCTGCCGCGAGTGGGCTACGTGTATTTCGGTGGTGTGCGCAGAGTTTCACACGTGATAGGCCGGGTGCGAGCGGGCTACATGTATTTCGGGGGTGCGTGGGGAGTTTCACATGCGATAGGCCTGGCGCAAGCGGGCTGCCTGTATTTCGGGGGCGCGTGGGGAGTTTCACACGCGATAGGCCTGGCACGAGCGGGCTACGTGTATTCCAGGGGTACGCTGGGAGTTTCACACGCGATAGGCCTGGCGCGAGTGGGCTATGTGTATTTCGGGGATGCGCGGGGAGTTTCACACGCGATAGGCCTGGTACGAGTGGGCTACATGTATTTCGGGGGGGTGCAGGGAGTTTTACATGCGATAGGCCTTGCGTGAGCAGGCTACGGGTAGAGTTTCACACGCGATAGGCCTGGCGCGAGCGGGCTACATGTATTTTGGGGATGCGCTGGGAGTTTCACAATCGATAGGCCTGGCGCGAGCAGGCTACATGTATTTCGGGGGTGCACAGGGAGTTTCACACGCGATAGGCCTGGCGCGAGTGGCCTACGTGTATTCCAGGGATACACGGGGAGTTTCACATGCGATAGGCCTGGCGCAAGAGGGCTACATGTATTTCGGGGGTGTGTGGGGGTTTCACACACGATAGGCCTGGCGCGAGTGGGCTACGTGTATTTCAGGGGTGCGTGGGGAGTTTCACACGCAATAGGTCTGGCACGAGCAGGCTACGTGTATTTTGGAGGTGCGTGGGGAGTTTCACACACGATAGGCCTGGCGCGAGTGGGCTATGTGTATTTCGGGGGTGCGCAGGGAGTTTCACACGTGATTTGGCATTGTGGGACCTTCCGGGTGTGCCCTTTCCCCCTCTCCATGCCCTACAGGCAGCCCACACCACAGGGAAGTACCCTATACCCCTGACCATGCCTGCAGGCAGCCCACATGGCACCATGCACTTGTGAGCCCCGACTCATGTCCCCCACCCACCCATCAACCCACCCACCATTGAGGGACACATGCCAGCAGGCCCCGACTCATGTCCCCCACCCAAAGAGGGGCACCAGCCAGCAGGTCCGGCTCATGTCCCCCACCCACCATTGAGGGGCACCTGCCAGCCGGCCCCCGACTCATGTCCCCCATATTGAGGGGCACCTGCCAACAGGCCCCGATATGTGGCCCGACAAACACCAGGTTCTAACAAAAGAGACCCATGGGCCTAATGTCACCACAAATCCCCCCTGTCCCCCAGTACAAGCACACAACCATCCACTGCACCCACTCCCAAATTACCCATGCCATGAGATCCTTAAAAGAACCACCATGGCCATGGAGAAATGTACAACAGAGCCACACAGTGGCAACACGTGCCTGAGGCAATGCTCATTTAGACATGCACAAAACCAATGACATTACACAACACCAATAATGAATATATATGATTTGTATTAAAATACGTAATGAAAAAAACATAATAAAATATCAAACTTGTAAAGTAAGAAATGATGAAATGGAAAAAAAAAGTGGTCCATATCCAATGTCCAAAAAAAGTACATGAAAAAAATTAAATAAAACATTGATCCATGGGATGTAACAATAACAAAAGAATGTACAAGTCTGGAACTATATACACTGCAAGTCCGAAGGGCCATGATGCCCAAACAAAAGGAAACCTAACAAACATCCTATAAAAATAACTATGTACATAAAGTGGAGCAAAGTCCATGAACTCCAAAATAAAGAAAAAAACAAAGGAAACCTAACCCTAAAGAACTATGTACAAAGGCGGCGGGTAAGTCCAACGGCTCACTTGTTGATGTCCCGGGCCAGGGCATCATCAAACTCCTCTTCAACGTCTTGGAGGCGGGCCTCTTTCCTGGCCCGAGGTCTCGCAGGGATGCAGCCATGGCCTCCCCCAACTCCCTGCGAGTTGCCTCAAGGCACTCAGCCCACCTCAATGCCCTGCGCATGGAGTTCTCCGCCCTGACCATAGTGAGCTGTGCCTCTTCCGCCCACTGCTGCTCTGCATCTATTTGCCGGCCCAACCGCTGCCACACGGAAGACACACCCAATCCAGGGTCCTCCTGCCCTCTGGCCGATGCCTGCCCCTGTGATGTTGATGGCCTGAGACATCATTGCTCCCACCTTGAGCCTGCTGCTGCCATGTATGTTCCCTGCCTGTCGATGCCTGCACCTCCTCCTCCTGCTGGGGTCCAGTTGTTGGGGTGGCCACCCCTGCTGGACCTCTGACTCCCGACTGTGGCAAGGATGTGTCCTCCACCAGCCTGGCTGCTGGGTCAGGGGCAGCTCCACAGGGTGCCCAGGTGATACGTGGGCAGGAAGATGGCACGGAGGATGACTGGTGCATAGGGGGTACAGTTGAGGAGGGGGTCAATAGAAGTTCCAGCACACGGAGGAACCCAGCACTGCTGACCCGCCCTAGTAGGTCGACTCAGTCAATGAGACATTCAAAATTACGTGCATTGTCCACACGAGAACCCTGCATGTGATCCTGAATTCCACGTTGACGCAACGCCACCCCAGCCAGGACAGGCTCAACCCGGTCCTGGATAGCCACGTCCGCAGGGAGAGGAAGGCCAGTTGTTGTTCATGCATCCCCTCCCTGAAAATGGGTCTGGACGAAGGCATCCCTGCTGGTGCGGGATGATGCAGTCACAGGATCGGGGAAGGATTACAAACAGGCACCTCCGCGGCGGCCTGTGCTGCCTCCTGTCCCTGCACCTGTACTCCACCACTAGCACCAGTGGAATTTCCCCCTCCAGGCCCCCATGCATGGGCCTTCCACAGCCTCCTCCTCAACCAAACCCCCCACCAACCTGGATGACTCTGTGCCATCTTCCTCCATAGGCCCCTGTGGGGGCTCAGCTGCCCCTTCTGCTGCCGAGGAGTCCACCTCCAACCTCCGCCTCTTGGACCTACCCTCGGCAGCAGCGGCCGCGGACGTGGCACCAGACTCCTCACTCCCCGAAGAGATGACAACCCGGGAGGGGAGCTGGGCCTTGCGTCTCTGGCTGGCGGTGGGATCCCTGCCGCTGTGCTCCACAGCACCGTCTCCGCCCCCTTTATCAGTTTATGCTGCAGATAGGGAGAGAAAGAACACAGGCATCAGGGCACTGTACAATGGTCTGATACACACATGACAGTTGCACATTAGTGGCAGTGCCAAACTTCACAGATGGCATCACACTCCCCAACACATATATCATTTGAACCCAGACACATGCGCAAATTAACAGGAATGTTGCAGCAGGCAGCAAGATCCATACACATACAACAGCATGAGCATCCAAAGGTTAGCCTGGCGTCACATGCAACACAGGGAGTGCCGAACACATGCACACATGCCACTAGACATACATGCATCTGTACATCTCCACCACCTGTCACAGTGAAATCATCGGCAACTATGTCACATCTGCCAATCAGCCTTCTACATGTATGTGTCACATGCATCCATGACGTACATGAAGGTGGAACCAGCATCCATGTGTCACACCCCAACCATGACATAGCACATATACAGATTTGTAAACATGTGTGCATCCCCACATGCATTTGGGCATCATGCATTTCAACACATACAACCTTGATGTGCTTCACACATGACTGGACTCACATGCGGCATGTCCCTGTACATACACATCCATACATGGGCCTTTCAAGACATATGTCCATGCTGCACACTCCTGGCACACCTCAACATGCACTGCGTCCAATCCGTATGCATGGACACTTACCGCTCGACTCCAGACGGGTCTGCCTCTGAAGGACCTGGAGGTGGAGTGCTGGGCGTATACGTTCCAGGACCCTCATCTGGTTGTTGGTAAGGCTGACCCGGCACCCCTCTGCATTTGCTGCCTCCAAGAGGCGCCGGGCCTTGCTGAGGGTCCTGGACCTGAAGTCCTCCCAGCACTTCCGGACGTGTTATATGTCGTGAGCTGCCACCCCCTCCACGTTGATGGCAGCCATGATGTCCTTCCAGATCCTCTTCCGCCCTTCATAGTCGGTGCATGGTCTTCTGAAGAGGGCATCATAATGCACCAGGACTTGCTCCACCAGGATACCAACTTCTGTGGCACTGAAACTCTGCCTCTGTGGCTGCGGGTTGACAATGGTCTGTGATGGTGTTTCCCCCGACATGGCAACCCCCGAGCCAGGTGTGGGTGGGCAACTGGATCCTGGTGCTGGGCTGTGGAGCGATGGAACTTCAGTCAGGAGTCTACTGTTCCAGCAGGGGTGGTCACAGCAACTGGACCCCTGCAGAAGGCTGACGTGCAGGCACCAAATAGCAGGGCACGTGGCCAGCAGGCAGGCAGCAGCAGGTGGCAGGTGGGAGCAGGCTCGGGGCTATGGTGGGCAGGAAAATAGCCTTCTGGGCAGGAGCGTGATCTTCCGTGTGTTGTCGCGTGGCCAGCTTGATATGGAGTGATTTGGCACGTGAAACAACTGCACGTCAGCGTGTAATTCGAGGAAAGGCCCTTAGCGCGTAAGCGCATCTGTGACGTAATGCTCACGGGCGTTTCCCTCCACACGGGTGCACAGTGATTCTACACGTGCAAAAATTGCACGTCCGGGTGTCACTGCGTCTAATTGGAGGAAAGGCCCTTAGTGCGTAAGCGTGTAAGTGACATGGCAAGTGTGGGCAGAGTTAAAAGGTACGCATAGGATGCCATTTTCTTGTATGTGCTTTTTGTGGAGAGCGAGCGGGTGATTCTTGTACTTCTTGTCAGTTCACATGCGATTACTTCACAACGGTTCCAGTTCGTACTGCTTGTATACTCAGACAGCGTTCAATTCTTCTATTGGCAGGGCTGTTGCCAATCTTTTTCACGTTCTTTTTCCAGGCAGACAATGAGTCACGCATGTATTTTTCAACTGTGGTTGCCCCCCTGTGTCACGTACCCCTTCAGAGGTCATTGTAGCCTGCGTGTACCATGCGTACAACTATTTTTGTATTTCTGGGTGCCACCACGTAGTGCGGGTCCTTTATTCCATGTACGTGGGCTACCAGGGGTCACGTGCACGTCAAATTTTGTTTTTGGGGTGCCTGAGCATTGCGTGACCCGTCATCCTCCCCCAGGGGTCACAGACAGCCTTGCTAGAGGACTAGGGTACGTATTCCATCTGGTACCCTGCCCCCTTCACCCCAATTGCCCAGAACAATTGTTTACTGCACCTCCCATTCGCACAAGAACATCAGTGCCATGGTTAGGAGGCGACCAAGTGGTAAGGGAGGCAAAGGTGGCCGACCTCCAAGAGGTGTCCGCGGTAGGGGACGTGGCCAGGATGTGCAGGGTGGCCCAAGAGGCCAGTGTGTGGAGGACCAATCAGGGACACCTATGCCCCCCCAATGGGGTGGCGAGATGCAGCTGACACCATCCCAGTTCAGGCCTTGTTAACCCGGCCCATATTGTTCACTGAACTGGCACGGGATGACTCACAGGCCGACTTCCGTGTCACCAAGTCAAAGCCACGCGTGGCAGTGAAAGTTGCTGTCACCAGGCCACGTGGATCTGGGGCAGCAATGTCATCTGCTGCCCCAAGTAGCCACGGTGAGGAGGCTGTAGGGGCAGCTGCAGCTCAATCCACCCCAGCTCCGAGTCCCCCAGCCGGGACAGTGTTGGTCCAAGACGATCACACCAACGTTGGTCCTGCCAACATCACCCAGCAGCCAATGCCTGCAGTGAGACCATTGGTCATCGTGCCTTTGGCTCCTTCCAGTGCCCAGTCCACCTGCGCTTCAGCCCCTACTGACCAGAGCGGCATCAGCCACTCAGGGTCCTCACCACCTCTCAAGAGGAAGAAGGGTGCTCTTGCGGTACAAGCTGGGACCCCAGACACGGCTCCCCCCTCCGGCATGTCAAGGAAGCGGAGTTTCAATGATGTGGAACTGGACAAACTTGTGGGCTACCTGTTGGCCCATGGCTGCGAAATGCTGGTGACTGCATGGTGCAAGACTACGACTGCTCAACGTAGAGACCACTGGCAGTGCATCGCGGACCAGATTAGTTCCCTTGGATTTGTGAGGCGCACAGCTGATGATTGCTCTAAGCGGTGGAATGACCTCAAACACAGAGCAAAAAACAAGCTGGCTTCCAATCATGCCTGTACTCTGGTGACTGGCAATGGGTCTCCACCAGAGGAGGAAGTACTCACAGAACATGAGTCAATTGCTGGAGGCTTCATCACAGAGGATCAGATTCAAGGCGTGGGAGTCCTACCAGATCTTGAGACAATGTCCGGTGAGTGGCCATGCATATGTGTGCAAACCATGTGTATGTTGCTTGGGTGATGTGTTCTGATTGAGTGCCAGGTGAGGCTGTGTAGTCATAACTGCTATGGGTCACCCATGTGGTGCCTCCAAATCATCCCCCGGACTTGGGTTTGGGTTTTACAGTATCCCTTCTGACCGCAGTTAACAATTTGTACCTGATTACTGCACTTGCCCTTCAACTGCCATCATGCCACAACATTGTTGATACTGTTTTCCTGTTCCTGTTCATTCTGCCTGATTGATGGAATCATTTGCATGATTAACACACATTTTTGTGACGTTCTGCCCCAAATTCACCATACTTCAGACATAGATTTCACCCCACAATGGTCCAAATTTGTTTCCTTATTATGGGAATAATTTCATCAATCAGGCTGATTGACTATTGTGCACCTACACATGCCCTGCACACGATCACTTCAGGGCCCTGTTTGAATGTTGAACATGACAATTGACTTCTTTCATGTCCAAGTGACCAACCATTGATGTATCCATGTGCCTGCCATCACTGTATTAGTAAACACTGGCTTTGTTGCATCATGCAGCACATGTGTTGCTTTTCCATCTTGGAGTCCTCAGTGTCTGCTTTTCGGCTCCACTTCCACTTCATTGCCAGTGCATGCATGCCAGAGTTAGTGTCATGTGTGACATGTGTCATTTATGTATTTGATGTATACATTGTGATGCCTATGTGTGTGGGCTATGCTGCTCATGCCTGTCTTCATTTCTTTTATGTTTTTGCAGGTGATGAGGCACTAGATGCTGTTGAGGAGGAGGAGATGGTGCAGGGGCATGAGTACTCACAGCCCCAACCAGGCACCAGTGGAGGACGTGGGGTGGTGGTGGGTGAAAATCCATTACTCCTACAGACCATCCTGTCCATGGGTGTCTCTGGGTACACCTCTGAAGACCTCTATGCCTCAGGTGCTGAATCTGACATTGAGACAAATGTCCCATCGCAGGTGAGTGTTTCTGGCAGGGATGCTGTTCTGTCCAACCCACCTGCCCTGGGGGTAGACCCCTCTATTGGGCATTCAGTGTTGGAAAGTCCACCTGTGGCGGTTACGGATGCAGGGTCACACTCCACTGTATTTGCTCCTTTTCCTGGTCCAGCAGATCAAAGGAGGAATGCAGGGAGGGCATGTTGGCGTCCAACATGGACCGATGGGCTGGTCTGGAGACTCTGCGCACAGCCATATCTGCGGAGTCAAAGGCCCACAGGGATGCCACGAGGTTAGAACACAGGTCCCTCAGAGATAGTCTGGGTGCACTTGAGGTGTCCCAGAGTACAAGGTCAGAACAGCAGCTGGAGCAGCTAACACGCATACTCTCAGCTGAGCTCCAGGCAACCCGTGAGGAGTTCCGGGCATCACGCAAGGCCTTGCAGGCAGAAATCCGTGCTACCCGTGAGGTGCTGCATGGGCATCTACGTACCATCATCCTGCAGAACCAAACCTTTCAGACCTGCATGCTTGCTGCCATGGAGGAGCATGCCAGGGCTTTGTGTGGTCTGCCTCCCATATCACGCGCACCTTCTAATGTACCACCATAGGGTGATGACAGCAACGGCAGTTCTCCCACTATAGGGTAGCCGTGCAGGCCATGAGCCCATGGAGTTTTTTTGTTTTTTTTCCTCAACATCCACGCATGTGGGTGTTGGGGTGCACCCTGTACCTCCTCCCTCCTGGGTGCCCCCCTGATCCCCCTGGTCGACACATGGGCATTTTTTTATTTTTTTTTACATTTTTTTTTCTTTTTCTTTTTCATATTTCATTCTGAATTACAAATTTGAATTAGAATTAAATGTTTTGATTATCTTTTTTTCTTCTTTTTTCTATTTATTATTTTCATTTTCATTTCATATTTAATTCGATTTTTTAATTTTCTTTTTCTTTTTTATTTTTTTATTTAATTTGTATTTTGATTTTTACTTTATTATTTTATTTATTTTGTTTACTTTTCATTTACTCTTTTTTATTTTTCTTTATTTAATTTGCATTTACTTTTTAGTTGATAACCATTTTCTTTCAGATTGTAAATTCATGTTACAGTGTGTTGCTTTGTGTGGCTGCCATAGGCATCCACTGTGTATTCCAGCTGGGCACATGCAGGCTTGTCCTGTGTTTGGGTTAGAAACTTGTGTTCCTGACACACACGCCCCTCCTGCTTCCCCTTTCCATGGGTTCGCAAAGGGTTTGACCAAGTGACAGTAACTTACACAGAGGCATTGGGCTCCCATAATTTGTGTGGGCAGTCTGTAGTCCAAACTGTGTATACATCCCCAGTGGGGATTGGTGTTGATTTCTCCACTGCATGGTTGATTTGTATATTGTATTACATACAGGACTTTTTGCATATATATATGTAGCTTCTTCATGTCTTAACGAGCCTGTCTCCATTGCAGATGCAGTTCATGTTGTATGCAGTACACTGCCACATTTGCCTACCAGCAACACACTGCAGTTGGAAGGGGTCGATGTGCTGCCTTTGTCAGGTTGCAACACTTGCAATACTTTCATTTTTTACTGTCATACGTTGCCACTGTTGGATCCTGTACTAATGTTTTGTCTTGCTGATAAGTATTTGTTCATGTGTGCTGTTTCTTTTTCATTAGTGAGAGGAAATTGTCTCTGGCCTGTTTCCATTTGGGACAGTGCACTTTGTGACACTTGTGTCATGTGTTGTGCATTCATTTGGTTGCTTTCACATAGCATGCCATGCCATGTTTGTTGGGTAGCTGAGAAGGGTTAGGGAGGGGTTTGGTGACATGCACTATCTGGTTGTAGTATGAATGTGTGCCTTTTACTGACACAGCATTGGGTGTGTTTAAGTAGCTAGGGATGCACACAATGTATCACTTCCAGGTAAACAATCTCAGGGTGGTATGGTTGTGACAGTTGACTGTCCCTTTTGTCATCATCATAAATTGTCAGCTGGAATGTGCCCGGCCTGTGTGCACTGCGCAGGGGTGGGATTTTTGGTGAGGAAATTTGCCACAAGTTGGGTACGGGCTGCCTCACCACGTGCCCTTTCAACTCCCATGCGCAGTGGCCGTGCATGTGGTTGGGGATGTGGGGGCACCACCATGTCCACCGGCACGCCCCACCGGGTTGCAACGTTGTGCAGGACTCATGCTGCCACTATGATCCTGCACACTACTGTGTGCGCATATAGCAGCTGCCCACCAGAGCAGTCAAGGGAGCGAAAGCATGACGTCAGCACTCCGAATGTGTGCTCCACTATGCCCCGGGTTGCAATATGGACTGTGTTGTATCTTACCTCTTGTGGTGTGGAGGGGTTCCGTATTGGTGTCATCATGTAGGTGCTCAGAGGGTAGGCACTGTCCCCTGGGGAGGTAATAATGGTTGTCATTAGTTGGGTTTTCCCATTCTCACTGTCTGACATGCATGCATGTGCAGAGGCATTTGTACTCATCAATTAGCCATGTGTCGCCATGCCTCCCAGCTTCCAGGTCCCAGTTTAGGGGTGACATTCGGAATATGAAACTATCATGGCTGGACACCGGATAGTTGGCATATACTGAGGTGATGATTCCCTTGGCATTACATACAACCTGCACGTTGATGGAATGCCAGTGCTTGCGGTTTCGATAGATGTGCTCAGTGGCACTGGGAGGACGTAGAGCAACATGGGTGCAATCAATGGCACCTAGCACTTTGGGGAGGTGTGCCACCCCGTAAAAGTCCTGAACGACGGCCTGCCTTTCTGCAGGTGTTCTGGGCATGTACATGTGCCTGCGGACGGATGGGCGTGCAGTCATGATGGCCAACACCTGGTGCAGGCAGCATGACTGCGTGGTCTGTCAGACTCCCCCAACTATGGCACTTGTCTGCTGAAATGACCCAGTAGCCAAGAAATGCAGTACATTGAGCAACTTTTCCAAGGGGCTCAGTGCTTGGGAGCACAGGGTGGGTGATGTGAGTTCATCCTCCCACTCAGCAACAAGTTCTAGGATGATATGGGGTGGAAACCTGTATCTCCCATAGACCTGGTCATCAGGCATCCCAAAAAGGCTGGTCTTGGGTAAAGAAAATGTGGGGCCTGGCTATCCTCATCCTCCTGCAGTGTCCCACGACCACTGCTGCGAGGAATGGTATATTTATCGTAGCGTATGAGCTTGTTTGTTGTTTGCGTGCACTTTTATGCTGCGCGGGGCCTCTTACGCCTGCTTCCTGCTGGCGTACGTGTTTCTAGATTAGCACATCTTTTTTGGCGCACGGGTTTCCCCTGTTTGATTCCATGAATATGTGTTGTTAGCGCGCGTGTGGGCGTTGCGAGCATTTACCTGCGGTACTTCCCCCGTAACGCCCACATTTTCACACGTTGTTCCCCATTCCGCGTGTTCCGCTCCGTGTTCCGCCCCCTTTTCTTGTGTGCGCTACACATGCGCTTTCGCTGTGCGCATCGCGCACAGCGTTTAGTGACATATGCTCTCTTGTGCACCACCCACGGATTTGGCGCACATCCCAGGGTTTACACGTGCAGCGCATTCCATGAATCTATGAACGGTGCGTGCGTGGCTTTAGCGCGCATGCACTGCAATTTTCACATTTACGCTCCCCTTTTCGGCGCACATTTATTCCATGAATTACCCTGTAAGTATACTGTAAACTACGCCGTGGTACCTCCGGGTTTGGGCATAAAATAAATGCAATAAATAAAATAAAATTAAAATAAAATAAAACGATGCAGACACACAACTCTCTGGTCCATTTAAATACAGCAACACAACTGGAATACATTTATATGCAAATGTAACACTCAATCTTCTCTTCCAATTGCCACCAATTGTTCACAACATTTACTTAAACAGCTCGGACCAGTTGTGTTTGCAAATGCTCGTCCTTCATAGAAATGCCACAAATAATGTTAATGTTATTGTTAAAGGTATTTGCACCTTGCACCGTCACCAACAGAATTGTTACCAAGGCGCTCTGGCGGATCTGTAAACAAAAAGGAGGGGTGGTGATTAGTAGGGTGAAGTGGGAGTAGGAAAGTGAGAGAGGTGCTGTCCCCTTGGCAGCTTCAGTTCAGTTTTCTCTGTGCACTGAGCTTGAGTGTGAATTATCGTATCAATGCCGGTCCTCATGTGTCGTTGGTGCGAGGTATGTATTGTTTGATAATCCCGACAGCAGGTAAAAGGCACAAATCTGACTACTGTGCAGGAATGGTAAAATTTACCATAAACACACACGATCCTCAAGAATTCCTAATGGATTTACTACAAGAACTGGAAACCAAAAACATCCCTATGAATGAAATCTTCCAGATTCCATACACGTGGAAACATACTAGCACTATCTGCAACCATCACAAGAGCACATGCCTAATGAACGATTTGTATATCTGTCCATACCAAATTGTGAATCCATTCCATTCAATTTTTCTTGCATCTCACGTGCACAGCTGGAGGTTCTCCCACCTTGCCCAAGTGCTCTGTGCATAAACTCCACATGCATCTTCGCCAAATTTAATTTTCATGTAAGCAATGGAATCCATCTGTTGTTTGCAAATGCATAAATCAGGTGGATTCCATAGGACGCGCTATAGATGCCATTCACCATGCACCTAAATAGAAGCATGTATGGCGGGATAAACCAACATTGTAATGAGGGCCATTGTCTCTGGAGAGCCATTCATAAGACCTGACCAACACCACCCAAAGTACACAGCACCCATCCCACCCAATCCTGTCAAAGAAGTACACCCATCTGATCCTCTGACATGTCCCACTAGACACATTCATAAGAAAAGACGATAGGAAATCCACAATGAAATCCAAACCACATTCATGGCTTGCACATACGCTGTAAAAACAAAGTCTCAAAAATCTCAACAACCAAACTGTCACGCAAGATCTAAAGTAAATCTTTATTCACTTGACATTACTGATGAAGAAACTAGGACACACGGTGATGTAATTTAGATGTATTAGAGTCTTCAATTACATGTAATTGCTTGTGTTGGTTTATGAATGAAATGTGGGAATTCATTTTGCTGGTGTATTACTCCAACGTGCGCCATCTTGTTCTGAGCACTTTCCTTCTCTGCCTCTCCCCGGATACTGGCGTTATTCAGAATGCTTCAGGTCAGAGAAGTGCCGGGCACTCATTACCCACCCCACCCTCACTTGCACTTTCTTCCTCCCTTTTCCTCTTGGGGCGACACAAAGCTACTGTGTTTGCACTTGGTGCCTTATAATTCAACAATATATTTTCAATAAAAGAGCCGAGTTCCTTACTGTATTCACAGGATTGCCATGAAATGCCAAGCTACTTACACCACTGCCAGGGATCACAAGCGAATGTGCTAGATATTACATCAACTACACAGACGCCAACGATTGCCTTTACATTCCCAGGCTCTCACTTATTGGCAGATAGTAGTATGAAAACGTGCTAGTACTAAACTCATTGTCAAGCATTGCCATCAAACGTAGTTCTTAACATGTTGCCAAAGGCTGTCATTACATGCCCAGGTACTCAGCCACAGACTGTCTTAAAATGCCCTGTTGCTCACTCCATATCCAGTCATTTTTCAAGTATTCACCTTATTGCCAGAAGTGAACATCAATTGTGCAGGTAATGAACACATTGCCAAGGTGTAAAACTAAATGGTAAGGAAATAGGCATTTTAGCACTCTAATAAAGCCATCTCTATACCTACCTGGCTGCATCCCCCAAATCCCATTATAGAAAGAGGGTGGTGTTTAATTTGTAATGAAATTCCAAGTGATTCTCCATAGTATGAGTATCTGAGGTTAAGGAATCCACAATTCAGCAGCCTCTGCTGAGAAGTGCCCTCCACCCCGTCTTACCAGCCCGACTTTAGGAACAACAAGATCAACACTATAAAAGGCAGGAGTACTGCTGTCTTTTATAGTTTGGATACTAAAGTGATAGAGGCAGTAAAAGTTCTGAATAGCTTCCCTATTCATTACAGGGATTCTAAACTTACTTCACACCCACCTCCTTCTCAGGTGGGTAGCACTCCCCCCTTATCTACAAGTAAGAGTATTTGTGGATAGTTGAAGTCTTGTCCATCCAACAGAGTGGTGTTCCTGTGTAGAGAGAGTACGAGAGAAGAAAAGAAAGGATGGGTTAGCAGGAGCAGAAGTGACAGCAGTGATGGAGAGTTGGTGGAGTTAGGGCAGGAGGAGGTGGGGGAGTGAGAGCAGGGAGAGAAACAGGAGTAAAGTCAGGAGGAGAAGGAGGAGCTGGAGTATTCAGAACAGGAGGATCACCTGAGGGCAGAGCCAAGGACCAGATATAGGTAATCTCCAGGGAATAATAGTGATACTGGGCCCAGGTTGTGAGCCTGGCTCGGGAAGGAGGCCTAATGAGGACCTGAGTGCAGCTGCAGCCAAAGGCCAGATACAGACTGGTTGAAAGGGTTTTGAAATGAGTAACAGGTCCCATATCCCCTAAAGGCTGCTGGAGTGAGTTGAGAGAGATATATTCACTCAGGCTGACAGAGTGAACAGGGCACTATATCCCCAAGACCAGAAAAGAAATATCAGAAAGAGAGGGTGTTGTTCAGACTCATGTGGTAGTGAGCAGACCATCATCACAATCACAATACCATAGAATTAGTACTCAGATTGAGTGGAGGAAAAAACCTATCCCTGAACACCCACATAGGGAGGGGATGCCTCACTGAGTGGTCCCAGGTGGTAAAGCCAAGCGAGGAGACCCCTAGGGCAGGAGGCAGAATAACAAACCTGATCTCTTGAGACACCCAAGGGTGAAACCACTGTTGTAGGCCACCTTACCACCCCGGGAGGCAGCATGGCCAAAGCACAGACACTAAGAAACAATCCAGCTGTCAGGGGTTGGGGCACCATCAAGACTAAAGAAGTGAATTGGGAGACTGTAACTCCCTAAGGCTGTGAATGACTTTGTTGAACACTATCTGGAGTGGGACTGTACAGGAACCTTCCTTTTAATGCAGGGAGCAGATTTTTGGGACACCAGACCATGGATCGTTCTAGAGCAGTATATGCACAATATTGTTTGAGCTATCCTTATACTGTCTGTGATCTTAGTCTGTCCTGCCATTCCTCTACTTCCCTATTCCTGAGTAAAACAGTGAGCTTCACTTCTGCTCTTTGTGTGGTGTGTGCAGGTCTTTTTTTTTTTTATTTATTTCTACATGGTTAATGCCAGGCAATTATTTAAGGCTATGCAAAAAGGACGAGTATACTCGTTCTTGGCACTTAAGGGGTTCAACCTTATACAACGATATCAAAACATTCAATACATAGATTTGTTATGATAGGTTATATATAATGCGTTTAATACCTAGAGGTTTCTAAGTGCGGAGCAGGGATCTAAGCTTTGTTGCTCTGTGTCGTCTTGCTTCCAAGGCAAGCACGTTGCCCCTGAGCTATCCTCCCGAGACCAATATACACCAATATACAATAGAGTCAACAATTCAGCATACATTCATCATCATACTAATCATAAAATCGTTTTAAATTCATGTTGTCAAGGCCACAGATCAATTTTTTCAAATATATACCAGTTCTAATCAAAAGCGGTGTCACCCTGCCTTCTAAGACATAGGGAATCATTCCGACCCTGGCGATGACGGAATGAAGGGGGCCGGTATGGGACCGGCCCCCTTCATACCTTCAGGGCCGATTACGAGGTTCCCTTTGCGGGACCGTATCAGACGTCTGGTAAAACCAGACGTCTTTTCCGGGTCCCGCAAGGGAAAGAGGGAGGTAACAACGGGACACTTGTAATGTGCCCGTTGTTACCTCCCTCCCCATTCCCATTGTGCCCTATGGGGGCTCAAATGGGAATGGGGAATGGTTCCTGCAAGGAAGACTTACCGGGTCCTCCTATGTCAGAATGACCCGGTTATTCCTCATTGCAGGAACTGGTAATGGAGCCCGGTTTGGAGGCAGCCCTGGAGCTATTAGCTCCAGGGCTGCCTCCAAACTCGTAATAAGGCCCATAATGCCAAAATGGTTCTTCATTTAATGATGCCAATTGATATTCGAAGTTACCAAATAGTTCTATTCTCAAATTTTGCAATTTAGGGCGTGTAATCACAAGATGTTTTATTGCCTCCACTTCCCTCCCGCAATATCGACAATAAAGATTTTCTATGTGGCCTCTTTTAAATAATATTCCTTTAGTTAGTAGAGCCTCCTTCTCATAATGCTATCTCTTAATCGGCCATCTGGGCATTGGCTAAAATATTTCAATATACTTCCATGTTTCTTTTTCTCTCGGTACGTTTGCATAACAGTTTACATTTAAACATAGAAAATGGTAGCACTGCCACAGAGGTTCAAACCCAACTCCAAAGGCTGCTTCCTTTTTTTAAAGTCGAGTGTCCAATCCTCTACACTGCCAATGGCCCGGTTTTAAAATGTGTGGTTTATATAAGCTTAAGCGCAGCAAGGTACGTTCACTACCACCATACGCAATGTTTGAGAGGGCCGCGAGGGCCGAAACTGCTGGACTTTATATCATTTAACCTATTGAGTATGCCTAAATGCTTGCACAAGGTCAGTGCAGTATGTCGCTAGCCCCCACACCTTGGAGAGAGTAGAGAGGTAGTGTGTGTTTTATTTAAGGAACATAGAGGATGACAAGGTAGCTCCCAGGGCAGCAGACTGGGAATCCTATTAAGTGAAACTGGCAGGCAAACGGTGTGTTGGCTACATTTCTTGCAAAGGTTTGTGATGCAAACGGGAAAGACCAGCTTTGGCTCGGGTAATTGTGCAGTGTAGGTAATGCAAGATTGTGGCATAATTCTGAGAGTATCTATGTAGAGTTTGCACTTTTGAAGTTTGAATTTATATGCTACTTTTTTTAAAGGAAATATAATGCATATAACATATAGGGCCTCATTCTGAGCCTGCTGGTCCGGTAACAACGGTGCCGGTAAACCAACTGGCACTGTTGTTACCGAACCGGCACACTTCAAGTTTGCGGGCAGCTGCCGTCCCGCCCGCCAGGTCTGACATGGCGGGTGGGACGGCACCCTCCCACAGACTTTCATGGTAGAACCAGCACCGTTATTAACGGTTCCGGTGCTACCGTCATCCCTCTCAAATGGGAATGGGGATTAACAATTTTCCGGCGCCTGACTTCCAGGAATACCAGGGTCGTAATCCCCCGGTGTTTCCGTGAAGCCAGGCACTGGAAAAAATCATAACCCGGGCGGCAGCCTGCCGGTTTTACCGGCACGGCTACCGCCGGAGTTGTAATGAGGCCCATAGTCTCTCTCTATATATATATATCACCTTTATCATCTATCATATATCATCCGCTGCTACTACCGCATATAAGCCACCCATAAAAGATGTAATACTTTTGGACACAAAACAGCAAGAGCATTCAGTGCAGCTGTGGTATTCATGGTGCCGCCTGCCTCCAGGAGGGTATCTAGGAATGTTATACCCCATTGTTACGACTGATGGTAGCAATCCTGTACCCTTGGCAAATCTGCCCCTCCCCCCCCAGCGCGTCACTTATGCACCCCATAATAGATGCTACGGGGGTTCTGCTTCACAGAGCTGCTTTGCCATCAAAATCAGTTGTATAATGTATAACACAAATGTGTCAATTGTCCTATGTGCATATAATCTGCATTCGTGATTTACAGGCTGTCCACGGTCAGTTTGATACTTTACCAGTGCATGTTGCCCTAAAGTCTTGCATTACAGCTGCACGTGCAGGACATATAGGGTCCTGGACGTCTGTGTCTGCACGGCATAAAAAGACTGTGATGCCATAGTTGTCATGTCACCCTTGCTACGGTTACTAGGGACACCAGAACCTGCCACTATGGTTGCTATTGACACCAGAACCCGCCACAATGGTTGCTATGGACACCAGAACCTGCCACTATGGCCGGTTTTTTGCACCCAGTAAACCATAATAAGGAGGATAACGCTGGCATCTGCATTACATCATTGCTCCATCAGAATACTAAAGGGATATTGCCTGTCCCAGCAGGCAGTACAGCCTCTCAATTCCCTGCAGGCGAGGGAGCATAAGTACTGCTGGAGGCACATAGGAGGCCATAATGCCGCTGGCCTGGGCAATAATACTAATATCGGTGTCTAGTCAAATGGTCGACAGACAAATGGTCGACAGACAAAAATGGTCGACACAATTTGGTGGACAGGTCAAGTGGTCGATTTTTTTTAAATTTATATATATATATTTTTTAGGTTTTCGTTTAGGGGAAAAAAAGGGTTTTTTAGCAAAAAAAGGGGGTTGGGGGGGAGCCCCCCAAAAAAAAAAAAAAAATTTGAAAAAACAAAAAAAAAATTCGACCATTAGACCTGTCGACCTTTTGGTGTCGACCATTTGTCCTGTCGACCATTTATATTCGACCAAATGACCTAGAACCACTAATATCACCTGCCCAGGTGCTAGGCGGCCTGGTATGTGGCATGCTGCCCGTCTGCCATCTATCCCTCTGCCCACGGCACTGCTTCTATGAAATGGAAATTGAGACTATGCTTCACTGACTTGCAGGGGCCAAGTCCTAAAAATTAAAGTGGGGGGGGGGGACTCCACCAAATTCAAGGGAATGTGATGTTGCCAGACATTAGCATAATAATGTGAAATATGCACATTTCATTACATTGGCTTTGCATAACCACCCAAATTGCACAGAACGAATGGCATTCGACTTTAATAAAAGCAACACACACACAAAACCCCGAGAGGACTGTTTCTTCTAATCGTGTTTTTGAAAACGTTAAAAGATGTGCAGGTTTTAAACTCCAAGAAACAATACAAATGTTTTCCCTGGGACTTGCAGTACCGGAATGAGACATTTCGCCTCTAGTTGTCTGTTATTTTTCATCAGGTTATATAGTGAGTGCAGTGGTGAAGTGTCCGGCCTACAAACCTGACAACTGCGGTTCCATCCATGTGGTCAGCTTTAATGCATAAATTCAAAGAGGACATCCAATGTTTCTCATTTTAGCTGAGTCCACCCTCTGAAAAATGTTGGGGGGACTCCCCCCCTCCCGTGTCCGCTCGACTTGAGCCCTGCTGACTTGGATGCTCAGTGTGTTAATCAGCAGTGGAGGCAGTGGACTCTGTTCTTGCTTTTTACGCCATGGAGGTGGCACTGCAGGGGAGCAACAGTAATGGCAGAGGGGTAGCTATGGCAAGGCAAGGCGGGCGAGGATGGCGATGCAGCACAGGTAAGTACCGGGTGAAGGGGGTTGTGTGGGGGATGGGTGAGGGGGGTGGAGGGGTCGGGGGATGGGCGAAGAAGTGGAGGAAGGAGGTACCAGTAGAGTAAGGAGGGCAGGTCGGAATCCTGACAGGAATCAGGATTCATGACTCGCATAGCGAACGAATATTGTTGATTGACCTTGTCGGCTGGCGTCTCAATAGGCGGAACTGTTTAGGATGTCCAATGTGTTGGCTGTGTGATAGTATTGATGCCGCAGGGACCTCAGGACTTAAGTTGTTCCCGGGCTTCCGATGTTACTTTGCGTAGTGTGGGAGAATGCACCGCATGTTGGTGCAGCAGCGCGGGGCACAATGTTGCAGGGGTGCAATATCTCAGGGGTACAGTATCACAGTGGCACAGTATCTCAGGGGCATAGTATCACTGGGTGCAATTATGTCTGGGGATGGTGTTGACTCTGTACGAAATCAGGCGTTTAATCTCAGGCGCATAAAAGAAAACACCTTGCAGAGGCAGAAATCAGCAGCAGTAGAATCGAACAGTGGCAGAGCCTCACAGTGGCAACACCTTCACAGTGGCAGAGCCTCACAGTTGCAACACCTTCCCAGTGGCTGTGCCTCACAGTTGCAGAGCCTCACAGTTGCAGACTCACACAGTGACAGAATCTCACAGTATAAAAACATCACAGTGGCAAAGTGCCATAAAGCGGGGGAGTGGTACAAGAGAGTTTTGCTGAACCAATATTCATAGCTCCTTCCATTTAAGGAAGACGACCAGAATTGCACATGCTTGCCAGAGTGTTGTTTGCCACCTTCCCTGCCAGGAGGAGAAGATGATGCCCGAGAGCGAGCTCTGAGTTGAGGTCGAATGTCTGGGTCCTGCGTAGGAGATTAGCCTTCACTGAAGACCAAGTAAGACCTTTGCAGGCCCTTCCTGGTCCTGCTGCTGCTGATGTAGATTGGTGCTACTCCATTGAAGCTTGGTAACCCTGACAATGTTGAGTAGTTGTCTTTTCCAGGGTGCTCTACAGGAACCCCACGCCGTGTGATATTGAATCTTCAGCTTCTAGGCAGTAATCATGAATCAGCGTTTTCTTAGCCAATGAATATGAAATCCATTATTTGGAGTTGCTATTGAATGACATTGCAATCTTTGCCAACAAGTGCTGCGAATATTTGCAAATTTAGAAAACAAGTCAAGTGCTGACATATGAAATGGTGTGACGATCTGAGATTAAACAATGCATTTATGGCTCTGCTAAAAACTGTAACTGGATCCAATATCCTGTGATCCAGTGATCTCTAATAATGGCCTGTCACCGATGATCGTCCTTTTGGCACCTGCAGCTGAGCTACGTGAAATTTGAAGCTATTACTGTAAGTAATGAACTGGAATTTGCTATTCAAAACATCCTGTTCTTTCCTTTTTAATTCTATATGCAATCTTACACAATAGTGGCTGCACAGATGCCAGGAGCGAGACGCTCTGTTTATGGTTCAGCGTTGCCTAAGCACGAGCACATGAGGAGCCTCCCGAGGTCTTCCATCTGGGCTGCCCAGAGTGCTGTGGGATCTCCCTGCTCGTGAGAGTGATGGGATTAGGCTTTCAAGGCAGCCAAAACCATTCGAAGGCCTGTTTCACAGACACAGAAACCCAAGCCTTGAACGCTGAACATGACAGCAGATCAAAAACATACAAGGCTCATCTAATCTGTAGCAGATCTTCCTTGGTCACCCATGTACCCCTTGCTTTCCAAGTGCTCTTCTCCTGCCTTATGTGCTCGACCGCGGTCCTCTGCAGGCCTCCGAAGCCACTGGAGCGGAGGTGCGCCGACGCGCTGCAACCTCTCGACTGCGGGCCTCCTACTGGCCCGGGCGGGTATGGCGTACCCCTCGTCGCCAATTGTAAGGTTTTACGCGGGCCCTTGAACCGCATAGGAGGGAAGGATCACGCAGGAGCCAGGAGTGATTGCGACTGCCTTTATTTAAACCAGGCAGGAACTGCCAAACTTCCCGTGGCCCCCTCCCTAGCCCAACTTCACTTCCCCCTTACTGGGGAGGATAAGACCGCAACGGCGGTCTGCCCACACAACGACGTGGGCGGGCTGCATGCCCTCAGGAAACGACCTGACAGTGTGTCTGTTACTTTTGCATGGGCAAGCCCTTGTTCACATGAAACAGGAAGCGGCACTGTTTAACGAGGCACATGATGTCATGAACTGTAGGATAACATAAAACAACACATATTGTCCAGTGCCCCACAAATGTGCTCTGCCCCCTGCTTTTTCTGACATGGTTAACCAGCATGATATTGCTATGCCAGCAAGATAGCTTATTTAGTTAAGAATTCTCTTCTGACATGTGTGCTGAACCAGCAAGAAACATGGTTCAAATACCTGACAGGCTGACTCTGCCCTTTTTCATTCCAAGGTGGATTAATTTAGTCCCATCGCAGTCAGTAAAAACACCACGATATGGTGATTATAAACATGAGGAATCCAGAATGAAGCTGTGCACAAACACATTATTTTATCAGCAGTAGTGGTACTAATGGAACAGTTATATATATTCCGTGAAAAATGTGTTAAATGGACGTTATGCTTACAAGTAAAACCAAACCCCCCCCCAAAATTCGCCAGTAAACTAAGCAACCATAACTCGCGCCACCACTGTACACTGCTAAGACTAGCACCCAGGACATCAAAGATGACATCACAAACACTGACCACAATATGATTAAACCATACAACAAGTATGTACAATACACCTTCAAATAACAAAACTTGCTCTGACCCCCTCTGCAATTGAAGTGATGACAGCAGACACTAAAATTGACCACGGGACATGGCGGCACCCAAACCCACTTTTTCATCTGGAATATTTGCTCCATATCACCTTTATTCCATCCCTGCATCAGACCACCAAATAAGCCCAAATAAGTTTTTAAGACTTTTCCGGTGTCTGCAGATTCCAAAATGGCGACCGCTTCAAAAAATATGATGCATCCCATGCTTTTCACTGTCCAATCAGCAGGCATGTCTTATGTCCGCGGACATATTGCTGGACTGTGATTGGCCACTGATGCGATGCTGTTTTCTCGCTGCCCGAACGAATTTCAAAAGGCAGACCACTTAAGAGGCTGACTCGAAGCCGGATACACTTCAGCGTCCCGAAGGGCAAGCTAGTGCACCATTGAGTTTGTTTAAACAACGCTGTGGAACAACATCTAACAGACTCAAGTCTCCATTAGATGGTGGGCCAAGTGAATAAATAAAAGTTGATCCACGAACACCGGTGACAAGAAAATCAGAAATCTATGCCTGTCACGGCTATTTTGGAGCTGGATTTTGGAATCTCACGTCCATCCAGGATATTGCGCTAAACTTGTTGGGGTATACGAAAGAGGTTTCCGATCTGATTAACAGAGATTGTCTGTCCTGAAGAACG
The DNA here is from genome assembly GCF_040938575.1 of Ambystoma mexicanum. Lineage (NCBI taxonomy): Eukaryota > Metazoa > Chordata > Amphibia > Caudata > Ambystomatidae > Ambystoma > Ambystoma mexicanum. Next base: position 532,919,168 of record NC_090933.1, on the reverse strand, counting down.
CCGAAAAAAACTATGGTGTAGAGACACTAAAGATAGTGCCTCAATCTCCAGAAGGGCCGAAACATGTCGACACTTGACAAAAGACTTACCAACTTTTTGAAGTCTTGTATCTAAATACTGCTTTAGTAATATTAGCCAGTTTTCATTAACTCAACTAACCCTTACAGTTGATTCTGTTTTTTTAGGATTAGATTAAGTCGATCATGCAGCATTGATTCATGACATATATCTGTATGTTCCGCTTTCTCTCTTTTTTAACTTTTCTAAATTTGTCTTAATAATAAATTGATATAGACTCATTTATGACTGATGATTTTTAGTGTTCAGTTTTGAGGGTGTGTAAGCAAAATGGTTCTATTTAGTGTCTTAATAGCATGTGACAGTTGTTGATAAATGTTGCAAAAAAATGAATTTTTGTAAATTGTGAATATGTTACCAAGCTGGAAGGCCTTAATCACAAAATAAGTTGATAACATATATCACCAAGCCTAGCCCTTTTGGACTCTGAGTGGGGTAGTCAATAGTCCCATTTTTGTATAACGGACTGTGATTGCTCCAGGGGGGTGTCCGCAGAGCAAATATGGAAGTGAGTCCACGGACCGGACCCAGATTCACTAATTTGTTTTACCTACTTTTTGGACATTTTTAAAATAACTACTGGGCGGATTTACACCAAATTTATAAAAGTATGCTTCGGGACCAAGCCAACGCTCTGTTAAGTAGTGAGCCGGAGACACCAGAGGATTTTGACAAATGATATTTATTTTTTTATAGCACTTCAAGTTGCAAAAAGGGAGGTTATGCAAAAAGTCCCAATTCGAAATTAAAGTGCCAACCAGGCTTCTCAGAATTCCTTTTTCAGAATGTGACCGTAATCATAGGTTCAGGTTTACCTCCAAGAAAACTGTATCATACCATGAAGGAATACAATGGATCGGTATGTTTAAACCGGCAGTTCGTCACAGCCATTCAACTATTTCCACTTTTTCCCCCCCTCAGTTTATACCGTGACCTCACGGGTTAAAGTCCTCTGTTAGCACCTTCGTTCGTGCCGTGCTGAGCGGTTTCCTTCACACGCTCGTCTGAGCACCCGCGGTAGAGAGAGATCTAGCCTTTGATTGCGATCTGGCATGTAAAGTTCCTCCAGTATTCTTGCCGTCCTTGAAGTGAAAGGAAAAACTCAAAACTCCAGTATTTTTTTATCACCTTGTGAACAGTCCCTCTCGTGGTGACTGTGCTCTGCTCCGCGCACAGTGTTGCCTGCCGTCTCGATAAGGGTTCGTCCTGCGGAGTTCCCTTCTTCCTCTAATAAGCCCACCGGTGTTGTGAGCTGGTCTCTTCCCACTCGGAATCCATGCCGGCCGTCGCCTTCCACTCCTGAAAAATGAGACACACGTTGAGGCGTTTAGTGCAGCTTTAAACCCGTGTGCCCCTCCTCCTCCTCCCCAGCAATTAATCACAGGTGCTGCCTCTGGGCGCAGTACAGCCGGTGCTAATTCCCCTCCTTCCTGCTTCATACACGCGGAATCAGCGTTAGTTTTCGCCCTTAACTGGGAGAGTTTATTCATATAAGGAAATGTGGATTCTCGCCTTCTTTCCCTGTTTTCTTTTCCCCGTTGTTGGCTTTTATTTAAAGAATGCATCTGTTGAGGCATTCTGGCAGTTGTAGTCCGTGTCGTTACTGTAGCAATCATTCCGCCTTCTGTGATGTGTGAGGTCTGCCCCTTTGTACCGTTTTGTTCTTTATCATTTCCCGATAACCTGGCCGCTGCTACAGGTTCTCTATCACATACTCCCCCCGAAGACCCATGCCGTTCAGGCATGTCCATTGCTCTGGATAAATAGTCCGCCACACATTGATACCTTCCAGGTTTGTGAACTGTTATGAAGTGATATGGTTGTAGAGTGAAGAACCACCGTAGTACTCTATGATTGGAGTCTTTTTGTGTTGCCAACCATTTCAGTGGTGCGTGATCTGTGAAGATGGTAAACCTCCTCGCCAATAGGTAGTATCTGAGGGACTCTACTGCCCATTTAATGGCCAGGCATTCTTTTTCAAGGGTTGAATACGGAAGCTCGTGTGGAAGGATCTTCCTACTGATGAATGCAATGGGACACAGGTTTTGTTCGGTACCCTGTGAGAGTAGCGCTCCTAGACCACATCCCGAGGCATCAGTTTGTAAGTAAAACTCTTGGCCGAAATCCGGACAATGGATAACTGGTTTGGAGGAAATCATTTGTATTAATGTCTGGAATGCCTGTTTTGCTTCATGGGATATATGTAGGGGTCTATTTGTTTTTAGTAAGTCCGTAAGTGGGGCTGCTATGGTAGAAAAATGAGGCAGGAATCTCCGGTAGTACCCTACAAATCCTAGGAAGGCTCTAATTTCTTTTCGGGTTTCAGGCATTTTTAGCTTTTGCAAGGCTTGGATTTTATCTAACAGTGGGGTTACCATTCCGCCCCCTACTTCATACCCCAGATATTTTGTGGTATTGGCTGCCAATTTCGATTTTTTCGGGTTAATGTGTAACCCGGCTTCTTTCAATGCCATTATTACTTGGGTTAAGTGTGCCAAATGTTCTTTCCATGTTTTGCTGAATATTACAATATCGTCTATGTATGCAGCTGCATACTGATCATGAGGCCTCAGTATTTTGTCCATTAGGGTTTGGAAGGTTGCTGGGGCCCCATGTAGCCCAAAAGGCAAAACCGTAAATTGGAGCAGACCCTGTGGTGTGGCAAATGCGGTTTTCTCTTGGTCGAATGGGTTGAGGGGAATCTGCCAATATCCCTTTGTTAAATCCAGTGTGCTTAGGTATGTGGCTGAACCTAGTTTTTCTATGAGCTCATCAATTCGGGGCATCGGAAACGCCTCATACCAGGAAATAGCATTTAGTTGCCTAAAGTCCATGCAGAACCGGGTGGTGCCATCCGGTTTAGGAATTAATACTATAGGGGAACACCAGACGCTTTTTGAAGGCACAATGTTTCCCAATTCTAACATGTTCTCTATCTCCTTGGCAATCTCTCCCCTTTTTGCTTCTGGAATCCGGTATGGTCTGAGGCGTACCATTTTTCCCTCCTCTGTAGGTATTGAATGCATAGCCAAATGGGTCCGCCCTGGTATGCTAGAAAAGGTCTTGGATATCGGGTTTAGAGTAGAGAACAACTCAGATTTTTGGGACTCACTTAGTTGCTCCCCCAACTGCACTTCTCGTATACCCCAAGGATGGTTTGGGATTAATTGTTCCGGGACAGACGTGTCTGATAAGGCTGAACACAGCACACTTTGGGTTCCTTCCTTCCACAACTTGAGTAAATTGATGTGATAATTCTGATACTTGTTTTTACGTTCTGGTTGTTCCACCTCATAGTTCACAGGTCCTAATATTTTTGTTATCTGATACGGCCCGTGCCATTGAGCCAGCATTTTGTTCGTGTGGGTCGGTAGTAGAACCAGGACCTTGTCCCCTATCTTCAGGGATCTAGGTCTGCTTCCCTGATCATAGTACTTCTCTTGTTTTTCTTGTGCTCTACCCAAGTTTTCCTGAGCAAAATCCCTCAGTTTTCCCAGCTGTTCTCTTAGGTCCTGAACATATTCGGTGAGGGACGTTTATTCTTGTTGCTCCCATTTATCTTTTAGGATCTGTAACACCGATTTGGGTTGTCTTCCGAATAACAGCTCGAAAGGGGAGTAACCTGTAGAGGACTGAGGGGTATCTCTGAGTATCATTAAAACCCATGGCAATACCCGATCCCATCCCAAACCGGTAGGGCTGGTGGCTCTCTTTATCATCTGTTGGATAGTCTTGTTGTACCTCTCCACTAACCCATCTGTCTGGGGGTGATACACTGAGGTTCTCAAGTGGTGTATACCCAAGGTTTTGCACACCTCTTTCATTACTACCGACATGAAATTACTCCCTTGGTCTGTCACTATCTCAAGGGGTATTCCCACTCTAGCAAAGAATGGTAATAGTACATCACACACTTGTCTGGCAGAGATACCTCTTAGAGGAAAAGCCTCGGGATATCTGGTGGCGTAGTCCACTATGACCAGGAGGAACCGAAATCCTCTCCTGGAGGGTTCTAACGGACCGACTATGTCTATACCTATCCCTTGAAAGGGCTCCTTGATCAAAGGCATTCTTTGCAGGGGTACCCGAGCCGGGATATGATTGCTCGTTTTCTGACATATGACACATTCTTGGCAATATTTAGCTATTTCAGCATAAATCCCAGGCCAGTAGAAATTCTGTAACACCCTCTTTCCCGTCATATTTTCAGCTACGTGACCCGCTGTAGTATGATCATGTGCCAGTTGGATCAAGGTTTTCCGATGTGACTGAGGAACCAACAGTTGATCCTTCTCTTGGTTGTCTGTTCCTCGGGTCACTCTGTAATAAAACCCTTGTTTTTCTTTGAAATAGGGAGTGGTAACTGGTGAGTCTTTTATGGTTAAAGCTTGTTCGCGAGCTCGCTTTAGAGTCTCGTCAAGACCGACTTCGGTCCTGAAGGATGGCAGATGGTCGCCAACCCTCCAATCTATAAGGGCAATATCTCTTCCCGGATGCCCAGCCTGGTTATTTTCCTTTTTCTGTTTCTTGGTGAGTTTTCCCCTTGGATTCCTCCCTCTTATCTGGGTTTGTGAAAAGGGAGCTTCCTTTAACCATTTATCAAATTCGGGAATGTCTGTCCCTATTAGTACGGGTGCGGGTAGAGTGGGTATAATAGCCACTTTAACGGGTATTTCTTCTCCCTGTAACCCTAACACAACGTCTTTTGTGGGATACCCTTTAACGTCCCCATGTACACATTTAATGTCAATAGTTCTCACCTGTCCTGGATCTTGTTCACTCACATGGGGTTGCATGGCTGTCTGCCGGCTTCCACTATCCATCATGGCTTGTTGAGGATGACCATCCACAGTAACTTCTATCACATAGGGAAGTCTTCTTCTATCCCCCTGCGGTTGTAAGGTGCCTATTTCCATGGGTTCGTTTTTGTTTCTCTTTGCACAGAACCGGGCGATGTGACCCGATTCCCCGCATTCAAAGCATTGAGGCACCTGTCCTTTTGTTATGTTGGTTCCGTTGGTTGCCTTAGGTTCCTGTCTGACTCGTGGCTCAGGTGCACTTCCCCGGTGGTTACTGCGTAAGGCGGGAAGATCATAGTAATGCTTTGCTGTTGGTGCTGCCACACTGCGAGGAATTCCAGCTTTTTGGTAGGCTGTGGCCACGTCTATGGCTTCGGACAATTTCAAACGGTGATGTTGCCTAACCCACCGTTGGATAGGACCTGGTAGTGCTTCAATAAATTGCTTGAGAATTATCTTCTCCTTGATTTGCCCGATCGTGGCGGTATTGGTTTGCAACCATTTCTCCGTTAGATCTTGTATTCTGTAAAACAACTGTCTTGGGCTCTCGCCAGGTTTTAGTCTGGTTTCCCTAAACTGGAGCCCATAGGATTCCTCATCCATCCCTAGCCTCTCCAGTATTGACTTCTTGATGTCCACATATGGGGTGTCCCCGTTCGGATTGGCCGCCTGATATGCCCCTTGCATTACTCCCGTGAGCAGGGGCGCCAAAAAGAAAGACCATCTGTCCTGGGGCCATTCTGCCGCTCGGGCTATGCATTCAAAATTCACAAAGAAGAAACTGGGATCGTCTCCTGCTTGGTATTTTTGAAGCACTGTGGGTGGAATGGCTGGATCTGTCCTGTGCGCCGCTACTGATTCTCCCAGAATTCGCAGAGCTTCCTTGCCCTGCTCTTGGGCTGCTGTTTGTACCTGTAGAGCCTGTTGCAGGGCTTGTCGATCTGCTTGGGCTTGATGTCCTTGAACCTGTACCAGCTGTTGTAATTGTTGTTGGCCTTCAGCCAATGCTTTGATGACTGCTTCCATTATGTCAAAGTAGACGTGTCTATACAGCATCCCACCGCTGCCACCACTGTTAAGTAGTGAGCCAGAGACACCAGAGGATTTTGACAAATGATATTTATTTTTTTATAGCACTTCAAGTTGCAAAAAGGGAGGTTATGCAAAAAGTCTCAATTCGAAATTAAAGTGCCAACCAGGCTTCTCAGAATTCCTTTTTCAGAATGTGACCGTAATCATAGGTTCAGGTTTACCTCCAAGAAAACTGTATCATACCATGAAGGAATACAATGGATCGGTATGTTTAAACTGGCAGTTCGTCACGGCCATTCAACTGTTTCCACTTTTTCCCTCCCTCAGTTTATACCGTGACCTCACGGGTTAAAGTCCTCTGTTAGCACTTTCGTTCGTGCCGTGCTGAGCGTTTTCCTTCACACGCTCGTCTGAGCACCCGCGGTAGAGAGAGATCTAGCCTTTGATTGCGATCTGGCATGTAAAGTTCCTCCAGTATTCTTGCCGTCCTTGAAGTGAAAGGAAAAACTCAAAACTCCAGTATTTTTTTATCACCTTGTGAACAGTCCCTCTCGTGGGGACTGTGCTCTGCTCCGCGCACAGTGTTGCCTGCCGTCTCGATAAGGGTTCGTCCTGCGGAGTTCCCTTCTTCCTCTAATAAGCCCACCGGTGTTGTGAGCTGGTCTCTTCCCACTCGGAATCCATGCCGGCCGTCGCCTTCCACTCCTGAAAAATGAGACACACGTTGAGGCGTTTAGTGCAGCTTTAAACCCGTGTCCCCCTCCTCCTCCTCCCCAGCAATTAATCACAGGTGCTGCCTCTGGGCGCAGTACAGCCGGTGCTAATTCCCCTCCTTCCTGCTTCATACACGCGGAATCAGCGTTAGTTTTCACCCTTAACTGGGAGAGTCTATTCATATAAGGAAATGTGGATTCTCGCCTTGTTTCCCTGTTTTCTTTTCCCCGTTGTTGGCTTTTATTTAAAGAATGCATCTGTTGAGGCATTCTGGGAGTTGTAGTCCGTGTCGTTACTGTAGCAATCATTCTGCCTTCTGTGATGTGTGAGGTCTGCCCCTTTGTACCGTTTTGTTGTTTATCATTTCCCGATAACCTGTCCGCTGCTACAGGTTCTCTATCACATACTCCCCCCGAAGACCCATGCCGTTCAGGCATGTCCATTGCTCTGGATAAATAGTCCGCCACACATTGATACCTTCCAGGTTTGTGAACTGTTATGAAGTGATATGGTTGTAGAGTTAAGAACCACCGTAGTACTCTATGATTGGAGTCTTTTTGTGTTGCCAACCATTTCAGTGGTGCGTGATCTGTGAAGATGGTAAACCTCCTCCCCAATAGGTAGTATCTGAGGGACTCTACTGCCCATTTAATGGCCAGGCATTCTTTTTCAAGGGTTGAATACGGAAGCTCGTGTGGAAGGAGCTTCCTACTGATGAATGCAATGGGACACAGGTTTTGTTCGGTACCCTGTGAGAGTACCGCTCCAAGACCACATCCCGAGGCATCAGTTTGTAAGTAAAACTCTTGGCCGAAATCCGGACAATGGATAACTGGTTTGGAGGAAATCATTTGTATTAATGTCTGGAATGCCTGTTTTGCTTCATGGGATATATGTAGGGGTCTATTTGTTTTTAGTAAGTCCGTAAGTGGGGCTGCTATGGTAGAAAAATGAGGCAGGAATCTCCGGTAGTACCCTACAAATCCTAGGAAGGCTCTAATTTCTTTTCGGGTTTCAGGCATTTTTAGCTTTTGCAAGGCTTGGATTTTATCTAACAGTGGGGTTACCATTCCGCCCCCTACTTCATACCCCAGATATTTTGTGGTATTGGCTGCCAATTTTGATTTTTTCGGGTTAATGTGTAACCCGGCTTCTTTCAATGCCATTATTACTTGGGTTAAGTGTGCCAAATGTTCTTTCCATGTTTTGCTGAATATTACAATATCGTCTAAGTATGCAGCTGCATACTGATCATGAGGCCTCAGTATTTTGTCCATTAGGGTTTGGAAGGTTGCTGGGGCCCCGTGTAGCCCAAAAGGCAAAACCGTAAATTGGAGCAGACCCTGTGGTGTGGCAAATGCGGTTTTCTCTTGGTCGACTGGGTTGAGGGGAATCTGCCAATATCCCTTTGTTAAATCCAGTGTGCTTAGGTATGTGGCTGAACCTAGTTTTCCTATGAGCTCATCAATTCGGGGCATCGGAAACGCCTCACACCAGGAAATAGCATTTAGTTGCCTAAAGTCCATGCAGAACCGGGTGGTGCCATCCGGTTTAGGAACTAATACTATAGGGGAACACCAGACGCTTTTTGAAGGCACAATGGTTCCCAATTCTAACATGTTCTCTATCTCCTTGGCAATCTCTCCCCTTTTTGCTTCTGGAATCCGGTATGGTCTGAGGCGTACCATTTTTCCCTCCTCTGTAGGTATTGAATGCATAGCCAAATGGGTCCGCCCTGGAATGCTAGAAAAGGTCTTGGATATCGGGTTTAGAGTAGAGAACAACTCAGCTTTTTGGGACTCACTTAGTTGCTCCCCCAACTGCACTTCTCGTATACCACAAGGATGGTTTGGGATTAATTGTTCCGGGACAGACGTGTCTGATAAGGGTGAACACAGCACACTTTGGGTTCCTTCCTTCCACAACTTGAGTAAATTGATGTGATAATTCTGATACTTGTTTTTACGTTCTGGTTGTTCCACCTCATAGTTCACAGGTCCTAATATTTTTGTTATCTGATACGGCCCGTGCCATTGAGCTAGCATTTTGTTCGTGTGGGTCGGTAGTAGAACCAGGACCTTGTCCCCTATCTTCAGGGATCTAGGTCTGCTTCCCTGATCATAGTACTTCTCTTGTTTTTCTTGTGCTCTACCCAAGTTTTCCTGAGCAAAATCCCTCAGTTTTCCCAGCTGTTCTCTTAGGTCCTGAACATATTCGGTGAGGGACGTTTCTTCTTGTTGCTCCCATTTATCTTTTAGGATCTGTAACACCGATTTGGGTTGTCTTCCGAATAACAGCTCGAAAGGGGAGTAACCTGTAGAGGACTGAGGGGTATCTCTGAGTATCATTAAAACCCATGGCAATACCCGATCCCATCCCAAACCGGTAGGGCTGGTGGCTCTCTTTATCATCTGTTGGATAGTCTTGTTGTACCTCTCCACTAACCCATCTGTCTGGGGGTGATACACTGAGGTTCTCAAGTGGTGTATACCCATGGTTTTGCACACCTCTTTCATTACTACCGACATGAAATTATTCCCTTGGTCTGTCACTATCTCAAGGGGTATTCCCACTCTAGCAAAGAATGGTAATAGTACATCACACACTTGTCTGGCAGAGATACCTCTTAGAGGAAAAGCCTCAGGATATCTGGTGGCGTAGTCCACTATGACCAGGAGGAACCGAAATCCTCTACTGGAGGGTTCTAACGGACCGACTATGTCTATACCTATCCCTTGAAAGGGCTCCTTGATCAAAGGCATTCTTTGCAGGTGTACCCGAGCCGGGATATGATTGCTCGTTTTCTGACATATGACACATTCTTGGCAATATTTAGCTATTTCAGCATAAATCCCAGGCCAGTAGAAATTCTGTAACACCCTCTTTCCCGTCATATTTTTAGCTAAGTGACCCCCTGTAGTATGATCATGTGCCAGTTGGATCAAGGTTTTCCGATATGACTGAGGAACCAACAGTTGCTCCTTCTCTTGGTTGTCTGTTCCTCGGGTCACTCTGTAATAAAGCCCTTGTTTTTCTTTGAAATAGGGAGTGGTAACTGGTGAGTCTTTTATGGTTAAAGCTTGTTCGCGAGCTCGCTTTAGAGTCTCGTCAAGACCGACTTCGGTCCTGAAGGATGGCAGATGGTCGCCAACCCTCCAATCTATAAGGGCAATATCTCTTCCCGGATGCCCAGCCTGGTTATTTTCCTTTTTCTGTTTCTTGGTGAGTTTTCCCCTTGGATTCCTCCCTCTTATCTCGGTTTGTGAAAAGGGAGCTTCCTTTAACCATTTATCAAATTCGGGAATGTCTGTCTCTATTAGTACGGGTGCGGGTAGAGTGGGTATAATAGCCACTTTAACGGGTATTTCTTCTCCCTGTAACCCTAACACAACGTCTTTTGTGGGATACCCTTTAACGTCCCCATGTACACATTTAATGTCAATAGTTCTCACCTGTCCTGGATCTTGTTCACTCACATGGGGTTGTATGGCTGCCTGCCGGCTTCCACTATCCATCATGGCTTGTTGAGGATGACCATCCACAGTAACTTCTATCACATAGGGAAGTCTTCTTCTATCCCCCTGCGGTTGTAAGGTGCCTATTTCCATGGGTTCGGTTTTGTTTCTCTTTGCACAGAACCGGGCGATGTGACCCCATTCCCCGCATTCAAAGCATTGAGGCGCCTGTCCTTTTGTTATGTTGGTTCCGTTGGTTGCCTTAGGTTCCTGTCTGACTCGTGGCTCAGGTGCACTTCCCCGGTGGTTACTGCGTAAGGCGGGAAGATCATAGTAATGCTTTGCTGTTGGTGCTGCCACACTGCGAGGAATTCCAGCTTTTTGGTAGGCTGTGGCCACGTCTATGGCTTCGGACAATTTCAAACGGTGATGTTGCCTAACCCACCGTTGGATAGGACCTGGTAGTGCTTCAATAAATTCCTTGAGAATTATCTTCTCCTTGATTTGCCCGATCGTGGCGGTATTGGTTTGCAACCATTTCTCCGTTAGATCTTGTATTCTGTAAAACAACTGTCTTGGGCTCTCGCCAGGTTTTAGTCTGGTTTCCCTAAACTGGAGCCTATAGGATTCCTCATCCACCCCTAGCCTCTCCAGTATTGACTTCTTGATGTCCACATATGGGGTGTCCCCGTTCGGATTGGCCGCCTGATATGCCCCTTGCATTACTCCCGTGAGCAGGGGCGCCAAAAAGAAAGACCATCTGTCCTGGGGCCATTCTGCCGCTCGGGCTATGCATTCAAAATTCACAAAGAAGAAACTGGGATCGTCTCCTGCTTGGTATTTTTGAAGCACTGTGGGTGGAATGGCTGGATCAGTCCTGTGCGCCGCTACTGATTCTCCCAGAATTCGCAGAGCTTCCCTGCCCTGCTCTTGGGCTGCTGTTTGTACCTGTAGAGCCTGTTGCAGGGCTTGTCGATCTGCTTGGGCTTGATGTCCTTGAACCTGTACCAGCTGTTGTAATTGTTGTTGGCCTTCAGCCAATGCTTTGATGACTGCTTCCATTATGTCAAAGTAGACGTGTCTCTACAGCATCCCACCGCTGCCACCACTGTTAAGTAGTGAGCCAGAGACACCAGAGGCTTTTGACAAATGATATTTATTTTTTTATAGCACTTCAAGTTGCAAAAAGGGAGGTTATGCAAAAAGTCTCAATTCGAAATTAAAGTGCCAACCAGGCTTCTCAGAATTCCTTTTTCAGAATGTGACCGTAATCATAGGTTCAGGTTTACCTCCAAGAAAACTGTATCATACCATGAAGGAATACAATGGATCGGTATGTTTAAACTGGCAGTTCGTCACGGCCATTCAACTGTTTCCACTTTTTCCCTCCCTCAGTTTATACTGTGACCTCACGGGTTAAAGTCCTCTGTTAGCACTTTCGTTCGTGCCGTGCTGAGCGGTTTCCTTCACACGCTCGTCTGAGCACCCGCGGTAGAGAGAGATCTAGCCTTTGATTGCGATCTGGCATGTAAAGTTCCTGCAGTATTCTTGCCGTCCTTGAAGTGAAAGGAAAAACTCAAAACTCCAGTATTTTTTTATCACCTTGTGAACAGTCCCTCTCGTGGTGACTGTGCTCTGCTCCGCGCACAGTGTTGCCTGCCGTCTCGATAAGGGTTTGTCCTGCGGAGTTCCCTTCTTCCTCTAATAAGCCCACCGGTGTTGTGAGCTGGTCTCTTCCCACTCGGAATCCATGCCGGCCGTCGCCTTCCACTCCTGAAAAATGAGACACACGTTGAGGCGTTTAGTGCAGCTTTAAACCCGTGTGCGCCTCTTCCTCCTCCCCAGCAATTAATCACAGGTGCTGCCTCTGGGCGCAGTACAGCCGGTGCTAATTCCCCTCCTTCCTGCTTCATACACGGGGAATCAGCGTTAGTTTTCACCCTTAACTGGGAGAGTCTATTCATATAAGGAAATGTGGATTCTCGCCTTCTTTCCCTGTTTTCTTTTCCCCGTTGTTGGCTTTTATTTAAAGAATGCATCTGTTGAGGCATTCTGGGAGTTGTAGTCCGTGTCGTTACTGTAGCAATCATTCTGCCTTCTGTGATGTGTGAGGTCTGCCCCTTTGTACCGTTTTGTTCTTTATCATTTCCCGATAACCTGTCCGCTGCTACAGGTTCTCTATCACATACTCCCCCCGAAGACCCATGCCGTTCAGGCATGTCCATTGCTCTGGATAAATAGTCCGCCACACATTGATACCTTCCAGGTTTGTGAACTGTTATGAAGTGATATGGTTGTAGAGTTAAGAACCACCGTAGTACTCTATGATTGGAGTCTTTTTGTGTTGCCAACCATTTCAGTGGTGCGTGATCTGTGAAGATGGTAAACCTCCTCCCCAATAGGTAGTATCTGAGGGACTCTACTGCCCATTTAATGGCCAGGCATTCTTTTTCAAGGGTTGAATACGGAAGCTCGTGTGGAAGGAGCTTCCTACTGATGAATGCAATGGGACACAGGTTTTGTTTGGTACCCTGTGAGAGTACCGCTCCTAGACCACATCCCGAGGCATCAGTTTGTAAGTAAAACTCTTGGCCGAAATCCGGACAATGGATAACTGGTTTGGAGGAAATCATTTGTATTAATGTCTGGAATGCCTGTTTTGCTTCATGGGATATATGTAGGGGTCTATTTGTTTTTAGTAAGTCCGTAAGTGGGGCTGCTATGGTAGAAAAATGAGGCAGGAATCTCCGGTCGTACCCTACAAATCCTAGGAAGGCTCTAATTTCTTTTCGGGTTTCAGGCATTTTTAGCTTTTGCAAGGCTTGGATTTTATCTAACAGTGGGGTTACCATTCCGCCCCCTACTTCATACCCCAGATATTTTGTGGTATTGGCTGCCAATTTTGATTTTTTCGGGTTAATGTGTAACCCGGCTTCTTTCAATGCCATTATTACTTGGGTTAAGTGTGCCGAATGTTCTTTCCATGTTTTGTTGAATATTACAATATCGTCTAAGTATGCAGCTGCATACTGATCATGAGGCCTCAGTATTTTGTCCATTAGGGTTTGGAAGGTTGCTGGGGCCCCATGTAGCCCAAAAGGCAAAACCGTAAATTGGAGCAGACCCTGTGGTGTGGCAAATGCGGTTTTCTCTTGGTCGACTGGGTTGAGGGGAATCTGCCAATATCCCTTTGTTAAATCCAGTGTGCTTAGGTATGCGGCTGAACCTAGTTTTTCTATGAGCTCATCAATTTGGGGCATCGGAAACGCCTCATACCAGGAAATAGCATTTAGTTGCCTAAAGTCCATGCAGAACCGGGTGGTGCCATCCGGTTTAGGAACTAATACTATAGGGGAACACCAGACGCTTTTTGAAGGGACAATGGTTCCCAATTCTAACATGTTCTCTATCTCCTTGGCAATCTCTCCCCTTTTTGCTTCTGGAATCCGGTATGGTCTGAGGCGTACCATTTTTCCCTCCTCTGTAGGTATTGAATGCATAGCCAAATGGGTCCGCCCTGGTATGCTAGAAAAGGTCTTGGATATCGGGTTTAGAGAAGAGAACAACTCAGCTTTTTGGGACTCACTTAGTTGCTCCCCCAACTGCACTTCTCGTATACCACAAGGATGGTTTGGGATTAATTGTTCCGGGACAGACGTGTCTGATAAGGCTGAACACAGCACACTTTGGGTTCCTTCCTTCCACAACTTGAGTAAATTGATGTAATAATTCTGATACTTGTTTTTACGTTCTGGTTGTTCCACCTCATAGTTCACAGGTCCTAATATTTTTGTTATCTGATACGGCCCGTGCCATTGAGCCAGCATTTTGTTCGTGTGGGTCGGTAGTAGAACCAGGACCTTGTCCCCTATCTTCAGGGATCTAGGTCTGCTTCCCTGATCATAGTACTTCTCTTGTTTTTCTTGTGCTCTACCCAAGTTTTCCTGAGCAAAATCCCTCAGTTTTCCCAGCTGTTCTCTTAGGTCCTGAACATATTCGGTGAGGGACGTTTCTTCTTGTTGCTCCCATTTATCTTTTAGGATCTGTAACACCGATTTGGGTTGTCTTCCAAATAACAGCTCGAAAGGGGAGTAACCTGTAGAGGACTGAGGGGTATCTCTGAGTATCATTAAAACCCATGGCAATACCCGATCCCATCCCAAACCGGTAGGGCTGGTGGCTCTCTTTATCATCTGTTGGATAGTCTTGTTGTACCTCTCCACTAACCCATCTGTCTGGGGGTGATACACTGAGGTTCTCAAGTGGTGTATACCCATGGTTTTGCACACCTCTTTCATTACTACCGACATGAAATTATTCCCTTGGTCTGTCACTATCTCAAGGGGTATTCCCACTCTAGCAAAGAATGGTAATAGTACATCACACACTTGTCTGGCAGAGATACCTCTTAGAGGAAAAGCCTCAGGATATCTGGTGGCGTAGTCCACTATGACCAGGAGGAACCGAAATCCTCTACTGGAGGGTTCTAACGGACCGACTATGTCTATACCTATCCCTTGAAAGGGCTCCTTGATCAAAGGCATTCTTTGCAGGGGTACCCGAGCCGGGATATGATTGCTCGTTTTCTGACATATGACACATTCTTGGCCATATTTAGCTATTTCAGCATAAATCCCAGGCCAGTAGAAATTCTGTAACACCCTCTTTCCCGTCATATTTTCAGCTAAGTGACCCCCTGTAGTATGATCATGTGCCAGTTGGATCAAGGTTTTTCGATATGACTGAGGAACCAACAGTTGCTCCTTCTCTTGGTTGTCTGTTCCTCGGGTCACTCTGTAATAAAGCCCTTGTTTTTCTTTGAAATAGGGAGTGGTAACTGGTGAGTCTTTTATGGTTAAAGCTTGTTCGCGAGCTCGCTTTAGAGTCTCGTCAAGACCGACTTCGGTCCTGAAGGATGGCAGATGGTCGCCAACCCTCCAATCTATAAGGGCAATATCTCTTCCCGGATGCCCAGCCTGGTTATTTTCCTTTTTCTGTTTCTTGGTGAGTTTTCCCCTTGGATTCCTCCCTCTTATCTCGGTTTGTGAAAAGGGAGCTTCCTTTAACCATTTATCAAATTCGGGAATGTCTGTCTCTATTAGTACGGGTGCGGGTAGAGTGGGTATAATAGCCACTTTAACGGGTATTTCTTCTCCCTGTAACCCTAACACAACGTCTTTTGTGGGATACCCTTTAACGTCCCCATGTACACATTTAATGTCAATAGTTCTCACCTGTCCTGGATCTTGTTCACTCACATGGGGTTGTATGGCTGTCTGCCGGCTTCCACTATCCATCATGGCTTGTTGAGGATGACCATCCACAGTAACTTCTATCACATAGGGAAGTATTCTTCTATTCCCCTGCGGTTGTAAGGTGCCTATTTCCATGGGTTCGGTTTAGTTTCTCTTTGCACAGAACCGGGCGATGTGACCCCATTCCCCGCATTCAAAGCATTGAGGCGCCTGTCCTTTTGTTATGTTGGTTCCGTTGGTTGCCTTAGGTTCCTGTCTGACTCGTGGCTCAGGTGCACTTCCCCGGTGGTTACTGCATAAGGCGGGAAGATCATAGTAATGCTTTGCTGTTGGTGCTGCCACACTGCGAGGAATTCCAGCTTTTTGGTAGGCTGTGGCCACGTCTATGGCTTCGGACAATTTCAAACGGTGATGTTGCCTAACCCACCGTTGGATAGGACCTGGTAGTGCTTCAATAAATTGCTCGAGCATTATCTTCTCCTTGATTTGCCCGATCGTGGCGGTATTGGTTTGCAACCATTTCTCCGTTAGATCTTGTATTCTGTAAAACAACTGTCTTGGGCTCTCACCAGGTTTTAGTCTGGTTTCCCTAAACTGGAGACGATAGGATTCCTCATCCATCCCTAGCCTCTCCAGTATTGACTTCTTGATGTCCACATATAGGGTGTCCCCGTTCGGATTGGCCGCCTGATATGCCCCTTGCATTACTCCCGTGAGCAGGGGCGCCAAAAAGAAAGACCATCTGTCCTGGGGCCATTGTGCCGCTCGGGCTATGCGTTCAAAATTCACAAAGAAGAAACTGGGATTGTCTCCTGCTTGGTATTTTTGAAGCACTGTGGGTGGAATGGCTGGATCTGTCCTGTGCGCTGCTACTGATTCTCCCAGAATTCGCAGAGCTTCCCTGCCCTGCTCTTGGGCTGCTGTTTGTACCTGTAGAGCCTGTTGCAGGGCTTGTCGATCTGCTTGGGCTTGATGTCCTTGAACCTGTACCAGCTGTTGTAATTGTTGTTGGCCTTCAGCCAATGCTTTGATGACTGCTTCCATTATGTCAAAGTAGACGTGTCTCTACAGCATCCCACCGCTGCCACCACTGTTAAGTAGTGAGCCAGAGACACCAGAGGATTTTGACAAATGATATTTATTTTTTTATAGAACTTCAAGTTGCAAAAAGGGAGGGTATGCAAAAAGTCTCAATTCGAAATTAAAGTGCCAACCAGGCTTCTCAGAATTCCTTTTTCAGAATGTGACCGTAATCATAGGTTCAGGTTTACCTCCAAGAAAACTGTATCATACCATGAAGGAATACAATGGATCGGTATGTTTAAACTGGCAGTTCGTCACGGCCATTCAACTGTTTCCACTTTTTCCCTCCCTCAGTTTATACCGTGACCTCACGGGTTAAAGTCCTCTGTTAGCACCTTCGTTGGTGCCGTGCTGAGCGGTTTCCTTCACACGCTCGTCTGAGCACCCGCGGTAGAGAGAG
Source organism: Ambystoma mexicanum (assembly GCF_040938575.1). Lineage (NCBI taxonomy): Eukaryota > Metazoa > Chordata > Amphibia > Caudata > Ambystomatidae > Ambystoma > Ambystoma mexicanum. Next base: position 532,902,352 of record NC_090933.1, on the reverse strand, counting down.
ATCTAGCCTTTGATTGCAATCCGGCATGTAAAGTTCCTCCAGTATTCTTGCCGTCCTTGAAGTGAAAGGAAAAACTCAAAACTCCAGTATTTTTTTATCACCTTGTGAACAGTCCCTCTCGTGGTGACTGTGCTCTGCTCCGCGCACAGTGTTGCCTGCCGTCTCGATAAGGGTTCGTCCTGCGGAGTTCCCTTCTTCCTCTAATAAGCCCACCGGTGTTGTGAGCTGGTCTCTTCCCACTCGGAATCCACGCCGGCCGTCGCCTTCCACTCCTGAAAAATGAGACACACGTTGAGGCGTTTAGTGCAGCTTTAAACCTGTGTGCCTCTCCTCCTCCTCCCCAGCAATTAATCACAGGTGCTGCCTCTGGGCACAGTACAGCCGGTGCTAATTCCCCTCCTTCCTGCTTCTTACACGCGGAATCAGCGTTAGTTTTCACCCTTAACTGGGAGAGTCTATTCATATAAGGAAATGTGGATTCTCGCCTTCTTTCCCTGTTTTCTTTTCCCCGTTGTTGTCTTTTATTTAAAGAATGCCTCTGTTGAGGCATTCTGGGAGTTGTAGTCCGTGTCGTTACTGTAGCATCATTCCGCCTGCTGTGATGTGTGAGGTCTGCCCCTTTGTACCATTTTGTTCTTTATCATTTCCCGATAACCTGTCCGCTGCTACAGGTTCTCTATCACACGCTCCTGGCTCAAATTTGGTGAAAATCCGTCCAGCGGTTTGGGCTATAGGCACGAGCAAAACATTTTTCCATTGTGTCTATGAGGATTTCCACAAATGTTTGGACACCCCTATAACTTTTCCCCCCTTGACAAAACAGCCCCAAACTTTACAGAATCATTCTGAGGGGGCCATTTTCTTTTTCTGGCAAAGTTTGGTGAGCAGGTTAAGATATGTCTCAAACAGTCTTAATTTAGGTCGTTTATTGAGGGGCAGAGGGTACCCCTAACAGACTCTCAACACCCACCAGTGTGTGCAAGGTTACAGAGATCGAGGACACCAGATTCAGGGTGCTGAAGGGACCCCCTCTGAAAGGCAGATTCTGCACCTGACCAACTCCTCCCTCATTACTTAATTACCACCCTGCGCTCCAGTGAGGAGCAGAGCATAAATAACTGCCCTCGGTGGGAAAACATGTTTGCCTGCTTGTCTGGGTATAGACAGATTATTTTGTAATCTGGTCACATCTACCATTTTCTGCCGGGAGAAAAATATTTTGGTCTGGTGGGCGAATAATACTCTTGGCCTTTATTATTATGTACATTGAGCAGTCATTACCTTCCATTTTACTTTGTAAATTGTATTCTCATAAAACTTACAATGAGCCTCATCCGCCCCCTAGTGAAGACACAGGATCAGAGGGCTCAAGGTCTGAACCTTCATGGCTGGTGGAAACACAAACCCTCTTTTTTAGCCCTTTTAACCTACATAGTGCCCCAGGACTTCTACTTTGCTTTGTATGGTTGCTAGTCCACAGTTCCTTGTGGGACAAGCCATCAAGCGGTCAGGTGTGTATGGCTTGTGCTTTTGTATGGTTCGTTCACCCCTAACACAAGCTCATGCGAGATCCCTTTGTCTGTGCACCCCTATACCGATTAAGGGTGCAGTATCACTGAGGCAGGTCTCGCCTCAGTGACGGAACGTCAGCACCTTTGGGTATATGTGGTGTTTCACCCCACCTGGGAGCATGGTATCTCCCAGGGCTCATGCTAAGGTCACATGTTGGTGACCATGTGACTTAAAATAATAAAAGGGACGAGCCAGTTCCGGCTAGGGTGTTTATGCAATGGATCCCTGCCTGCCGCAGTGCGATGCTGGCGCTGTGTAGCAGACAGAGGGCCGGCTGCTGCAGGACTCTCCAATCAGACAGTGCCCCTGCTGGGCAACACTATTCATGATGAACCCCCCTCATGTCCGCAGAGCCCCTGATGGGCACTCTGCATCCTTGTGGTTCCCGAGACCCTGATGGGCAGCTCTGCAGTGAGGTGCCGTGCCCCTGCAGGGAACCCTGGCGCTGTCCTTTGTGTTTGCCTAGGTGCCCAATCAATCCCGTGTGCTCATGGTCTGAAAGGGTGCCCCCTGTCTAGAGATGCCAACTGGGTGCCCCCCAGAGTGTTGGCTGGGTGCCCATAGAATGGTCTGCCTGGCTTGTGTGACCGCAGGCCAGGACTTAACAGTCCATATCTAAAGATGCGCACCCACAAGTGTGCCTTGTGAATTGCCATTTGGGGCATTTTGCATTTTTCAACTTGTGCACAGTCACAATCTGTATTTTGCAAATGCATGTGAAACTTTCAATTTCAGTAATGATCCGGGGGCTAATATTTGTTATTCTGCCCAAGAACAACAAATATCAGATCACAAAATCAGCAGTTAATCTTCACAGCACACCGGACAATGCGTAAAGTTACAGAAATACAGTGCACATTATGTAGCGCTCACATTAGGAAGCACATTTGCATCACTGTACTGCTTCACTATGAAGGAACAGAACAGACATCTTATGTGCCATAAACATTTTGCCCAAGGAAACACATGTGGTAAAATGATTTTTGGATATATTAGGGGAAACTTCTTTGGCCTTTCACTTTTCAACACTGAAGCATATTAAAATCTGTTTTCTCGAATGGCCATCCATCTAACATAAGCAGTAAAAAGCAGTTAAGACACGTTTATACCCTTGTGCCTCGGTGCGGGAGGCCGCCATCTTCCATCACCGGGAACCAGGTGAGGGCGTCCCGCACCTTCATCCCCTCCTTACCCCACACCCTAACCCCAATTTCCACTGCAAACACGCAGTTTCTCAACTTGAGAAGAAAACACTGTGAGTACCCCGGTTCAACATGCCCGGGTACTCTTAGCAATATAGCCCTCGCATTAAAGGTTCATTAAAGGTTATGAGCGAAGAAAGGGCTTCAAACCTATGGTATGCCCCCCCCACCAGGGGGGGGGGACAAGAGGTACCTGTGTTTCAGATCAGAATGCTCAATGTGACAGCTGTAACCACTGTCCTTCAGAATAATAATAATATGATGGCTCACATAGCAATCCATGCCTAATGTTTTCATCTCTGAAGGAATAAGTGCTAAATTTGCCCTGTCAGCAGTTGAACTAGTGTCCTGCACGCTGAGTACCAGAGCTCTCAAGTCTCCTGTGGTCATGCTTGAGATGCCATCAAGTCCTGTTATTTTTCCCTTTACACCCTGGGACTCTTGTCGTTTTTTGTTTCCCATTCGACATTTGAGAAAACTACAAATCCTAGAATTCCAAGCAAAAACAGAACTGGATGGCCGTCTCGCACATGGCCATAGGAAACTTGGGAGCACTTAAACACAGATGTCTGCGAGGAGCGCTTTCCATTCGGAGCTGCTTGCACATTGTAAATGGCAAGTTATTCAGCTGGTGTGTACCATTCCATATATAAACCATTGCCTTATCCTACAATGGCGGATGGTGAGAAGGTGAAATGACCATGCAGAAGCATTGGCCTTCTCTCAGAGGTTGTTTATTGAGAACTGCAGCTTAAATGCAATGGGAAAAGTGCCACTGGGCGATTGTTATTGTATCGCAATGTTCTGAAACTGATTGTATTAGTTCACATAACTAGTGATCCAGCTGGTGGATGGTCCATTATGAATGTTCAATTAAGAATGTACAAAACTGAATCAATGGGCCTCATTACACGGATGGCGGTAAGGATTTACCGGTACCGGTAAAATACCGGTACCAGTAAATCCTTACCGCCTTACTACGAGGTCCTTTGCGGGTTTGGGGGATTTAACGCCTGCTTTTTGCAGGCGTTAAAAACCAACCCGCAAAGGGACCCAGGGAGCTAATTACGGTACCGCAATTTGCGGTACCGTAATTAGTGCCTTCCCCATTCCCATTATGCCCTATAGGGCAAAAATGGGAATGGGGAAGGGCAATGGTGGAAGGGGGAATTACCGCCCCGACAACCTTGGAATGGGGCGGTAATTCCCCTTTCCGCCAAGGCGGTGCCAGTATTTTACCGGCATGAACCATGGCGCTAATAGCGCCATGGTTCTCCGCCATCCGTGTAATGAGGCCCAATGAATTAAAAAGAATGATGGGTAAATGCTGTGCTCAAGTACGGAGAAGAAAAAATGGATCCTTCAGTTGGCAGCAATATTGTCTCTGTTAATCTGCGTTAATAAGCTTCATTGCTTCAGTTTTAGTTTAGTTTGATCTTCGCAAACTAGCAAATCAGCAAAACAGTGTCATCCGCAAAGCGCATAAAATATGATATGGCATTTGTAACGCGCCTATACACAAGTGCTTCAAGGCGCGATGAGGCAAGGGAGGGGGAACAGAGGGAAAACAGACAGGGATCCTACTAGGCCAGGTGTCATTCAGATCGCGCAAGTGCATGGGAAGGGGGAGGGTGGAAAGTTTGACAGGGGTGCAGTGCGGTACATGGGATAATAGAATAAATAACAGTAGGTAAAGTACTGCCAACAGGTGGCAAGTGCGAGGGTAAGTGCAGACATTGGGTGTCAAGTGCTGGTAGGGGGACTGTAGGGGTACAGAAACAGTCCTCAAGTGCGAGGGTTGCAAGGAAGGCAGTGCAGGTAAGCAACTGGCGGGGGACAACCTGGGCCGGAGATCAGTGGGTGGCCAGGTAACCAGTGCACTTTAGGTATCAGCAAGGAACTCAGCATGAGAGGGGAGGAGAGAAAGCAGAAGCAAAGAAAAATGTTTTGAGGTGCTTCCGGAATCGGATATGATTCTCCTCAAGTTTCAGGGAGGCAGGGAGGCTGTTCCAGAGGGAGGCCCCAGCCGAAGAAAGAGATCTACCACCAACTCGTTGATTGGAGAAGCGACTGACCCTGAGGGAGTTGGAGGCAGTTGAGCGAAGAGCTTGAGAAGAAAGATATTTAGGCATAGGCCAAGTGGGAGACATCTGCTTGGAGTTCCACAAATGGTTCCATAGATCTGTTAACAGAAAGTAAGCATAATATGGGGGCCAGAACACAGCATTGCCTGATGCCCGTTCCAACCGAGAACCATGGAGTGCACTGGCCATCACCTCCACTACGCTCACATGCGCTAGAGTTTTGATGAATCATACTAGGAATGTGTTCTAGGTCCTCTGGGCAATTCTAATCTCGCAAACAATCCCATCATGTGTTTCTGTTTACTTTGTCGAATGCTGTTTTGAGATCTGGTGAATCACAAAGAGCTCTTCCAATGCCATTCATGTATCAATGGTGTGCCGAAATAGCAATGTCTGGTCATTAGGAAGTGTTTGGTTATTGTTTATCCTCATGTAAGTGGCTACATGCGGGCCATAGCTCATTGTTTCGGTTCCACTCATTGAGATGTCCACGGAGTGCTTTCAGATAAGAATTCAATGAGGTTAACTTCATGTGTTTCTGTACACATGTTTTATTTGACACATACTGTGCATCTAGATATACCATGTATGTAGTTCCTTCATGATGCATTTATAGACAACTATTGTGCAGAATAATCAAGTAATGTGTTGTCCCTAGGAAGAATGTGCCGCATGTGCGAAGAGCACATCTGCCATACCAAAAATGTGCACGTTGATGCTGTGCTGCATGTGTCTGTTCCGGAAGACCTGCTCAAGGGTCACATGTGTGCACTTGAGGGTCCCATTCACATTTGGAATCCAACAATGGACTAGAATGATGTTTTCTTGTTAGTGAGAGCAGATGAATGCCTGGCCTAGGGAAAGTGATGTACTGCTCTATGGGCCACATCATGGCTTCTTATCCCTGTGTTAGGACTAGTGTTGCAGGGCTGCATGACGTCACGTGCAAGTACCACAGTGCTCGGGGATGGCCACTTGCACAGATGCACAGAAGCACAACACAGTGAGCAGCTTATACATGGGAGTTATTGTCGTTTTGAACTCTATGTTGTGTTCTATGTCATCCTAGATGCCAGCCAAAATGGACTGTGTTGTGGCCATGTCCAGCCGGTAGATAGCAAGCACTTGCTGGTTATTCACACCCAAGGGGAGACAATCTGGGCCTGTGCACCCTTAGCATGTGCACCCTTCCCACTCTCCTTTTCCTCTGCTGGTACTGCTGGGCAGGATGGCGAGGGGCTTCTGAGCTGGGCGGTGGGCTTCCTCCTGGTCAGCTGAGCTGATGGGAGGCAGATCCGTTGTCTGTTGGGGGTGCTGCTGGCTATGTGGTTGGGCTGCCTGTTATCCTGGCTGCTGATGCAGCTCCTATGGGGCAGCTGCTTTAAACAATGTAGATACTGCTCCTTTAATGGTGCAGAGGAGTAGGAAGATCCTCCCATTTCTATTGAAAGAGTATATACTAGGAATTGTAGTCATCACCTACAGTGTTACTCTATGTTATGCTATGTTAATTTATGTTATGTGATGTGATAATAATAATAATAATAATAATAATTAGGCTTTTATATAGCGCTACAAACCCTCAGGTATCTGAGCGCTGCTTATTATTACCCACAGTGTGTGGTGCTCATTTATCGACCTCGGAAGGATGAAAGGCTGAGTTTGGCCCCGCCGGGATTCGAACCTGCGTTAACAGGCTCTGCACGGGTGTCAAAGCGGGCGCTCTACTCGCTGTGCCACTTGACCGGTGATGCTCAAAAATAGCAATTTTCACACAATGAGGGCATTTTGGCACACAAGCAAAGTGACAGTTGTAATAATTGTGTGAAGCCAAATGATGAGGTCAAGGTTTTCAAAGACCTCTTGTGAGTTCTTTACTAAAGCAAAGATGTTTAGAGGTACAAAAAGGCAAAGAACCTCCACCCAGGTGCCTGTATTTCATGTTCCGCAAATGTCCCCTAGTGGAGTAGAGAGACCATCGAGAAACCCAAGCTGAGGAACTTCTAATTAGAAAGAGTGGCGCCTGACCATGGAATGATAGGTGGCCAATGCATGATGTCAAGAAATTACTCCTGGTGGCAACAGGTTACCGTGGAAGAGAATGTGGCGACGTTGCGGCTGATGAAGGCAGGCTTGATTAACAGAATGTGCACCTCCCCTGACTACTCTCTTCAGCCTTGACATGGCACTTTTCGGTAGACCTTTATAGACTCCGATAGTATAATCCGGCTTTGATATTACTAGTGCCAGGCTGGGGGTGATGGGTTGAGTCATGACCAGAAATGTGAAGCTACACCCAGGCATCCTTAAATGAATCCGGCAGCTCATTATGTGGGGCAGGAACAAAAGATCTTTATTTATATCGACGCAAATGGGTTTTAGGGCACACAGCCATGGCTACCTCCAGAAACCATTGGCTATACCTCTATCAGAGGACTTAGGCTTAGAAGTCAAGATAAAGTGAGACCGCCCCTTCCCTGGATGATCAATGCTGATGTCTATGGTACGCTGTCAGATTACCTTTGAGCGTCTCCGAGAGAGTTGACCGCTACGTTTATGGTGGAAGAGAGTTGTGTGTCTGTGTGCACGAGTGAGGAGCCATGGTCCATACTGATGGCGTTCGGAAGGTGGGTATACTCATTCAAGCACGGACCTAAGAAGAACTTTTTTAAGACATTCGGAGGAAAAGAGGAAAGACTATGCAATAAAAAGTGTACACCATGAATGCTCTCTACTCAGTTTTGTTCATGTTAGGTATGTTTTACTTTTTCCCCCCTAAAAAAAGGTGTACATAACCACAGAAATATTACTTATTAAAATTGGTTAATTCTGATAATAACCAAAAGCTTGCTTGTATAGTAGAGTGTTTCTGTGATTTAAGCATTACTGCCCATGTCAGCTTGCAATATGCAATCTTTTGCGTCTGCAAGTCCAATTTATGAGCATGAGTGAAGCGAGGACGTATAAGGAAGACTGAGGGTCACATAAGAGTGCATATTGCCTTGCTTGGGCAATAATGCCATTAGCACCCAGGGCGGGGTGTGAGGCAGATACAATGGACACCCCAGGACGCCTTAGTCCTCGCCCCCCTGGAGCTCTGCCTCCATGCCATGGAAATGAAAAAGGGACTTCACTTCCTCAGATAGTGAAGTCCTTTCTTCATTTTCGCAGCATATACAAGGAACCGCAGGAGCAAGGATGTAGTCAAATGTCCTAGGGTTGCCAGTTGAGAAAAGAGCAGCCAGCAGGGATGGGCAGTGCTGTCACCACCAAAACTATAAGTGTGGGTGGTGAGTGAGGACCCAGAAGCGGAGAAGCAGGGAGCGATGAGTTGCAGTAGTGTAGCCTAGAGATAACTAGAGCTCTAGAGACATTGAGCTTCAGGAAGAAAGTGAGGAAACAAAGAATTCCTTTGAGGAGGTAGAGTAGAAAATGGGCCTTCTTGGCAAGGTCCTGAATGTGAGGGAGGAAGGAAAGAGAGGTGTGGAAGAAGGCTCCAAGGTTTCTGGGTTCAGATGAAAGAGAAGGGGGAGAGCCCAAAGATGGCCAGGGTGAGGTGAAGAAAGAGGAAGCAGCAGTCCCAATAGGAAGAATCTCAGTTGTGCTGGCGTTGAGGCTAATATCATTTGAAGTACACCAGGTCTGGATGACAGATAGATTGTCTGGAATGATGGAGGAAGTAAGGAGAGGGAAGTCTGAGGAAGAATTGTGTGTCATCTGCATAACACTGGAAGGAAGGGGAGAAGGTGGAAATGAGGTGTGAAAACGGAGCAAGGTAGGTGTTAAAGAACCAGAGAGGAAGGTTGGAGCCCTGGGGGACACCGCAGTTTGAGATAAAGGTGGGGAAGGAGAAAGAGCCCAGAATAACCTGGGATGGATGGTCATTAAGGACAGAGGTGAGACAGTTCAGTGCACGCTCCGAGATACTTAGGGTATCGTGGAGCCGTTTTATGTGTGGATGACCATATCAAATGCAGAGGAGAGATCATGTAGAATGAGAACAGCTGGAGAGTTGGAATCAAGATATGCAAGCAGTTCCGCATGGGTGTTTAGAAGAGCAGTTTCTGTGCCTCTTGATCCTCGGAATCCAGATTGATGGTCGTGGAGGCAACCAAGTTCAGTGTGCTGGGTCAGTTGGGGGAACACCAGCTTCTCCAAGAGTTTCCCAAGGAAGGAGGTGATAGATATGGGGTGGTAGTTGGCTGGACAAGACAGGGCTGCAGAAGGTTTTCTCAGGAGGGGGCACGCAAGGGAGTGCTTTAGGGAGCAGGGGAAAGGTCCAGTAGCAAAAGAGTGGTTGCAAAAATTAGCAAATGTAGGGGCAAGAGAGACAATATTGTCCTTAATGGTTCTGACAGAGCAGAGGGAAACCTGTTTGGGAAAGACCTTCATGGAACAGACATCTCTGGTGACCTCATCAGGGGTGATAGGAGAGAAGGCGGAGAACCTGGTGAATATTGTCTGGAAGCCATGGATCAAGATTAGATGTCAAGAGTATGACATTTAACCCTGGATGCTAATTAGTGAAACACTTACACATGCATTGTGCATAACAACTCACCAATTTCTGAGGTTCTCTAGAGATCTTGTCGGGGTGATTTTCCTGGGGGCCAGGTCCAGCACATATCTATTCTGGAGTGCTACCATTCGCACTGCCCTCAATTCTTCTTTTATTGCATTAAATCCATTGACGGTTGAATTTATTGTCATCATTAGCTCCCATTGAGTTATTTGAAGCCATTTTGCATTTGCATATGCCTGCAGTCCTGGATGTATTATTGATGTGAAGAACATTGCTGCTCTGCTGAACAGTCTGTGTCTTGAAGGAATGTCACTGAGAGTTGTTTCCGATCTTCCCCACAGGTAGTGTCCCGTCAGTGGTTCTCCTTGTCTTTTCACCCTTGACAAAATGTCTGTGTTGTTATTTCCCTTACCTTCTTCAGTTGCCACATATCTTTTCCTCCTTTTGTTCCCTTCGTCCATCTTAGGGAAGTTGCCAAAGTTTACATGTTTCTGAGGCACAACCAGAGATGGTACGTTGACGTGTACCATAGTGCATATTCAATTCCAAGATGGTGGTAAGCTGTAGTATGCCTTATCTCCGCAGGCCCAATAGTGGTCCATTAGAACTGCTGTGCCGGCACCCCCCACAGGTATCAGTACTGTACTTTTACAGTTGTTGTTACTTCCAACATCAACATCGCCGGTGTGTTGATAGCACAGTGTGGGTGTAGTTAGCGGTAGTATAGTTATTGGGTCTTCATCTTTCTCCAGCCATGTTAACAGTGGTACGCTCTTTACCCATTCTGTCCAGCATTTGTGGTTCGTTTCATTTATTCTGTTCACATTTTCATTTGCGGAAGTTACCAAATTGCTCCCCACAACTCCCTCTGTCCATCCTTCATTCATATATATCTTCCCATATATTACTATCAGTGGTCTTTCCCAGCAACCTGGTTCACCAGCAATTTCGCTTGCATACCATCGCACGGTAAGTATTTTAATGTTACTTTCTTCGTTTCTCCTTTTTTAGGACCATCCGTCACATACCGGAACCCTTGAGTATGTTGGCGGTAACTATTGTACATCATAAGTGTTTTGATGAAGTTATTTTCATATGGGTATGAGTCCCTTGTCTTCCAATGCAACATTACTCCTTTTCCTTGAAATCGTCCTTTTGTTTAGAACATTGCCAGATATATCAGACATTCTACTGTTCTTGCTGGCACTTCAGTAGCTACAAATGTCCTTGATGCACTCATGGCATATGGGATCAGCAAGCACACATAGCAGTTGTCCTTAGTTGTCTGCTTACCAATTTTGGACATGTGCTGATACCACATGTTATTTGAGACGTGTGGGGATGCTGTGAGGTATGTGTCCACCCCATTGTTATCCATAGAGGTACTACGCTTAACCCTGTTCCCATTACCCCTTGTGTTACTTGTACCACCTGACACCGTACCTGTTGCAGCTGTGGTATGAGGTAAATTCGTTTTAGGTGCAGCCATAACATTATAAGCATAGTGTGTCTGCCAGACAGAGGCAGCCAATAGACCAGTGATAAACAACACACCTATTAATTTTATTACAATAGCTAATATCACTGGCATTTTCCTCTTACCTTTGCTGCGGTCCTTTAGTTTATTATTCTTTGCTTTATAGATGCCCTCCTGAAAATTTCTGAAAATAAGCATTAACGTTGTTAGTATTTTTTATTCAACCTCTACCTATCAAGTAGTCATTTAATGCCCAGGCGAAAAGCTGTTCCCACGCTAATCTCAGTGACCTATCTCTCAGAGCTGGTAAGTGCTCGTGGAGATGTGGGAATGATTGTTCTATGGCCAAAATGAACGTGTTGTAATATACACATATTCTTCTCTTTTTTAGATATTTTGGTCTTTTTATAGCGTATACAAATTGGTGTGACAGTGCTTCAGGGGTGTTGTCGTCTGTGGGTAGCATTTACCCCTGGGCAAAATGCAACGTTAGTTTCTTCACTTTTCTTAATACATAAGCAGTTGTGCGCGGTGCCTGCATGTGCGAGACAAAAGGAGAAATAGAACATGCAGGTGTCTACAAGTGTGGTGCAATGTGACAATTTGTTAGGCAATGTACTATTTTTGGGTAGTAGCATGGGCGGGGCTTGCCGGGGCAGTGTTTTGTTTGCTCTGGGATCTCATGACCATGGGGTGGTCTATGGGCAATTGTCCATTTGAGTCCTTGGTAGTGTCTGTTATTTGGGAGGGGAAAGGGGCTTTATTGCAGTTGTTTTTGGTTGCTGCCATGTTGTCTTCTGTTGCTGTTGTGATGGCCCTGTCATCAACGCAAGGGCGGGTCTGGCCTTTGTAGGGCTTGACGTCATGCAGGTGATTCCAGACGTGCTTATCTGTCAACTTCACTGCTCTAGGAGCTACTGCTTCCACCTGGTGGGGCCCCGTAAATATGGGGCTATTCCACCTTCTGTTAAAATTGCACAGGAGAACGCTGTCTCCTTCCTCAACAGTCCATTTTAGTGGTTGTTCCTGTTACTTATTTATATCTTCTTGTTGGGTGATTTTCGACCTGCCCTGCGTCCGCTCGAGCTGTTGAGAGATAAAAGCAACACTAGCAATCAAGGAAGACACATATTCATACATTTCGTCACCAAAAACATTAGCAGTGTTATGATAGTCTGACATGGCCCTTGATGGTGGAGTAAGTGGAAGGTGCATCTGACGTCCAGTCACCACCTCGTGGGGTGTGAGGTGGTGATCTGACCCTTACTTATTCCTTAATTCAGACAGAGCCAAGGGGAGGCAGTACAACCAGCTTTTCTTAGTTGTCTGCTTAATTTTTGCAATCTCTTCCTTTAGGAGGCCGTTGAGGTGTTCACCAAAACCATTAGCCTGCAGGTGGTATGCGCATGCAAATTTATGTTTAATGCCAAGCAGTGTAGTTATGTGTTCGAACATTTCATTTGTGAAGTGCGGAACATTGTCTGACCGCAGCACCTCGCAAACCCCCCACCTAGGGAAGACCTCCCTCACCAGGAACTTGGCTGCTCTGAAGGCGTCTGCATAAGAGCAGGGTCCAGCCTCTATCCACCTTGAAAATGAGCACCCTACCACAATCATATATCTGTATCCTTGACATACATTGATCATGTCAATGTAGTCAATGTGTAAGTGCAGAAAGGGTCCTTCTGGCCGGGGTATAGTACCTTTTATCACTTGCAGCTTGTGACCGGCTGTGAACTGTTGACAGGTTAGGCAAGTGCTGATAAAGTTTGTGACGTGTGAATTTAACTTGGGACAGAACCAGGCCTCTTTTATTCGTGCTGCAATCACTTCCTTTCCTGTGTGTGTTGGATGGTGTAGTTGAGCCAGGGCTATTTCAATAGAGCTAGCACCTCTGCTATGAACCTTGCCGGGTTTACATTACTGCACCTTACAATCGTTAATTCTGGTTTGGAAGGAATGATCTTGTATCTTGGTGCCCTCTGTGTGGTCAATGTTGATTTGGGTTTGTTCAGTATTGCAAAGAGGGCATGTTCCACAAATAGTGTGGTAGGGCACCCCATTGTTATTGATGATGATTTTTCCACCGCAAAGGCTGTGGCGGCCAAGCTCTGTTCGCAAGGAAAGTGACCTAGCATTACAGTGTCCAAATGTCTGCTATAAAATGCTACAGGCTTGTGTCCCATGCTTGTTTTTTTGTGTCAGTACTGCCTTCATTACTGCTGAGTCACAATGTGAGAAAATGAAAAATTGATGCTCATAGTTTGGGGTGGCCAGTACAGGTGCTGTTGAGATAGCGTGTTTCAATTCGTCAAATGCCTCTTTCATTACTCTTGTCCATCCCAACTTTTTATCCCCTTTCTGTGCTTCCTTGAGGGCCTCTAGTAGGGGTCCAATGTATGAGCTGTAGTCAAAAACCCACGCTCTGCAGTAGTTGCATAGGCCCAGAAACTGCTGTAGTTCTCTCACTGTCTGCGATTGTGGTGTATTTGTTATTGCCTGTGCCTTTTGTGGTGCAATGTTCCTTCCATGTTGTGAAATGAGCTGACCAATGTAGAGCACTTGTTCTTGGCAGTACTGTAACTTCTCCTTGTCTACCTTGTACCTCTTCTCAGCTAACACTGTGAGCATCTTCATTGAGTCCTTCCTACACCTCTCCTCCGTGGTGCTGCATATTATTATGTCATCCACAGATTGCAGCACCGTGCTCTCCATCTCAATGTTTCCCAAATCCATTTGTATCACTCTGTTGAAGATGGATGGTGACTCACTGTAGCCTTGGGGCAGTCTTGTGTGTTTCCATTTTGTGTTGCGGTATGTGAAGCTTGTCAGGTCTTGTGAGTCAGGGTGCAGAGGTATTGAAAAGAAGGCATGTTTGAGGTTAATCATGGTTGACTGTGATGCCTCTGCTGGTATTCCACATATTATGGTGGCTGGGTTAGCTGCTATGGGGTACTCTGCCTCTCAAATGTAGTTTAAAGGTCTTAGGTCCTGGATAAAACGCCAAGACCCTCCTTTTGCTTTGCACACAGGGTACACAGCAGTGTTGCATGGCAACTCTGATGGTACTAATATACCATTGTGTATTAGGGCTGTTATTGGTTCATATATACCCTCATCTGCCCCTTTTGATAGTGGCTATTGCTTCACTCTTGGTAACATTGTTCCATTTTTCAGTTTTATTTTTACTCCTCCAATGCTTTTTATGCAGCCAACGTTATATGGACTGGTGGTCCACAGGGATGTTTCTACAGCTGCCATGTCTTCCTTGTAAAATGGCACTGGCGAAGGGGCAGGTGCCTCTAGTGCCATAGCCATTTTTTGTGCCAATTGCTTGTATGTTACTTTCAACCAGATGTTAATGCTCATTCCAAACACCATCTCTCCCTCTCCATTGTCGTCTGAGAAGAGCTCCTGATCTGATACCTGTGTAAGCCTGCACCCCTCTGCCAGTGCTATTACAGCTCTCCAGGCCCTCCCCTCCCTATCTTGGGTGTGTACTGCGATGTAGTCTGCAGTAGCCATAATGCTCTCTATGTTTACTGAAATCATTTTTCCCTCATTTTCACTTGCTGGTGTCTCTGGTCCAAAAAGGTAAGCTGTTGGACTCCTCCAAATTTTGCCCTCAATTCCGGGCAACCATGATATGATAGTTTGATAGTTTATGATATGATAGTTTATGATATGATAGTTTATTTAAATAGTGCCTATACATAATGTGTTTCAAAGCGCTTCAAGGCATGGAAGGGAACAAGGGAAACTTCAACAACATTCTTACAGGCCATGAACAGTAAGGATGTGAAATTAACTATCGTACTCGGCCTGACGACATTTCAGATAGTGCAAGGGCTAAGCATAGATAAGGAAGGGAGGGGGAGGTGGGAAGGAAATGGAAACAGACAAGCTACTACCGTACTAGGCCTGATGACATTTCTGGTAGAGCCTGAGAAAAACAAAAGGTGAGGGAGAGGGGAACTGTAAGGGGCTATCGTACTAGGCCTGACACCGTTTCAGATAGTGCTGGAGGGAGGGGGAACAGTAAGGGGATAGGGGAGCGACAAACAAGTTTGCTATCATAGTAGGTCCAAGGACAATTCTGATAGATTAAGTGCATAGAAGAAAGTAAGGGGAGGAGGGAAGGAGATAGGAAAAGGGAGAGGGGAGGAGAAAACAGAGAGTAAACAGTCAGAAAGAGTGGAGAAGCAACAGAGGAGAGCGAATACAATTGCAGAAGTCAGTAGTAACACATAATGTTGCAAGACAGGATACAAGATGAAGATGGAACAGCATGATTCAGGGCCACCATGAGTACAAGATGCAAAGGAAGTCCAGCATGAGAGTTGAGAAATGGTGACGCACCATGAATCAATGAAGTACATAAAAGTAAAATCCAGCATTGGCCACAAGACGGTGATGGTGAAACCAGAATCTATCAGGACAGACTCCTGCATGCAGGAAGGGGGGGCCACAAGGGAACAACACGGGGGGACCAGAGAGGGTGCGGATGGCCTGAGGGGACAAAGGGTGTAAACACATGTTGGTGCATGCTTAACTGCTGTCTTAGCAGTGGGTCGGACCCTGGATCCTCCTGGTCCGAACAGGTCCAAACAGCAATAGCCCTTTTCTTTGACTGCCTTTCACTTTGGACGCCCGGGCGAGAGATGCCCTTCATCTAAGAGTTAAGAGCAGGAAGGAAGAGGCAGGGATAAGAAGGTGGGTGGTGCTTAGGCAAGGTGGCCTAGATCCACTTACACATGCTCCCCAGCTGCAAACTGTTATAACTTGATGGTCGTGAAGATTATGGGGCCTCTGTCCCCAAGTACCACACAGGGAGATACAAAACAACTCCCTGAGCGATCTTTGAGGCCAGAGGTATTTGAATGCGGGAAATGCCAGGAACCAGGAACACTGGAGACCCTCCGACTGCTGTAAGGCAAGCAATGGCTAAGTACTATAACAAGCTGACCAATGAGAGCAGAATGGAACTTAATAAAGAGGGTCTTACCAAGGTGGAGGAGCCTGTGTCCTAAGTAGCACGAATAGGATGTAAGGTGTTCCGAGCAGCAGCGGGGTGTGACTGGCAGCGGCAGGGAAGATGTCGCACTGGGTGGCAATGCAGATGGAGTTGCACCGCAATACCTGCGTGGGGATGAGATGTTCAGGAGTAGCAAAGTCGAGGGTCCGTGATCAATCCGTGAAGAGTTCCGGGATCAAAACCAGCCGAGTACGTCGAAGCCAAGGGTAATCCAAAAGTCCAAAACACAATCCAAAAGGTCCTAACAGCGGAGCAGTACGATGACCAAGGGTTTAACAAAGAAAGTCCAGGAAAACAGACCGTAGTTCAGTACCGTGATCGTAACACCAAAGAAACACCAAACAGTGCTTGAATGAAACAGCTGTGAAGCACTGAATGAGCGTTCCCTCGCAGCATTTGAATGGGCAGAGGAGAGTCAGGTGATTGCGCGTGATGCTGAACGCTTCCTCGTCATGTGACCCAAAGTATCAACATACTGCCGGGTTCCTAGACACATGACGACTCCGCCAGCCGGCTCCGAGGCGCCAGGGTAATCACCACTGCTGTGATGAGCGAAACATGTTAGTGCGTCCATAGCCAACAGGCTGTTTCCAGGTGCCCTTCATGTGCCGAACAACCTGCCGCCGCTGCCGTACTGCATGAGGGATTGGGGACACATGGGCAGAGGGTGAATTTGGACAGGGAACAGAGGGTGAAGGAACAGGAGTACTAGGGGTATCTGTCTGTGGGGCATGACCAGCCGAGGTGCATGAACATCCCGGACCGGAATCCAGGAGCGATCCTCAGGACCGTAACCCAGCCAATCTACCAGGTACTGTAGCCTACCCCTGAAAAATCGAGAGCCCAATATTCCCCCAACCTCATACTCATCAGGGTCGACCACAGACACAGGAGCAGGGGGGGAAACCAGGCGGGTAGGACCAGGACACAGTTTGAGCAGGGAGGTGTGAAACACCGGGTGGATACGCCAATTCGAAGGAAGAGAAAGGCGATAAGCAACTGGATTCAGGACCCCAGACACCCGGAAAGGGCCAACAAACTTAGGCAAGAGTTTGCGACACCCTGGTATGTGCAGGTGACGTGAGGATAACCAAACACGGTCTTCCACATGATACTCGGCTGCCGCAACCCGTCTTTTCTCGGCGGATGCTTTCATGGAAGCCTGGGCTTCCTGCAGATGATCTAGGGTCTGGGCATGGACAGTGACTAAGTCACGAACACAGGAAGTAGCAGCAGGGGTACATGATGATGTAAAATCAGGGATGGGTAGTGTTCGAGGGTGTTGGCCATAGAGAGAGTAAAATGGGGAAAAGCCAGTGGAGGAATGCAGTGCGTTGTTATGTGCAAATTCAGCAAGATGCAACAAACTAACCTATGTCTTCTGATGTTGCAACGACAGACATTGTAAGTACTGCTCCATGTCTTGGTTCACCCTCTCCGTCTGGCCATCAGTTTCTGGATGGTAAGCAGAGGAGAACCGAGCGTCAATACCCAGCAGCTTGGTGAGAGCTTGCCAGAAGCGGGACGTGAATTGTGAGCCCCTATCGGATATCAGGACTGTAGGGAGCCCAAAAAAACAAAATACAGACTTAAAGAAAAGGCCTGCCAACGTTGGTGCAGAGGGGATCCCAGAGCAAAGTATGAAGCGGGCCATTTTCGTGTATGTATCCACCACAACCCATACCGTGTCATAGCCTTGTGTACGGAGAAGATCAGTCACAAAATCCATTGTGAGGGTATGCCAGGGTCTTGGAGGTATAGGCAAGGGCTGAAGGAGTCCCACAGCGTGGCCTCTACGTGGTTTGCATTGGGCGCATACCGAACATGTATTGACATAGTTCTCTACATTACGCCACATCGAAGGCCACCAGCACCAGCGTTTGAGTAGATACAGAGTACGATGTTGCCCAGGGTGACCATGGATGACAGCGTCATGAGACCATTCCATGGCTAGGTTTCGGGTGTCACTCGTGGGTATAAACAGTTTCTTGTGAACAAATGGTAGGCCATCCTGGTAAACGGGATCCCATTCTGATAGCTGCTGGGGGTGTTGGGAAACCCAGAGGCGAATGGCTGTCAGTAGGGGTTGCGAAGGCGTGCATAAGCAAACTATGTGACCACAATCGAGCACTGTCTCTGGAAAGACCGGAAGGGACACCCCCCAGGAGAAAGGGATAAAGCATCTGCTTTGCCAGGAGATGTACCAGGTCGGTGTTTAACCAAGAAGTCGTAGGCCGCAAAGAATAGATGCCAGCGCACCTGCCAACTATTAACACATTTGAGGGATGCTAGGTCCTGTAAATTACGATGATCAGTATAGACAAGGACTTGATGCCTAGCGCCCAACAGATGGTGCCTCCATACCTGAAATGTGTCTTTGATCGCCAGAAGTTCCTTCTCCGTAACTGTATAATGGGACTCAGTAGAGGTGAACTTGCGTGAGTGGTATGCCACTGGATGTAGTCGGCCAGAGGTTGGGCATGGTTGTGAAAGCACTGCTCCTAGCACAAAGGATAAAGCGCCTGCTTCAACCCCATAGAGAACTCCGGGTCTGGGTGTTGAAGGACTGGAGCAGAAGTAAAGGCAGCCTTCAATGAATCGAAAGCGGCTTGGTGTTCGGGGGTCCAGAAAAACCGGACCCGGGGGCTGGTTAGTGCTGTTAGTGGGGCCACTTCAGAGGAAAACCCAGGGGTGAAGCGCTGGTAAAAGTTGGCGAATCCGAGGAAGGACTGCAGGGACTTCAGACATGTCGGGAAATGCCACTCTAAGATGGCACGCACCTTGGACTGGCTCATGGTCAACCCACCAGGTGATATGTGGAAGCCTAGAAACTCGACCTCTTTTGAGTGGAATTGGCATTTCTCCGGTATAGCAAACCTTACGTTCTTGCGCAGACGGAACAATACTTCTTGAACATGACGGACGTGTTCCTCCATAGAAGAGGAAAAGATCAGGATATCATCCAAATAGACTACTGCATAGGTGTCCAGGATGTCCCCGAATGCATCATCCATAAATCGTTGGAAAGTAGCGGGGGCGTTGCACAACCCGAAGGGCATTACCAGGTATTCATACAAACCCTGTCAGGTGCAGAACGCTGTCTTCCACTCGTCCCCTTTATGGATACGGATTAGATTATAGGCCTCCCAGAGGTCTAGTTTGGTATACATAGAGGCATGTGTTAACCTGTCCAAGAGTGGAGAAATGAGTGGTATCGGGTTTCTCTTCTTAACTGTAATGGAGTTCAAGCGTCTGTAGTCCACACAAGGGCGTAGATCCCCCTCTTTCTTTGGGACAAAAAAAATTGGGCATGCGCAGGTGAGGTGGAAGGCCGCATATTGCCCAGGCGTAGCGCCTCTTGTACATAATCTTTCAGAGCCTGATCATCAGAAGGTGAAAGAGAGTAGATGCGTCCTTTGGGGATCGGTGCATACAGGACCAGATCTATAGGACAATCGTATGGTCTGTGCAGAGGTAATCCCTCTGCTGTGCCTTTATCAAAGACCGTCTGAAAATCATGATAGACGGAGGGTATGTTAGCGAGTATGGCACCGACCACGTGTGAAGCAGATGACTGGCTATCATCACCCACCGATAATGTCAGACGTGCCACTGCACCCAATGCCCTAGCTGGCGTAACAGCCAAGTCCTCGCTCTCAACAAGACAATAGTGCTAGCATACCTCAGATTCGAAATGGACATGGCCGGTGCCCCAATTGATCAGGGGGTTATGCTTTTTTAACCAAGGAATACCGAGAATGTCACCGAACTGAGGAGTGGTTATGAGATCAAATGTGAGTGTTTCTTTGTGTGTGTCCTGGATGACTACTTCTAGTGGAGCAGTCTGTTTGCCGAATAGGGCCAGAGGCAAGAGCAGTACCGACTACTGCCTGCACATGTTCCGGGCATTCCTTGATGACCAATGGGAGGTTCAAAGCTTTGGCTATTTGTATGTCGATAAAACAGCCCGTGGCCCCAGAATCAATGACAATCTGAACAGGGTGTATGGTACCAGGAGCGGGTTTCAACAAAGCATGGACTATGACTGGCCTGATGGGTCCGAATGCAGGAGAGAAGTGAGAGGGGGACTGGAGAGAGCTCGCCCTGGCCCCCTTATTCAGGGACGAGCAGTCGGAAAACCCTGACTTTTATGTTTTGGGCATCGTGGACAGTGCTTAACATAGTGCCCATTAAGACCACAATAAAAGCAGGCGTTATCCGTTCTCTGTCTTTCCCGTTCGGTCATAGTGATGGGGCTGCGTATTCCACCCACTTGCATGGGTTCACTAGATAGACCAGATGATGTCGGAACTTGGGTACCAGCAAATCCGGCTTCTGCCTTTCGCTCGGTGCGTCGAGTGTCTACCTGAAGTCTCAGGTCGACCAGATCAGGATACAAAGCCGGAAGAGACGGTACCACTGCTAATGCATCTTTCATGCAGCTACTTAATCCCCTGTAAAACAACACTGCCTTTTTGTTTTCGGGCCATGAAGTTTCTGCCGCTAGTTGGTTGAAGTGTGTTAAGTACTCTAACAGAGCGTGTTTTCCTTGAGAGAGATCAAGTAACTCTAAATCTCTGGATTGAGCTTTATGCCTGGTGTCAAAAACCTTGGACATTTCATTGACCAGGAGATCGAAATCATAAAGTGCCGGATGGTCATTTTCAAGTAGTGGATTTGCCCAGGTGGCAGCTATGCCAGCCAAATGGGAAAGCATGAAAGCAGCTTTAGTGGTTGAATCAGGAAATGCTAGAATGTATGAAACTTCCTGGTGTCTCCTTGAAACCTCTCAGGGGGTGCCAGTGGAAAGGGGGTGCGAGCTATCGCTGGTGTGGTGACAGAGGGAGCAACAGAGGGGCCATGGGTCGGCGGTGTGGTATCTCCGAACTCTGCATCAGATGGCAAGGGATGGCGAGCACTTTGGAGAGAGTCAAGGCGATGATGAATCGCCGTTGTAGCTGCTGCCATGTCTGCTCTTAGGGTGGTGACAGCTTGCACCAAAGCGGCCACGGGGTCCCCGACTGATGCCTCCATAATCTGGACAACCAATGGGCTTCACAGTCTGTTATAACTTGATGGTCGTGAAGATTATGGGACCTCTGTCCCCAAGTACCACACAGGGGATACAAAACAACTCCCTGAGCCATCTTTGAGGCTCAGGGAGCCTCAAAGATGGTATTTGAATGCCGGAAATGCCAGGAACACCGGAGACCCCCCGACCGCTGTAAGGCAAGCAATGGTTAAGTACTATGACAAGCAGACCCATGAGAGAAGAATAAATAAAGTGGGTCTTACCAAGGTTGAGGAGCCTGGGTCCTAAGTAGCACGAATAGGATGTAAGCTGTTCCATGCAGCAGCGGGGTGTGACTGGCAGCGGCAGGGAAGATGTCGCACTGGGTGGCAATGCAGATGGAGTTGCAGCGCAATACCTGTGTGGGGATGAGATGTTCAGGAGTAGCAAAGTCAAGGGTCCGTGATCAATCCGTGAAGAGTTCCGGGGTCAAAACCAGCTGAGTACGTCGAAGCCAAGGGTAATCCAAAAGTCCAAAACACAATCCAAAAGATCCTAACAGCAGAGCAGTACGATGACCAAGGGTTTAACAAAGAAAGTCCAGGAAAACAGACCGTAGT
This sequence comes from Ambystoma mexicanum, assembly GCF_040938575.1. Classification (NCBI taxonomy): domain Eukaryota; kingdom Metazoa; phylum Chordata; class Amphibia; order Caudata; family Ambystomatidae; genus Ambystoma; species Ambystoma mexicanum. The sequence goes on along the minus strand of NC_090933.1, from coordinate 532,880,829 downwards.
TCAGTACTGTGATCGTAACATCAGAGAAACGCCAAACAGTGCTTGAATGAAACAGCTGTGAAGCACTGAATGAGCGTTCCCTCTCAGCTTTTGAATGGGCAGAGGAGAGACAGGTGATCGCATGTGATCCTGCACACTTCCTCATCACATGACCCAAAGTATCAACATACTGCCCGGTTCCTAGACACATGACGGCTCCGCCGGCCGGCTGCGAGGCGCCAGGGTAATCGCCACTGCTGTGACGAGCGAAACAGGTTAGTGCGTCCATAGCCAACAGGCTGTCTCCAGGTGCCCATCCTGTGCCGAACAACCTGCCGCCGCTGCCGTACTGCATGAGGGATTGGGGACACGTGGGCAGAGGGTGGATGTGGACCAGGAACAGAGGGTGAAGGAACAGGAGTACTAGGGGTATCTGTCTACGGGCCATGACCCATGGACGGCATAACACAAAGGAAAAGAGGTTGTAGGGCTCCTTAAGTAGGGAAAAGAGCGGCAAGCAGGAAGGCACCAGGTGGGCGGGGCTTAGGCCAGGTGACCTAGATACACTTACACCTGCTCCTCAGCTGCAAAGGAAAAGAGCCTGTAGGGCTCCTTAAGTAGGGAAAAGAGCAGCAAGCAGGAAGGCACCAGGTGGGCGGGGCTTGCTAAGTGGTGAAAAGGAGCAGCAAGCAGGAAGGCACCAGGTGGGCGAGGCTTGCTAAGTGGTGAAAAGGAGTGGCAAGCAGGAAGGCACCAGGTGGGCGGGGCTTGCCATGTGGTGAAAAGGAGCGGCAACCAGGAAGGCACGAGGTGGGCGGGGCTTAGGCCAGGTGACCTAGATCCACTTACACCTGCTCCCCAACTGCAAAGGAAAAGAGGCTGGAGGGCTCCTTAAGTAGGGAAAAGAGCAACAAGCAGGAAGGCACCAGGTGGGCGGGGCTTGCTAAGTGGTGAAAAGGAGCGGCAAGCAGGAAGGCACCAGGTGGGCGGGGCTTAGGCCAGGTGACCTAGATCCACTTACACCTGCTCCCCAGCTGCAAAGGAAAAGAGGCTGGAGGGCTCCTTAAGCAGGGAAAAGAGCGGCAAGCAGGAAGGCACCAGGTGGGCGGGGCTTGCTAAGTGGTGAAAAGGAGCAGCCAAGCAGGAAGGCACCAGGTGGGCGGGGCTTGCTAAGTGGTGAAAAGGAGCAGCAAGCAGGAAGGCACCAGGTGGGCGGGGCTTGCTAAGTGGTGAAAAGGAGCGGCAAGCAGGAAGGCATGAGGTGGGCGGGGCTTAGGCCATGTGACCTAGATCCACTTACACCTGCTCCCCAGCTACAAAGGAAAAGAGGCTGGAGGGCTCCTTATGTAGGGAAAAGAGCGGCAAGCAGGAAGGCACCAGGTGGGCGGGGCTTGCTAAGAGGTGAAAAGGAGTGGCAAGCAGGAAGGCACCAAGTGGGCGGGGCTTGCCATGTGGTGAAAAGGAGTGGCAACCAGGAAGGCACCAGGTGGGCGGGGCTTAGGCCAGGTGACCTAGATCCACTTACACCTGCTCCCCAACTGCAAAGGAAAAGAGGCTGGAGGGTTTCTTAAGTAGGGAAAAGAGCAACAAGCAGGAAGGCACCAGGTGGGCGGGGCTTGCTAAGTGGTGAAAAGGAGCGGCAAGCAGGAAGGCGCCAGGTGGGCGGGGCTTAGGCCAGGTGACCTAGATCCACTTACACCTGCTGCACAGCTGCAAAGGAAAAGAGGCTGGAGGGCTCCTTAAGTAGGGAAAAGAGCGGCAAGCAGGAAGCACCAGGTGGGCGGGGCTTGCTAAGTGGTGAAAAGGAGCAGCAAGCAGGAAGGCACCATGTGGGCGGGGCTTGCTAAGTGGTGAAAAGGAGCGGCAAGCAGGAAGGCACCAGGTGGGCGTGGCTTAGGCCAGGTGACCTAGATCCACTTACACCTGCTCCCCAGCTGCAAAGGAAAAGAGGCTGGAGGGCTCCTTAAGTAGGGAGAAGAGCGGCAAGCAGGAAGGCACCAGGTGGGCGGGGCTTGCTAAGTGGTGAAAAAGAGCAGCCAAGCAGGAAGGCACCAGGTGGGCGGGGCTTGCTAAGTGGTGAAAAGGAGCAGCAAGCAGGAAGGCACCAGGTGGGCGGGGCTTGCTAAGTGGTGAAAAGGAGCGGCAAGCAGGAAGGCATGAGGTGGGCGGGGCTTAGGCCATGTGACCTAGATCCACTTACACCTGCTCCCCAGCTACAAAGGAAAAGAGGCTGGAGGGCTCCTTATGTAGGGAAAAGAGCGGCAAGCAGGAAGGCACCAGGTGGGCGGGGCTTGCTAAGTGGTGAAAAGGAGTGGCAAGCAGGAAGGCACCAGGTGGGCGGGGCTTGCCATGTGGTGAAAAGGAGTGGCAACCAGGAAGGCACCAGGTGGGCGGGGCTTAGGCCAGGTGACCTAGATCCACTTACACCTGCTCCCCAACTGCAAAGGAAAAGAGGCTGGAGGGTTTCTTAAGTAGGGGAAAGAGCAACAAGCAGGAAGGCACCAGGTGGGCGGGGCTTGCTAAGTGGTGAAAAGGAGCGGCAAGCAGGAAGGCGCCAGGTGGGCGGGGCTTAGGCCAGGTGACCTAGATCCACTTACACCTGCTGCACAGCTGCAAAGGAAAAGAGGCTGGAGGGCTCCTTAAGTAGGGAAAAGAGCGGCAAGCAGGAAGCACCAGGTGGGCGGGGCTTGCTAAGTGGTGAAAAGGAGCAGCAAGCAGGAAGGCACCATGTGGGCGGGGCTTGCTAAGTGGTGAAAAGGAGCGGCAAGCAGGAAGGCACCAGGTGGGCGTGGCTTAGGCCAGGTGACCTAGATCCACTTACACCTGCTCCCCAGCTGCAAAGGAAAAGAGGCTGGAGGGCTCCTTAAGTAGGGAGAAGAGCGGCAAGCAGGAAGGCACCAGGTGGGCGGGGCTTGCTAAGAGGTGAAAAGGAGCAGCCAAGCAGGAAGGCACCAGGTGGGCGGGGCTTGCTAAGTGGTGAAAAGGAGCAGCAAGCATGAAGGCACCAGGTGGGGGGGGCTTGCTAAGTGGTGAAAAGGAGCGGCAAGCAGGAAGGCACGAGGTGGGCGGGGCTTAGGCCATGTGACCTAGATCCACTTACACCTGCTCCCCAGCTACAAAGGAAAAGAGGCTGGAGGGCTCCTTAAGTAGGGAAAAGAGCGGCAAGCAGGAAGGCACCAGGTGGGCAGGGCTTGCTAAGTGGTGAAAAAGAGTAGCAGGCAGGAAGGCACCAGGTGGGTGGGGTTTAGGCCCGGTGACCTAGATCCATTTACACCTGCTCCCCAGCTGCAAAGGAAAAGAAGCTGGAGGACTCCTTAAGTAGGGAAAAGAGCGGCAAGCAGGAAGGCACCAGGTGGGCGGGGCTTGCTAAGTGGTGGAAAGGAGCGGCAAGCAGGGAGGCACCATGTGGGCGGGGCTTGCTAAGTGGTGAAAAGGAGCGGCAAGCAGGAAGGCACCAGGTGGGCGGGGCTTAGGCCAGGTGACCTAGATCCACTTACACCTGCTCCCCAGCATGCCATTGCTATGTCTGTTACATATTGGAAGATGTCTCCATCTACTGGCTCAGCCTGGGCCACTGTTTGGCCACAGTACGCCTGCAGTATTTGTCGTGCTGTGAGCATGTTAATGCCTGGTGAAGAGCAAATTATGCCCTTCTTCGTGAAGGAGATGGTCATATTCAACCTGCTCATTATATCCCTTCCAAGTATGTTTAGTGGTGACTGCTTCGAGTACAGAAGAGGAAGGGACATGCCGGGATCTCCTATAGATATAGAGATGTTGTCAGTGAAGGGAACCAACCCTCGAGCTCCAGAAAATCCTTGAGTGTTCATAGCTTCCACCTGACAATTTAAACGTACCCTCCCTTATGCAAGACCTAGTGGCCCCGGTGTCAACTAGGAAGGAACATTTTTTGTCACCTATCTCCACCTGCATGTGTGGTTCCTCCGCACTATTGGGTGTGACCGATAGGATGGTACACATCAAAGACATGTGTGGGCTGTCCTATTGTGGATATAGTGACTGACCGCTTCCTGTGTAAGGGTTGTGGCCCAATATTGTCACCTTCCCTAGCTGTGTCTGCTGTAGGGGTGCATCAGTTGTTGATACTACATTGTCCTGTATTTGTGTGAGCTGCTGCACCGGTTGTACTTGAAGTTGTTGTGTTGCTATTGCCTGTTGCTGTGGTGGTGTGTATGTTAGTACCTGTATCTGCGGCTGTAGTGGTGCCTGCTGTATTTGTGGTTGTTGTAGGTAGGCTGGTGTATGTGGCTGGGGTTGTTGCAGTGGCGCTTGTTGTTGTGGTAGGCATTGCTGTGTTCCTTGTTGTTCTTGGTAAACTTGTTGTTCCCCCATAGGCCCTTGTTGCACCTTTTCTCCCCATGCTACTTGGGTGGGTCTCATCCTGCAGGTGCGTGACATGTGTCCCACCATCCCACATATCCAGCATATTGGTGGTTCCCTGGTCTGCCATGGGAATCCCCCCGTGTTGTCTTGATATCCTTGCTGTCCGTTTGGGTAGTAGCCCCGGAACCCACCCCCTTGTTGTTGTGTGGGTGGGCTGTAGCCCCTCCCTCTCATCATGCCGCCCCTCCCCCTGTAGTTGTTTAAGTACCCATTTGCCATCTGCATATATCCTCCACATGTGTATGCCGTGTATGGTGGGGGCGGGGGCATCTGTTGTGTTATTATTTGTGCTGGCTGCTGTAGTTGTGCCGCCTGTTGTTGTGTTGTGTCTAGTGCAGCCGTAACCTGTGTGGGGGTAGGTGTAGTTATTAGTGCTCTTTCCATGGCATATTTTGATAATTTCTTCTGTACCAATTTTGACTCCTCTGCCTTCCTGTCTTCCTCCTTTTGTTTCATCTTTTCTTGCCATATCCTGCAGTGGTGAACTATAGTTAGTTGTGTTTCTGGCCAGGCCTATTTTCTTCAGCTGCCTTTGTACTTGCTCTGGGAGCCCTTGTATTAATATATGGTAGAAAATTGCTAGTGTTTTATCCCACGGCTCCCGCGTTTCCAGGAGCCACTTCTCCTGAATCTCCTGGATGTTATCAATAGGATCTTCATTCTCACGCATCTTGCGTGACGTTATTGCTCCTATGTCTGACGTTTCTGGGTACTGGACCCTCAATGCCTGCCACAGCGCATGTCTGCAGTTGGCAAATGGTGCTCCATCATGTGACGTGTCTGTTGTTGTGACCCCTGGGAAGCCCGCCCTTTTCCAAATGTCATATGCAGCATCCTCCAGTATTGAGATCAGGAGCCCCTTGACGTCCCCCACCGCTAGCTTTTGCCCTGCAGTGTGTTTTTCCATCTCATATATCCACTTCCCAACTCCTCCACTTAGTGATGGTAGTCTGCATTTTAAGTTCTCTTTATCGGCATGTTTCCAGGGGAAATATTGTGGTCTGGCTCCTCCCCTTTCCAGATGTGGCATCAAATTGTACCCCCTTATTTCCCCCAGCGCCCGTGGGGTTATATCAGTGTATTCATCCTCTTCCTCTATGTCAGGTAATTCTGCAATTATATCAATATTACAGTGGTTTGTTCTATCGTCCCCTTCATCCTTCCTCCCTCTCCTGTTACCCTCTTGTCTCATCGTGGGCGTACTTGCCCGTTCTTCCTGCCTGCATCCTGGGAGGTCCCTAAGTCTACCGACATATGGGGTGTGTGCAGGGGTGGGTGTCAGTGGACGTGGTGTTAGTGGGCGTGGTGTTTGTACTGGTGTCGGTGTTAATGGTTGTGGCGTTCTCCTTGTTGCCTCTCTTACCCGTGCTTCTCCTGTGTTTTCTTCTTCCCTTCTTCCGCATGCCCATGGTGACTCGCAGTTAGTGCATGTGATGTACAGTTTCTCTAAACTATCTCTACTGCCCTCTCTTCCACTTTTTCCCGAACATTCTTCTTCCTCGCTGCAAAATACATCAGGAAAAGATAATCCCCACTCTGTGCGTTTTCCCCCCACTGTTACCGTCCTTAAATCTATTTAAGTCCGCTTCCTTGTGCTCACCTCCAGTGGTCGAAATGGGTGGGAGCAGTTGGGAGCGGTGCTCCTCTACTTCTTTAATTAGGTTTTACTGTTCCTATACTTTTATTTTAAAAAGAAACCGCCCCAGAACGGTTTCATTTTAAAATAAAAGTGTAGGAAGAAGTTGAAACTTGCACTTTCAGTGCACAGGACTTTTCCTTAAAGAGCAGGCGCATTTGTTTTGGGTTTTTTATTGTGCATGGGAGGGGGCGTGGCAATGAGGTCTGTAGGGAGCGGGGCAGGCTAGTAGGGAACATAGTTCCACTACTTCTTTTCCCACACTTCGACCACTGCTCACCTCCCTTAACACCGGCCCCCTGTGTTGACGTTGTAGCCACCTCCGAGTCCTGGCGTGGCTCCACTCTCCTATCTCCTCTCTCCTCTTCCTTCTTTCCCATTATTTCACCACCTATTTCCGCTCTCTTTCTGTGTAGTTCTTCCATTACCTCTGGACTTACCTTTACCTCTCTTCTTCTTCCTTTCTCCACCATTTTCCCCCTTCCCTTTTTAATATGCTTTCTATTACTTTACCTTCTTCGTACTTCCTGGCGATTTCAGATAGTATCTTCTTTTTCCACATTTCCATTTCCCTGTCCTTTTCTTCCTTCTTCTTTTTCATTTCCCGTAGCTCCGCGCGTGACACCCTCTCTGCTATTGCCCTTATCCGCTCCTCCTCTGTCTTCCTTTCTTCTGCTCGCTCCTTCATCCTCGCCTGTACATCCCTATTCTCCTTTCTTTCCTTCTTCCTTCCTCGTGTTTCTTGCTTGAGCTGTCTGATCAGAGCGCTTCGTACTTCTCTTAATTCAGCCAGCCTTTCCTCCAACATTTCTTCCTCTACCTGTGACAGTCGCCCTTCCCTTGTATTACTCACCTCTGACCCTCTCTGTGCGTTTTCCATTTCTCCCTTGTTCACTCTCCTCACTGCGTCCTCTTCTTCCCCTGTTAGTGTCCCCGGAGCTTTAGTAGCACCTGTGCTGCTATCCATTCATCCTGTCCTATGTTTGCCATTTTTCCCACAGTTCTCTTCTCACCCCCTGTCCCTGTCTGTGTTGTGCTTGAGTCTATCGTGTCCATTCCCGCCGCCCCCCTCTGGTAGCTATCTGTAGGGCCGTATGGTGGAGGGCTGTATGCGGGGTTTGAGTATCCCTCAGCGGCTGTTAATTGTTGTCTGGCGGTTTCTCTTAATTCTGTTACTGGTTACAACTCTGGTCCTTCCTTCTTTACTACCTTTGCCAGAGGCATTTTGTCTGTCCCTTTCTTTTCCACCTTTGCTTCTGATACTGTAACCAATCCTTCTTTCTCCCTTTTGCCCTCTCCTGTGCATAGTGCATTGCTGCTCGCCGTGTCCACGCACCCTCCTTTTTCCTTCTCCTCTTTACCCTCCTTCGTTTCCTTGCTCCCTTTCACCTCTGTTGCCCCTTCCATGGTAAACATTCCCATTGTCCCTGGTCTGGCTCCCTGGAACATCTTCCATAAGTTAAACATCTCTATATGGTGGGCTAATTTCTTTCCTTTGTAGTTGTTGTGTATGTATGTCAATAGCGAGTGTTGGGTGTAATAGTCAAAGCTGCCGTTAGGCGGCCATGGTGTTAGTATTTTGTTGTCTGTCCCTTGCGTCCAGTCAATGCTCTATTTTATAATTTTCTCCTTATGTGGTGATAGAGACATGCAAATGTACTGAAAGGGCGTAGTTAAAGCATTCCCTCTCACTCCAGACTCCGACCTGTAGTATGTGGCCATTTTACAATTTTCTTTTTCCCACTATCGACCTTCTTTACCTGGCCCTGTAAATTGGGGACTTCCGACTGTCCGCTGAAAAGTAATACAATTGCAAGTGTACAGTTTCTTCTCTTTTATTATTTGTTCCCGTTGATGTCACTACTATGGCCTCCTGCGGCCGTGGCACACGAAGCCCCCTGCGGTTGCGTGCCCTGTGTGGCATGCTTTTACAGCCATCCCACCCCACCTTCCTTTTTTTTTTGTTGTCAAAATCTCTCCCTCCCCGATCTCAACCCCCTTGCCGAGCATGACCGGCGTTCTCCGTGCGCGGCCACCTCTCCCCTTTTCACCCCTCCCTTATCGACAGTTGCCGGTGTTCTCCGTGCGCAGCCTCCTCTACCCTTCTGTCCCACCCTTTCCCACTTCCTGTCCCCCGTCCACCCCTTGATCAACACGAGATGGTCGCAGTGTCCTATACAAGCCCTATGGGTGACGTCACCAACTTCTGTAAACTATTACCGGTAAGAAACCTTTATAAGATCAAAGAGCGCACAATATGTTTTAACCCTCTTGTCCCCCGTAAACCCCACAGCTGTCTTCCCACCTCGCCAGGAGTGGAGGATGCACCAATTTATTACTTATTACAATCGGACTGCGTCGCCTCGCGTGTGATTCGCCCCCCTCTCTCAGGGAGCTTAACCGGCCAATCGTCTTCCGCACTTGGGAACAAAACTAGCTACCTCCTGCGGGGAAACTTCATCTACCTAACGAGCTTCAACACTCAATTAGTAGGAATCCACATCTATTCATTGATCTATAACGTCAATTCATAGGGAAGCCACACCCCTCCCCTACAGGTGCCTGCGATCGGGACAAATCAGTTCCTTCCAACAACCACACGTGGTGCCTTTTGGCTCCACCCAATTCACTTTGTGACATGGTAGAAGACAGCCCTCGTGCCTGTCCTACCGCTCACTCGTCTATCACCACTTATTAATCAAATCATCTGCAACACACTGTAAACACCTCCCACCACCCTTATCACAATTCCTCTCCGCTCCGACACAACATTACATTGCTGGTTGGGCGTGTCATACTCACAAAGTCCTCGTGAGCTGGGGCTGCTCGACCGCGTGCACCCCTCCAAAGCAGCTCGTCACCTCCCCTCTTCTGGACCACATCTGGACACTTGCCAACCACGGGCAGAGTACTTCTCAAGTCGGCTCCCGACGGCCAATATCCAGATTGCGCTGTCCGGTCTTCTCGCAGTTCCGCAATGGTCCAGTAGTCCTCAAAGGAGGCAACGGCAGAGGGGGCAGCGCTGCCGGGTTGCCTTGTTGCAAGAGGCCTTGGAACGATGCTCTCAGGGTAATAGACCTCAAACAGATCTCAGCAGTGCCTCCAACTTGTTGGGGTGATTTTCCCGGGGGCTGGCAAGGCCGTCCGCGGACCTCCGGGGCTGGGGAGGCCCCAACTCCTCCCGCGTCCCAAAAGGAGTATGAGACACACCCAAGAGCAAGGTAATAACTGCTGTTTATTAGAGTAACAGCAGGGATAAGCTCATACCGTATGCATCCAGAGAGGCTCTCGTCGTTAGTGGGGCTCGCAGGCCCTTTTTACAGCAGTATGATGCGCTACTTGCGTCACCTTGGAAAATCATCACAAAACCTATCGCCACTTCGGGTTGGTTCCCCGAGTGGTAGGGTTAGTATAGTTACCCTATGGGAGGAAATGTTAGTGGATAAGGAGGGGCCAGGTGGTACACTTGGGCTGTCCCTAACAGTTGCTACATCGGAATACAAGGGGACCATTAGTGATTGGCTAAGAGTGATGGCATCAGTGATGATACCCTTGTGTTCTGATTGGTTCTCCCGCAAGCACCCAAGCCTGGGACCATCGCCGTTCCCAGCTCGCGGTGTACATGACATTATCAACAATGTGCAACTATGTGTTTGTGGCGGACAATGGACAGGTCTGCTTACAGGCTGGTGTGCATGTCTTTCCCATCGCTGTAGGTGTCCAACTTGTCGCTTCGTTGTTGCAGATTGTGTCCCAGACATGGGACCCTGGCGATTCTCTGTCTCGTGAGCTTGGCACCTTGTCAGTTTGGCTTGGTCACGTGTGGGGAGACCATAGCTGGAGTAGAATTATGAGCATTAGATTTTGTATTCTGCCTCTGAGGGCTTGGCACCTGCAGGTATAACCTTGGTGCTGGGCGTGCGGCATGCGGTTTGCAACATTGCGGCCTTGGCTGCGGGCTCTCGTTGGGGGCTCGTTCTGCATGGTCAGCACTTGCATTTTCGTTCTGGGAGGATTTCCGTTTGAGAGGCTCCTGCCTGGGGACTCTTGCTTGCAGCCTACTTGGGCCTAGTTCGTGGGTAGCGGTACATAATCCATACTATGGAGGTCACAGGGTGACAGAGTGTTATACGCAGCATTAGGTATATATGGTGGCATCTTCATAGGGATAGGTAGCGAGAAAGCATCAGCAAGCATATACACAAGCTCTTCAGGCGTCTTGCGTTTCTGCGGTGCTGTAGAAGGCCTATGTGAAAAATAACAATGATGCTTGTCCGTGGGTAAGTCAATCCGCTACGTTATAGCACTGAGTATATTCTTCGTGTGGGTTGGTGTGTGAGTGACCAGTGTGCATGGTGGCACGTGTGTTCTTGTCTGTTGGCTATGTCATCATGGCATCTCTAACGATGGTGATTTTCGTGGTTGGTGTCTAATCGAGCTGGTCCATGGCGCATGCGTCGGCTTGACCAGGGCGTGCTAGTGGGCATGCTCCTCGTATGTGTATGCCTTTGAAGCAGGATACTTTGTCATCTGGTAAGGAAGGGAATTGTTCAAACTCCTCTCGTGGGGAGTGCTTGGGCCGTGATCCCCTAGGCCATGGTCTGGATGAGACTGGGGCGAGGGTGTTATCCCATTCTCCCACTTCAATCTGTTCAGTATTTAAGACTGAACATTTGCTGGTTGCCATTTTCCTTTCAAATATCATAGCATGTGTGCCTATATGCTAGGCATGCACACTAAGGCATTCACCAAGGAAACAGGTTTCAATACACCAATGTTCTATTACTTAACGCATGTGGTTTTCATATTAGTGCATTCTTGTTGCTAGGTCACTGGCTATCTGTCAGCAAATACTGAAAGACATGCAAGGTTATTAGGAGAAGCAGGTGCTTCCAGTATTTTTGTACTTGCACATGTGTTTTCTAACAAGGCCCTTTCTTAATAATGACAATGTATGTATCTTCCTCACAGCGGGATAGCACAAAATCTGGAGGTCCCCCTGTGAGCCATGCTAGCCCCCCCCAGCTCGCTAACAAATCACAGGTTGTGCCACACTCTGGTGTGGCCTAGATTACCACGCTTGCACAATACGCACAAACGTGCTGCTGCGGGGGTACATGGCACACTGTACTGGGAGAAGGATATTACACGGCCATGGTAGTGGCCGTGTAGTTATGGTTAAGTTGCTGTTTCCATAGGAAGAGCACTTTTTGGGCGGCCTATAACTTTGCTCCCCCTGGACGAATCCTCACCAATCTTTGCAAAAAAAGCATATGGGCCACTCTGAATTTGGCCAGGGGGTGGCGTTATGACCGCAGACACGCGGCATCTTCGCCGATTGGCTACATCGAGCCGTGATGTGCGTTAGAATATGTGGATGCACCTGACATCTTGGCTCCGAAGACAGCGCGATCGCCACCAGAGGCGAAACGCTGTTTTGGAAACTGTTTTGCTCTCCTACAGTGCGTGGGGAGGATCACAGAGTAAGAGATGGCTTAAATACTGCATTTGTTTGGCCGGCAGGTGGTAATGATGTATTCACCATGCCAAATGGTGTTTGGGAAAGTCTTCTGAACACCTACAGTGCTTGGAGAGGTTCAGAGCATAAGAGATGACTGAAATACTGTACTTGTTTGGGCGGCAACTGTTAATGATGTATTCTCCATTGCCTTGTTCAGGATGTTTGTACATGCAGAAAATGAGTGGTGCGATAAGGGTAGTATTTTAGTCCATGCTGTGTAGAGGAATCTTGAAAATGTTCGAAGGACACGCGTTGTGTTACTGACCATTCAAATTTAGTACATGATGTTATTAGATTACATTTTCCTATGGGTCTGTTATTGATTAGTATGCCACCATGGTTATGACAGTCTAGGATGCATGGCCGCAGGCCGTAGGCCGGAGGCCATACTTTCAAGACTGTAGGCCCTGGCCACAACCACCGCAGCATGTCACAACCATGGATACACCTGTAGTATTGACTGACGATTACATGGTTGTGGGGAGTGTGTACAGCACCCAAGAACAAAGTTATAAGCGCTGGAGGTGCAAGCCAGTGCACACCCACACATTGCAATATCTATGGACATACAGCTAGGAGTGTAGTCTCTGGCCAGAACAAGTGAAGCAAACTACACCTATCAATACACCCGTACTACTGCACATCACTGAGGTGGTTGTGGGCAGGATGTACAGTTTTGGTTGCATGGCTGCAGGCTGTAGCCCATACAACATACTCCTAAAACCCTAGGCCCTGCCCACATCCACCGCATCATATTAGAGCAATGCCTGCAGTATATGTTAGCATGTCAGATGGTTCTGGGGAGGGTGTACTGTCTTGGGTGCATGGCCTTAATGTACACGTATACATTCAAATGTATGCAGACATATATCCAAATCTGTAGGTCCAGCCAACAAGCACTACAGCATATTAGACAGGCACGTTAGTTGCTATGTTGTTATGGTGGAGTTGCTGTTTCCATAAGAAGAACACTTTTTTGACTGCCTTATACCTGTGCTATACTTGGATGAATCGTCACCAAAGTTTGAAATAAAAATTGTATCGCTCACTGTGACTTTATTTGGAAAGTTTGATGATGTTTGGTGCAGGGGGCGCAAGTTATAAGAGGGAGGCGTTCTGAAACGTCTTTTTCCCCTTAGATTGAAGGGGGGAAAAGTTTGTGCACATGAACATGTGACTCATTCCCTGATAGGCTGTACAACAGCGTAAAGTAAGTGAGCTTTTTTTGGTGCCCCCCGCTATGTTTTATTCATGTTTTAGTGTACGCGGATATCGCTAGTAACACATCGAAACCAACACTGCATTGGACTTGACACACTCATGTAACAGTATTTCGGAAGTTCACCTTTGAGGGGGCCGGAAAGGGATGTGGAAGTACAAAAAGAAAAAGTGGAGCTTTTTTGTCACCAAAGTTATACGTTTAAATGGAAGTTCCTGCTTACTGTTCCACGAGCAATTACTGCGTGTGGGTTCTAATGTTTACGTTTTATTCATGTTTTAGTGTACGCGGATATCGCCAGTAATACATTGAAAACAAGACTGCATTGGACTTCACACACTCATGTAACAGTATTTCAGAAGGTGACCTTTGAGGGGGGCGGAATGGGATGTGGAAGCACAAAATGAACACGTTTTTTCTCACCAAAGTGATAGCTTTAAATGGAAGTTCCTGCTTACTGTTCCACAACCAATTACTGCGTCACTTCATTTATGGTGCTGTAGGCTGGAGGTCATGACGACTTTTGGGAAATCATTGTGGAAACAAAGTGACTGCTTCAACGAAATCCCAAAGTTTTTGTCTGCAAAAAAAACAACATGTTCGTGGTCTTCAACATTTGCAATGCCGCCCTTAGAAGTATTGTTATGATTGTACTAAGAATGCCCTTACTCCGATGGTCTCTGCCAATTTGTTATAAAATAAACCTACTTTGCAAACTGTGAAATTTTCACGTTTTCTTTTACATTGAACTGCATCATTTCCAAATGTTAGTTATTAGGTTGTATGTCACTGTATGTTTGTTTACAAGTGCGGAGTGACGTCACATACTTGTGCTTTTTGCAGCCTACCATGGAAATGGTAGAGTGGCTATGTATGGAATAACCGCCTTCAATCTCTATGGCAGCCATCTTGAAAGAGGATTTCGTTTTCTAATCCGGACTGCGACTGCCGCCACGGATTACAACAACTAATTGTCCTTTTCAGTAGCACATGTTACTGCTTTGCTAATTTAGAGTATTACTGGGTAAGCTTATGGCGTCTATGTACTTTACTGAGAAATATGCAGTATTTGGAGTGTATGCAATTTTTTTTTCTCTTACACTGTGAAAGGTTGTTATTAACGCATTATTATCCTTGTTTACGGGTGGGTTTATTTTTTGGCATGGCAGGCAATAAGGGAATTTGCGAACGGCAATGAGCAAAAAGGCAATAAACGGTAATATGGGTTGGTAGATGTACGGCGATACATTTTGTCCGTTGGTTATGTGCAAGGTAGCGCCACTGTTTCCTATGCTTTTTCATAACACCAGTGCTGCTGTTTCTTAGGGAGGAAGGATGCTTTTAGCTGATGTCTTTTTCAGATAAGTACAGCTTTTGCTAACAATATATAATGTGTAGTGCATTGGTAATCCCAGCATACCAATACATGTTGGCGTTGTGTACGGTAAATTTTGAGGGTGGACGTTCCGACATAAATATAAAATCTATTTCCACACTGCCCACGAGGCATAGATGGTACAGTTAAGGGTGTAATAATTCCGGGACATGTCACAGTGCTGTACGCCAGCATACTTTCATGTGGCATTCTTCGCAAGGTGTATACTGTTTGCCAAACGACCCTTGGTAAAGGGACGTTATGGTTATGTTGCCCTACTGAAAATCTGTGACATGCAGTACAAAATGTCTTTCTTAGCAAGACCTTACACTTAAATTGTCCTACTAAAAACCCTTACAATTCACTAAAAAAAAACATTGTTAAGGGGATGTTATGGTTAAGTTGCGCTACTAAAAACCTGTGACATTCACTAAAGGTTTCGTACAAACGTGACATAATACAAAAGTCTCATTATGGTTCAAAGTAAAACCGAAAAACCCTTGAAATTCGCCAGTTATGGTACGCTAAGCAACCATGACTCTCTGCAGCACTATGCACTGCTAACAGTAACACCCAAGACATCAAAGATGACATCACAAATGTCTTTGATGACATCACTGATGACATCACATCTGTAGCCCCTTCGCTTTTCTTCAGTGCCATATGTAGGCAAGGTGGCTTTATTTACTGACAGTCAGAAATTTAGCTTTCAAAAGGTATTACATTTATGGATATTGATATTCTCGCATGTTCTTACACTACTTTTCTTAGAAATTATTTGCATCTTATAATGTACATATATAGGGGAAGAATCAGGCCTGCAACACATCAATCATTTTTGTGTGTCAATACTATCATGTACATTCTATACAGTTGCTAATGGTACTGCCTCTTGTTTGGTTACTTTTCTCTCCATATATAAGCCCCATATTTGAATGCATTGTAGTCTATTTACGTTTTGTGTGTATTACTAGAAATCCATAATAACCAATGCATTATTAGCAACTTAGTACATGTTTCACAGACCAGAAAAGTTTCATACAGAAGCATTCACCATTTTATTATACAACTTTGGAAAGTACAAATATAGCACCTCTGTGGTGTATGCTGCAGCCAATACCTACATTTCTGTATGAGCAAATTCCTGTACTAGAAAGAACACTGCAATGGAATTTTCTTTACACGCCTGCATTGCGTGATGAAGTATAAAGTTTATTACACATGTCCCGATAATCCCTGATACTTTTTTGCCAAAATTACCTACACATCCACTTGTCTGAAAAGTAAATGCACATCTGATGTCATCAGTGATGTCATCAATGACATTTGTGATGTCATCTTTGATGTCCTGGGTTTACTGTTATCAGTACACAGTGCTGCGGGGAGTTATGGTTGCTTAGCATACCATAACTGGCGAATATCAAGGGTTTTTCAGTTTTACTTTGAACCATAATGAGACTTTTCTATTATGTCACGTTTGTAAAACACTTTTAGTGAATTTCACAGGTTTTTAGTAGCGCAACTTAACCATAAGGTTCCCTTAACAACGTGTTTTTGTGAATATACATATATATGTGTTTTACAGCATTATACAGCACACTTTCTGAGATAAATTGGCTAAAAGGCCAGAGCGTTTTCATTTGTTTTGTAGGGTAACACCAGTCCAAAAATCCAATACATGCAAGTCTCCAACAGTGCCCAGGAACATGTAATGCTTTGCTATTAAAAATGTCATGTCACAAGGAAAACATGTCCAACTGGCTTCACATTATAGCATTATAGACCAGTCTAAACATGTAATAACATATTACAATAAAGCATGCCAGCCGGGCACATTTTGACATACCTAGACTGGTTGCACCAAAATGCTGGTTGAAGTAATAACACTTATCATGGTTGTTTTATGACAGATGCCCAGAAAAATATACAATGCCACAGTAAGAAAAGGCTAGACTAGCAGAACCCAAATGCCTGTCTAGCCAGGTAATTACACTTAGCAGAATTGATGCCCAGTTAAAAAAAGTCAAGGCAAACTAATAAATTACTAGACTGGGGGCATATAATGCCTGCTTAGCCTGGAGATGAATTACAATTATGGGTTATCGCACAATGCCCACCCTCCCACACACAGCCCCTCTCCCTCCAGCCCTCTACCCCCAATCCCCAAAATCAGCACCTCTGGTAATTACTAGGACAAGGAAGAGTCTGGCTGGGAGTAATGAAGATTAAGGGTAACTAAGCCATGCATTACCTCCATGTCCCGCTTCCTCATCCCAGTACTTGTGTGTGAGGCAAACTGCCTCATACACAAGTACTGGGATGAGGAGGAATGAAAATTGGCAATAAATAATCATGGCATTAAACACAAGCAGTAGCACAGCACCATTGATCTGACTGGACTTCTCAGTCCTCTCCCCCAACCCCTGAAAATTTTGGGTATGTTGACTCGACCTAGCTAACTTACAAAGCAGTTGCCGGCCAGAAAACAACACAGATGTTAAACAGCACCTGGGTGTCGCCATTAAGAAAGGCCCTAAAATTACTAATGTAAAGCATTTCACTATTAATTAATAGGTAGTTGAAATCGTGATGTGGGTTTAGTACTGCATGCCAGGGGAGTGATTGGAAGGGGTTGCCCCTGGCACTTCTCCCTTCCCCCTCCCTTTGCACGATCTGAATGTCGCAAAGCCTAGTAAGATCATCATTTGTCCTCCCTCTGTTTCTCCCCCTTGTCTTGTCGTGCCATGAAACACTAGTCTATAGGCGCATTATAAATGCCATATCGGAAAAAAGACTTGCGGAGTCCAACTGGATTAACAATCCCTCTGTTGCATCCAACGCACCTTCTCCCTCCTTTGCGGAAAATACAAGAAAGCCATTGTATTAGCTAAGGCTTCCTCACTCAACACTAGGATCATCAATGCTAACTCAGACTCGAAGGAGCTGTTTGCCATTCTCAAAGAACTGGAAACACCCACCCCCCAAATGTCTAACATAATCAAAGACGCCACCTGGTGAGATGGCATTCAACAGGGCCTACTATCTTAAATCACCCTGCTACAAGAGAAAATCTTAATTAAAAAATCCACCATCTCACACATGCACTTGCCCACCCAACTGGACACCCCCATCAGACCAGCTATACCAATCTTCTGCTTCCATGAAATCTCACCACAAGAAACCCTACACATCCTTCAGGGCCTCAAACCATACAGATGTAAAGGGGATGCATGCCCTGCCCCATTCATCAAAGACTGTGCAGACATTCTAGCACCCTTCTTCACAGCGTTCATCAACGCCTCCTTCAACACCGGTGTAGCACCCCCATCCTCAAAGAAGCCTGGGTCCTCCCCCTATTAAAAAAATACCTACCTCAACCCCGCAGCTGAAAACAACTACCGACCCATCACTACCGTGCCCCTCCTTCTCAAAATACTAGACAGGGCAGCCTACCTGCAAATTCAACACCACCTAGAAACCCACCAAATCCTCAGAACACGACAATTAGGCTTCCACCCTGGCACACGGCATGGAGTCAGCTCTATTGGGCCTGAAAAACCAAATAAATGCAATTAGAAACCAAGGCAAGCCTGCCTTACTCCTCCTTCTACACCTGTCCGCGGTCTTCGACCTGGTCGAAAATAAGATCCTCTCCGAGCACCTCACCGCCTCAGCATTCTTCTCTAACGAAGCCACCTCCTGGGTCACCTCCTTCCTAGAAGGCAGGGCAATGTAAGTATTCACTGAAAATGCCAATGCTGCACCCTCCTCAATACGTTGTGGAGTCCCACAAGGCTCCTGTGTCTTGCCAACACTGTACAACATATTCACCAAGCCCTTATTCGACCTCCTCGACTCGCTTGGCATAGCCTACACCAACTATGCCGATGACAAACAATTTCTCCTCCCACTCTCGGCTCTTACCTCATAGATGTAGCCTCCCTCTCGGACACTAACGCCACCATCCAAGCCTGGATGACAACCCAGGGCCTCTGTTTAAATGATGAAAAAACAGAATTACTCATCACTGGAACTCTGTCAGCTCTAAAAAAACCTTGACCCACAATACAAAGCCTTCAACATTGATGGCTCTGTGATCCTCGTCTCCCCCTTTGTAAAAACGTTGCAAATCTAAATTGATACCACACTGTCCCTAAACAGACAGGTCAATGATATCTCCTCGGCCGCAGCTTATCCAACAAAACTGCTCAACGCAGCCAGACCCTACCTCACAAGAGACAACTGTCTCTTACCCGCGCTGTGGTGGGATCGAGGCTCAATTACTGCAACGTCCTGTTTGCAGGCACCTCAGCCCAAAAGTAAAAAAAAACTCCAAACAATCCAAAATAACGCCCTAAGGGCCACACTCAACATCCCAAGATCAGAACACATCTCTGTTGCCCGCAAAGCAGCCCACTGGCTACCCGTCAACAAGCAAATCATGTTCAAAACCCTCTCTATCACTCACAAATGCCTCTCTAACAAAACTCGGCAATACCTTGTCAAACACATCAATAGAGTCAACTCACATAGACCCACCAGAGCCCCATACACACACAGGTTGGCATGCCCAAATTCAACCAAACCAAAGTAGGAGGCTCCAGCTTCCCAGTCCTTGCTGCAAAACACTGGAACACCCTACCCCCCTCACTGAGAGCTGAACAATCCTACTGGACGTTCCGTAAAGCCCTAAAAACTCAATTGTTTGCCTAATCTCCTCCCTACTATGATGCTGCATTTTTCATTTATGTACCTACAACTGATTTGTAACAATGCCTGTATGATGCCAACCCTTGTTGAAACTAAGTCTGGCCTCCCCACTGGGCTAACTGGATTAGCGCCCTGATGCCTCTGGGCTTGTGCGCGCTCTACAAATGTACAAAAATAAATAAAATAAATAAATAATCATATCAAGGGTAGAGAGGAGACAGGAGACTGCTCATTCTCACAGCAGTCCATAAGTGAGTACTTTCAGACTAATAGGAAAGAGTGAACTGCTTGTAACACTAGAACAGTTTCATTAGAATGTGTAAAGAAGTTAGATGCCCCCACACAAATAAGTTTGCCCCTGACCCAGCACGCGTAAAGCTAGCGCCTCTCCCAAACTGATAATTTAGGTTTTGTTGAGCCCCTGAACACAAGGACACACGCCATTCACCATACACATACACGCACACACACGCACGCCAAGCCACCCATACATTTAAATGTGTACCCTTTCACCATACAGGCTCACGCAGGCATCCTCCCATACATTTAAGTGTGCACCCTTTCACCATACAGGCACTCCCAGGCAGCCACCCATACATTTACGCGTGCACCTTTTCACCATAAACAAACACACGCACACCCAGCCACCCATACATGTGTGTGTGCACCCTTTCACCATTCAATCACACAGGCACAACCAGGCTGCATCATGCACTCACTCATTAATACACATTACATTTTATACATAGATATATACACACACTTACATGCACACACACACATTTAAGAAAAATACATTTTCTTACCTTTAATCTGATGGTCCAGGGAATGAAACCCTGCAGCAGCCAGGAATGCTTGTTCCCGTCATCTGCAGTGGATCTGGAGGCCTCAGTGTCATGGGGTGGAGGTGAGCCCCATTACTTTAAAAAGAAATGGTTTCTTTTTGAAGTCCCTCTGACTTCATAAAGAAATTATTTCCGTTAAAGGACCGAACCGGAACAGAAATAATGTCTTTATGAAGACAGAGTGACTTCAAACAAAAACTATTTATTTTTGAAGTCATAGGACCCTGCCCCATTACATGAAGGCCTCCAACCTGTAGGCTTCCATGTCATGGGGTAGGGGTGTCCTCTGACTTCATAAAGAAATAGTATCTTTATCTAGTCACTCTGCCTTCATAAAGAAATTATTTCTGTTGCGCTGTAAGAGAAATAATGTCTTTATGAATGTAGAGTGAGTTCAAAAAGAAACTATTTCTTTTTTTCTGTTTTTTAATTTGTAAATTTTCTTTTTTTTTTTTACTCTGATGGGGCCCCACTTCAACGTCACGTGCGTTCCCCTGACCCACGCTACAGCAGTGCTTCCTCTTTTAGGAAGAGAATGCAGACCATTTCTGATCATGGCCTGGACTTTCTAGTAGAAGTTTTCCATAGGCGTGAGGATGTACTTTTTGGCTCCAAAGTATGTTGCACTCCTGGCTGAAGAAGATCCTGATCTGGCAAAATACGCTGACCAAATTTATAACCACAGACATCGGCACAATTGATGATGTAGAGAAGTGATGGTACGACTTTCGGGTCAAAGGTAGAGCAAAATACGTGCAGTCAAAAGAGCATTGAACAAAAGAAGAGGACGGCCAGTGTTTGAGCGTGAATACAAGGACATTGAGAAGAAGCGCCACGGAGAGCACTCTGCATATACTCAAAGGCAGGGCACTTGCTTTCTGTCAACTTCCTACCTGAGCCCAATAAAAGTAAAGGCAGAGTAAGAAACAAGCATTGGCAAAGCCAACAGTTTGGGCTTTTTCATAGGCATGGGATGGGCATATTGCAGGCTCAACTACAATGCAATTACTGGCCATTAATTAGATCAGCTAGCAAATGGTGTGAGTGTCTGGGAATATGATAGTAGTGCCTGGAACATGCCTATCTAACACCTATAAAAGAGTCAAAACTGTTAGTCTTTCCAGTGCTTTTTTTATCAGGCATCTCTGCCAGGAACAGATGCAAGGAACACTCATGCTACTTAAAAATCAAGTGGCTGAAGGCACGATTGGTTAAGACATTTTAATTACAGTATGAGCTGATTTGCAACAGCAATTAAGCCATTACCTTTCAGAAGACTCCTTAAAGATAACAATAGCAGCTCCTTAAAAAGCCATAGTTTGATGTTCTTCTTCTTCTTCCTCAAATTATCTAATGCGTGGGCGGACCCACGCAGGCGCTTCCCCATCCAAAAGGATGATGTGCACCTCCCCCACCAATCTTACACACAGCCCTCACGTTCTCATAACTCCTCCCACCGCCCCGTCTGCCCCACAAAATCTAGCAGCACACTGCTCCTCTCCCTGCCTCTCAACCTGACTCCTCCCAGCAAAGCCTTCCCACTCAGTTCAGCCACTCCCATCGCAGACAACCGAACCCTCATCAACTCTCTCTCCTCAACATGTCATTCATACGCAAGCAAAAAAAGTCCCACAGTCTCAGGCACCCCACACACCACACAGTCCCTCGACTCACGCTTCCCCACTCGAAACAGACTGTCATTCAGCCCCACATGCCCTATCCTCAACCGGTTCAGCATCACCTCCTCCCTCCTCCTCCATTCCTGTTTCCATGCATCCACCTTCACAGACACTTTCTCACGAACACCAAACATCCACCTGCCCTTCACCCCACTCTCCCACCTCTCCTGCCACTCATCCATAATCCGCTTCACCACCACAGCCTTCACCTCATCCACACTCAAAGGTATCCTCACATCAACCGCTCCTCTCCTCATACCCGCACCCGCCGCCAAATCCACCAACTCATTACCCAAAATGCCACTGTGACTGGGGACCCACGCCAACTCCAGATCCATCCCACCACGCACACACCGATCAATCTTCCTCCTGATGTCCAAAATCACATCCTTCATATCACCATCCCCTTCCACAATCGCCTGCAACCCACTCAATGAATCCGAAAACACCACCACCTTCTCAAACCCCAACTCGCACACCCTATCAATCGCCAATGCAATTGCCACCAACTCAGCCGTTCAAATCGACACGTCATTCGTCAGTCGCCCCACTTTATACTCCCCAGTGCTTTCCAGATAAAACGCCATACCCACTCTCCCAGACACAGGATCCTTCGAACCATCCGTGAACACCTTACACCCTTCCTTCCCTGCCACATACGCCTGACCCAAACCCTTGATCTCACCCCCCCAAACCCTGCTTCTTTGACACCACACTCGCCAACTCCAAACACACCTTTGGAGACCCCATCATCCACATCAGCCATCTCATCAAATCCGTACCCGTCACAGCCAACAACTCGCCCACACCCCACTGCACCCGTTGATGGGTGGGTAAATAACAAACAACGCTCACAGGCTGAGTGTACCTCCTCAAATCCCACCTCCTTCTTATGTGTGCCAGGATACCAATTATTTTGGCTTCATAGTTGGCGCGGAAGCACAATCCTAAAGGCAAAGGAAAAAAGGCCTTCAGCTCTGAATCACTTTAGTCCTGCAGTGCTTCTGGTCTTCCTGGCAGCCAGAGTCACCACCATTTTCCCCACATACAATAAATCACATGGGCTGGGAATGATATACATGACACGTGAAGTATTACAATTAGTATGGCTCATCAAAGTCCACTTCACATCTTTGCATACAAAATATTTCAGTGGTCTCGTAAATTGGCCTGCAACACAGTACCCTCCTTTATAGTGACCCTTAATAGATTCCATTCCTATCAGTGTGTACCAATCTTTGTCACCAGTTGGTGCTGCTTTTGAAGGCAAACATCGTTTTTGCAGTGATGCACCATCTTGTTTTATCAAGCCAATTCTTTAATATTGATTTCTAATAATATTGCACACAAGACTGAAAGTAGTGACACACAACAATGTTTGCATATCTGATTTAATTTTATTGTTTTAAAACATAACTCTTACTATGCATGTGCTACTCTTTTTTTGGAGTGTTTTCTGATTTTTTGTGTATATCCTTAACTTTGAAGTCGTGTCTGTAAATCATGGGCGTGTTTATAGTAATCGTGTTTCTTAGAACAATTTTGCTTTATGCAAAGAAATCGACCATAAGCTAAGTTCATCTTCAGTCCATTTGAATGAAACTACTAGAATGAAAAAGACTGTTATTGTCTGTCAGTTTCCTGTGCAATTCTATATATAACTTTTTATTCATTTTAAATACATAAATGTTTAAAAATGGTAGCCGCTCTGTATTAGGAGATAGTCTGAAGCAAGTGCACTGATTTGTACTATTCAACCGGTCAAAGAAAGATATAAATTCGGATTGGACACTGCCCAAAATGATGAATATTTTGTTTATATCTTCGACATATCATATCGGAATTAGTGATTACACCATAAATGTTTTTTTTCTCTCCAAAATAGACAATATATATATTTGCTATATCGAAGATGAATGTAGCTCCCAGGCTGGCCCCTCAACTCAAGAAGTGTGTATTCATTAGGATGAAATGCTGTTAAAAGGCACACATATTGTCTGAAAAACCATTCCCCCAAAATATTTTTTGGCCTGGGGGGATTTTTATTTTGTTTTTGAAACAATAGAGTTTGTTGTGAGTTATCGATATAGACAAACGGTATTCAGGGACGTCATTTCACCAAAATGCCAGGGGTAGCAGAAGTGACATCACACGACCCTTGACCCTTGATGACATCACAGGAAGTGATGTCATTTGATCCCACCCCGAAGTGATATCGTGGGAAGCGATGGAACACGACCTTTCAACGTTGACAAAACAGGAAGTGGCATCACATAGCATTGTACACTACGAAAAATATGATTACAATATCACTATAATGTGATGTACATTTCATACAGGGATAGATCGCCATATGTATCATTAAGATCAGTGTGTATAGGTCAATATTACCAAATTACTGTGAAGGCAAGCAGATGTCCATGATCAAATGATAATGATGTGTTATTATATAGCACTTACGCTTAAGCGTTTTATATAGAAAAAATATACACCCAATATCACCCAACCTGTGTTGGTACTCATTTATCGACCTCAGAAGGATGAAAGGCTGAGTTGAGGCGTTTAAGAACAGACTAATCAGTGACTCACCCCCTGAAGTGTGCCTGAAATAAACATTTAATGAGTCTAGAAATTATTGTATAGAATTCAAGAAAGACACATTATTTGGTATTCCTATTCTTTCTTATTTAGGGTCAGTGCTGAAAGTGTTAGACTTGTGGCACTCCTGTTCTTATTTTTCTTCTTTTTTTTAAGAGGCGTGAACAAGAAAGCCACATGGGGCTGGCCACAGCCCAGGAGGATGCATTACAAAAGTTTTTTTTAAAAAAGAGGTCGCAAGGGAGACCTAAGAGGTCGCAGTTGCGACCTCTTGCGACCCCTAAATGACGTTCCTGAAAGTATTTCTGTATATTTGAAAGTTTGGGGTGGCACACCATAAGCAAATGTTTGGTATTTGATCTTAATTTCAGAAGGATGGATTTACGAATGGACCATAATTTCATGGGCACAGATTAAAAGCAAATACTTAGAATGTTCTCCTGATGAAGGCCAGAATACAAATGGAGCAATGAAGTCAGCTCAAAAGAGGCCAAACAACTGTGTTGATGGTTTGTGTTTTTATAAGACTTATGCCTTTACTGCCATGGGAAATCGGGCCAAACATATTAGCACAGTCCTTCAGTAGGTATTCCTACCATGCTCTCCGACATCCTGTATTATGTGGCCTGAAAGAGGGCATACAATCACCACCGAAGTCTGGCCATCCTATGGACAAGGAGCTGTGTTTGCCCGCCGTGCATGCACGTACACTGGGTTGCACTCAAACAGCCTGAAGTGCACCACGGTGGTATGTGCCCGTCATGTATCCGATTCTGTGCCCAGGTTGCACATCTTTTGGTGATTGCCATTTGTGGTTCCCCTATTATCACCCACTGCGTCGGCTTTTCAAAATCTAGCACTGGGGTGATGTCCAGCAGTCTCATGTGATTGATTTATGCGTCTGATACCATGGCAACATATACATTCCCCACACTGAATCATGCACCAGTCTCTAAATCAAATTACTTACTGTTCATTATCTTCCCAGTCCAGAACGTTCTTTGCAGAAATCAAAGTCTGTGGGTCTAGTATTTCAATATCTAGCCAATGGAACTCACCCGGATGCCTGAGCACCTTGTGCAATCTAGTGCATGGTTGTCTACTAGCCAATCACAGTGTAATGTATGAATTAGGCCAGATCCTAACATGGATGCATACCTTCAGTGTTACCAATTGCACACTCAGGATAGGATTTTCATGGGCCACGTTCCCTGAACTGAGCATCAGGAATTCCTCAGCAGTCCTGCGTTTCACAGCTCCACTTTGGCATATTTTGGCCATGGCATACCCAGCCCTGCAGCACAAGCATAGAGGCATAACTAAGCATGCCACTTATGCGTTGTGTGTTTAGTTTGAGGAACATTGAATATTCAAGTTGTGAGCAGAAGTGTCACCAGACGGGGTCTGGGAACAATGTGTGGTGATGCTGTGTTTAGGACTGAACACATTGAATTCACCTAAACGTGAGCTGTGAAGATTTTCAACCAAAAAAGGTATCATAATGTATTGTGAATCAAAGACTTATTCAGCAAAACACACGGCACTCCACATTCTTTCTCTCAAGGCACTAGAGTCGAAGATTTCAACCGGGGTATTACATGGACTGTTCAGGCTTTCTAATTGGCTAGAATGCAGGATTATGGGACCAGTGTAAAGACAGTATGATCCCGATGCGCGGGAAAATTGCCATTATATCCCACATTTTCGTGGATACTAATTCCCTGATTATAGCAGTTTGTCCTTTCCTTTCCAGTGACCCCAGAGGCGTCCTTAATTCCAGAACCACAGGCAGGCCCTGTGACCCTCTCTGATGTGAAAGTCAGAGCCACTGCCTCAACAGGGTGGCGTTCCATTGAACATAGCAAGGCCCTAGTGCAAAAAACAGGCATTTTCAATTCATTTTTGCACCAGGGCACATTTTTCCCTGGCGAATAAATGAATTGAAAGTGTATGTTTTTTTGCTCTAGAGCAACATTTGCCCTCCTGCTTATACCATGAATAAATGCACTTATCATGGTGCAAAGGTTTTCTAGTACGGCGCAAATGTTTTTTGTAGTAGGCCAAACTTTGGCCTAGTGCTTATACCGTGCAACTCTGCACTTGCACTGTTGCAAAACGTTGGGAAACCCGCCCAAATTTACAGTTGATCAAGTTGCACCTACCCAAACTGCAATTTACGCTTGTCTCAGCAGACATTAATATGCACGTTTTCAAAGCAATGAGTTTACACATTACTCTAATTTTAAATTGGAAATGAACTAGCTAGGCCAGAGCAGGAATACTTAACCCAAAGTGCACGCCATAGTATTCACACATATTTTTTAGTGAATTAGGCCCATTTACCATGGTGCAATGAGTATTTTTGCAGTGCAGTCACTTTTCTGCACTCTGTGAATTAAGCCCGGTGCAAAGTGTATTTTTGTAGTGCAGAGTCACGAATCTCTTTGCTAAACGTTCTGTGAATTAAGCCCTTAAAGACAATGTCGAAAAAGACGCAAAGGCCACATTGGATTAAGGCGAGCAGAACCAACTGTAAAAGTCGAAATATTTGCCGTAAGAGCGGGATCCCTACTTATCAAAGGCACTAGTACAAGTAACTGAAACAAGATGGCCGCTGTTATTCATCAAATAAATACAAACATGTTTTGCAACCCGCTTACACACGAGGAAGCAATTAAGAGAAACAAGTGCACATGGGCAAAATCCAAGTACGAAAAGAAAGAGCGAAAAATGCATAAACATTTTTCTGCGGTTTCCCAGATCTGATGTGAAATCCCTGTCTCCTCAAAGCCTCGGTTATTCTCGTGAGAGAACGACGATGCTGGGGATTCAAGTGTAAAGTTGGAAGACGTTGAAGCATGGGAATGAGCACAACACAAAAGGAGAGTCCAGTGAGGCCATAATACAATCCCAGAGGTATGTGAGCAGGATACAGAGGGCACTACTGTCTGTGATGTCTGCACTCAGGTGCAGCGCGTGCCTGTTACTGGGAGGAGAAATTATTGTGAGCGTGTGTGTGTGAGTGTTTTTGTCACCTAGTTGTTGAATTGTAGAAAACATTTTCTAAAGTAGTGCATTATGGTATTTGCTGGAAAAAAGTTTGGAGTGATGTGGTGAGAAAAGGGCCTAGTGATATAGTGGGCGTGGAAAGAAAAGGCAAAAATATTCCTACGGATATTCTTTTAAGTTGGCAACGCAGCTATCTGAGGCTCATGGGGATGGAAGGGTGGCTTAGAGGGTTCCAATTATAATTTATAGACTTGGCAAGGGAGGGTAGGTACACAGTGGTGTATCTAATGCCTCCTGCCCTAAGCCTTCCTCTGTACGTCCTGTGTTTTGGTATTCTCTAATGTGCTCTATGTTAGAATACAACAGCCGACACCGCTGCCTCATAAAGCTGTCAGCGATCAGGTTTCTACGGCTGAAGTTGGTTCCAAATGTAAAAGAGGGGGCGTGTGTGTTGCTGGAAATGCATTAGAGGGCCAGGGCCTCCCTGTCCTTGTCCTGTAGTCCTTTTTCATTTGTGTTCTGTATTGCTTTCTGCCCAGGAGTCCATATGGGACTCCTGGCAGTGCAGCTCTTCCTGGTTTTGGTTTGGTGTACGGACACATGGGATACCCTTATGACACCCATGGGTGGGGGTGCAACCCTGTGCCCCTAGTGTATGTTTCTGGGCACCTGTGTGTGGCCAACAGAGCAGGGTATGGGTTGCTGGCATCTACATGTTGAATTTGACAGGTGCTCCGAGTATCGTCCATTTTGGGATATCCAGGCCCTGCCATTGGAATCAGTTGATTCCTGATAGGAAACAAGATGACCCCTGTGGCCTCTTGCTTTCTATTGCCTGTTACCTTGTTTTCCCAAAGTCCTGGGAAGCCCTGACTCTGGTCCTTCCCCCTGACTGGCTGTTGGGTGGAAGTTACATATATGGTGTTGTTGTGAAGTCCAGGCCAGTCAGTGACTGTATGTTGTGGGTACACCCTGTGGGTGGGACCTGGGTGAATGGAGTGTGTGACCAATATGCACTTCTTGTTGTGGATGTCTGGTTTCTAGTGTATGACACAATGCCTGAGCCAGACCTGCCCGAAACTGGTATGAATGCAGTGTGTAGTGTTCAATGGCTGGGTACTTGTCCCAATACACATTCCTTGTTGTGAGTGCCTGAGAGGGAGGAGTATGGCCTGAATGCACTGTATGCCTGATTGGTTGACTGACTGCATGAATGCCCTTCTGTGTGACCCCGCAGTGTGGATGAGAGTCAGAATAGTATATCTGGGGATCTCTCACCAACGGAAATTGTTCAGAAGCTGAGTTGACACTTGAAGAGTAACTAGAACTGCTTATCCTTGACACCCAGCTGGAAGAAGAAGAACTGCTGCTGCATTTCTTTCGACCCGATCCAAAAGCTGTCGAGTTCATCAAGGATTGATCCGAGATAGGACCTGGTTAGGCACCCTATTCCCATGCTCTGAGGGACCATCGAGCACCGCTAACCTTCGGCGAAGCTCCCTGGAAGTCAGACCCTCGAAAGGCTGCCGACCGGAGACAGGGACCGCCAAGGAGAATGAAGTGATGCACCCGGACATCAACGCCATCGAAGTCCATTGCCGTCGACCAGTGTTCGGAGTATCACTGTAACCGCTGGAGGCCCGTCGAAGCCATGTTGCCCAGAAGAGGGGACCACTTGATGCCATGCCGCCGACGACCAGAGCCGCACACTGCTTTGCCAAAGACTTTTGATTCATGGACGCACTCGTCCGCACCGCCGCCCGTCTTATCCCGCTGGAGAAGACCAGGCCGTCGAAGTGCCGAGGAGCATCCGCCGGTGGGTTTCCTGCCACCCGAAGAACACAAAGACTTAGATGACTCGACGCCCTTGTCAGGCCACAGTTCTTCAGAAACTCTTTGCGGTCCATAACTATTAAATGCCGAGGTGCCCCGCACACCTCATCCTCGCAGGACGTCGCCCATGAGCACTGCCTGGATCGACGCCATGGCCTCGGCACCATCAAACTTTTCATCGATGCCGTCAACGCCAAGTTCACCTTTTTAGACGCCTCTCGATGATCCGTGGCTCCTGCTTTAAAGTGAGTCACTCAAGAAGGATCCATCGACGCCTCTTCGAAGAACTCTGCTTTACCAGGTACATTGGCGGTACAAATATTATAGAAGGAAATAAGACTTATAGAACAATATATGGACTGGGCTTGTGATATCTTTACTTTACAGGTTGCCCAGGTGGGGGGATCTCCACACAGAACTGTGTTTAATGGTAGAGGCCAGTATTCTGCCAATTGTTCTAACCAACTGCTTTCCTCCTATGTCTATTGTTGCTTATCTTTATTAATTGATTTGTTTGACATTTAACCAGAGTACAGTTGATTCACTTTAATGAAATCTGATAATAATTGTGGTACCATTTAGAACTGTATATATTTGCCATTGTAGATTTTCTGAGCACAAAGGCCCTCATTCCGAGTTTGGTGGTAGCCATGGAGCAATTAGCTCCATGGCTGCCTCCCATACCGGTACCACCTCTGGTGTTGTTCAATGGGGACTTACCGGTCCATTCCGACCCTGGAGGGACTGGGAAATCCCCATTGAACAAACCATTCCTCATTCCCATTTGAGCCCCCATAGGGCTCAATGGGAATGGGGAGGGTGCAAATAATGGGCTCGCGAATGGCAATCCCGTTATTTGCGCCCTGGTCCCCTAACTGGACCCGTAAGGGACGTGTGGTCTGACCACACATCCCTTACGGTTCCCGTTAGGGGACCTCAGAATCGGGCGGTAGGGGATTACCGGCACCGGTCTCCTTACCGGTGCCCGGTATCCCCTACCGCCAAACTCGGAATGAGGGCCAAAGAGAGTTAATGTGATTGTGTACATAACCTTGAACTTAATTATATAAAGACTGTGTTTTAACTAATACAGTGTGTGGACATTCCTTTGTGGGGGCTTGGGGACTACATTGTACTTAAGAACCAGCCTGCATCACCTCCTGAGAAGCTAGGCCTTGATTGCTTGACCAGCGCTACCCTATAGAGAATCTTGGCTGGGGTCCTCTGTGCCTCTCCTCTGCCATATAGAGAGCAGGAGTACAGACACCCCCTCCAGTCTTTACACTGGTGGCAGCGGTGGGATGCTTATGGTTTTAAGAATCAGTGTATAACCGTGCCACTTACAAAATATGTGCACTGTGTTAAATTGAGGTTTAGTTGTGTACAAGATAACTGCATTACAAGCAATGGAGTCTATTGCAAACGGTACATTGACTAGGATGAGCTTAGAAGCTCTCCAGAGTGCTTGTGAAGCCAGGGAGTTAGACTTTGTGGATAAGTCTAGGCTGAGCTTATAGCTGCCCTGGTGGACTACCAGACTGATGGTAAAACTCTTGAAGGGGGGGTGCAACCAATGAGGACTCTGCCCCTGGGGCTTTTGCTGAATCTGATTCTGGGAATGCCACCATTCCTGGTGCCTCTGTTCCAAACCCCAGCACTGCTCTTCAGGGGGAAGCCCTGAAGATTGAACTTTTAAAATTGGAGCTACAACGGGAACAGTTAGCCTTTCAATACCAAAAGTTGGCAACAGAAGCTGAGTTGAAGAAAGAGGAGTTGGCACAGCAAGTGATACTGAAGGATAGGGACACTGAGCACCAAAGAATCCAGCTAGAGAAAGCTAGAGTGGAGACTTCAGCTAAACCAGTTGAGAGTGGCAGGTCCCCAGCCACCAAGTTTATGAAAGATTTGGTTGGTGTGTTTGTGGAGGGTTCTGATATCCTCCAGTGGATTGAAGCATTTGAGATGGCTTATGCAATTCATGATGTTGATAAGCGAGATTGGGCTAAGTGTTTGTTAAGCAGAGTGCCTCAGACTGGATATGACTGTATTCTGAAACTGAGTGTGGAAGAAAGGGGTCAGTATGAGTGCATGAAGTCTGCTTTGATAGCCAAGTTTGGCAAGACACCTACCCAATATCTTAAAAGGTTCAGGGGTTTTAAGAAACAAGAGAATGTGGCTTGGGTTGACTGCGTGAGTGCTGCACACATGAACATGATGGGGTGCATTGATGGTTACAAAGTGAAAACGTTTGTTGAATTGTCCCACCTTTTGTTTTTTGAGCATTTTTTGGAAGCCTGTTCACCAGAGCTGCGTCAGTATGTTGCTGACCAGAACATTTTGGATCCCTTTAAGCTGGCTAGGTTGGCTGACAAGTGGGTCTCCCACCAGGTGTCCCCTAAGGACTCCAGTGGGAAGGACAAGGACAAAGAAAAGGGGACCTCTCAGAAAGCTGAGGAGTCCCAGAAGCAATCACAGTTGAGTAAACCAAAACCTTCCTCTCCTAAGACCCACAAATCTAGTGGGGATAAGTCATCTGTGGGTGGGAATAAGAGTAGTGGTCCACCTGCTGCAAAGCAGGCTCTCAATGGTTCTAGTACCGTACCCTGCATTCCTGGCACTTGTTGGGACTGTGGGGCTCTGGATCACAAGAGGGGTGACCCCGTGTGTTAAGGTAAGGCACTTAGAGTCCAGGCTGTCAGCCTGACCGACCCTTACCCCATGTCTGAGGTGGAGGCCACTGTCCTCATCTCCTCTACACAGATCACATTTGATGCTCCTGTAGAGATTTCCTTAGCGTCCCTTGGGGCCTGGGACCAGTACACAGAAATACTGGCGACTATCCCACAGAACACCCGTAGGCTTTTGAGAAGTGTCCTCTTGGATGGCTAGCCTTCTACTGGTTTGAGAGACACTGGGGCAAGCATGACAGTGGCGGACAGGACCCTGCCCAAGCCAGAGGACTATGTAGGTGCTCCTCTCAGAACCATCAGGCTAGCTGGTGGGCCTCCAAAATTATCGCCTGTAGCCTTAGTCACACTCATGATTGGAGACAAGACAGCAAAGCTTCCTGTCCCGGTTCAGGACAATGTCCCTGTTAACATTCTGTTAGGTAATGATCAAGTGGAATTGGGGTTGATCTCAGATGTTCTCCCCCTGTCTGTTGCTGCAGTCACTAGGTCACAGGTGACACAGGTTCTGGCTGTGAGTCAGGTACCCGATCCAAAGGTGAGGCCTAAGGCAAGAAGATGGAAGACCAAGAAGGCCACCCATGTGAAGGGGGCTCCTTCTCCTTCTGCTGTTCCTACAGCACCCATTGGGATCCATGCTCCGTACGGGCTGGGTCCAGTGGAAAACCCAAACTCAATTCCTGAGGGAGAAGAGACAGAAGACTCTCCTGTGGCAGAGGTTCTCAACCTGGAGGAACACCCTGATCTTCAATGCCTGCTGGCTGAAAGAGCACCCTCCCGGGCGGACTTCTGTAAGGGACAGAGAGAGTGCCACCCTCTCGAGGGTCTGAGGAAACAGGCCCTGTTCCGGGCACAAGGAGAAGTGCCTAGGACATTCCATATCTATTGGGAGGGTGAGCTCCTTGTTAGTGAGCCCACTAAGCCTGAACCTGGTGCCCTCAAGAGGTTCGTAGTACCCCAGGTTAACAGGCCCTTCCTGCTGCAGTTGGCGCATGAGGTGCCCTTAGCTGGTCATCTTGGTACCAAGAAGACTAAACAGAGGCTCTCTGCCCATTTCTTCTGGCTGCGGATGGGAGTGGAAGTGGAGTCCCACTGCAGGAGCTGCCCAACTTGTCAGTTGTCTGGCAAGAGTGGAGGCAGTGTCATTGCCCCACTGCAGCCATTGCCAGTGGTTGGCACACTGTTTGAGAGGGTGGGCATCGACATTGTCAGTCCCCTTGACCCTCCCACTTCAGGTGGACATCGGTTCATCCTGGTCTTGGTTGATCATGCCACCAGGTACCCTGAGGCTATACCCCTTTGGACTGTTACTGCCAAGGTGGTTGCCAGGGCTCTCCTGGGCATTTTCACCAGTTTTGGATTCCCTACGGAAGTTGTCTCTGACAGAGGATCCAACTTCATGTCTAGTTACACGAAAACCATGTGGAAAGAGTGCCGGGTAACCTACAAGTTCCCCACCTCTTACCATCCCCAGGCCAATGGTCTGGTTGAGAGATTTTATAAAACTCTCAAGGGCATGCTAGGTGCATCCTGCCATGCCTGCTGTTCGCTTACATAGAGGTACCTTAACAGGGTGTTGATTTCAGCCCCTTTGAGTTACTCTTTGGACATCCCGCGAGGGGGCCCTTTGCCTTGATCAGTGAAGGTTGGGCGGTCACCCCTCCAAGTCCCGCCAAGCAAGTGGGGGACTATGTATTAGGCCTCAGATGGAGGATGACACAGATGATGGGTCAGGCGACAGCAAATCTCAAGGCCAGCCAGGAATTGAATAAGTACTGGCATGACCTTAAAGCCTCGCAAGTGGATTGGACTCCGGGACAGGAAATCCTTGTGATGGAGCCTAACAAGCCTAGAGCTTTGGCAGACAAGTAGACTGGACCCTTCAGGATCATCTCCAAGATGGGCGAAGTCAATTATCTGGTTGAAATGGGAGCCCCTGGGGTAGCCCCTCAGGTATTCCATGTTAACAGGCTCAAGCCTTTCCACAGGTGAGCAGAAGTCTCATGTCTCTTCCAAGCTTCAGAGCAAGACGAGGATGAGAGTGAGCCATTTCCTGATTAGCTGCATAGCAACCCTAAGGATGGCTCCGTGGAGGGAGTACATCTCTCTCCCGATCTGACGACAGAGCAGCAGAGGGCCTGTAGGGCTCTGCTCCAGCAGTATGCCTCTCTGTTTTCATTGACTCCAGGCCTTAGACCGTGGTGTAGGCACGAAATTGACACTGGTGACAGTGTGCCTCTCAAAAGCAGGTGCTACCGTATGTCAGATACAGTTAAGAACCACATCAAGGCTGATGTCGCCAAGATGTTGGATCTGGGTGTTATTGAACCCTCAACCAGTACCTGGTCCAGTCCAGTGGTCCTTTTCCCCAAGGCAAGTTCCCAAGCAGGTACCAAGGATTGGAGGTTCTGTGTGAACTACAGAGGAGTCAATGCGTCACCAAAACTGACACGCACCCATTGGCCCGGGCTGATGAGCTCGTGGACACCATGGGTGGTGACAAATTTGTGAGCACCTTTGACCTTACGTCAGGCTATTGGCAAATAGCTCTGACGGACCATGCCAAGGAAAAGACGGCATTCTCAACACCCGAGAGACTCTACCAGTTTAGGGTCATGCCTTTTGGGTTGAAGAATGCCCCTGCCACCTTCCAGAGATTGGTCAATCATGCGCTCAGTGAGCTGGAGGCCTTTTGTGTGGCTTACTTAGACGACATTGCCGTCTACAGTTCCACCTGGGAAGAGCATTTGACACATCTGGATAAGGTGTTGCAGGCCTTGAAAAGGGCTAACCTCACTATCAAGGCCACCAAGTGCCAGATAGCTCAGGGTAAAGTCACCTAACTTGGTCATGGGGTAGGAAGGGGTCAAATCCAACCTGTCCCCGGTAAAGTACAGGATGTACATGACTGGGAGACTCCCACTACTCAAACCCAGTTGAGAGCCTTTTTGGGTCTCAGTGGGTATTATCACAATTTCATGGCAGACTATGGAACCATACCTGCACCCGACAGCACTGACTTCACCCAAACAGCTGAGGAAGGTTAATTGGACTGAAGACTGTCAGAGGGTCTTTGATGGCTTAAAAGAAAGCCTGTGTAGGGCACCCTTGTTGTGTGCACCTGATTACAGCAAGTCCTTTATCGTTCAAACGGACGCCTGCGACACCGGAATTGGAGCTGTCTTGTCCCAGTTAGAAAGGAAGAGAACATCTGATCGTATTCATCAGTAGACAACTTAAGGGTAGGGCACCTAGGTGGGCTATGGTTGAAAAGGAATGTTTTAGTATAGTTTGGAGCCTTAGGCATTTTAGACCATACATTACCGGGTCTACCTTCAATGTCCAAGCAGATAATAAGCCCCTGAAGTGGCTTATGCAGATGAAGGGTGAGAACCCGAAACTGCTCAGGTGGTCCATTAGCCTGCAAGGGCTAGACTTCACCATAGAGCATAGACCAGGGAAGAGTCACGATAATGCAGATGGCCTTTCCAGAAGGTATGTTCACCGTCTGGATGAGGGTGTCTATCCCGTAGGAGATTAGGCACCCTAACCTCAGTCTGGGGGGGTGACTGTGATGCTGGAAATGCATTGGAGGGACAGTGCCTCCCTGTTCCTGTCCTGTAGTCCTTTGTCATTTCTGTTCTGTATTATTTTCTGCCCAGGAGTCCATAAGGGATTCCTGGCAGTGCAGCTCTTCCTGTTTTTGGTTTGGTGTACAGTCCCATGGGATACCCTTATGGCACCCATGGGTGGGGGTGCAACCCTGTGCCCTAGTGTATGTTTTCGGGCACCTGTATGTGGCCCACTGAGCAGGGTATGAGCTGGTGGCAGCTCTATGCTGAATTTGACAGGTGCTCTGAGTATCCTCCATTTTGGGATATCCAGGCCCTGCCATTGGAATCAGTTGATTCCTGATAGGAAACAAGATGGCCCCTGTGGCCTCTTGCTTTCTATTGCCTGTTACCTTGTTTTCCCAAAGTCCTGGGAAGCCCTGACTCTGTCCCGTCCCCCTGACTGGCTGTTGGGTGGAAGTTCCATATATGGTGTTGTTGTGAAGTCCAGGCCAGACTGGCTGGAGCCTTCCCAGTGACTGTATGTTGTGGGTACACCCTCTGGGTGGGACCTGGGTGAATGGACTGTGTGACCAATATGCACTTCTTGTTATGGCTGTCTGATTTCTGGTGTATGACACAATGTCTGAGACAGCCCTGCCCGAAACTGATATGAATGCAGTACGTAGTGTTGAATGGCTGGGTACTTGTCCCAATACACATTCCTTGTTGTAAGTGTCTGAGATGGAGGAGTATGGCCTGAACACACTGTATGCCTGATTGGCTGACTGACTGCATGAATGCCCTTAGGTATGATTGGCTGCTGAGTGTGACCCAGCAGTGTGGATGAGAGACAGAATAGTATATCTGGGGACCTCTCACCACTGGAAATTGTTCAGAAGCTGAGTTGACACTTGAAGAGTAACTGGAACTGCTTATCATTGACGCCCAGCTGGAAGAAGAAGAACTGTTGCTGCATTTGTTTCTACCCAATCCGAAAGCTGTCAAGATCAAGGACTGATTCGAGAGATGACGTGGTTAAGCACCTTCTTCCCGTGCTCTGAGGGACCATCGAGCACCGATAACCTTCGCTGAAGCTCCCGGGAAGTCAAACCCTCGAAAGGCTGCCGACCAGAGACGGGGACCGCTGATGAGAACGAAGTGAAGCACCCGGACATCGACGCCATCGAAGTCCATTGCTGTCGACCAGGGTTCGGAGTATTGCCGTAACCGCTGGAGGTTCGTCGAAGCCATGTTGCCCAGAAGAGAGGACTGCGTGATGTCGTGCCGCCGATGACCAGAGCCGCACGCTCCTTTGCCGAAGACTTTTGATTCACTGACGCGCTCGTCCGCCTCGCTGCCTGCCTTATCCCGCCGTGGAAGTCCAGGCTGTCGACACACCGAGGAGCATCCACCAGTGAAATTCCCGCCACCCGAAGACCACAAAGACTTTGACGACTCGACGCCCTTGTCGGGCTGCAGTTCTTCAGAAACTCTTTGCAGTCCATAACTATCAAATGCCGAGGTGCCCCGCACACCTCATCTTTGCCGGATGTCGCCCACGAGCACCGTCTGGATCGACGCCGTGGCCTCGGTACCATCAAACTTTTCATCGATGCCGTTGACGCCAAGTTCACCTTCTTCGACGCTTCTCGACGATCCGTGGCTCCTGCTTTAAAGGGAGTGACTCAAGAAGGATCCATCCGCGCCTCTTTGAAGAACTCTGCTTTACCAGGTACATTGGGGGGGTAGAAACATTATAGAATAAAAAAAGACTTATAGAACAATATATGGACTGGGCTTGTGATATCTTTACTTTACAGGTTGCCCAGGTGGAGGGATCTCCACACAGAACTGTGTTTAACGGTAGAGGCCAGTATTCTGCCAATTGTTCCAACCAACTGCTTTCCTCCTATGTCTATTGTTGGTTACATTTATTAATTGATTTGTGTGACATTTAACCAGAGTACAGTTGATGCACTTTAATGAAATCTGATAATAATTGTGGTACCACTTAGAACTGTATATATTTGCCATTGTAGATTAGCTGAGCACAACGTGAGTTATTGTGATTGTGTACATAACCTTTAACTTAATTATATAAAGACTGTGTTTTAACTAATACAGTGTGTGGACATTCCTTTGTGGGGGCTTGGGGACTACACTGTACTTAAGAACCAGCCTGTATCACTTCCTGAGAAGCTAAGCCTTGATTGCTCGACCAGCGCTACCCTATAGAGAATCTTGGCTGGGGTCCTAGCAGGAGTACAGACACCCCCTCCAGTCTTT
This sequence comes from Ambystoma mexicanum, assembly GCF_040938575.1. Lineage (NCBI taxonomy): Eukaryota > Metazoa > Chordata > Amphibia > Caudata > Ambystomatidae > Ambystoma > Ambystoma mexicanum. The sequence continues at coordinate 532,843,494 of NC_090933.1, read as the reverse complement.
ACAGAGTGCTACAGAGATTCCATGTGGGCATTCGTATACACAAAGGGTTGTTCCGGATGCATTGGGGGTTACCATGGCGATGCTGACACTTGATGTGGCTCCACTCACGTGTTACTCCGTCATTACGATCATGTGACTCCCGCGTTACTAGGAAGCCAATATAGTCCCGCCCGATTGCTATCTGGCGCTTCTAATTGTTGTTCTGTATTTCAACACTGGCGTTATTATTGCTTGGAAGTTCTATGTATCTCAACCCTTGCCTGTTTTCACAGACCTCCGTTTGCCTAGCCCCTTTATTACTTCTTTGACATCTCCTACGAACCAGGACTGCTTTTGGCTTCTTCGTTTTCCTCACGATTTTGTCAACGGCGTTACCTGTGGTGAATTGACCCGGACTGGCCATGGATTTTGCTGCCTCACGGACCATCTATGCATCTGCCCATCAAGTAATGCTTTGCTAACCAAGAAGTGTTCTAGGCGTACTCGTGCCGGCGGGAATAGGGATTGTTGTGCTGGACTTGAGACTGCCTACAGCGCTTATGGGACATTAGGCATCCTCATTTCGGCGGTGTAGGAGGATTCTCTGTTTTCTCCCGGATGTTCTGGACCTGTTGTCTTTCCTCAAGCATCGCCTTCCTGTTCTGGAATCTACTTTTATTGAATAAGCTCTTGGACACAAGGGTAAGAAGAGACTGCCATTTCTTGGCATATCTATCAGTTGTAGCCTCGTTTTATCTTACCTAATATTGATCTCATTTCCCATATACACAGACTTGCTATCATCCACACTGCTGCCTATTACGTGCTACACATGCCATATGAACCTTGACTATAGCCAGGTCAGTTACTAAGTCATTGATGTATGATACATGTACCGTTACCTTACACTTATGTTAACCTCGTGTTTTCTTTGCAGCCTTAGGTTTCCACTGTGTCCAGCAATCTTTCAACCAATTGAATGCTCAGACTGTTACATTGGTGGGAAGAACTTGTTTATTTCACTATGAGTTCAACATCCCACCATTGTTGCAAGGCTCAGTGTTCTGACACTATAGTCATAAAGGCACAGCCAGAGCTAAGGATTTGCCAATACAGAACAGGAAGACTGGAGGCCCCAGACCTTCCCTAGAGCCACCTTGACTGTTTTATGTTTCTGCGGCCTATCCTTTTGTGCGGGATAAACAAGGGCATGATGTTTACATGTTACAGTGCCCTAGACATTCCATATCCAGCTAGAGTAGCTACTATTGTATCCCATCTGTATGTCCACCACTTCCTGCCTGATTTCTCCTACTTACAAACAATGTGACTATTGGTGTTCTTACTAGCGAATATAATGGTACTCAATTTCTCAACTTCGACTGAAAGGCGGATTTGACACAGCAACATGCCAACTTGAAAGTGCAGGCTGGCAATTCCAGAGTTGGGTGTTTAAGTCACTGGACTATCCACTCTCTATAAAGTATATTTTGCGAACCACTGCAGTTAAAAATAAACCTGTAATACTAGAGGCATTGGCCATCTAGCACGATTGCGAGACACAAGCCATAGGGCCTCATTACAAGGTTGGAGGTAGCCTTGCCGGTTTTACCGGCTAGGCTACCTGAAAACTGGCATCCGGGTCTGGCACCCACAAATAGGCAATTACCGGGCTATTCCGGCCCAGCCGGACCGGTAATTGCCCTTTCACGGGTGCCAGGCCCGGTACATCCCCATTCCCATTTGAGCCCTATAGGGCTCAAAGGGGAGGCTGGTAGAACCGGTACCGTTAATAATGATACCGGTGCTACCATCATGTTCTGCTCGCGGGTGCCGGTATGGCCACCAGGTCAGACTTGGTGGCTGCAAGGGCACCCACGAGCAGAACTTCTAGTATGGCGGTATGGTAGCAACAGTGCCGGTAGCGATAACGGCACCATTGTTGCCTTACCGCCATAGTTGCAATGAGGCCCATAGACCTGGATGCAAATCAAGTATTTATTTGGGTGTTTAGTGGTGCACACATCACAAGGTGAATTAGGAATCTCTTTTTTCATTTAGCATTTGTCACGTTAGGATGTACGCAGAAATTGTAAAATGTTATCTAGCTCTTATCCTCAAGAAACAAGGTACATAAGAATGACTTATCAATAGAGAAAATATGTTTGTGAAAAAAAGTTTATAAAAAGAAATGCGGTACAAAATAAAAATTGCACTAAATAATTGTTGCAAAAAAGACAAATGAAAGAGAAATAACCAATAAAATTGCATAAAGATTGGTCACTTGCAACAAGCCCTTGATTTAGTATTCAATGCAGAAAAAATTAACATGAGACTTGAAAGAAAATATTGGGTACAATTGTGTAAGAGTATAAAGAGCTATTACTCGGCACAAGAGCGCATAGAGCATACTGACATTCCACCCACACCCCAACCGTACCTACTCACGCTTCCTGATGTTAGAATCAGGAGACTATTTATGTATGCTAAACTCAATTTGCTACTTTGGCAGTAATCGGTCCTCGATTAAACATCCTGAGGAATGAAAGAACTTGCTGTCTGCATCAAGGGGAAGGCGCAGCCGAGACACTATAGCACTAACTCACACAATGTACTTACTAGACAAAATGCCTTGCGAGCTCATGCACAACTTAGTGCATGACTATGACATATTATGCAAATGCACTATTTTGGCCAGGTTTTATGACTGGTGCCATGCCAGCAATAATAATTTAATTACTAAATCTACGGGAAGTGGCTCTGTCACAACTAGAGAAGGCTAAGAATAGGCAATCCGCATAAATAGACTCAAATTAGACAGACAACATAGTCGCTCAAGAGAATGCGCTCAAGCACACTATGATACTGTAATAAAATAACATATATGTCTCGGATATAAAGAATTTTAAGAATGTAAACTATGAATTTTGTTAAGGTGTAAATTAAGATTGATTCAAGATGAACTGTTGACAATGTATTGCTTTTAAACCATTGCTAAATTAGTTCTATTTTTCTAAAAGAATGGTGTGAAAAGCTTGTACTGTAACATACCAATAAAGAAAATTTGAAAAGTTAAAAAGATACATGCACTATGCTACGTATCTACAACTCTCTTCTGTCCCCTATTGCCCTTTCTTAATACAACATATAAACATTATAAAGTAAAGTATATGTTGTTCATGAACTGGTGTCTATTTGTGATGTACACTCCATTCCTGTGTCCCCATGTGAAGTGCCACGTGAACATTCCAAGTAAATCTGTTATTCTAACCTAAGGGCCTCTCAATAAACATGTCTTAGAGCACCATAACTTATCGTTGATCCGTTCACATCAGAGTTGAAAGGAGAAGGTTTACCCCAGGTTTGCCCACAAGGAGAATCATTTGATAAGGCTGTATTGGACATGGTTGCTACTTGTCTGTTCATTAAATATAAAGGAAAGCAATTGGAGAACAGGAGGGTTAGACTTTTGCAGAATTAGACTTGTGGAGACTGTTTGAAGAAGTCCCCCTGAGTAAAAGTAGCGAGTATACTGCATCTCCCCTGACAACGGCTGGCAGTGAAGGGCTCATGGAGCAAAATGAGAATAAGATACAGGTTACACGTATATACCCCTTATTAACAAAGCCAGTGCCTGCAGAGGGTTATAGCGACCCTGTATACGTGGCACAATCCACATTACCATCCACACCTAAGCCATCTGCGACAGCGCCACCCCCATATGAAAGCCAAGGAATGACGGGACAGGTAAGTACCCCCACAATAGATATTGAGAAACTCACACAAAATCTAGATTTGCGATTAACCATGGCTCGAACAGAGTTGTCCCGCCTAAGGGCCATAGGTGAGCAAGGGGGGGCCACCTACTCCCAGGGCAGAATGGGGTACGACGCCCCAACCTAGTGAAGGGGCGGCAGAGGATGGGTAGAAAAAGGGAGAGATGCTATTTTGAATATATGACACTCCCACAAAAATCATAGAAATAACTGTAGTTGGTAGCGAACGTGAGGTAGAAGAGGGAGGGATGGCATCGGACAGGGAGGAAGAATACTGGTGTGACATAGAGTAGCTGGAAGAAGAAGAAAGGAGATTGGGAACTGCCACAGGTGGGGCATCATTTGGGGAGAGATTGTCCCTCATGGAAGAATGGAGAGGGAGTTGAAGAAATAGAACAGGGCGCATGGCGGTAGTAGGGAAGAAAGAAGTAGGGAAGAAAGAAAAAAAGGTGAGTATCGGGAAAGGGGGAAAAATCTACAGCTGCCATTAATTCACAGGGGGGCGGGAAGGCCAAATGACATACCGTGGGCCCAAATGGACAAAGCCAACTTGCTCAAACAGCTACCAACACTGTCCGGAAGCACCAGTAAGTGGATATATGCATTTGAAAAACACACAGCGGGTGTGCCCTTGGCAGTAGGGGATGTTAAATGCTTGCTGGTATCTGCAATGGGAGACCAGGCAAACCGGGTCTGGGTGAAGGCAGCGTTCCCCGGAATAACATTGTATTGTGACCGCCATGATGGGGCCTCGTTCAACACAGTACGAGTGAGAGTGTGGGATGCCCTAAGGGAAACATGTCCAGGCACACCAGATTTACAGTCGGTAATGCAGCGTCCAATGGGAGATGAGGAAGATGAAATGTCTTTCATTCTCGGGTGCAGGATATGTGGAGAGCAGAAACGGGCACGGCCTGGGACCAAACAACCTCCCTGTTTTACTTCATTATAAAAAGGGGACTCCCAAAGGAAGTACAGAAGGCCCTTGACAAAATAGTTGGGATAGAAGCCAAGGGATGGCCGGAAATTCAAAGCATAATAATACACCATTGCAAAAGGATTAAAGAGAAAGAGAAAGGATGCACAGCGGCGGTTGGCAGATGAGGCCAAATTAGTACAAAGCAAACTGTTGAAGGTCAGTGCAGTAGCAGCAACTAACACAGCAGAAAGAGTACGGGAGGAGGACGAAGGACAGATGGGAATATCGGCGCAAATAGCAGTGAACTGGACAGGTAATGACCAGGACTCATGGCCAGGGGATAATCAATATGAGGGACCACAATGGCCGGTGAGGGGTGGCTGGGGTAATAAAGGCAGATTTAGAGGGTCAAGGGGTAGGGGTGTCGAGTTTGGAGGATCCCGAGGAGCAATACAAGGGCAATGTTGGAATTGCGGGAGGTGGGGACATTTCATGAGAGAGTGCCGGAGCAGGCCCATTAACTCATACCCAAATGAGCAGCAGTATGGACACCCCCACCCTGGGAGCCCATATGGATTACTGATGTGTGGAACTAGAAGTGAAGAACAGCCGGAACCCAGGTACACAAATGTGCGCCAAATGCCTCCACAATACGCAGCACAACACGCACCACAACACCCCCAGTGTCATGAGCGCACAGCCCCCATCCGCGGAAATGCATATGCTACCACAGCGAATGGAGCTCCTACATCTTGCAGAGGGACAGCAGTAGTGACGGGTAATGTTTTCGACACTGATGAACACCCAAGGTACTCAGCATAGGACAGCCCACAGGGAGCACTTGCGTGTCCAGTACTGTTGACAACTCTTAAAGCAGCAGAGGAACCACTGGTAGGGGCGGCGATAGGAAACAAACAGTTCATTTTTATGGTGGATTCGGGAGTGGAAAAATCATGCTTAAGAGAAGGCAGGTTCCTGCTTTCTAATCAGACTTTGGAAACGCAAGGGTTCTCTGGGGCGGTGGTCGAGGTTCCATACACTGAACCATTAGACATAACAGTGGGAGGGGAATTGTACGTGCACCCCTGTTGTATTACGAAGAATCACCCATTAATTTGCTGGGAAGGGACCTTTTCAGCAAGCTTAACATGACCATATCCTTCACTGAGAGAGGAATAGTGCGCTCTACACCAGGAATATGTGCAATACGTTAGTGATGCACACTCAAGCAAATGTCCCGCAAACACATTGTATACCAGTAGATCCAGACATGTTCATACAAGGGCTGAGGATACTAGCGAGAGTGGTGCCAGAATTGAGAAAAGTGAAAGATACTTGTGAGAGGAGAGTGCCCTCAGAGTTCATCTTCTGCCCAATCACAGACCCAGAGATAGTGCCAGGATCAATAGTATCTCTAGATATACATGCAGTGCCGGCATCATCACAAAGAATTGCAGTGATTGCTATGTACATGCAGGGGTGCCAGTGGAGAACAGTGCTATGCATCAACGCCAATATGGCCCTGCAGGATTTAACAGATGAGGAACTCTTTAGTGACTCAGATGATGATGGGGAACTAGTGATGGAAATTGCAATCCCCTGTGATGTAATGTTTCAAAAAAGGAAAGTGCCACTACCCGTCGTAGCAGTTGTTAAAGCCGCACCAGCACATTTTCGAGGAAGACATGTCCCGAGTACCGCAACAGTTGTGGACAGCAAGCCCACACGATGTAGGGTTACTACACAAAGTAACACCAGTAAAGATAAAACTGAAACCCAGGGCCATTTTACCCCGGCTGAAACAATACCCCCTATCTAGGGAGGCAGAAGAAGGAATAAAGGACACAATATATGCACTTATGATACAGGGAATAATAGTGCCATCCAATTCGCCCTGCAACACTTGCATTTACCCGATCAAGAATGCAAAGGGAGGGGCGTGAAGGATGATCCAGGACCTATGCCCCCTTAATGATGTAATACAGAGAGTTTCCCTTTGTCCCAAATACTGCTTCAATATTGTGCAGCATCCCAACACAGGCTGCATATTTCACTGTGGTGGATTTGAAAAACGCATTCTTTTCAATCCTGCTTGATCCAGACTCTTGGTACCTTACAGCGTTCACACTGGGAGGGCAAAGGTACGAACACTGCAGATTGCCCCAAGGATACTGCAAGAGTCCCAGTATTTTTAACAGAATTTTGCATGAGGATCTTGGAAACATACACACGACCAGTACCTACTGCGGTAGGGATGAAAAGGAGTGAAGGGAAGATTCCATCGTCCTGTTAACATTGCTGGCACAGAAAGGGTACAAGGTAGACAGACAGAAACTGCAATATTGCTTGACAGAGGTGTTATACTTAGGTCAGCTGATATGCAAAGATGGCAAGAGAATGATACCTGACAGAGCAGCGGCAATAAAAGCAGTAAAAGAACCCAACACAGTTAAAGAGATGCAGAAGTTCCTCGGCATGTGTAATGACTGCCGAGCCTGGATATTAGATTATGCAGCATACACAAGGCCCCTATTACAGGCACTCAAGGAAACTCAGTGAGAAAACAATCAGTTACAGTGGACATCAGAAATGCACACAGCCTTTGACACACTCAAAGAATTGATATAAACAGCTCCAGTTATAGCAACAATCAACTATGATCGCAAGTTCTACCTGTTCTCGCATTGCAACGGCAAACTTATGACAGCTGTGCTGACACATAAGACATCTCTAGGCCAAAAGCCCCTGGCATTCTATAGTGGAACACTGGATACAGTAGTGCAAGGACATTTCGCGTGTGAACAGGCTCTCGCATCCGCCACGTTCGCAATCGAAAAAAGCTCCACAATCGTGATGGGGTGCTCTGTCACATTGTATGTAGAGCACTCCCTTTTTGCCATCCTGGAGAGATCAAAAAGTACACTTACCACACAAAGAGCAACAGCGTATGAGATTATCATATCTAGTGCAAACATACACATTGTGCAGTGTAAAAGTGTAAACCCTGCCACATTCCTCACAGAAGCATGTACTGTAGAGGACAAGCAGCAACATGACTGTGCCACATATAGAGGTGACGATGGTGACATACCTACAGCACATAAAACGCACTAACAGAAGGAGAAATTTTTTTTTGTGGATAGGTCAGCTTCCATAGATTGTGAAACAGGAGAAAAACACATAGGAGCAGCAGTAGTTCGGGTGGAGGATGGGGAATTTTAAGTAATTGTCCAAAAAAGGTTACCATCCCATTTTTCAGCCCAGGCAGCAGAGCTCGTAGCATTAATAGAAGTGTTGCACACTGCTAAAGGATGTGCAGTGACAATATATACTGACTCTGCCTACATGGCAATGACAGTGCATAGAGGATTAGCAAGATGGGGAAGGAGGAGGTTCAGGAGAGCAGATGGGTCGCCCGTCCAACATGCAGCACTGTTAGGAGAACTAATTGACGCATTAACAGAACTCACTGTTGTGGCTGTCATGAAATGTCAATCCCATACACAAGGTGATGACATCATTTCATTGGGAAACGCGGCGGCAGATGCTGCCACCAAGGACGTGTCCTATTTACAAAAAGAAGAAACAGTTGAGTACATACTACAAAAGGTGGTTGAGGGGGAGCACCCAGAAGGGTTCAACTCACTGCCAATTTCCCAAATTATTGAACTTCAGTAAGATGCACCAAGTGAAGGAAAAGAGATGTCGGTAAAGAGAGGGTATAGCCAGTCATCCACTGACCTTCTGTGGGGACAAAATAACACTGGAAAGTAGTAATGCCCATAAAACAACTGGAGATAGCATTCCAACAATTACACTTTCCCACCCACAATGCAAAACAACATATCATTGCAGACATACAGGAGGACTGGTTCGCCCCGGGGTTGCAAGAGCAAATTACGAAGCTGATAATAGAATGTGTCACGTGCCAAACCTACAACTCTGGAATGACATTGCGAACATTGAGAGGGACATTACCAAAGCCAGAAGGCCCATTCAGAGAGCTGCATATAGATTATGCAGACATGGGAGAGCGGTGCAATGGGTCCCGATATTTGATCATTGTGGTTTGCCCCTTTTCTCGGTGGGTGGAGGCAGGCCCCTGTGCCCATCTGGACGCAAGGTGTGCTGCCAAATTTTTGCTCAGGGAAGTATTCCCCCGCTGGGGTATCTGTGATGTTATACGTTCCGACAATGGGACTCACTTTGTAAACGCCATGTTCAAACACATAACAGCAATGTTGGGCATAACTCATAAACTCTGCACGATTTATCATCCGCAATCGAATGGGGTTGTAGAAGAAATGAACAGATTACTCAAAAGCAGATTGTCAAAATTGTGTCATACACTAAAAAAGAACTGGGTATATTGTCTACCTTTAGCCCTGTTCGAAATGAGAAATCAGCCCAGTAAGGACCACCACCTGTCACCCCATGAGATCGTGACAGGTAGGAGTATCCACACCGCCCACTCTCCCTTGCGCAGAAAGTAAGATGCACACCAAAGTGACGCAATACTAGGAGAAGAGTTCCATGAGTATCTAAGATACCTCACAAGAGCCGTACGAGCCATAGCAAATCAAATAGCACCTCCATTCACACAAGAGATGGCCACAGACAAAATCACCCCATCCACAAATAGCCCAGACTGCCAGTTGATGACAGGTGACAGGGTATACCTGAGAAGTTTTGTGCGCAGGTGGAACAGACCCAGGTTCCATGGCCCCTATAAGGTAATATACTGCACGCCCGTGGCAGTGAAAGTGCAGGGCCTGAGGTATTGGGTGCACCTAACAGATGTCCACAAGGCTCACAGGAGCATGGACTGTGAAGACCAAGAAAATGGCAGAGATGAACACAGTGCACAAACATAATGAATGATGAAGCAAAATGCAGGAAATGATCGCAAGTATCCAAAGGAATAGGTGCATGATGAAAGAGATTGTTAGCAAAGATGCACAACCTTGATGGGTATGAGTGTTAAATGCAGTATACAAAAATGAAGAAGCACTGCTAAATGTGAATAATTGTATGATGAAATGACGGACATTCTCTAGTGTCTCTCTCTCTCTCTCTCTCTCTCTCTCTTTATCGGTTCTATGTCATCAGCCAGTCACCTCCTTTGATTCTTCTTCCTCATGCTCAAAATATGATGAGGGGGAAGGGACGGACGTGAAATAAAACCCTGCATTCGAGAACGAAAGTAAAGAAGAATAGCAAGCGTATTTATAAATTGAACTTGTAAATAATTAAAATATAATGTGAATGCTTAACAAACGCTTATATCTCATTTGATAGGAGCTACAATGACCATGGAGGAGGCCCCAACGAACAACGACAATAGAATAGACAGGAATAGGAGGAGAATAAATAGTTATCCTAGTTATTCATATGAGTGTGTGTTATTTGTGTTTGTGCAGTAGTATTCTTTTCCACAATATTTGGGCTGATATTGTATTGGGCCATAGGCTTTATTTCAATTGACGTGAGCGAGGGGGGTGGTGGGATAAAATCAATTAAGAAAGGGACTCATCTAATATGGGATGGCTTCAAGTTCATTTGGGCCCACGGAAGTCACAAGAATGAATAGCATGACAATAATAACACTAATAATATGATTACGCAGGCCATTCAAGTCCCACACCATTTGAATGAATCTGTGTTTAGTGTTTATTCCATGAATGACAGAACACCCTCAGAACTCACGTGGTTACAGCACCACCCTTACCCAACCGTAAAGCCAGCTGCAAGAGTTTCATCACTAGATAGTGTATTTACCAAGCAGGAGACACAACACAACCAACACATGGCTGAGCACTACCTTAGGCTATACACAGAATGGGAAGAAAAAGAAGATGGCAAGGTACTTCAGAATAATAAAGGGACTGGCAATAGGAGGAAGAAAAGAGGGACCCAACAACAGGAATGGGAAGAGCATTATAACATTAGCCTTGACACAGTAGATGATCCTCAGCACCCAAACCAAACAAAGAAATCGTATGCCGACATGAGCAACACCATAAAACAGACACCAAATGAAAGTTGTTACGTTTGCTCACTTATACCCCATGCCTCAGGTACCCCTAAGATATTGTTGCCACAAGAAATTCCATTTGCAGAGGCACAGTGTCTCCTACATTTCGCGCTATGCAGAATCAAAAATACTTTTCAAGCAAACACTGTCTCATTTGAACTACTGCAAAACAAACGTACATGCTACTCCATGCGGCAAGGGGTAATCTGCATAAAGGAGCCTTTTTTGGTAATAAAAGGAACATTACATTTGGACAATAAATGGCAGAACGAAGAGATACTATGCAAAACAGAGGCACTGCGAGGACTATCCAAAGAAAAACTAGCATGGGTACAAAGAACATGCACTCCGATATGGACCGAACACATAGCAAAACTCACATGGATTTCAGCCCTCGAGAAGCCCTTCAAGTTACAAAGAGAAATTCCATATGAATTGTGTTTCCGTGGATAAGGGAAAGAGAACATAGGAGAAAACAAGAACTGCAGCAAAACTCTGATAATACCTGACATGAAGAAAGGGACAGCTGCAATGATGGACACATACTGGGTTTGCGGCAAACTGGCGTACTTGCAACTCCCGCAGTCATGGAGGGGCATGTGCTCCGCAGCAACGCTGCATTCTGCCCTGATGGTGATCCCAGAAAGTCATATCCAAGGAGAAAAACACCAATGGTGGCACTGAATGAACTATCCCCGATGCCGACTGAAGAAGTTCCCGTGTATGTCTTAGCAGAGGAAAGCTTGCAGAGCACTGTGCAGAGGAAGAAAATATCGTCAAACTACATCTCCACCAAATCCTCCGAACTTTTATCGCAAATCCCAGATCGATTCCGATTGTTTAGCGCTGTCGAGACATGCTTTGCGTCTCTTGTTCTCAGCATCCAGGTGAGAGCAAATGCAAAATGGCTTCAGATTACCAGATGGGATCTCATCCAACTGGCCAACGACACAGAAGAAGGATTCAATGTCATCAAAGTGGAACTCAGAGCTTTACGGCTAATGACTATGCAGAACAGGTATGTGCTAGACCTGTTAACAGCAATGAATGGAGTGTTTGCCGATAAATAGGGAGCGCATGTTGCACATTTGTACCATCTGCAGACGCGGACAACGGCTCCCTTTCCCATGTCATAGCGAAGGTGCACGACCTTGGAGAACGTATGAAGGGGGAGCACAGCCCAGCACCTGGTTTGACAATATTTTTTCTTGGGTACCATCCTGGCTCGGAGTGACTGTTAAACTACTGATACCCCTCGTTGTTTTTTTACTCCTCATTTTCTTTGTGTGCCAATTAGGTCTCAGGTGCTGTGCCGATGCGGTACCTAATGTTGCGTTAATGATGGTGACAATGGGCCATGCAAATGGAGTGGCGCAAATAAAACTCGAGGCAGAAGTACAAACAGGAGACACCTCTGAGCCAAAATATAGGATGGCCGCAATGTACAACACGGGGTACATAGTAGATAACTTATATCACACAACCAGAAAAGAACCAAGGGAGCTACAATGGTACAAGGAAGTATGGGCGGACCTGGAGGGAGATGGAGGGTGCATTTACATGACCTGCACCCCTGATGAATATGCTAAAAAGGGGGGGAAACCTCAGAGCAGTGTGTAGAGCATGGATGCCAATAAAGGGAACCCCTGCATGGGACAAGGCAGTAGCTGAGGAAGAAGAATGTAAGAGATTGGGGCAATTACAATATTTGTTACTTAAGTAATGAAAGGGGGGAATGTGTGGGAGGAGGGGTCCTAGATCCCTCCACCATTCCGAGTCAACACACATGCTTCTTGGGTGAGTTTTGGTGTGGCTGCTTTGGGCTCAGGGCCCCGGCCCCGGAACAACCGTGTGGGAATACCGTAGGGAACTGTGACCCCTGAGGACAGCCCAGACTAGAACCTAACAAGACTCCATTTTGTGTGCCCACCCACTCCATTTTGTTTTCATACCCTGGCAGGCCCAGCCATGGAACTAGAACACAGGCCTGCAGCTCTCCCATTGAGACGCGCACAGCGAGCAAGCTACTCCCCCCACCTCCTCCCCTCTGTCATTCCTGCAGCCGTCCGGTTGTCATGAGAGAGTGGCCTCGCGAATGAAACAAACTTCACACTGTATCTTCTGTCTTCCGTCTTACCTCACTGACCTGGCCACGGCCCAGCTCAAGGCCTGGCTGCAGAAAGTCGTTTGTCTCTATAAACCTGCCCCCAACATGCAGACCCAGGCCATAAAGAATACCACCCCCATACTCTTTGAACATGCCTGAATAACTCATAGCGACACTCGAGTGTGTAATGTTTACTCAAGCGCTAATATGTGAAAGCACATTCCCTTCTAAAACTATGCATTTCAAGAATGGGTTGCTCATGATCCACTTTCTCGAATATGGAGTGTTACGAGAATTGTAGTAAATGACAGCATATCGTTTTGTTGCACGAGACATGTATAATGGAGTATTGTCACCAAGATCCATGTGTAGGAGTATGAAATGTAATAGAATAGTATGATGTTTATATTAGAGATGTGGTAGAGCTAGATTATAATAATAGAATGTACATGCAAATATAAAACTGCACATGTAAGCACAAGCTACCTCATTTCAGTTTGAAGTAACCACATGCCTTGAAGTGGTTAATAATAGCCAAGTATTCACATGTCATCATGGATGATATAATCTCACTGTAATTAATGTGTGTTAAAGCCTATAAGTAAAGAATCTTGTCTCTTCGTGCAACATGAGGCTGCACCTTAAACAAGCCCAACTCCCCTCCCCTCATGCCAAGATGAACCAGAGGGGTTATACAATGGTGTTTGGATAAACCGGCCCTTATCTCATAGTAAAACCCGTTACCACTATGATATATGTTGTTCATGAACTGGTGTCTATTTGTGATGTACACTCCATTCCTGGGTCCCCATGTGAAGTGCCAGGTGAATATTCCAAGAGAATGGGCCTCATTACGACCCAGGCGGTAATCTGCCGACATTACCGCCATGGCGTAATGAGCGTTTACGCCGTGGGCCGATGGCGTAAAGAGCGCCACATTACGACCCATCGCGCACGAACATTACGCCATAGCGGTAATGTAATTAACGCCATGGCGGAAAAGGCCCCTACCGGCATCGTAGGGCGAGCAAGGTGCACTTCCGCCACCGTAAGTAGCGGCCGCCGTAATTAGCGGTGGCCGCAATTAGCGGTCACCGTAAAAAGCAGAACCGGAAATAGCGTCATCGCGGCGGAATGGGAAACAGCACGTCGGCCATCTTTAAAAACACAATCCATTGCCATCCTTCCAAACAACACCAGATCCAACCCTGACACCTGTCCCAACCAATCACCCACCCATCCAACCACCCGAAAATGCCTAAAGTTGTTAAGAAGGCATGTGACCGCCAGCGCCAGGAAAGATTTAGCCGGGAGGAACTCTGCATGCTTGCAGAGACCCTGCAAGACAACGCAGCTGTCGTTTTCTCGCCGGAAATGACCAGGCCAGCGATAGCAAAAAAGAAGGCCATCTGGGCCCTGGTGGCCGAGCGCGTCAGCGCGGTGGGGACCGTACCCCGCACCCCACAGAAGTGCAGGAAGCGCTGGGATGACCTTTGCATACGGGTCAGAGCCGTCATCTCTGCGAACCGCAACCTTGCCCTGGGTACTGGTGGAGGTTCGGAATCCCCACTAAAACTCCAACAGTGGGAGAAGATTTGTGCAACCACGATTGGCATGGAAGGCACTGAAGGTGTCGGAGGATTGGAAAGGGGAGTTCCGACATCAGGCGATGAAGGTAGGTGCCTCAAACAAGACATGCCATAGTCACTGCAGTCCATTCATGTGTAGCACAAGGTTGCCCTAGAGTGTAAATGCAACACATCAGCTCCACACTGCCCATAGCCACATGCGAGCACCACCCTGTATACACTGCTGGCACCCACATACCTCCATCCACATTCCACACAAAAAGGAGACAACCTGCATGGCCCTGCCTGAAATCTGCCTCATCTACTGACCAGAATCATGTCAATCATTGTCATTCCAAAGTCCGCAGACCCATCAATAACGCCCTCCCTCCTTTGCTCCACCACAGCCACAGATTCAGACCCCGAGGACCAGGACACCCTTGCGACAAAGAGAGCCAAGAAGGCCAATAATACCATCCCCGCACCCTCAACCTCAGCTGCAGTGAGGCAGACCCCACAACAAGCAGAATCCACTGCAAGCAAACCGGACGGCCCACCGGCAAGCACCCCTGTAGGCAGCAGGCCAGCAGCAGCAGCTCCACCTGTACCAACATTGCCTGCCACAGAAGGCACCGGGTCTGCGGCCAGCAGCAACATGGGTGAAACAGCTGCAATTGCTGCATGTTCAGACTCTGACATTGAGGAGCACGAAGTCAGAAGCCCCACTGACCTTCTACATTCCCCCTGTTTGTCAAACGCCAGCCCCCATGAGGATCGCACACAGGGGCACACAGAGGAAGAGGAGTGGCCTTCTACCCCATGCCCAGTCCTCAGTCCACAGGAGGGGAGCAGCCTCTCCATCACACCACCAGCACTGGGCATGGCACAGCAGGGGCAGCAGTCCCTCGAGGACATCATAGAACGGCAGCAACAACTGTCCACGATGCTGACTGAGCATGCCGCGGAATGTGTGGGGGCTAGGGCAACCATTGAACAGGCCACGGAGACCCTAAGGGCCGAAGTAGCACAGAGCACTGCCACCCTGAGGGATGCCATGCAGGCCATGTCTAGGGACATTTGTGGTGAACTTGCCGGGTTGCGTCGTGCGCTCACTGAGCTCACCCACACCCTACAGGACGTGCATGCACGGGGGCAGGCAGGGACATCCTCCGCTGCCAGTTCTGCACAGAGCAGCCCCGTCCGACGTTCCGGACGTAACCTGCGCTCCACAGCCAGGGGTGCCCCGGGGGCCGGGAGAGGGGGCTTGTAACAGCCTGTGGCCACTGTCACAGGCATCTGTTGACACTTACATGGGGTGTGTTGGGGTGTGCAGGGGGGAGGGGGGAGGTGGGAGGGGGTGTGCAGGGGGGAAAGGGAAGTGGGAGGGGGTGTGTTGGGGTGTGCAGGGGGGAGGGGGGAGGGGGTGTGTTGGGGTGTGCAGGGGGGAGGGGGTCTGCTGGGGTGTGCAGGGGGGAGGGGGTATGTTGGGGTGTGCAGGGGGGAGGGGGAGGGGGCAGGGGGTGTGTCACGACGTTTTATGATTGAAATACACTTTTTGCTTTTCCGAAATGAAATGTGTGGACATTTTCATTGCATATGTGTGCTTTATTGGTGTACACAGTGTGCATGTCCCAGAGACACACAGTGCCCCAAGTGCAGTCTCCATGTGATACACACCAGCCGTGTGTGCTAGAAGCAGTGGTCGATGATAGTTTGGAGCATTTCACGCCCCTCCTGTGCATCGCCTCCTCCATGGGGTGCTGCCCCATCTGCACCCTCCTCATCCTCATCGTCAGGTGGTTGCAGTTCTGCGTCAGGGGGCAGGGGCACATTCCGTCTGACGCACATATTGTGTAGCATGACACATGCCATGACGATCTTTGCCACCTTCTCATGGCGGTACAGGAGTGCCTCACCAGACCTGCTGAGGCATCGGAACCGTGCCTTCAATAGGCCGAATGTCTACTCTATGCACGGTTGAAGTCCTCCTCGTGCTGGTTCTGCGGGTTCCGGACTGGTGTTAGGAGCCACCTCTTCAGGGGATAGCCTGCATCACCTGTATGTAGGCGAGAATGTATGTGTCAGTCATGACGTCTGATCAAGAACATGATGTGCCACCATGGCTTGCATCCAACTGTTACTTTGGCTCACTTCTACATGCACTAATTAATTCACACAATGCAACCAGTATATGCTCATGGCTCCCATGGCCTGTTTTGCATGCCATCACCCAATGTATGCAGAAGGGTTGAGTGCATTGTGAGTGCCCATCCACTGTGTCCGTTCATGCCGTTTGGTTAGTTGGCCTGGCACATGTCCTGTGATGGCAATGCGCACATCATTGCAACATTGCTGTGGGCCTCATCATGACCCCAGTGAGCAATGCTGATGTAGACAGGGACATTTTGGGGGCCCTGCTGTCTGTGTTGATGTTTCTGTCCGTCATGTGCCTCCTTCGTGGGCAGTTATGGGGGACAGGCCTATCGGTTGATGGTGTTTGGTGACGTGCATGTAGGTGCTTTTCATTGTTGACAATGTGGTCTGATTTGGTAGAATGCACTTGCAGATGGTTGTGTCATGGTTGGGACAAAACCTCATTCACATGGTAGGGCTGCATACATTGGGTATTGGCTTTACTGGTGTTGGGTGGAGTATGGGTTGCTTTAGGGTATCCTCTGTCTCCGTTCTCTCTGCTACTCACAGCCAGGTGGAGTATGCATCATTCCCCCCCCTCTTTCAGCCAGGTGGAGTATGCATCGGTACGTCATTCACCTACCCACTTCACATTTCCATGGTCATGAAATTGGACTCACCGAGTAGCCAGGATCTTGGGCCTGCATGTCGCTCCATGTAGCGTGGTATTGTGGAGTTCCTCAGGACCATAGAATCATGGGTTGATCCGGGGAATCAGGCACAACAATGTGTGATGATCTTGTTGGAGTCACAGACCATTTGCACGTTGATTGAGTGGAACTGTTTCCGGTTGCGGTACGGTACCTCCATGGCACGTGGAACCACCAATTCCACATGGGTGCAGTCAATGGCACCAATGCAACCAGGTATGCCGGCTAGTGCATGGAAACCCACTTTGGTGTTTGCAATCTCCTGGGCAGTCCGTGGTAATGAGATGTGGTCGTCTGTGTGCTTGAGGAGGGCATCGAGCACTTGGATGAGTGTTTGTGAGAATAATGGTTGTGAAATGCCATGCAAGTGCCCCACTGTGTGCTGGTAGGTGCCTATGGCCAGGAAGTGGAGTACAGACACTACCTTCAGTCGGGGTGGGATGGCGGTTGGAGTTTCTATCATGCTGACAATGTCGTTGTGTGTCATGTCTACGATGGCGGTGATGGTGTCCCGGTCCCAACGGTACAGGGTGTGGATCTGCTCAGCAGTGAGGTTGAATGGATTGGCTCTGATGCGTGGGATTGGGGGCTGCCTGCGTGGTGGCACTGGCTGTGCTGGTGGGGCTTGCTGGGCCTGCCTTGCCCTCCTTCTCCTCCTGCGTCTCCTCTGTGCTGCCTGTTGTTGTTGTTGCTGTTGTAGCACTTGCATTGCTATCAGGTCCTCCAGCCCCAACATTGCTAGTCGTATTGGTATCATTGTGGAGTGTGACTGGGTGTGGGAAGGGGTGGGGTGTGCTCTTTTTGTACTTCCTGAGTCTGTATTGCCTTCACCTGAGCTGTTTCTGTGCACCTGTGGCAGCTGCATTCACTTTACAGGGCCCTTTACGGTTGGTTCGCGATGGCGTAATTAGGACCATGGCGGTAAGGTACTTAACGGGCTGGGTGATGGCATTAGGTGCATGTCTGCTTGGGTCGGCATTCGCGTACCTTTCCGCCATGGCGCTAAGTACGGTGTGGGAGGTCGCGTACGCGCGCCCATGGCGCAGTTAGCGGCAGCGTTAACTACGATGCCGCTAATGGCATGGTAGTTAACAGTCACGGGTCATGATCGGACCTGGCGGAAAACGATGGCGGTAACCATTTACCGCCATCATTTTTCACTTAGCGCCAGGGTCGTAATGAGGCCCAATCTGTTATGCTAACCTAAGGGCCTCTCAATAAATATGTCTTAGAGCACCATAACTTATTGTTGACCTGTTCAATAACAAGATCTAATCACCCTTGTTCTTGGTCTCATCACTATAAAATCATCTTTTCCATCAATTCCATCCCACAAATAGCCAAGCAGAACCTTGCCCCACCTACACTTACGCACAACAAGAATGACATCACGGTTGAGAAACTTCTCCCGCATATACTCCCACTGCTTAACAGGATTTCAATCACATGCTCGGACCCAACATTCCTTGTGGACACGTATAATCAAGCTATGTCAAAAGCCCTTATTATTCATTGCTCCACTTAAGATGCTCAAACAGAAGCCTCGACCACACCTTAATACGTGGTTTACTCCTCACCTCCGTCACTTGTGCAAGGAGAAAAGAAAAGCGGAGGCGCAGTGGAAAAGCTCACCCTCACTCGCCAATAAAAATAACCTAACCTCTGCATCCTCTACCTACAAACATGCTATACTGGAAACCAAAAAATATGTGTGCAACAAGCAAATATTTCTTGCTCAATCCAACACTAAGGAACTCTTTAAAATTCTGAAGGAACTAGAGACTCCCATTGCTCCATTAGACACTTGCATTCATGACACAGTCTGGTGTGCCAATATCCAAAAGGCTCTCCTAGACAAAATCGCTAAGCTCCAAGCCAAAATTAATTCTAAAAGAAACTTCCTCTCAGAGTCAGCAGGCAACATCCCCTCTTAGAACAACCCCACACTCAAATTCGCCTGCAAACCTTTCAGCTTCACACCTCTTTCCATTGAGGAGGTTGAAAAGATCATTTAGAGACTTTGAACATCCTTGTTAAATTCTCCGGATGCTCCATCGTGCATGTGTCGGGGCAGGTATATTTGGACAAAATTCACAGAGTTCGTGTGTATAATCCTGTGGAGCGGGGGTTCTGTTTTGGAGCTCGAGTCACCACCAGTTGATCTCAATCTGCAATTGCTGCAATATGGGATCTGAGCCGAGTTTGAAATATTCGCGAACACAGTTGTTTTGTTTACATTTAAAAAAAGACAGATCATCTAACAAGATGTAGTTCTGCGTCCCTGGGAGCAGTTCCCCGGTATCCTGCAGGAGGAAGTAAAGAAGAGTGGTGGGGTAGAAGATGGGCGCGGGAGGGAGAGTACTCCATGACGATTGGTAAAGATTTAACGGCACTAATAGTCAAATATGGCAGCAGTAAAGCGCACTCCTAGAATCCTTGTTTTTTCCTTCTAATAATGCTATCAATCCACTCAGCTATTTTCTGTGCTGACCTGTTCAGGAAGCCAGGCTCGTACTGGCATATAGGGCAATAGGGCGATGTCCGAATTGAAGCCCGAACATGCTATTGTGGGCCAGTTTTTTTGTTATTAAAGTGGGCCAGTTTTTGGGCCAACATGGGCCAGTTTGGTGTGTTACTTCACTGTGCATCTAGTAGTTTTGAAGAAATAGTTCATAAAGTAATCTGCAAAATGCAAAAGATTTTACCAACCCTCCCCTGTGACTACTATTATGTTTGCGACGATGGGCCACTTATTTCATTGGGGTCGGGCCCAATTGTATGTCACAGTCTGACCCTGCAGAGAGTTCGAGGCAGCACTGGGCAGCAGGTGGGTGGAAAACCTGGTCAGGCAGCGAAAAGTGCACGATCTCCAGAGCAGCACTTGGGGGAGGTTGTGGAAAAATTATCGTGACTTATGGCGCAAAACAAAAAAGTCCTGTAAACAAGAAAGCTCAGTGTTCATGTAAAAGAGCGAGCCTGCTACGCCACGAAGATGCTCTCCCGTATACACTTTAGAGAGACCTTGGTGTTGGGCAGTCCCTTAAGTGGCACTGAAAAATAAGCCGGGACTCATCATGGGGGCATGGCCTAACATCAGGGGCTGCCAGCTCGTTAGGCCACACCCCCTTTACATGCCCCGGCTCAATTGGCTACAACCACCCCCAACAGGCAACCTTTTGTAGAGAGGGTGCTGATCTCTGCATTTATTTGCTAAAGGCTTGCTTTGCAGAGTACAGCGCCTGGCCTTTTCAGCCTTAATGGTGGCGCTGCCCCTCACCAGGCAAGGAGGTGCAGCGTCACCATTAAGGCTGAAAAGGTGAGGTTGCGGGAAGCCAAGGCCTTTTTTCCTAATCCCGAAATTCCCGCGAATAAGCAGGAGCTTGAGGCTTCCGCTGCCTCATCTTTCTTCCATAATGTCGGTGCCGGCCCTCGGACATCTCTTGCTTGAAAGGATGACTCAGAGGAGCAAGAGATTCAGGCTTTAGAAAAGAAAGCTTTATCCTGTAAAGGCTACGGCTGCCAGGGGAGAATAGTGAGCCCCAGCAGTGTCCTTTCTCCGAATGAGATTTCTAAGCCTGCCAGGGCTTGGCCGCAGATAGCTCCGGCTCACTTAAAGCCCTGGTGGTGGGTGTTATGGACTTTAAACACCCCCCCACCTATCACATCCAAGCCCTTAATCCAAGAATTGCGGGCTTCACAGAACTAAACCTCCTGCATTGACTCCATACCGGGAAGACAATAAACCCACAATACTGCCCGCAACGATGCAGGCAAGGAAGTGTTGAACAAATCAACAAGTGCCTTTCATCCAGGAAAAAAAAAGGAAGGGAACGATGTCTACATATTTTAAAAGGTAGAGGACCGCCATTCCCTATAGTTCCAGCAACCTCAGCCTCGGCCGATGCCCAAAGCTTCACTGCAGACTACCCATTTGGGGACATGGCATAAGGATAGTAATTGAAGAGGTGTGGTCTATGCAACTAAGGAGTTGCCTATTAAAGGTGCACATGCATCCTGTTTGATTTGTGCAGAGATGTCTAATCCAAACACAGATTCTAATCTCAATAGAATCGTTTCTCGTCTTAAATAATCTACAGTAGTGATCTGTGTGGAACGTACAGTTCACAAGGCTCTGAAGATACTGAGATAACTGTTGAGGTATACCATCATAGATAAGCCAAAGAGAGTCCAGCGAAAGTGCTCCCACGCGCTCCAGGGCTGGCTCTAACTGGCAGAAGGAACCATCGTTTCCCTTTTCCAGCTAAAGTTCCTCAGTGCACATGCCCAATGAGCCACCCGAGGTTGGGGCATTTTGCTTCCCCAGCCTTGCACAGCCTTTATGGGAGGCACACTGGGGAACTGCAGGCCTACATTTGCCTAGTGACCATGTGTGTGCCTCCCTGCACATTTAAGTCATCCCGGGTGGCATCATGGAGGTACTCTGGCTCCACCATGCCTGCCCCCAGGAAACAGGATCCTCCCTCGGCTTTGTGGCTCTTGTTTGTGCTGCACAGGAGCTGGACTGCTATTGTGGAAAGTGGTGTCCAGGCCAAGGCTATAGATAAGTAAATATTAAATATATATATATACTACATGGCCACGGTAGTGGCCATGTAGTTATGGTTAAGTTGCTGTTTCCATAAGAAGAGAACTTTTTGGCCGGCTTATAACTTCGCTCTCCCTGGACGGATCCTCACCAAACTTTGCAAAAAAAAGTATTTGGGTCACTCTGAATTTTTTTGTAAAGTTTGGAGAGGATTCGTCCAGGGGGGGGGGGGGCAAAGTTATAGGGGGTCCCAAACCTTTTTTTTCCTATAGACTGAATGGGAAATTTTTTTTGCTCGCGTCTACAGCCCAAACCGCTGGACGGATTTTCACCAAATTTGGACCAGGAGCAGCGGCTTGGTCCCAAAAGCGTGCTTTTGCAAATTTGGTGAAAATCCGTCCAGTAGTTTTTTAAAAAATGACCAAAAAGTAGGTAAAAAAAAATTAGTGATATCTGTGTTCGGTCCGCGGACACACTTCCCTGTTCGCTCCGCAGACAGTGTCCTGATTGGCCAATCGGCTTGCGTGATGTTCGCGGACATGCAACGTGTTCGCTGATTGGACGGCGTGGAGCGTGAAGCGCGTCAGATTTTCGGTAGCGCCCGCCATCTTGGATTCGTGGTCGTCCGCGGACAGCGCGGTGAAACTTTGTTCAAAATTTGTATTTAGTAGAGTGTGTTGGTGTGTAGGAGTGTTTGGGGAGGGTGGGAGTGTATGAGATAGGATGAAAGTTGTGTTTTTTATGTGTTAGACTTTCTTTTGTGTTCGATTTGTCTGCGGACATCACGGGTGTTCTGAAATGTTCTAAGTAAACTGAATGGGGGGTGTTCTGAGGACTCATTATGTGTCCGTTTTGTTCGCAAGCAAACTGAAACTGTTCTAAGAACACTCGCAGTGTCCTGAAATGTTTGCAAATAAACAAAATGGGGGTGTCCTGAGGACGCTGTCCGTATTGTTCGTTGTCAAGTTGAATATGTTCTAAGAACACTCGCGGTGTCCTGAATTGTTCGCAAATACACAAAATAGGGGTGTTCTGAAGACGTTGTCGAACACTCGCTGTGTCCTGAAATGTTCGCAAATATGAATGGGGTTGTGGCTGACAAGTTGAATGTGTTCTAAGAACACTCACGGTGTCCTGAAATGTTCGCAAATAAACAAAATGGGGGTGTCCTGAGGACGCTGTCCGTATTGTTCTCTGTCAAGTTGAATGTGTTCTAAGAACACTTGCGGTGTCCTGAAATGTTCGCAAATAAACAAAATGGGGGTGTCCTGAGGACGCTGACCGTATTGTTCTCTGTCAAGTTGAATGTGTTCTTAGAACACTCATGGTGTCCTGAAATGTTCGCAAATAAACGAAATGGGGGTGTTCTGAGGACACTGTCCGTATTGTTCGTTGTCAAGTTGAATGTGTTCTAAGAACACTCGCGGTGTCCTGAAATGTTCGCAAATAAACAAGATGGTGGTGTTCTGAAGACGCTTCTAAGAACACTCGCGGTGTACGGGGAATGTTCGTAGGGGGTGTCCTGAGGACGCTGTCCGTATTGTTCTCTGTCAAGTTGAATGTGTTCTAAGAACACTCGCGGTGTCCTGAAATGTTCGCAAATAAACAAAATGGGGGTGTTCTGAAGACGTTTCTAAGAACACTCCTGGTGTCCTGGAATGTTCGTAGGTGGTGTCCTGAAGGCGTAGTCCGTATTGTTCGCAGGCAAGTTGAATGTGTTCTAAGAACACTCGCAGTGTCCTGAAATGTTCGCAAATAAACAAAATGGGGGTGTCCTGAGGATGCTGTCCGTATTGTTCTCTGTCAAGTTGAATGTGTTCTTAGAACACTCATGGTGTCCTGAAATGTTGGCAAATAAACAAAATGGGGGTGTTCTGAGGACACTGTCCGTATTGTTCGTTGTCAAGTTGAATGTGTTTTAAGAACACTTGCGGTGTCCTGAAATGTTTGCAAATAAACAAAATGGGGGTGTTCTGAAAACGTTTCTAAGAACACTCGCGGTGTCCTGGAATGTTCGCAGGGGGTGTCCTGAAGGCGTAGTCCGTATTGTTCGCTGGCAAGTTGAAAGTGTTCTAAGAACTATCGGGTTGTTCTGAAATGTTCATAGGGGGTGTCCTGAAAACGCTGTCCGTATTGTTCGCTGGCAAGTTGAAAGTGTTCTAAGAACACTCATAATGTCCGCGGACATTAAAAGTTTCCATAGACCATAGTTGAAATGTTTGACTCTATGGATGTGATATGCTGCAGTGGTTGTTGCCAGGGCATAGAGTCTTGGGTGCATGGCCATTTGCTCAGTTTCTGTATTTGTTGCTAAAATCATCGGGTCTGTGGGAGAAAAAAAAATCCATGTTGGATTAAAAAAAACCTTTTTCTGTTATGCTACAGTTTATTTGTTTGTTTGTTTTCAGTGTTCACTTGTTGTTTCTGGCTAATGCTTTATACTTTGGCTTGTTGTATTTTTTTGGAGCAGTAACATATTATTTATTTGTTTTGATATTATAAAATGTTGGAGCAGTTAGATACCAATTGGCGTATTCTAACTGTCTATTTTTTTGATATATTTTAGTGGTATTGATTTATCTATTTGGATATTGTTACATTTTGGGACAGTTAGACACCAATTGGCGTATTCTAACTGTGTATTTTTTGGTATAATTTAGTGGTATTCATTTATCTGATTAGTTGTTGTAGAATCTTTGAGCAGTTAGATAGCTTTTGGAGTATTCTAACAGTTTATATATTTTTAACACTAGTTTACTTAGGGTTTAAATACAGTTTAGTTATCAAATTTTGGTTTTAAGAACATCAAATAAGCATTTTCCTGGTAATCTCTGCTTTAGAGTAATGGTACTATCATTACATTCAAACCATCCACATTTCTTTTTTATATATGCAGTGTAGTGCCCTGAATTGGTTGTGGCTCCTGCGTGGTAGATTATACCTATTGTTGTGAAGGTTTTCTTACCAAGTGATATTTGACCATGTGTGAATCCAGTCAGCTTGCAGTTGTTTTTGGTACCATCTGCATTGTAACGTAGAAGCATTAGTATTATGTATTTACTATGTGTTTGTATTACTAACGTGGAGCGATTATCTGAATTGCAGGTAGAGCATAATCCACCATGGTTTGCATTTTGTACAAGTCGCTGAAATGGAATGGATTCACAATTTGGTATTGATATATATACGAAGCGTTCATTGGGGATTTCTTCTTGTGTCACATTGTTGCACAGAGTGCATGTATGTTTCCACATGTATGAAATCTGAAATATTTCATTTATAGGTATGTTTTTGTTTTCCAGTGCTTGTAGTAAGTACATTAGAAATTCTTGTGGATCTTCCTGTGAATTTATAGTGAATTTCACCATTCCAGCACACTAGTCCAATTGTTGTCTTATTCCAAAAACACTATAAGTGTTGTCAGGATTGTTTGCTGCATTTCTGTGAAGTACTAACATTTGCAAACACAATGGTTCTGTACTGTGTAAGTAAATGTTGTCAACAATTGGTGGTAATTGAAATAGAATATTCATTACTACATTTGCGTAGCAACTTACACCAACTATATTTGAGAATTTAAATGGTCCAGGTAGTTCTGTATCTAACTGCTTTTTTTGGAGTTTGTCTTCCTTCTTTAAAGAAGTACTTGGTTTACTTTCCCTAATTGATTCTTTTTTGCTTGTGGTACTTGATGAAGTATTAGTTTCTTTTACTCTCTTTGGAGGATTTGCAGTGACATCCTGTTGCATTTCTGTTTGATTTATTTTTATTTTATAACGTTTTACTTTTTGTGGAACAGAATATGTGTTTAGGTGGGGGGTGTATAGTGAGCGAAGTCTATTGTATTCTAAAATGCAAGAAATTTCAGCGTTTATTTTACTTGCATCAAAGTTGATTAGAAATAGACCGTCAAGTGTACGTAAGCGTGATAGTGCTACATAGCTCATACCTTATTTAAAGACTGTGTTACCAATATCTATCATTGCTTTGTCTAGGGTAAGACCTTGTGATTTATGAATCGTGACTGCGTATGCAAGAGTTAGAGAAAATTGTTCTCTGCGTACATACATATCTTTGAAGAGAAGGAATCTAGCTGTTGAGCGTCCTATCCTTTTTACTTCTGAAAGTTTGTCAAAGAGTATATTGACAAACTGAATTTTGTTGTTGCGTTGTTATGTTTGAAAGCCAACAACTGTACCCAGTGCTCCATTAACTAGTCCTTGGTCCACGTCACAGTTACGTTTAAGCATTACTCTGCAATTTAAGGATAATTTTAATATCTTTTCTAAGCCTGCTGTGTTTGATATTGATTTTTCTAAACTATTTAGTCTTGTTGTGGCTTGGTCACACATGAGTAGTGTCATACCATGTACATCTAGTTTGTCTGTGGCGCTAATTTCCATGATTGGTTGCATTTCTTTACTTAGCATGATTTCATTGAATTTGAAACAGCTTGCAAGAGTTGGCATTAAGGCCATACAATTGACATTTTTGTGGGCTAATTGTTCCATAACATCTATAGCACATGCATTATTGCCATAAAGTGCATTAATGTGCCGGGTTTTCAATATTGCTTCTGCTTCTTTAGAAAGTATACCAACTCTGATACTTTTTAAAATGTTGGCATAAGTGAGATCTGCAGATTGCCACAGGTTTTTTGTTAATTCTCTGTATTGGAAATGTTGCCAAAGGTTGACATTTCCAATACTACCAACAGTTTTACGGCATAGTTTGTGTCCTAGTGTTTTAAAAAAAGGCTCACCTTTTACTGGTGTTAATTGAAGCAGATCTCCAAAAACAATAATGTGTTTTCCTGCAAAGAGCTCTTGATAGTCTGTTTTGAGTACTTCTTGTAATCTGAGGTGAATCAAAGCTAACATCATGTTGGAGACCATCCTCACTTCATCTATAAGTAGCATTTTCATTTGTTTCAATACTCTGCGTAATTCCATTCCAGCTTCTGCAGAAAGTTTGTAATAGTCTAATTTGTTCTGGTGTTCTACTGGTAATAGTAGTAATCGGTGTAATGTAACACCACCTATGTTGTAGGCAGCTAAACCTGTTGGGGCAGTGACAACAGCTGACAGTTTGTTGTTTGTCAGTTGTTGAAGGAACTTACTAATGATTTTGATTAGGAATGTTTTGCCAGAACCAGCTTCACCACTGACATACATTAGTATAGGTTTATAATTATGGTAGGAAGATTCTTTATTTTGTGCAATTTGTTTTGTTACTTCTTGAAAAATGCTACTTTGCTCATTGTTTAGTTTTGATTGTAATATAGTTAAGTCTTCCTTATCTTCCTACTGACACATGGTGTTTTCTACTTCTATCATAGCTAATTCTGCCTCATTTATTATTAGTGGTTCTCCCAGTGGTTCTTGGCTTCCTGTTACAGAAGGTTGACTACTGTCAGGAGTGTCCTTATCTAGTTGGGCTTGGAGTTCTTCTTCGTGTTGCTGTTCATTGTGCAACATTGTTTTGTACTGTGTAAAGTTTACATCAGTTATAGTGCTTTCATTTGCTTTGAAAGCATCCTCATATGAGTCATAGTTATCTAGTAATTGTTCTTCTTTTCACCATGGTTTGAAGAGTTGTAGCAGGGACATGTAATATACTTCTTTATGTTGAGGAGTCGTTAATGACAATTTGATATGATTAATTAAATTTGGTTTAGCGAGTTTAACTAAGCTGCCGTCACAGTTTGTTACTCTATATTTACCTTTTTTTTCATCAGGTTTCATATTATTTTTGTATGTGTAGTTTTGGGCTATGTGGTATAGACACATGTTTTCCAAAGTATTACTTCTGTTTGGGTGGTATGTGTCCAATACATTGTTTTTAAAATGTCTTGGCTGTTGGGATCATGTTTGGCTATTGTTTCGATATCTTCATATGATTTTATAACTCTTTTTGTAGATTTAGCTGGACCAAGACTTAGCCATACTATATTTTCAGATTTACCATACAATGCAGTACCAGTTAAACAATCAGCTGCTTCATATGATCAACATTCTCTATGGGTGAGCATTTTTATGCCCAAGCTGTATAATTTCTGAGATACTGTTTTATCTGATGACAGGTCATTCCAGAGGTCTTGGAGCTCTGTCTTTTATGCTTTAGTTAAGTATGCTGTGACATATCGTGCAACTGCAGTAGAATTGTCTGCAATGTACTGCACATCTATGTTTGCATTCCATAAGTGGGCAATTATTGCATTATAATCATTGATATATTTTTCTTCTTCTTTTCTTTTTATGTAATATGTATTTTTAGGTGACTTACCTTTAACACTATGTCTAACTGAAGACATGAGGTTGTTCACTTGACCTGCATTTGTAACTGGTCTAGGGAAACCAAATCGGCATTTGGTGTAGTATTTCCCTTTGTTTTTGTATTTGCGACGACAATATTTTCCACATTTTTGTCTTTGCAATTGTAAAATTTGTGCATGAGGATCACTATTTGTGGCTTCTGATGGAATTTCACAAGTGACATATTTTTCAATAAACTGTAAAACAGTGGCATCACTGTCTTGACCAAATTTAGGAGCATCTTTAATCCATAAAAGCATGTGGATATGTGGTCCTCCTCTGGCTTGGTATTCTTTTCTCCAAAAGAAGTGTTGCACTTCTCCAAGGGGAGGAACAGTTTTATTACAAATAAAATGTAGCATAGCAATGAAGCGATGGTGAAAATATCTTGAAACATTACAGGATCCTGAGAACAAAGTTCTCCAGGTGTTAGTATATCTATGTTTGTTTTGTTTTTATTTGATATGCGTAGGAAATCATGTAAATCTTCCCATGCATATTCTGCACAACTTAATGTACCACACCAAGTGGGTGGGCCAAGGTTTCTGATCATACAACGTACATCTCCATGACGTCGAAACCAGTACTCTTTAGTACCACGCATATTTGCTAATAGATTTGTAATATTTGATTGTAAAACCTCATCCTTTTGTTGCACTTTTTCTAATAATTGTGTAGCTGTCATATTATGAAAGTGTGATCCTGATTTTAATATGTGTGCAACTCCGTAACATAAAGTTGCTAGTTCACTTTCAAAGAGTAGGTGGAATATGTATTCCACATTTTATCTAAATCTGGGATCTTCAGAATACATCCGTAATGAGGGGTATTCTGAAGCTGATATTTGAATAGGTCTATCATCATACCTTCCTCCTTTGCCAGTAGGAAAGAGTAGAGGAAAAGCACGTGCTTCTATACTTTTTTCCCATATGCTGATTGGCGATCCTTTTGTTTGACGCATTTAGTAAGTTTCCAGTACATCTTCTACGGTGTCGTTACAGTGCAAAGGATGAATTGTATAATGGTCTAAAGTATTTGATATTGTAGCAGGATCTAGTAGCTCAAATTGACCAGCTTCTTGTGTTTCTTGAATTATTTCAGTTGTATCTTTCAAGTTTTCTTCAATGTTAATTTCTTTGTAATATTCATTATTCTCTTTAAGATATTGGAAGGCTTGTCTAACTTTATATAAATCTACCAGCTGTTGACATATTTTTTTTGTCTTTTGTAGGTACTCCATTTACTAAGATAATTAAAGATTGCTGCATTGGACGTTGCACTCCTAGAGTATGCATATTTTCTTTTAGATCTAATGGTAAATAAACTACTTTTCCACTAATGCCTTTTACCAATTCAGAGGGAGGTCATTTTGCTGTTTTTGGTTGAAGGCGTATTATTGCTTGAAATGGATGTACTGTTTGAATTATGATGCTCTCATATAAATTAAGTTGTTGTAGGGGTTTTGGTACTGGGTATAATTCCAAATTATTTGTGATAGCACGTGAAGGAGTTTGGTTGTTGTCAAGTTTTGTAGTGCAGTAACTGCAAAGTATTAAGGGCTCAGTTATTTCGTATTTGTTTTCTGCTACAAGGTAGAGAGCTAATTCAAGGCATTTAGAATCTTCATTGTCTTCTATTTTGTATGATAGGTCTACTGTTTTTGTGTTACTTTTATAAAAAGTTCTACGGCAACATACACATACATGGTTTGGTACTTCAGCTGATGTACTTTTAAATTTTAGTATTTCTTTTTTGTATGTGTTTAGCAAAAAGTTGCCATGTGTAGAATTCTTGCTTAATTGGTTTAAAGCTATTTCATTCTGTAAATGGCTTTCACTTCCAAAATATTTTTTCTGGATATAGTGAATTTCTTCAAGTAGGTCTTTTGCTGTACCGTATAGAAGGATGTTATTTAACTGTGCTTTGTTATTTAAAACCAGGACTTTTAGCATAGTACAGTTTATAGACTAGATTTCTTATAGTTGAATGATGTGTTGATATCCTTTTGCTATCATGGAAAGTGGTTTTACAAGTAGGTCCTGTAACGCAGGCCAATGAATGTCCTTGTAGTCCTGTGTACTTGCGCACTGGACAGGTATCCATATTTTGCAGTAAGTTAATTTTGATTTTGTCTTTGCTTTTTACATATTTATTGAGGAATTGGCGTAAAGATTTGAAACATTGTTTGGGAATGTTACACATTGACGTGCATGGCCATTTCTACACTAGACGTTCTGATTCAGTTGAATTGAGGGGTAATTCTAAGTTTTCAGGGCATATTTTTGTAAGGAGTACTTCTTGTTCCATTATGGTATTATTCACTTTTTCATAACCTCGACCACTGCTATGTATGGCAATTGTATTTGTTTGCTTTTTTTGTATGCTTCTTCATTAAAATATGGTTCTGTGCTCGTAGTGTGATTCCATTCACCTCCACAGATACTTAAGAAGTTCTTTCTGTTGACATTTCGCTTATTGAGAAGTCTTTTTTGTAATTTAGTTAGTAGTTTTGTTAGTGGTTTCATTTTGTTTAACAGTAAAATAAATAACTTTCTTTTCAGAAGAATTGCACTGTCCATCAACGCTTCTAAGATTAATTTCCTACGATAGGTTTTAAGCATTGAACCTGATTTCTCTCCTGTTTTTATGAGATTTTGAAGGACTTTGTGACGGTACATTTTGGCTAAAATACTTTTCTTGGTATGCTTACTTTGCACTATATTAAAATTTGAAGAAGTAGTTTTATCTGTAGTGATAGCTGATTTTCTGTTAATTGTTTTTTGGTTTGTTTTACATTTTGATAGAGGAGGCAACGTTTTTGTACTTGAAACTTCTTGTGTTTCACTAAATGACTGTATTAGCTGTTTTGTTTCAGCTTTTTTTACAAATTCTGCTAGAGATGGATGCTTATATTGGACACTTTTATTTTCATTTGCTCTACTTTTGCGTTGCTTTCTACGGACTTGACTTTTGGTAGGCATTCTTTAGGGTCTGTTGAAAAAAATAAAGAAGATATGGGTTGGGGTGTTCTGGAATATATGTTTGCTGTGTGCATGAGTGTTTGAGTAAGATGATAAAGATGTATGTAATGGTGTGTGATTGTGCATTGGGAACTACAACTAGTAGGGATAGGTATTCTTGAATTTATTTGTTACTAAACTGGGGTTCAGATGACAAAAAGAAAGTAAGCTAGTGGTGTGGAAAAGTACAAATAGTAAATCTAATGTATACAATTAAAACAGTTGTTTATTCTATAATATGAAAATTGTAGCGGTTCAGTTGGGTAATTTGTGTGTCCAAAAATAGGAATTTGTGGGCCATTCTGGCTGTAAATCGCTGTTTAAGACATGGAGATTTTTGGACAAAATGGTACACAATCTCTATTTTTAGGCACCAAAATAGCTTGTATTAATGTTATAGTATGTTTGATTAATAATACAAATATTATGGTGATATTCTACTTACTTTTTTTCTTAAATTAACAGGTAACTTCTTAGTTCTTCTTTGTTCTTCGAATTTGGCTGCTTCTTTTCAGTAGACTGGTCTTCACTGCAATTGTAAAAGCTTCAAATTAGTAACTTTGTTTGTATATAGCGCTGTTTTTAATTTAGATATTGATTTTTTTAATTGAAATCCTCAGTGCCTTCTTTAAAACCATTAAACTAATTTATTTACATAAGATACATTGCATCAGTTCAGTACATATGATATGTTCTTAATGAACAAATTGTATTGAATGACTAACTGTAGCAAAAAAAATATCTTTACTATGTCTTGTGAAATTTATAATATACCAGTGAATACCACTATTTCTGTAAGTAAGCTGTTCTAGGTAATAGCGCCTCAATGTCATGTCTAAATTAAAGTAATTAAGTAAATAAATAAACAAAAACAAAAAAATATGAAATTGTATAAGTATTTTTTTAAAGATTTAAACATAGATTGTGCTTGCATGCGATTTTGTTTGAATATATGTAGTCTATATATTTCATTTAAAAAATGTTAGTTTAACATGATATGAGTGTGTGTGTATAAAGAAAGTAAATAGTATAAAGGTTTATAAGTGATAGTTGATTTTAGGATATTGAAAAAAATAGAGTAAATTCATTTTACAGATTACACAAGCTAAATGTCTGTTTGAAAATGTGTTCATCTCCTGTACAGAAAATATGCACACCTGAAGTTTGTGTTCATGCATATGGATATGCATGGAGCTGCAAGTAGAAATCTTGGAGACTTGTACAGTATTTCTGGTAGATGGTGCTTGCCAATGATATGACACTTGTACTCAGAGAGATTCACAGTACATTTGCAGTGCTGATCTATGATGATGCAGTTAGATCTAGAGGTCTTGAATGTGATTGGTGCATGGTCATGTGATTTTTTAGCTACATCCAATGAGGGAATGGCAGAGAGAGTGAAGTGGAAATGGTAGAAGGGCTGTTCATGTTACGATATGTCCGCGGACATGGCGGTAGTTCGCGGACATCAGGAGTTACATGCAGGGATTTTTGGGGTCAGAAGTCATGCAAATGAGAATAAGCACTGAAAGGGAGTGGTCAGGAATGTTTAGTGGGTGTGTTGGGCCAGGAGAGAGTTTCTCAGATACTCTTTTTGCTGAGAGAACAAAAGATAGCTATGGCTGTGTGTTTCAGAAAACAGATTTTTGGATTTTGGGAGATTCATGGATACACTGGTTGAAGGTGCATACAGAAAGCTGTGGAGTAGCTGTAGATCTTGGATTCCCACATGTGGAAGTACACTGGCATGGAGTACGTGGAATGAAGTGGTTGGACTTGCTACCTCTCTGTGCTACTTTGGAGACAGAGCAACATCCAGACATAATTGTACTTCATTGTGGAGGGAACAGTTTAGGACATGTGACTGGATTTTTTTTGCAATTTGCTATGAAAGAAGGACTTGGGAAGGTTATGGACATGTTTCCTAATTCTCAAGTGTTATTTTCACGGATTGCGCAGAGACAAATGTGGCTTTGTTCTTCTTCATTTGGTCCACAAATGGAAAAAGCAAGGCGCAATGTTAATAAGGCTGTTTGTGCCTTTCTAAGAGATTTTGGCATGTCCTCTTTTCACAATGAAAATATTATGTTTCGTAGTACATACATTTTTCGCAGAGATGGAGTCCATCAACCATTTTGAAGTAGGTGTTAAGCATTTATAATTGTTGACTTACAAAAACCACCCAAAGGCTCTTTTCAGAGCCACCACTTCTTCCCAGAGAAAATTGCAATGTTTGTGATGGGGTAGCAACCCAATTTTTTAAATGTTCACGAACTGTCCGCGGACTTCTAAAAAATACAAAGGGCCCTGCTTCCTTTATTTTCACTTCTATTTTTTAACTGTGAAAGGCGGCTCTGAAAAGAGCCCTATTTTTTTGGGGAATTTTTATATTTTGTATTTTTTTGGTTTTTTATACACGACACACTAGGAGAGGAGGGGAAAGGAAGGTAAAGGGGGGACACCAACCACAGGGATAAGAAAGGGCGAGCTGAGAGAGGAAGATGTAGAGTGGGTTTTATTTGGGTAGTGAGCAGATCTTCTTGTGCTCTGAGACGATAGTCTCAAAAGCACTACGAAGTCGCTCCCCCTGCAGAGTACTGTGTCACAGTACATACATACAACTGTGACCCTTGAAAGGTAAGGGTCATCAGCATTCTGTATGGCCTGTGAGGCAGCTTGAGGAAGACGCTGTCCCACAGAGGTGGTCCTTGTAGTGACAGGATCAGAAACAGAGGATGAAGTAGAGGAAATCAACCTGCTACGTTCTTCGCAAGGTACAACCCTGCGAATAGCCCCAGAGTGAAATGACCTCAGGTGTCGCTTCATAGTAGTGGTCCCAAAGCTGTACTTACCATGCTTCCCACGACTGAGTATCATTTTGCACTCATTGCAGGTAACACGGTTCGCACGAGCCTTAGGAACATTACCATGAATGGTAAATAACCGCCACACCCAAGACTCACGCCTAGTGCGGGTAGTAGGGTTTTCCTCTACCTCATTCTCATCATCCTCTTCTTCCTCCTCTGCATCCTCACCCCTGTTCCCCTCTTCAGGCCCTTGGGGAGGTGGTGGTGGTGGAAGGGGGGTGGGGGTGGTGCTGAAGCAGGTGCAGCACCAGGTGGCAGTTCTGCAGCCAGGGATGCCATCTCGATGGTATAATCAGCAAGTTGCTAGAGAAATAGCTGTGCTCTGAAGAATAGCCAGAAACACAATGAGAATAAGCTCTAAGGCGTGGTCTTTTATAGGGGTGCTTGTGCACGGTTCGCAGACATGCGCGCTGTCCGCGGACAGATCGAACACAAAAAAAAGTTTCAAAAGTTTCAAAAGGTATGTAGAAACTCAGGATTACTATGTGGGACTTGTGCCATGGTGAGATTGTATTGAAAAATATTATGGATTAATTGAAAATGTACTTTTAATTTGTTCGGGGACTCAAACAGTGTCCTCATTCAGAACACGCGATCAGCATGGGCGCGGTCATATGATCCGTTCGCGAACAAGTCCGCGAAGGAAGCGCATGTCCGCAGGACACCAAATGCACGGAGATTGGCTAGCGCATGCGCGTTGATGTTCTACGGACATTGTTCGGGTCCTGAACTAATTAAAATTGCGTCACACTTGAAACGAACATTTCAGGACACTGCGTGTGTTCTTAGAACAGTTTAAATTTGCTAGCGAACAGTAAGGACAGATATACTGTTCTTCAGGACACGTTCAATTTCGTTTATGTACGAACATTTCAGGACACCAATTGTGTTCTTAGAACATTTTCAAGTTGCTAGCGAACAGTACGGACAGGTATAGTGTTCTTTAAGACACCTCCATTTTCGTTTAATTACAAACAATTCAGGACACCGCGTGTGTTCTTAGAACAGTTTGAACTTGCTAGCGAACACTACGGACAGATATAGTGTTCTTTAGGACACTTGAATTTTTTTTTTTACGAACATTTCAGGACACTGCGTGTTTTTCTTAGAATAGTTTCATCTTGCTAGCGAACAGTACGAACAGGTATAGTGTTCTTCAAGACACCTCCATTTTCGTTTATTTACGAACATTTTAGAACACCTACACTGTCCGCGGACACCTACATTGTTTTTTTTTTTAAAAAAAAAACGAAACTATTTACAACACAATATAAAAATTAAACTTTATTTAACATATATTAATCATTTATGACAGAGAAGGTGAGGCAGAAACAGAAACAAAAACAGGAGAATTAGGGGTTTCATCATGATTGTTATTAGGTGAAGAAGGGATGGATGTCTCATCAAAACGTTTTGGGTTATGGGGAGGGTTTGGGGATAATTGACTGGGATATGGTGAGGGGGGACAAGTACATGTGGGGCAATGGTATGACGTTTTTGTTTTAAAATGATCTTCAACAAAAGTTTTCAAATTATTAAAATTGGTCAACAATAAATCAATTTTTTCTTTTATGCTGTCAAGCGTGTTTTCCATAACAGCTTCTTCAGAGGTAGTTTCTATTTTGTTATGCTCTGTACAAAAAAAAATATATATATGTTAAATGTATACAAAATAATAATAATTAAATGGTTTATATTATAAAGTGTTTACCATTAGTTTCACTATCTTGTGACATTTCTTCATGTGGGAAATGTTCCTCTAGCCATTCCAGAGTACTAGACATTTCTGTGAGAGAAA
This sequence comes from Ambystoma mexicanum, assembly GCF_040938575.1. Taxonomy (NCBI): domain Eukaryota; kingdom Metazoa; phylum Chordata; class Amphibia; order Caudata; family Ambystomatidae; genus Ambystoma; species Ambystoma mexicanum. Next base: position 532,807,723 of record NC_090933.1, on the reverse strand, counting down.
AAAAAAAAGATAATATATTTTTTTATCTAATACAGAAAGTTTATAAATATATGAATAACATTAAGTGCACTTACTATTTCAGGTAAGATATGTCCTATGTACTCAGTGGGTCTGCTCTTGTTTTCAGTTCTGTTGTGTTTGTGAGGTAATTATGCTGCAGCCAGTTTATTTTCTTGTGGTATATTCCATTTTAGAACCTAGTGCTTTTAAATGAATGGTTAGTGTATTGTATATATGGGTTACATTTCTTATGTATTAGTACATATAATGTGTTTGTGTGCTTTTTTTGAATTTGTTAAATGTTCCTATGTTATGATATAACAATCAAACATACCCCCCCAGAGTTTTTTAGGTAGTGGTACTGTTCTTCAAACATGTCCGCGAACATTAAATGAGTTCGCGGACATCAAGTACAGTAGAAGAGATTCAGTCAGTTCCATATGATATGTATATCAAGTGAAAGTCATTATTGTTAAGTTGCACTACTAAAAACCTACGAAATTCAATGAAAAAACTTTGTTAAAGGGACGTTATGGTTAAGTTGCGCTACTAAAAACCTATGAAATTCAGTGAAAAAACTCTTTTAAAGGGACGTTATGGTTAAGTTGCGCTACTAAAAACCTATGAAATTCAGTGAAAAAACTTTGTCAAAGGGACGTTATGGTTCCAAGTAAAACCGAAAAACCCTTGAAATTCGCCAGTTATGGTAAGCTAAGCAACCATAACTCGCGCCACCACCGTGCACTGCTAAGACTAACACCCAGGACATCAAAGATGACATCACAAATGTCATTGATGAACAACGCAGGTCGGGGCAGTCCCAGAATCGCTTTGCAGTTGGGCTAGGCTGATTTGGGCTTTAGCTGGTAGGAGGGGTTCTTGAGTGACGAACCAGCAGTACAAGTCGGCAGGCGAGGGTCACTGAAAATGTGAACTGGGGGGTGTTGATATGCAGGTCAATGAGGTGGCTTTTTAAGGGCTAGCTGGTTTGAGCTGTGGTTGTGACTCACCCGTGATTCGTATTGGGTCCCGGCATCAGGCAGTTGATTTGGGCGCAGCAGTTGTCAGGCTTTGCCAGGGCACAATGCAACATCAAACTGGTTTGAAGTGCAAGCAATAGTTTGTGTTAGTGTAGGAGCACAAAAGCCAGTGCTGCCATTGTCCTTCTCATTCAAGGTGAAATGAACATGGAGCGCCTGGTTCAGTAGATCCGGGTGCTTTGGCCGGTCTGGCGCCCCAGCGGCTTTGAGGCCCACACAGGGAGACTCAATGACTGAATAGTTCAGTTCAGAGTTTTCTCCCCCAGCTCAGGGGATTCCCGTGCAGCCTTGACATATTTTCTTATGTTAGCATGGAATTTGTACACGCGAAGCCAGCCAGGGTATATATTTTTTGCGTGGCGATACTGGCATATAGCCAGCATGGACATGGATTCTTATAGTATCATTACTGGCAACATGTACAACAATGTGGACAAGCTGGCAGATACTGTGGCAGCCTGCCTTGAATTTATGGGCACGGCAAGCATAAACATGGTTTTTATACTGTCATATGTTGTGGAAAAACACGTAATGAAAATGCAATGGAAAATGGTCCTGTGGAATGTTGGTGACTTCCATCTATTGGAATCTTCCATGAAAACTGATTGCAAACTGTGTGGCTTTTTACCTAATTTTGCCGAAAGGTTTGATGTAAAATGCATAATTTGAACCCATTATTTAAAAGCAAAACTCCTCCCGAACGCCCAAGGTTGGTTGTGGCTCCCTGGTAAAGCTCATTCCCTCCTGCATATTGATGACAAACATGTACACCCATCTCATTGAAACATCCACCAGCTGCCTCTGGTATATACATTGATCCAGTGCAGATATGTGTGTGTAAAATACAAGTTTCAAGTTCCAGTCCTGATGCTTTAGATCAGGAGTAGGGGTGGGCAGAAGACCTAGTCTAAGTACATCATATAGGAGTAGTGAATTTGGCACACACTCAGCCTGTCTTGACAATCCACCATGTGTAGAATGTGGGGTTTGCCCCTCACTAAGCTGTTACAATGGGTGGAATTCCGCCCTAGCAAGGAGGACATTAATTTCAACATGTGTAGTTCTTTTGGCCAATGAAAGGGCTGGAAGTTCCCATATGGCATGTTTGCCAAGGATTTGGACATGACATTTACATTTTCAAGCATGTGGAGCTGATATATTACATCTCCTTGGTTACTAGTAACAGTCACGTGCCTATGCACATGACTGCTCACATGACCACCAGAAACGTATATTAAAAGCGCTGACACTGCTTTCCAACTCTTTGGTATAACAGTGTTGGTCGCGCGCATCTAAGCGCTGACTGGGATTTGCTCGATTCACTTGTGGGTGAGTGAATTTAGCTTTGTTTGGCTGTTTCAGTTAATATACAGGATCCAGGATATCTGGCAGGTGCTAAGTAGGTTTTCTTTCTTTCTATTTGTTAGGACTCTCAAATATTTGGAAGTATTGGCTAATTTCATATCGCAATTTTCTTTGTGGAACTTGTGTCTGCGTACGCTGTTTGTTACGCATTCCAAATACATTTGAGGTGAGTGACTTGTACTAAGACTACTTTATCTAATGGAGTCTTAGAGTCATGCCCTTTGAGATACATTGGCACCAAGCAGCGTTTGTTTCTTTGTTTATCAGTGTCAGCAAATGTTCGAATGAAATATCTTAGTTCACCTTTGCACCATCACCTTCTGAAAATGTGATAGCAGTGAATAATCAGTGATAAATACGTACAGTGCAAGCTGCATTCTAGCTACACGTTCAGCTCAGGACCTGTGGTAAGCGGCTGTGTGTAACCACGTTACGAGTTATAAGGTTGTAGTATGAACTCCCAGGTTAAATGTAATCAATGGATATTCCTTATATGGTTTAACATCGGTTTTGATGTGTCTGGATATAATATCTGGATTCATCCCGTCACTTTGTGAGAACAGGAAATAACATTCAGCAAATATTACGCACAGCACAAGCTTTGTTATAGCAATACGCCTATTATCAAGTCCTGTCACAAGAATTAATGGTAAGCAGTTGTGTTTATCCAGGGAATACCGAATAGTACTTATATTAGAATATTCTCAAATACATGATTTGACAAGCGGCCCCCTGGGGCAGCTCAATCCTTGCACCCTCCAATTCTATTATCTGAATGTTTTCCTTGTACCATGTATCAATAATCATTTCACAAAATGTTTTATGGTGATTTAAATGTCAAGAGACCAGTGGTATACCATGCTTTGATTAAAAGGGTGTTCATAGTTTTGGAGGTGTTGAGGGTTTGTATTGTAAACTAATAACTGATGGTCAGAATGTGTCAAGGAGTCCTGTCAAAACGTGGCTTTCAGAAAATGAGTCCTACGAGCTACACAAGCTGGTCTGAAAATATTTGAAATGACAAATGACCATGATATGTGATATCAATCAACAATGGTAGTCTAATCCTATGGATATGAGCCAGTTCCATGGAGACAATTATGGCTTCTGGTATATTCTAGCCATCATCGATTTCCTGTCAAAATACGCCTATGTTGAGGCTTTAAATGACAAGACGGAACCCAGTGTATCAGCGGCATTTAAAAGCATATTTAATAGTGGGTGAGTACCTGCTAAACTACAGACAGATGCCGGTAAGGAGTTTCTAAATAAACTACTACAGATCCTTCAAAGCAATACAGGGTGCAATATTTCATAACACACTCTGAAGTTAAAGCCTCTATTGTAGAACATTTTATGCAAACTTTCAAAACACAGATCTGGCATTTCTTCACAGCTATAAACACCTATAGATATGTGGTTGTGTTACCTGCATTTATAAATGTGTATAACAACACACATCATAGATCTTAATTACCCCTGTAGCTGTAACACCCCCAAATTCCTTAAATGTCTGGGAAAACCTGTATGCCAAAAGACTTTTTGAAAAGAAGGCAAGAACTGCCCTCAAAAAAAGTGATCATGTGCAGATCTCGAAACTCAAGGCCGTCATTACAAAGGGGTATGAGCAGAACTACAGTGATGAGCTCTTTTTCATAGATGGAGTAGCTTTCCGGGAAGGTCTTTATTTATACAGACTAATCGATTGCTTAGGGGAAGCTGTTCAATGTGTTTTTATAGGAAGGAGATCCAAACCATTAGCACAGAACAGCACATAGTTTATAGAATAGAAAAAGTCATAAATAGTAAAGGACGAAGTGCTAGGAAACAATATCCAGTGAAATGGTTGGAGTGGCCTGAGAAATTTAGTTCTATAGAGGCCATGAGTGTATAGCGGAAAAGTCATGGAGCGTACAGCTTTTTACAATATACTCCCCTGCATGGCCTCCGCAGATACTTTCCCTGAGAGAAAATATCCACCTCATCATGATGCAGGCCAAACCCGTAAATTTGGAAGGACAGTGGACAATGGCGATCACAGAAGTTCCATGTGTCAGTTCATGGGATACATTTTGCAACGGGAAAATCATGTTTATCATTAAAATGAATAAACCCTCCAAGGCTTTCACCGGCACGGTTCACAGAGGGGTACTACCCAAATATACAGGATCTTGTCAGAGTCATCAATAAAAGCATATAAACCATACCAGAGTAAGGTGGCACAGTGTTACATCTAGACCCGCACCAGAGGAAAGTTCTTCTCCAGGGGCCGGACGCATCTGTCACCTTTTCAACAACAGAGAGACTGCGTAACATACAGGGAACCGTGCAACATGTTGGAAGTAGAGAGCTGCGGGACAATACCCAAGCTGATATTAACAGTGGGATTTACAGTTTACTGATTTACAGCAATATTGTGGAGTATCAAAGGGTGGGGGATAGCTATGCTCAGATCAGAGGTAACAACAATGAAATTGTGAATATTCAAGGGAGCAAACCCATGTGTAAAATCCATTTCAACACCATCAACATTCAGATAAGCGACGATCAAGGGAAATTTGTATAATTTAAATATGGGAAAATCTGGCTGTGGTTGCACTGCTATCTGCTGCGGCTCAAAGACTAATAAAATAGTATTACAATGGCAGTGTTTAAGAACAATGGGGACCACAAGGCTTATATGGAATATTATAGGACCCGAGCCGCCTATGGCGATAAACCATACTTTAGTGGGAACCCTTTGATGTATGGAGCAGGGCTCAGTGTTCTCTTTAGAAGTCTCTTTAGTCGTGCAATGCCCTTCCTATGCTGCAGCTTCAAATTAGCTAAATCACACGTGAAAACAGCTGCCACCAGTATTGTAAAAGATGTCATGTGGAGTGTGACAACAGTTGCCAATCGTTTCGCCAGAAAGTAAAATGAGGAGCAGGACGGAACCAGCTTTATTTATAGACCTTGTGGGAGTGTTAAGAGAAAGAGGTCCACATCACATCTACGTGACCCTCTGAAACCCATCAAGAAAAGAAGCTCAAGGGCCCGACACAGACATCAAACTAAGAAGAAGCGCATTAGCCCTCAAACACACAAGAGCGATGATGTCTTCTGAAGAACATTGGCCTTCTAACATGGTTTCTCTGTGGAGTGTGTGAAATTGGAGCTTGATCTCTTCAGCGTACCACTGACCAAAACCAACATTGAGAACAGTTTTTTCATGGAAGTGTCACCCCTAGCAGCACTATCACTGCTAGCCCCCATAGAATTCTTTGTATCCAGGTCGACCGACATGTATCTGGATTTGAACGACACATTGCTGTATTTAACTTGTAAAATAACAAATGATCATCATTGAGACTGTCCGGCATAACTCCTTCCAATACGGAGGTGTTTAAATCGGCTTTGTATGGTTGTGTAGAGAGGCTGCCAACAGCTGTATAGCCAGAGAATATTTGTTGCCATGCATGGCATCACTGTGTGCGCAGTTTCTAGAAGTTTTCTGAGAAAATAACTCTTGCCACAGCTGGAAGGTCCATCCAGCACACATGCAAACAGATATTGTAGTCTGGTATACATAACCTCCGGTCATCAAAAGCAGTCCGGATGTGTTAAGCCTCCTGGTGCTAACATCCATTTATCAAACACAATGCTGAGAGTCTTCTGTAGAGTACTTGTGCTAAGTTTCCATTGATTTTTATCAAGCATGATGCACATATGTGTAACAGTGGTAACCCTAGGGTTGTTATGCGCATCTCCCTGTGTATGCAACTGTATAAGATCGTTCGAACTGTAAAAATGTATCTCGGCTGTATTGTTAACATTCCTTGTAAGGCCTTTCCCTTTCATAGTGACAGTCCCTAAAGTTATGAGATAGGCATACGTTTTTGCCCTGTCGATACAAACTCCACAATGTACTCGCCATGGGGCTAGCTCTGAAATTAGATCACCTACGTAATTGGGTGGGCGCTGACAAAGATAACACTATTAGTATCATTATACAGAACCCTCTCTTGCAATTGCACCATTACAACGTACAGCTTCAAATGCAAATGAGCTGTTGCGAATGTGGCTTTGAATATATTGGTATTGTCAGAAGTTGTTAGATATTCCTCAGCATATCGCCAACACAAACAAGCTGTTTCATCATCACACAGCTGCTCACGTCATAGTACTTATCGAATAAATAGGCATGAAGCCTATCAGAGTTTGTGATTATGACTGTGTTTGACAACTGAACTCTTTGTGCAAACTTGCCCCACTGCGAATTAAGACATACAGCCTCCTTACGAGTTAGGCGGTAAGTGGTAAAATATGGTTTATGCTTTTGAGTGGAGGATTTACCTCCAGAAAAACCGTGGAGATAAATCTTTCCTCTGAACGCTGAACATTTGGCAGGATTGGTGAAATTAACACAGCAGTAATTCTGCCATGGCAATTCTGCAAAAAAGCTCCATTGGGTCCAATGGACCCAAATAAATGGGGATTTACACTGCCACCACCACTTGTAATCAGGTGGAAATTCCGACTGACCAAGTGCCGTTAACAGCAATTCCTCAGGGCTATTTTTCTGAGGATTTACCTCAGAATTTCTGCCTAACCCGTAATGAGTTTTGCTAACAGATGCTGAGCAGGGTTGTCCTCAATGTTCTCCATACGCACATGTATGCCCTGATGTCTGTAATAATCATCCAAGGAAGCCTGTTTAATGGAATCAGCCACACACCATGATGGAAAGCCAGAGGCCACTTATATCTGCCGTAAGAACATTTGAATGTATTCACAGAAGAGCGATAGGGTGATTGTGTTAGAATACCATATCTCGTGTATGCGCCCCGGTCGATAGCCATGTTTTAAAGCAGCCTGTAACTCGAGTACACTAAGTGCCTGTCAGCACTGCTCTTCTACCATTTGTTTACACCCGGCCTATTTTGTCTCGATGCATGTATAATAAAACGCGAACATTAGCTAGTCACCAGATCTATAGGGCAACACAGGTAAGTAAAGATCTCAGCTGGATAGGCCTCACACCTCATCAAACCAAAATACCGATCTAAATCTCCAAAATTGTCACAGATGATCTTGGGGTGTCCTAGAGGATATAGTGTTTAATGTTTCACAGCCCGGTATAGACTGGTGAAATCTAAATAGTGTATTTGCTCACCCTCTGAAATGCAATGGTGTAACTCCGTACAATGCATCTCAGGGTTGTATGGGTTCAGGCAGATTCTTTGAGAAAATTACCCACTTTGGGTTGTTTTGTACCATTGCTCACCACTCATGTTCCTACTGACAATGCAAACTCCCTGACAGGATATGAATGTTTGTTTCAACACCGTGCATCTATACAACTGCTTGTAAGTAGCACCTGTCAGAGTATTGAAACCCCTAGCAAGGTAACATTCAGGACAACCGTGATAATAACAACTGTTGCACTCGTAGGCTGTTTCCACAACCTGAACCAAAGCATATCCATCCAGTCAGTATTTACTGTACCGTTTCCCACTGCTACAAGTTAGGGCATGTTGTATCACAATGTTTTCTGTCTCTACTATATATAGGAGCCATTGAATAGTCATTGTGGAATAACGTTTTCGACAACCGTGGTATGAATCCTAGTGCAGCAGTGTGTCCGTTTCAGGCTTTAGGTACAATTGTCTGTAGATCTGCATACAGCAAATAGCCAGCGTGACACTTTTAAAAGGATCGATGTATGACACGTGTAAGCTACCCTATATAGGTGTTTCCTGCCGGTCGTTTGAATGATCCCGTCCTTGAACAAATGACATGCCTGTCTTAAAATGTTGACGTCTTCTTTATCAGTGAGCCCTTAATTCCTGGTGAAAGTCAAATATGCTCTGCTCATTTGCCTTATACTACGTCATGAATTGGTATTTCTCGCTAGGCATCATGTACTGAATGCCATATTGATTGGACGATGGGATCGGGCCTATATAGGTTTGATTAGTCACTTTGTTGAAAAGATATGTAAAGAAGCTCTTTGAACAGTGAAAACTAAAAGCTTTTAGGAGTTTGCTGAGTTTCAAGTGTAGGAAGTTCAAGGAGTCGATAAAATGTATTCTCAAAGTTACCACAAGCATTGACATGAGTTTAGCACCCTGTGTGATAAGTTTCACTTCAATTAGCTCCTTCACCAATTGTTTTAGTATAAAGTAGCCATTGTTCTCTCTGGAATTTAGTTTTACAAAGGTGCTAACAAAATCACTCATACACGAATCACCCTCAAACCCCCAACAACTAACACCTGTTCGATATCTTCCTTGTCTGGCTTCATTGTCATACACAATATAATTCTTGTTTTTCTTTTGAGATCTACCAGGTGTCATATAAAATAGGTGCTCAGCCATAGAGGTCAGCTCTAGCCACGTGCAGTCCCCCGCATCATAGGTCCCTTCATCCTGTTCCGTCCCCCCACCCTCCTGTGTTTCTCTTCCTTCCTCTCGCATCTCAGCCCTTCCCTCCTTTGATGTACTTTGTACTATTCAGACACTATCTCGTACTCCACTGTTTTTCTGACATTACTTTGCATTGCCTGCATTATTCTTCTGAGTTCCTGTTGTGTTCTGTGCCTTGTTGACTGTATTGACTCTGTGTTTGCTCTGTATGGTTCTTGATATCGTGTTTCTAACCACAGTTTGTGGCATCAAATTGCAATTGCCTGAATTCTTCATTTCTAGGTTTCCTGCTAATCTCTGTGTTTTGCTTTTGTTCTTATTTTGCATCTGCTTTCTTACTTCTAGGTACCTTGTTGTGCTGTCTGCTTTGCCTTGGTTATGTACTACATCTGCATTCTCTACTTCTAGGTTCCCTGTTGTGCTGTTTTCATTCTGATGGTTCTGTACTGCATCTGATTTGTAGGTCTGTTCTTGTTCTTTGTTGTGCCCCACTCCCTTCCGTGTCCCTCCTGTGCCTTGTCCCTCCCTCCTGTCTCCTGGCCCTATATGACCTCCCCGTCTCCTCCCCTGCCTGGGCTCCCCTCTCCCTACCCCCTTTCCTCCCTGCACCCCCTATAGTGCTCTCAGTCTCACCTATCTTTTCTAACTGTTTTTCTATGAACTATCCTATACCTCCCACTATGTCTGGCAGGAGGAAGCTTAAAAGGGACATCCTGGTCTCAAACCCAGGCCTCCCTATTTCTGATACCTATACCAGTGCTTCCTCCAGACAGACCCTTACCGACATACTCTTTGTCGTTCCATCTGCAGGCCTATGGACCCCCCCATATGGTCTCTGTTCTCTCTCCTTTTTCCTCATCTCCCATTAATGGTGGCACCCGGTGAGAGACCCTCCTGGCCCCCTTCCATTCCTCTAAGACATCATTAATGTCTACCTAAATGGCAATGCCTCCATCCAGGGCCCACAGGCCAATCTCCTCCTCTTTGATAGATGCTTCCCGTGCCTTATCAACTTCATTTTCTCTCCTGCTATCCCTTCTAACCCCTCTCTGGCTTCCCTGCCACCTCTTTCCTCTGCCACCTCTTCGGGACCCTCTTCTCCCTCTCTGACTACCCTACCTTCTCTTCCTTCCTCCTTTGGCCATCCTTGGGCACCTCCAAAACCTCTGCGGGATGTACCTCTGCCCTGAACCCCTCCTCAGAAGTGCTTAAAATGTAGCATCCTGCTCCACATCGCTACTCTCAACTCTCGTTCAGCTTGTCAAACACTCCTCTGACATCTGCCATGTCCTTGAAGAGCTTGATTTGGATTTACTCAGTCTCACAGAGACTTGGTTCACGGCCAGCTCTGTCACAGGTTTTGACACTCTCCTTCCCGATAGCTATAAGATCCTCTCCGAACCCAGAACCAACCGTCCCGGTGGGGGTGTATCTGTGATTTTCCAAGAGTGGATCCCTCCTTCTATCATTCCAATGCAGCACTACTCCTCCTTTGAATGTCTGTTCTGCAGGCTCTCTATCTCTCCTGACCTTTCTCTCACTGTGGCCAATATCTACAGGCCGCCTGGCCAGGTCGCCCTCTTCTTCTCTTAGTGGGCTGACCTCTCCTCCTTGATCCTTGCCTTTACCTCTCAACTTCTTCTCCTCAGAGACTTGACATCCACTTGGATGCTACTAGCCCTTCTTCAGAACTCTTTCTCAACCTCTGCGATTCTCTCTCTCTTTATTCTTCCCTCTGGCCCGACTCACACTGCAGGGCACACCCTGGATGTTCTGACCTCCTCAGACCTCCCCTTATCTAACCCTCTCACCACCCCTCTCTCTTGGAGTGATCACTTTCTCCTTTCTTCCCACCTTTCACTCTCTTCCCTGCAGGTCAAGCTGACTCCAGCACTGCCACCTGCCTTCTCGGTCATCCGACCCATGAAGGGTGTGTCAGTTGAGACTTTCAGTGCTACTTTCTCTCCTCCTCCTGCACCTTTGGCTGACTCACACCCTGACACAGCCCTCTTCAATCTTAATCTCTCTATCTCTAACACTCTGGATGTCTTTGCCCCAGTCATGAGGATCCGCTTGAAGCCCAAATCCAAGTGCAACACTTGGTACGATTCTGATCTTGCCGCCCTTAAAAGGAAGTGTAGGGCATTGCGCGTATCCCCTGACAAACTGGCCTAACGCCTGCTCCAAAAGCAGTACAGACTCTCTGTCCTGTCTAAGAAGGGAGCCTACATCCAAGCCCGCGTCTCTGCGGCATCTAACAACTCAGCCAAACGTTTCAAAATCTGCAAGGAGCTAGTCAAACCTGCTCCAGTCTCTACCTCTTCTGTTCCCTCCCAGGTCGTCGGCACAGGCTTGGCCTCTCATTTCACTACTAAAACTCAGGACATCCTGCCCACCCTCTCTTCCTCTTCCTCCTCTTCATCCTCTTTTACCACTCCTGGCCCGTCTGAGGCCATTTCTCCTCCTCCTTTCTCCACCTTTCCCCTGTTCACCCCTGATAATGCTTGTAGGCAAGTCCAATCTATGAAAGTCTTGTCAAAGCAGGTAATCCCCTGCTCATCCAGAACAATGAAGGACCACATTGACACCCCTGCTCCAGCCTTGGTCGATTTCTGCAATCACTCCTTTGCCACTGGAACTTCCCCTCCCCCTTAAGCACTCTTTTGTGCACCCCCTTTTAAAGAAGCCCTCGACCGATCCTTCCTCTCCGGCTAACTATCGCCCGATCTCCATCACTCCTTTCCTGGGCAAACTCCTGGAAAAGCTGCTGTTCTCCCAGCTTAATCGACATACTGAATCAATTGGTTGCCTCCATGACCACCAGTCTGGCTTCAGAGCTGGCAGAAGCACTGAAACTGCTCTCCTGAACACCTGTGAAGACTTGGGGACAGAGTCAGGGCTTCCCAGGACTTTGGGAAAACAAGGTAAAAGGCAATAGAAAGCAAGAGGCCACATGGGTCATCTTGTTTCCTATCAGGAATCAACTTATTTTAATGGTAGGGCCTGGGTATCCCAAAATGGAGGATACTCAGATGACCTGTCAAATTCAGCATGGAGCTGCCACCTGCCCATACCCTGCTCTGTGGGCCACACACAGGTGCTCAAAAACATACACTAGGGGCACAGGGTTGTACCCCCACCCATGGGTGCCATAAGGGTATTCCACATGGACGCCTGGACAGAAAACAATACAGAACACAAATGAAAAAGGACTACAGGACAAGGACAGGGAGGCCCTGTCCCTCCAATGCATTTCAAGCACCACACCGACCGACCCTCCTGGATCCAACTGGGGTCTTTCCTCTTTTCTATCTCTCTCTCTACGTGTGGTGTTCCCCAGGGGTCTAAACTCTCTCCCTGGATCTTCAACCATTACCTGGCACCTATTTCCCACTGCATCGCTACCTTCTGCACCAATTTTCAATGTTATGCAGATGGCACTAAGCTCTCTTTCAGGCTCCCCTCAGCCACCTCTGCTTCTTCTCTCATACCAGACTGTCTGGACACAATTCAGGAATGGTGTGCCATGAATGATCTCTGCCTTAATGCCAGTAAGTCTGATATCCTCCTCATTGGGAAACCTGCTCCCTCCTTTCCTCTCTCTCTCTCTCTGGCTGCCCAGTCTGGGCCCTCTTCCTGCTTCTTCCTGTGAGGATAAGAGCCTTGGTGTCATCTTTGACTCCAACCTCTCCTTCTCTCCTCACATCTCTGACATATCTAAGAAGTCAAAATATCAGCTGCACCTCCTCAGAGGTATTCTTCCTTTTCTCCCTTTCCCCCAGAAGTTCACTGTCTCCAGAGCTCTGGTCCTCTCTAGGCTGGACTATTGCAACAGCCTCTTTCTAAATGTTCCTGCCTCTATTCTTTCACCTTTATAACTTATCCAGAACAGGACTGTGAGAATTGTCCTTGGCCTCAAGCCCAGGGATCATATCTCTCCAGCTCTGAAATATCTTCACTGGCTCCCCGTGGCTGCAAGGATCAACTTCAAGACCCTCTGCATCATCAATAATGCTTTCTGGGGCCTGGGACCGCGCTACCTCCAGCTTTCTCTGCCAAAACATCTTCATTCTCGAGCTCGTCGCTCATCCTCCTCCAACTCTCTGAGGGTCAGATGCTTCTCCAAGCAGAGAGTTGGGGGCAGATCTACCTTCTCGGCTGGGACCTCCCTCTGGAACAGCCTCCCTGCCTCTTTCAACTTGAGCAGAACCACCTACGTTTCAAAGTGCGTGGCCTTTGCTCTTTTATTTAGTTTTCATTTTCATCAGAGCAGGTCGGAGCTGGCAGAAGAGTGAGCCCTGTCTGCAGGAGCTCATATTCCAGAAAGCATACTCTGCATTAGCCGCCTCAGAGTTTCCAGAAATTGAAAATACGCAGAAGACATTGCATGTCGATCACTTGTAAATAAGGGCCTCGTTAAACCATCAGCATCCATGCGTATCTATATGAAATCGTTGGGGCCAACAGTTTCTAATATATGCCTGACCAGTGTTTCTACGGCTTCTGTTATAACAGTTATCTTGTGTCCCAAGGACCTTAACTGATCAAAGTTTACAAATCGGAATTCCTTGTAATACTTGATGGCTTTGACTGTTTTATACGCCCGCTGATATGGCTGCACTCTTTCTAGGTACACAGGAACATAAGACATTGGGGTTTGGGGTTGTTGCATATTCGGAAGATCACATCTAGATATAACCAACTTGACCTTTTTGAAGATTTTAAATAACTGACACTACTGAGCTCTGGATCTACACCGTATTAAGGATCCTTCAGTGTCTTTACGGTCTCTCTGAACTGCATATCCGGTCTCACTCTGTAGAGACGTACTGACTGTAACACTGCTTCTGTTTTCACCTTCACGCGTTGGATCACTCCTGTTACATCGGGTGCCGGTTAAATGCAAGCGTCCTCCAGGAGTTTGCTGGCTGTTTAAAAGATGCACCTGTTTTGAAATGGGCCATTTAATTTTCAAGTATGAGCTATTTACTAGTCACAAGCATTTGCTGTCATTAGAACCTGTTACATCTGATGATTGTGATGCCCCTTCAGCTGGTATTGGTGGAGTATCAACTTTACTAGGGCTAGGCATCATTATACCATCATTTTCAGTGAGTGTCAGTGACATTGAAGATGTGTTATGGTTTTCAAACTGACCGGGCCACACTTCCCCGCTGCCCCTGGTATGCTATGTTCCACATTTTGAGCATTGCATGTTGTGCTATTAAGATAGTTGGGCTGATTTACCAAGGATGCCTGACAATGTCCCGTCGCTAAGGCTGTAGTGCTATCATCCAACCATTTATTAATGTAGAAACCTTGTGCACCTATTGAAAAGAACCCCTGATATCAGGTTCCCCCAATTTAGTTTTACAATAGTGCTTCAAAGTTTTCATGACAGCTAGAATTTTTATTAGCTTTGTTTTAAGGTGGGGGAGTCTATGTGTTTTTTTCTGTTATTTTTAGCTGGCGTTGGAGGCTTGTGCACTCTACTGGGGCCCGTACATATGAAGGATATATATGAGCATACATCGCCTATGTCATCTATAGTGATGATAGTAGTGTTAGGGACTTTTTGATTGTTATCGGGGTCCACCTGCCGGTTATCACACACCTTCGCCACAACATTAACAGTACTCTTCTGAGTTTTAACATCAGGATCAATGCATGGGTTTCTGTCATTTACAATTGTGATTCTGACTACCACACCATCTTGAATGTTAGTGGGGTCAGCATGGGGTTATCACACACAGAATCTGAATCATTGACAGAGTTCTTTTCAGTTTCAACATCATGATCATGCGTGCTTGGTTGTTTAGTGCTTGTACTCAGGCCATCGCCAAATGTTCCAGGGGTCATTTGGAAGAGATTGTAAGCCATTTCACAAACCTCCTGTGTGGACATACCAATAGAGGGTTGTAGCTGATCAGCCCTCAGAGCACCCAGCCCTGCATCTATAGAATCAAACTGCACACCCTTATTTACAGGTCTATCGCAGTCTACCACAAACACATCCTCATCCTTCCACATGCCAATGTTTTCATACGAAGGGAGATCAGGTTCATACTGGGACATTGACAACAGTCTGCAATAATTTGATCTTTACTGTTACCTATATCAGTTTCTAATTCCCAACTAATACCTGTTACACTTTTCCCATTAATAAACAGTGCACACTGTGTTTTAGCAATCAAAGTGTTACATGCCAACACAGCGTTATTATCAACAATGATGGTTGCCAGTCAAAGGATCGAATCTAAAGGGTCGACAGGTCAAAGGATCGACACCAAAGGGTCGACAGGTCAAAGGATCGAATTTATTTATTTATTTTTTTCACTTTTTTTTGGAGGGGGGGTTCCTTCAAACCCCCTTTTTTTGCTAAAAAAACACTTTTTTTCCCTAAACGAAAACCTAAAAAAATATATATAATTTAAAAAAAAATTTGATCCTTTGACCTGTCGACCCTTTGGATTTCGATCCTTTGACTAGACACCATCAATGATTACTACAGCTTGAACTGTGTCAACTCCCTATTGAACATGTGTGTGTGCCACCTGGCTATAGCAGTCGCCTGTTGTTGCTGTAGCCTGAAGACCAGGTGCACCGATTTAGGCCATAGCAATACTGTTTGGCAGTGTAACAACTCCAGTCAAACTGGAGGTGCATATTTATTTCTTTTACACCTCAAGAATGTGCCTTTAAACCATGCCCTTACTTCAACAACATGTTCATTTGTAACGTTGTTCTTTACCGGTGTTTGAGGCGTTTGTCTTTTGTAAGTGAGGGCAGTTAAAACAGCTTTTGTATCTACACACCTGAGCTCTTTTTCAAGCTCCATTCTTACCTGAGGTTGTTGATTTCTCTTGAAGGGCCATTTTAACCCCAAATGATCCACCGTCCTGCATGATGGCACCAGACTTGCAAGTTGTCCCAACCCCATTCCCACACATCTAATAGCGAGTTGCTCATTTAAAGGGAGCGTCAATCTACAACGATTGGGTATTTTGATCTTAGGACACCGATCAAAGCTTGACATGAAGACATCCTTTTGTGTTCTGAGAGGCCCAGTTCCAAGGCCAATTGATGAAGCAAGGCTGTGAAGTGCAGTGTCCCCATGATACAGATCAGCCCCCTTGGAACAAGCCCACTGATCTGTTGTAGGGACCCCGGTTCCAAGGATCCCTGGTGAAATAACAATGCTTTGACCTGCAGCGTCCCCATGATGCAGATCAGTCCCCATGCAAAAGACACTCGAGACTGTTTGAGCACTGCCAAATCTTGTTAGATTGTTTGGATTGATGCCTGGTGTGTTGTACATCATTCATTACTATTTCTGCTTCATTTTGAATCAGTAGTTCTCTTAGCCATTTCTGGCTTCCTGTAAGAGATGGTTGACTCCCATCAGGAGTATCTTTATCTAGTTGTTCCAGTTGTTGTGTTTGTTGGCATTCATAGTCCAACATTTATTTGTACCATTTAAAATTGTCATTTGTTGTACTGCTTTCTTTTGCCTTAAATGCAGCTTCAAATGTGTTTTGGCCACCTGACAATCCTTCCTCTTTCAAGGTTTGGATAGTTGCAGTAGGGCCATGTTATAAAGCTTTCAATGCCGTGAAGATTTAAAAGATAATTGAACATGGTTAATTAGTCTGGGTTTTGAATGTTGTAAGAGGATTCAATTCAACACTACAGCTAAGTCAATGCCTAGTCTGGGATACTGAATGGAAACCCTTATTGATATATCTTTATGTCCAGTTCATGCGTTCTGGATGACTACCCCTATATAACACCCCTCTCTTGGAATCCCCCTGACCCCACTGAGCCAAGAAGTAGTTCTGTTTTGCAAGTTAAAAGGTTTATTTGAGAATGTAAACAATATATATATATATATATATATATCACACTTTATAATAACTTAATAATTGAATATCACACTTAATCTGATATGATAAAGATTAACAACAGAGAATCTGGCACTAGCACACTTCTTTATAATCACTAAGGAGTTGACATGAAATGGATAAGGTAGCACACTGGTAAATAGGGACAGAAGAATAATATGGTAGAGAATGCTTTATAGGGTTCAAGGAAATGCAAGGTTGAATGAATGAAATGCAGTATAGAAGATAAACTGATATGGTTTCACAAAAGACAAGGTAATCACTTTCCCTTTGTGGCAATTCCCCCCCCCTATACAATGTAAGGAGATGGAAGGAAGAGCACACAGTTCAGGTATACAATCACAATGTAATACAGAGTTCCAGTTTCCCAGCAAGCTTAGAGGAGAATAGATATGAGTTTTACACAGGCTCAAAATGCTTTAAAATGTGATAGCAATATATTGGAAAATGTGCTAAAATGATTTTAGTTCCCTCTGGAGGTTCAGGTTGAGGATTAGTTGGTTAAAATTAGTTCAGGCTTACTTTAGCAATGTTCTAGGAATGATTTGCAGGTTAAACGAATTTTTGGCAAATGAAAGCAAGGAAGCTGCTGTTTTCACACGTGGAGAAATTTCTAGGTTCGTTGAAAAGCCAAGATTCCCAGCTTTCAGATGAAAGTTACTGCAAGTCTCTAAGACAAACGGTCACGGAGATATGAGCGATATGGTAAAGGTCGTTTTTCAGATTTGAAATTTTAAAAGTTCAAAGTGACAAGTTACAGCTAGCAGCTAGAAATGACAGGTGACAGTTTTGCAAAATGACAAGGTACAACTTCTAGGAGACAGTTCTGGTTAGATTAAAATAGATTGAATTATATTATTTTAACTAAGAGATTGGTTCTGCACAGTTCTGCTAGGTACTCACAATATATTTAGAAATAGAATGGGCCTCGCCACGGATCTGGTCAGGTTTTCTTCACTCGCCACGGACGGTCTCTTCGCACAGCGGTCTGGGTCAGCTCTCTGGTTCTGCGAACAGCGGTCTGGGTCAGCTCTGCTCTGCCTCTGGTTCTGGATACTGCTCTGCTTTCTCTGGGTACAGCACTGCTTCTGGATCTTTCTGCACAGCTTTCTCTGGACCCAGCGCTGATCTGCACGGCTCCTGGATGCTGCTATCGCTGTTAGGTTTGCTGGATGCTGAGGCCCACTGAGAAGAGTTCTCAGTTTGTGGGTTTAGGCCCTTGCTTTGAGTTCTGAATCAAGTTCTTTGGAGTTTTAAAGTCTAAGGGCCTCATTACGACCCAGGCGGTAAGTTACCGCCTGGGCCGTGACTTTACCACCATGGCGTAAACTACGTTTACGCCATGGTGGTTGGCGGACTTACCGCCCCATTCCGACCTTGGCGGGGCGGTAAGTCCCCAATCCCCATTTACCCTTCCCCATTCCCATTTTTGCCCCATAGGGCATAATGGGAGTGGGGAAGGCGTTAATTACGCCACCGTAAATTACGGTGGCGTAATTAACTCCATGGTCCCTTAGCGCCATGGATTTTAACACCTGCTAAAAGCAGGTGTTAAAAGCACCATGGCGCTAGGGGACCTCGTAATTGGCGGTAAGGGGTCGGCGCAGCTAACGCTGGCGTAAACCCCTTACCGCCAGGGTCGTAATGAGGCCCTAAGTGTTGAATCTAGTATCTTCTGGATGTTGTGTGGTCCGGCAGAGCGTGTTGCAGCAAATGGAATTGAATGTCCCTATCTGTCCTGACTGTCTGCTTTTATGTGTTTTGAAAGTGGGTGGAGAGGCTAGCTTTCTAGACCCTACCCCTCTCCACTTGTCATTGGCCACTTCATCCTCTTCCCCTTGATTGGGGGAATGAAATGAAGTGTCATCATGATGAGGTCTGTTTATGATACAGAGAACCCACCCCTGTCAAATTACACACAATCTATATTTTGACCCAAAAGACATATTTGCACAGGTACACATTTGTTTAAAATTACATGCACCCATCACATATCACAGGAGGTATACCCTGTCCAAATCTGCTCTTCCTGAGAGCTTGCATTGAGAAATGGCAACATTTGCACTTTTTAACTGGTTTTGCAATATCGGACATTAACCCAAATTTACACACATGTGCGCAAGGAGTATGGACATTAATTGATGAAGTGTCAGATTTTTAACATGCATACATTTTAAGTAATACCCTCTTAACTGCTAGCTTGCCCCCAGATCATACCACCGGTTCTAAAAACCTCTTAAAATGTGGGCAGAAAAATCACAAGAATTATGGTATCATTTATAAAATTTTCACAAGTCCGCTCTATGAATGATCCATCTTTTTAGAGTTGTGTTCTGGCCCCAAAGGGGTGTGGTTTCCCCCCAGCACAAGGTTGAATTCCTGGTTTTTCCAGTTCTGCGAAGCCAGCTTGCTCTCACATGCAGTGCTCCTCCCCTTTCCTTCCAGGAGGAAGCCACATTTACGACTCCCACCAATAAAACATTTGCCTGAGTCAGGACAGGGCTTTGTTCAATTTCCTGCAGAGCCCAGGTAATTCAATCAGAGAAGTGTCATATCCCTTTTGGTGGGAACAGCAAAAGGCAGCTAGGCCTGGGAACACAGCTGTTGCACAAGTCTCATCTCCTGTTGGGGGTAGCTGGTGGGCAGAATTCAGTTCCTTAAGCCAGGCCCCAGCTAATGTCACTTTTAGTTACCCAGTTTTCTGCATTCAAATAAAACTAACCATTTTTACATATGCAGCTAGAATGCTGATTCTAAGTTTAAAACTATGACATTTAAACAATTGTAACCTATGTGACACTCAAAAGTAGGTCACTCATTTCTTTTAAACATTTAGATTTTTAGTGTCTTTCAGTCCAAATTTACTTAAACTGCTGAAATCCACAGCTCAGCCAGTCTTGTTATAAACCTTCAAGTCACTTCAGAATATAACTTTACATTGGATCCACCTCTGAGTAAGTCTTTCTTTGGCCTGCTTTGGGTTCATTTATTCAGTTTTACACAAAAAAGTCTGGTGTTGTTTTAAAACGCCGGCTTTCTGATAGTGGTGAGTACTGGTAATGCACCCATTTTTGGGATTTAAGAAAATGAATTCCCCACAATTCTAGGTTGCTTTTGGCAATCAGCATTGCCATTCCCAATGGTTTCAGGCTGCTGTGTGGGTAGTCCAATGGTGGTTTTAGGCAGTGCCCTTCTGTGCCCATAACATCGGCAAAAATGGGTGGGAGCCTATTCTTCATGCCTTTCCCTGGGCATTTTCTGGGAAGCTCTGGCCATCATGATGTTTTCAATGCCAGTACTGCACAGTTTTTGAGGTAGGGCTCGGATGCATGGGTAAAAACATCCCACAAGCCCCCCTCTTGCGATGGCCATTCTGTTTCACTGATGGAACTCGCAAGACCTGGGATGTTTCCTCATCTTCTTCCAATAGATGGCACAGTTCAGCATCTTTTCCTCCATCCGGTCGGATCGATCGGTTCTCCTCGCCGGTCCTGATGGGAGTATTGGGCGGTACACTGGGCCCCTTGCGTCTCTGCTCCCGGTCTCCGGATCGTCCTCCTTGGCCCGTCTCCAGGTTTTCTTTCTCCTAGGACGACAAAGGAAGAGCGGCAATACCTATTCATGGACATTTCTCCCCCACCATTGATATAGTGGGGGGCATATAAATTTATAGTCAAAACATATGAACATGCACATTTCTTTTTGCATTCAAAAACCAAAACACCCACATTGAGAAACTCAGAATTTGATAGGCGATATGTAGGATATTTTAAGTTAGAACTGAATTAATCTGAGACAGCACCCTCTAGGATTCCAGAGGATTCCTCCAGTTGTTGCAGAGTGTGCCTGGGATGGCAACACTTCAACTGGTTAATGTGGACCCACTTGTCTTCCCCCTCTGCCAAACCGCCTTTGGGGATGCGGATCTTGTAGGCCACAGGGGAGATCTTGTCTATAATCTCAAAGGGTCCCTTCCATGTAGGCAAAAATGTTCGCTGTTTGGCCTGGTTCCTTTGGAAATTGTATAGATAGACCCGGTCCCCCACCTGATATTCCTTCCTGGAAGTCTTCAGGTCATAGTGGGTCTTCATGCTATCAGCTGATCGTTCTAGATTCCGCTGAGCATAAGCAAAAGCATGTTGAAGGTGTTTCCTTAAATTCTCCACATACTCATGAGTTGTGGAGGCATTTATTAGTGTCTGCTCTTGGGTCCTGAAGAGCAAATGCTGAGGAAGCACCATCTTGCGCCCAGTCATCAACTCAAATGGTGACATTTTGGTTGCAGATGAAGGGGTAGATCTGATGGCCATTAGGACCAGAGGTAATCGGATATCCCAACTTGGCCCAGAATCTGCCACAAACTTCTTTAATATGCTCACAATGGTTCGATTATATCTCTCTACTGCCCCAGAAGAAGCTGGCCGGTAAGCAATATGCAACTTCTTTTTGACCCCCAGTATCTCCCACATCTTTGTCATTACTTCACTGGTGAAGTGGCTACCCCTGTCTGACTCAATCCTTTGAGGTAGACCGAAACGGGAAAAGATGTGGTTAATCATCAGGGCAGCTGCAGTTTCTGCCTTGCAATTTGGGGCTGGGAGACATTCCACCCACTTGGTAAACAAGCATGTAACGGTCAACATGTACTTGTTTCCTCTAGACGAGCGAATCACAGGGCCTACAAAGTCGATTTGCAAATCTGACCATGGCAGTGTCATCCCCCGCTTTTGGAGAGGCGCGCGGTGTGTGAGGGACGTCGGCTGAAATTGCGCACACACAAGACACCCCTTCAAGTATTGGTCAAGGTCCTGCCCCATGTGTGGCCAGTATGCAACCTCTCTTAAGATTTCCAGTGTTGTATGAAACCCCCTATGACCGGCGGTGGCCGCATCATGGGCGTGACTTAACATCAGGCTTCGGAATGAGGTAGGAACCACCCACTGATCGTGGCCAGCTTTGGATTTCCTTACCAGCAAACCGTCTTGGATTCGGAACATTTTTGGACATTTCATCAACACTCTTAGGTCCTCTTTCCCAATATAATCGGTATCCGTCAGGGGAAAGTTCTCAGGGTCCTCAAGGTGTTGGTAAAACTTACTAATAATTGGATCCCCCTTCTGAGCGGTAATCAAATCAGCATCAGGGGTCTCCTTACTCCATTGTGCAATTGAAAGGTCGTTGTGAGCATTTGTCTGGGACCTAGTGATAACAGTGACCTGGATTTCCCCCAACAGGGACTCAATCTCAATTATATCCCCTTGGATGGCCCCGGTTTTGGCCAGCTGATCAGCTAAGTCATTTCCAGTTTTGTCTGGTCCCTCTACTTTGGAATGACCCTTGATCTTTTTCCAATTGATGGTCATCTTATTCGAGGTGACCAGATCATCAATGTTTTGGATCAACTTCCCATGTTTCAAGGGTTTGTTGTTAGCACATAACATGCCTCTGGTTTTCCAATTAACCAGGTGCTCCACGAACCCGTTCCGTACATAATCCGAATCTGTGATTATGACCAGTTCGTGGAGTTGATGCTGGACAGCAGTGAGGATGGCCTGATGCACAGCCATCAATTCTGCCACCTGACTACTTCGGGGACCAATTTTGGATCCAGCGGAGGGTTCTGGGGACTCATTCACCCATGCATTCCCTACGCCGGCCACCAGTTCTTTCTCCCCGTTGTTGCTAACATGGTAAGAGCATCCATCCACATATACAGTGGGCATTCCCTCACACTTGTCTTCTTCAAAGACTTTGTGGGGGGAATTAAGGTATGCCTCCATGTTGTCCTTTATTTTTAGACTTTCGTCCTCGAGACAGTTTTCTCTGGCACAATCATGCAAGTCAGCCAGACCTTGCGCGAGGGGACTCTTCTTGTTTTGGCCATATCTGACCTCCACAGGAAAGCCTTGCATTGACAGAATCCAGGAAGTAATTCGGGAATTTCTCACATTTCCGGCCCGGATTCTGTCACTTTGGAGATATTGCAGAGGCTGGTGTGGAGTCTCCACTATGATGTGTTCCCCCTGGATAAACGGGCGGTAATTCTTCAATGCCCACACCGTTGCCAGGAGTGCCTTCTCACAATCGTTGAATTTTTCCTCCACAGAGGATAAAGTTTTGCTCGCATAGGAGATTACTTTATTGACCTTGTCATGCTTTTGGTATAATACTGCCGTCAAGCAAGTATTAGAGAAACCCGTCTCCAGGAAGAACTCCTTGTTTCTGACAGGGTAAGCTAGGCAAGGCGCTTTTGAGAGTCTTCTTTTGAGTTGTTTTACTGCCTCGGCTTGTTCTGGACCCCATTCCCACTTGACCCCCCCCCTTCAGGAGATGAATCAGGGGTCTGGTGATCTCTGCGTAGCCCTCAATGAACTTTCTGCTGTAATTAGTCAGTCCAAGGAGGCTCCTTAGTTCCCGCAGAGTTGTGGGGTCTTTCAGTTTCTGAAGTGCTTCCACTTTCTTTCCTGGGGACAGAGACCCTGAGGAGTAATCTCATGCCCCAAGAAATTAACACGGGTTCTACACCACTGTGCTTTCTGAAAGGAAAGTTTTGCTCCGGCGGCCCTCAACTGCGTCAGAACATAACGGATCTCCGCTATGTGTTCCTCCACAGATGAACTTTTGATGAGGACATCATCTACATAAGCCAGGTTACCCCTCGCACCCAGGTCGGGCATGGCCTTATGTAGGAAAATATTGAACTCATTACCGGAGTTAAGGTATCCGAAGGGAGTCCGGGTCCATGTATACTTCTGGCCCCCAAAGGTAAAAGCCAGCTTGTATTGGTCCTCCCTACTGACCGGCACGGTCCAGTATCCATTGGTCAGGTCTATTGCAGTGAATACCTGTGACCCCTGGATCTGGGCCAGCCCTTGGTCAATGTAGGGCAGAGGCCATCGGGAAGTATGGACCCGTTTGTTGAGCTCCCTGAGGTCGGCGCAGAGTCTCCACTGGCCGTTTGGCTTCAATATTCCCAGCACCGGATTATTGAAGGTGCTGTGGACTGGACGGATTATTCCCCGGGACTCAAGGTTCTTAATTATTTCAGTAAGGGACTCCATTGATGCGAGAGGCAAGCGATATTGCTTCACAAACACAGGAGTCATGCCAGGGTCCGTGGGGATTGTTGTTGTGTGGATGTCAGTGCGACCACAGTCATATGAGTCTACTGCAAAGAGATCTTGGAAATCCAAGAAAACTTGTTTCAACTTTTGCTTTTGTTCCAGAGTCACACAGGCATCAGCTAGGTTGACTCTCTCTTCCACCATCTGCCTGAAGCCTGGAAAGACTTCTGGTTTGGCTATCTCCGCGGCCTCCTCCAGCTGGGTGGAGAAGTCCCTGGTCAGAGTGCTGATTTGGACCGGAGGCTTCAGGTGGGAAAGGCAGCCCTCATGGACCTGGAAAATCACCTCATCCCTCCTGAAGTCACAAGTCACATCTTCCTTACCATAGGGGCAGGAAGTGTACACCAGGAAGTTCCCCCCATGCCGGGTAAAAATCCTGTCTGGTGTTGTATTGTCCTCACTGTCACTGTCAACGCAGTCCTTGGGGATTGGCCCTAACAGTTCATTACCTAAATCAATGGAAAAATGTCGGTCATCAACCGCCATTCCAATAATGGTGCCTGCGGCTAGAGTAATACTCTTTAAGTCGCTGTTATCCACCTCTATTAGAATGGTGTCATGTTCTATGTTGACTACTGGTGTTGGGTTTACCCCTAACCCTTGCTGTTGGAGAGAAGCATTTAGATGTATGTAAGCATCAGGGTTTTGCAAATATTGTCCTCTTTTAGCTTTCACTTCCAGGGAGAATTGTCGGGTCCTTTCTGGGATGGTGACTTCCTCTTTGATCTGAATTTCAACTGCATAAGGTAGCAATTGAGCTGACCTAAATGCTTTTTCTGGATCATCAAAGCCCATGGGATTATCCGCTAATCGGGACCAAGCTTTGAAGTTTATTAGGTCCAAACTAATGGCAAAGCGATTGAGAATGTCACTGCCTAAGTAAAAGGCGGCAGGGACGTCTCGCACGACCCAACAATTGTGTTGTTGCCAATGGAGATTTTGAGCATACACCTGCTTGGCAGGAGATGTTTGGAATTAGGTGCTTCCAGGTCCATTTCCCATTTGTCTATCAGTTTGAAGGTGGGAATGGCTGGATCTTTTGGGAGTTGGCGAAACATAGCTTCGCTGATGAAGCTCTTACCATTGTTCACGCACACTCGAGCGAGAACAGAGTCCTTCCCATCATTTAACTGAACAGGGATGAACAACTGCTCTCCAATTTGCTGAATATCAGCCAGGCTCTGAGCTGATTTCACATCTTTCTGGACTATAGGAGTGGGAGTTTCTGATTGTGGATTAGTAAAGAATTTCAGGGTGTTTCCTTCCAGTGTGGAATACCACCTTAAACTGGAAGGAAGGTTGATTTTCAGAAATAGAGAGGACCCCCCATCACCAGTCTGTTGTCCTACTGCTATTACTGTCACGTCTGGAATTTGGTTGTTCTGGAAGTGAAATTCTACTTGGTCAGATTTTTGTTCAACCATGTGGCAGGTGCCGTTTAAACTAACATGGTTGACACTCTGTTTTAATTTTATTGGTCGGCTAGTCTGGGTCCAGAGGACCTTGTTTACGCAATCTATTAAGGGTGACAACCTCCTCAGGAGGTCATTCCCCAGTAAACAAGGGGTGCCCTCTGGAGTCACTACTATGACCGGGTGTTTCACCTTGTGTCGCCCAATCTTAATGTCCAAGTCTGCAGTCCCCTCAACGGGAATTTCCTTCCCGTCAAAGTTCTGCAGTTGTCCAGGAAGAGAGGTGAGAGGAATTTGGTAATTCTCTCCCCTTCCTGCATTCAGTTCGTCAAAGGCCCTTCTGGACAGAAGGGTAGCTTGAGATCCAGTGTCCACCAGTGCCAAAATTGTACCCTGCCCCTGTACTTGTACCGGGGCATAGTATCTTCCCTCCTTCTCCTCAAGGGGGCACAGATAATGCACATTTTTGGACAACTGGTGGGCTAACTTTCTGGTTTTGGACATCGCTAGCGAAGAGATTTGGGCAGAATTCTGTGGAGAGCCTTGGGAATCTGAAAGAAAAAGTTGGCAACTGGAGATCAGAGCCGTTGTGGGTTCCCCTGGCTCCGGTTCTGGGCCGCCCCCCCCTTTTTGGAGGCAGTCACCAGGATGGGTTTGAACCAGGGGATTTTCTTGCTGTTGGTTCTGGGATGAGATGGTGGGCGGTGGTAGCTCAGTCTCCCCATCTCCCCAGTCTGGATTTGCATCCCTAGGGACCCATTTTTCTTTGGTAGGAGTTCCCCCTCTCGGAAGGAGAAGATCCTTTTCCCAGGATCCTCTGAGGATCCCTCTCCCTCAAATTGGAAGATCTGTACCTCCTCCTCAAACTGAGTCTGTTTGGGTCTTTTGTTTCTCCTACCCCCCATCTGCTCCTTAGGAGGCAGACTTTCAGAGGGAAGAGATTTTGCTTCCGGTTCCTGGGTTTCCAGGGGCTGTTTACAAGTGAGGAAGGAAGCTTCCTCCAAGGCTTTACACCCCCCTTCCCTTTGTGCCTCCTCCCTGGGAACCGGTGAGTTATCGGGGTGCTGCCCCCGTCATTGTTCTGGAGCACCAGGTCCAGAGTTGGGTGCGTTCTGGGCCGGCATGCCGATCTGAGGGTTCTGCTGAGCCCTCAGTATGTGACCCAGATCCCGCGCCATGTTTTGAACCTGGCGCTCTAACTGGGAAACCCGCTCAGGCTGATACGGGGCCCTGTTTTCTCCCCTGGGCTGATCCCGGGAAGGGTAGCTATCCCTTCTTTGGTAGTACCCCTGGTTGGGAAGATATGGATACCCCTCCACCCTTGGCCTCCCCTCTCCCGGATTCGGTTGTCTGGGCTCAGGGAATTTGGGAAAGAAGGGTGGAGGATTTTGGGGCTGGAAGTTGGGTGGATACCTGGGGAAGAAGTTCTGCCCAGGGTTTGGTGAGTTTCTGCCCTCCTGTGAGAAGTTGGGAGGGAAGTTCTCTGGGTTAGGTGCTTGGCTGGATCCCCCCCCTTGGGCTGGAGGAGTCCACACATAACCCAGGATGGGTCTGTTTCCCTTGTAACGGGGGCTTACATAATCAGGAGAGCGAGGGACCCCATTTGTGGGGCTGCCTCCCTGGCTCCCTGTCTGTGACTGGCCCGAGGACCTTCTGGGCCTAGCATTATTAGGTGCAGGTAGGTTTTTAGGCCCCCCCATCTCCAAATCTAAAACGGGGGTGACCTTTACCTCTGCCACCTTGGCAGCAGCAGGGGTGTTGTTGGCTTTGGGGTTTTTGGGTTCATTATTTTTATTTTCTATTGGCTTCTGCACCTCATAGATCCGGGTCGCCTGTTCAATGACCCAGTCTAAAGATCTTTTCTCGTGAAAATCCCTCGCGCGCTGGGTCATTATGTATTTGGGCAAGGCATGGAAAAACGTATTAATAAATTCTCTGCTATCCGTGCGCACCCTTCTTGTGGTCTGTGCAAAAGCACGCTTTAACTCCTGCACAAATTCTTGTGGGGCCTGATCCTCCCCACATTGTAAATTGTAGGCTGCCTTGCGAGCCTCTTGAGGATTTCTATGAGTTGAAAAATGTTTCAAGATGGCCGCCTTATAGGTGGACCATCTTAAATGATTTTGGTCCTCCAGCCCCGCAAAGAAACTGGAGTATTCCGGGGAGAAGGTCCACTTTACATATTGAATACAGCTTTGGCTGTCCTTCAAATGGAAAGTCTCCATCATTTGCTCAAACAACTCTAAGTGCTCCCAAACAGAATACTTGGCTTTCTTATGATAAGGCGTGATGACGCTCCTGATTGCCTTAATCTGCTTTAAGGGGTCCTTAAGCAAGGCCCTTTTTGTCTTATTGGCCCTTTTTGTCCGGGTAACCCTGGTCCATTCATCTTCTGACTCAGAGGCACTGCTCCCAGAGGTTCCCGTCTGTTCTTCCAGGTTTTCCCGGATTCTGCGAGCCTGGGAATGGCTGGCAGAATGTGGGGACCTGGTCTCCTGTGTCCTGTACCGCTCAGAGGAGTCTTCAGATCCCTCCTTGCTGCCAGGATTTGATGGGTACCCCCCCCCACTGACCTAACTGGGCAGAGGTTTTCAGGATGCCCTTAATGGGCCTACTCTCCTGGGGTTCCCCATCAAATTGCACTGTGCTTGGGTGCCCATACCCGGATGCCCGCCCCTCCATTCCTGGGTGGTACTGGCCTATGAGCCCCATGCTTCTGGCTGGATAGTACTCTGCCATCCCTGTGGCCCTGTGCTCATGTGCGCCAGGGGACATGGGGGTGGCAGAGTCCAGGGACTGAGAGAGATAAAGGCCTCTGGTACTAGGGCTCCTGGGGTTATGCTCAGGAGTTTCTCTTTCCCAGCGAACCTCATCTCTATCCGCCCCTGCTCCCTGTTGCAATGCAAGAGCCTGCGCCTTCAGTTCCTCAGTTAAGGCCTTACTAGACTCTATCAGTCTCTCCTGCATCGCTACCTGTTGTTGGAGCCTATCATTGTGCTGGCAGAGAGCCTCATTCTCTCTCTGTGCCTCCTGATTGGTCCTGGAGCACTGGGCCAGTCTTTGCTGCAGGAGGGTTACCTCCTGAGCTGTGTCCCTATTGGCCTACTCCTTTCTTGCCAGAGCATCCTCCACCCTCCTGGTGTGTTCTAACAAGTTCTGGTGTTCTTTTTGGAGGTCACCCAGCCCCTGGAGGGCCAAGTGATTTTCTTCTGTTTTTCTTTTTAAATGGCAGACTTCCTGGTCTAAGGCGTCTCTTTCCTGACTAAGAGCCTGCATTTGTGTCTCCAGGTCGTCCCTCTGCCTTTGAAAGGCACCAGCTTTCTGGCGTTCTTCATCAAACTCTGCCTGGGTATCCAGGTCTTTCAAAATCAGCTTGTTGCTCTCTGCCTTCACTCTATCTAGATGACTTTGCAGGGTGGCTACCTGCTCCGTGCATGCCCTGTTAAAGTCTAATTGTTGCTCCAGCTTTTTCTGGCTCTGCAGTAAGGAGTCCAAACTGTCTTGGTGCTCCTTCTGCAGGGCCAGAAATCTAGTATCCTGGTCAGCCTTTTCCTGTTGCAGTATATCCATGTCCTCTTTTATTTTAATGATATACTGCCTACTATCATTTTCTGACTCCTGGCTCCTCTGCAGCCTCTGCTCAGAAGAGTCCAGATCAGATTGGGCCTTCTGTAATGCCAGCAGTTGCCTACTCGCCAGATCTTGGCCTTCAGCACATTTGTCCTGCATGGCTCCCATATGTAAATATAAAAATGCCGCTACCCTGGCAATCTTGTGGTGCTCATCCTTGGCCTTAGAGGACATATATAGTTCACTCAGGGCCACATGTAAGGGACCCTGGTCTCTCCATATATCTGACCCTGTTTCCGTGATCTGGGGTGCGATTGCTTGCAACCAGACCGTCTGGTCCTGATGAGTCCACTCACCTCTCACAAATAGCTTATGTAAGAAGTTCTCTCTGGCTATTTTCATATCTACCAAGGTCGTCATTCTGGAATTTGAGTTCCTTCCTGACTTACAGAAGTTTGTATTTTATTTTTGCAAAACTGACCTTTTCCTTAGAGCGTTCCTTTGAGAAGTGCTTTACAGCGTAACACAGCGTGATGATCCGACCGGATATGTGTATCTGGTCAGCTGGCACACTGTATTAATCTGCACAAGTGATAGATCTAATCCGGAATCCCCGGCTCGAGCCCCAATTTGTAAGAGGATTCAATTCAACACTACAGCTAAGTCAATGCCTAGTCTGGGATACTGAATGGAAACCCTTATTGATATATCTTTATGTCCAGTTCATGCGTTCTGGATGACTACCCCTATATAACACCCCTCTCTTGGAATCCCCCTGACCCCACTGAGCCAAGAAGTAGTTCTGTTTTGCAAGTTAAAAGGTTTATTTGAGAATTTAAACAATATATATATATATATATATATATCACACTTTATAATAACTTAATAATTGAATATCACACTTAAACTGATATGATAAAGATTAACAATGGAGAATCTGGCACTAGCACACTTCTTTATAATCACTAAGGAGTTGACATGAAATGGATAAGGTAGCACACTGGTAAATAGGGACAGAAGAATAATGTGGTAGAGAATGCTTTATAGGGTTCAAGGAAATGCAAGGTTGAATGAATGAAATGCAGTATAGAAGATAAACTGATATGGTTTCACAAAAGACAAGGTAATCACTTTCCCTTTGTGGCAATTCCCTCCCCTATACAATGTAAGGAGATGGAAGGAAGAGCACACGGTTCAGGTATACAATCACAATGTAATACAGAGTTCCAGTTTCCCAGCAAGCTTAGAGAGAATAGATATGAGTTTTACACAGGCTCAAAATGCTTTAAAATGTGATAGCAATATATTGGAAAATGTGCTAAAATGATTTTAATTCCCTCTGGAGGT
Organism: Ambystoma mexicanum; assembly: GCF_040938575.1. Taxonomy (NCBI): domain Eukaryota; kingdom Metazoa; phylum Chordata; class Amphibia; order Caudata; family Ambystomatidae; genus Ambystoma; species Ambystoma mexicanum. Next base: position 532,777,557 of record NC_090933.1, on the reverse strand, counting down.
TCAGGTTGAGGATTAGTTGGTTTAAATTAGTTCAGGCTTACTTTAGCAATGTTCTAGGAATGATTGGCAGGTTAAACGAATTTTTGGCAAATGAAAGCAAGGAAGCTGCTGTTTTCAGACGTGGAGAAATTTGCAAATCGCGGCAAATTCGCGAGTGCATTTTTCGCGATTGCAGCAAAAGTATAGGGAGTAGGAATGCGGTTCTAGGTTCGTTGAAAAGCCAAGATTACCAGCTTTCAGAGAAAAGTTACTGCAAGTCTCTAAGACAAACGGTCACGGAGATATGAGCGATATGGTAAAGGTCGTTTTTCAGATTTGAAATTTTAAAAGTTCAAAGTGACAAGTTACAGCTAGCAGCTAGAAATGACAGGTGACAGTTTTGCAAAATGACAAGGTACAACTTCTAGGAGACAGTTCTGGTTAGATTAAAATAGATTGAATTATATTATTTTAACTAAGAGATTGGTTCTGCACAGTTCTGCTAGGTACTCACAATATATTTAGAAATAGAATGGGCCTCGCCACGGATCTGGTCAGGTTTTCTTCACTCGCCACGGACGGTCTCTGCGCACAGCGGTCTGGGTCAGCTCTCTGGTTCTGCGAACAGCGGTCTGGGTCAGCTCTGCTCTGCCTCTGGTTCTGGATACTGCTCTGCTTTCTCTGGGTACTTCACTGCTTCTGGATCTTTCTGCACAGCTTTCTCTGGACCCAGCGCTGATCTGCACGGCTCCTGGATGCTGCTATCACTGTTAGGTCTGCTGGATGCTGAGGCCCACTGAGAAGAGTTCTCAGTTTGTGGGTTTAGGCCCTTGCTTTGAGTTCTGAATCAAGTTCTTTGGAGTTTTAAAGTCTAAGTGTTGAATCTAGTATCTTCTGTATGTTGTGTGGTCCGGCGGAGCGCATTGCAGCAAATGGAATTGAATGTCCCTATCTGTCCTGACTGTCTGCTTTTATGTGTTTTGAAAGTGGATGGAGAGGCTAGCTTTCTAGACCCTACCCCTCTCCACTTGTCATTGGCCACTTCATCCTCTTCCCCTTGATTGGGGGAATGAAATGAAGTGTCATCATGATGAGGTCTGTTTATGATACAAAGAACCCACCCCTGTCAAATTACACACAATCTATATTTTGACCCAAAAGACATATTTGTACAGGTACACATTTGTTTAAAATTACATGCACCCATCACATATCACAGGAGGTATACCCTGTCCAAATCTGCTCTTCCTGAGAGCTTGCATTGAGAAATGGCAACATTTGCACTTTTTAACTAGTTTTGCAATATCGGACATTAACCCAAATTTACACACATGTGCGCAAGGAGTATGGACATTAATTGATGAAGTGTCAGATTTTTAACATGCATACATTTTAAGTAATACCCTCTTAACTGCTAGCTTGCCCCCAGATCATACCACCGGTTCTAAAAACCTCTTAAAATGTGGGCAGAAAAATCACAAGAATTATGGTATCATTTATAAAATGTTCACAAGTCCGCTCTATGAATGATCCATCTTTTTAGAGTTATGTTCTGGCCCCAAAGGGGTGTGGTTTCCCCCCAGCACAAGGTTGAATTTCTGGTTTTTCCAGTTCTGCCAAGCCAGCTTGCTCTCACATGCAGTGCTCCTCCCCTTTCCTTCCAGGAGGAAGCCAAATTTACAACTCCCACCAATAAAACATTTGCCTGAGTCAGGACAGGGCTTTGTTCAATTTCCTGCAGAGCCCAGGTAATTCAATCAGAGAAGTGTCATATCCCTTTTGGTGGGAACAGCAAAAGGCAGCTAGGCCTGGAAATACAGCTGTTGTGCAAGTCTCATCTCCTGTTGGGGGTAGCTGGTGGGCAGAATTCAGTTCCTTAAGCCAGGCCCCAGCTAATGTCACTTTTAGTTACCCAGTTTTCTGCATTCAAATAAAACTTACCATTTTTACATATGCAGCTAGAATGCTGATTCTAAGTTTAAAACTATGACATTTAAACAATTGCAACCTATGTGACACTCAAAAGTAGGTCACTCATTTCTTTTAAACATTTAGATTTTTAGTGTCTTTCAGTCCAAATTTACTTAAACTGCTGAAATCCACAGCTCAGCCAGTCTTGTTATAAACCTTCAAGTCACTTCAGAATATAACTTTACATTGGATCCACCTCTCAGTAAGTCTTTCTTTGGCCTGCTTTGGGTTCATTTATTCAGTTTTACACAAAAAAAGTCTGGTGTTGTTTTAAAACGCCGGCTTTCTGATAGTGGTTAGTACTGGTAATGCACCCATTTTTGGGATTTAAGAAAATGAATTCCCCACAATTCTAGGTTGCTTTTGGCAATCAGCATTGCCATTCCCAATGGTTTCAGGCTGCTGTGTGGGTAGTCCAATGGTGGCTTTAGGCAGTGCCCTTCTGTGCCCATAACATCGGCAAAAATGGGTGGCAGCCTATTCTTCATGCCTTTCCCTGGGCATTTTCTGGGAAGCTCTGGCCATCATGATGTTTTCAATGCCAGTACTGCACAGTTTTTGAGGTAGGGCTCGGATGCATGGGTAAAAACATCCCACAATGTCTTACTAGACTTCCTTCACAATTTAATACTGAGAATGTGACAGTTGTCTCATTTGGTATGACATAATTTATCTATGTATAGTGTTGTTCTATGTCATACAAAAACATGTTTTCCAAAGCAGTACTTCTGTTTGGATAGTACATGTCAATAAGATTATTTTTGAGCTGTCTTGGCTGTTGAAATTTTCTGTAGCTGTAGATTCGATTTCTTGGTCGGATTTTAGTACTCTGTTTCGAGATTAAGCTGAACCAAGGTTGAACAAAGAATGTTTTCAGAATTCCCATACAAGACAGTACCTGTTAAATGATCTGCAGCTTCGTAGAACCCACACTCTCTATGTGACAACATTTTGATCCCAAAGCTGCACAATTTTTTGTGAAAGGGCTTTGTCAGGTTATACGTCATCCCCAATGTCTTTTTACTCCATTTTCTCAGCTTTGGTGTGTTAGGCTGTGGCATACCTTGCAACTGCAGTTGAATTGTCTGCAATGCATTGAATGTCTATGGTAGCATGACACAGGAGTGCAACAATAGGATTGTAATCATTGATGTACTTGGATGCTTCATCTCTTTTAATGTTGTATATGGTTTGGGGAGATTTGCCTTTCACACTGTGCCGAAAAGCAGACATGAAACTATTTCCTTGACATTTGCTACAAACTGGTCTAGGGAATCCAAAAATGTATTTGTTTGAGTATTTCCCTTTGTTTCTGTATCGAAGTTGGCAGTATTTGCCATACTTATTTCATTGGAAATGTAGGATTGGTGTTTGCAGGTCTACTTCTCCAAGTGGAGGACACTTTTTATTACAGATAGAGTATACCATGACAATCAAACAATTGTGAAAGCAGTACCGTTAGAAGTTATTGTAAGTCACCCCAAGCATTTTCTGCACAACTAAGAGTAACAAACCATGTGGTAGGTGGCTTAATTTCCTTAACATGCAGCGAAAATCAGCATGATGTCAGAACCAGTGTTATTAAGTAGCATGTATTTTCCAAGATATTTCTAATACTTGACTCCAACACGTCATTTTTGTGTTCACTAGGTGCCATGCTTAGAAAGTGGGATCCTGTTATTAGTGTGTGTGCAACTCCATAACTTAGAGTTCCTAGTTCACTTTCAAACAAGAGATGGAAAATGTATTAAACATTTTGCAGGGTATCTTGGATCTTCAGAATACAATTGCAGACACCGATACTCTGATGCACTGATTTTTATGGGTCTTTCATTGTGTCTTCCTCATTTTCCTGTAGGGAAGATTAGTGGAAAACAATGTGCTTCTACACTTTGTTCCCATATACTCATTTGAGACCCTCTGGCATGATACATTTAATATGTTTCTCATGCATCTTCCATGGTGTCTCTGGAATGTAGTGGATGAATTATATACTGGTCACAAAATGTTGTCCGTAGTGATAGGATCAACAGACTCAAATTCAGCCGTTTGTGTGGTCATATATTTGTGTTGTTTCTTTTAAATTCTCTTCTATGATTATATCTTTGTAGTATTCATTGTTCTGTTTGAGACAGTCTAGGGCTTCTTTAACTTTGTTCAAGTCAACTAGATGTTGCCATGAATGCCTTTTAGTAATTTTGATGGAGGCAATTTGGAAGACTTATGCTGCAGCTGTCTTATAGCTTGGAATGGGTCTACTGTTTGAATTCTGATTCTCTCATATAGATTACAATTGTATAGAGCATTTGGAAGTAGAAATATTTCTAAGTTAGGACTAAGCACCTCAGGGTGCAGATGGGGAAGACCCAAGTCTTTAGAGACTTCTGGAAAGCAAGATTATCCTCTATGCAGCAAATGCCGAAATGAATGGAGTGCCAGATACTGGAAGCTTGGACAGAGAAAGTAATTCACCTATTCTGGTTCATTTTGTGACTGGGATGATGAGGAGAAGAGATGTGCCATATTTTAGCTTTCTGGTGGCCCTACAAGGTGTGAGTTTGTGTTGCAGATATTCTGGTCCTGTGTTGTGTACTGCTCGGTGGGTGATGTACGTTGCCTTGAAGGTGGATTATCGCCCGATCAGCAGCATGTGAAGGGCACAGAGGGCAAGTGTAATTTGTTCTCAAGGGCCCAGTGCAAGAATGAGTCTTGCTGCAGTATTGTGTACCTGTTGGAGCTTTCTAAATTGTGATGCAGGGGTCCCCAGGTATAGGGTGTTGGCATAGTCTGGGCGAGAGAGGACAACAGCAACAATTGCGACCATACTGTGTGCGAAGGTCAGGTAGGGGAAGATGAACTGGAGAAGGAGTCAATGTAAGTAGCAGGATTTTGTCAATGAGTTAATGTGATGAGAGCGTGTCAGGTCTGAGTTCATAGTGCATTCAAGGGTTTTTAATGTGTTGGAGGTGGAGGGGGGTGGGCCTAGTGAGTACGACCATGGGGAGACTTGGGAGAAGAAGGCAGTTTTCCTACAGATCATGATATTGTTTTTTTGAGTGGTGGGGAGGGGGTGGTTAGCAGTAATCAAATAATCAATTTCGGTGAAGCGTGATGCGAGATTGGGGGAGGAGGCAGAAGGTCTCTGAGATTTTGAAGACGATTTGGGTGTCATCTGCATAGTTATAGCAAGCCAGGCCGTGAGAGCAGATAGGGGGCTCAGGTAGAGTTTGAATAGCAGAGGGGAGAGGGAGATGCCTTGTTGAACTCTGTGTGTAACAGGGCAGGAAGTAGAGGGGGAGGGAGGCATCTGTATTATTTGGGATCTGTTGGACTGGAAGGAGGAAATTCACTTCAGATCTGTGTCTCTGATTCCAATCGAGTAGAGTTCTGAGTCTGACAAGGTTTCCATCAATGCCTATGTTATGTCAGTGGTCTGGTCTGAGAGGGTGTCCCTGAGTGTCTGGGTGTAGGAGACCAAGGAGGAAGTACATAACAGGGTCCTCAACTATGAGATGATCTTGTGGAGTTCCCTACATGTGTAAGGGCCAATACTGATTATAATACAGTAATAAGCTGTTTTGGCCTTGCATAGTTCTGCCCTGTAGGTTTTGAGCTCCTGAGCGAAGGCTGTTTTATTCTTCGGAGATGGGTCTGTCCGCCATCTGCATTCTAAGGTGTGGTTCAGGGATTCATGGGATGGGAACCCCTGATTCACTGACACCGCTGTGAAATGTGTTGGTGATGCAGTGAATTCTCTGCCAGTATGGGTCTGAACTACTGGCAGGTCAGGACTGCTGATGGTTCACTGCCCCTACTGGCAGACTCAGAGTATGCCGGTCCAGAAAAGGTGCCCATACACTTTGTTACCGGCACCTAATTTCCAGACCGGCATGCTTGTAATGACCCCCTTGTCTGTTAGAGAAGGATCTGGATAGGGTGAGTGGTAGGAGTGCTTCTGTTAGCCATCAATCAAAGTGACTGGTTTAGCTTTAATGGAGTGTTAGGTGGGTCATTAGGAATCTGCTAGGTCTGGAGTTACTTTGACATTCCTCCATAGTGGTGCGTGTGTAGGTAGCTCAGGGCTGTCTATGATGATGGAAAGTCTACAGAAAAGAAGATGGCTGCATGGTCCATCCGGACTAGTGGGGGAGGTGGAAGAGGGATGATGAGTTCAAGAGAGCTGAAGATTGCACCTAGTGCATGGCCTGCAAAGTGGGTAGGTTCTGATACTAGTTGGGTCGGGTGTAGGGTTTCAAGGTTGTCCAGAAAGGATTGTGTCAAGGGGTCGTGTGGGACGTCAAATTAAATGTTGAAGTTCCCTAGCACTGTGAGGAAGGGGTGGGTGACCAGGAAGAAGGTGAAGAGGTGGAAAGGAGGTAAGGGCTGGTGCTCTGTTAGATGCTGGAAAGGGGCGGCCTTGCAGTGATGGGACCGTGGGTGCCTGGAAAATGATGTGCAGTAGGCTATGCAGGATTCGGAGGTTACTGTGACCGAACATTGTAAGAAGATGAGATGTTTCTGTGGGGGGGTCTTATGTCTCTGTTCAGGGGGGTGGCAAATGTGGCTACGGGTATTAGTAGTGTGTGTCTGAAGAATGCTTGTGAGGTAAGAATCCTATGGGTGAAGGTGGGCGTAGAGGTTAATAGTAGTGGGCATGTGCGAGGGGTGTGAGAAGAGGCAATCCTATCCTGTGGTGTGAGTTGGGAAAAGCATGTTGTGGTGGGCGGAAGAGGAGGTAAGTAGAGCTGCAATTGGAGTATTGGAGAGGTCTGGTAATGGTCTTCGAGAGTCAGTGAAAATGTCTCAGACCTGGCTTGTAGAGAAGGTATGTGAATGGTATCTGGTGTCATTGCCCGGTGCGTTCATTAGCAGAGTGAAGAGATATTTCACTGGGTTCAGTGGTTTAGGGGATGCTGTGACAGTGTCTGAGTGGCTGGATGCCGTAGGTCTGGAAGAAAGATATGGACAGGTGTGTTGTAATGAGTTTTCCAGGGTAGTGCAGTGTCTATTGTTTTAAAGGTTCTGTGGGAGAGGGGTGTGTGAGTGAGTAATGGTTGAATGGTTGGGGGGCAGCTGCGTGGGTTGTGGCTAGGATTTCACAGGCACAGTGTAGGGATGCGAAGCGTGGTTTGTGGTGGGGTGGATAAGGGGATGGAATGCATGAGTGGGTGGTGTTAAAGAGGTCCAAAAAGGTACCAGTTTGGTAGAGGGACAGGGTTTGGGAAGGTGGCCAGGATAGGTCACGTTGGTGCAACTAGTGAGTGATGTGTGAGGGGGGTCTGGGAAGGCCGGGGGATTGGATGTGTCCTTGAGAGGGGGTTAGGATGAGGAGGGTGCTGTGACATGTGGGGTGAGGTCTGAATGAGGGAGTGGTGTAATTTCTGGTGTGCCACAGTGCACCTCTAACATTGGAGGATGGGGTGGTGCAGCAACCACAGTCAGGTGTGTGATCTGCCCTTGAGGAAGTGGCAGTGGCAAGAAACCCCTTATAGAACGCAAAGTGAAGACACTGACAAAGGCAAAATTCAAAATGAGGCAAACCCAATGTGCAGATACGATTGTAAAGGAATGATGTGGTCTCCTACCTGGACTGGGGCTGTAGATAGTGACTGCGTCCGGCCCCGGCTGTGGCATCAGGCAAACAGGCGAACAGGTATGGAAGGTGCCCTAGGAAGGTGATGTTTGCCCGGGCCCTAAACTGGCTGGCAGGGCAAGGCTGCCTCTAAGAGTGATCGGCATGTGGTGTTCTGGGCCACGTGACCCTCATGGGAACTGATCTGGCTTGATGGGGCGGGCAGGGTGAGTGGGTAGGGAGGGCCTGGTCAAGGAGTGTGCCGATGGTACTAAACTGATGAAATAAGGTAAACGCCCACTTGCGAGTCACTGCTCAGCACGTCTGGGAGAAATGGAGCTGGATGTGCTGGCCAAAGGTAAGTCTCTCAGAGCCTTGCTAGTTTTCCTTATCATGTGACCCTCAAGGCAACCAATCCAGCTCAATGGGGGCAGGCAGGCAGAGTGTGGAGGGAGGGCCTGGTCAAGGAGTACTGCGATGGTACTCCGATATGGGAGAGGAATCTATATATAATGGGAGATTTGGTCTAAAACATTAGTAAAGTAAGAGGTTATAGACCTCTGGTATAATAGACCTCTGGTATAGCAGTATGAAGAAGAGGGGTGTGGGCATAATGCAAAAGAGTGTGATTGCAGTAACAGTCTGAGGAAGGGGGAACCAGCAATCAGTGCATTGCTCTTAGTGTAGTGACATGAGGGACAGTTGTCTAAGCATAATGATATGGATTAATATTAGTACTGGGATGAGGAACAAGGCTTTTGGGGAAATTATATATATTGGATTTTGAAAGTAACATGAGGAAGAGAGATGTACAGGTAATAGGAGGTGTGGGACACACAATTTGTAGAGTGAGAGGTTGTAGATCTCTGGTGTGCTGGGACAAGAAAGATGGGTGTTGGATACATGATATTGATTGTATTTGGGAATTGGTTTGTGGAAGGGGTTGCATAGGTGGTGGGAGTTGTGTGATAACATATGTGGGTGCAAAGTGACACTGTTGTAGGATGAGGAATCGTGGTGTGAGTGTAATGGAAAAGAGGGTGATTGCAGCAATGGGATGAGGATGTGGGAGAATGGATAGTTTTATAAACTGAAAACAGATCAGGAGAATACACAGTATAGGTTTTTTGGTAATCTTTTATTTTTCTGGAATGTAAAAGAAATATTGTTGGCAACTCAGAAACATGTAAATTAGTGTATAATATATGAATGTCCTTATATACTTGGGATGGGTGTTGTTAAGAATTAGGGTGTGGAGCAAAGAAAGTGAGTTATATTCAGGAAGGCAAGATTGTCTTTTCTATTGCAACATGAAGGCTTCTTGTACTTTTGACAGAAAGCAGTTCATATTTTTAAAAAGATATTTTTTGTACTCTAGCTTGGTAATTGCGATATTTGTAATAATGGAACTGTGCACTGATATAAGTAGTAGTACATGTAGAAGTCACTATGCAAGCAGAAGCACTTTTAAAACCAGTAAGGAACTATTGGGGGTGGTTGCTGCTGTGAAGCATGTTTTGCAGCTCAGAAAACCAGTTATAGTTGAAGTAAAGTCAAAGGCAAGCTTGTATAGTACTTTGTAATATGAAGATCTGCCATAGTTTTCACAGAAGCCCGGTCATTTTTAGAAAATATGTCATTATTGTTTGTACTCTAGCTTGGCAAGTGAGGTATTTTTAACTATGGAATTGTGCACTGCTATAAGTAGTAGCACATGTAGTAGTCACTATGCAAGCAGACATACCTTGCAACTCAACAATGAACTATTTGGATGGGTGCTGCAGTGAATCAGGTTTTGCAGCACAGACACCAGTTATTCTTGAAATGATATAATAAAAAATGTGGTATAGAATAATACGTTGGAAAATTAAAACATACCTTTAGTATGTCTTCTATGGTGTAGCTTCTGGAATGCAGATCCTGCATATCCTGGAAATAGAAATATGTAGGTTGTGATAGAGCAGGCTGTGAATTCCAGCACAAATGCACTCTCAGCGTTAAAAGAGACATCTGAACTGTTGAAATAAGGTGACAGGATTAGATGTAGGGTTTCTGGAGGTGATTAGTGGATGGGTCTGTCACTGTTCATAAGTAACCAATCAGGGAGAATTTACAGAGATATGGGTAAAAAGAGAAGAAGGCCTGCCCTGTGGCATGATGTCCACGGATATACGTGTCCGTTCACGACAGACCAATCGTGCCATCCACGTACTTTTACTGTGCTCTGCAGGGAAAGAGGAATGAGGAGGCCAATCAGACCTTCTCTTTGTGGAGGAGGAGTTGAACTGCAGCGGACAGGGCAGCAAGTGCTTCACTTCTTGAGTGAACTGATGAAAGCATGGAACTCAATACAAACACTCTTCGGATTATAGTAGATTTGTGGGTTCATTGCCTGCAGCCATAAGGAGAGATGGTATGGGTGAAAGTAAGTTGGAATGTGAATAAAACTGTCTGTGCATTTCCTAGAGATTTAGGGATTGTCATGTTTTGAAAATTATGATATACGACATGATGAGGTAAACAATTTTAGAAAGAATGGTGTGCATCCTACAAATCTTGGCAATTAGCATTTTCTTCCCAATATTCAGGATGCAGTGAACATTTTCTTGTGAAAGAAATTACATTGGAAGAACAGCAGTATGTATTGAAAACGTGTAGGACTACACATTGTATGTGTACATATCAAGGTCACACTCTTACAAGAACAAAAAGGCTCTTTTAAGAGCTGACATAAAAGGAGTCGAGTAGATACAGCTTCCAGTCAATGTTTTTTGATCGTGTAGTCCATGGACAAAGTCGCGTGTCCGCAGACATCATGAGTGGAACTACACAAAAACAGAACTCATGTTCTTTGGTGGCATACTTTTAGGGGAAGGGGTGAATGCCTTGAGTAAAGCTTTAATGGCTTCCATTCATGCCATGGTACATTTTCAATTGTTTGTATGCTGTAGTAGAGAGGTTGAATGCAAACTGCATTTCTGCCACCTTTTTTCCTTTGTGCCATACAAATGCACCAGTATTTGTGCCGGCATGGATTTCAATGCTGGAGCAAATGATGGAGATTCTTATGGAGGCCTGTCAGCTTCACGCATCAGAATAAAGTAGGTGGACCCTATGGGGATCCATTGTACACATTTTATTTTTTATTCTATTTTTAGACTTTGAAAGGTGGTTCCCCATGGAACTAATATTTTTTTGTTTTTTTGTTTTCTTTTTTTGTTTTATTCTGCAAAAGGAGGGAGGGAGGATGGGGGAGGTGAGGTGCACCAACCACTATGAAGGAGGGACTGGTGGAGAAAGGAAGATGTCAAGCTCTGTTGGTGTAACTAGTGGAGGAGGGCTATCCTTTTCATGCTCCTTCACAGTGGCCTCAAAGTTGCTGTGGAGTTGCTCCTCCTGGCAGCTGAGCATGTTGCAGTATATACAGGGAACAGTTGTCTTTTGAAGGTAGAGGTCAAAATCTAGGGGTCAACTGACTGTTACTGTCCCTGTTTCCACAAGTCGCCGAGGTGTCTTTAACCATCGGCGAACCTGGGGATTCCTCGACATTTTTCGAGGTTTATAAATGATGGCTTGAAAAGTACACAATTCAAGCCATCTTTTATAAAGCTTTGACAATTTTGTCCGTGGTCAAAGCTTTATAAAAGATGGCTTCAATTGTGTACTTTCAAAGCCATCTTTTATAAACCCAAAATGTTTAAAAAGATGGCCTGAAAACTAGGCAAACCGTAATGTATGCACACAAATATATATACATGTTATATATCTGTGTGCGTACCTTACTATGGTTTGTGTCCTTTGCAAGCCATCTTTTCTAAACATAGAAATATGTTACATATGTTATGTTACGATTTGCGTACTTTTTAGGCCACGCCCCTCCCACAAGCCACGCCCCCAATGACGGCCCTCCTCGATTTCTTACCCCACTTAAAGCCCTGTGCGGAGGGATGGACATGGCTATTACCATTAGTAGCAGATTGAGAATGCCTATAGGAAATAGGTTGGTCGCCTGGGGGGGAACTGTCTGCTGTGTTTTGTCTTGTCCGCGGACATCAGAAGCTGAAAAATTGCATTCAAAGTTGTAAAAAGTTCAAAGAACATCAAAGAATGTTGGATGCTGTTGTGTAAAGGTAAAGTTGAGAGTTGGTAGGATGGGCACAAAATGGATTTAAAAATGTCTGCAGAGCACGACATCGACCATGAGCACGTCATCATGCCACATGGGCGCGGTCACATCATGACATCTGCGCCCATCCATGACCTCGTCATGACATCACAAGGATGCACCTGGACATTTGAAAACTAATTCAAAGTTCATCATGGCAGCGTGTACATGGTGGAATGTCCGTGAACATCAACACACCTGAGTCACATCATTCCAGTGCAGTGTGATGACTGTGGGTGCTATCAGACATTTGTGAACCAGTTAAAAGTGCATCATTGTGCCGTGGACTTGGCCACTTGTTCACAAGCGCAAGCTCACCCACGTGACATCACTCAGGTGCGCTGTTGTGGACACAGACATACATATGATGCATAGACATCAAATTGTGGTTTACATTTTTTTTTTACAAATATTTACATTATAATAAATTAAAATAAGGAGGGAGAATCACTGTGGGAAACAAAAATAGGGGAATTGGCAGGTGGTATATATGAATTAAATTGTTTATACGTGGTGTACAGTTTACTTTAATGTGCAGTGTAGGAAGAAGTTCGTTCTCCTAAACAGCAGGCGCAAATGTTTTGGAGTTTGTATAGGGGTGGTGATGGGGTTTGTGGTGAACATATTTCCACTACTTCTTTTTGTACACTTCGACCACTGCTCTGCTGTCTATGCCATTCATACGAAATGTTGCTGGGAGAAGACAGAGATGCCAGACTGAGTTGCTGCAAGTCATCTCGGCTCCTGGCATGGGCCAGCTCCTGACCCGAAGAAGCTCAATTATGCTGTCTTCTCTTTCAAGGTGGTGAAATTCCACCATTGTGAGAAATGAAAAAAGCTTTGTAGTCCTTTTTATTACCGAGGCTCGAGGGCAGGGTAAAGGGATCTAAAGGGAAGCACTGTATGGTTTCAACAGTGACCTCGTGTTGGATACACATTGTAAATGGCCTAAATAGCTGGAAAGATATGTAGCGCGGGCTGGAGATTTAGACGTGGTGTAAACAACAAGTATTGATAGTTTAAAATGATCACATTTAGAACAGTTGTTGGCCAGAAGTGTCCCAGGATGGAACGTGCATTTCAGAAATGCAGTTGTTAGGTGACTTTTGAGGAAACATCAACAACAAAGCCGGTATTTCAGCATCAACAGACTCTATCCCCTCTTGTCCTGCTTCCTCAAACAAAGACACTCCCGCAGGTGAAATATCCAGCACCGCGCATGCGCATTGCAAGATTGGGCTTTGGTCAGGGTTAGAAAGATTGATGTTCCTTTAAGTGTTTCATGATTAACACATTCCCCTGTAGACCTTTCATGATAGGACTCCATTGTCAAAGCACTGATACAAGACCAGAGCATACATCAATAAGGCGGTGACTTGTATGTAGACCATTGCACTCTCCAGTCCTGGAGGCCCAGCTTAATTTACAGCAGCAATAAAACAATGCCCCCCTCCTCCCCATGCCACAGGCTATCATGCTATCTTGTCATGGCATGGCCATGACATGGGGCCTGATTTATAGCAGGGGTGCAATTCAAGTCATCCACCGGGAATGCTGCCAGCTCTGGAGGAGGGTGACCCGTGATTGACCTTCCAGGGGCTGAACAAGGAGATCTTCCTCTCTGAAAGTGGGGTCGTCATTCTGGGCACTGCTCTCTGCTCTATAGGGCATTGTCTGACAGGGTGCAGACTTGTCTTGTGTTTTACTGAAACACCACGTGCTGCATGACGCAAGCTTTGCCGATTCCGGCTCTACATTCTCTCGCTCTCTCTGCGTCTCTCTCTTGCAACCGGAACTCGACCACTGCCAGGCACTGCTCACAATGTGCCGCGTGCCCTAAGAAATCTGAAACTCAAACTTCGTATGTGGCATCATAAGAAGTGCACAGTGTTTTACAAGTTATGGTTGTTCTCTGACAGAGGTGCGGTTATCATTATTTTCGAAACCATGACTGGCTTTGACATGTTTTGCGCTGCAACCAAAACGTCCCTTTATCAAACGTGTTTCACTGAATTTTTAAGGGTTTAAAAAAAAAATAGAAACCTAAATCATAACAGCACTTTAACATAACAGACAAAGGGGTTGTCACTGAATTTCAATGTTTTTAAAAAAATATACTGTATTGCGTCTACTTTACCCCCCAGGCATAGCCTTCAGGGGACACTTTGTCCAAGAACTGCCAGCAATCCTGCCCAGTAACTACTACCTTCGGCTCAGAGGTGGGAACCCACAATCCTCTGGTTGAGCCAGCAGTGCATGACGGATGGCCATGCTCAGAGGCTACGCTGAGTGGGGCCAAGCAGAAGGCAGTGACCCAGGATTCCTAATCAATGAGATGTGCCCATGATTCAGCATGGTCAGCTGCCATGGCCATTATCTACTTTGACTGAGACCTCCGATCGGCTGCTGGGCATGGCCTGCAGCCATGCATGGTGTCCATTTTGCCGCACCAGGCTGGGGGGTCTGCCATTTGGCCATGCTCTGGATTTCACAAAGTTATCCGTGAACAATCTCCATCCAAGGAAAGGGACCCTGTAAAAGGGATGTGGCCTTTGGGCCATGCATTGCTCCACCATGAGACTCATGAATTGACCACTGTGCCCAAGGCATGCCCATCTGCTATTCCCTGTGTGCCACCAAGCCACAGAATGTGGCCTGTAGACCATCAGATAGGTGTGTGATCCCCCATTGTGGTCGGCAGATCACATCCTGTGGTTGAGATAGATGTAGCCTTCACTTCTGCTTAGTGACCCATCTGGCACTGGAGGCCCGTGGCCTGATATTGACTTATTCGGTAATCTGTGATTCCCACAGCCAAACTGTCTTGTGATTATTCATGGCATATAGCACTCCTCTGGGGCCCACTTCACCATCCCATGTTTGGAGTGCCCCCAAAAGGGCTACAATCTTCCCCTAAGATGTTTGCAGAGTGGGGTCCTGGACAGACCCTGCTAAATATCTACGGGCAACAATTACAGCCCTCTGAAAATGTTTACCCCTGGCAACAAACCAAATTTCTTTCTTTCAGTAACCAATCTGGTTGCCCATGATGGGTGCACCCAGAAGAGGGGCTGCCGACCCAGAACCAGGTAGCTAGTCAGATGGCCAAAGCCACCTAGAGTATCAACCGCGACAGTCCTGTGTCCACTTCACTTCCATTGAATGTCTGTGGGCCATCGGCTATGTGCCACTTTGCAAAGGGCAATGCCGCAAGCCATGCTTTGAGCCCAGCCAAGTTATCCAAAGTGGCCTTTGGGCCTGGCCTGTCATAAGGTCTAGTGGTCACTTTGCCCCCATTGTGGATCACTGGCAATAGCCTTTTGCCTTTGGACAGTGGTGACTTTACCCAGGTCATTGAGCTTGTCCTTGCCCTGGGACACATTAAACAACACTTTAAGTGAGGTCCAGTGGCAATTTTGTCCCCATTGCGGATCCACGGGCCAATGACTCAGTGGCCATTTTGCCTGTGGCATGGCCTTTAGATCCTGCTACGTGCCCTCACAAGTCACAGAAAGTGTCAAGTGGGCTTTTCCTTCGAATAGTGTGCAGGAACCATCATACTGGCCTCCAGATGGCATTCTGGGGCAGAGACCTGGATGTAGACTGCAGATTTCCATTGTGGAGCCATGCCATCTATGACCCATGACACATCCTGTATCTCACTGTTCCTGTGGCTTAAAGGATATTTATTTGCGATTGCAAGAGGGCTACATTACACCCCTTTTTAAAATGGTTTCATCCATGTGGCTAGGTTGTCGCTCTTGCAGATCCACAGGCAACAGGCATGGTCTACCACCATGGGCAATAACCACTTTGCACAAGTAAGGGACCTAGAGCAGCAATGGGCTTGGCTAAGCCACTTTTTTATTTTTTATAATACACTTCATGCCAGATTCCAGCCTCTAATCACAGGACCAGGTATCAAACCCATGCTAACAGAATTGTCTTGTTTCCAAGACAACACGTTGCCCCTGAGTTATCCTCCCGGTCAGGTTCACAGGCCCTTGGCAATAGCCAGAAGCCATGGACAGTAGCTGCATTACTTGAGATATGGCCTTCAGCCATGCCACAGGCTCCACCAAACCACTGGAAGTGACTACTGAGCCTGGCATGAAACCAGGTCCATGGACACTTTGCTGCCATTGGTCATTAAAACATTGGCAACTGTGTTTTCAAAGTAAAGAGTTGGCTCTTCGGTAAGAAACGGGAATGATCAGCAGTGGAGTAACTTTGCTGAAAATGTTATGGGGGACATGACATCTGAAAAAAAGGTGCCCCAGCCAAATGAATGGGGACAAAATGGTGTGCCATGAAAGTTCAGGGGGACAAACACCCCTGTCCCCCCTAAAATTACGCCCATGATGATCAGCTATCGCCCCCTGTGTACTCTTGCCTGTTGTAACATAACCTGCTTGGCACTGTAACTGATTCTCCCATCTTCTACCCCTATGTGACCATGGTCGACCTGCACTTATCTCTGCTGTTGTTTTTTTTAGTCTGTTGCTGTGTAAACTGTCTGTAACTCTTTGTATAATCTTTAGTGCCCAGTTACCTAAGGGTTCAGTGCACGGTACAAATAAAGAAACTAAAATAAACGAAACAAAACTGTGTCCAGGGCATTGCCTTGAGCTGTGCTCCAGTCCCTGCCAAGCCACCCGAAGTGGCAGTGGGCTGCCATTGGGCATCCACAATTCATTGAACCTGGCCCTGGTGGTTGCTAATAGCCCCCAGACCAAGTCCCTAGGTCTAGGTTGATGTCCCTGGTTCTAAGCCAGGTTGGGGCTCAGTCTCAAACCCTTGCCCGTAAACTAGCAGATGGATCAGTAAGACAGACTGCAGATTCACAAATCTGACCCCTATACGGGTTAGGGGAAACACAGCCCACACAACAAATTCGTAAAGTTTATCAAGAAACAGAATCAATTTTATTGTGTTCAATGCAATGCAATCATCTTCTGCATGTCCCCTTCGAATTTGAAAGCAGCAATAACCCCTCCATGCTAATGCAGAGATGTGTTATCCACTTTCTGGAGCCGATGATGAGCTCCTTATCAAAACGACCTCATTTGCCTGAGCGAAAGATACTTTCCAGGGAAGATGCATTATTTTGCCTCAGGGAGAGAACTTGTCCATTTTAGTGTCTCTCACACCTGCTGCTTCTTCTGGTCACATGAAAAAGTACTTTATGAAAACGTCCCATCTCGCAGGTATCCTTCCTGGCTACCTGCCACCTTCTCCGACGCATCGTATGCTGGACTTTTCGATCGGCAAATGTTCGTCCTGCCTATCACAGCTAAATGCCCACCCTGTACTGCTTACTGGTGCCGAGGTCCACCTTGCAAAGTCAGCATTTTTCGAAGTGTCCGCCGCCCTAGTTCCTGTGGCCTCCTGATAACATTTTTCAGCTATTAGCATCTTTCATATTTCTTGTCATTTCTAAAGCTAGATTCAAAACAAAGAATATGGCTTTATATCCCCACAATTCCCCCTTTTGCATCTCTTGCACTACCAGTTTTATTAGAAACAAATTTGTTTATGCATTTATGCATGAAGGCCAAGGAGCAGAATTCTCCCCCCCCAACAAAATCTCAATCAGAGACCTATGATCACGATGCAACATACTTTTAGAAACCAGAAGATTATGAAGAGAAAGACTCGCAGGCCCAGTCTTTTCCTCTATGGTGATCAAACACGGGAACACGCTACTATGGGAAATCCACACACTTGAGATCCACCTGAAATTCAGAAAAAATCTACAAACCTGGCTCTTCAATGCTTAACATAACAACAGTTTTACCTACACCCCTCAAGGAGCAACACTTCTCAATAGTCTGGCTTTTGTGGGAGCTACAACCAATACCAGCCCACAAACGTCTGCCTACAACTACAACACACTGCATGACACTCATGAAACTAACAACACTGGAAGACATTACATGAAGCTACTGCATCAACCCTAAGATAATGCCTTACCTGTCTCACAGAATATCTACACTGCAACACAGGATGCCTTCATGCTCAACCACGAAAGCAAAGCACCTCTCATAGTAATGCAACCAACAGCAAAACCAATCATTTGAAAGTCCTGCATAAACCCCAAAACACACTGCACACCTTTTAGTTAACCCTCAATTTCTCTCCACCTTACCCACCACACACAAACACGAACCAGCCAGTTACACCGACTTAATGAAGTCCATCTTTCTCCAATTGTTAATGAAGTGAGCACGTTTGGTGATCTGTCTGGATTACACATCAATTAGTCCACATACACATTATTTTCACTCACAGATGCTTCCCCGGTGGTGGCCGCCAAACACTGATTCAAATGCTACCTGAAAGCAGTGTGTTACCTTGGTATTCATGTGCTCTTGATATACACGACCACAAATAACAAAGAGTGGTGGATTAAACGCTCTATCTTGCTTAGGGGTTTTCCAAAGCACATGCCTGTAGATCATAATGCAGCCTATCATAGTTTGCATTGTACTTTCATGCATATGGTAAACACTCTCAATACATGTTCACACAGTGGGCAAACTGATTTAAGTATGTGTACATCAATTTCATTTTCCCATGTCATCTCTGATACCATTACTTGTTTTTGATACTGGACAAAATCAAATGTTTAGTAATTGGTGATTGACTATAAAGATATTGATACTGTGTAGCACATGTGAACACACTGACTGATACGTGGCTATGTTATTATTGAAGTACATTTAACGTTTAAATATCACTTTTGCTGAAGATTAATAACTTGTTTTTTTATATAGCACTTTAATCAAAAGCGCATTACATAGGACATATTTACATACATTACTATCATTACCCAGAAATATATGTAACTGACTGAAGGAGTGATTGCATGTGTGCCATTTCCTAGCAAGATTGTCACAGCAAGGACAACTCAATTTGTGTGACTAAGTTATCAACATTCATGTATCTTACTGCAATCAACGCCCCTGCATAAAGTAAAGGGACAACTTTTTTTCCCCATTGAAATAAATTCATGTTTTCTCTATAAAACAGCCTGTTTCTTGTCCTAGAATTCTGGAGTTGATAGTATACAGGGGATCATTATATCAGGGATGTCTACTTAGTGAAAAGAGTTATGTTATGTAATTTGATATTTGTATAGCGCCTACTGCCATTGGCATGCCCTCGAAGCACTGCAGAGGATGAACGCCCTTTGGAAGACCGTAGTTTGTGCAAACATAGGAATAAAAGGAGCAATACAATGCGATTGAACAGTAATTGACATTCTATGATAAGCAGAGCTGACTAGGTTGAAGCATTTTTAAGTCTTGCAGCGCATATTGCAAAGGCATAAGGAAGACTGCTTTGTCAGTGGCTATCTGACAGCTGGACTGTATATTTTGTGGGACTCACCTGTATTCTATGGGTTGAAGCACAAGAGGGGGCAAGGGTATTGTAAATAGTCTATGAAACCCTAGAGAAATTGTCTACAGTTGGAGGCTCTGCTAAGCTCTACATGCAGAATACATGCATCAATGACTAACATGCAGTCAACAAGCAAAGTACATGTACAATTTTCAGCTAAGACAAAGATACCACCAGTGCAGGTCCCATTGTCTGTACCATCTCGATATTGCAGTAAAAATGTAGTATAATGGAAAACCTCACAGTAGCAAAATTCAGAGTGGTGAAACCTCACAGTGCAAAACTCAAAATGTGGAGAAACTTCATTTTTGCAGCATTCAGAGAGACAAAATTCAAAGGCAGGAGGAATGAAAAATGGTGCAAAATTCCCAGCAGAAAAAAATAAAAGTGGGGAACCTCATAGCAAAATTCAAAATGGCAAAATTTCTAAGTAGCAGAACTTAAAATGATACAAACATCATGGTAGCAACATTCAAATTGCAACATTGTATGGCAGTAGAACTTAGAATGGTACAAACCTCAATATTAGCAAAATTCAACATTTTGAAGCCTCGCAGTAGAAACAATTCAAATGTGGTGAAACCTCACAGTAACAAAACTCAAATGTGGGGAAATCTCACAGTAGGAAAACTGAAATGTGGTGAAAATGCAAAGTAGCAAAGTTCAAAATGGCAAAATTCATAAGCAGCAGAACTCAAAATGGTGCAAACCTCCAAGTAGCAAATAATTCAAAGACAGACCTATCAATATGAATCTCAACAAGATGTAACTCAGTATTGGATGACATCACTGGTGTTGACGCACCCAGGTGTTGAGTAACACAAGCGTGTATGTGAAGTTGCATATATGCATGGAATTAGATGGTCCCTGTCGTATATTCTCATTATAGTATAAAGGTTGTTATTCTGACATAAAATTTGTGAAATTGTAGGTTGAGAACTAGTGGATTTTGAAGCGAGAACATTCATGTTGATTGTTTGTGTGCTTACAGGATTGCTGATTTTTATATAGATTGACACATACTTGTGATCAAACATACAATCTAGACAGGAAGCCAAAGCTAGTTTAAACATGGCTCTTGGCCCTACATTGATTTGATATTTTCCACATTGGCAATGGCTGGCGTAAGATATTGGGACATGGAAAAATAAAATCAAAGAAATTGTACAAAATGTGGGAATTCATATTTGGGTGCCAGAAGACCCGCTAGATGACACATTACAAAATTAATATTTAACCTCCACAGCTAGGGACGAGAAACAGGCGCAGGTGGATCTTTCTGCCCATTTCTTCTTCCTCCTTAAGCTGGTAGAGGATATATTGACTGTGAATGTATATTATTTGCACCCATTTACAAAATATGGTCAAAAGAATTCCCCAGAACTAATACTCATGAAACAAACTAGTAATGGGCATGAGCAAGACATTAACCAGTACAATGAGTCTCTAAGAGGCAGATAAGTGTTACTAGTGAAACAACACAGTTTAGTGAAAGAAATAAGAGATTAATTGGTGGTGTGTAGAAAAGCCAAACAATGCCTAGAAAGAGAACCTTGAAATACTAGTGACATTCATAGCCAGTGTCTACAGACACAAATGTTAAAGGACAAAATAATTGGTGAAGCACTAATCATATCAATACAATATTGGATGAGATTGTGATTATAAAAGCAAAACTTAAAGACATAGAAAAATCACCTGCGAAACTTGTCAAGAATGAGGGAGATTCACAGTCTGGATTTGATCAGTTATATAATGACATACAAATCTTTAAAAAGTAAAATAATCAGTTAGCACAGGAAAGAGACACTGTAATTCAGGAAATACATCAACTTACCTTAAAGTTGACACAAGCACAAGCAAAGGGTGATCAGAACATGCTGATTGTGCAAGAGTTAATGCAAAGTATAGAAGCAAATGAGACTTTGATGGAGAAGTCATTGCATCATTAGGATATGCCGTAATGTGTCTCTCACAGATCGAACACCTGAAGAAAGAATTAAAGTAAAAGTATGAATTACCCGGGAGGACACTGTGCCCAATTATCAAAAAGGTTTCTTTATTTTGAAGTGCCCTTTGAATGATGACCCGTGTTTCGGTCTCCCTGAGACCTTTTTCAAATTAGGGCTATTAGTCTTGAATTCTTCTAGTGCCCCTATTACATTTGGAATTAGTCCTCCACAATAAATGGGTTAGATCCCTCTCGTACCGATACAGCGTTTAATCGTGTGTTGCACAAAATCTCGAGGCCCCCTTCAAAATAAAGAAACCTTTTCGATAATTGGGCGCAGTCTCCTCCCGGGTTATTCATACCTTTACTTATGTTCAAGGGGGTTTTTTCTTTGCTACACCCACAATCCGGTGAGACGCGACCATTTGCATTAAACTAGTCACGTTTGAAAGACACCTAGGGCCTCATTACGACCCAGGCGGTAAGTTACCGCCTGGGCCGTGACTTTACCACCATGGCGTAAACTACGTTTACCATATTTGGGTGCTACGTTTACGCCATGGTGGTTGGCGGATTTACCGCCCCATTCCAACCTTGGCGGGGCGGTAAATCCCCATTTTTCCATTTTCCCTTCCCCATTCCCATTTTGCCCCATAGGGCATAATGGGAGTGGGGAAGGCGTTAATTACGCCACCGTAAATTACGGTGGCGTAATTAACATCAAGGTCCCTTAGCGCCATGGATTTTAACACCTGCGGTGTTAAAACCTCCATGGCGCTAAGGGACCTCGGAATCAGGCGGTAAGGGTCGGCGCTGTTTACGCCGCCGTAAAACCCTTACCGCCTGAGTCGTAATGAGGCCCCTAATCTCAACAAAGCTGACGACGCCATGTTAGACCAAACCGCTGCAACCAAGAGTTTCTGAGAAAATGAAGAAAATATTAGCTAGCTAGAAGTCCACAAACCAAGAGTCAGTGAAAGAAAAACTAATTTATCAGAAAGAAAAATGTTCATTGTAGAAGCAGCCACAAAACACCAAAGAAAAGTTTTTTTCCAAAACTAGAACTTTTGGCATGGCATATTCTGTGCTACAAATATGTTCCTTCTTCATAGAGAAATGGTCATAACTGAGGAAGGTTTGAAAGGAAATCCAAATCAGATTTTTCCTAGGGAGAGAAGCCAATATCAAACTCTTAAAACCATTTGCCAACACAATTTCCTTCCTCCTGCTTCTAGGTTCCAGGATAACAGAATGCAGCACCAGGTGCAAGGGTGCAGAAATATGACGCGGACACAGGAGTGGCATGATTGTTGGTATAAATCTTTATTAAAAAGGAAATAAGGAAACAAAAACTAGCTGTCCTTTTGACTAAGAGGGTTTTCCCCTGCCTCAACTATATACTAAGGATGTGGTCAAGATGTTCGTACAAAACAAATAGTACACCGTCCTGTGTCGTAAACCAATTTCCAACCCTTACCCTTATAAAAGATCTAAACTATTAGACAACACTTATACAAGAACTAAACTATTAGACTCACGTTTGTGGTCCAGCAGAATGACTCCCATCGCCTGGACAACATTTTCACAGTACTTGTAATCCTGAAGGCATAGCTCCGTTCCCCAGGTTAAGTCTCTCTTCCTTAAGGTACAAAGTAAAGTACCCAAGTGGTTCAAAACAAGGTTCCAATGTGCTCAAACTCAAAGTTCCAATGGATATAAACAAAGTGGAAACAAACTCTTGATATTCACAAGTATAAAGCAGAATGGTTGTCTTCCTCTGTCTTCCTCTCAGATTTTCACAGTTCAGCTGGCAGGCCTGGTGTACTCTCTGCCAGGGACTGCCTTGGGTTCCATACCCCTGTGTAATAGTGTGGCAGACTTAGCTCAGCGCCCTGCCAAGTACTGCGACTATGAAGATGAATGATGATGTGATCTTCATATGGGTGCAGGTACAGACCCGTCCTTCTTGGTTTCTCTCATGGCCTCTGAAAACCCACACTGTTTCCCTGAGCTTTTTTCTTCCCTTCTTTGGTTGGGTCAGGGTTCCCCATGACTCCCTTCTGACCCTTCCATCTGTCCTGGTCACCCTTGCACCTTTAGGTTATCTCCTGGTAGGCTTTGTCGGTCTTTCTGCTTCGACTTCTGACTGGCTCCTGCAACCTTCTCCCCTTTTGTGGTGTGTTGCAGCAGCTCCTCAACACTTGGTCGCTCGCAGCAAGCTTGTCTCCTTTTGACTGTGGAGTCCCCTGGCTTGGTGCGCCTGGACTGCTGCTTCTCCTTCTAACCGCATGGCCTGGAGTACCTCTGTACACTCAGCAAGTCCCTGTTCTGTAGCTGCTTCTGTTCTCCAGCAGCTCGAGCATTCGCCATGCCTGTAGTTGCTCCGGCGAAGGCAAGACAACACTTCCTGCTTCCCCTCCTCTATTTCTACTCTAGTTGGACCAATCAGAAGCCAGTAACCACTAGACTGTTCCTTGT
The DNA here is from genome assembly GCF_040938575.1 of Ambystoma mexicanum. Taxonomy (NCBI): domain Eukaryota; kingdom Metazoa; phylum Chordata; class Amphibia; order Caudata; family Ambystomatidae; genus Ambystoma; species Ambystoma mexicanum. Next base: position 532,754,037 of record NC_090933.1, on the reverse strand, counting down.
GGTTCTCAAAGGTGATCCTCATGGTTCTGTGCTTCCTCCTTGTCACAGTAGTAAGGTTCTCTTTCCTCACTAAGTTATCAGTGCTCTTCATCATCTCAGTACTGATCCTGAGCTCTCCTAGTGAGTCAGTTGAATTCTTCTTCTTCCCAGTATTTTTAAAGGGGCTGAATTCCCAACCCTGCCCACATACATAGGGGAGTCTGGTACAGAGGTGAAGTGGACAGGGGGTGTGTGTGTGGGACAGTAATCTGTTATCAAAATAGCACATTTCCCGTGATAGTTGTTGTTGTTCTCATGCAAAGGGTCTCCCCCTAGTGAAAAGGGGACGACATCCACGGATTCGTCACACAGGGTGAGTGCAGACACACAACACCAGTTATCAGAATTACCAGAATTACTCATCTAGGAGAGATAGTTATCCTTTCAGAGAAGAATAGAGATATGAACGAAGACCACCCCACAGTCTGGAGGGTGGAAATAGATTTTCCCAACTTGCGTGACAGGTCAAACTAGTGTCGGAGAGCATTGGTCAAATCATATGATCACAACAGGGAAATCCAAATTTTGTAAAATGTGTACTTCAAGTTTATTATAAAGTTTTTTTTTTATAAACAACACACGACAAAGCAATATTCACCAAAAACACAGGAGAAACGGCCCTTTTCCTCCCTCATCAATACCCACCTCCCTCTGCTCACCCCACCCAACAATGGGCCTCATTACAAGTTGGGCTTTAACCCTTAAATGCAGTGGTAACAGTATTACTGCTACATTTAAGGGCTGGCCCTATCACGAGTTCGGCTCTAATGGCCTCTTCACGAGTTGGGTGGTATCATGACTGGTATACCGCCCAACTGTATCTGCATTACCACCCACCCATCTGGCATTATTATGTGGTAATTGCACTGAAAATCTTCATTCTTTTGGCGCATTTACCCCAGCTTGGTGCTGGGGGTAAATGCTGCCAGACTCGAGATTGACCGGACCCTTAAATGCAGCAGCAACACCGTTACCGCTGCATTTACGGGTTACCGGCCAATCATGACGAGGCACTAAATAGGTTGTTTTACATTCAGCTTTTTTCTGGAGGTGAAAATCCCATTTAGCACCCTGTTTTCGGCAGTATTACCGCTGGCTTTCTTAGCGTGCATTATTAGCGCTGAATATGCCCCATTGGATCCAATGGGCCTCATCATGAGTTGGGCGGTAGTCCTGAAATGCAGTGGGTAACGGGGTTACCACTGCAGTTAAGGGACCGCCCAATCATGAGTATGGCGTGCTTAACCCCAGCTCACAGCTGGGGGTAACATGCCGGGAAAATGCAGATTTTCAGAGCAATTACCATGTGGTAATACTGCCAGCAGTAATCGTGCTGAAAGTTCCCCATTGGTTCAATGGACCCAATTGGGAATGGGGAAAAACTTTTACTGCCCAACCTGTGATCTGGCGGTAATACCGTTGGACGGGTGAGCGGTAACTCAAATAAAGTTGGGCAGTATCCCAGTCTGGATACGGCCCAACTCATGATGATCATACCAGCGGACCGGTGGGCACTAACACTATTACAGTTGGGCAGTATTACAGCCAGGATGCCGCCCAACTCGTGATAAGGCACAATAACTAGTGATTATCGGCAGTGAAAACACAATGGGCCTCATCACGAGTTGGCCTGTAGCCCTTAAATGCGGCAGTAATGCAATTACCACTGCATTAAAGGGCTGGCCCTTACACAAGTTGGGTGCTAAATGGGTTGTTTTACCTGCAACTTTTTTCTGGAGGTGAAAATCCCATGTAGGGCCTCATCACAAGTTGGGCGGTAGCCCTTAAATGCAGTGGTAACAAGGTTACCACCACATTTAAGGGTCTGCCCAATCATGAGTATGGCGTGTTTAACCCCAGCTCAGTTAACATGCTGGAAAATGCTGATTTTCAGCACAATTACTGTGTGGTAATAGCACCGGTGGTAATTGCACAGATAATTAAAAATGGGGAATAACTTTTCCCACCCAACATGTGATCCTTACTTTTCTGTGTCTCCTTTACTTTCCAGGCTAGGATCTTATCTGCCCTGTTCACCTTGTCATAATATTTTTGTTTGGGAAACATGATCAGTTTTTCTGTACCATACATCATAAGGTTCTTGCACTGTCCCTTATTGATTGCAGGTTTCCTTGCTTGGTCCTGAGACAGGGCCCTATTTGGGGGTTTCCCTGTCTGGAGCGCTACTATTTTAGCCCTCAGGACCTCTTCCTGCCTTTCCCTCTTCTTCTGGGAATCAATCCAAATTAGAACCCCCCAAATTGTGGCCTTGATGGCATCCCACAAGGTGTGCCGGCCAACTTCCCCATTATCATTCAGTTTTAAGTATTATTTTATATTGACCAGCAACGATTGGGCAATCTCTGTGTCCTTCAATAGGGAATCATTACATTTCCATCTCCTTTTTTTCCGCAGTATACCCAATCCCTTCCCGCCGTCATACACACTAAGTCATGGACTGACCACGGTATTGGTTCCTCCCGGTAATCAGATATGTAACCCTGCAGACTGTTTTCCACGAAAATATAATTGATACTTGATAATGTCTCATGGACCCGAGAATAATATGTGATGGGGGGGGTCCCCTGAGCCACTGAGGTAATGGAATCTACTAAGTCCAGTTCCAGATCGATCCTCTGAATGTTCTTTAATACACCTTCTGCTTGCTGAGCCCCCTTCTTTTTCCCCATCCGTCACCTGTCTCTAGACGGATCGAGGACCATATTCAAATCGCCTCCTACTATGAGGGAACCCACCACAAAGAACTCAAGCTTCTCCTTCACCCTATACCAAAAGGTGGTTTGACCATCATTTGTAGAGTATATCGACCCCAGTGTTACAGGGTTCCCCTGTATCTTTCCTTTCGGAAACAAATAGTGGCCGTATGGGTCCCTAAGGACCACCCCAACATCGAGGCACAGCTCATTGGACACTGCAATCGCCACCCTTCTCTTCTTCATCATGAATGAGGACTGGTAGATGTCCTTGATATTCTTTGAATGAATGCCCAGCTCCTTTCCCCTCAACCAATGGGTTTCATGCAGGAAAAGCAATTCCAGTTTAGAACATCTAAATTCTCAAATCACAAAAGATCTTTTTGTGTGTGTATTAACACCTCTAACATTCAGGAAGCCAATGGTCAGAGCCTTTAAAGAGCTAGCCATTGAGGCATGAGAACCAAATCCATTCCTTCACCATTGTATTAAAGCCATCCCAAACCCAGTCTCTGCTTTCACCCTTCAAAATATGTGAAATCACTAAAAATAACCCCCAAACCTCAACCAACCCACCCACCGCACCTACTCTACACCCCTTTGAAAAACATTCCTCCTACCCCCCTGTCCCAGCATCCAGCTAGATACTACTGCCAGAGTCGGGTCCCAACTAAACCACCAGCCATACCTGAGCCCCAGGCTTCCCATCGATATTACACTTTATTCTTGTGCCCCCTACAAGCCCACAACTGTTACAATCACATCATTAAAACCCCAAGTCTCAATCCAAGTACCCCATATTGTGCTAAGACCACATATCCCACCCTCTGCGACTCATACCAGTCAAAACCCCTACAATTAATCTCCCTCTTGCCTTCCCCATGCCCACACCGGGAAGGGCTAAAAAGCAATCTATAGAACACACCAACTTTGTCCAGATCCCTTCAACCATTAATAAGTCAGGATCTCACCTTCAGGGGAGAATTTAGCTTCTTACATTTTCTGCAGCCCGGCATATGTCTCTGGTGTCTCTGTTCTGCCCTCTTCAGTTCTGTCTTTGTGCTTTCATCTGAGTCGTGACCCTCACGTGCCTATCCAACAATTCCGCTTTCGGCCTTCGAATATCCTCCTCCATCACCAGTCTGTAATTGTGCCCACCATATTGAAAGGCTTGCGAGAAGGAGAAGGCCCAGCAGTACCTCACCCTCTTCCCCCTGAGCAACTGTGTCAGGGGGGAGCACAGTTGCAGCCTCACTGGGTTGAAGAAAGAGAAGTCTTGGTAGATCATAATCACATAACCATTATGGGAGTTGGAATGAGCCTGCCTGGCTCTCTCCAGAATTCTTGCTTTTTTCGGATAAAAGTAAAAGTGGACTAGGATCGAGAGAGGGTCCCTTCCCGCACCCCCCACTCTGTGGTCACTGTCAATGGTGGGTTTGTTGGTCTCAGCATCGCCAAATAGAAGTTCAATCACATTGTTCATAGCACAAATGATGTCTTGCTCTGTACCCCTTTCCCTCTTGGGAAAACCAAAGAACCTAATGTTATTCCTCCTCTCTCTGTTCACAAAGTCATCCATTTTGAAGCTGCCTCTTGTTCACATCTCTCCACCTCAGAAAGCCTCCTGTCTATCTGCAACTCAAGGACATCCACTGATGTTTGATTGGTTTCCAAGCCCTGCAATCTATCCTCCATCCGATCCACTCTCAGATCCATCTTATCCATTGTATGGCTTATGTCAGACCTGGTTTCTCTGATTTCCTCAAGTAATGCATCAATGTCTCACTTTTTTCTCTACTGATGGGCTGTCCCTAATCCAGGCACAGATTAAGATCTTTTTGGGTTATTACCTTCGCATGTCATCACAGAAGTCAAGGAACAATACCACAATTGCCCCGGCCTGTTCCCCACTACTGTGTAGAAGACATTCATTTTGGTGATCAGCAAAGTACCGGAAGTACCTCTTTGCCTCGGCATGCTGATCTGCTGATATTGGACTTTGGTGCACTTATTGTGGATTACATGAACATTGGAAGCTTGTGTGCCAGTTCAAGCGTGGAAGTCCTTCAAACAACACCCCCTTCTTAGGCACTGCCTATTTAACCAGCATCCCGCGCGCACCTGTGATCACGCACCTTGGCGAGGTACCAGAAGTACCTCTTTGCCTCAGCGTGCTGATCTGCTGATATTGGACTTTGGTGCACTTATTGCGGAATACATGAACATTGGAATCTTGTGTGCCAGTTAAAGTGTGGAAGTCCTTCAAACCATGCCCCCTTCTTAGGCACTGCCTATTTAACCAGCATCCCATGCACACCTGCGTGCGCACACCTCGGCGAAGTACCAGAAGTACCTCTTTGCCTCTTCGCCGAGGAGTCGCGCCGACGAGGCGGGGATATCTTCTTGGTGACTTTGCGTGTGCGAGGCTTGAGTTTGAACGATGATGCCGCTTACCCTGAAAACAGGTATGCCGTTTAGGAATCCCGTCGTGAGGGCCGGTGAGCTGTCCATCAATCGGCCGCGACCAAACAGCTACTCTTGCTCCAACCCCATTAGAAGTTGTATTGACGGTGCACCTTTGGCAAACTCCGATATTAGGAAGTTTTGCAGTGTTACGAAGTAAGTTGTTAATGAGGAAACAAACTTGAGCAGTTGTGAAGTCTTGAGATCTAATGCGTTAAGGGCAGAGAGTGCCATTCATGCTCTGGCGCCAGTTGTAATTGAGCCAAAAGCTCCTTTAACTTATAACGAAATCGAGGCATCCATAACAGACACAGCTGTGTTAAATAGTGAACCTTTAAATGGGAGTATTGGTAAATTACAGCATACCTTGCTTAATATTGTACCTGATGTAGCAATTATTGACTTGGAAAGCAACAATTCTGTTTTTTCAAATAATCTCATGTCTGAGAATCTATCAAGGTCGTCAGTTATGTTTACAGAGCCACACATAGTAGTGTGCAATTGGTTGAATTGACTAACCATGTGTCACCTATTAGAATACAGACACATACGCACAGCACAAATACATCTGTGAATATTCATCAGTCTGACAATTTTCTAGAAAATATACTGCAGGCGATGAATTTTGCTATTCAGGCATTGGGAAATCTCTTCCAAGCGTGTGATCAAAAACTGCACATGCAGGGAGAGAACTTACACCAAATCCTTGCATGGCAAAATCAAAGACCTCTTGTGTTAGAATCCCAGAGCATTACTGAACTTCCAGTGATAAGTCCTAAATGTTGTGGAATTTCGGTGGCTTGCCAAACTAACATTCAGGTGCCTCAAGAGCAGTTCTTGAAGACTACCGCATTACCCGAGGGTCCAAAAGAAAAAATAATATGCAGCAGATTCCATGCATTATGAACATAATATATGATGTAACAGCAGAAAAAGAGTTAACTTTAGAGGTGAACAATCTAACTCCAAACTTGCCTACTTTAAACCACAATCAGAGTAAGGCAAACAACAACAAAAAACTATATTATATTCAACCCAGGAGCGCCTTTAACAAACAAACAAACACAAAGAAAGCAAAATAACAAAAGCTGTCTGCCTCAAATGAAGCTACCGAGAAATCAACAAGCCCCAAAGAATATAGGGAAGGCGTCATCAAAACAATTCTTTAAGACAATTACTATTTCCAACAAAATTACCCTTATGGCCTCACAAGCGATAAAAAAGAAATATAGTCAACAAAGACAAGCAAAAACGAATGGTTCTGCATTACCTAATACAGTACAGACTATGCACTATCCTCCTTTGGATGCCTTGATGGATGAAATAAGGCATCCAAAAGTCCTCAACCCTAATCCAAGGGCTGAAGTGGCGAGCGTCCCAAGTAAGGCATCAGGGCTAGTAATAGAAACCATTGAAGACTCTTCGAGAGCTGAGATTAGAAAAGCAGTGGATGCGTATATGAGGGGGGGCAAGCTCCAACACATCCTATTGATCCAGTAAATGATATTCCGCACCTCAACCAAAATAATTTGTCATGTGCAAAACCAAATACATTTGTGCAAAGTGCATACCTTGCAGTTGCTAATCAGAATGCTGGGTTGATGAACAACTCTCCACAAAGCCTAATTCCTTCCGGTAATAGTGATATGCCCCAAAGTGAGCACACACATTCGTTAGTTTGCGATTTGCCTCAGGAACTATCCGGTCCCATCATCCACCTAATTGAAACTGCCCTAAGCAATTTGGCTGCACAAAATTCAAAAAAATATCCTCCTGAATGTACCAAGGAGGTTAAACATGGTAAATCTTTGGTTGCAGAGCAAGGCCTTAAAACATTTCCGGCTCAGCACTGTTTGATTTTGGCGTGTAGGCCTCCACCGCTCACCCAATATGATTTACACAGGAGAGCGATCATTGCCATATTCTCCGATGTACAACAACTGGAGGACATTGTCTCCTCATATTTGGATCTAGTAGAATTTGTCAATGATAGGAACTTGAATGCAGTTAGATTGTGATTGAATTCAAGGGTGGTCCATAATCTGATCTGGCATGCAAAATAAGCTCTATACAAGTTAGGATTCATGATATCTGTAGACTTAGGGGTTGAAACATCGCAGTATTATGAAAGGAAAGTGTATCACTCTGAGATTGCAACAGTAGAAACACTGTTACCGACTGACAGGTACTGTAAATGTAATCTAGAGCATAAACAACATTAACTAGAGTTAGAACTTGCTGTGAGTCAAATATCTCTTGTGAGTTGGAATACAAGAGGATTTAAACATCTCCTCAATAACGATCAAAGTAATCTAAGCAATCATGACGTGGTGCTTTTGCAAGAGACCTGGCTCACATGTCCCCCCATTTGGAACAATTATCAAATACATTTAAACCCTGCAATAAAAACTTCTTTAGGAAGGCCAATGTCTGGATTGTTAACAGCTATTAAAATAAGAGACGGCCGGACATCCACCTTCTGGGCTGCCCCAAACAAATTCATGCTGTTGACTAAACTCCTGTCTTTGGAAGAGAAGTATGCTATCCCTAACATTTACGGGAACCCGATAGCACTATCAGATGATGGGTCCTTCAGAGATCGGAATGCCTTGTTAGACTTGGCGGTGGAAGAGCAAAACATCAAGTATATTGTGCGAGCTGGGGATTTGCGTTTAAATTGTTGCAGTGACTCTGAGCAACGGAATAAAGGAAGGCGCACTACATGGAATTTCTTAGTGCAGTCCAGAGGTTTACATGTGCTGAATGGTGCCATGGCCTCTGATATACCCCCAGCAGCAACTTGGCACAAAGGGGACTCCTCATCTGTAATCGATTATATCTATGTGAATTCAGCCTTGTGGCCTGTTATGAAAAACTTTTGTGTGATTGAATATGAGATGAGTGATCATAACATTCTAAGGGCAGTGTGGGATGTATCCATGCCAAAATTGGTAGCCTCCAAAAAATCTGATCAGGGATGTTTGGTAGCAAATGCTCATGGGAACCGTCTCTGATGGTCAGAGGACAAACGGTTGCATTTTTGCAATCTTTTGAGTCACAGCGGATTAAGCAATGATTGTAGAGCTGGGAAGGGCGCAATGGTCTAAAGCGATGTAATGCAAGCATTTCAACAGGGAAAAACTGGCAAAAAACCAATAGTGCAACATTTGCACAACTTTGATAATGAAGTAAGACAAAGACAAATCCAATATCGTTGTGACTTAAGAAAGCTTGCATCGTGTCCTCCCTCCAGCAGGATGAGTGCAGCAAAACTGATTAGAACAAGGTACAGAAATTGGGTTAAGGGACATAGAGCACATCTATTCCAACATGATGGTGCTAATATGCTAAAGGCCCTGGCAAGTGAAAACATCTCGAAAATGTGGGCTTATATAAATCAGACAACAGTGGGTTCTCAAATGGAAATGCAGTCTAGCCCAACAGACACACAACTATAGGTATCATACTTCACACAGTTATATATGAGAACCCGGGAGCAACTTGAAATTCCAGTTAAGTTCAATCTAGAAAATGACCAATCCGATATTTTACATTTGATTAAAACATCTAGTAAGTCAAATGCAGCTGGACCAGATGGCTTATCCAACCATACAATAAAAACATACCCGGAACTCTGGTCTTTGATACTATATAAAATGTTTACAGCGATTAATTTTACACAGTCATTACCTAAGACGTGGACACAAGCCATCACGGTCCAAATTTATAAAAAAGGTGATCGTCAGTCCCTGACCAGTTATAGGCCAATTTCTCTTCTGGATGCTCCAGGGAAACTTTTCTGCCGTCTTGTCTTCAAAGAGCTAAATGATTGCGTAGCAGCAAAAAAAACTAATAGATCCTCTACAAGCTGGTTTTGTTAAAGGACTTGGAACAATACCAAATGTTTTAGCACTATCCATGATTCATTCACAATTTGCTGCCAGAGGTCAAGTGCTCTAATTGTGTTTCATGGATTTCAGAGCAGCATTTGATTCGTTGGATAGGGCTCTGTTATTCACTTAATTGTCGTTTTATGAATGTCCTGAAACATTAATATCGTTGCTGATGCTATTTCATACTATTGCCACAATGAAAGTGCGAGTGACACTGGATGGCAAATTGTCCCCCACTATTCCCATTTATCGAGGCCTAAAACAGGGCTGTGCCTTTGCTTCATTTTTGTTCAGCTTTTTCATTCTGGACATTGGAGCCTCAATTGCAAACTGTCATAGCGATGCACCGAAACTTGGAAATCAAAAGATTCTGTACATATTATATGTAGATGATTTGGTTTTACTCTCACAGACTCCAAAGGGCCTACAACTAATGCTGGAGCAATAAAGATTGCCCACGCTAACAGCTCAGGAAGTCTTCATTCTATTAAAGACGAGGAGGCGAGCATTATGCTTTTCTTTCTTTAATACTGCCATAATAGCATTTCAAAAACATGACTTTTTAAACTTTAGCATTTGTGCTTTTCTGTTACAGCAAAGAAATAGCCAAACTGAGGTTTTAAAAGTCCAACTAAAGTGATCCTTCCTTCAAGATGACTATAAAACTAAAACTCCCATGATGCTTGTGGGGTGTTGTAGTCCTGACCCTAACTCCTGCTCCAATCAGCTCATAGGTCAGTCTATAAGAACCTTGCCCCCCAGGTCCCTTCCTCTTTCTTTTGCGGTCCAATTCTTCGGTAACAAACTCAACAGTCTTATGAACAATCAACACTGGATTTCCAATCTAACTGTGTCCCAGGTCCATGAACTGTAACTCTTTTCAACCCCTGGGCGAATAACTTGACTCTGCTCTGAAGACTCAGTGCTCGTGATCATGCTGCTTTCTGGTCGTCTCCTAGGGAAAAACGGAGAACCAATTATGAGGGTGGGTATCACGACAAATTGAACATCTTAAATAAATCTTACATTAGTTCAACAGTTGTCTTTCTTACACTTCGGGCGGGATGTAATGCTCGCCTCCTCGTCTTTAATAGAATGAAGACTTCCTGAGCTGTGAGCGTGGGCAATCTTTATTCTATGACAAGACAGGAGGCTCGCATTATGCTTATTCAAAGCTCGCTACCAGTCTATCAGGTATATCGGATACAGGTTTAAAATAAAATGTCTTAAAGGTCGATTCAGATGACCAATCTGCTGCTTTCATTATGTCTTGGAGTGGCACTCCGGCGGAGAAAGCTCTAGAAGCCATAGCGCCCCTCGCAGAATGTGCACCAAACTGGGATAAGTCAATTCCTGCCCACTGCATGACCTCGCGCACCCATCTAGCTATTGTCGCTGTCGCAACTGCATGATAAGGCTTCCTACGCGCTATTAGCAGCTGTGTAACACCTAGCGGTCTGTACTGCGCTGTGACGGTCTCGTAATCTTTGATACATTGCGCTACACATAATTTTTTGTTTCCCGTAAAATAGGGGTATGAGATAACTCGTGAATCTGATTTTGTTCGCTTGGTTATTGTAAAGGCCACTCCTTCGGGATAGAATATTTTCCTATCTATTTCTAATGCCTTAACGTCCGATACTCTTCGGCATGCCGTAAGACACAATAACATTGCTAGCTTGCATGACAGCTGGGATCGGGATAAATTACCGTTATCTGGCCATTCCAGGAAAAGTCGGAAGACCTCTTTAACATCCCACAGGGTTGTGTATCTCGGTTCTGGAGGTTTTTTCAACTTCATACCTCTCAGGAGTCGCAGCACCGTGGGGTGTTCGCCAATGGCGTTACCCTCTACTTGATCGTGCCCTGCTGATATTGCGGACCGTAATACTCCTATTGTTCTAAAGGCGTTGCCTTCCTGAAATCTCATTGCTAAGAAGTTTAGCAGTTGCACTACAGGGGCAGAAACGGGATCCACACTCTGCTCTGCACACCAGTGCACCCAACTGTTCCATGCGGCGTTATAGCTCTTAATGGTGGAAGGCGCCCACGAATCTCTGATACAGTCTGCAGCGAGTCGCGAAATGCCAGGCAATTCCCATTTTCTCCTGAAACCCTGCAGGCCATTAGTCGTAGAGTGCCAGCTAAGATTAGCGGATGCGCTCTCCCGGTCGGGTCGAGTAGAAGGTCCGGCTGGTGCGGAATAATCCTCGGAAAATCCGTAGAAAGTTCCATCACTACTGGAAACCATGGCTGAGATTTCCAGATAGGGAGCACCACTATTAGGTCTGCTTGCTCCCTGCGTACCTTCGCTAGAGTCCTAGTGATCATCAGAAACGGAGGGAAGGCATAATGAAGCGCCCCTTTCCATGATTGGAGAAACGCGTCTGTGCCAGCTGCACCCGGGTCTATCCTCCAACTGAAATATGTCTGTGTCTGAGCGTTCAGTCTGGACGCAAACAGATCTATGTTTACTGGACCCCAAAGGTCTGTTAACGCTCTGAACACCCTGGGATGTAGTCTCCAATCGCTGGAATCCACCAGATATCGTGAGTTCCAGTCTGCTACTTTGTTCAGATTCCCTGGTAGGTATTCTGCTGTAACCGTTATCTGATTCTGCAGGCAATAATGCCAGAAATCTTTTGCTAAATCTGCCAGCATGCGGGATCTCGTTCCTCCCAGTTTGTTTATGTAACGCACTGCCGAGATGTTGTCCATCTTCAGCAGCACGCAGCATTGCACTTTGTCCTTCGTAAAGGCACGCATTTTCCCCCTGTCTCTACGTTTTCGCATCTCGCCCCCCATCCGGATCTGCTTGCGTCTGATTCTATAATGATGTCTGGAATGTCTCCGAAAATCGCTCTGCCATTCCAGGCTTCCATGTTGAGAAGCCACCACTGAAGCTCCGAAAGCGCTTCCTGATCCAGGGTTATCAGCTGGTGATAACCGAGTCCTCCCTGTAGATGCTTTATCTTGAGCCTCTGTAATGCTCGATAATGCAGTGGGGCTGGAAAAATCGCTTGAATCGAGGCTGCTAGGAGGCCTACTACTCTCGCTAGAGCTCGAAGAGAGATCATCTCCTTCGCTATCAGTACTCTGATCTCCTTCTTTATCGCTCTTACTTTGTGGTGTGGAAGCTCGAGTGTAGCTTTGATTGTGTCTATGTTGAACCCTAGGAACTCTATATTTTGCATAGGTACCAGCTGGGATTTGTCCAAGTTTACTAAGAAGCCCAGAGATGACAAGAGCGTGAATATCCATTGCACATTCTTGGATAGCGAGGTTTTGTCTGACCCTAGAACTAGAATGTCGTCCAGGTAGACGATAATACGAATTCCTCTTTCCCGAATAGCCTCTGCTACGGGCCTCATGATTTTGGTGAAGGCCCAAGGCGCTGATGCTAGGCCAAACGGGAGACATGTGAATCGCCATATTTCCCCGCCCCAGCAGAACCGTAGATATCTCTGATAATCCTGGGCTATCGGAATCGTGAGGTAAGCGTCTTTGAGATCTAATCTCGCTAACCAGTCCCCTGTTCGGAGGAGGTCTCGCAGTAAATGGATGCCCTCCATCTTGAAATGGTTGTAAACAACCCATTTGTTCAAACTTTTTAAATTTATCACCGGACGAGTTTTGTCCCCTCGGTGAACTAGAAACATATTGCTGAGGAATCCTGGTCCCCCCTCCGTATCTTTCTCTATTGCGTTCTTGTCTGCTAGGCTGAGCAACTCTCTGTGAAACAACTCTTCTTCTCCCCGGGACACCTGGATGGGACGGGGTTCTGAGCCCTGAATGGGGTCCTGTATGAACTCTAGCTGTAATCCCGCTACTGCCTGTAATACCCATGCATCGCGCGATAACGCCTGCCATTCGCGCAGAAATTGAAGGGTTCTCCCTCCCACTTTCACGCTTATAACACTCACCTCCTGAGGCATTGGGTTGTCTGTGAGAGCCTCTTCTTCTATGGCCTCTGGGGAACTTGGCTCTAGACGGGAAGAAGGTGTCCTGTTTCTTCCCTTCCCAGTATTGGGCGCGTGGCCCTTGGGGTCTACGGGAATAATTGAAGCAACCAGACGTACGACCCCTGTAACGTCCGGTCCCGGAAAAAACTCGATCAGGGAATATCTTCTTGATTGCGCTTTGTGCCCTTTCCAGCGCGGAATACGTGCCTACAAATTGCGACATTTCCTTCGCAAAGGCTTCGCCAAACAATAGACCTCTAGCTCCTTCACCAGCCTCATACGAGGCCAAGTCACTTAGTTTATTGTCTATTTTCAGAAGAACACCTCTCCTACGTTCCGAAGACATAGCGCAGTTAGCGTTGCCCATGAGATAGACAGCTCTTTGCGCCCAGTTCGCCAGAGCCGAAGCGTCTACTGGTGTTCCTGTGTCCTTAGCTTTTTCCGCCAGGTCCATTATCTTAGCTAAGGGACCTGCAATGTCCAGAAGCTTATCTTGGCACCCTCGCCAGGCTCTGTCTATTCCTTTCCGGATATCTCGCGCTGTTTTCGTCACAAAAGTGACCATCTTGGAGTCAAGCTCCGGTGTCTCTACCAGTTTGAATGGCAACTCTGGTCGAGGGCATTCTGACCGCATCCTGGACCTTACCTCCCTGTCCAGAGGTTTCCTAATATGCTGCGCCATATAGGCTGCTACTCTGGGCGACGGGACCCAATCTGAAGATTTTGGGTGCCTGATCGCTTCTGGGTCAAACATATCAGTGGTACTGTCGATCTCCTCTGCATGTTGCGCGGAGTCAACGTCGTCTCCACCTTCGTCCTCTGGCATATAACCTTCATCATCGTCCCCTATATTGTTCACCCCTGGGGTAGGGGGTCTATCCTGGCTTTGCTTCTTCTTTTCCAGGAAGGCTCTTTTCAGCCTAGCGACAGGGTCGTCTGGTCTTTGGGGAGCCTCATCCGGTATAGGGATATCAAGATTGCTTGGGGGGGTCAAAATATGTTTAGTTTTCCGAGCTGCTTTCCGCCCCTTATGTTCAATCCCTTCAGAGGGATGTCTGGCTGACAGCTGATCAACTGATTCTTCTGCTTTCCTCTTATTGGCAAGCTGGGCTTGCTGTTCTTGAATCATGGCTTCTAGAACTTCAAGCCTCTGCGCAATGGGCTGCACACCTTGCGATACCACTTTCGATAATGAATCACCTAATACCATCTTAAAACTCTGTGAGAGATCCGCGTCCTGTTGGTACGGGCTCTCTCCCCACTCTTCCTCAGACCACTCTGGAGAGGTGGAAGGTGGAGCACCGGGGCTGTTGGATTGTGCCATCTCTAGTGTTGGTAATACTAACTTCTGGGCTGCCAGCAGGGAACCACAGCAGCTAGGCCCCTGTTCCACAGAGATATGTGTATTGCGGGGTTGTGCAGGGCTGCTTCCACAGAGCCTGAAAGGAGTATCCAAACTTCTTGCTCTAGCTGTCCCCTAATAGCACTCCGGTGAAATACGAGTTTTTTTTTTTTATTTTTTTTTAGCCGGTATTAGGTCGTTGTTTCCTCACTGTTCGCTGCGATTGCAATGAAATCATTTGCGCGCGCGCGCGGAAAGGCCCCGAGGGAATGCTGGGAGACTGAACTTTCCTTCCATTCCCCTGGGTCCTACCGCCCGACTTGTTCGTCGGCGCGGAACCTCGAGGAGCGGGGCCGGGTGCCTGAGGCGAGCGCGTTCGCTCGCGGCGCCGGCCCCGCCTCCTCGGAACCTGAACAATGCCACGCTGCGGAACAACGATGAGTGAAGTAATATTCCGAACGTCCGAGCGACACGGATTACTTACTATATTCTCTTCAATTGTAAATATTACCTTATATATATATACGCTCTAATGTCAATGAAGGACACGCTCATATATATAAGCGCTCTATATACGCTGCGCTGGGGATTAAGAACAAATATTCTAAAGAGAGATAATGTGAGGTACTTATCTTTGGCAGCAAAAAAGAAAGAGGAACTGACCTGGGGGGCAAGGTTCTTATAGACTGACCTATGAGCTGATTGGAGCAGGAGTTAGGGTCAGGCCTACAAAACCCCGTAAGCATCATGGGAGTTTTAGTTTTATAGTCATCTTGAAGGAAGGATCACTTTAGTTGGACTTTTAAAACCTCAGTTTGGCTATTTCTTTGTTGTAACAGAAAAGCACAAATGCTAAAGTTTAAAAAGTCATGTTTTTGAAATGCTATTATGGCAGTATTAAAGAAAGAAAAGCATAACGTGAGCCTCCTGTCTTGTCATAGAATTAGGCACATACGTGCGACATAATAGTTTAGAGATCAATTTAACAAAAACACAAATTGTGGTGTGTAATAAAACTCGAAACACAACCAAATATAGATATACATGGACATTGCAGAATCAGACATTGCTTACAGTCCCACAATATAATAATACTTAGGCATAATTATACATCTGGCCAAATCAGCTCAGCAAGATGCACTTGACCTCAAAAATAAGCTCCAGGCTTTAACTTCTCAATCGAGAGTCTCAATGAGAAAGTTTGGAAAATTCTCTAAGAAACATACTGTTGCATTTTATAAGATGAAGGTCATTCCCATCATTCTATACGGTGTAGAGAGGGCAACACCAAAGAATCGGGCCTTTTGGGACCTTTTGGAGTCTAAGTACTGGAAACAAGTATTACATCTCCCCAGTAGCACCCCAATAGCAATGATACGCTTTGAATTGGGCACATTATCATTAAGTTTGCAGGTCATCTGGAAACAATGTTCTTTAATTCAAAAATGTCTGGTAGGACTAAAAAATACCTCCATCTTGTCAGTAATATCAAACTATTTGTTAACATCTAAGAATACATTTCCATGTCGGGAATCGAGTTTACCTGTAGAATTTTCAAAGGAACCAATCTAAAGAGCACAAACTCACCCCTCCTTCGTGAGGGTCCTTTGGAATTGTAGTTAAGATCTTTCCTGTTGCCAAAAAAATCAAGATGCCAACTGTGGAACAGACAGAGGTACACTGGATCTATGGGAGCCAGCATACACCTGTTATCTCTATATTGCACTTAATTGGATGGAGGAATCAATTCCTCGTCCTGATGAGACAACCTCTGGATGAAAAGAAATCTCCGTTCAAATGGTAACTATGAATGTTTAGATGAAAGGATTAATGCTTTTCAAAAGTTCCAAAAAACATAGGCACACATATGGCCTCATTACAAGTGTGCCGTTTGGGTAACAACGGTACCAGTGAGCCAGCCGGCATCGTTGTTACAGAACCGGCACACTACGAGCCTGCGGGCGGATGCCATCTTGCCCGGAAGTGTCAGACCTGGCGGGCAGAACGGCACCCGCCCGAAGACTTTCACGGTGCCGGTATTTCTGTGGTCCCCATTCCCATGGAGTCCTATGGGACTCCTATCGGACTCTATGGCAATAGAGAAAAATTACTGGCGCCTGACTTCCCGGCCACCAGTGTTAAAGGGAAGTCAGGCGCCAGTAATGTTTGGGCCTCATTTCGAATCTGGCGGCAAGCCAGACTCGAAATGAGGCCCAGAGAGTTAGATTTGTAGCATTTGAGGTAATGATAAGAGTAGAAAATAATACGCTTTCAACTGCCAAAAATCAATAACCCCCCAACAAATGTCTATCCTTAGGAGACATTGGTCCCAGGCGAGTTTGGGGATCAGCAAAGATAAATATAACCCAAACATTTTCAACTGAAGCATGAGACACTGAAAAGCTGCACTGTTCCTTTCAAGTGTGACGGATATGGTTCAATTGTAGGGAGAAATATTACGTTGATAAAGCAAGCAAATAGATGTCACCTCAAATAATGGACAGAACCCAACATACAACACTGATTCCGCCACACTACAGGAACATTACTGAATTGTATGGCAAAGCCCACAAACCTGGTCCTACTGGATTGTACATATCACAACAAAGTGTGCTAAAAGTGCTACTTTTCATGAAACTCTGCATTCAGGAACAACAGTTCCATTGCTGAACTAAAACAATACAGATTATCGGACTCTACAAACAAGAAATGTTTGTGAAGGTCCGAGCAACATTGCATTTCATCAATAACCACTTTATTTGTTACAAATCATGGAAATTCATATACAAAATGTGAAAAGGCCCAGTGTGTCAGAAATATCCCAATGTAAACAGTGTATTTATTTTTTTTCAATAGCATTAGCAATTGAAAATTTGGTTTATTCCTTCAAGAATATATATATTATGTTATGTTGAATTATACCACACACTGCTACCACCTAGGGGCAGTCTCCAGGCACTCACGTGACTCTGCAAGAAAAGAGGGCTGGGTGTGTTAGTGAGGATAGGTTCAGAAACATGAGAAACTGCCATCTGTGTGCATTGTCTTGCGGGTGGGTTAGTTGTGCAGCCCAGCTTGTAACCATAAGGATAAGACTCAGTGCCTCAGATGTGTACTAGAGTTTATGTTGGGTGTGTGGATCGTATGCAGTTAGGGTGGAAGTGTAATCATGTGCACTGGTTTGATGTGTCCATAAGGGGGTGCGCACTGTTGTGGGTGTTTGACACAGTTGTGTTGGCGTGCGTTTCTATGTGGTGTGTGGTGCGAATGGATTGAAGGATTATTCGGCTTGGACTGTTCCATCTGAGGTTAGCTCCAGAGTCTTTGAAGGTTTGTTGAGTGCAAAGTTAATTGATGATAGATGTGTCTATGTGTAGTGTGGCTAACCCATAGTTGTGTAAAAGTGGTGTGCATTATGATGGAGGAGAAGGAGTGGGGAGGATTGGTTAGTACATTGGTTAATCTCGACAGCACCTCAAATGTATGTCTTCAGCACAGATCCGGTTGTCGCTCAGTGCTACCTCCACCACTCCTGGTTGAGTTCTGGTGACCTGCCCACCACCTCTCCAAGCATCGAGGCTAACTTCCCCCATGGGTTCCTCTGGGTGCAATACGGTGGTTGCACCTAGTAAGTTTGTAGTTGTTCTGCAGGAATTATTCACGGTAAATGTACTTCGGCTTGTGAGGTTGGTAGTTAAATAGACACATGGTTAGTTTTTGCAACCCTTGAGGAAGTGATGTATGACTGAACTACCCTAATTATCCGGGGTGACACATGGTTAGTCTGAGGCTTCCATCTAACGCGTGAAGTGGCTGGTCTTTCTGAATGCATAAATGTTGCACGCAGGGTGTCTTTGCCTGAGTCTGTCTGATGTGATGGATGCTACTGTTCGTCAGTCTCTCTGGCCATGGTGTATGACTGAGGAGGGTATTTTAGGTCCTCCTTGGTTTCGCCGCTGTTGTCCTTTATCTGTTAAAATGGTCCCTTAGTATGTTTCTTTCGGTCCCCTTTGCTTTTGTTGCCGCTGTCCCTTTGTGCCAGTCATTGGCAGTTGAATAACCATGTTTTTAGTTGTTTACAGAAGGTAAGGTGGTCTTCTGTGGTTCCAGTTTTCTAGGGCATTGTGTTCCATAGGCCAGCAATTAAGCGTGTGAATGCAGTTCCTCGAATATCCTCTTTTCGTATTGTTTTGTCTTTATTTGTAGTTCGTTGCTTGATGTTAGGTCTATTCTTGGTTGGAAGTGGCTGATCTTACCCTGGAGGAATGTGACTCCTTATCTGTGTAAGGATTTATGAGCAATGCAGAGGGACTTGAATTTCATGCATTTTTTACTGGTAGCCAATGAAGGTTTATCAGAGCTAGAGTGATGTTATCTCTTCTGTTCAATCTCAGGATCATCCTAACTGCAGTGTTCTGGATGCGTTGACATTTTTTATTCAGTCTTTCCGGCATTCCTAGGTAGAGCCTGTTTGCATAGTGGATTCTTGTTAATACCAGGGATATGATTGTAATGGCTTTGTTTGGAAAGGTGAGGTATAGGAGTAGCCCCTCGAGGAGTCTCAGGAGATAGAAGCACTTTTTTGTGATTGCACTGACTTGCGGATCCCGGATTGGTCCATTGTCCATGAGTATTCCTAGGTTATTTACCACATTTGAGGTTTCCATTTGGGTTTCCATTGCTGGTTGCCAGTCCAGTTGTGGGTTGGTTGCTTTGCCTTCTGGGGGTGAAACCATTATTTCATTTCGGCCGGGTTCAGTTTGAGGTTGTTCGTTTTCATACAGTTGTAGATGTCTGTGAGACAGTTGTTGAGGCCGTTGTTTGGTTCTTGTGCCGTAGTTTTCTCCACAATCAGTTGTCAGGGGTGGACTGGGAACCAAAAGAGGCCCTGGAAATACATTTCAAAGTGGCCACATATTACACTTTTAGCAAGCCCAATGCTTTTCCTATAGGACAATTTGGAAATACCACACAAAAGAAGCCCAGGGTGCAGAGGCCTACCAGGAAATCTCCAGAGTTCTCTATAGGCTAGTCCACCCCTGAAACAGTCTATTGCACTCACACACTCTTCTGTCTAACTCACAGCACCCATCCACATGCCTGCTCGACATGGGTATGTCGAGCATGCATACTGGGGCTAACTGGGTCTTAGCCATGGCCATCCCAACCAACTTACTTTGGTCAAATGCACACACGCATTCCAAAGTTCTCTCACAATGTTCCCATACCCTGGACTTTGGTCCGCTGGGGGCGCTCACCTACAGCGCTTTAAGGCCATACCATTGGGATAAAGGCGCTATACAAATGACAAATTACATTACATTATCTTAGAAAGTACACTGAATCATACTAGCACATAGGACTCAAACCGCCGGCCTGCATGCACCGCTCAGCTTTCAATACTGCCTATTCCTCTATCACTCTTAACCTTGCCTCCACTTCCCCCTTTATTTCAGAATCACGCGCCATGAGGCATCCACAATGGCACAAGTGAGCTATACAAAGCTATCTTGCATTCAATTTTGGTTCGGGAAGTCTGGTCTCCTTCAGGCCTCGATCTAAACCATATAACCACATTGACATTGTGCTTCTGCTGCTTGCCACAGCTGCCTCGTACAGTCACGCAATTGTAAAGATGCATGATGACTGGCGGCTGTATTTGTGGCAGGTGTAGTGCAGGAAGCCATTGGTTCGCGTGATCTCGGCGTTGCTCCTTGGATGCTCTACGTTCTCTTTGACGTACGATGTTAGGTAAAGCAATTTCATAAAGTTTAGTAGATGTCATCCTGCTAAACCTGAGCAATTGTGTGAATTGTCAGCTGAGTGCTCAAATTAGCAAGCCCATGTGTGGGCATTCATGTGTGAATCAGGCCATTACAAAAACACTTTGCTGTTACTGGATGCTGCTAATTAACCAAGAACATTGAGATCAAAGCCTTAAGGGCGCATGGCTTCTCCAAACCTATTGCATATTTAGATACACTACATCACTTGATGCAACATGTTTATTCATACAATATACACCGAAATATAAAGCGCTGGATTTAGCAGTGTGTGTGTTGAGTAAACCTTAGACCCGAATAGAAAATGATTAAAACACAAAGGCAAGAGGGCACTGCTTTAATTTAAAAACCCTTAAAAGTATCAGAGAGGATTTAACTTGCAATGTTCAACCTCTGATAAATACCTTGTACTTTATTTTACAGAAAGAGAGTTGTTTTCTTTAAAGCGCGAAATACAGTACCTCCAAAACACAAGTGCCATTCTCTATAGTTGGCTTTCGAAAACACAACTTTCTAGGACAGACTCGAGGCGTTGTCCCGCAAAATACGAACTATGTATGTAGCATCCTGGGGCATACTGACAGCCAATCGGGAGTGAGAGAACGCAGGCTGTATTCATTTACACAGGCCCGCGTTCTCTTGTGCTCTGCATGCCAGTCAACCTTCGAGAACCCACCGTGCCGCCTCTCCCCGGCTCCTGCTCCGCTCCAGCCCGCGCCTACCCACAAAAAAATCCACCCTCAAATCCACGGTCAGAAGATACACAAGCTACAGACTGTTTAAAAAAAACATTCCTCTGCATTGGACAATGAGCAGAGAAACATTATGGTTTAAACTGTCCCTATGAAGATTCATCATCTTCTCTTGGAAATTCTGATGGCCTTATTACATTCAAATACCAGGGCGAGGGTGCATTTAAAGCACAAGGGCGGTCAAACCAGGCAGGTTGCTACCGAAAGGGGGGTGCGCCAGGGCTGTGCACTCCTTGTCATGGAACCTGTGCTCCTGCTTTGAACAATGAATATCTGCAGCCTCTGTGCTTTGGTGCGTGTTGTGCATGTTGCAACAGTTCCCACGAGACCCCAATGAAGGTTTGAACGGTACACCGTGACCAGCCCCAGGGTCCCGTGGAATTAAAGCCAGCATGAAGAAGAGTCATATTTGTGCGTATTTCATGGACATAATGATCGAAAGACATATTTCATAAACATTTGGGGTGGTGGGTGTATCCAATATCATGATGCGAATCAAATGTTCCTTCCTGAAGTGATATGCATATATCATTCAGCGTCTTGCTTACCTTAGTTGATCCGACAATCAGGGGAGTTGCTAGGTCTGGAAAAGACCCGGGGCTAAGCTGATGTGGGAACTGTTGGGACTGGGGGCTAGCTACTATTTTGGCTGTAGCTCCTGAGATTCTATCCGGGGCTACAACCAAAAGATCAGGGGCTATAGCCCCCTTAGCCCCCTCCTAGCAACGCCCCTGCCGACAATCGCCATGATCGATGCCAAGGCCTCACGCAGCCCGGGCCAGCCCATTTGCAGGCCCTGCTGACCTGCCGCTGCACTGCCAATGTGTTCACTGGCACGTGAGGTTCCAATCATCCGCTGCCCAGAACAGTAGGAGGCCCTCATGAGCAGGCGCAGGCCCAGCCCTGCTGGGAAGAAAAAAAAGAATATGCAGCGCCTGCTCGGTCGGTGGTGGCAGCCGGCATTGCAGGCAGCAAATTCAAGGCAAACCACCCATGTGGATGGGAAATCACGCGATGTGCTTGTGCGTGTGTATCCTTCCGCAATCTGCTTCAAAGGGGCCTTGCAGGCGAGAGGCCTACCGGGGATGTCCCGGTGTCCCGTTGGGGCAGTCCAGCCCTGTCAGTTGTGTGTCATCTGCATAGTTGGAGTTGGTCAGTTCATGGGTGTGAATTATTTTCGTCAGGGGGGCCATGCAGATGTTGAATAGTAGGGGGGATAGTCTGAATCCTTGTGGAACTCTGCAGGAGATGTTTTTGGTGCTTGAGGTGAAGGGTGGAAGGTATGTTTTTTCGGTTCCATTTGTGAGGAAGGAGGTAAGCTACCTTAGGGTAAATTCTTTCATGCTGCATTCATCAGTATTTTAATTCGAGTTGCGTGGCTAATTGTATTGAATGCTGCAGAGTTGTCCAGTAGTATTAGGGCAGATTGGGTGCCATTGTCTGCATTTATTTTAAGGTCGTCCCATATGGATAGGAGATCCAATTCTGTTCCTCCCGTTGGTCTGAAAACAACTTGCGAGTGTTCGATTACACCGTCTGTTTTCACATATTTAAGTAGGATTTTGTATACATGGTTCTCCCATATCTTTACCGTATACAGCAAGTAGGATATAGGTCTGTAATTGCTTGGATCTTCTACACTTTCCGTTTCCTTTTTTATCAGTGGTTTGATGTATGCTGATTTGAAGAAGTTAGGTACTATTCCTGTGATTAGGGACAGGTTCATTAGGTGGCGGTAGTAGGATGCTCTGGTTTTGTGGTTGAGGATTTCTTTGTAGATATCAGGGGGGCCGGGGTCACTTAGAAATACTGCAACATTGGTGTCCTTATAAGGGTGGAGAAAATGTCTTCGGTTATTGGTTCAAAGCAATTGAGTCTAGATGTATTCAGTGTTTCGCTCATTATCTATGCTTCTCTGGTTGTGTTTGTAATAGTGCAATTGGTGGTGATGGTCTGTTTGATTGTTTCTATTTTCGATCTCAAGTGGTGGTGATGTTGTCACATAGTGCTTGTGTTCGGATGATATTTTTGTTGCAACATGAAGGATTTTTTCTCTCTGATGATTATGAAGAGTTCTTTTTGCAGGTTGGTTGCTGATACATTTTTTTCTTTTTGCTTTGAGTACTGTTGATTTGTAAAATCTGAGTTATCTTTGGTACTTTATTTTGTCTGGTCGGTTGTAGTGTTCTCTCCATATGTTTTCCATTTTGCAGGTTTTTTTTAGTTCTTTCAGCTCTTCTGTGAACCATCTTGAGTTTTTTTTGGTTTGGCTCTGAAAGGTTTTGCTGGTGCTCGTTGGTCTAAGGTCTCAGTGATCCAGTTGCTGAGTGCATTTTCCTCTGAGTCTGGGGTCATTTTGTTTTGTTCCATGTTGTTAGGTTGCGTTGATTTTAGCAGATCTTTTTAGGACTCCAGGTTAAAACTCTTCCATTTTCCTTTCCTGGCGGTGTGTAGTGTAGCTTTTCTGGACGGTATGCAGGCTTGGAGTTTGATGTACAATGGTATCAGGTAGTGGTCGCTCCATACCATTGGTGTTGAAGGGGCGGATCCACAGGGTCCTCTTATAGAAGATTTCATCCAGGGTGTATCCAGCATTCTGGGTGGATCCATTAACTATTTGCGTGAAGTGGAGTGCTTCCAGGAGTGCACACAGTGAATTTGCTGAGGTTTTGTTTTATTTTTCAAACAAGATGTTGAAGTCTCCCAGTATGACTATGTTGTCGTGGTAGGTTGATAGTATGCGATTGGGTTTGCTAGTTTTGTCACAAAGTTCAGCTTATAGGATGGCGATCTGTGGATCAGGAGGAACACTACGTTGGCTTGGTTGTTGAGTTCAATCTTGATGAGGAGGGATTCACAGTTTTTGATGTTGGCTGAAGAGAAAGGTGCGGCACAGAAGAGTTCTTCGTGCAACATTGCGATTAGCCTCCTCTTTGTTTTTCTCTGTTGGCGTGCATTAATTTGAAGTTGTCGGGTATTGCTTAGTACACAATGGTTTTGTAATTGTCAGATAGCCATGTTTCTGTGAGAAAGAACGTGTCAATGCCTCCTGGGCTTAGGAGGTCATGTATTTCGTTTGAGTGTTTTGCCATGGATCTCATGTTGAGTAGGCTGCAGTGTAGTCTGTCTATTTCTTTGTCTGAGTTGCTGTGGTGTCGGTCAGGTGTCCGTTGCTGGATGATCTCCCCTGGGTGTGCTGGCTGGAAGGAGCTGTTCTTGGGTGGTCCGTCTCTTTGTCGAGTAATTAATTAGGTTGATGGGTTGCTTGGATTTGGTTTGTACCTGTTGGTGAGTTGTTTGGGTGTTGGTCCCTTGTTCCAGTCTTCGGTAATGTAGGGCATGCTGAAGGTAATGGACTCACATTTGCTTTTTAAAATAGGGTACACACTACTGTGAAAATGTATGAAAAATCATTGGTTTTCTATCATGGTTTTGGAAAGTGCTTGTTTTTCTTGCTACTACCTCACCACAAGATAGATATGTGTACAACTCAGCTTTGCTGTTTTTGTGGGAGTGGTTTTAAATGCCTCAGAAGATTTGCCTTGGCCCCCACAGAGTTGAATGATGTATTGCCTGTTGTCATGAAAACGTTAGGTTCATAGACATGCAAAGGGCCATTTGGACAAGGCATCCTATTAAATGAGACATATCCCATTCATTTCAAGGAAGTATTTATAATAAATACATTTTAAAATTCCAGCAGAGGCCAACATTTGGTGCTCAGGCTGAAAAGATTCAGTGCTGTTCACTTGATTATCCAGCATGTGGAAGCTGGATCCAGCTTCAAAATACGTGATACTGCACATAAAACATCACCTTTGACATCATTTATGGCAATAAAGCTGGTCAGATGCTAATTCATGAAAATTAGACAATGAGGCCTCTATGAACTGTTTACATGCCTCATTATGCTGGGCAAGGGCTGTCACGATTCTAAGAAATGAAACCAGGCTTCATAAATGTAATGGGTCAATTAGAATGAAAATTAGTCATGCATTTTAAAACTATTTTGATTATGAAAGCACAACCACATAACTTAGAAACATATGGAAAATTGGTTTATGGCCATGAGGATCACCTCAAAGAATGACATCCATATCTGAATTGCCATTTAAAAAAATAACGAATACAAATATGAATATTAATAACTCCATTACAAAATATTTGTGCAAACTCATGTTACATGTCACAATGCTCGTGAGTGCTGGGTATCCCAAAAATTCTTATTTCATTCATTTGGCATGTTTCTGCAATGAAAGGTGGAATAAAATGATTTGGCATTCAAAAGTGTTAAGAGCAGGCACCCCACACCTTTCTGATGATTGAATATATTATCAAACTATAAAGATTAGGGTGGAGGTGCATTCTCTGGGAATGTCTGACTATTGAGCAAGGGGATGGAAAGAATTGACCTATCAATAAATATGACATAGTCATTAAAACACGTGGGAATATCACCCATGCAAGAAGCAGAAATAGAAAGATAATAGAGCTGTCACTGAGGAATCAAAAGCTGCATATCATGGATAGCACCTGTTTGTTACACATGGATGAGAGCTGAGCATGGACATTGTCTTGAGGAGTGGGCACTATACATGAAGATACCATTAACTGGCGCACACCCTCTTTCCAAGAGTGTTGCTATGTTATGTAATGTTATATATTTACGTAAAGTGCGCCTCTGCCAGAGGCATCTTGGCTCTAGAGAATACAACAGGGAAGAAGGGGCAGGATAAAAGAGGTGAGTTTTCAGAGCAAGAGGAAATGCCAGATGGTCTTTTGTGGCTCGAAGAGTGAGTGGACTAGCATTCCATAGTTCAGCAGCTGCAATTGAAAAAGAGCAGCCGCCCACCCTCTCTAAATGGTAACAGGGCACAGGAAGGAGGTATGCATCTTGGGAGTGAAGCAATGAGGTCAGCCAATGAGGGTGCAATTGTTCCTGCAACTACTCCACCCCTTGGCCATAAAAGGCCTAATGGATGATGCAAAAAGATTTGAACTACACCGGTTTTGCACCGGTAGCCAGTGAAGTGAACAAAGAACTGGCGTAATGTGGGAACCATAAGGAGTATCCATACAGATGTGGGTCTCAATATTCTGAAGCAGCTGTAACCGGTGAAAGAGGTAGTGAGTTTGAACATGAAATAAAGAATTAAACTAGTCTAGCTGGCTCAGAATAAGAGAGACCATCATGAGGGGATGTAGATGAGCAGGAAGAAATGAGAGAACATTACAAAGGAACTTTAGTTGGAAAAAGAGATTCTTGCATATGGTGCTAACCTGCGCTGATGTAGAGAGAGATGCCAGGAACTTGAAGCCTGAGTTCTTCACCTCAGACACAGGTAAAGGACAGGAGCCAAGCTCAGAAGGAAAGAAAGCAGAAGACCAGGCTAGAGCCGAAGCGGACAGAGTAGGGTGCAGGACATGAGAGGGGCCAACCACCAGTGCCTCAGTCTTTTCTCCATTTAACTTCAGCCAATTGCAGCACTTCCAACCACCAACCGCTGCAAGGCAATCCCTCAGCTGGGATGCTGTGTCTTGCTGAGCGGACTCCAGCCTTATGATGATTTGAGTGTCGTCAGCATAGGAGAAGCACCTGAAGCCGTGGTAGTGGATGAGCAGAATAAGAAGCTGAATATAGATGTTAAACAAAGCAGGAGACAAGGTGGAGCCCTGGGGGACTCCGCAGGAAAAGAGTAGTGGAGGCAGAAGAGAAAGAAGAAAGAGTTAGTGTCTGGATCCTGTCAGTCAAGAAGGATCAAACCTGGAGAGGACTTGTCCCGAGATGCTGGTCGGGGAGAGGTGGCTTAGCAGCACCGAATGGTCCACTGTGTCAATGCTGCTGACAGATCTAAAAGAATCAGTGCCGCAGCCCCACCCTCCCTTGGTCAGCCAGTTGGATTAGACCATTAAAGGCCAAAACAAGTACTCATGCTGTACTTCGACCTGAGTGAAAGCTCGACTGAGCAGGAGCGATTGACTGCCCGCCTGTGCCATACCATAATGTTTGGCATAATCTCCTTGAGTGTTACTCACGGAATCCCATCAGAAGGAGAGTGTCCTGTATGGGCACTCGTTCCTTTCCAAACCACGGGCTCGTGTCCCTTTAAGAAGCGTGAAACCTGGTGCCTGGAAACTGGCATGGCAACGCTGGCGTCCGCTCTAGTCCTCCCACGGTCCATGCCGAGTAGCGCGCCGCGTTGTCATGTGACTTGCCTCCTTATTAGCACCTCCTTCACCTAGATCGGTGCTTCTGATCGCTGATTAGTGGCGTTTCGAATTCTGTTCAGTGTTTTTCCTTGTATCTTGTTTATTTCGTTCCTGTCCTTGTTACTCCTGTTTTCCCCCTTCAGTTTCTGATTTCCTTGGCTCCTCGACGCGGACTCCCTGTGTGTACTATCGTCCTCGTGCCGTCGGGTCAGGGTGTTATTAGGCGTCCTCGTGCCGTCGGGTTAGGTTTGGACTACTTTCATTGTGGATTGCTTGGAACTTTATCTACGCGTGCGGCCCACTCTCTCCTCGGACAGAACCACCGGTAAGCGGCAAACCTCTTCTATTAAGTCCGGGGGGGAGAAGGGAGGTGGGTTTTGTATCCTATGCTAACCACTACTTGTGGGGTACGACTATTGGGACTGCCTTTTTGCCTTGTTCGGTTGTTGAATCTTTTGGCACAACGCAAACTCAAACCTTGCTGCTGTGGTGTGTTGTTATATCTCACATTTGCAGGTCCAGCCTCAAATTGCTCTTGTGTTATCCACATCCAGTCCTCCTTTGACATACAGCCTCTCGACCTGTGTTGTTCCATTGGTACCCCTGGATTTCCATCGGCATCCATTCTTTTCTCCAATTGATCACTGTGGTTCTTTCTTCAAAACAAAAACCAGAGGGGCACATTGGGAAGAAGAATTCATCGGCTACACTACGTGGGCAATCTGACATCTGACAGAATCAGAAGCCTCAATGTATGCCAATGAGACCTTGGCCACCATTTTGCAATTGGTGGCCGAACTCCGCAATGATATGACCGCTGCCCATACAGCTACGCAGCGGCGCATAGATGATTTGCAAGCAGGTTTGTCGCCTCGGGGGGCCGAGGCAGCTCCTTTGGCGGGTATTCCTGACGCAGGTCCTCTCCCTCCTCAACAGGGCTCTGGACCTCTTTATATGACGGCCCAGTTCCCGTTGGCTCCTCCTGAACGGTTCCATGGAGACCCCAAAACATTGAGGACCTTCCTGAATCAATGTAGGTTGCACTTTCTTTGTCGTCCTGCCTCTTTTCCAGATGCCACCACCAAAGCAGCATTTTTGTTGTCCCATCTAGGGGGCACTGCTGCTGCTAGGGCGAATCCATTTTTGGAAGAAGGGAGCCACCTTCTATATAATTGCGACGCCTTAATCGAAGCCATGAGTCGTGTCTTTGACACACGTTATGCCACACAGGCTACTGACTTAGAACTGCTCAATCTGCAACAAGGCGGTCTCTCTCTGCTAGCCTACGTGGCCAAGTTTAACCAGCTGGTGGCAGAAACCGGTTGGCCCGAAGATAAGAAGGCTTCGCTCTTCTATAAGGGCTTGTCTGATTCTTTGAAGGACACCCTTGCTACGGTTCCAATGGTACCCAAGACGTTCCCCGAGCTATTGGATTTGGTTCTTCAGATCGATTCCCGACAGGCAGCTAGGCAAGGAGAGAAAAGAACAGCGCCTCCGGTTTCTCTTTCTGTACCCGTTCCTGTTTCGGGATCCTCTGAACCTATGCAAATAGGGGCACTAAGAAACCCTCTATCGGCAGAAATCAGGGAACACCGCAAAAAGAACGGTTTATGTTTTTACTGTGGAGCATCTGATCACTTGCTCAGGGAATGCCCTAAAAGACCTAACAAGAACAGGGAAACACCAAAACCCGGTGA
Source organism: Ambystoma mexicanum (assembly GCF_040938575.1). Taxonomy (NCBI): domain Eukaryota; kingdom Metazoa; phylum Chordata; class Amphibia; order Caudata; family Ambystomatidae; genus Ambystoma; species Ambystoma mexicanum. The sequence continues at coordinate 532,725,182 of NC_090933.1, read as the reverse complement.
CTGAAGGGATCCAGACGCCGGGTGTTTCATCTACAGATCCCCCCTTGTGTAGCCCTTATTGTCTGGCTGTGTCACTCACGGCCTCCGGTCTTGAGAGAAAGGATGTTAGCATGGTTTTGGACTCCGGAGCCACGGGGAATTACGTGGATGCCTCCTATGCGAGGGAATTGGGTCTTCTGATTGTCCTTAAATCGTGTCCTGAAATGGTGAATGCTGTTGACGGCTCTTCCTTGGTCTCTGGGCTAGTGACGGAACGCACTATCGATCTGGTCATGACCACAGATTGTGGTCATCAGGAAAGCATATCCTTTGACCTCATTGCCGCACCACGGTTCAGGTTTATATTAGGTCTGCCTTGTTTCAGGCTGCATAATCCTTCTGTGGACTGGTATTCAGAGGACGTTTGTTTTCTCTCGGATTTCTGCGAGAGTCATTGTCTGACAACCCCTTCGATGGTCAATCCAGGCCGTGTTCTCTCTGAACTAGCTGGTACTAGTGGGAGCAGTTATCAATGCCATGCTTCCTGTGGCATACCAAAAGTACAAGGATGTCTTCGATGCCCAGGGGGTGGAGGTACTTCCGCCTCAGAGACCCTACGACTGTCCTATTGAGCTAGTCCCAGGGGCCAAGGTACCCTCGGGACGGATTTACTCCTTGACCCCAAAGGAAGACCTGATTTTGAAGGACTATATTAAGCGGTCCTTGGACTCTAGTTTTATACGCCCTTCTCGTTCGCCTGCTGCCTCTCCCTTGTTCTTCGTCCCAAAAAAGGAGGGGGACCTTCGCCCTTGCATCGATTATCGGGCTTTAAACGCAGTCACAATCAAGAACCAATATCCGATCCCTCTGATTTCGGTTCTGCTGGATCAGTTGGGTTCGGCCAAGGTGTTTACTAAACTGGATTTAAGGGGTGCCATCAATCTTGTACGGATACGCGAAGGCGATGAATGGAAAACCGCTTTCAAAACTAAGTATGGCCTCTTTGAGTACTGCGTTATGCCTTTTGGCCTGTGCAACGCTCCAGCTACTTTTCAGTATTTCATTAATGAGGTATTCCATGACGTGTTGGACCAATATGTGGTCGTATACTTGGATGACATCTTGATCTATTCCCCCTCGATTGCCTCTCATGTCACTCATGTTTCTAAAGTATTGCAACGACTGAGGGATAATCGTCTGTACGCCAAGCTGGAGAAGTGCATGTTTCATGTTACTGAGGTGGAATTCCTGGGCTATAACATTACCAACCAGGGCGTGCAGATGAGCCGTTCCAAGGTATCTGCTATTCTGGACTGGCCTCGTCCCAACACATTGAAAGCCTTGCAATAATTTCTGGGCTTTGCCAATTTTTACCGGCGGTTTATCCAAGACTTCTCTGCCCTTGCTTCTCCACTGACGGCCCTCACCAGCACTAAACATCCGTTTAGGTGGAATGCGCAGGTACAAGTAGCCTTCGAAACCCTGAAGTCTGCCTTCACCTCTGCTCCTGTTCTCCAGCATCCGGATATAAATACGCCATTTGTCATTGAAGCCGATGTCTCTGATGTAGCCTTGGGCGCTGTTTTGTCCCAGCATTGTCCAGACACCAAAAGCCTACATCCAGTGGCTTATCACTCCAGAAAGCTTACGCCCTATGAAAGAAATTACACTATCACGGAGCGCGAGTTATTGGCTGTCAGAGACGCATTCTTGGTTTGAGGCATCATCTGTTGGGCTCTCCCGAGCCAGTCCAGGTCTTCACTGATCACAGGAACCTCTTGGCCTTGCAGTCGGTTAAATGCATCACGGCTCGCCATGCTAGGTGGCATGAATTTTTTTCAATGTTCAATTTCATCATCACCTACCGTCCCGGTTCCTTGAACTCAAAAGCAGATGCCCTTTCTCGACTTCATGGACCTCCGAATCCTTCCAACCTTCACGGCTCCCTGTTACTACCTAATCAAGTGGTGTGTGGTTGCACGTTACGTCCCTCATTAACCGTCGCAATTAAGGACTGGTTGAGTACCCATCCTTCCGAGGTTGCTAGCCTTGGTTTGGAGCTCGTTCACTCACTACCCTATAAACAGGGAAAAATATTCTTGCCAGATGTTAAGACCCGGCGTACCGCCATGCAGTGGTGCCATGATGCTGCAGTAGCAGCCCATCCAGGGGTTGGAAAGACCTTGGACCTCTTGGGAAGATGGTGCTGGTGGCCTTCTATGAACCAAGATGTAAGGGAATATATAGCGGTTTGTACTGTTTGTGCCCAGTGCAAACATCATCATGGTAAACCTGTGGGCCTACTTCAACCCATGCCTATACCCGATGCCCCATGGAAAATGCTTTCTATGGATTTCGTCGTGGAACTACCTATGGTGGACGGGTACAACACTATCTGGGTAGTGATTGATTACTTTACCAAGATGGCTATGTTTGTACCATGCCATGGTGTCCCTACTGCTCCGGTGCTAGCGGATCTGTTCTTGAAGAACGTGTTTAGAAGGTTCGGCCTACCTACTATGATCATCACGGATCGGGGACCGCAGTTTACGTCTCGCTTTTGGAGGTCTTTGACCACAACCCTAGGTATCGATGGCAGATATTCCAGCGCTTACCACCCTCAAACAGATGGTCAAACGGAGAGGCTAAATGCTACCATGGAACAGTACCTCCGTTGCCTCACCTTTCAACGTCAAGGTACCTGGGTCTCCGTATTGCCGTTGGCGGAATTTGCCTACAATAATTCCTTCCACTCTGCGACCCACATGTCCCCGTTTTACGCGATGTATGGTCGACATCCGCGTTCCTTGCCTCTTGGTGCCGAACTACCATTCCACAATCCCGCTGCTTTGAGTTGTATTAAGAGGCTCTCAGATACTCATGCCTTAGTGAAAAGCCAACTGATACTGGCCCAGAGCCGTTTGAAAAAGTATGCTGATGCACACCGCTCTGTGGCTCCTCTGTATGCTCCTGGCATGAAGGTCTGGTTGTCTACAAAAAACCTACGATTGCCAGGTCGACGGGCCTTGTTACCTCGTTTTGTGGGTCCTTATAAGATTCTGCAAGTCATAAATCCAGCGGTGGTTCGTCTAGCCCTACCTTCTAGTTGGAGGATACATCCGGTGTTTCATGTGTCCTTGGTGAAACCTTGTCACCCATTGACCAAACTGCCTTTACGCCCTTCTCCTGTTAGGGTGCATGGTTTCGAAGAATACGAGGTGGCTGCTATCCTGGACACCAAGGTGCGCAGGGGGCGGCGTTTGTACTTGGTTGATTGGAAGGGCTATGGTCCGGAGGACCGCACATGGGAACCGGCTGGAAACATTCATGCCCCTGTCCTTATGGCCCGTTTCTGGTCCACTCGGGGGGTGAGGGCCCCTTTGCGGGAGGATACTGTCATGTATGGGCACTCGTTCCTTTCCAAACCACAGGCTTGTGTCCCTTTAAGAAGCGCGAAACCTGGTGCCTGGAAACTGGCATGGCAACGCTGGCGTCAGCTATACTCCTCCCACGGTCCACGCCGAGTAGCGCGCCGCGTTGTCATGTGACTTGCCTCCTTATTAGCACCTCCTTCACCTAGATCGGTGCTTCTGATCGCTGATTAGTGGCGTTTCAAACTCTGTTCAGTGTTTTTCCTTGTATCTTGTTTATTTCGTTCCTGTCCTTGTTACTCCTGTTTTCCCCCCTTCAGTTTCTGATTTCCTTGGCTTCTCGACGCGGACAGCTTATTGGATTGCTCTTCCTTAACGCCTTGCCTTGATTTGCCTCATCACGTACTTTGACCACGGACCGTTACTGGATTTCCCTTGCCTGCTCCTTGGATGCCACGTTACATCAGGCCAGACCCCGTCTGCATACACTGTTCCACTTTCGGATTGTCCCTGGAACTTCTGGTTTTCTCTCGACAACCTGGACCTTTTGGAGTTTAGAATTGGTACACGGACTAGAGACTCCCTGTGTGTACTATCGTCCTCGTGCCGTCGGGTCAGGGTGTTATTAGGCATCCTCGTGCCATCGGGTTAGGTTTGGACTACTTTCATTGTGGATTGCTTGGAACTTTATCTATGCGTGCGGCCCACTCTCTCCTCGGACAGAACCACCGGTAAGGGGCAAACCTCTTCTCTTAAGTCCGGGGGGGAGAAGGGAGGTGGGTTTTGGAAGATTGCCACTTATGTTCAGCTTGACGTTGTGTCAGACGTAAGGCTTTCAACTCGTTGTTATACCAAGACTGGGCAGGTTGACCAACAATCTTATGCAATTTTAGCAGAGCCAGCAAATCAGCAACTGAGACAAATGTCTGTGTTAGGAAGGAAAAGTCAATTCTATCAGAGGCGAGGCACTTTGCCTGTATATTAGATATTATATCTTCTTTAGGTACCCGATTCCAGCTGCGCTTCAGCAGCTTCTTCAGGTCAAAGCTCACATGAGAAGCCTTAACATGGACTAGGAATGGGACTACCAGATGGTCAATCAATAAAACTGGGAAAGGAGGGAATTCTGTGGCCAAGGATTTAGTCACAAACACTAAGTCGAGATGATATGCTGACTATGAGATTCTTGAAAACTCATGAGCGCCCATTCTGGCTCATCACCTTAAAGAATTATGTCAAAGTGAGTATAACAATTCCCCAAAATGTAATTAGATAAGTCCCCTAGAATTATTGACCTGCTTGGTTCCTTGTCACTAGAGGCCACCCATTTCCTATTGAATACTTTAATATATAGTGGGGAAATGCACTGTGTTTTCTCAATGTATTTAAGCCATGTGAGATTTAAAATAAAAACAGCATTTTCTGTGCTGTTTGCAGAATGTAGAACTAATAGCAATCCTTTACAGATAGATTGTAGTTCTTTCTAGGATAAATCAAATAGATTTTCACCAAGAGTGTTTACACAGCATGTTAGCATGTAGCTCAAATGTGCATGGTCCGTTGCGTATTGGAGAATTGCTTGCTAACATGCGACCAGCGAAATCCATAGATATTTAAAAAAACTCTGTGATTTCACCAATGATTTTGCATTGGAATGAGAGAACCCTTAAGTAAATATACCCAAATAATTCAAGGGGACCGGTGAGACCTTGTAGTTGTCCTTTCAGAAAATCAGAATTTGGTGTGGATACATAGAGTAGAGAAATCACCCTGTGCATTCTAAATTCATAGCACAGTATTCCTAAACACATGCCTTTAGATCAGAATGCAACCTATCGCAGTTTGTATTCTTCTTTCATGTACACGCTAGAAACCCACAACCCCACTTTCACCCAGGGAAGAGAACTGATGTACATATGCATGCATAAATGTCATTTTTCTGTGCAACCAATACTTTTGATACTGGATAAAATAAAATGTTTTAAAAGTGGTGAACGATTTTAAAGATATTGATGCTGTGCAATGCATTTGAACACACTTGACAGTAAGCGGACATGTTATTATTGAAGTACAGTTATTGTTTGGTTATCATTTTGTATTATTGAAGATTAATATCTAGAAATATATGTAACTGACTTAAGGAGTGATTTTGTGTGTGTGCCACTGCCCGAGAACGTTACAGGCTGGCCAACTCTATCTGTGAGAATAAGTTATCAACATCCATGTATCTTATTGCAGTTGCTTCCCCTGCATAAAGTAAGGGGACCACTATAGCCTTTTTCCTGGCCCAGAATTGTGGGGTGGGCCTGTATTCCCCTGTATGATTACATTTACTACATCAAAATGAGCAACAGGGTATGTAATTGTCCTGCGATTATGAAAATTCAATTCTCAATGGATAACTATTATGGCCTCTCTCAAATGAGACATGTGGAAGGGTACCACTATAGTTGCCCCAGTTCCTAACAAAGTTAGCATTCCCTATGTCCGTCGTTCATTGTAAAAATGTGATCACAATATGGTGGAGACTAAGTAAACTAGCCCTTTTCTTGCTTTTGCAGAATTATTTAGTCCATGTACATTTCAGGTAATGGCATCAATATTGTACAGTGAGGGAGTCATGTTGTAGGTAAAAGGGCATTTTGCTCGGAACAAGTCCCCACGGTCATATGTGCTGTAGCCCCATGCCAAATAACACAAAGTTGTTTAATACTATAACTATCTAAAATGTAGTGTCTTGAATTGGCCAAGCATCTCCCACCACACCCACCCAGCACTGGCAGTCTTATCTAACAGCCACATTTTAAAAAAATGATGCAACACTAGAGTAATGGATGTGAGGTGTGAAGCTCGCATGGGATCCCATGGTGGCAAAGTTTGATTCTCTGGCTCATACAATGGCTGATGAATCTAAAAAAGAAATCAGAAGAGGGGAAATCAGGTGAAGAATTTGAGTCCATAGATAGCATAGTGTGTGTCCAACATTACTATGGTAGTCCTATGTGGGATTCCTATATCTTTCAGGTGAGATTCAGGCAACAATCTATCTACGAACAGCATTTATGGGTACAGTAATTCAGATACACAACAGAGTATGAAACCAGCATTATATTCAATCAACTATGATATTAAATCATTCAAATCGCTTACCCAGAGGTTAGGTTCAGTGTAGGTTTCATTCTGGAAGTATCTCTCCACAATTAGAACTCTTTCATTTAACATTAGACTGAATGTATATGGAGGCCTCATCCAGAGATGTAAAGAATTGGGGCTTTCCATTATGTATATTATTCAGTTGAGCTACAAATTGCATAGAGCAATGGACGCATTTTGGGCAAATGTGAGGGTGTAGAAGTAAGGCTTCTACACAATGGTGGCATGCTTTTGGGCAGAACATTTTATTATATGAAAAAGGGTTGGAAAAATGCCTCTCTGTCCCTAAAACTAAGATGGGGTTCCTTGCCTCTAAGAAAACTAAGGAAATTGTCAGAATGTCCAAAACTATTGTCTGTCATGGTTGTGTCGCAAGTAGCCTACCTCTGTCCCTAACACTAATAACTTAAACCAACTGTGTAAGGACAATCTCTTCCTAAAGTAAAGTGTTCTGTGTAGATCCAACCAACATGAAAGTTCCCAGTCTCTCGGGAACACACTGGCCGAGTGGCAACAATAAAGAAATGTTTAAAACTGTAGGATTCCAAGGTTAGGGTCACAGACCTTTCCCCTAGATTCCTTCTTGTAGTGTTTCTCTCCTTTTGGGGTTGGGGCCTCTCAGGCCTGTACTTGCTTATACAAATGTCAGTAGGCAGTTCACAAGAATAGGCTTCTTATGTTTCTCCTATTTATCCCACCAACTTGGCACACTCCTTTAGTAAAGCACAGGATTTGTTTACACTTTGTATTCTTCACATATTGTGGGTGCGGGTCCCAGACTCCCAGTATTCAGAATGGTTTGGTTTACTCCCCTGCCAAGCAATTGTCCTCTCATGGAATGTCGCACTTTTGGGTGCTAGTCCAAGACTTGCAATATTTATAACTGCTTGGTTCACTCGCCTGCCACGTAGTTATCCTTTCATGAACTTCTCATTTGGGTCAAGGTCCCAGACTCACAATATTCACCACGGCTTAGTGTACTCTCCTGCCAAGTCCTCATCCTCTTATGGACTGTCCCTCTTTTGGGTGAGAGTCCCAGACTCGTAATATTCATAGCTGCTTGTTTTACTCCCCTGCCAAGAAGTAGTCCCAGCGTGTACTATCACTCTTTGGGTGCGGGTACCAGACTCGCAATATTCAGATTGGCTTTTGTTTCTGTTTCTCATATGAGTGCGGGTCCCAGACTTGTACTTCATTCCTGGGGTTCCAGTCCTTCTTGTTCCAGCTTCCGCCTTCAACCCCTTGCTCCTCCAGACCTTCAGCACCTTTCGGGAAACCTGCGTACATGCTTTCTTCCTTCCCATAGTTACTAGCATTTCCTGAGTAGCTGCTGCGTCTCTTGAGGCTCCGGTAGCGTTCGGGACTTCATTGCGGTCTACCGCGGCTCTCCTGATGTCTGCTTCTCCCAGGTGGTGCGTCCTCTCTCATGGACACTTTGCCGCTGCTCTGGATGCCCACAGGTTTTACTCTGCAGCAGCCCGAGCAGTCCTTGATTCCTGGACCGCATTCAGATTCTCCTCCTCCGTTTGTGGCTTCCCTCATGCTGGCTCTCGTCTGCTTTGCCACTGCACGTCTCACTGGATTCCTCATTGGAGGACAGCTCTTGCAACTCTTCTTAGCTGTGGTATGTTTAAACTCCTGTGTTGTGAAATGGAATTGCTTTGGGCCAATAACATTTATTGAGAAGATAGAGCGCTCACTCTGCTTCTCCAAAGTGATCTTTGCACTCATGGTCATCTTCTTCCCAAAGTCAGATGTTACAGTGTCATGAAGTGGATGATGTTTCCCAATACTGTAACCAGAGTTATTTGCAGTGTACCTTGGTGTTTTAATCCTGTCAAGTATATTTGGTGGCTAACTTGGCAATAGCAGAAATTGGTCCTATCAAAATACGGGGAAGGAGGATTTAGCATTGGAGGGGATTTAAGTGCACTAATGTGGGTGAATACTGCGTTCTCTGAACAAGGTCGTCCCTAATCCCATAAGGGAGTTCCTTGTCCATGTTTTTGTCCCTTGGTGCACCACCCCAGGAGGACTATTGTACTGTGGTTGCACTACCCTGGCCCCATGGGAAAGGTTTCCCCCTAGGGGAGAAGGGGCGACATCCTCAGATTCGTCACACAAAGTACCCTTTGAAACTCATCAAAGGTTTTCTGCAATGCTTGAACCTATGGGCAGTAATCTTGAAAGATTAGGAGTTTCAATGACGGATACTGAATGTTGCCAATAGTCTTAGCTGCTTTTAGCATTAGGCCTGTATCATGGTAGTTGCCAATCTGTTTGAACTCAGTCATGGCAGCAGACCTGATGCAGGCCAAGGGCTCAATAATCCATGTGCATGCTCAAAATGCGAGGACAAATCAGGATTCCCAAGGTTGTCGTTCTTGGCTTTTACTTCATCTAGTTCCTTAGACAGAAGGAAGACCAGAACTTGAAGATTGCATATGGAATCTTCATTTTACTGTATGTACTGCTCTACTGTCATCCCTTTGCCACACAGTTGATCGATTTTGTGGTGAGATGCCTCTATATTTGTGTTAAGGACATCCAGTTTCTGATCAATAGTCCCCATTGCCATCTGCCATAGTTGGAGAATTTGCACAAGTTGGGAGGGCCCACAGTTTTTTTTTGGCAACATTGGCTCAGTACCAGTCGGGACAGAAGGAGATTGTTACAAAGGGCCAGTATAGTCTTTCTTAGTGAAGCCCCAACAATTTGGACTGAGTCTTACATCGATCTGTCATGTTAGTATTATGCTGTGATGCAGGGAACACTGATGATGCAGCTACTGCTTTGTGTAAAATCAAATCAGTAGGAAGGAATACCTCAAGCTCCAGTTATCTGTGTTCCTGCAAAGGGGTAATGTTTACAGCACTGTGAGGGGATCAGATACATCAAAGGTCAGTGGGTAGACAGCAGAGGTATTTCTGGCCAGAAAGAGTTGCAGGAGTGGTGGGTTGAGACTTGCAACTGATATGTCTTAAACATCCATGTGTGCTTCTCGTGCTTTATGAAGTTGTAGTTACTCCCCTTTTGCCTACTAGTATTGTAAATGGAAGGTATTGTGAGGGTCACACATTTTAGATGGAAACACAGGTAAAGTTTACTCAAAGTTTGTCATTTATTCAAAGTAATAAGGGTTCTGATAAACGACTCACTTTCCCTAACCTAACAGAGGGAGCTCTGCCTAGCAAACTAAAACTAAAAAAAAAAATGGCCTAGTGTCCAAAATTCTTCTGGCCATCACACTAATACATACAACCAAATTATACAAGGAAAATATGGCTGACTTCTAATTCAACAAAATGTTTTGCAATTCGAACTTAAATATATTTTTAACGCACTCCCTGTGACCATGGTTGTTTTCCCTTCCCCTTGATCAATTTAGGAATACTCAAATTATATTTCTGTTACCAACAAAGTTCTGTTAAAAAAAATTGAAAAGACTTTTCCAACCATAGAGTCTTCCTTGAAGAAAAAACAAATGTCCTTTTAAATATAACAAGTTAATAGTTCAAACAACACAACGTTTTCCACAATATCTCTTATCAAGGATGTTGGACTTTCTTTCAACAAACAAGGTGGGAAAATCTAAATGCAATTGTTCTGTTATCATAGAAAATGTCTTCTTGTCAAAATAACAAGTTATTCTTTCTCAATACCTCTTCTTGAAAATAACATTGTTTGGTCAGGATAGCTAACAACAACTTGTTTCATTGATACTATGATTTGTCAACATTGAACAAATCATATAAGTTCTTTTCATTAAACAAAGATTCTTTACAAAAACTCTTTCTGCCACAAGGTTAGCAAATCACTAACTTCTTTATTGGTCCACTCGTCTGCCAGGACTAGCTACTATAGGCCCTTTCCGGGTGTACTCACCTGCCAGCAAGAAAACTCCTACCACTAACTTTCAACTTTTTTGGTTTTATTCCAGTACTCACTACACCAGTTTTTTCCTTTGACACCCTTAATTGATTAATAATGCATCAATTGGGTGAAGAGAAGAAGTAGAAACTGAATTCCAAATCGTGTGTAATGAAGTGTCACCAATAAGACTGCCAACAAAATATATCCCCTGAAGAATTTCCTAACAATTGTGAAAAGGTTTGGTCATAGGAAAGAAACATGTCGGGATGAATTTAGCCTAAACTAATTATAGTAGGCTTCATATTGAGTCATATGTAGATTTTCTGTTTTTGAAACCATTTATAATTTGTTTGCAAATTCTTCTGTGTTTGCAATTTTGTTGTTGTTTATTTGACTTTCACTTCTTGGATTGTTCACTACTTGTGTACATAGCTGTTGACCAGCTCTCACATCTATTAATTTTGAATGACTCTTAATTACCTTTTAGTACCCTGATACAATTGTATTGATGCAATGATTGTTCTGTTTTATGAATTGTATTTGATAGAATGAGGTTCTATATTAATACAATTGCTGGATTATGAATGTTACGCTCACCTGGTATCCACGGGGCCCCACACAATACTGGATGGTGGTCTAAGCGCTATCCCGGACCCCTCTCTGCTTGGTTATGTGCCAGACATTGGGTAGCGCCTATAACAGGAGAATGGAGGGTTAAGATACTGGTTCTGTGATGGGTGGACTCCCACCTCCCTCTGGTCCAAATCCCCTCCCTTGGGGTTATTGCTCACCTCAGGTTTTTGTGCGTTGAACTCTCCGTCCGGCATCTCTGTGCAGGGGCGCGTGGTTGGTGCGGCCATTCCGTGGACCTAGTTGCTTCACTAGTCTGTGTGCCCTTATGTCGGGTCCAGACCGGCTGTGACTCCGTCTCTGCTTGCTGTCTTCCAGGCGAGATATGTCTTTTCCGTCTTTATTCTGTCTCTTTCTTTCCCTCCGTTTTCTCTGTCTTCTCAGCGTCTTGTTCCACCACGCTGTTCCCTAACAATGTCTCTTTTTATTTTCACAGGGATGGTTGCGATCTCGGAGTTGCCGTGCCTATGGCGAAGACCACGGTGAGTTATTGATGCGTGGAGCGCTGCGCTGTTTATTGGTGTTAATTGCTAACCTGTGTTCTCTTCTCTTTGTACAGGATGCAGCGATATTCCGGAGTGATGAGCGATTGAAGCGCTGCTTGCCCAGGTAAGTGCTTTGTTAATGCTGACCTTGTTCCTTCTCCCTGGCAGGTTGCAGTGAGACCCGGAGATGGGCGAGGTAAGAGAAGCGCAGGGTGCTGCCAGGACTCAATGCTTGCCCAGGTGAGAATTGTTATTAATGCTGTCCTTGTTTCTTTACCTTTGCAGATTGCGGCAAACTCCAGAGATGGGCGAGGTAAGCGAAGCACAGGATGGATTCAAGACCGGTTACTTCACAGGTAAGTGTTCTTGCTCGCTAATGCTGTTCTTGTTCTTCCAGGTTATTGATGGAATCCGGATCTAGGGCTTCAGGATCTGGCCGCCAGAGAGGCAGATGAGCAGGAGTTGGACACGGTGAGCGTTACGTTGCAGGAGTGCAGAATAACGCAAAGCATGTTCTGCTGTTTGGGTGTGGTTTAAATAGCCCAGGTAAAGTAGTTCCAGGCCCAGCCACACCGAAAACACTAGACCACATGGCTTGGTTCTAAAGAACTGAGCTGTGTAATAGGCCTCCATGTTGGATTAAGGTCCAAAACTGGTATTGCTTTATTCCTGATAATGAGCCTGGCACCAAAGGCGCCAGGACTGGCTCCATGTATGTTTCTGATGTTGTTTGAAGGACCTTGGGGCCAGTGTGAAGGGATTTAGCCCCAATGCTGCCAGGGGGTAGTTATACCTGAGGGGGTCAGGGGCATGGATCGTGACAATGAATTTCCATAGTATGGAATTGAATTGAATTTTTTCTATCCAAGTGCTATGTGTTTTTGAAATCATTTCTGCTTTCTCTGGTTCCGTGCACTGATGCACATTACACCCGGTCTTTGTTTATTTTTAGTTCTCATACCCATTGGCTACAGAATTCTACATCAAGACCAAACAAACAAGATGTATGGAGGACTAGCATAACATTATCACTGTCCACCTCCTCTACAGACAGCCAATCCCAACACCTCATTGAACACTTCACAGACTTTGTCACCACCATGTCTCTCACATATGCCAACAATATCTTCCTCAGTGACTTCAGCATCCTTTGCAACCCAGCAGCCAAGCCAATGAAGGAATATCTCCACTGTCTGCTTGATACTCTGAACCTCACACAGCACACAAGAGACCCAATTGTTATATAAAGTTGTGGTAGGTAATATATATTTTTTTTGCAGAGTACCACACTGCACAGACCCAGTAACACGGTTATCCTCAATCTGACTCTTCAAACATAACATTTTATTGCTAGTTTTCTGGAAGCACGTCTCGCAGGTGGAACCTGCTTCTAGAATACACAGCAAGAACTATAACTTCTCCCTTTCCCAACATTTAATTAAGATAGCTTGCACACCATAACAATTGTAACATTCATAAGGAATCTAATGATAAAAAAGTCCTCCTTGTACTCAACACACACCCAACATTTCCTGGATGTGTATCTCTCACTTGTCCTCCCAGGCCACACTCAATGATTCTCTCTACCTTCTTTCTTCGTGGCATTCACTCAACCCTGAGCAGACACCTGTTTCCTTTCCACATACACTTGCTTACTCCTCACCACCTCATTCAATGACCATCTTTGTCTGTCTTCTAGTATTGCTGTGCTTCCGGTTACTCGTGTGACCTTTTGAGGTGACTTGTATCTTGAAAGTCCCTTTGGAACCCACTGGGGTTCCCTTAGCCTCACCCATTCTCCCTCATGAACTGTGCTGGGCTTGGTCACATTCTTCTGGCCATAATATCCCTTATAACATTTTTGTCTACGTCTCACCATGTGTAATCCTTTGTCCGTATCTACCCTGAAATTACATTTATATTTACACATTGAGGATTCAATCTGTTGGACGTGGTTTCACCCTCATCAGTGTTAACAGTTCCACTTCAGTCACAGAATATGGAATAACTCAGTGCGCACTCAAGGTCTCCTTGAGAACATCCCTCCACAGCAATGAGCTAGTTATTGCCTGTGGCACAGACCCCTTTATGACTCAGTTCATCCTCTCCACCAGTCCATTAGCAGATGGGTGGTAGAGTGCTGTGCATGAGTGCCTGATACCATACTCTCTTAAAAAGGTCTGTATCTCTTCAGAAATGAACTGCACACAATTGTCTGTTACTTTATCCTCTGGACTCCACTCCCATACAAATATAGTTCTGAAAAGGTTTATCACTTTTTGCATTGTAACACTTGCAATCATCACACCCATCTCTACACATTTCGATGTGTACTCTATAAGCACAAATATGTATATTTTGTGTTCTCCCAGTGTCTCGAATGGGCCTACAACATTCATCACAAGTTTGTTCCAAACCAGTTTCAGCACATCTATGGGTTGCAGTGGTAAAATGGTTGACATCTTTGTCTTATCGCTATGTTCACAGGGGTGACATTCTTTCACTAATTATTCAACTTCTCGTAGCATGCTGGGCCACTCGTACCTTTCACGAAACATGCATTTAGCCATATTTCTGCCCCGATATCCTTCATGAGCTAGAGCAAGAAGCCTGCCTGTAAGACACACTGGTGGCAGAGTCTATCTCCCCTCTACATGCATCCATTCTCCTCCATTATTTCCTGAAAAACCTTTGCATATACTGGTGCGTCTTCATTAATATTCTTCCAATATTCTAGTAACCTCTTCCGCACCGTGTTGGATTCTTCATCCCCCTCTGCAGCCTTCCACCACTCTTCAGCAGTGATATCGGGTTGTATCAATGCTATGACTGATTCTTGTCCTTCTGAACTTGTCAATTCTTGTGATTCACCACCCTTGTCATCATGCTTCCATGGAGGCAGTCGGGATAAGCAATCCACAGTATAGTTCATTTTGCCTGAAGTATAATTATCTCTTAAATTGTGTTGCATCATCTCTAACATCCACCTTCCTATTCTAGGTAACATAGCACTCATACATTTGGTATTGAATACATGTATCAGTGGCTTGTGGTCCATTCTCACTACAATGGGTAAACCCCAAATGAATGTTTTGAATTGTCTCAGAGCCCTGAACAACCTCATGATTTATTTTCAATTGTGGAATATCTTTTTTCCCCCTCCTTTCAGTATCCATGATGTAAATGTGATGGTCATCTCTACCCTTCCTTGGATTTGTGTTAATACTGCTCCACTGTTATTATGGTCGTCACCACAGGTTCAAATGTTCACCACGTCAGGGCCTTATTGATTTTGTGTTTCATATTCTGGGAACCTGTATGGCACTTGTCCGTCCATTCAAATGTATTGTGTTCTTTCAGTATTTCTCTCAAGCTGCTTGTCTTGTCGGCATCATTTTCGACTAACTTATTGGACAACCCCATGAAAGACCATAGTTGCTCCTTGTTGGAGGGGTGAGGTATCCTGTGCACAGTGTCTGCTAAATCTTTCTTTGGCTTGATGCACTCCTCATTGATTGTATGTCCTAAGTATTCACTTCTTCAACTTTTATCTTACATTTCTCCAACTTGAGTGTTAGACCTTTACTCTTCAACATGTTTAACACACCCCGCAGCCTCAAATTGTGTTCACTCTCATTTTGCCCCATAACAAGAATGACACTGAGGAAGAAATGAACACTTTTTAGTCCCCCAATCAAATGCTGCATCAACCTGTGGTATACTGCAGCAGCTGAATGTCAATCGTAAAAGCATGCTCCTAAACCTATATGCCGCCATTAATGCTACAAATTAGGTAAGTTCTTTGGATTCTTCTTCCAATTCAATTTGGTGGTTTGCTGACGATAGATCTAGGGTACTAAAATATTACACTGGTTTCATGGCAACAAGCATATGGGTGATGTTTGGCATAGGGTGTCGATCAACCCATATGTTTGCATTCATGTGCCTAAGGTCAACACACATGTTATTGTTTGGCTTCCTTACAATTATGATTGGCTCTAACCACTCTGTTGACTCATTAGGCTTGATTATTCCATTCTTGCATAACTTCTCAAGTTCTATTGTTAGTTCTCCTCTGTTTCCCATTGGAATGGTTCTAACCTTATGGACAAATGGTTTTGCTCCATGTTTTAAAACTATGCAATGTTTAAATCCTTTGAGTGTGCCAACATTATCATTGAACACTTTACGATAATCTGTTTGTAGATTTTCTTTGCTGTAGGAGATATTACTTGACACGTAGAGGATGGGGCAACTCTCTCCAGGGTGTAGCTTTATTTTTAGTGATGCTTGCTCTTCCCATCCCACTACATGAAACCCTTCATCTGCCACATATAATCTGCAACTAGTTATTCGGTCATGAAACTTCAAATGCATCCATTTGAATCCTACCACACTTATAGGAGTCTTTCCATATCCTGTGGCTCTGTCATTTGCTGGCAGCAACGTATTCATGTCTCCTTTTAATGCTCCTTTAAACATGTCTTTCCCACCACGTTAGAGGATAATCCCAAATCTATCATCATCCTGATTCCTACATCATCTATGTATAGATTGTCCCATGGATCGTTCCCTCCTTTATGCGCCACTGTGAGGACATGGCGTGGTTCTTCATCCTCTTCAGTTTTAAGCAGGCTGCTTACTCCTATTTGTTACAATGCTTTTATTATGCCTACCTTTGTTTTATTTCTGCTATTCCTGCACATGCTGGCAAAATAACCCATCAGGCCACATCTTAAACATTCTGCCTTAAATGCCATGCATTGATTCTGCTGTGTACTAGTGGTGTGTTCTTGTTTTCTACATTGTATTCACACATTTTCAAAATGTTCTACCTTCGTTGGTTTCATGTCCCTCCTAGGATATTGGGTTCTCTTAACTGGAACTATCACATAATCTTCATTACTGTTTCCTTCCTCTGTGATTGATTTGATCTCACTCCTGTTTGTGGGCCTCATTACGACCCAGGCGGTAAGTTACCGCCTGGGTCGTACCTTTACCACCATGGCGTAAACTACGTTTACGCCATGGTGGTTGGCGGACTTACCGCCCCATTCCGAGGTGAGTGGGGCGGTAAGTCCCCATTAACCCATTTACCCTTCCCCATTCCCATTTTTGCCCCATAGGGCATAATGGGAGTGGGGAAGGTGTTAATTACGCCACCGTAAATTACGGTGGCGTAATTAACAACAAGGTCCCTTAGCGCCATGGATTTTAACACCTGCTAAAAGCAGGTGTTAAGACCTCCATGGCGAAAAGGGACCTCGGAATCAGGCGGTAAGGGTCGGCGCTGTTTACGCCGCCGTAAACCCCTTACCGCCTGGGTCCTAATGAGGCCCTGTGTCTTGCATTTGTACTGCTTTACCACATTTGGCTCCCAACTCCATCGTTCCTGTGATGTCAATAGCCTGATCTAATGTTGGATCCTTGGCTTGCCATAGTCTCTGTTGGATTCTGGTATCGGCTGTGTTCAGTATTAGCTGATCCCTGCGTTACTGATCGATATTACATGTATACTTGCAGGATGCAGTGAGGCTTCTCAGGGCCACGATATAGATATCCACTGATTCTGCTTTCTTCTGCTTCCTCGTTAAGAAATAATATATTTTTCCAAAATGCATCTCTAGTTTGGCTAAAGCAGAGTCATATCTCTTGGTGGCTCCAGTTGTCTGGGAATCGCTGGTCCCTTATGCACTCAGTTGTTCAGGCAGTGTATGGAATATTCTAGGTCCCTCTAAGTCCCTCTCCCCCTAGGCACTTACCAGTGTTCATCCAATCGCTTTTACGCACAGAAGGTTACTTTTGATCCTCATTTGGCTTCTGAAAGTCAGGAACAGCTGTGTTCACCATAGCCAATCCTTTCCTGACTGTTGGTACCTGTTTAACCCCTTCAGAACCCCCCCTAACCTTTTCCTTCACCCTTAGAAATACTTTGAGAACTTTTCACACAACCGTGTGCTTTTCCGCGTGCGTTAGACATTGAGCACAAGGTTCCATACCTGGACTTATATAGTTAGGGTTGCCATCTCTGAAGACTGACTGTGCTATATAAGGTATTTACTCCTTTTACCTTACAGGTATTGGGAGGATTATTAAGTTTACGACACTGACGATAGTGACTGTATATATTTTACAAAGTGTGTTGATTGTGTGGTGTTTTGCTATAATGTTTCATTATTTGTATGTGTTGTTATTGAGCCTATAATAAATTGTATATTTTCGTATACCGCTGTATAGTTGTAATGCTTGGTGTTTCACTGTGCATGCTTATTGGAGACCGCTGATCACCCTCAGTCCTCCCGAGATTTAGCAGATTTAGCCTTCACTGCTCTCCAAGCTACCGTGAATTGATCTGGCTATCTTCCTGGAAGTGTCCCCTCTTCATCTAACAAGGGTGGCCTCCTAAATATCTGTCCACTAGGGCAGAGTTTAGAAATCAATTCTAACAAATTGGTGAACAGCGGTGAAGATAAGATCTGAGGTACTCCAGTGTTGCACACTGGTGCAGAGCCTGAATTATAACTACACAGTAACACTGTTATTTTTGATCGTTTGGCAATTATAAATCACCTGCTAAACCTATTAAATGGACACAGTCACTGCTATTACTTTATGTGCATCTAAATGTTAAATGTGAATAAGGCTGTATGCTGAAAGAGGTATGTCCACTTCTGGCACAAAAACTGAGCTAATCCAAAAGATTATAGATTGGCAAGAAAGTAGGATTGTGCCTCTCCCCTCTTATGATAGTGCAGAAGGTGCTGTCGGATCTCCCAGTTACAGTAATGGTATTACTGTTGCTGCCATCATTGAGAGAGAGAGGATGAGGAAGAGGATGCCCTGTTTAATGTTGAACAAAATTGTCAGTGCATTATCTGCCTATAATTACACAAAATTTGATTGGAGAAAATATTATTGTTCTTACACATTTTCTCTCAAGCAGTTAGTATTTTAGCCTTTTGCACAAGGCTTTAAATTGTTTCCACAATACTAAAACACATACAGAAAATGCACCTCCACTGACGAATCAGCCAAAAAAGCCACATTTGGTAACTCAAATACAGCACTGAGAGCCTTAATAGTCCTGCTTGCCCACACCTCTTGCTTAAAGTTGCTCTCAAACGATAATTCAGGTGACAACTGAACAACTGTAGACTCTGAGAGCTCTAAACTTAATGAGAGCCAGAGGGGAATATGAACAATCTGCAGATATTGTATAATATTGAAGGATTCACATTTCTTAAAGCACTAAGCAAAAACAAAGATATAATCAATAATGAAAGAAGATGAAGCGAGTATCTGGTGTAATTGTCAGGGATATCCCCTTTAATTAGCCATTCTTTTTTTTTCTGTTTATACGACTGCCTGTGTACTTTATTTATAATTTTTTTAACAACTTTATTTATATATTTGCACACAGGTTATGAACATACCATTATACCATACATTCTGCTTTTTACACAACCGAGGCTGGCGGGATTTCTTCAGAGATTGGGGTTTCAAGGTAATTTAACTCTGTTAGGTATTATTTATATCTCGACCATATGTTTCTAGGTTTGGAGGAGGTTAACACAGAGTCAATGTACAATTCCTCGTTATCATTAGCCCACATCATGTCCTTATTCCAGTCTTCTCTGGTCGGGGGGCTTATAGTCTTCCACCTCATCAGTATGACCCTTTTAGCGATTAGTAGGCTCACATTTAGCAGTTTACGCCATGTCGGGTTCATCTTTCCCACCGCCCCCAACATACATATTTTCGGGGACCATTCCATTGGCTGATCTGCCATCATGTCCAGTGCTCCACATACATCTGCCCAATATTGTTTCAATTTAATACAATCCCAAATCATATGAAATATGTTCGCGTTCTCACTGTTGCATCTGGGGCCGGGCAAGGTGGGATATATTTTCTTGAGTTTGGCTGGGGATTAGTGTGTCCTATGTGTTATATTATAATGAATCAGCTTAAATCTTGAGTTGCACGATATTTGTTTGGTTAGTGAGCATATCTGAGACCATTCTTGATCCTCAATCTGTTGTCCCAGATCTTGCTCCCACTTGCCCCTGGCTGAATGATTCACTCTCGGTCGTGTCTGTATTATATTCTTGTATAACGCTGAGGCGGTTATCTTCTGTGTTCCCCCAGTGTAAATGTAGCCTAATGCCATGTTAATTTCCGGCTCCTTCAGGAATGAAGGGAACATACGACGTGAAGTGTCCTCCACCAGAGCGTATTGAAGTTTATGTGTATTTGTGTTACCCAGTACGTCTTTAATGTCTTCCCAGAGTACAAACTGCTTCTCCGGGAACAGCTGCCCCCATTGTGTTATTCCTCTCGATCTCCAGTGCTACACTACTACGCTCTCCTCAGATAGAGATGTATAAGTGTCGCACCAGATTGGCATGCTTGGATGGTATAATTTACTGGCCCTAAACATTTCTGTGATTTTTGCCCATGCCGTGATTGTGACTTTGGTTGGGTTTATTGCGTTGTAGTGCTTGGGGGCCGGCCTAGTGATCCTTTGCAGCGCCATCACTGCTTCACGCTCCACTGATATGGGGGGTGAGGGGCCTGGGTCTATGAAGGATGTGGCCCAGCTCGTTGCATGGTGTGCCTGTGCCGCAAGGTAGTACACTTCCAGGTCGGGTGCCATCAGTCCACCCCTAGGATACGTGTCGGACATAACCCTCCAGCTTAATCTCGGGTGGCCACCCCACGCAAACGCTATACAGGCACTGTTTATCCTGGAAAACAGAGCAGGGCCTGGCCAGACTGGGACAGCATTGAAAAGGTAGAAGAGTTTTGGTAGAATAATAATTTTAATCAGTGCTATCCTTCCCATCAGAGATATGGGCAGGGCATTCCAACGCTTCATTTTGATGCATAGGTCTTCTACAAGAGAGGAGTAGTTCAGGGTGCGAGACATTTGGGCCGTCCTTGCTATGTGTGCGCCTAGGTATGTGAGATGAACCGTACTCCATATGAGGCCGTGCATATTTCGAGGTTGGGCTGTGTTTTCGGTCAGCGGGAATATCTCCGATTTGTTAGGGTTAAGGCGTAGCCCTGAGTACTCGCCGAACTTCTCTACTTCTGCCAGAACCTTATTAAGTGTGCGATCCGGGTCCCTTAGATACAGTAGGATGTCGTCGGCATATAGTGTTATTACATGAAGTTTACCGCCACTCCGGATCCCAAACGTGCTATAACGTGATCTAAGTATGTCTGCTATTGGTTCTATTATTAATGCAAAAAGGAGCGGAGACAGTGGACAACCCTGTCTCGTACCACCCAGCAGTTCCAGGACCTCTGTGAGTGTTCCGTTGATCCTAATCCTCGCTTGGGGTTGTGTGTATAATATTTTGATAAATGTTATGAATTGCGGGCCGAATCCATAGTTTCGCAGCACCCCAAAGAGAAAGGGCCAGGAGACTGTATCAAACGCTTTCCTCATGTCTAGAGAGACTGCTACCGCTTGGGACTCAGGGGGAATGGTGGAGATGATGTGGTGACATCTCCTTATGTTAGTTACTGTGGATCTGCCTGTTATAAACCCAGCCTGATCCTCATGAACCATATATTGCATCAGCTGTGTGAGTCTGATGGCCAGAATCTTTGCTAGGATCTTAGCGTCCGTGTTTATTAAAGAGAGTGGTCGATATGACCCGCAGTCTTCAGGAGGCTTCCACGGTTTGAGTAGCAGTGTTATTATTGCCTCTCTTGTGGTTTCTGGGAGCTCTCCTTTTTGTATCGCTTCTATCCATGTTGCATGAAGTCCGGGCACTAGCAATTGACTGAATTCTTTATAGAACTCCGTCCCCAACCCGTCTGCGCCCGCTGGGGAGTGCTTTGATTGCTTCTCTAATCTCAGCCTCAGTGATGGGTTGTTCTAGCGATTCCCTAGTGGCATCTGCTATGAGGGTCGTGGGTATTTGGGAAAGATATTGTTCTATTTCGGGATCTGTGACAGTGCTCTGTGGTGAATATAGGTCTTTGTAGAATGCATAAAATGTGTCTTTCACTTTTGTCTGATCAGCGGTAACTGCACCGTCCGCCGATCGTATACAGGGTATAGTTGTGGGGCCCCTTTCACCTCGCACCGTCCTTGCCAATAGCCTTCCTGGCCTTTCCCCTTCTCCATACCTACGTGCTGCCACTGGTCTATCGAAGTATCTGATCTCGTGGTCTGCTGCCTCGATGTAATCATCAAGCGCGTTTTTGATCTCTAAGCTAATTTGGGGCGTTGGAGTGGTCGCATATTGGGCCTGTAGGGCAGCTATGTGTGTCTCTAGTCGGGTTAACCGTCCCCTAATATCTTTCAGTATTCCACCTTCTATGGATATCGACTGCCCCCTAATGCATACTTTAAATGCCTGCCATAAAGTGGCCTGAGTGGAGACCGAGTTTTCATTTAAGTCAAAATATTCCTGTATGTGTTGTTCCATTGAATTCTTATAAACTAGATCCCTCAGTGCCTCCGGCTTAAATCTCCATGGAGGGCGGGAATATGTCTTCTCTGGGATTCTCAGTGTTAGTTGTATCGGAGAGTGGTCAGAGTACGTCCTAGGGTGAATGTGGGAGTTTGTGACCCATGCCATGCTGCCCGGGTCCAGTAGCCATAGATCTATTCTGGAATGCATATCATGGACTGATGAACAGTACGTTTAGTCCCTCGTGTCTGGGTGTAGTGCTATCCAGGCGTCCCTTAACTTCAGGTCTGACATATATGTGAGGATTGACTGGGCAGCTTTAGTTAATGTCCTAGGTTGAGTGGATGTGCTATCAAGTTGTACATTCAAGATAGTGTTGAAGTCCCCCCCACAGATCACTTGAGCTGTTGGGAAGCTTGATAGTTTCTCGAAGATCGATGCGTAGAAATCTGGTTGGTCTATGTTTGGGCCATATATATTTAGGAAGACTATTTCTTCGTCACAGAGATTACCATGCAGTAGCACATATCTCCCTTCCGGGTCGCATTCTGCCTCTATTGGCTGGAATGGTAATGATTTATGCAGTAGTATTGCGACCCCTCTCGCTCGTCTAGAGTACGTGGTGAAGTATTGATAAGAGCCCCAATTAGGTATCACATGTTCAGTTTGTCCTGGACCAATATGTGTTTCTTGAAGGAAGATGATCTTAGCAGCTTGTCTGTTTAGATATGCCATGATCTTTCTCCTCTTAATCTTAGACCCAAGGTCCCTTACATTCCAGCTTATCGCATTTATATCATCTCTGCCTAGTTTACCCATTGTCTATTACGTATTCCTTTTGGTTTGCGCTCCGGTAGCCTCCCGTTGTGTGCTTTGGTACAAACGTGTTATTCCCCTGTGTGCTTTTTCTTTTTTCCGCCCTTTGAAAATAACAAACCCCCAACATCCCCTGTGTCCCCCCACCCCCCACCCTCACAGTTCCCCAAACTTCAACTGTGCAATAGATTGTCCATCCCTTCCCTCCCTTCAACATCTTAAGCACCTGCTACGGGGGGGGGGCTGCGGCGTCTTCGGTGCTGCTGCCGGAGATGAGCCATTTCTGGTTTTGTCCCGTTACTCGCTCTTATCGTGCTGTCTAGGGTGTATATCGGCAATCGATGAGAGTTGAATTCCGACGCACCTTAGTGTAGAGTTCCGTGTGGAGCCTGCCTTATTGTTGTCCGTTTCGTTCCTTGGTGTGCTGCTGGTAGTGTGGTCATTTTTCCCCCTTCTTAGGCACCCTCAGTTGCGGATCGCTCCTTATTCGGAGGAATATGTGTCTCTACAAAGTTCGCTGCCTCCTCAGGGATTGTAAAGAAAAAGGGCTTATTTTTGTGTTGGATTTTAAATGTGGCGAGGTAAAGCATCACGTACTGGACTTGCCGGTCCCGTAGCATTTTCTTGAACCCGTTGAAGAGTTTCCGTTCCTGTTGGACCGCCATCGTAAAATCCGGGTAGATGCGTATTATATTTGCCTCCCATCTCAACTCCTGTTTCTCTCTGGAGGTTCTCAGGATCAGGTCTCTGTCCCTGTAATTCAATATATGTGCAATGATCGGTCTCGGATAAGCCCCAGGCTTAGGTTTCGGGGCCACTGATCTGTGTGCCCTCTCTACTATAAACGTCGGGGACCATCCAGGATCCCCTAGTAGCAAGCGTAGGAGGTCTTCTATCGGTTTTTCCATCAGTCCTTTAATTGCGTCTTCCGGGACCCCAATAATACGAATATTGTTCCTCCGAGATCTCGCTTCTAAGTCCTCACATTTGGTTTTCACAGTGTCCAGTTTAATAGCCATAGTGGAAACTGTGGATTTCAATGCTTCAAGGGCATCTTCCGTGCCTGATATTCTTGTTTCAGCCTCTGTCATACGAGATGTGGTCTTGTCAAGTTGTGCTTTCATGGTGGCCACACTGGCTGTGATCCCGTCAAGTTTTTCAGTGAGCGTTGTGAAGCCCTGCAGCATGGCCGTGAAAACTTCCTGAGGGTTCATCATTGCTGTGGGAGGGGGTTGATTGTCCTGTGCTTCCATCTCCCCTTCGACCTCTGGTGCCGTGTCTTTTTGGATTGCGGTTGTATATTTGTCTATCGTGCCTCTGTTCTTTTTGGGACCAAAGTTCTTGGGCATCGTCGCCGATCCAGTTGAATTCAACATTAAATTATCCGGAGGTTCCGTCTAACTTGTGGGAGTATTTGCTGTGTTTATATGTCCTGTGAATGCCCCAATTGCCAGTGCGGTTAGGGCTCGGATATCGTTAACCAGTTTACCAGCAGGCCCTTTTCCCTAGACCTCTTTTCCGGGATTTCGTGGCCTGTCCGCCGTGAGGGTTGAGACGGGGGAGTGGGTTTGCGTTAGTTTAAGATGAGGCAGCAGTCTATGCGTCTTGCATCGCGCCTTGCCTAGCATTCGTGCTACTTCCTTAAATCCAGGGCACGTGTAAGTCGAGGGGGGGGACCTCACTCTGCACTGTGAATTTATGCGATACCTCTGCCGGTGCCTGTAGTGTTCAGTTTATGCCCCCTTAGTGCCGTTCTATGTGGCTTTCGTTCGTTCGGAGGGCGAGTCGCATGTATCGGCGGGGGGAGGGGGGTCCGCCTTACCTCCCGGCTTCTGCGATGTGGTGCGAACCAGAGTCTTCCCCTCTCTCTCGGTCCATCTGGGCGACCGCGAGAGGGTCCGCAGGCGCTCCAGGCTGTTTGGGGCACCCGCGGTTCTCCCCCCATGAGCGCACTCGCCTGCTTTTTTGCCTGCGTAGCTCGCGTAGGTTTGGATCCGGGCTCCTCCCCGCCGCGCTCAGTTGCTTCTCCTCCACGTGCCGTGGGATCTTGTTGGGCTTATTACTCGGCGATCCCTTCTCCGTCTGGCCTCAAATTTTCTGTGCGTCTTCCGAGGGTGCTACTGCAGGCTCCTCTCAAGTTTCATGGGGAATCGGGACAGTTACAAGCAATTATCCCGGCTTACGGCACCGAAGTCTGCCGGAGCTTACACAGAAGCCGCCATCTTCCTCTGTGCGCAACAGCGGCCCCCTTAATTAGCCATTCTGAGATCCCACCGATTCAAACCTTGCTCCCATTTTCACCCTTTATTATTTGAGGTATTTTTAGGACTGTCGGATCTGTTAACTGTCCAACCTGACTGTCTCTCCCTGCATCTGGTCGAATCATTCACTATTGTCATTTGATATTAAACTCCCAGCTCCGCCTGCCAGACTCAATAGTAATATCAGAAAAGGTTGTACGCATGCGTAACCTGAAGTCTCTCATGCCTGAAAATGTCTCCCCGCTACTTCGAGAGAAGCAGGGTGTTCTGGAGGAATTTGACTATGTGGATGACCTGGCTCTTCATATCACAAACACCCTTGTGGTCCCCTCAAGTCCTGCTTCGCCGCATTTCTCTGCACCTGCTTTGCTGCTTCTGCTCGTGAATTTTCAAGGACTTATAAAGAAAATTAAAAGAACTGGACTACATTGCCCAGCAGGCTTGCTCAACGCTAATCAGGGGAGGACCTATATAGTCGTGATCGTGCGCACCCAAGCAAGTCCCCTCAAGTCCCGCTTGGCTGCATTTCTCTGCTCCTGCTTTGCTGCTTCTGCTCGTGAATTTTCAAGGATTTATAAAAAACATTAAAAGAACCGGACTACATTGCCCAGCAGGTGAACTCTCCCACCATTGACTTTGACTTTGCACTTAGTGCCATATTTCCTCTAAAATATACTTTCTGTTTTTGTTTATGCTTGCTCAATGCTAATAAGTGGAGGAGCTATATAATTGTGATCGCGCACACACCATGTGCACGCACCCAAGCAAGTCCCCTCAAGTCCTGCTTGGCCGCTTAGCCGCTGAGCCGTGGAGTCGGGACGATAGTTTGGGATAAAAAAAAGTATTTTCATTGTCTCCTTCACTTTGCAGGTATTTATAAATCTTGTTTAACAGCTGATTCATTTGCTGATCTGTGACTTAAATATGCATAGGCTTCCTTATACGCTTAAATCCAATATGCGGACACTTCCAAGTTTGTATGCACTCCGTCAAATACAGATTCAAATAAAACATTAGCAAAACCAAAGTGAGCCTCCACAAGTAAAACCATAAACCTAACTCCTTGTTTAAACACTCCTACGCTGAAGACCACATAATCAGCCACTCATGAGACGAATTCTGCGCAGGATGATATTGCTGAGTTAGCTTCAGTTGGAAACAAGGAAAAGGAAAATCAAGATCATATCCATCAGCGTGTATCCGACACCACTATTCTACAAGCCATAAAGGCTACAGAAAAAGATAAGGAGTGTAGATCTCACCCGACCATTGTTGAAGAAATCCCCGAAAACGAGATTCTACAAGCCATAAAGGCCACAGAAAAAGATAAGGAGTGTAGACCGCACCTGACCATTGTCGAAGAAATCTCGGAAAACGAAGATAATCAGGAGGTATTTTCATCCATCTCGATCCATGCAAGCAGCAGAGGAGAAGTGATCTCACCACATTCTGGTTCTCCTGATTATCGTAAGCGATGCTCAATGGATTCTAGCTTCTCTCTAGCTGCCTCCTATATCCAACCAACTCCGAGACTACGGTTATCAATTAATAAACAAAGTACTTCTCCTGCCAATCACAGACTAATTGAAATCACGTTGGTGGCAGTAAACTCTACAATCCATAGTTAATTTAAACTTTTTGAATCATTGGAAGCTAAAATTAATCTACAATCGATCAAAATTGATCAAATATCGACTTGGATTGGAAACCATCCACATAACCATTCTTCCTTAGCAGTGTCAAATCAACCCACTGAAATAAAGGCTAACATGGACAAGCATATAAGGACGCTCAAACCTATAGCTACTACAGGAGTACAGGCCCTTCCATCTTTTGCACATATTATACAACCAATTGAAGTTGATGAACCCACTACAGTGGATCCTAATTTGTCCTGGATTAGTGTAGACAATCAATTAGACATTTACAATCAGAAGAAAGAATCTTACCAAGTCTTTAATAAATGGTCATCTATGAAAGGACACGCAAGACATCTTGTAACTAAACCCTATCAAATAAACAATAAGCCAAATAAAATTTCCTTTTCGCAGCCACGTGCTCAGGTGGTCGATCTAACTGAACCAACTCAAAGTCAACAAAAAGCAAACTCAGCGCCTAAAATGATGGCAGTGCCTGGAACAAACCATGAGATAAATAACAACAAAGTCCTAATTAATCAAAAGCAAATCATGGCAGCACCCCCGTCGAATCATTCACCTCTAAACCAGTTGGTAGCTATTCTTGAATCTGCAGCTGATAGTTTGGCGGCATCGAAACTTCCAACTTTAGCGAAGGGTTCACAACCATCATTGCTCAATCCCCACCGCCGGTTGAAAGAAGAAAGAGAAGATATATAAAACATAACTGACCAGGCTGCAATTATTAAAGTAGCGGTGGAAGCCTATCTCGCACAACGTACAAATGAAATAAGAAGCGCTGACCCCACAAAAAAGGTTGGTCAATCAACACCACATATAAGTAATAGTGGAGGTCTTAGCCCACACATGAATCAACAAGGGATAGTGGAACTCATAAAAATCCATCAGAAAAATGTTCAGTTGAAAGAATCTTGATGTAACCAATTCCGTGAGGAAGTCAACAATAAAAACCATAAGATGGAACATAAAAAGAACAAGTATGCAAACTACCATACGCTGAAATTGAAATGCTGCGACGCACCATATAAGTGTTATGATATGTCCAGATCAAGTATTTTAAATATATTTAATTACATACATGAATTGGAGGATATTACATTGGCCGATATTAACCAGGTCGAGTTTATATGCGAAGTAAACTTATCCATTTTTCGATTATGGATGAAATCAGGTCTGGTACTAAACACACTTTGGAGAGCCAAAATGGAACTCTTTGAAATGGGATTTCTTCTGGCCCAGGATCCGGAACGATTAGCTAATGAGAAAACATTTCAACGAGAAACATCCATAAAGACCAGCCAAATATAATGCTGATGCTCATTTTGTAAATTGGCTCCAAAAACACTTACAGGAAAAAAATGTCATGTTTAAGCATAACCATTACTTCAGAGAGGAAAAAAAAATGTATCATTGGTAAGTTGGAATACCAGGGGTCATACCCATTTGTAATGGGGTCAAAACACCAACTAAAATGAAGCTGATATCATAGCTTTACAAGAGACGTGGATAACAGCCACACCGGTGTGGGACGATCATGACTTGGTTGTACTTCCAGCGATACCTGCCCAGAAAGGACGACATATGGCAGGCTTACTAGTCGCAGTGAAAATCAGTACTGGTCTCACATTACATCCCTGGGCCTCCCCCAACAATTTTATCCAACTGGTGAAAATTTCAAATGGTACTCAAAACTTTGCGCTCATTAACCTGTACAGAAATCCAGTAGCAATTGCTTATAAAATATTCTACAGGAATCTCTCAAGCTTGTTTGAACTAATAGCAAAATCAAATAGAATTGCATAGACGATATTGGTTGGAGATCTCAATCTCAATTGTATTGGACAAATAAAGGGACAAAAACGCAGTAGATCAATAAGTGGAATAACTTCATGAAGAATACCAATATGAGGTGGCAAATGGCTCTTTACCAGGAGATGTTCCGTCACAACCAACATGGCAGAGGGGAAATTCTAGGAGTATTATTGACTATGCATTTCTCTCAGAAAACCTATTTATGTTGGCAACCAGATTTGAAATACTAACACAAACAGCAAGCGACCATCATATGCTCAAGCTAACCTGGCCATGGAGTGAGACTTCAAATGGACATGGTCCACAATGAATGACTCAGAGATTAACCATCAGCAATGCTTAATCTCGTTTCAAATGGTCTCCTGACAAATTACTATCTCTGAACAATTAATTGAGTCTACAACAATCATGGTCCCACTTTGAATCCTACATCGGAGCCCTGTCACCCTTTACAAATATGTTTGTTCTGAATGATGCCAGATTGAAGATACACACTCATGTGTTTGATCTTCAAATCCAACAAGCAAAAATAACTCTCTGGAGAGAACTGAGATGCATCTATCAACTTCCTTTGGTTGACAGAATACAAGCACGTAAATCCATCAAATGTAGATATAAGAACTGGTCTCGAGCATGTAAAGCAATTCCAGCAAGATGGTGAAACCTTCTTATCTGCATCAACCAATAAAAATACGGATTCATCATGGCATCTTGAGTGTTCAGAAGCTATAGTGGAAGAATTTATACTCAAGTCATCTTCATCTCGTGCTGTGGGACCTGATGGACTTACAAACCATATGTTCAAACAACATCCTAAGCATTGGGCGTCCATCCTAAACAATATCTTCCAACACGTCCTATGCACGCAAAAGATCCCAGACTCATGGCACTCGTCTCTTATAGTCCCGATATTTAAGAAGGGCGATCGTGGAATTCCATCAAACTACCGTCCCATAGCCTTAGTAGACTCGCCTGGCAAAATTTTTTCCTGCTTAATCCTAAGAGAGTTTAATAAATGGACACAGGCTGGCAAACATTGTGACCAGAATCAAACAGGTTTCGTTGCAGGCATGGGCACAACGGTCAATTTATTGACACTTATTGCTTTAAAAGAACAGGCTCATAACACAAAAACATCACTGTTCTTTGCATTTATTGACCTTAATGCTGCCTTCGATTCAGTTTCGAGAGTCAAATTAATAGAAAAACTAATTAAAGCAAAATGTCCTCCAAGTCTCATCGATATCATTTACATGCTAGATTCTTCAGCATCTATCCAGGTTAGGCTCTCTGTTATGGGCCTATTTATTGTCCACAGTGATAAGAACAGCAAGAGGGCTGAAGCAAGGTTGTATCCTTGCTTCAGCCCTATTTAACTTCTTTATTCATGATGTAAGAGAAGTGTTCCTCCCTATAGCTTCAGTTTCACCCAAAATGAACAAGGTAGCGGTTCAGGCCTTATGGTATGCAGATAACCTTGTTTCAAAGAGGCCAATTGGTCTGCAAAAGTTATTATCCGCCCTCATCAAATACTTTGAGGAAAATGAACTCAGCATTAATACAAAAAAATCACAAATGGTAATGTATACTCCAAAACGGACCAATAGACATAAGTTTGATGGAGAATTAAGGATACCAATTTGGACATTGTCACAAATTATAAATATCTAGGCCTACCCTTTGATGGAAATTCTTCACTCGAATTACAAATGTCTGCTTTAGGAGATAAATTGAACCAAGCCATATCTCAGACCAGGTTAATTTTATATAAATACGGCAAATTTTCAATCAGTGCTGCTTTTCTATTTTGGCGACAAAAAACTTCTCCTTCTTTATTATATGGTCTGGAAATGAGAAATATCATTACATCAGACTCTTTAGATAAATTAGAGGCCACGTTTTGGAGGAAAATCTTAAATGTTCCTCAGTCCACTCCTGGACCTTGGCTGAAATATGAGTTGGGTATCACATCTCGAAAAGCAAAATATCATTGGCTAATGTGTGCTTTATTTCGCAAATGTATTGTTTACACTAAGGAAGCAACAGTTCTTACATTATTGTCCACTTATATGCTTTCATCCGCTCACGGTTTTGTCCAGCAATGGACTAAATTTGTGTATCAAATCATGGCTACAGCGGAAGTTACATTAGACACCTTGATCATGAACCCTGATAGAGCGAGAAAAAATATCTTTTTGCAAGATTGAATCGACACACAGTCAACTTGCCTCCGATATAAACATTTCAATGGTCAATATTTTGGTGAAAAGAAAATAGGGAACCTAGGGCCTTACTTGATTAGAGTTCCATCACCTCAAATCCGGCTGGCCATTATGAGACTATGGCTGAATTTGTGGCTTACACGTGATGTTTTGGTTCAACGCAAACAAATTACTGCTGCGGAAAACATCTTCAGATTTTGTAATATCTTAACAACGAAAGAAAAACTGGAAAATCTCATTATAGAATGTACAGCATTGGTCATTTTGAGAAAAAAGTACTTTGAGAAACATATGCTCTCAATTGGGAACGTGATGCCAAAACTCAGATGGGCTTTGATCTTAGGCTCTTCAAACATGAGCATAAGAATAGCAATGGTAAATTTCCTTAATGCCTTCCGCTTGAAAGAAAATTATTATGATTCATGATTCATAGGTACATGACAAATACTTGTTAAATGTATCAATATCTAAGTGACTGTGATAACAATAAGTTTGAAATTTACGCTTGCTATGTTTACTGGGGCAAAAGTAATAAGTGCAAAACCATACGAATGTAGCAATATATGATGATCATGATTAGGATTTAGTCTATGAAAAAAGATGATCAGATGCTATTCATGACTAGTCATTGACAGCCTGGCTGTCCAGTATGCAAATTACGCAGATGACACCCAGGTTGTTGTAAAACTCTTTCGCTTGTATTCTGTGGACTCGGCCAACCATAATACCATTTATGTGTCTATTAATTCCTGGACGTTTGCCAACTTGCTTGCACTTAATGCAAACAAAACCGAGCGTTTAATTGTCGGCTCCAGCTCCAAACTGAAGTCTCTCCCTGCAGAGTAAAAGAATGTCCTTATTCTTGGCTCCTGGATACAGGTGGCCAAGAAGGTTAAGACTTGTGGCCTAGTCCTGGATGCCGAGCTTACTATGAATCACCATGTGGCCCAGATCAGATCTTCTTGTGGCTTGATCAACAAACTCTTGTGCAATATTCAACCTTTTTAGACCCGCAAGAATACAGCAACTTTGGCCTCAGTCCTCATTCACTCCCACCTAGACTACTGCAACAGTCTGCTTAGCGGCTGTTCGCAGTCCACTATTTCTGCTCTACAGTTTGCGCAGAATGATGCAGTCTGGGCGGTTCTGGGTTTGTCCAGATGAACTCATATAACTGCAGCCAGACGGGCCCTACGTTGGCTGGCAGTAAAGCTCAGAATTAGGCACAAAATTCTCACCTTGACTCATAAATGCATTTTTAATGTTCAAAGTCCCACTGCCTGGAATCTACTGCCACTCTGCCTCAGAGCCTCCGAGATGCCAGCTGAGTTTAAGAGCAAGCTGAAAACCTTTCTCTTTGACTTGCAACCTGACTAAGTAATCTCCTGTCCTCCTCTTTGCCAGCCTCCTTGCCTGTCTGCCTCCCTCTCGTACAGTTTTAAGTTTTCGTAGTTGTGTTTGTCTTGTCCATTGTATGTGCGCTGCCTGAGGTCCAAGGGCATGTGGCGTGGTATACAAGAATTTTTAATAAGTAAATAAATAAATAACTAAAATTAACTGTAATAATTCGGTGCATACCAGAGTCAGTGAGGACCTTGGCTGGAGGTCTAGCATTAAGATCTACTGCCGCTGTAATAACATGCTCAGGGTATAAGAAAAGCCAGCCTCAGACTCCTGCTTCCCATGCACTACCTTCCAAAAGTCAATGCTTTATCTGGAGCCAAGAGGTCAAATACATTAATGAATACAATACTAACAATGATATAACTGGCGTCCCTGTTCCAATGGTACTTTTTTTTAAATCAGCAAACCTTTCTTCACTCCAAATAATAAAGCCCCGTTTGAGCATTCGTCAGCCTATGTTATTTCCGGTTGAAAAAGTAAAACCCTTTTAGGTTAATACTGTTTAGCTACCAGATTTTCTGAAACAATAAGATAGTAAGGTTTGCAAGGAAGCATTGAAACTCCTTTTGCACAGGTTGTATTTAAACCTCCCATATTCCAAGATGTATATATAAAAATAAAAAAATCAGCCTCATTACTTGTTGGGCAGTGTGGTAAAAATGCAGCAGGAATTCCATTACCGCCGCTTTACCACACTGACCAACTACGAGTTTGGCAGAGATGACGAGGAGTCACCTCCAGCTAACAAGCAGCTGGAGGTAAATGTGCCACCTTTCTGCCAAAAACAGCAACATTGACAGAATAACTGGCGTCAGTAATTCTGCCGAAATCCCCATGGAGTCCTACGGACTCCAATTAATGGGACAAACACCGCCCTACCACCACTTGTAATACAGCGGTAATTCCGCCAGACCAAGTGGCGGTCATGGTTATTCTGTTTGGTGGTATCTCAGCGGATTTACCAGCCAAACTCGTTACAGGGGATCTGAGACCCCGAGAGGTTCTGTGTTCTGCAGGTCTCTTTCTCTACAATCTACTCTTCTCCCTTTGTTACTTCAGTTTACAATTTCAGGATCATATTTCATCTGATCAACAATTCCCCTGCACCATCCTTAGATTTCACTGTAAAGCCACACGACTCACTTTGATTCCTTACCTACACAGACAGAAAGCTGCCTTCTTCCTTGTACACAGAAAATATTAAACCCCCCATTCCCATTAAGTCATCAATATCATAAAAATAACAATACCAACATTAGATTTATCCACATCCTCTTCCGACAGAGGTTCCAGCATGTAACAATATCTAAGTCACACGACTTTAGAACTCTTAATCGGGGTATGCAGTAGACCATTTCACGTCTAGAATTTGTTGGCTTATTTTAGGATGCAGTAACTCACCTGTCTCAAACCTCAACTCAACTGCGAAACTTGTCCTTGGCCTCAAGCCCAGGGACCGTATCTCTCCAGGACTGAAATCACTACACTGGCTCCCAGTGGCTGCGAGGATTAAGTTCAAAACCCTCTGCATTGTCCACAAGGCCTTCCGGGGCCTTGGGCCAAAATACCTTAAACTCTCTCTTCCTAAATACTTCCTTCTTGAGCTCTTCGCTCATCCACCTCCAACTACCTCAGGGTCAGCCGCTTCTCCAAGCAACAAGCTGGGGGTATATCTCTCTCCGCAGCAGGGGCCTCCCTCTGGAACAGCCTTCCTGCCTCCCTGAAACTTGAGGAGAACCATCTCCGGTTCCGGAAGCACCTCAAAACCTTCCTCTTTGCCTCCGCTTTCTCTCCCTCTCTCCCCTGCTAAATTCACTGAACCTTCACTGAATCTGCTACTGGGCCACTCACCGATCTCGGTCCTTGGCCCAGCCACTCTTCCCTGCACTGCCTACCTGCACTACGGGACTGTCTCTGTATCCTTCAGCCCCTTCTCCCGGCACTTACCTTTCACTTGCCACCAGCTGGCCCTATTATTTATCTTGTATTCTACTAACCATGTACTGCACTTTCCTTGCACTTGCCACCACCTGGCCCTATTATTTATCTTGTATTCTACTAACCACGTAAGTACCTTTCCCCCCTCTCCTCTTCCCCTTGCACTTTTCCCAGTCCCCTTACCCTTGCACTTGCGCGATCTGAATGACACCTGGCCTAGTAGGATCGTTGTCTGTCTCCCCTTGTCCCCCCCCTGCCTCGTCGCGCCTTGAAACACTTGTGTATAGGCGCGTTACAAATGCCATATCATATCATAACCCAGCAAAAGCCTCATCTCAAGGCTGATTTGACTGTCGACTCAGTCCACTGGAAGACAGAGACTGGACCAGTCTCAAACTTTGAATCAATCCCCCTGCAGTATTTGCCTTGAACCATCTTGACTCTGACTCGCCATTGGGAAAGCATGACTTGACCGTCTTGACACTGGCTCAACTGCAGTAAAGTGCTGTCCCCTTATCCCAATTTAAAGGACCCTACTGACTTTTAAGCCCTGTTTCTCTACCTTTTGAAAGACATGTTCTTTAACACTGACATTTGCTGCTGAAATCTTGTGCCCAAGCACCCTGTCTACAAACCTGGAGTGCACCTTTCTTCTGAAAGTGTTTTTATTAGTTGCATATTCCTTTGCTAGTTTAAGTAACAATCCTGTTTTCATAGAACCGTGGATGGACATTCTTTTATTTTTGATTGATTCATTCGCCGTTAGCACCACTTCTGAAAGGTATAGGTTGCCCTCGACCCACAATACCAAATGCTGTGAAGTAGGTATACCTGTTAGGCAGTACCTGTTTCACCTTTATGATAGGGGTCAATGCTGGTTTTGAAGAAGTGGGGTGCTGAGTAAGCGCTTTAGCTACTTCTCATCCCTGTACTTCTTCATAACAGTAGTATTTTCGTCATACTGGGTGATGTGGGGAAGGAGACACTCAGAGCAGGATGGTCCAAGGAGCGTGGGTTGGACCTGACAGGTGGTAGAGGCAGGCGAGGCATGCGACTCAGCAGGCAAGCTAGAGCAGAGATGACTCTAGAAGCCAAAAGGACACAGCACACTACATGGAAGTCAGAGAAGAGGCCTGGGAATTAGAGGGTGGTAGTGGAAGTTCCTGGCCCCAACTAAAAGCCCTTTGCGAGAAGCTCAAGTACTAATACAAGCTAGTCGAGGTGATGGAGAGGATTTCAATGAAGGGTCAGAAGGGTTCAACTCAACTTTGACTTGTTGAACTCCATTTTCCTAGATATCCATAGGGAAGTGACATGGGAAGCCAGTATCTCGATAGTTGACCAAGCAGCAGCCATCACGCTAGCACGAAAGGGTGAGAGGCTTCGATTTGGCTGTCAAAAACACTCTTTCATTTGGTATTTTGGTGTTCTTGTGCACGCTTAAAAATAAAGCCCGAAATCACACATTCTGCATCCAGTCATGTGTTTGACCCTCCCAACCACCTGACAGTACTTAGGCCATACTGATCACCACATCCGCCAACGCAGGCTCATCCAAAATCATACTGCAAGTATATGAGTACATCCACAAGAGAGAACCCATCACACCAGCACGAAACACACTACAGTGGATCCCATTAGAAGGCAACGTTCAACTTAACGTTTTGTGCATGACACACTGGGACCTATTTTACAAGGGCCTTAAGTACCTCAAAGCATTATTTATCCTCCACCCCCAATGCTAGGAACCTCACGTCCTCAGGCATGAACCTCTTGACGCCCAAATTTTTTAAAAAAAAGACGTGGGTAACTTTTGCAGTTTCTGCCACTAAAATGAAGAATGACCAAGCCACATACCCATAGATCTGGACAGAGACTCACCTAGATCTCCACATAAAATTCCTTTAGGGCCCCTGCCCCCCACCCCCCTGGGAACAGCCTCAAGCGGAACATGCTCTTCAAGGTCATACTGCTTTATGTACCTTAAACATATCCTCAGGATCTCATTTTTGCATAACTTTATTTTTTTATTGATGTTTTGCTTATTTATGCTCTGTTGGAAAATAGGAATGTATTCTCCTCTCTACTGTATCATGATGGTTGGAATGCCCCACCAAGTCCCCTTTTGCCGGTCCCCCATCAGTTGCTTCCCTACCCCAGGTCAATTGATACCACAGTGTTGTAAGTTGGCGTGTGATAAAACAAATAAAACACTCACCTTATAAAACAAATCTGTGGGTTGTCCTTTTGCCACCACTGCCAATGGCGAGGAACAGCGAGTACTAGGTCTGCAAAAAGCATACTTTAAACATTGTTGTATAACAGAGAGCTTAACATTCAAAGGCAGCAGGCCAAACTATCATTCATGAACGGTTTTGCAGAGGAAGCCAACCTCTTTCATTTCAGCATGTGTCCTTAGGTATCACCCAAGTTCAATCTCTGAGCAGCCGGGTGACAACCTTGTGCACCATTAGGCTCAGATAGGCAGTTTCGGACAAGAACTCAGCGGTGACACGCTCATGGTGAGTGAGTCAGCTGTAGAACACTATGTCTGGTGAAATGATCACCAGACCTGAGGACGCCAATGGGTGTAGTAAGCACTACTGCTGTGCCTCACTAGTCTGCAAAAGTAGTGCACACCTTTACAGGGGCTTCAGTAGATGATCACAAATAAATTAGGTATCACACCACATAACTGTGCCGCCTATTAGTTTCTGCACCCTGTTATGGGTGACAAAAGTTCCCCCGCGCTGGCCACTCTCACATTTATATAGACAGTGGTCGAATGTTCAACATTTGATTCCAAACACAGTTCTAAACAAGTTTCACACAGCTTTCGATTCCTTTTATGTGAGGTTGGCATGAAAGTTGGACAAACATGGCAATATGTTTCTCTTATCAAAAGCTTTTTCAAGGTGAACATGTAATTTACAGTGCACATTCATTTCCGAAGGAGATGACAGAGTATAACCCCAATTGTTCTTACAGAGTGCGCTGTACGTTTTTATTTGATTACGTGACGTGCATTTTCCAAATCCATGTGTATTAATAAGCAATGCAGTTAACGTTTTCCTAGTCACATCCTATTGTTGAGTCCAACCACCCTGCAGTGTTTGCGCTCATAATCTATTACTTTGCCGGAGCGAGTTTAAGCCCAGGAACGATTCTCATAATATGGTGACAAGAACTGAGGTGTCTTTCAACACCTTTTCGAGTATCTAGTCTCCTGCTGCTTGCTCGGCAGATCAAGGGCACAATGTGTGCCACATCAGCTGATTTTCATTTAGTTTCCTGGGTAGAGCAGCCAATCAGATTGCTGCAAGGGTGCAACATTCCAAAGATTCGTCCTGAAATAAACATGTTCATGGCTGCAATGCATTGGCTACTGTCTATCTAAGTCGTGGTGAAAGCATTTTTTCCCTCCCAGTCGGAAAGAGAAGTGCCTCCATCCATGAGCTCTCTATCAGTATTGCAAAAATCAGGCAGTGCATTAAAAAACAAAAAACAAAGAGGTGATGGCTGGAAGGTTTATAATTAAGCAATATGACCCGAGCGGCGGAGGCATTACCGACTCAGGTAATGCCCCGGGGACCATAGTTATAGGCCCGAGCGAAGCCACCCAACGTTCCCCTACCAGGGACGCAGGAGCAAGAAGGTAAGTGGGTTGGGGTAGGGAGGAGGGAGGGAAGGGGAAGAAAAAAAAAAAAGCTTACCCGGGTCCCCAGAGGGGGGCGGAGGCAGCCTCTCAGCCGTGGGGAGGCTCGGTGCAGGGATGGCCCCGCTTTGAGACTCCTCATTGGCTGAGGGTCTGCCACGCCCACCCGCCGAGGACAAGGCAGCTGGAGTCCCGGCCGAGAATCGAAGGATTCTCGGCCGGGTAAGGACCCGGCGAGAGCCAATCAGAATGCGTGTGCATTCTGCTTGACTCTCGCCGGGTACTAATGAATCTTAACCTCTGGCATTGCTCTGGGCAACCCCCCAGACCATCGTTCTTCTCCTGCCAAGCCATTACAGAAGGGGAAAGACCATATGAAAATCAGGCTTGGTCCCACCCCAAAAGGGGCAGTCTAGCCCGAACTGCTAGGTCACATCCCTTCTGCACGAGACCACAGGTATCCCCAAAAATGTTTCGGCCTTGTTGGGCCTCATCAGTGAGGAGTAGCTTGGGTCTCTAGGCCCAGCAGGCACGGGACCCACGCTGGGCATAACCAACCGTCCCACTTGGAGTGACAAAGCAAAATCAAAGCGCTGATGGCTGGAAGGTTTAGAATGAGTCTTAACCTCTGGCATTGCTCTGGGCAACCCCCCAGACCATCGTTCTTCTCCTGCCAAGCCATTACAGAAGGGGAAAGACCATATGCAATATATTAAAAAAACAGCTGTTCTTTCGGAGAATCATCTTTATGTGTTAGGGGCATATGAGGAAGTCACATATGAGAAGATGAGTCCTTGGACAGTGAGGGGCAGGCATTGCTGCCCACTACCTGCACTGTGATGCTGGCCCTGGAAGCCGTGAGCAGGGTATCCTCTATGCCCTCCACTCCATGCCTAGTGTCGTGAATGATGCCTCATTGCGCTAAAAAGAACCTGCTCTGGGCCCCCTTGAACGTAAACCACATTAGGTCTACAGAAAGTATGGAATTGTGAGTATCATGAAATTTGTCTTCCGAGTCCGTCCATGTTTGCGGGGTTCAGTCAAAAACATTTTTCATCTATTGGAAAATAAACCTCTGCAAGCGGCCAATGCAGGAACACAGTTCATGGAGCTTACAACTTTCTGTTTTTTGTGGGGGCTGATGCATATACGAAGTTCGAACAAATGCATGAAAATAAGTCACCCACAGGTTGCTAACATCACCCTTATTTTGTGTCATAGTTAAGTGTATGTATTTAGAGAAGTCATCATTCTTCTCTGAAAAAACACCATGGTAGGCTAAAGTGACGGTCACGCATGAAATGCGTTCTTGATCTTTTATTCATTCTTTTTAGTTAGTTCTCATGACCGGGTGGTCTGAGTTTTATTACATGTGTTTTTGAATAAATGTCATATTTTTCTATATACCTGACCTTCTTCATCTTTGACATATGCTTATAAAGATGGTACCCCACTCTGTTTGTTAACTGTAAGTCCCCAGTCATGCAGCATCTAAGGGTAGCTATTTGGGACTTTCTGTTGTTGCTCATTGAACTAATTTCTGAGCATCCTACGGCACCACTTCTCCAGCTCTCCTCTCCCCCTACCTCTCTACGACAACCCCATGGCACTTATGCCTCACGCCTTCCTCCCAAAACGTAGGACTTCCTCCACTATCCCGTTCCTGGATCATGCTCTACTGTTCTTGTCCCTGGTTCAAGTTTCGACCTCCCCTGCGTCATCTGGTCTTATATCCACAGCCTCTCACCCATTGTTTAGGACACTGGTCTGCCGTTCTGTAAATCAATGTTAAAAGGGTAAATCAATGTTAGGTTTTGTAAGCATTTTTGTGCCAAAGCTGCATTGTTTTCCTGTAATTACCATGAAATAAATAAATAAATGCGTACATTATTTATTTATTTATAGTTGTATTTAGTTCATATTGAATTTTCACAGCGTACATTATATATATACATTTTCATTTAAAACATACAATTCAAATAATACAACAACAAATACATTATTAACCATATAAAGCCTTCCATCCTAACCAATACAAAAATACAATAAAATGTATTTTACTTTTGTATGGGTAATTCCCTAAAAGCAATGTTGCATTTTGCCATAATCTAAAAAGTGCAATACATAAATAAATAAAGTCATTACTGCATGTGGTATTCCTGAAGAAACTGCAGCAAAACCCATAACGAAGCCACCACTATCCATACAAAGAGGAATTAACATTATTTCAGACCTTTATTAACAAATGTAGGATTGTTTACCTAGCTTTAAAAGAAAGGTGTTACAAACAGTTACAATCCGCAATGCTCTCAATTCATCCAAGGTTGGGGGTGAAGGCTGGGGTCAAGATGAGTCAGGGGCCAGATGGAGTTTGGGGCAGAGGCTGATGAGGGACGTTGGAAGTGGCGTCCTCCTGCCCCTGCCCAGCCACATTCTGCTAATTTTCCTAATTGTCTATTAAGTCCATTTGGACTGAAAGAGGATCTTGTTATGGGAGCATGCAGATTTTAAAACCCTCTGTGGACATTTTGAAAGAACGCGCTGTGAGAAGGCAACGTGAAGGGAACGCATTGTGTTTGCACCCCTTGACGCCGCAGATGTTAGGCAATCATCTCTCTCAGCAAAGGAGATTGCAATGTGAAGCTGTGTCCTAAATATAACTTTAGAAATAATCCAATTCTCCTTTTGTTTTTAAATTATCATTCCCACATGTTCCCAGAGCAGAACAATACCATGCCTTTGCAGTAAAAACGCGTTGCTTGACATCGCCAGCGCACTCCCACGAGCTCACTTGAAAAGCTATTCAGTCAGAGGAGCACATGGATGTTTAATCCAGTGATGCTGAATCTAATTCAGAAAAACAAAGTGAGGGAACATTTTTAATGACATGTCTGTTTGAATCACTATACAGAAACCTCACTGAAATCTCGCTGTGTGCAACAGCGAACTCTGCTCTACTGAGAAGTTTACTGACATGCTATTGGCAGCTTCCATGGAGCTCAGAGCACTCACACCAACCTTGAGAGCGCCTGAAAGAAGCATTGCTTCAGCCTGACACCCTCTCTGTCTCCTGCCTGCCAGGCCGGGAGATTAGGAACTTGGATCATTCAAGACAATAGCCTCCAAGGACGGCGAAGAGGCGGGAATCTGCCTGGTAGGAGTACTTCCCCCAACCAAACGCTGTGCATCCTTGATCATCACCTCAGGGCTAGTGGGGCAAACCCTTCTCTTGGCATCCTTCTGAGATTACCCTAGAGTTTCCTAGACACGGGTAGGGTGCCAAGACACAACAGCAGGCACAGAAGAACCACACTGCCCACCCTCCCCACCCCACCCAATGTTCTCTGAACATCTCTAAACCGAGCTAGGGGGTCTGACGCTTTAGAAGTGGCTGGAGGGGGTCAGGGCGAGCAGAGCTGGACAATTCTCTACCTCCAAGACGGGTGGAAAGGTTGAGTGCGGCAGGAAGAGATGAATGTCTCCTCCCACCACTTTCTGAATCTATACAATTACTGAATATATCATTCACTGTGTTCAACAGCACTTTGCCAGCCACAGAGCAACAGGTAATCAGTGTCAGTATCCAGGTGTGAGTCAGCGCTGTAGAAGGCATTCAAGTGGTTCCTTTCTCAATGATCTGAGCTACCATCATCCTGCAAGTAATACACCTACCTCTGCTTTTCTAGCCTTAATCGTGGACGGTAGGGTCACAGTGTGGTGGGATTTCAATTTGGTAGCCCAGAGATATTAAATCTCCCGTATGCTATGCCATGTTTTTGGATTGGGGTTTCTTTGGAAATTGGCTTAATGGCCCCCACCAAGGGTAAGCATAATGTGGGCTGCGGAGGAAAACAGAAGGGCAAAATGTGAGAGCATGGCAAAAGCAGAAGTAGGATAGAAACCATAGACGAACAGTGGGAAACATAAAAGGTGTCTATTGGAGTTGGGATGTTAAAAAAAAGATGGATATTAAAACATCCCCAGGTTTAGAGTATTGTCCCGTGGTGGCAGGTTCTGGTACTCGGGGGGAGGTACTAATATAAGTAGGAGCATGATTGTGTGATGAACTCAAGATGTGCTCTAGTGTGCTCTTGAAGCATGGAGGCTTGATTCCTGAGTCATGTTTTTAATCATCAACACCTGCCGATGCTCTGGTAAGAAATCTGGGAGTGCAAAGTCACATTTCAGAAGTGACAGAGCCAAGACAAGGTTGGCTGTGTAAAGCAGAATGTGGGGAGCACAAAGGGACTACAGGAAGAGGGAAACAAGGGCGAACTAGTCTTTCCAAGTACCATAAATACATGACTACTGAGTGAGGGGCAAGTTCATGGATGCGTACTGTTATGTTAAGTGAGGTGAAGTACATGGGGGAAGCTAGCACCTTGAGGTGAGGAGGACCTATATATCTGAACTGTAGTCGGTGGTTCCTTGTAATTTGATTGTTTTGATGGCATAGAAGAGGGTCCTGAAACATACATTTCTTAAGGTGGAGGCTATCAGGGCTGGGTTCCGGTCAAACAATGATTTATCATGAAGCAAGACAAACTAGAGCCGCGTCTACCCAGCCAAGAAAGTGGAGTGCGGCTCCTCTTGAAGGGG
Source organism: Ambystoma mexicanum (assembly GCF_040938575.1). NCBI lineage: Eukaryota > Metazoa > Chordata > Amphibia > Caudata > Ambystomatidae > Ambystoma > Ambystoma mexicanum. Next base: position 532,682,896 of record NC_090933.1, on the reverse strand, counting down.
GAAGCAAATGTAAAGTGGACAGACTCGCTCTGGCCTATAGATAATAGGGTAATGACCGAAAGTAAGAGCCAGCCCAACATTCTAATGTGGGCACATTTATTGTTCAGTTACTGCAGTGAGCAGCTGGTACTTTTGACCAATGTTGAAGACCAAATAATTGTAATAATTAATTGCTAGAACCCCAAAAGGTCTTCAGTGTTTGATTACAATGTACGTTGAATTCATAGGGATATTATATCTGTTGGTTAATGCCTCAAAATCGGAAGTAAAGGTGTGCCAAGCAGGTAGGAAATGCCCCTAAGCGGTAGCTTTAAGGTCGCTGATGAGATTATCAAAACCTTTATGTCCCATGACTAATTGGAAGTAGCATGTAACCCAAGTTTGAAATGCGCACAACATGTATCGAAACAGCAATCAGAAATGGCACAAGCAATAGGTGGCATAGTTAGGTTTGCTAAAGCGTTTAAAGCATAACCGATTGCTATGACCTTAAGAACCTATCTGGCCAGACCAAAGGCTGTAGCCAAATATGGGGCCAGCCTGTTTGCTGCACCAGAATGCACCCCTCCTCCTCCCGACTGGCACACATCACTCCCAAACTACACCTATGTGTCGTCAGACAAAACCCCTCAATATGAATAAATAATTGCTATATAAATGAAACTGGTTTCATTGCATTGTAATGCAAGTACTTTACAGAAGAATTCTAATGTGAAAACACAGCCGTTGCTGTCCAAGTAAATGGTTTTTCTGTCACCTGCTCTTAGGGAAGTCCTTGCCTGAATGCAGTTTCAAACTGCCCATACTGGCACAGTGCGGTGTGACCAGCCCACCTGCGTCTGAGGACTCACTGACCCCTGGCCCTGTATTGCAGGAGTTCTGTTCGTACCACATGACGTGTATACTAACCATATGAATTATTTTCAGATGGAAGGTTATCATTCCAAGATGGACAGTCTGGTACACCCTTATTCTACTCTTTCAAAAAAACCTGTATGAGAGGGGGAAAGGGGACACATAGCACCAGTGAGGGTTCCTGTATGCTTTGTATTAAATCACAGAGCCTTTCAGGACCATAACCGTGATCAGATATCTCTATACTGGATAAACAAGTCTGTGATAATAGTATTGTATGTGTGAATCTCTAAATTCATAATAGATGTATGGCTTGGTGCTCACATCGCTGTTCACAACACTTACCCCAACATTAAAATGTTTGTAACCATAAACCACACATACTCGTTTGGAGAGCTTACGTTTTTGATGCCAGTATAAAATGACTGCAACATCAGACACTCAAATGGCGTACAAGGGCTCTTTTGCTTCTTGTTTCTGAGGAATTTTAGATGAGGAAGGGCTGGGTCTCAGTGTGAGCATACCCAACCCCCAATACAGAAACATCTTTTGGGAATTATATCTATAGATAAGACAGGATACCGTAGAAGAGAGACCCAATAAACAATGCACAGAAAGGCTGCACAGAAAGTATTGTACCTCTTACAAACTTTATCCTTACCAGTAATAAAACAAAACCGGCTTCTAATGCGTGGTACAGGCTCAACAGTTCCTCAGCCACTACCTCCTCACTATTATGCAGGCATCAGGGGTTATTTCCACAAGAACTAGCAGGCCCGTGCTTTATCTAACAGAGCTGGCATTAGCATCTCTTATTAGTGCTGGCCTGCAGCTAGTGATAATCATGGTGTGGCAGTGTAGAAAGGGCGTTTGGGCTAGTGGATTTACAATTTGAGGCAGTGGTCAAAGTGTACGAAAAGAAGTAGTGGAACTATGTTCCCTGCTGGCCTGCACCCACTCCCCACAAACCCCATCACCACGTCCCCTCCCACACACAATACAAACCCCCAAACACTTGCACCAGCTGCTTAAGGGAACGTTCAGTGCAGTGCAATGAAACATTAAACACAAGCAGCTAGTTGAAACATTCAGATACTTGAACATCTGTTATATTTGCGGCTCGCTTAAAAAAACTGCATTAACATTTCATGTCCAGATGCTCAAAGGAGACGTCAATGTATCCACAAAAGTTAGAAACAAAACAGATCTGGGGGTGTGGCCAAGCACCGTAACGGATGGCAGCGTAAACCGGAGCTCCTTTATCTGCACAAAATGATAACCTTTCCGCATTAGTAATGTAGCAGAATTTTAATATTTCTCTCACCAATGCCTGTCGGAAGGCTGCCGGTGGTGTCTGCAGGGCTGTAGGAGCTCATTTCCATGTGCATTGTTGACTGTTGTGCACGAAGTTGTCGCATAACTATGAAGGTGCAGCCTGTGACACACCGAGGTCGCGCCGAGATTAAGGCCCGAACGTTCTGTGTCAGCTGTTCGGTCGACGCCTTGAGAAGGCATCGCTAACACAAGGAAGCAAGTTTGCTTTAAAACAAAGGTAACTAAGCATTCGAACACGATACTGAGCGAAATCTTCATGTTTTACCACACAGCGAGCTGCAGTATTCATAGATAAAACATCTTTAAACTGTTTATGACTGATTTCATAAAATGTTACGGGGGAAAACCTATAAACAATTTATTTTCCTTTCTCATTCACCCTGAGCACTATTTTTGGTGACAAGACTGTCTATGCATATATGCTCTCAAAGTACATGCAGATGTAAAGAAAGCTGACTGGGTGTTTATGGACTATTCGTAACCCGGCGAGAGACAATCAGAAGGCAAGAGCCATTCTGATTGGCTCTCGCCAGGTCCCTACCTGGCCGGGAATCCCTTCATCGGGATTCCACGGCCTTTGTTCCTGGCGGGGGGCGTGGCAGCCTCTCAGCCAATGAGGAGGCTCGAAGCGGGCCACCCGCGGCTGAGAGGCTGCCTTCGCCCCCCACCGGGGACTCGGGTAAGGAATTTTTTTTTTCTAAATCCCCCCCCCCACTTACCTTCTTGTTCCTGCGTCCCTGGCGGTGGACGAGGAAAGCCTACAGCCATGTGGAGACTCGGAGCGGCGCCTCCACACGGCTGGAGGCTTCCCTTGTCCCCCGCCGGGGACGCAGGTACATTTTTTTTTTTGTTTTCTCCCCCATCCCACTCCCGCCCTCCAAACCCCACTTACCTTATTTTTGATCATTTTTCGGGAGCGGACTTGTGTTCCCAGCGCGTCCGCTCCCGATGCCCGCCATGGAAAGGGAAAACGGACTAGTTTTCCCTTTCCATGGCGACGGCCATTTTCTTGGTCGTTTTTTTTTTCTCCTGAAACGCTGCAGCGCCGAAACGCCGCAGCATTTCAGGACAAAAAAAAAAAACTTTTAGTGCCCCGGTCATGCAATTTTTGCGGGCCGGGGTACTAATAGCAATAGAACCCGAGCGTCGGGGGCATTACCGTCTCAGGTAATGCCCCGGGGCCTTCGGTAAGGCCCTCGCTTCGCTCGGGTCCTTACCTATGGACCCCGGGGCATTACCTGAGATGGTAATGCCCCCGACGCTCGGGTTCTATTGCTTAATTATCAGCTAAAGGTGTGGAAACCCCTAAGGTAATATCAGTTGCTGGGGCTATTTTTGCCAGACACTTTGGAGTGCTGTGTTTGTGTACATTCATGGAGCACGGTGCGTAGCTGACTATAATGGCTTTACAAGTGTAATATCCCTTTGCTGGAGATGTTTTAAGCCATATAATGGATAACACTGGTGTGTTGGACTAAAATAGGCCTGTGCTCCCTAGGTGATTTAATGGAAGACAAGACTCCTTTTGGCTAACTACATTAATGCACAGAGTGCTGTGAATAGTGATGCAAATACTTTATTAAATGTCTAACCGATTATTGGAAAGGAAACACAGCACCAAAGTTAAAAACCGTGTCTTAGCCCAGCAATACCCATTCTGTCTTAATATGACCTCAAAGAAGGGGCAACCCAAAGACGTGGTATCGATAACTACAAATAATGCCCCCAAAAGACAGAAAAGCGATTCACCCACACCCAAGGAAGACACACAGGATCCAGTTATGCAAGCACTATAATGGAAATAAAATCTCTTAAACCATTCATGGAAGCCACCACTGCCAAATTGTAAATGCTTGATGATAAATGGTCCACATTTGAAAGCAGGATAAATGAGGTCAAAAGAAGAATAAGCAATGCTGAAGATGTAGCTGGAAGGGTGGTAGCCTTGGAAAATACAATTCTTTCTTTGCAAAAACAGACAGAAAATTTAGAAGATAGAAATAGGACAAACAACACATGTATTGTTGGTCTTCCTGGGAACATTGAGAATGACAACCCTACTCAGTTTCTTTATCATATGCATACCACACTGCTGGATCTCACCAAACCTCCACTGTTCAACATTCAAAGAGCTCACCAGATAGGTCCCAGAAATCCATCTCTTAATGCACCGAGAACTTTTTGCTCTACTAGACTACACCCACGTTATGCTCATACTGGAAAAAGCTAAACAGAAGAAGATTCTTATATGGGAAGGAACCAAGAACTTCATTACCCAAGATTTCTCAAATATCACGGCGGCGAGAAGAAAAAAAACTATTGTCCTTTAGACCAGCACTACGGCAGCTTAATGCTAGATATTGGATTATTCATCCAGCGTCCCTAAAGGTTACTCTCAATGGGCATATGTATACTTTTCAAGATCCAAGAGACTTGCACACGATTATCCAAAGCCACAGAAGAGAAGAGATGGACACCACAAAACCACATTCTTAAAATAAAACACATTTTTTGCCAGAATAGGGCAGGGATCTGTCCATCCAAATCTGGCTCTCCACCCCCACCTCTTATTGACTGCATATGAACATGGTTTGGAGTGGCTGTTTCCAGTTAGCCAGTACTCTTACATATATTAGTTGGTTGTTAGGTAATTTGCGAAACTCCATGTTCTTCCTGTTTGTCATCCCCGCATCCCTGTGTCTCATTCCCCTCTGTGTTTTATCTCACCAAATGTTCAGTGTAGGCATCAGATTGCATATGTTATTAGCGCTGTAATGCATGACACTTAACATTGTGACATGGAATGTTAAGGGATTACATAATCCTGTTAAACAGCAAAACATATTGTCACACCTTAATAGGGCCAAACCAGCTATTGCATGCATACAAGAATCCCATCTCTCCCAAGATGTAGCAGCCAAATTGAAACGATTATGGGTGGGTCAGGTCTTTTCGAGCACAGATGACGGGAAGAAGAATGGGGTTGTTACTTTGATTAGTAAACATCTTCAATGTAAGGTATAATCCTCAGAGACTGATAGTGTTGGGAGATGGGTTTTAGTCAAAATTCTTATTGATTCCATAGAAATTCGATTTTGAATGTTTATTGCCCCACGAAAGCAGACCCGGGTTATTGGACTCATCTAAGAAATCACATATTCAAGTCGTAGCCTAACAATCTAATGGCATGTGGAGACTTTAACAAAATCATGGATCCTATCCTTGATAAAAAGTCAAATGTATGACCTAAAATCACAAAATCTCACCGACAATTTGTCAAATTTATATCCGACTTAGGTCTCATTGGTACGTGGTGTATCATCCATCCCTTGGACTTGGACTACACCTTCTTCCCTCCATCTCATAATTCCTTCTCAAAGATAGATTACATTTTTATATCTAAATTCCTGACAAATGGCTAATTAGATGCACAAATTGAACCAATTGTGCTGTCGGATCATGCTCCTGTCCACATTAAACGGCCTAATACTTTAAACACACACAAGTATAACAGATGGAGATTCGATTCAGCCCTTTTAAAGGATAAAGAGTTTTTTAAGTTTGTACACCAACAGCACTCTTTCTTCTTTGCAGAAAACTCCCTCCTATACATCAGTTCACAATAACTGGGATTGCTACAAACCAACAATAAGAGGACACATCATAACATATAGAGCTTCAAAGAAGTTAAAACCTAAGGAAGAAACTGAAGATATCCTTAAACAAATTAAAATCCTACAATCACAATGTATGCAGACTAACTCCACTCTTATCCACCAAAAGATCATTAAACTCAGAATACAATATAACAACCTAACTACAGAATACTTGTGTGATAATCTTTTACAATATAAATCAAAAATGTATCAGTTCTCCAATAAATCTGGCAAAGCATTGGCTTCATACCTTAAATTCAAAAAAGATAAAGGAAGGATTATCGTCATAAAGGACCAAAATGGCAAAAGAGTCCTTAAGGACAAGAACATTCTACTAGTATTCTCTAAATGTTATCAAAAATTATATAAAATGAAACTACATCAAATAGCACTCATGCATCACACTTTCTTAAACATATACAACGCAATACATATGTAAATCCTAATCTCCAACCCTTAAACAATCCCCTGACCTCGAGTGAAATCTATGCAGACATTAAAAATCTAAAAAAAGGCAACGCCCCAAGTCCTGACGGTTTCTCTATTGATTATTTGGCCCATTTTTAAGAAATTTTAGTTCCCAAGCTTAATGAATTATATACATCCTTTATTGCTAGTAAAAAAAAACTCTGGCTGCATTTCAGAAGCAATGGTAATTGTATTTCCTAAGCCCAATAAAGGTCCTGAAGTGGCACAAAACTGCAGACCCATATCCCTAATGAATACCGCGTGTAAGATAGTTGCAAACATTTTAGCCAATAGACTCATTACCTTGCTTCCAAATTTGATTAAAAGTGATCAGTTGGAGTAAGTTAATGGGAAAATTTCCTCAGCTAATATCAGATTATTCACTAACATTTTAAATATCATTCAAAATGGACACAGAAAAGGCCTTTGATAGGGTAGAATTGAGCTTTATGTTTGAAGCTCTAGCCTGGTATGGTGTACCCGCCAGTTCATATCAATGGTTAAAGTACTATATTTCAATCCTACAACATCAATCTTTATAAATAATCAGATGTCCCCATTATTCCCCCTTCATAGAGGTACTCGTCAGGGCTGTCCTTTATCTCCTCTTCTGTTTATATTGGCATTAGAACCCCTTGTAGAAGCTATTAGACAAGAAAACAATATCATTGGTGCTCAATATAGGGACATCAATGTCAAAATGGCTGCTTATGCAGATGATGCACTACTTTTGTTAAAGGTATCAGATACATGTCTACAACATCTAAAACATATCATTACACAATTTTCCCTTGCATCAGGGTACAAACCTAACGTAGACAAGTCTGAAGTGCTACTACTTAATATACACTGCACAAGTCATCACTGCTCAAGCTTAGGAATGAAATGTGTCCAACAAGTATTAAGTACCTAGGCGTCCAAATCTCTCCATCGATTAAGAACATTGTCAATCAGAACACAGCTAAAATCATCACCAGAGTAAAGGAACTAACAAGTACTTGGTCACCCCTCTATATTTCTATGAGGGGGAGACTGGAGGCTCTTAAAATGATGATTTCACCTATCATATTGTATTTTCTTTATATGCCTCCTATTCCCCTTCCTGCATCTTTATTCAAATCTTTAGATTCCTGCATTCTCAATTTTCTATGGGGGAAAAAGAAGAGAAGGATTTCATTGTGTGAAATTAAAAAACCCAGATCTGAGGGTGGTGTGTGCTTCCCCGATTATAAAAAATATCATGTTGACTTTATTCTAAGACAAACACAGTTATGTTTTTTTCCAGACAATAAGGATGTGCCAAACTGGATACTCATAGAGAGCAATGGTCTCCCCTCATGTTCTCCCTGATTGCCTACATATCAATTATAAGAATAGAAGCGGTACTAGCACTACTGTTAATATGTCCATTAATTACCCCTCTTCTTTCCTAATTCCATCCCTTATAAATAAGTCTCAGTTTATATCCCAATATATGTGGATGAATCCCTTAATTAAAATTAATAGCAGAACTATCTGCTGGAGAGACTATCTCTTGGCATCAAATATATTGGACAGCTGTTTATTCAAGGTACCCAATGAACTTTTCAAGAATGTACAACTATATTTCAAGTCCCAAGGTTTTTCCTTAAGAAATATGTTAGTTTGAGAAATGCTATTATGGAAAACTACCGTTAGTTTTGATGTTCAAAGGCTAATCCATTTATCAAACCCTAATATTACAGAATCTATGTTTTACAAAGTATACTCATCTATGTCAACAGTTGAAACTCTACAGAAATGTCAAGAAGCATCGAATCAGGATTGCAACTCCAAAAAAGGTCACGCAAAGACAGGATGATGTCTGAACTGTTGCAAGTGAATCCCTTGAGTTCCCCATGAGGGTGTCATTGCCAACTACCCATAGTTAGTGATGTTGGAATTTGAGGGACCATCATCGGGAACAGCCCCGGTTGGTGTCACCTCAGAGTCTCAAGATTCACCTGACAAAGTCTATCCAATATTCCAAATATGAAGCAATAATAGCAGCTCAAGTTAAAGGGCAGCAGCAAAAAAAGAAAACAAAAAACATGCCGCTAATTGTTGCAGCAGGTTCCCTACAAAAAGTCTTGTCTGTGGTTAGACTGATTTGGAGGTCTCGCAAGGGTCTAGAGGATACAAGCTATGATCCGGGCCGTGTATCCAACGATGAGGACCTGCTCAACTTTCCTACCTACACTGTTGAAAAATCTGTGGAACAAGAGCGGGCTCTGAAGAAGGAACTGGAAGCCCACAATACATCAGTGCCTGATATTGGAGCAGAAGAGTTGTTGCCCCTCCTAAAACATGTAAATGTGCCCTTTTTTATCTTGGCACAAAGGAGATTGAAAGCTGAGCAAAAATTCAGGATGGACAACATATACCAGGAAGTTGTATTTCCCAGCCTGGGGTAGGATACAAAACGTATGCCTCGAATGGAATGTAGGGAGGCTATTTGGGGGAATACCTTACTCTTAGAATGACTTCTACCTGTGGAGGATGGTTTAATCTTGAACCGCTCTAATATACTAAGACTATTCCATCATATCCCCACATTGTTCCCGATTAACAACAAAGACATCAAAATAGTGGAGTTTTTTTAATGAATTACAGATGGATACGGTTGTTCTCCACCTGAATTAAAACTTGGTGAAGGCCCTACTCTTGGAATCCACACCCTTTCTGCTGCCTCTGGGATTCGAGCTAACGGAAACCATGGTTATGATGTGGCTCACAGCAGAAAAGAGGCAAGAGGTTAACCGGCAAAACTCGACAAAAAAAATACAGAAGAGAGTGAGAGATGTTAAGCTGAAACCGAAAGTGGCATCGAACTTGCAGCCTTTGACTATTAATGACGAGCTGTGCAACCCCAGAATAGACATGAATTGCCCTTTAAGGGTAACAGTTAGCTGTAGAAATGTATTGGATAAGAAAATCAGGGAAGTGCCAAAATCTACATAAAATGTGTCGAAAGGTGATGGCTGGTCCTGGATGACAGCAGCTCTAATAGCTGCCAGTACAAAATAGTATGAGGTCAGAACCGACCACCTGGAATGGGTTATAAGATTTTGGAACACTCAGGATTTCCCTCATGTCTTAGAGGAGACCTGGTTGTGGGTAAAACACATCTTGGATGGCTATAGGGCCAACCTAAATCCAGCAAAAAAGGGATTGAAGGGAAGGCCTTCTTCTGGCTTTCTGACATTGTTGAGAAACGGCCTGTGGCTGGTAGTGCTTCAGACATGGAACCCAAACCCATTTTTTCATGTGCTTTTGATTAGAACGGATCGGGAAGGGATCCTGGACTCGAAACTAGGGGACATTTGTCATATTTATTGGAATACTGTGGGGATGGAATCAAGCATATTTGTGGCGGGGACATCATTTGGGGGTTGCCAGGGGTCACAGCTGCAAGCCGTGAGGTCTTCCTTGCTACCCCTGTGGTCTCCCTTGGCACCCCTAAAAAACATTTTTAAAAGTTTTTTTTTAAATATATCTTTTTTAATGTAAGCTCCTGAGCTATGGCCAGCACCATGTGGCTTTTTGTTTCTGGAGTGGGTGGCTTTCTTGTCCAGGCCTCTTAAAAACAGGTGGTTCACAAGTGTAACACGTTCAGCAGTGACCCTAAATAAGAAAGAATATGAATGACAAGTTGACTTTCTGGAATTCTATACAATATTTGCTAGACTCATAAAAGGTTTATTTCAGGCACACTTCAGTGTGTGAGTCACTGATTTACTCTGTTCTTAAAAACCTCAACTCAGCCTTTCATCCTTCTGAGGTCGATAAATGAGTACCAACACAGGTTGGGTGATTAGTGTATGTATATTTGTTCTATATAAAGTGCTTACGGGTAAGTGCTATATAATAACACATTATCATTTTGCATTGGATGTATGCTTGCATTCACAGTAATTTGGTAATATGGGCCTATTCACACTGATATTAACGATACATATAGTGATCCATTCTTGTATGAAATGTATATCACATTATTTTGGTATCGTAACAATATTTTTTGTAGTGTACTTAGGAACAATGCTATGTGACCCACTTCCTGTTATGTTTAGGGGTGAAAGGTTGTGTTCCATCGCTTCCCGTGATGCCACTTCAGGGTGAGGTTAAATGACATCACTTCCTGTGATATCAGAGGTCAAGGGTCAGGTGATGTTACTTCCGCTACCCATGGCATTTTGGTGAAATGATGTCAATGGGACGCCTCCAACATAGTTATATGTTGAGAACTGAACATAATCTGTATCTATAAAAAAGATGTATTATTAACTGAATTTGAAACAGCTGCGAACATTGGGCATAGAAGAGCAGTGGCATGGATTAGAGCATTGCACTTGAGAGACTTCCACATGTTAAATGGTCAGATAATAGGATACCTACTTGGTCTAGAGGCCCGACTTTGGAGTCCTGGATTACTTTTTTGTTTCAGGGAATATGATTCCCTTTGTGAAAACATTGGAGGTTATCACAATGACAAAGAGTGATCATTGTCTATTGAAAATGACATGGAGTGTGGCAATAAAATCAAGCAGGAAATAGTGGTCTGGCAGTCACTTATTAGACAAATATAAGGAAGACTTGAGGAACCAAAAATCTGTGTTGAACTAGGCATCTCTACTGCTCGAGATTAAGGTGGTTGCTGAAAACTGTTTTAAACCAGGCTTTTCACATAAACACACTTACGATAGTGAGCCAAAAAAGAATAACGTGCTGACAATAGGAAAATAAATACATTCCAGAGGGGACCAAGAGAAGTGCTTTTGAGGAAAAGAAAACAACGATACAGAAACTGCTTAATCTACCATAGAGCTCAAATGCTGCAACAAGAGGACAAATTAATGTTAAAGGCTGTTTGTAAAAAAACATAGGTCACATTTGGCAGCTAATTAGAAACAAAAGCACCCCCCAGTTAGCTCTTCAAATTAATGTGGCCACTGAAGTTTGGTGGGTAGAGCACTTTGGAAATCTGTTTGCTCCTATTAATAGCACTTATAAGTCCCTTGGAAAAGAAATAGGTGATTTTCATTGACAGAGACGATATTGAAGTATTAATAAAGAACACTAGTACTTTGAGAGCACCTGGCCCTGACGGGCTTACCAACAATAAGATCAGAGCTGCTCCTGTGCAGTGGGCTGATATTATTATTAGTCTTTTTGAGAAGGTGATGAAGGCAAGGGACGTTCCAAGCTCATGGAAATCTGCAATAATAGTCCCATATTTAAAAGGGGCAATAGGGCAGACCCTAATAATTACTGTCCTGTTGCCCTTTTGGATGTTCTGGGGAAACTGTTTGCTGCATTGGATTTGGGGCACCTCGCAAAATGGGTTAACCAAGTTGGTCAATTTGATCCCCGACAAACCGGGTTTGTCAAAGGGGTTGAAACCAATTTAAATTTGTTCCCACTGAACGTATTAAAATTAAATTGAAGGCAATTGAAAATGGTTCCAATATCTATCTGGCTTTTATTGATTTGGCTAAAGCCTTCAATAGTATTGACAGGGAACTTTTGTGGAAGAAATTACGATCTTGGAACTGCCCAGAGGAATTATTAAGGCCTTCTATTCGACTACTGCAATCCAGGCCAGACTTACCTCTCTGGGTTTGTTGTCGAGGGAAATAAGAACGTACAGGGGCTTAAAGCAGCAGTGTCCATTGGCCCCTGCTTTATTTAATTTGTTTTTATCTGATCTGAACATTACTTTGGATGAAGCCTCTGCTTTTTCTCCTAAAATCAATCGCAATGATCTGGCTTGGACATTATATGCCAATGATGTGGTTCTTATTGACCCACCGCCAATAGGCCATCAGGGTAGGCTACATTTATTTCAGGAGTATTTTGTGGGAAATTGTCTACTGATCAACGCAAGTAAGACAAGAATATTGAGTCTTTGGACCTTGAAGGGTAGGCAGAAGTCCTCCTTCAAATGGCATTTGGGGCTAAATGAGTAAAGCAGGTGGATTCTATCATCTATCTGGGGGCCTCCGTAAATGCAAGCATACATGATAATTCCCGGCCATAGAGTTAAGAGCAAAAGTAAAAAGCTTAGCTGCTCAGGGTATGATAATACATAAGAGATATGGAGGATTTACCATCCTGCCGATTTTTACTTTCTATAAATTGAAAGTATAGTCAATCCTTATGTATGGGGCGGAAGACCCTTAAGTCTTCAATGGCAAATTTGGGCCACACTAGAGGAAACCTTTTGGAGGAGGGTTCTCCGTCTCCCAAAAGAAGTCCCAATATCGACCATAAGACATGAACTGGGACTAATATCAATGTATGCAGTAGTCTCTTTCTTTGTTCCTGAAATGTGTAATAGCCAATGTAGCACTCCTGCTTGAGCAATTGAAAAACGTTGATGGCAACGGAAGTCTCTGGCCAATAGGGCATTGCAAATGTAAATGTATTGAAATCTTGGATAATTTGGAAACTACAAGAGAATAGTTGGAGATGAATCCTGGTGCAGTAAAATAGAAGTTTTTATATCTGGATTGGATAGAAACCCAACAAGTAAGGAAAGAAAATAAGCTGTTCTCAAATTTAAATAATGAAGTAAGGGCTTGTGATGTGGTACAAAAATATCTTATTAAATTCCCTAGCTCTCACAACCACTATCATCAATGTATGCGGTTTCGCGTGAATTTATATCCATCTAGGGAAGTTCAAATCTTGCAAAGTCAAGCTTAGGTATACTCCAGTGTAGGTTTTGCGTAAAATGGTACAGGGTGGAGACATTAAAGCACATTTATTTGCATTGTCCAGTTTGACCGGTATGCAAACAAATTATTTGGGAAAATTCATTACAGAGAGGAATTCTTTGAATGCAGAGTAGTGATGGTTGGGGATTTTATCAAGGACTAACTTTTCAAAGATTTTTGCTGCACTAACATTTTAGATGAAGTTTTTATGAAGTTGGTCAATGGAGATAATGGAGACAATTTGTAACTGTTTGAGATATTGTTAATTGGGGACAAAGTCTCTTAAATGAAGTCAGAGCTATATTTTGAGGAGATATAATTATTTTTTTAATTAATTTGTATTTATTAATTAATTAATTGTCTTCAGTTGTGTTGTAATGGAATTGTAAATGATGAAATTGCATAATAAAAACTGGTCTGTATGTATTGTGGTAGAAAAGGTGAAAAGGTTGTAATAAACCAAGCATCATAATATTTTTTTATTTTTTAAAGCCCAAAAATATTTTCCAGCAGAAATCAAAGAATCTTAGTGCAATCAGCCCACTAATGCGTGGGGTGCCAGTTTCCAACCTGAGAGCTGCCCCGGGGGCACTCAAGCCCAAGCCCAATAGCTTTCTTAGAAACACATGTGATCCATGGCAAGGCTCTTCAAACTACCCCAAATTTTGTTACTATATAAGCTGCTGAGTGAACCTTGGCCTCCATGACCCGACTACATTTGATGAGCCGTTGGCCACCAAACCTGTATTAAAATCTCACCACGCTGCACAAACCTGTCCAAAGACTGTTTTCCACCAGCACAATGTGTGGGGATCAAGAGCAGTTACCTGAAAAATCACCCCCAGATAGTAGTAAGAGCCTGCTACTTAGATTCATTAATCAGCCATTAAATGTCGTTTTTTTGCTGCCAAAAGCCACTATTTTGGTCTTTGTAAGGTTTCGGTTTAGACCAATTTCCTTGAAGTAACTGGATGCATTGCTCAAGCTTCAACCAAGTCCCTTTGGTGCTAGATCAAGTAATAAACCATGATCTGCATATAGAAGAGAGGAGTAGCTAACTCCATTTAGATCTAGCTGCACTATTAGTTCCTGCTCAAAGCATGGATTCAAATCAGACAAAAAGATATTAAAAAGCAAGGGGCCCATTGGAAACCCCTGTCTATCCCCTTTATTGACTATAAACTCTGTGGATGTCCCTGCACCTAGTTGGCTAACGACAGAGGCCTTAGTGCCTGAATAGAGGCAAATAATCAACTGCAAAAGAGCGGAGGGCACTCCCAATTTCTGGAGTTTGCCCCACAATAGAGCTCAGTCTACAAAATGGAATGCCTTAGCTAGATCTGAAAAGGCTGCATAGACAAGACCATCTGTTAGTAAAGCCTACTTTTCAACTCTAATTTGAAGAACAAAGGCGTGATCAATTGTTGTTAAACCCTTCCTAAATCTTGCTTGAAAGGGAGGTAAAATATCATTGTTCATTGCCTGAGAGGGAAGCCTAGCTGCCAGGCAGCTGGTGGAAATTTTAGAGGCACTGTCTAACAGGGAAATGGGATGGTAGCAGTGGGTGACAGCGTGTGAACCATTCTAAAAAACAGGAGGGGTAATACTCTTCTTCCATGTAGCAATAAGAACCAAGGAACGCGGAATCACATTCAATAATTACTGCAAGGTTGGTGCCCAACAACCCGGGAACCACTTGTAAATATCTGACCTAATACCATCCAGGCTGGGAGCCTTACCGGGCTTGCAGTTATCAATGGCTCGTAAAACCTCTTGTATTGAAAAAATAATCCTGCTATTGGAACAACTAGGTTTCCGAGCAAGAGAAGGAACCTTTGCTTACACATTATACAAGATAGCCCTGTAATGGAATGTCCACTCAGATGGTGTCATTGAGGTTCCATCCACTTGGGGATGGTTTAAAAACCCACAAGCTACAAGGTTCCAAAATCTCCTCACAATATTTTCCATGATTGTCTTTTCCAGGAGATCCCATTGCTTTCTGTAAATACTTTTTTCCTTACCTTTAAAAATGTTTTTTGCTCTTTTTTGAGATTTTATAAAGTACCCGCTGACAGCTTGTAATTCCTAGATACAGCCCACAATTCGAATTTGGCCCTATGACAGTCTCCATGAAACCAGACAGTGGCATCATTATAAGTGTGCCCTTTCCGGAAACAACGGTGCCGGTATGTGTAGCGGCACCGTTGCTTCCGGACCAGCATACTACAACTCTGCCAGGCAGCTGCCCTCCCGCCTGGCAAGTCTGACCTGACGGGCAGGACAGCACCCGCCCGCAGAGTTTCATGGAAGCACCAGCACCGTTAATAACGTTATTAACAGTGCTTCTGTGGTCCCCACTCCCATAGACTCCTGTTGTACTCTACAGAAATGGGGAACAACATTTTACCGGTGCCTGACTTCCCGGCTGCCGGGGTTGTAATCCCTCGGTGTTACCGGGAAGTCAGGCGCTAGTAAATATTTATGGGTCCGGCGGCAACCTGATGGTATCACCGGCACGGTTACCGCCAGACCCGTAATTGTGCCCATTCTTCCAGCTACAAGAAAAAGAAGTGGAGCCCTGTTGATAGTTGCTGGAGATAAAAGAGGATAATTCCACAAAGGCAAGAATTGCCTTTTCTAGATCAAGAAAACCACTTCTTAAAAATGCTTCTTGGTCTGCCATCTTCTGCTCCCACTTTTGATGTGCATGGGGTATTGGGAATCCAATCATCTTGAGGTTTATTTGCTCTGCAAGCATGTCAAACTTTAGTTAACATTATGTTGTAATGCTCAGGCTAAACTTTCACATATAGTTTTGAACCATGGAACACCTCATGAGGTGAATGTTATATCCATCCAGTGGCTATCTTTCGCAAATAAATCTTTGAGGAAAATACTGTTGGCTATATTACGAATAAAACAACTTTATAACAAATTTGGTACCCCTCAAAATTATAGGAAACCTAAGATAATTTCCTTATATCTCAGTTCTTCTTTATATGTTGTGTTATATGCCATGTATATATCACTTAATGCCTCAAATCGCTGATGGTGAATGCCTTTGGAGGACCGAAGTCCAAGGTATGAGAAAGTAGGAAATGAGTAGAGGATTTTGGAATGCGCGTGTGCACTGACTAAGGGACAGCACCAGGCCAAGTGTTATACAGGGCACTGTCACTCTTATTCTGTTTTGCAGTTATGGTTTCACCAAAGTCAATCCTCTACACATTACCAAATATATATGCCGAACAGAGATCAGTCATGCACAACCTTCATTATTTCATCAGGCACTTTATATCTTTTCTGCTACGGTGCATCTACCTACCTGTTATGGTGAAACCCTCCCAGGTAAGTGGCACATATTCCTTTTCCATTTGGATTTTACTGTGACAACTCTCATGTTTCGGGTGAAATGCCTTTATTTGATTGACATGGTCAAATTGTTCCATGGTTAGTTTTCATTCCTTTATCACAATTCTGTAGATAAAAGATGAAATCTTGTTCACAATTTTATATGGACCATGCCAGGATGCTAGACATTTGTCATTCTTGTGTTTCCCTTTTGAAAACAAAGGCACATTTGAATACTTGATCACCTACTTCATACTGTTTCATAGATGTCTTTTTATTATAGTATGATTTTGCACTGTCACCGTTTTTTTTCCAGATTCTTCTGTGCAAATGCAAATGCATGCTGTAAATTCCTTCTCAGCTCTTCAACATATTCATGAATTGTGGCTGCATTTACCAGAACCTGTTAATTTGTCCGGTATAACACATGTTGTGGCAAAACCATTTTTCTACCTGTCATAACTTTGTGTGGACTGAGGTTTGTGGATTTTGATGGTGTTGACGTAGCAGCCCTTAGCACCAAAGGGAGTCACAAATCCCAATTGGATCCTGCTTCATCTACAAACTTTCTCAAAATATCAATGATTGATCTATTGCAACGCTCTACACCTCCAGAAGAAGAAGGCGATAGGAAATGTGAAGTTTCCTTTTCACTCCTAATATTTGCCATATCTTTGTCATCACTGCACTGGTAAAATGACTCCCATGGTCTGATTCTATTCTTTGAGGCAAACCAAACCTAGAGAAAATATGATTAACCAGCAATGTGGCTGCTGTTTGCGCACTGTAATTGGGTGCTGTTATGCACTCCAACCACTTGGACATTAAACAGGTGACCGTCAGTCTATATCTGTTTCCTCATGCCGATATTTGGATGGGACCAATAAAATTGATTTTGAAATCTGACCATGAATGTGCCAGAACTCTTTTCATCAATTGCGCCCTGTGTGTTGGAGAAGTAGGTTGAAATTGTGCACACACCAAACATCCCTGTGTATATAACTCTACATCTTGGGACATGTGGGAATAATGGGAATATTCTTTTAGAATTTCATTTGTTTTCTGGGAACCTCTGTGACCTGTAGTTATGGCATCATGGGCCTGATGTAGCATCAATCCCGAAATGACAAAGGTACCACCCACTGGATTTGGGCTGGCACGGATTCCCGAATCATCAGTCCATCCTGTACCCAAATTCTCTTGCTGTACTTTAGCAAAACCCTCAACTCTTCTTTCCCATTAGAGGCCTCCTCAGTTAGAGTATTCTGCTCTGCATCTAATAAATGGCTATATAGTAGGCCTAAAATGGGATCTTCTTTCTGTGCCTTGATCAAATCTTGATCAGGGGAATCAAAACTCCACTGTGCAATGGGCTAATCAACTGTTCCCTGAGATTTGTAGCGTGTTATCGCATCCACCTGGATTTCACCAAGCAGGTGCTCAACAGGAAATAACTACCCCATTGCATCTCCAATTTCGGCTAACTGACCCACCTTGACAGTCCCCTCCTAGTCTTCCACTGGTGTTTTCAGATGGCCTTGTATTTTCATCCAGTGAATGATCATGTAATTTTCTGAAACACGTTTATCTATGGCTTGAATCATTTAACCATGCATGAGTGGTTTCTTGTTGTATGTGACCATTCCTCTCCATTTCCACCCAAGTAAATGTTGCTCAAAACTATTTTGGTCATAATCAGAATCGGTAACTAGAGCTATCTCTTTTAATGTACTCTCTACTGCTGTGAATATTGCTTTGTAAATGGCAGCCAACTCTGCAATTTGACTTCTTTTGGAACCTAACTTCATGCTTATTCTTGGCTTGCCATTATACTTGACCCACAAATTCCCTATTCCAGCCACTAATTCTTTTTCACAACCACATCCCACATGGTATGCACATCCATCTACATGCACAGTTGGGAGATCCTTGCATGTCTCTTCACTGAATACCTTGTGTCGAGATTGTTCAAATTCAGTTAAATTTGTTTCTAACTCTGTGTCATCAGATGCACAGACATACATCTTCACAATACTGTAAATCTGCCAGCCTCTGAGCAACTGGGCTCTTTTTATTCTGTCCACATCTCACTTCCACAGGGAATCCCTGCAATGCCTATGTCCATAATGTGATTCTTGTTTGGGTTAAATTCCCTGACCTGATTCTTTTACTCTGTAAAAATTGCAGAGACTGATGATTAGTTTCAACAATCACCTGCTCCCCCTGAATAACGGGGTGAAATTATTGCAATGCCCAGACAGTGGTCAATAATGCCTTTTCACATTCGCTAAATTTAATTTCTACCTGTGACAATGCTTTGCTGGCATATGCAATGGTTTTCTTATTTGCATCATGTTTTTGGTATAGGAGCGCTGACACACATTGATCTGTGAATCCTATCTCTATGTAGAAATCCGGGTTCTTTATTGGATTAGCTAAACATGGGCATTTTCTAAAACAGTTTTTAAACTTGGCCACCGCCTCACATTGTTCCTTTCCCCATTTCTAGGGTACCCCTTGCTTCAGTAATTTAGTCAATGGTTGTGTTAGTTCTGCATAATCTTCAATACATTTTCTGTTGTAACTTGTCATTTCTAACAAACTCTTTAGACCCTTTGGATTGGTGGAATCTTTTAATTTCTAAATAGCGTCAACCATTTCTTTTGTGGGTTTATCCCATCCTCTGTTACTTCATGCCCCAGAAAATTTACCCTTCTTCTACATCACTGTTCTTTCTGTAATGATACCTTTGCCTTAGTCTTTTGTAACTGACTGAGTACATGTCTAATTACATTGAAGTGAGTTTTTAAGTCTTCGTTCGTGATTAGCACATCATCCACAACATTCACAGAGCCCCTCTCAGCTGCATCTGGGAGTGCTTTACTCAGGAAATGCCAAACTCACTCCTACTATTGATATACCCAAAAGGGGTCAATTCCATGCATAGTGCAACTGATTAAACGAGAAGGCAAACAGGTTTTGTATATCTTCATCTAGTGGTGTACACCCTGCTGTAAGATCCAATGTGATAAATACATTTGACACTCGAACCTGTGCAAGGCCCTGATCAATAAATGGAAGTGGCCACCTTAACATGGGTACTCTCTTTTTTTAATTCTCTCAAGCCTTCACACAAGAGCCATTGCCCAATGGGCTTCCACACACCTAATATGGGAGTATTTGAAGTACTGTGGATAGGCATAGTGATTCCTCTGGATTCTAAAATGAGTATTATTTCTGCTTGGGACTCCAAACAAGCCAAGGGTAAGCCATATTGTCACACAAATACTGGCTCCCTACCACATCCTTCTGGCAGTGTAGCAACATGCAAATCAGTAAGCCCGCAATCATAGACATCTTTAGCAAATACCTCCTTGAACTCCATGAATATCTTCCTCAACTAATCTCTTTCATCTTCATTTGTGCATGCATCTGCAGCTTGAATTTGCTCTTCTACCATTTTAGAGAATTCTGTGAAGTCCTCCAAAGGAGGGACTTCTGTGCTTTCCTCTAGTTGTGCTGCAGTGTCTCTTTGGCTAGACACCACCCTCAAATATATTGGCACATTATTTTCCATTTCAATTTGCTGTATTTCACCTTGCTGTTCTTCCTTTTTAGATTTGCCCACCTTAAATAGCATGCAATTAACCTGATGACAGCAAATCACATCCTCAGATTCATAAGGGTAAACAGACTGAATCCTGAAAATTCTGTTTGGTTTAGAATCTAATGATTCAGGGAATTCACCGTGTGAAGTGACATAGCATTCAGGGATGTTCCCGATCACTGAGTTATTTAGATCAGCAGCATAGTGCAATTCCTGGACCTGCCATCCGTAATGTATTTTCTTCCAATGGATGTTTTGAAACCCCTTGTTATTCACCAGTATTTGAATGGGGTCACCACCAATCTCTACTAATGGTGTATATTCACATTCTAACCCTTACTGTCTCATGGATTCATTGAGGCCCACAAATGCATCAGGCCCTTGTATCTGTTGTCCCTTTCTGTACTTTAATGCTATTGTAAATTGCCTGGTGAAATCAGGAATAGTGACATCCTTCTTTACCTGAAGCTCAATTGCATATGGCACCATTTGGGCACAATTATAAGCTTGTCTTTTGTTCTCAAATTCAGGTGCTGCTGCACCCAGCCTAGACCAGACCATTTGATTTAAGAAATCTAAAACCATACACATTATGTGCATGATGTAATTTGCTAAATAGGATTTATTTTTGGTCCCAACTACAATCCATACATTATGATGAATGCATTTGGAACCCATTGTGATCATCAACATGAATATTCCCACAATTATATGCCCCAATTCAGGGCCATCTAAACCAAAGATGTGTTGATTTTTTATTTTAAAACTTGATATCTCTTTTCTGTCAGGAATCTGTTTAAACACATTTGCATCAACAAAACTCTTTTCCTGCTCTAGGGCCAACACTGCTTCAGTTATGTCAGTGTGCCCATTCACATGCACAGGAATCCAGGCCAGACCTTCTTTCATGTGTATTTCTGCAATTGTTGAAATATATTTTTCTTGATCTGCTTTGGCAGCAATATTTGGTTTACAGTTTCCCTCATTTATATAGAATTGCAATGTGTTTTCATCTATCTGTGTTTGCCAGGTTTTTCTTGGGGTCCAAATAAATTTCAGAAGATTGCTTTTCTTTTTCTCCTTCCATTTCATCCTTGCACATGAGAATGAGAGTGAAACTAGGCAGACAGCCATTCTGAAGATATAAGTCTACTGCACCTTCTGCGTGGCATTCTTTTGCACTGTTACTCTGGTGCACTACCTTTTTTAAGTTTCAGGTTTTCTTTGGCCAAGGACCACAACACCACATGGACCCCATCAATGAGGGGTGACAGTCTCTTAAGGCAATGTGTTCCTATAAGGTATGGTATCTCTCTAATGGGTGTGACAACCACTTCCTGCCTCATTCTATGCTTCCCTCTCTTGATATCAATCTCAGTGAAACCTTCCAATGGTATTTCTTCCCCAATGAAATTATGCACAGGGCCTTCACACTGTCTCAACATCAATATGTCTTGTGGGGATCTCCATGTATGCTTTGCATTCATTTCTTTGTCATTAGGGTTGCCTGTGCACCTGTGTCAATTATTGCAAATATATTACAACTCTCTTCAGCAGTAATATGGGCCTAATACCTATCCTTGCGTTCTTCAACTACACACAGGAAATGTAAATTGTTGATGATTTCAGGGATTATCTTCCTTAAACCCGTTTGGCTTCTTGCTAGGCAAAGGGGCATATGAAATTACATGTTACCCCTTTTTTGCTCATCTCTTTTGCTTCATTATCCTTAGTGCATTGCATGATGTATTGTACGATGGGCCACTTTACCCCCTTTTGCTGTGCACTGGGTAAGTAGACTCGTTGGAGTACAAAAGCGTTTCGCTATGCAAAACTAGCTGCCTGCATAAAGGAAGAGAGTTACTGCTCCAAATCTGTAAAAGCAACATTTATGTCTCATAGTAAAAAAAAGTGTATTGTGCTAATTGTAGAAGGAGGTCACACTTTGCTGAGTGTGTGGGGAGGAACCTTCGTTTTGGGGTAAGAAAAGCCAGAAGCTGGTTTGAAATTGCTATGGCAACAAACACATTTCAGACAGATTCTGAAAGCAGCATGTGCAGATACATTTGAATCTACTTCTTTTTTCTCAGCTTGCTGTCAATGTTACAATGATTGCACATTATGGGTATTTCTGTGTGTTTTTAATATAATCTGCAGAAAATCTTTAAAGTGCCTGTGCATGACTGATTTCTGTTTGGCATATCTATTTGGTAATGTATAGAGGGTTGAATTTGGTGCAACAATAATTGCAAACACAGAATACGATTTAGAGTGCCCTACATAACACTAGGCCTGGTGCTGTCCGTTAGTCAGTGCCCCGAATAAAATACACATTTTGTGTGAGCTGATCTCCACGTTAGGACTCAGAGAAACACATAAGACAGTGCCTGAGACTGTACAGACCTGAAGTAAAATATCCAACAGATCTAATGCAAAGTCACCTAGCATATGCAAAACTGGCTCTGATCTAATCCAGAAAAAAACCCAGACAAAGCATAAACAACATAAATACAATATTACCAAACAACCAGTGTCTTGGATGACATCTATCTGGCATGGGTAGATATTCTCCAAAAACAATACAATCTTAAATCAGTTCTTGAAAAGTTCCAAGGAAACAAAAGTTCACTTAAACAAAAATCCACTGGTAACAGTTCCTTCTTGGTTTGTTGAAATGTTCCTCTTCCAAGTTTCACAAAGAAAACAGCACCAAAGGTAATCCTGAATGACCTGCTTCCAGGATGGAATGGATAAAGTTTGAAACAAAAGTAACACTTGTGCTTTGACAACAACTCTTCTTCTGCAGCATCTTGAATACAATTTCTCAGGATGCTTATCCTCATGAAGTTGCTCTCTCCTTGGCAACTCCCTGCTATTTATTTATTTAGGATTCATAAAGCACAACTATGGCCTGAACGCATCAAGGTCCTAGGGAAGAGCAGTATTATAAAATAAAAGCTACAGCCCAGGGCGCAGTGAGAGAACTGAAAAGATGGGTCTTTATCATTTCTGCAAATGATACTGTGAGAGCAGGCTACTCTGGCTGACAGCCTACTACTGCTCCAACTACATTCAAAGGAAAAAGTTCAGACAAAATGATAGACAACCTCAGCTCTACTACTTCTGCTGCAAGCTGCAAGTGGATACTTTAAAGATATGTTACACAACTTTAACCAAGAATCTTCGACCTCTGCAGGTTGGCAAGGCACTCTTCTTTCTCTTCTATAATAAAGGGCAGCCTCTTTGGCTCGCCTTTCTGTCTTGTAGCTACCACTCAAATCTGTCTTGGCGTCTAGACTGCGTCTTTCTGTCAGCTTCAACAGTCTCAGCTTCACAGATAATTGATTAATTATTTTTAACAAGCACCCAACTCCCTTTCCCAGCTTTATGAGGATGTTCTGATTTCCAGTATTTACCCGAAAGCTTTGTTGCCACTCTTCCAGCCTCCGATAACCTTGTTACTCTTGCATCAGAGGACACTGGATTTGTATCAGCTTCAACAACTTCAGAGCATCGGTGTTCAGATCTTAATTGAGCTAGTTTCACTTTACAATGGAATTGTCTACTGGCTTGGGTAATGCGTGTTCTGCTTGTGACTTCAGTAACATCAACAAGTCTTAAGTATTTGTTCAGAATATTACTATACTATTATTGAGTTAGTTTTCACTTATGAAACGCATTTATGTAATCACAATTTCTCTTTGATGATAAACTTCAGCTTGCAAACTTGCGTTCCCTTTTATTCAGTCAGTGTTCTACTTTTCAAGGATCGGGAAACACAGTTTCTTATACGCAACCATTCTGTGATGTGAAAGGTTCTTGTAACAATTTGGGAAAATCAATTACTACTTCTTGACCAATTACTGATAACGTTCTCCAGCTTAATAGGAGACAGGCAACATCCCGATAATGGTTGTAAAGGCAACAATGGGAAAGTAAAGATGTTCTTCTTGCGTGGACTCTTGCAATGAAAACGCTTGATACAAATTCCCTGTGTAATTGAAGACTTCCCACGACTCCAAACAACTTCACTTACTCCAACTTCTACACGAGTGTGAATGCAACTGGCTACAGTTACCGGCAACGTAATTTTTGTCCTTTGGGAGTGCCTGAGCTTCACTCAGCGGCTCCAAAGTCACAGCGTTTGCAGGTGGCTTCCAACTCCTGAATTTCTTACTTTTGCTACTACTGCTACAGGCTCTCTTGGGACCCACACCTCTCTTCAGCATGGGTGTCTGGAGTCCGGCCTCAACAATGGAGAGTCTTCTTTTCTCCTGCTTCCCTCGGCTTGCTTTTGCGCATGGGTCTTGGGTGGATACACAACTTCAGCTCTGCATTCACATCAATAAGCACACCTGGAAAGACAGATCATTTCTCCTAGTCTCTTCCAATGCAGCCACAGCAAAGTATTGTTTGTGAGCAAAGGACAAATTCAGAGGGTTCAGTTGAAATCTGTTTTTCCTTCACTCCGGCGTCCCTTCTGTGGTCACACTTCCTAGTGATCTGCCAGCCTATTGCTCTGCTTCTTCTTCTGCTACTGCTGCCGACCTTCCAGCTCTGTTCTACTGATCCTTCCTTCTTTTATGCTCCTAAGGTGGGTTCATTGGTTTGAGGTGCAGGCCCTTAGAGTTGATTGCCTGACCCTGCCACAGGCTGTTAGGCTTGCCTGCCTGTCCTTTAGCTCTACATGTCTCTTCAGCCCTCTTCTTCATCGCAGTCCCTGAGGGATTCTGGGACATGTAGTTTGTTTAAGGAAATTAGGTGTTTCTTCTTGCTTATTATTTCTAACAGTGTTTTTACTTCCCCTGATGTTATTGAGAGGATTGTAGGGCTTAACCCTTTTAGAGACAGATGGTACAGAAATGGCTATATTTCTGTCATTCTTTTTGGCATACCTTTGGCATTGGGGAGGACATATGATTTTAGGGTTACAAAAGACCTGTTCTTTGGAGACACTTTTTTGCATTGCACCCTTGGAGTTCACCCTTCCATTTTTAAAAGGAGGTTGAGATATATCAAATTGACAACAAGCCAATTCCTTATGTAACTCAGTGGCAAGGGCATCCCTCTCCAAGGTGAAATACTGTGTTGCACCCTGTGAAATCAGCCCCCTACTCTGGGCCTTGTCTCCACCGAGGTGATCCTCCTGGAGTACACCACCCCCAGGTGTGGCCTCAGGAAGCACGTGTCCTCTCTTGACCCCCTGGGAGGCGACTTTAGGCAGGGTTTTAGTGGTGCTTCCACATGATTCTCCACACAGGAGAGAATGCTAGTCAAGGAGACTGATTATGTGCCCAGCTGGGCAGACATTTTTCATGGGTCTCAGCTGCATTCTAGTGGCAGAGGTGATATGCGAAATGAGGTTGAGAAGTGATTGTTACAGATGCATGCGGGTGGGTGGCCATGCCCCCTAGAACACTTACAGCTATGTTCAATTGAGATGGAGTGCTATACATACCAGAGAGTCATTGCTGATGTCTAGTTTCAATGGGAGTATGCAGATCATGTCATACTGGTTGACTGGAATCTTTTCTGTGCATGCTAGGTACTGTTGTGTTGTCTCCTCATGTGACTCATTGTTGCCGCACCCATGGTAAACGCTGCTTGGTTATGTCTTTATAGTTGATATCTTTTTCTTAGTCATATAACATTTTGTTTCATTATTTTTCTGTCACAGTTTTTCAGCTCAGTTTACATTTCGACTGTCAAAAAGCCTTTCAGTCTGATCTCTTAGGAGACTGACCTGAGATATGAGATATAAGGATGGCGTAAATCTGAACTGAAACAACAAAAACTTTAAAGGATCTGAAGTTAGAAAAAGTTAACAGGATATATTCTATGAGTTTTTGCACTATCAATGACATTAGCAACATTAACTTTGATATTCATTTTTAGTACTTTATTTGAAATGTACTATGGATATTTGTACTTTATGAGATTAAATTAAGGTTATTTATCAGTCAAATTACATAATGTGTTATGTTTGTGAGACTGAAAACTTGATAATAACTGGGCACCCTCAGAAATTAGGTATATCATTAAAAATGTCCTGAATATTGTGCTTCTATGAGTAAGTGCATATTATGATCTTAAAGCAGCTAAATACATTTAGTTCTATCAAGGTTTCTTAGACATTAAGTGTTGTACATATTTAATTTTTTGCCAAAATGCATTTTCTGTTCTCCAAAAACCTGGAAACAACAAGTTTTATATTACTTCTTAAGAAGTTCAGCATACTTGGCAAAGAAACCTGAACTAAAGTTTCTTTAGAGTAGTTGAGGAAGACAATACCTTAAAGTGGTATGTTTCTGATTATCATTAATCAATTATGTGAGAACTGTATACAAAATTCAACCTAAAAAGAGAAGACATATTTTCTAAAACCATACAATTTCTGTCAACAATTTGAAATCCAAGAACAATCATCAGATGATACTGTTTAGGATATTTAATGCTAGAAAATTTAAATCCATCTTGAAGGCCTTTAGAGAAATGTAAGGTGGCTGTGAGGTGAAAGATCCTCTGAAGAGTGTTTCATGTCATACTGCTGTTTACTGTATACCAACTTCAAGAAAGACTACACACAACAAAAGGACGTTCCTTGCAGTAACTACAGCAATATAAGGGGACAAATCAAAGGAAACATAATGTGAGTTAAAACATTGCAGCTAAACCTTCAAAAAAGCTATATTTAGGTTAGGTTGTCATGATATATTCAGGCATCAATAGTCAAAACAGAGGAAGGCAGGCTTTCTCTTATGGTGGTAACTCTCATGAAAAAAGCAAAACTTAGCAGAAGAAGGGCACAGAAAAAAGATTGCCTCAATATATTTAAGGACATTTGGGAGCTATTTGTACAGATGACCTTCGAACAAGAAAATTCAAGAATAAAGATTGTGGACATTGGGGAATGAAATACAGACAATTAAATGTTCGAGAAAAGCTCCAATAAGGAAGGGCCCCAAAGAAACCCTTTGGAATGCAGCCAGGAAAAATGGATGCCATTGTTCATTACAGTATAAACAAGTGTTTTCTCAACCTGATGATAAGCAGGGGACATTAAGTCATGCGGTCAATAGCAGACCTGAACTTCTGTGATTGACTCCTTCTTTGAATAAAAGCAAGGTTAGCTGTTTCCCATTACCCGATTGACCCTAGCCTTGGCGGTAAGCAAGGACAAGCTACAGTGTCTGGTGGCAGAAGGATGTTGAGAATAGTAACAACTTAATCAGTCACATCAGAGGAAACATAGAGCAGGTGGATGCTATGGAAAACCTTGCTAATGGCAGGACCTTAAACGTCATAGATTGACGTGCATTCATGAGGCTGCACAATGAGAAGGAAAATAGGGAACTTGAAGCAAGCAACTGGAGAAAAGTACAGGTAACCTGCATATGAAAGGAAAGTTGAACAATTCAGCCACAAGATTAGGAATGTTGCAATGCACTGACTTACTGATTAAGCTAGGTCAGGTAGAGATATAATCAGTCATTTTGGATTGATTTAGTGTGATGCAATTGCTGGTGAAAAAAGACATTTTTAAATAGTGGATGATGACAAGAGAAAATACAGACAAGATTGTTACTTGACTG
Source organism: Ambystoma mexicanum (assembly GCF_040938575.1). Lineage (NCBI taxonomy): Eukaryota > Metazoa > Chordata > Amphibia > Caudata > Ambystomatidae > Ambystoma > Ambystoma mexicanum. Next base: position 532,655,295 of record NC_090933.1, on the reverse strand, counting down.
TTTTACTTCATAGGAGGATTCTCAGAAGAGAGAGAGTGAAGTATGGAGGAAGATGCAACCCTGGAGAAAGGGCAAATAAGACTGTGATGAAATCATGCTTTGGGGGCATTACTCTGGATGTTAGGAACACCACAGACAGAAAAGCCAGCCTCTGAAGTCAGTGCCTCGTGTGGGAGGATCTCAGGAGCAGGCTTACAGTGTAATTTCAGCAGGAAACACCAGAAATTGACATGAGCAATGACAAATCCATGTCAATGGAAGAGCAGATGCTTAAGTCCCTGTCATGCATTAAACACTGGGGGTGGTTGGATGACAGATGATGTGGGTCCCTGAGGAGTGCAACGAAGTCAGAGTTCGGACACTCTCTCAAGCCATACTCGAACCTGTGGGTCCAGGGAATCCAGTCTACCAGGGCCTTCGAGCTAAAGCAGCAAGCTACCTGGAGCCGGTAATTGCCAGGGTCTCCCTCCAGTTCATGGCTCAACTTTCCATTAGAAAAGGAAAAACACAAAGATCAGGGTCAGGGGTTCTCCCTCATTTCTATATGGAACTATCAGAGAGGACCTTGATACAGTTATCCCTAGAACAGGTGTCGAGAGTTAAAGACCACCAATCCCTCAGGCTACCACAGGAACGGCACTGCCCTATATATCTTCAGTTGTAGTGTGCCAGACATCACCAGGGATCAGCAGGCCCAGTTTATCTCCTGGATAGAGCAGGAATCATGAGTTTCTCTCCTCTACCGCTAGGTGCCAATGTGGAAAAGGGTTCCCCAGCAGCATCTTACCTATAGCTAGAAGGCTGAAACTGTTCTGCATGACACCGAAGTGACATGCTGCCACTCGACGCATAATCCTGTATGCTTAGAGGGACCCACATCAAGATGTGCTTCTGGGGGTAATAGTTTAGAGAATCTGGAGCCATTTGGAGCAGAGTAGAGTGCACTTTCCCTGTTGAAGTGCCTAAGTGAGAAGGCAAGAGTTACTACCGGTGCTAAAATGGCTGACGGGCCATTGACGACTCTGGACATGGCTGCAGTACAGTGTGACTTCTGAGCCATAACAACGATCAATGGGCAAGTCGAAATCATTGAGGCAACGAGACTAACAAATGCATGATCCACACAGGAGTTCCATGAACAAGAGCCCTATAAAAGAGGATGAGAGAGTCAAAGCTGGATAGCAGCACACAAGATCAAAGGGTAATACAGAATAATAAGTTGCTTTGCGCCATACGCTTGAGACTGGGTTGGAGAAAAAAAAAGTGTCTGGTTACTATTTCCCTGAGGCTGTGTTTAAGAGACTAGAAGTGTGCTGGGTTCTACTCTAGAGACTATCTTATACCAGTGATCTTTAGTGAGAGCTGGGTCTCTATTCTAGACAGAACATTGTTATACACTTTAGAGTGTTCAATTGCTGCATGTTGCCTTTAGGGAGTTCTGAAATGGGGACTTCCTTATTCATTTTAGCTGATTTCCTAGTCCCTAGAAATTCTTATCCCAAACCCCATTCTAAGTAGCAAATAAAATGTTGTAAAACATATCTCACGTGACAAGCAATTATGTTTTTCTGCCACAAGTTCTAATCGGGGTGGCCTACATGAAGTGAACCAGCAGGAGCAAATATTCAGGGTGCGCCCAGGACTCAGAGGGAACACTACCATGGGAGTGCCACTGGAGACAGCAAGTAGTGCGTGCAAGACGAAACGCAGGTAGCTCCCATTGACTGGTGTATCAGATGCATCAGTATAGGGATTTTAATCTGAATATGTTGAGGGCTACATTTCCATGCCATCACATTACCAAATGGATTCATGGTACAGTTACACATGACAGGAGTCTATCCATAATGTTGAGGTAGTACCTTTTTACTGGATCTCGGTATGTGTCAACTCTTCTTCTTATTTACATTCATAGAGTGTTCCTGGCTATAAGGTATTTTCTCACTGGCAAGTTAGATATTATATTCTTTTAGAAGCTAAATGAGAACAACATGACCATCATTATAATCAACAGTGGTTGGAATGTGTCCTCTTCCTCCTTCAGACAAAACCAATTGCCCCATCTGACAGTAACAATCTGTCCACAAGTACATGTACTGGAGATCTTCTGCTGTAAATTGGTGCTAAGTGAAGTTGTCATCTACAAGTGTGTCTGAAGATAGCAGCTCAGCTCACCAATAACATTTTCTTGCCCGCCAACCTGCCACCTGCAGGTCTGAAACATGCAGATAAAGGACAAAGACATGGATCCTTATGAAAAAGGGGATATTTAAACTGAGATACTACCGCAAGCGTTCCCCTCCACTGGAAGCCCTTTCAGAAGGAGGGTGTAGAGAGAGGAAAGTGTCTATTCATTTAAGTAGCCCTTGTGCTAGCCTAGGGAAATCATGGTATCTGCCCATGGGAGGAGTTTAAATGGCCCTCTGAATCTATGCTTCATACACATCTTATGCTCTGGCTAAAAAGGTTTCCAGCAGCAACTATGTTTCCTCATATGACCCTATCCTTTATGCTGTCCTGAGATGCAACTTTAAAGACAGAGACACATCTTTGGGTTTTCTCCTTTGGGAGGCAGTGACAGTCCAGTCCTCAAGGTGACCACAAGGCACTATGCCTGGTCTACTGCAATGTGTGTGTTGGCATCATTATTCCAGAGGAACACCCTGACATATATTTACAGATTCCATAACAATGCCAGCAGTATATTAATTTCAACACACAGGTATTTAAAGGTGTGGAATTCCCAATACTTTCATGGGGCTTTGAGAGGCCTCTTGTTGGTGATATAGCTCAATCAGGACCTCTGCTTTTGACCGGCAGCACAACCTGGTACCTCCATGTCAGCAAGTTGAAGTGGAAGAATTGCTTGGTTAAACCCACCCTTCTGGACCCATTTATCCCAAACAATGTAGATGGCCCTCTGTCTTCCCAGCCATACATTACACCTTGCACCACTTTAAACATCAACACAATTACCCCATTTCCTCAATCACCCTCATTGGCTTGTATCTTACTCGCGTCAGGCAACTCCTGTCTTCTGGAGCTATGATCATCTTACTCATGCTCTGCTCCGCATCCGATAGCTGATAGTCACCTTGGTATGATGCATCCGACTCCTGACCTCTTCCACAAGAAACAAGTTGGTGGTAGATCTCTTTCTTTGGCTAGGGCCTCCCTCTGGAACAGCCTCCCTGCCTCCCTGACATCATCTCCGGTTCCGAAAGCACCTCAAAACTTTTCTCTTTGCTTCTGCTTTTTCTCCTCCTCTCCCCGGCTGACTTCCTGGCTGAAACTGATTCTGCACTGGTTACCTGGCCACCTTCTGATCTTGGGCCCAGGTCCGCTCCCCCCACCAGTGACACCCCTGCACTGCCTTCCTGGCAACCCCCGCACTTGGGGACTGTTTTTTGTATCCTTAGCAGCCCCACTATCACCTGATGTATGCACCTATCCTTGCACTTGCCACCAGCGGGCCGTATTTTTAGTTATTGTTTTTTATTCTTTTCCCATGTACTGCACTTTCCCCTACCCCTTCCCATGCACTTGCACGTTCTGAATGACACTTGGACTAGAAGGATCGCTGTCTCTGTTCCCCCTCCCTTGCCTCGTTGCACCTTGAAACACTTGTGTATAGGCGCGTTATAAATGCAATATCATATCATATCACAGCTGGTTTATAGTGATTGCATCAAATGCCAAAGCATCGAATGCCTTAGCATCTAAAAAAAGCAAAGAAAAAAACCCCATCAAATTCATATATATTTTTTTTTTTTTATGGGGGGTCTCCCCAACCCCTGTTTTTTACCCCTTAAAACCCATTATAATTAAAATAAAACCTTTACCTTTGAAAAAAATGTGTTCAATGCTTTTTTTATGCATTATTTTCGATGCTTTTGGCATTCAATACTTTGTATTCGATGCAATGACTGGATACCATCACAGCTATCACTCGCCACTTCAGAGTATTCATGTGTCCTCATCATGTTCTTGAAGTGGGAAGAGTTTCTTGTGATCTCTCTTCCTTCTTTGCTTGTTGCTGTCACCCTGGAACCTTTCTTTTTTGTTATCGTCAACAGTTCAGGATGAAAAGCAGTCTTCTCTTTTCCTCTCTGTGTCTGTCTCACTAGCAACCGGAAACTGGAATCATCTGCTCTCCTTCTGCAATCAGCAGTTAATTTCATCCTGCATTTAGTATGCTCATCCCTGTCCCATATATCCAAATCCAGTCGATAATGATCCTTGTCAGCTTGCATATATGCCAATCGGGACCTGATCAGACAGCTGAACATCACCTCTGACCATGACTTTCCTGTGGAGCCATGTGGTGTGTTCTGGTAGTCCTTCAGTAGGCAGTATAGTACTAACTCCAATGGCTGACCATTCAGATGCGATATATGGACTGACCTCTTGATATTGGCTATAAATCGTTTAACCATACCCTTTGTCTGAAGCCACAGTGGCATTATTCGGCGATGATGAAATTCCATGAACTCTGCAAAATGTTTAAAGCTTGTCCTGTGAACGGGGAACCGTTGTCCGACTTCACTATTCAAAGGACCCCGTAGAGCTTAAAAATCCTGTCGATCTCCGGGATGATGTTGGTAGCAACCATTGATGAAACTATTTGTCCTTCTGTGAACCTCGATTATTCATCCACAACCACCAGAACATTCGATTAGTCACGTGTCAGGCCAACAAAATCAATCGCAACTCTGTCCCGCACTGTCTCAGGCAGAGGCGATATACACAATGGTTCGGGCTTCGGAGTTGTTGTGAGTGAACATCCAATATGGCACTATCTCAGAACTTCCTCCACTTATGAATCCAGCTCTGGAAACCACACTTTCTGCCGGAGGAGTCGCTTGGGAGAATCCATGCCTCAGTGTCCCGATGGTCCAAGTCCAGTTTCCTCTCAATTCCAGAAGAATGACCAGTTTGTTACTTTTAAGAAGTATGTGATCCTCTGTGGAGGGGAGTTCATCCTTTACAAGCAGTAAACTGGTGACTTCCTCCTGAATCTACTGTGATTTGCTACTTGCCATTTGTTTGGCATATTTCCATTTTCCTTGAGCCATGCCTTGACCGATGATTGAAAAACAACATCTTGCTGTGACGCCTGCTGCAAGGTGTGGATGTCCAGGCAGGTAGGTATAGTTTGGTGTATTATACAGTTGATGTAATGGTCTGCATTGGAAGGCCTCACACTCACTGAACCTGTCGTGTTTCGGGACAGGAAATCAGCAGGATTGTCCCCTTTGCCAGAAATGGGGGTTAACATCACTTACCAGCATTCGTAATCTGGTAGTAATTCTGCCAGACCGAGTGCCGGTAACAGTGTTACCAGTTGCCGGTATCCTGGTGGTAGTACTGCCAGGATACCAGCAACCTCATAATGAGGCCCATTGTCTTGCATCCGTAAACCCCATTGAGCAATGCACAGCAGCATTTGAGCATTCAGACGCCCATAGATGGTTTGAAGTGCCGGATGGTTGGTATAAATGGTAAACAGCTTTCTGTACAGGAACAGATGGAAGTGTTCACATGCCCAAACCACAGCCAACCCCTCCTTTTCAACCTGCGAGTAAGCCTGTTCGGTCACAGACAGGCTCCTGCTCTCATACAAGACAATAAACCTCTGGTGTGGTGCCTTTGGATCAAATTGCACAAAGACGGTCCCCAAATCCACAGGGCTCGCATATACTGTCAGGTCCATAAACCTCTCGAAGTAAAAGTACGCCATGTCTTGGGGATGGTGTCAGGAGGGAGGATCATGGAGGAGGACATGAATACTGCGGAGAATTGATGGCTCCAACAGGAGAGACGCAGTATTCTCCCTCTTTTGATGACGAGGAAATCTTAAATTCAGAATCTTGGATGGCATATTGTTGTGAAACATCTGATGTGTATGGTGATTGTAATGTTATTACAACTTTTCAACCATGTGAGGTAAAATGCATTGTAACTTTCTTAGACTCGAAGTGCCAGAAAACTGCAAGGACAGTGACGAGGAAGAGGAGCAAGGAGTGCATGTGGTGAAAAAGTGACTTTGAAAACACTGTGCAGTCTAATTGTCACCAATCTAATCTGCGGCGCTGGACTTTTAAGTTCCCATATCACCTGCAGCTAATGGAACATGAATGGAACATGAATGGAGAGAGAAGGCAGGTTGCAGAGTGCACGGAGCGGGAAGCATGACCGGTGGCAGAGGAAATCCTATGAAGGACCGTAGGAAGAGAAGCTCACCAGAAGTCAGCTGCCAGCATTCGGACCAGAGGAGAAGAGCTCAGGGTGAGAGAAAGCAGATGGTGCACAGCATAGCTGTGTATGGAGATTCAGTCCTGCAAATCTTCAGTGATCTTGGCAGCGAAGAGTGGATGAGCCAACGCAGAGAGGTGTAGCTATGCTGAAAAGCATATTAAAAGTACTTTTGAATACCAACCTAATGGATCTAAATGGAAAAGGCGAATCTGGTGCAATTCTCCTGACACAAGATCAGTTGGGGGAAACCTAGCACATATTTTTGCAGGGTTGTAGCTTCATTTCCCAGCCAAGTGACTTTGATGAATTGACTACCACCCTGTAGGAGTATAAGAGTGAGTGGAGGCTAAAAATGCCCACTCAGCCCTCACACTTCTATAAACCAAGAGCTAACACAATCATGAAGGTAAAACATGCACTGTCAAGAGATATACTTCCTTTGCTTTTTGTGGTAGCATGGGCCAAGGGAAGGCTGTACTCTTAAGAAGGGTGTGAATGTGGTTTTGTAGCATCCCAAACAGCAAAGTATAACAGTCCAAATTAAAGGAATGTCCAATCAAGAGTCTATAAAAAATGTATGCTTTAGTTAGACACACCATGTACAAAACTAACTAGCTAGAAAACACTGTAAAATCCCACCCTGGTAGAATAAACACAGAAAATGCACAGATAGAATAGATACAGTACTCTGGGTGATGAACCAAGGGGAGAAAAGGCCACAATCGTCAAAAGGATATTTCTTCAAGTTATGAGAAGAGATAAAGATGACCTAGCCAGTCTCTAGAACCAAAGATGGAACGGGGGCAGATATCAGCTTGGGTCACAGATGCGGTAGTCGTGCTGATCCACGGCAAGCAAGCATCGAGGCAAGGTTAATTGGAAGGGAGCTGCAGTCTCAAAGCATCTACTCAAGCTGTGTGAGTCCGGTAGTTACCAGGTCTGGTTCAGTGGTTGAAGAGCAACTGCGGTCAGGCTGGTACGAAGATGCGCAGGTGAATCGGTTTTATATGAAGGCTGAGAGGTCAAGCTTCAGCGAACACCAGCATCGAGTCTTCTCACAGGAGCGGTGATGAAGTAGCTGACATTTCGGGTGGCAACTCTGGCAAGGCAGAGGTACTTTGCAGTTCAAGTCAAAGCAGCGATTGCTTTTGCTGGTGCGGTACGTCAACAAACAAGGCCAAACAGCGAACAGCGGTTCAAAGAACAGTGGACGCCAAAGGGCAGCATCGATGGGTCCTGCTGGATCACTCAGTTCAAGGTTCCCTCGAATCAAGGTTCAGAGCGGGTCATCATTGACAACAGGGATTTCAGCTGTTCCGGCTATCAGGTGCTTTGAGTCCCATTCCAAGTCCCAATGGTCAATGCCAGTCTGTTCTTGGTCTCCCATACAGAGGGGAGGCTGGCACACACCTTCAGGGGACCTGCAGCACGGTAAAATCCTAGGCAGAGCGTGGCTGGCAGAGATGCAGACAACTGGTCCAGAAGCAGTGTTCACCCCCAGTAGTCCATGATGATGGTTAGTTAGCAGATGTTGTTTCTGCCTTGGAACTTCTGCCTTTACTCCACAACTGAAGGACTTTGGAAGCAGGGTCCAACAAAATCTTCAAGATGGTTCAAGATGAGTTAGATGATTTAGTGGGAGACCCCTTCTTTTACAGTAAAAAGTCACAGGTGTTTGGACTAAATCTAGTCTGCTTTAGGGGTCTAAACTCAGCTCTTGAAATGTGTGGACGCTGTCCTTACGATGTCACACCCAAAGTGCTTTGCTCCAGAGGAAGTGGAGGGAACAGGAAAGAGAAAAAGAGGCAGAGAGAATCAAAATGGCAGACTCTTCCGAAGACTGTACAGACCCCTTTCTGGATAACCTAGCTCTGCCCCTCTCTTGCCCAAAAGGATCAAAGGGCCTTTAGAAATGCAACCCCCTGGTGTGAGGCCTGGCTCTCTGTAAATGGGTGTGCCTCTTGATTTCTGTTTCCAGGCTAGCATCCTATGGAGTGGCTGTCTTGGGGCAAAGGGTGTTACCTGCCCTTTACAAAGGAGCAAAGAGAAGCAATACCCTGTTGTAAGGGTCCAGATCCAACGCTGCCAAGGGGGGCGCATGTACCAGTTACGCAGATAATATGTTGAACGTAAAACCTATGTGGTGGGTGACATTGGGAGTGGTGATGTCATTACGCATGGCTGCGGGTAGAATAGATATAGTTTGTTAATACACAAGAGCTAGAGCAGGGTTACCAGACATTTGGTCGAAAAAAATTGGTCGACCAGACAAATGGTCGAACCAATTTGGTCGAAAACCAAATGGTCAAATTTTTTTATTTTTTATTTTCACCCCCCCAACCCTCTTTTTTTTCTAAAAAAACCCCTTTTTTTTTAAAACGAAAACCCGAAAAATAAATATATAATTTTAAAAAAAAATTCGACCATTTGGTTTTCAACCAAATTGTGTCGACCAAATGTCATTTGACCCGTTTTCAGTCGACCAAATGACTGGACACCCTAGAGCAGCACAAGAGGTGACACAGGGAAATGGAAAGGAGTGTGTGTAACTTGTTTAGGGATGGGATGGATGGTGCAGCGCAAGCATACGTTTGGGGATGTTTAGTGTCTTATGGGGTATTATGGCAGGGAATTTTTGAGCAATATGTGAACATTAGAGAAACCATCTTTTTGCAGGCCCATGTTAGGAAAGCATTCTTGCAGATAGCTCATAATTAAGGGCTACAGACTTTGGTTCATTTCTGAAGACTCAGCAGAAACATTGCACAGTGATGTTGCAAGAGTGAAGTTTCCCAGTAGAACACAGTATTATCAGAGTCTCCCCATGACATACTTTCGAGACATTGGAGCTAGGCACCTGGGTGTCCAAAGAAAATTGACAGGTAAAAAGAAATCAAATACCATTAGTTAAAATATGTTCACAGGGTTGGGTAGGGATTTTAGAAGCAAGCCTGGCAGCGAGGCGTGAGAAGGGAGCTGGGAGGCAAGACTGAAGGGATAGGGGGTGAGAGGCATGTGACAGGGAACCAATCAGCTGAGAGAGTTTTTGGTGTTTTCGAGGGTGCAACATTGTAAAGTGTCCTTGCTGATGTCCGTGGGGCACATCAATGGTCAGTCTCGGTGAGGAGGCCTGGCCCATGCCATCCCATGATGCCATGTCCAAACAGAACGCAGTAGGTTATCCATCTGTATATTAGACAGTGTGACCCCATGACAATTAAGTATTTTTGACTGATCAGACCAATAACGTAATTGCGGGGCAGTGGGGGAAGTTTGGTGATGTCACAAAAGGTGTTGATGTGATTTTGTACCAAGAAATATTTTATGCAATAGGGGTAATCTAAGGTAAAGAACACTATAGGAGTTTGACGTATTTCCACCAATCAGCTCCTCTGTCCTGCCCCAAAAATGAAACCAAAATGTTGTATGGTCATTTTGTAATTTGTGTATAAAAAGTATAGCCATAGTGGACGGTGTCAATAACTCATTTCATTCAGTTAACTACCACAGGACTGTCTGAACCATGTCTCCCAGCTGTTTGGGTTCAATAACTCTGCGTCACTTCTTGCATGATGTATGCTCCTTTTTATGGATTACTTTTCTCCCTTGGGATTACTTTTGATGGGGGACCACTGAGACCTAAACTCCTCCCATCAGCCAGCCGGTACCCACACACCACACTGGCACCACTCACTGCCCACCCTCCTCCCTCTCTCAATCTACTTCCATCCCATGCAAACCAACCACTGCACGCTCAGTCTTCCTGCTCCCTCCAGACCTCACTCCTTCTCCCCCCTCAAACACTCCCCTAGACTACTCCGCCTGTTCCAGGCTCCCTGCCCATACTGCCTTGCACTGCTTCTGACACCTCCCCCACCCACCATGTCTGCCCGGTCACTAGCATCAGAGGGACCACCTCCTCTCACCATGTCACCTGCGTCTTATTCAATGCCCGCTCTGTGGCCAAAAACAAACATAGCATCTTTGACCAACTATCCTCTGACAACCCCAATCTCATCTTCATCACTGAAACATGGTTCAGCAATGATTTCAAACCAGTCGCACACAAGGCCTTCCCTCTCGACACACTCATCCCCCAGAACTGATTCACTCAGAGGTGGCGGAGTAGCCATCCTCCACAAAACCTCACATCTCTGTCTCACTCACCAAAACCCAGCCATGCACAGCCAACTGCAAATCCTTGCTGGTCAGACTCTCCCTGTTTCGCACTGTTTCCTACTCATCTACAGGCCAACGGGATACAACATTTTGCCAACAATCTCTGTGACTCATTAGAACCACTCTGGTCAAACATCCTTCACTCACTCTACCGGGGGACTTTAATATCTGGTTTGATGCACCCGACAACTCCAGACTCAACCCCTGACCGACAGCTTAGAGGCCCTCAACAACTCCAGGCATTACACAGTTCCCACCCACACCGGAGGCCACACCCTTGATGCAATCTTCAGCTCCACTCACCTTGTCTCGGTGTCCAGCCCCTGATCCGGACAGACCACTCAGTACTACCTTTCTCTATGCACACACCACCCCCACCTTTCAAGTCCTGCCTTGTCCCACCACACAATAACAAATGCTGGAAAATTGTGAAGGTAGTGCCTGACCTGGCTGAAGCCTTGCCACGCTCACTCCCGACCACTGATAGACCTCTACCTATCGAATCCCTTCACTCTTGGCTCAACAACTTACTCCTCCCTCTCATACCCTCCTGCCCCGGTCTCACCAGCAAAGGGCCTACCCCCAAATGGTTCATGCCTCACCGAAAGACTGTCAAAACTCATAACAGCTCCATCGAGCACAAATGGCGTGCATCAACAAAAAAAAGTAGCAAATCCTTGTTCAGCTACCATCACCGTTACTACAAATCCGAGATCTGAAAGGCCAAAAAAACCTACTACAATAAAAGAATACTGAACTGCAGCAGCAGTGGTAAAGAGCTCCACAGGATCATCTCGGAATTCGTGAAGCCTGCGAGCACCACTGTCTCGACCGTGCCCACGCAAGCATTCTGTAACTCCCTCTTCCATCACTTCCACAGTACAGCACTGAACAGGACGGCCACCCTCAATGCCAAACTTCCAACCTCACCCCATATCCATCACCTGCCCCTCAAGATCCCAAAACCCCCTTGACCTGACATTCAACTCCTTTGAACCCATCTCAAGCAAAGAATTCATCAAATGGCTGTCCAGCAGCAGATCCTCTGGGTCCCCCCCCAACCCTTGTCTCGCCTCTCTCCTCACAGACATCTTCACCTCGACTTGTGCGGGACAACAGGCTAGTTCCATACTCAATGGGCCTCATTCTGAGTTTGGAGGTAACCACGCCGCTATTTGTGGCATGGCTGCCTCCAAACTCGTTCCGATTCCGCCATGGTGAATGGAGCAATTACCGGTCCATTCCAAGGTTGGCGGGACCGGTAATTCCCCATTCACCAGGGCCCTTCCCCATTCCCATTTGAGCCCCCATAGGGCCCAATGGGAATGGGGAAGGTGCTAATAACGGTACCGTAAATTACGGTACCATTATAAGCTTTAAAGTCCCTTTGCAGATCCCGTCCTTAACGCCTGCTAAAAGCAGGCGTTAAGGAAGGACCCGCAAAGGGAACTTGTGGTAGGGCTGTAAGGGTTTAACGGCATCGGTCTCGTTACCGGTGACCGTTAACCCTTACCACCCTACTTGTAATGAGGCCCAATGACTCCTTAACCTCTGGCACCTTTCCAGACCCTTTCAAAGTAATGCATGTCAAACCCCTTCTGAAAAAAGCAGGTCTCGACTCGCTCCAGCCGAACAATAACAGACCCATCTCCAACACAAGATTCCTGGTGAAACTCTTCCGACTGCTATGCCTACTCTCAACTCAACCATTTTTCAGAATCCAACAACCTACTAGACCCCGCTCAGTCAGGCTTCCGGCCTCGCCACAGAACTGAAACCACACTGATCTCAATCTGGGATGACCTCAAAGTCACGGCAGAATCTGAAGGATGCACTGCTCTGTTTCTCCCTGATCTCTCAGCTGCCTTTGACACCATTAACCACTCAATCCTCCTCGACCGATTCCACTCCCTATGAAGCCGAGAATCTGCACTCAACTGGATTACCTCATTCCTTTACAACAGGAATCAAATCACTATCTTCCCCCCTTTTATCTCCTATGTTAGCCTGTGAACAATGGAGTACTCCAAGGCGCTTGCCTCTCTCCTCTCCTCTTCATCCTCGACATGACCCCGCAGCCAGGGATCATCCGCTCATACAACCTCACCTGCTACAATTACACTGATGACACCCAAATTATCCTGAAAATCCCCAAAACCAGCTCTGATGAACGCCCCAACATAGCAGCTTGCCCAAGTGACATAGACCGATGGAAGACAAGAAATCACCTCCTTTTTAACCCACAGAAAACAGAGATCATGGTGTGTAGCAACACAGCTCTACTTCCGCAAACATCCCATGGCCCCTTTCCCTCGGCACCCACCCCCTACCTCCAACACAGTCAAAAACCTTGAATGCACAATGGACTCGGGACTAACCCAGTCCCACCAGATAAATAACGTATCTAAATGCTGTCACTACCACCTCAGGCACCTGAAACGCATCTTCCCCTATCTCACCTTCCCCAACAGACTCGCTTTTATTAACGTCCATTGCCATGTCCAGACTGGACTATGCAAATTCCATGTACCTAGATGCACCGGCCTACCAATTTAACAAATTCCAAAGATTCTAAAACACAGCGGCAAGACTCCTTCTTGCACTGGGGTGAAAGGACCACATGTCGCCTGCTCTCCGTTCCTTCCACTGGTTACCTATTGGACGAAGGGCCTTGTTTAAAATCCTATGCATCACCCATCAAGCAGTGCACAAGGCCAGACCGACAAACCTACATACCGACAACAGAAGATTATGCCCTACCGCCCGACACATACCCTAAGGTCAAGCATGACCCTCCTACTGATGATCCCAGCCTCCAAGTTAGTCAGGTTTGGATGGGCAGACTACTCTTACTTGGCACCAACTCTGTGGAATTAATTCAATGCCTCCCACTATTCAACACAAGCAGGACTACATGGTCTTTCGTCAAGTGTTGAAAACACAAATCCGTGAAAGGGACCACCTAAGGCCACAAATCCATCCACCAATGGCCACATTTCTGATAGAATTGCAGGGCCATGGAAGCCAGATTATAAACTACTTCACTGCAGAAAGCAGGAACTGTCAGAGCACAGAAATCAGGCTATGGACTGGCAGGCTTCGGGCTAAGCAGCTATCGTCTGTTTGCACTCAGCTAGCTTCACCACCAAGGCATAGTGGGTGGTATATGATCAATAGAGGCAGCCCCGCCTACCTGGAAATTAGGGCCAATACCCCAAACCGGAGGCAGAGAATTAACTATGCCTGGCTGTACTGTCCAGAGAATCATGTGATAACACAAGAAGCGCTCAGCCTTCCATCTTAAACTACCACCAGGGACCTAGAAAATGGATTCTCTGAGTCCTACTACAGAGCATCCGAAAAAGGATCATCTGATCAAACTAGCACATCATACCCTCACTGGCCAGAGTATCTCTTTCAGAAATCCACTACCACGAACCACCAGGACAGACATGGCTGCCACACTGAGCTATGAAAGCAACAAAGTTCAAGGGCATCCTACCGGTAACCACAGACACTCATTCCTTCCAATATGCTCACTCTTCACTCTACATCAACAAACAATAGAATGCAGCTACACCCCTCAATCAATTCGGCCTAGCTGCATGCATACCTACATTGCTCCTAGAACACCTCAACAGCCTGGTAGAACACAGCTATACACTATGAAAAAATCATCCTAGATTCATAATCTTTCTCACAGGCCCCACGGCAGCCAGAATACAGACTCAGAAACCACCCTTCTTGCTGCGCACATTACACTGATCTCTCACATCCACCGCACCACACCTAGCATTGGAATGCAAACCACTCTGGCTGCGAAAAAACCAAGTGCACCCAAGCACTACATGCGACACAACTCTTTCCACTGACCCGGACCACGGTCCCCAAAGGCGTTCAACGCAGAGCACTTTGAGATCATAACAATGGTATATGAGGTGTTATACAAATGCACCATAACATAAACTGTATCCCATGCTGAAGCCTGCAGCAGGATACACAAACTCACGACGGGTGTTCCAAAGTAGGGACAACACAGGAAAAGAGAAGGGCAAGCCAGAGGCTAGGACCACTACAGCTGAGAGAATAGCAGCAAGTAACAAGAAGTACTTAGCTGACATAGAAAAAAGTGTAGGATGGCAGTTAGAAATCATGCTCAAGGCAGCAGAGAATGAGATAGAGAGGACAGTCCAGAAAAAGGAGGAGGAGTGAGGGTTGGCGGGAACGGCAGGTGTCGGTATGTCGAGAAAGATTATGTTCAAGTTAGATAAAAGAATCTTGGAGGAAGGGGAAGAGGTCTCTGTGGGGTCTGAAGGAGACCTGGAAAATACAGGAGCTGGGAGTGAGAAAGAGAGGATATAGGACGAAGAGTAATCAGATGTGGACAGAGAAAAGGAAAGGGAGGAGGTGAAAAGAAGGAGAGGGGTAGAGAAAAAAGAGAGAGGGAGTGGGAAAGCAGTAGGGACTGGTCCCAGACCCTCAGAAATAGGACAGGAAGAATTGCAGTAGCCAGCACTGTAAATGGTGTGTCCATCCCCTGCGCCACGGACACAGCGGCCCCTGTTATATAAGGGTAGGGAAGGAGCACATTATATACTGCAGCAAAGCATGGACAGAGATAATTTGATGTATAGCTTGTCATCCCTCCTGATGGGAGCAGGCAAATAGATAAGAGACAGCAAGGTTTACCCTGGTGATTGGCAATATGAAGAGCCTATTCACAGCTATATTTGGTGAGTAGGGGGAGAAAATATGGGAGAAAATATGGGAGCAGGTAGGATACAACAGAGTTAAACTGAGCAGTAACATTCAAGAGGGTGCGTCCTTCAATAACTGACGCGCACACGTGTGGAAAGTATTGAGAACTATGCACCCAGATACATCAGGTATGTAGGCCAGTTTGGCACGTAAAATGAAACCAGATGAAGAATAATAATTAAAACAGATACAGAAGATGGGATGTGAACATACCAATATTCTATCACAGATTGCTATAGAGGGGTCTCTCCACGGATGTGCAAGCATCCTTAGAGAAGGTGGTTAGGATCGAGACAAAGAGGTGGCCAGAGATACAGACCCAATTTGTACACTTTTGTAAGAGGTAACAGAAAAGAGAGAATGACACAGCAGATAATGTAGTAAAGGCAGAGACGTAGTTGGTACACAAGAAATTAGCAAAAATATCCATGGAAGGGGCTGTACTTAAAAACATTGTTCCTTGGCAGCTTGAATCAGCTCCTGCCCAACAAGGAGGGTTTCCCACAGGGGGTGTGTTGTGTGGAGGAGTATATCCACAGCAAGGAAGCAGGTTCCAGCAACAGGTAGGGTATCCCCAACAGGGGGTATATCAGCCACAAGGGGATTATCAATAGTGGGCTTTTTACCAACAGACGAGATATTATCAACAAGGCAGAGGGTATTCGCAGTGAGGGACAGGGTATGGATACGATGGAGCAGAGCCAGATATGAAGGACCATGCTTTCTGTGTGGGCAGAGGGGCCACTATGTGCAGATGCACAGATACAAGAACATCAGTTGTCCCTCACACAGACAGTTAAACCTGCAGGGCCCGTGGTTGCCCAGGAACCACAGAGAAACACTCAACACCAAGTGGCAGTACCACAGAACACCTCACAAGCTCAATCACATGTATACACACAGTGGGACAGCACTTTGTTAGCTCAGAACACAGTGCCACACTGCACAGAAGTGACAGTGCTTGGTGGTAACCCATTCCTATTTCCAGCATCAGGCACAAACACCCAATAGGCCAGCCCACAGAAGACGCATGTGTGTCCAATACTTTTGATAACTCAAGACCCGAAGAGGAACCCGAGGTAGCAGTGAAGATTGTAAAAACATATTTCTTAGTTTTGTTCGGCACATGAGTCTCCAAATCCTGCATTAAGGAAGTTAGATTTCCCTTGTAGGACCAAGTAATGGAGACACAGGTATTTTCTGGAGCTGGTATAATGGTTTAAATTACAGAAGACTTGCCACTCACAATAGGCACACGACAAATAGTAGTGCCCCTACTGTATTCAAAAGACACGCCCATCAACATATTACTGAGAGACATAATGAGCAAATTAATTTGACAATTTAATTCTTGGAGACAGGCATTGTATGCGCAATGTCCAGTATCATCTGTAAGCGGGTAGTAGCAATCATACAAGAATTTCGTGCACACAGTACCCTGCAAGGTTCACTTTGTCACCCTGAGTTATTCTTTTATGGGGTACAAGTATTGGTAGGGTGGATACCCAGATTGAAAGGTATTTGAAATGGCCACAGAATATTTGAAAGACTAGCAGTATATACAGAAATGGCACCAAGAATGCCACACACAATATATTTAGAGCTAGCTCTAACAATGAAGGACATGGCCATTTTTCATGGGAAAGAAAAAGAGGGTACACAGTGGCGCACAATCCTATGTTTTGACCTGACACTAAAACTAACAGACTTGACAGACAAACAACTGTTTTTAGAGTATGAAGAGGAAGGGGAGATGGTATTTAAGATCTGCATCCCATGTCAGATGACAATAGAAGAGAGACAGGTTCCCCAGAGGATGCATATAGAGGGAATTTTATCAACTCACTTGCGGGACGATTTGAAAAAAGTGCCATAGGTACTATGGAACAGTGGGCTCATGATGTAGGCTGCTGCAACGGACTGCATAAAATTGAAGGAAGCTGCACTGTTAGGCAATGCCCACTGTCATGAGAAGCAGACACGGACATATATGATGCACCCAGGCATTATGGTGACAGGGTATAATAAAAACATTAGAATCCCCATGCAACTCATCCATTTACCCTGGTAAGAAATTGAAAGGTGGGGCTTGGATATTTATTCAAGCTCTCTGCCCCTTGAACAACATAGTGGATTCAGAGTTTCCTCTGGTACCAAACCCAGCCACCATATTGTGTAACATCCCAAAGAAGTGACATGCTTCACAGTAAACAATTTGAAGAATGTGTTCTTCTCCATTGTATTGCAAGAAGATTCACAGTACTTCACTGCCTTTACATATCGCAGGATCACGTTCCAACACACCCGTTTACAAGTCATGTAGAGTGTACACTAGAGTGATCCAGATGCACTTACATAACTTGCAAATGCTAAGCACAGTCATCCAGTATGTGGATGAACTCCTTTCGTGCAGCACAACGGAGTACCAGTGCAGAAAAGACCCAGTGACACTCCTGGCAATCCTGGCAGAGAAGGAATGCACAGTGGACAAGGACAAATGACAGTACTGCCAAAAATAAGTAGTGTACCTAGCACAGATAATATCAGTAGACAGCAGGAGGATCACTCCAATGAGGGCAGATGCCATACACGGCACACCACAGTGATGCATGGTCAAGTGGCAGTTCTTGAGTATGTACAAATATCGTAGGGCCTGGGTCCTCAACTATTCCACATTTACAAAAGCCCCTTCTTCAGGGATTAAAAGAAGCACAGAAAGTAAAAGGCCCATAATATGAACACCTGGAATGACTGACTCATTTGCAGAACTCAAGGAAGCGTTAGCTCACCGACCAGTTTTAGCCACCATCGATAAGAAGCAAAAATTCTATTTCACATTCTGATGGCACAGTAAGGATGGTTGTCCTCACTCAAAGGTAGCCACAAGGAAACACACGTCTGGCATATCACAGCTGCCGTCTAGACCCAGTAATGCAAGGCCATTTCCCATGTGAACAGGCTCCCGCTGCAACGGCATTTCTATCAGAGAAATCAGCAACAATAACTATGGGCTGTGGGGTCATACTCTATGTGGAACATTGGCTGTTTGCAATATTACAAAAATCAAAGTCCACACTGACAACTCAGAGAGTGTGTGGGTATGGGATGTTATTGTCCAATCCGTCAATTGAGGTAGTGAGGTGTTGGGTTGTCATTCTAGCAACATTAATAGCACAGCCGGCTAAAATATGGGAGTATGTGCATGATTTTGCGCATACATGGACACTGTTGAGGATGACAGTAGAGTGCAGGAGGAGCCCAGAGAAGGAGGAATAATGCTTTTCATTGATGGTTCATCGACGATAGATCTGAACATGAGTTGTTGACATGCGGATGCAGCAGTGGTTTGTCAACAGGGAGGAGAGTTTAAAGTGTGGGCTCAGGTGAGGTTGTCACTGTACTGTCCACCACAAGTGGCTGTGTTAACAGCTCTGCTAATGGCCATAGACATGTCAGAAGGACAGGCTGTAAACATATTCTCAGATTATGCCTATGATACGTCCACAGTGCACTCGGGATTAGCCGATGGAAAAGGAGGGGGTTCCGGAGGAGCGATGTCTCCCCTGTGCAACATGCAGAGTTATTGTGCTGGTTAATGGACGTACTGTACCTTCAAGCAGCACTGGCAGTGGTAAAATGTGCCACTCATACAAACAGCACTGATTTAATTTCTCAGGGAAATGACAGGGCTGACTCCACAGCAAAAGAAGCAGCATATTTGCCATGACACACAACACTGTAGATGCCCTTTAAAAAGGAACAAATGTCCTTGATGCCATTACTGCAAAGGCAGAACGCCACATCCACTGAGCCATTTAATGCCTTAACCATTGCCCAACTTATAGCATTACATGAGGGTGCATCCCAGCAAGAGCAGTAGTTATGGAAAAGGAGGGGCTGCTCACTGCCACCCATGGATTTACTGTGTAGACAGAACAGTACAGGGAAACCTGTAATGCCTCGGGGGCTTCTTAAAACAGCACTGGATCAGGCACATCACCTAGTACACATATCAAAGGAGTATGTTGCTGCTGAGGGTAACAAACAATGGTTTGTGCCAAATTTACAGGAACTAGTAACTGAGTTTGTAAATAATTGTGTGTCATGCCAGTGACTTAAAGCTGGTCACTCTCTCAAAACTGTGAAAGCCACATTGCCACTCCGGGAGGGGCCCAATCAGCATTTGCATATTGGCTATGTTGATATGCAGTACAGGTGTAGCTCTTATAGGTTTATGATTGTAGTTGCATGTCCTTTTTCACACTGGCTGGAGGCACGTCCTATTACCCATAATGAGCCCAATTCAGCAGCCACATTTATAGTACATGAAGTATTCCCCAGGTGGGGAGTATGCAAAGTGTTGAGGTCCAACAATGGACAGCACTTTGCCAATTACTTTTTTAAGGCGATATCATGCTTTTTGGGCATAAAGCACAAACTGTGCTCTGCATACCATCTGCATACCATCCCCAAGCTAATGGACTTTCAGAACATCTCAACAGCCTGCTTTGAGAGCGCATTGCCACGTTGTCAGATATACTTGGCAAGAACTGGCCCTACTGCCTGCCTTTTACTTTGTCTGCACTGCATAATTCCCCTGGTGTGGATTATCATTTGACTGCTCATGAAATTGTCACTGGCAGGAAAATGCATGAGCCTCTCACTCATGCATGTATAATTTCAGATGCTAACAGTACTGCCAGCTCCTAGGAGAAGAATTCAAGGTGTATTTAAATGAGCTGCCATCCTGTTATGAAGAACAGACGATTCATCAGCACAAGAGACTGAGAACTTTGCAGCAATGCTATTGCTCTATCCAGGCGAGAAAACACTAATCCGGATTTTGACACGGTCCTGGAAGGAGCAGAGATTTACTGGCCCATATGCAGTGCTGTAATGCACAACAATGTGGTAACAGGAGAGACTACCCTATTTGTAGAAGGATTAAGGGCTCAAGGTAAATGAAACAAAGAGGTATCCTACCACCTAACTTTTAAGGACATTTCATTATTCAAGGAGCTGAGGGTTACTGGCCCATATACAGTGCTGTAATGCACAACAACAGCAGTGAAGGAGGCCGAGAGGTGTCCATGGATTCATCTTAGAGGTGTCCACTGGGACAAGGCCAGTGATCCCCTTGCAGGAGAAGAAGGTGTGGCAGACTGATCCGAAGTATTACCCAAATGACTATGACATTTTTATCTTCATTTTGCCTTTACCTAAGACCAGTGAGTGGTCCAGGTTGGGAACTGTCTGGTGCATTTGGCATTGTGCAAAACAAGGGGCCTGCTCCAGGGACATCAAGTTGCCATCCACTGGATAGATGAAGGGGATTAAGAACATGCAGATAATTATATGAAAATTGCAAAGACGGTGAATGCAGAGGTCACAAAACATATAATATTGGAATAAATTACAAATGGTGTGAGAAGAGGGAGACAGATGTTCACAACCACCAACAGACTAGTGTGTTCCAGTGCCACAGGGAATAGTATATGATGGTGCCATACCAGACCTTTGATGCACATCTAGGGGTCAGTTTTCCATGATGACAGGTGGGAGAATAGAATGTTGCAATATATGGTTAAAGGACTGGTATAGTTTGAGGAAGATGTGGTAAGAAACATGAATAGTACTTATCAGATAATTTGCAATGAACATGTCTGGGGTCTGGCATGGATAGATGAAAACAAGCAACCTTTGCACATAAGGCAACTCACACGATATTCTTTATTTTTCAAATGCACTGGATCGATCAACTTAGGGAGCAACAAAAGTTGCCAAAAGTTAAACATTTTGCTGACATTGAGGAGAGGAACTGCAGTGCTCATGGATTTCTAGCAGATGGCTGGCTTCCCCCAGACTGGGTTGGTACTTTCTCCCTAGTGACACTACATAGCCCAGCCCTTGTGGTACCCTGCTCAGAATTAATTTCTTTTGTCGATCATCCTGCACTGTTGAATAAAGTCTTATGTAACAATAACACATTGAAGGGGGCGGGAGGTGCACACATGATTTGCCTGCTCTTTGAACTTGCATAGAATTCATAGAGACAACTGTCGGTCCCAGAAATCAGCAGATAGACTGGCTGCTGTCTGAGTTTTGCCTGTTCAGCAAGACGTCTACATTTTTCTTGTCACTTTTGCTTCCAGGGGTTCAAGCAGTGGGCAATTCCAAAGGGATCCAAATCACCCACTACAAAGTATTGCAGCTTGTGAATTTGAAAAAGGGCTGAATGCAGAGAGGGAGGAACTAAGGGCTCGAAGGCTGGTTGTTCTCCGAAACTGGTATATTTTAGATCTTTTAGCAGCAATGGAGGGTGGTGTTTGCAAGAAAATAGGCAATAGATGATGTACATTTGATCCACCAAACAATGTGGCCAATGGAACTTTGTCTGAGGCTATTGAAGAACTGCACACACTTCACAAAACTATGATAACAGAAACCAGCCCAGTAAAACTTGACAACTGGCTTGATAAACCTTTTTCCTGGGACACCAAGTGGTTGTCTAATATTTTTAAGATAACTGTTCCAATCCTTGTTTTGGTACTCACCACCTTTTGTGCATGTATAGTAGGGCTAAGATTCTGTAAGTGAAAAAGGGGAGGGAGGACACATATGATGCCCCTGAATGTTGATGGGGCAAGGGAAGAGACAACCTGCATCCAAAACATACAAACACAAACAGAAATGCCGGAATGTGGCACCCTGGGAATGTTTGCAATGCCACCCCTGGATATAGACAACTACAAGGCTTTCTGGGTAGACAGTTCAGCTGAGCAGGAGGTATGAAGGTAAGAAGCACAAGGAGGGAGCTTGCACAGTTTAACAAGGATATGGACACCAAAGATAAAAAGCTGGGAACTTTTTAAAAAAGATGTGTTGATTAATAAATAGATTGAAGGGGGTAATGTTGTAAGGGTCCAGATCCAGCTTTGCCAAGGGGGGGTGCACCTACCAGTTACGCAGCTAATGTGGTGATGTAAAAGGTATATGGAGGGTGGTGTCCGGAGCGGTGATGACATTATGCATGTGTAACCCGCTGTAGAATCCCATGTTTTATTTTGCCCCATATTTACATTTACATATGTGAGGGGTAAGTGGTGAATGTAATGGAGCAGGAGATACATTAATGACACCCTTTGTCAAAAATTATATGAGCGAAAATGTGTTTCATCTGTAAAATGTAATGTGCACCTTTGAAAAATATCCTGTGAATTTTGATAGGGGAACTGGCTAGATGTCTGATACACATCTGTGTGGATGTATCTGCATGTTTAATGTAATTCTGGGGGACTTTCTGATTCAAGATGTTTGTCTTTTCCCTTTCTCAATAATTAAAATATTACTTTGAACACCATTTTCTTTTCTTTCTTTCTGCGACCTGTTCATTTCCTGGGGTCTTGTGAGATGTATGGCATTGGTACTGCCTGCCAGAAGGGGGAGCATAGGGTGTCTCTGAGGAGAAGTTTGAGTTTATGCCCCCTTTCTGGGATTAGCCGTATGGTATGGTCCCATACAGGGAAGCCTGCGTTTTTTGAAGAGTGAAGACAAGTCAGGCTGTGGAGCTGGGGAGAGAGGGTTCTTCCACTCTTCGGTTCCCCAGTTTAACCTTTTACAGGCATGACCGGCTCACTGTTACTCTTCCCCACCCAAGGGGAGACGTGGAAGGGGAGTGGAGGAAGGCAAAGAGGAGCAAAATAGCTGACAGTCATCTGCCGATCGCTGTAGGTCCTGCGCAAACGTTACCCAGGTCTAAAAGGATGACTTTAGAGACAATCCTGGAATCATCCGATGGTCGTCAAACTACATTAGAAGTCATTCCCACATCATCAGAAATCATCACGCTGATAAAGTCATCAGCAAATGACTCAGAATGGTGGGTGATGATTTGGGGATGAGTTTAGGATGA
Organism: Ambystoma mexicanum; assembly: GCF_040938575.1. Classification (NCBI taxonomy): domain Eukaryota; kingdom Metazoa; phylum Chordata; class Amphibia; order Caudata; family Ambystomatidae; genus Ambystoma; species Ambystoma mexicanum. The sequence goes on along the minus strand of NC_090933.1, from coordinate 532,632,188 downwards.
CTTGCTGATTACGCCAGCACCATCCCTATTTTAGAAAACTCTTTGTTCTTGATGATTTTAGGATGACATGCTGATTACTTCAAGAGCATCACCACAATGATTGGGGATGATCCTAGGATGACCTGTCAATTACTTCAAGAGCATCAACAGGTTTGCCCCAGATGATTCTGGGATAGCCTACTGATTAACTCAAGAGCATTGCCATGAAACTTGTTTGTTCTTGATCATTTGTGGATGGCTTACTGATTACTTCAGAGCATTACATAGTCTGTAGGATGATTTGCAGACTAATACTGATTGTCATTCAGCTTTTTCTAAATTGCACTTGTGCGGAATAATTTTTGAATGCTTTGCTAAGCACCCCTTTTAAGCATTCCTTTTTAATTTAATGTAAAAAGCATAATATGGATATGATCATTTAAACTGCAACACCCAATGTAAAAGTGTTAAACAATTGATCAGGAATCACACTTAAAATGCATACATGCCACAGAAATAGTTTTTTTGCAGTAATAAATGACTAGCACATTTCTTGGGGAATCCGCTGCTAAGTACATTCTGTAGTCAAAAATAATCATTTTAATTAGTTCATTCACCCTGCCAAACCAAATCCATGTGATTCAAGCCACATATCGGTAGAACCTGACATGGAGCCAATCATGAATTTTTTTTCACACCCTGCACAGTGTGAATACAGGGACAATTTTGTTTTGCAGATCACAATGGGATTCATTCTTTTGGGCAACTCTTTATAACTAAACCAGCTCACATTACACTGGGAAAAGATGGTTGGTTTTGAATGCCAACAATACTGATCCCGTGAAATAAATGGGGACATTAATTGATTTACTTTGATAAATAAACTGAGGATCTACACAGGAAAATGGGGAATTCTCAAGAGGAAAGAACTAAGGCAATGGCAAATAGGGGATTTTATGATATGATATGATAGGTTATTTATAACGCGCTTAATACCCAGAGGTTTCTAAGCGCAGACCCGGGGATCGAACTTCTGTTGCTCTGTGTCGTCTTGCTTCCAAGGCGAGCACGTTGCCCCTGAGATATCCTCTGAATTAATTGCAATGGGGAAATAGCTAAGGCAATGCTGAAGAATACAGTGATTATACAATCAATGGCTTGGAGTATTTCTACTTACAGAAGAGGTCTGGACTAGACATCAGCAAGCGTCAGGGCACACTGCTGGGACAACAAAAGGGGATCAGTCAAAGGCCTCCTCTCCTGGCTCCAAGGGTCCCAATCAGTCTCTATGTCTCCTGGCTCCACTGCAAGTTAGGCCTCTCACTGCTGGGATGTTCACGCCAGATTTCTGCAGCTGGTCACCTCATGTGGAAGGAGTCCTGCTCTGAGGCATGTTAGCTTCTAATAGGGCAGATGGCATCACTCGTGTCATGATTCCTGCAGAAGGGATTGGCTAATGCTCACTACCCAACCCCCCCCCCCCCGAGTGCTGAAAGGACACATGGATGTGGGAGTGCTTTGAGACGTTAAGGGAGGGGAGACCTTCATCATCTCCCTTTGACAGGGGGACAGGGGGGCTCGGTCATGTTTTTTCCCTTAAAATCTCACTATCTTGCAAGTATACTTAGGTTCCACGTTTTGACATATATGAATGCATTTCGGAAAACTACATTTTGGTGCGAGTCATATGACACTAATCAGAAGTTTGTATGCCATTCCTGTGCAGAGTTACAGTTTTTCTTGTTTACTCCAGAGCCATATAATTGAAAAACATGCCATTTAACGGGCATCATGTGAATTATGATTGGCATGATCTATCAAATTATCGCATGCCTGGCTATCACAGAAAGGCCCAAATCACATTTCCATGTATAACTTTAGTTATATTTATTCACCAAAATTGTTTTCAGATGGTGATAAGGGGTTAACTTCCACCTTTGATGAAAGGTTAGAATGACTATTTTGTGATGTACACTGTCCAATGTACACAATAAAATGCATTTCTCCCCTTTTACACAATGGCCAGCCAAACCACTCCTTGCCTCTGGCCCCCACCCATGCTCTCCCAGTTTCGTTTCTCTTCAAGTATGTGACATCAAGAGAGGGATCTGTGTGTAGATTAGCCTACCCATTCCAAGAGCTAATGACCACTAATGCACTTTTTTATGGGTTTGTGTTACCCAGAGGTCATAAAGGCTGGGGAGCAGACATGTCTTTATCTGGTCCACCCCGTGAATTTGATCTCAAAGCATCTTATTTCTTGTATTTATAAGGGAAGGCACTGATGTTTGAAGTTACAGACCAGGGCTAGGTCTCCAGGACAACCAAGGGAAAGAATGCAGTTTCACATCTTGAAAAAGAAATGGTAAGCAGCACAAGGCCTTTTAAATTCAGCCACAAACAGCCTTTTATCTCACATTTTACTTTTAAATAAGATCTATAGAATGCACTCAGTTTCACTATATATAAGTGTCCTGCAAAGTTGCCCCTTGCATACAGTTGTTAACGAAGAACATCATAATCACACTTTTAGTGGGTTTGATGAACATTTTGCTTTGCAGATTGTCACTTTGGAGGAAAAACTAAATGTTATTCTATTTAGTTCACACATGAAAGGAACTCAATTTTACTGCAGCTGCTTAACCCCAGTTCAGTATCCCATTATAGATTCTGTGCATTGTTCTTTAATATGTGATGGGCTTGTTATAGACAGAAACCATATTGACATTTTGAAAGTCTTGCAAACATTTTGCTGAACATATTATTATTAGTTTAAAGGGAAAAATTAAACTACAGGCATTTGTTTATTTCACAGTAAAAAAGGCTTTGTTTCCCTGCGACGGCTTGAAACACCATCTTGGCATTTTCATTTAAGATACTGGGCACTGCTGTTTCATTGCAGCTCTCGAATAATTTGTCAACCATTGCCAAGTTTCTTTCCTTTATGCAAGGCAGTTTGCATCTTTCAGCATCTTGAAGTTTAGAGGCCCATTTCACTCCTTTTATCTTTGATTTCATACGCCTAATGTTGGACATCCTCTCTGTGCAGGCGTAGGAATTTGGTGAGTCCTCATAACTGACTATGGCCTCTTTATTTCTCGCATCCAGGGGGTATTTCACCACACATAATCCCCCTTCCTGGTCTTTGATGTATTAATGCAGAGTTGAGAGCAAGGAGAGAGCTGGGTGTCCATTTCACGTTGCCTGGGTTCATCCCAGGAATATCCTTTAGAGTGCGCCAGAATTTATCTGGCCCTAATGGAGTGCTGCACTGGTCTGCACTCCACTCTTATTGGATTTTTTTCCGTTAGGTTTTTGGTCCTGAAACGCCCTCCCTTTTCTAGCGGCTCTACTTCTGGCCTGTAGATGCAAGGAGTTATTTAATCTGCCAAGAAGAAAGGAGAGATTAAGTATTTCATACAATATTATTTTCCTTGGTAGGGATGTGCAAAATTGACATGAAAAGAACAGGAAACTCCACACAGTTTATGATACCATTTTAGAACATTGCAATTATATATCCATAACAATTTACAAATAAGTATAAATTGTTCTGCTCCCTGTAAGTGAATGATTTTCTTTGTCCGGTTTCCAAATCTTTACTTTTACTCTCCGGATGGTTTCTGGGCTCACCCTCACTGGATTCTTCAATCATTCGCAAGTTCCGCCTGGGATGACAGCTCTTCAACTGATTGATGTGAACCCATTTCTCTTCCATTTGTTCTCCTTTAGGGATGCAGATCTTATAGCCAATAGGTGAGATTTTATCTACAATTTCAAAGGCGCCATGCCAGGAGAGGAGGAACTTCCACTCTTTGGTCTGGTTCTTTTGAAAATTATACAGGTAGACGCTGTCTCCTACTTGGTACTCTTTCTTTGTGGTCTTTATGTTTCAGTGGGTTTTCAACCCCTCTGCTAACTTTTCTAGATTTCGCTGAGCGTACACAAAAGCATGCTGAAGGTGTTTTCATATATTCTTAATGTACTCATGGGTTGTGGATGCATTGATCATGGTCTGCTCTTGAGTTCTATAGAGCAAATGCTGAGGTAGCACCATTTTCCGTCCAGTCATGAGCTTGAATGGTGACATTTTTTGTCAAAGAAGATGGTGTAGACCCGATGGCCATCAGGACAAGCAGTAGCCGGATGTCCCAACTAGGCCCAGAGTTTGCCGCAAACTTTTTTAGGATGCCCACAATTGCTTTATTGTACCTCTCAACTCCACCACTTGAGGTGCTGGTAGGCAATGTGGAGTTTCCACTTTACCATGAGTATCTCCCCCATCTTTGTCATCATCTCACTGCTAAAGGGACTTCCTCAGTCTGACTGTCATGATGCCTACCCCCAGGCATCCGGACCAAGCCCATCAGCCCCGGAAGCAGGCATCTAGACATTTAGTAAAACCTCAGCAGCCCCGGCTAGGGGCTATCTGGGTTCAGTCCTGGCGCCTTAGGTGCCAGGCTCATAGTAGGAATCAGTCCTGGCGCGTAAGGCGCCAGGCTCATAGTCATTACTTACCTCAGGCAGACCATGCTGCAAATGACTCCAATCCAACATGAAGTCTGAAAGGGACTATTTTTCTACAGGGACTATTTTTTACTTGGGTGTGGTTCTGGGGTCTTCTTACCTGGGACTACTTTGGAGGCTATTTAAATCACGCCCGACCAGCAACACATGCTTTGCGTTATTCTGCATCCAGCAGCGTAACACTCACCGTGCCTGCAGCCTGCATCCAGTCTTCTGCCACGTCCGCCTCGAATCTGGAGCTCCTAAAACAAAGAGGAAAGAAAGGGACAAGGTTAGAAAACAAACTTATTTCTATTCCACACCTGATTCTGGATCCATCTTGTCTCTGGACCTGTAAAGAACATCATTTCTGCACGCGCCGCACCTCCAGATGCAGCGCCGCGTCACCTCACCAGTCTTCACAGCATCCTTCGGGTCGGCGCTGCCTCCATCATTTCTTCGCCAAACTTCGGTACCTAGGAGACAAAAGAAAACCACAAGGTGAGCCAAGGGAACCAACAAATATAATTCTTACCACCATAGACTTACCTGATTTACCACCAGAGGCATCCTTTTGTGACTCTCCATATTTTCACGTGCCGCATCTGTAAAAAGAGACAAAACAACACGTTTTCCTTGTGCAACATTTACCGGACAGCACCGGGTAATACAGACTCTTACCTGAGCGCCACCAGCTGCCACAAGAGCATCTTTTCACGAGCCAGCTGCAAGACAAGAAAGGAAGGGGGGAACAAGAGTGAACATCGGACATATTGAACTCTATGAACTTAATACTTACTGGTCCTCACCAGGAACCTCAGAGTCAATACTCTCCGGGACTCTCCCGAGCCTTCAAACCAGTGAAGTAACTGGAATCGGCGCGCCCCTGCAAATCCACGCAGGATGGAGAGCTCATCTTTCAAGAATATAAGGAGAATATTTCTACGGGTTAAACAGACAAGATTAGGAGGGCAGATCCAGTCAGTCATCACTGCACTACGCATCATGTGGGTGGAGACCGCAGCTGTCTGGGTCCGACCGACGCCCCTGTGGGAGCCAGGTGAGAAACCTCAGAAACCAACCAACTAGCCTTATTGTTAGGGGAACTTAGGGCAGAAGTGCACTCCGCGTGCCAAGAGACTAATGCCCTCAGGAGAGAACTGATTGTGTCAAAGGAGCACACTGATGATCTTGCTAGACAATTACTGCAAAACCAAGCTGGGCAAACACCATTACCTCGACTCGGGGGGAATCCAACTCCTGTTTCATCGAGCAATCCTGTGCAAGTGGTTCTACCAGGGAGCATTCCTTTAGCTCCACCCGAACATTTTGCTGGGGACCCAAAGAAGTTTGCCATGTTTATGAACCAATGCCGCTTGCACTTTTTATGCAGACCTGGAGCTTTTCCGAACAACCAAACCAAAGTAGCCTTTGTACTATCATATCTTAGTGGCACCACAGCGGATTGGTCAATTCCATTAGTTAACCAGGATGACACTCTTCTTCGGGATTTTCAAGGTTTTCAATTGAGCATGGAAAGACTATTTGCCAGACATTCACAGGGACAGGCCCTGGATAACAAACTTTTATCATTACGACAAGGTAACCAGGATCTACTAACCTATATCGCCACTTTCAATAGGTCAGTGGTGGAAACCTGATGGCCAGAGGAAAAACAAATTACATTATTTCAACGTGGACTTCGGGGTGAACTCAAAGACGTTTTGGCCCAAGTTGTGAACCCACCTCAGGATTGTGCAGAATATATAGACTTAGTGGTCCAGTTAGACCACCGACTTCAGAATAGAAAGGCTGATCGAGCTAAGTTCGAGAATCGGGTATTGGTTAAACCCAATGTTACCCTCAAAGGAACAGATGTATCAGAACCGATGCAGATCGGGGGGGTCAAGGGACCCTTAACTCAAAAGGAAAGATAAAGAAGACGACAGATGCAATTGTGTCTGTACTGTGGGGCCTCAGGACATTTTCTATGGGATTGCCCTATAAAAACATCTAAAAAAGTAGTCGGAGTTGCTGATAATAATCAAACAGAGCCTGAATCGGGAAATGACCACGCCCGACAAGCGTAGAGGTGCGCTTGCCGAGCTTGAAGAAGGATTCTCAGACCTCGCACTACATCATACCAATGGTCCTTATAGATCCAAGGCAGCCATCACGTATGCACGCAGTGAGGGCATACATTGATAGCGGGGCCATAGGAAACTATGTGGACCACGAGTTGGCTTCTAGGATGAATCTATCCCTCTGCAAAAAGACCACATCGGATGTCATCACCACAGTCGATGGAAATGAAATTGCCTCTGGGCCTGTAACTCATTCCACCGCAGAGATTACACTATTGGGTCAGGATGGGCATCAAGAGACTATTGTGTTTGATTTAATCAAAGCCCCGCAGTTCCAAATAATACTGGGGATACCTTGGTTGGAAACACATAATCCTTGTATTGACTGGTGAGAGAAGAGAATAACCTTCCCGGATTGTGCACATAATGTTACCCAAAAAAACCCTTGAACCAAGGCCTGGCCACAGTCGCTACTCCAGTCGTGCAGTTACCTCAGGAATATCAAGAATTCCAGGATGTTTTCCAAAAGGAACAGGCAAACACCCTACCACCTCACAGATCATACGACTGTCAAATCGATCTCAGACCCGGTGCACAACCTCCATGTAGTAGGATCTATGCTCTTACGGAACCCAAAAACCTTCACCTACGACAATACTTGGACCAATACCTTGCTAATGGCTTCATTCGTCCATCCAAGTCCCCTGCATCTTCAGCTTTGTTCTTTGTGCCTAAAAAGGAAGGTGACCTTGGAACGTGCATAGACTACCGCGCATTAAATCAGATCACGGTTAAGAACCAATACCCATTGCCTCTGATCCCCGAATTACTAGACCAAGTAAAGGACGCTTGCATCTACACTAAATTAGATCTCCGAGGGGCATATCATCTGGTACGTGTAAAGAAAGGCGACGAATGGAAGACTGCTTTTCGCACTAAGTACGGGTTATTCGAATACCAGGTGATGCCCTTCGGGTTGTGCAATGCACCAGCAGCCTTCCAGTATTTTATGAACGATGTCCTTCATGAACTCATTGACGTCTGTGTTGTTGTATACATAGACGATATTCTAGTGTACTCCTTTTCAGAATCAGACAATGTGAAGCACGTTCTTGCAGTCCTTGAGAAACTACGGCAGCACAAGTTATATGCAAAATTGGAAAAATGTGTTTTTCATGCTACGGAAGTTGAATTTCTTGGATTTATCCTGACTCCAAAAGGAGTCCGAATGGACTCTCGAAAGGTGGATGCAATCCTCAAGTGGCCATCCCCCAGTTCAGTTAAAGGGGTACAAAGCATGCTCGGATTTGCTAATTTCTACTGCAGATTCATTCCAGATTTCTCACATGTTGTACACCCTATCACAGCACTTTTGCGAAAAAACAAATGCTTCTTGTGGACCGAAGAAGCTGAAAAGGCCTTCCAAGAGCTGAAAGCAAAATTCACATCTGCACCTGTCTTAAAGCATCCACGCCCCAAACTTCCATACATAGTTGAAACTGATGCATCCAGTTTAGCCATGGGAGCTGTCCTGTCCCAGAAGGATCCTGAAACCGGTCAACTTCACCCAGTAGCATTTGGTCCAGAAAGTTCGTGGCACCCGAGTTAAACTATGCGGTTACCGATAAAGAATTATTAGCCATCAAATCCGCCTTCAAGGCTTGGCGGGATTATCTTCTCGGTGCCAGGCATACCATTACGGTAATCACCGATCACCGTGACTTGCAGTATTTAAAAACAGCCGAAGCCCAATCGTCTCGTCAACTTCGATGGGCATTGTTCTTTGTCGAGTTCGATTTCGTGATCACTTATCGACCAGGTTGTAAAAATGGCAAGGCAGATGCCTTATCCCGAGTAGGGATGGGAGAAGCATATGCGAACCCGGAACCGGTGCCTATAATTTCAGAACAAAGAATTCTTGGCATAACCACTCTACAGACACTAGAGGATATTCAAGTAAAGATCCAACAACTCTTCGATCCAACAGCCCTGCAGGACTGGGTGAAGAAAGGCCCAGACTACTCAGTCATCAATGACCTACCTTATTATCAAGGGCGACTAATGACACCCTGATGGAAGGACACCCAGGTATCGCAAAAACTGAAGCTAAAATTAAGAGACAATTCTGGTGGCCCACCTGGCGAAAAGACGTAAAGTCATTTGTAATGTCTTGTGGCATTTGCGCCCAAAACAAAAGTCAGAAGAAAAAACCAGCTGGCCTCTTACAACCTATGGATATTCCACCTACACCATGGCACACCTTATCATTAGATTTTATTACAGATCTACCTCCGTGTAATGGATTTAACAACATTCTAGTTATTGTGGATCTTTTTTCCAAGATGGCCCACTTTATTCCTCTAAAGGGATTACCTTCTGCTTCAATTCTGGCCAAGGAGTTCCTCGAAAACATTGTTTGAATACACAGATTTCCTTCCGTATTGGTCTCTGACCGAGGTAGTCAATTCATTTCACATTTTTGGAAGAAATGTTGTCAACTGGCGCAAATCGACGTGAGGTTATCAACCAGTCACCATCCCAAGACCAATGGTCAGACGGAAAGGACCAAACCAGACCCTTGAACAGTACCTACGTTGCATGCTACACCAGACCGAAAGTAATTGGAAAGATATTTTATGGATTTCCGAGTATGCATACAATAACTCTGTACATTCAGGAACCGGACAAAGCCCCTTTTATACCATATATGGACATCACCCTCGAACGTCAGAACTAGATTCGACTCAGCATTTAGAAATGCCTGCAGTTGGTCATTTGCATTCTACTATTACACACGCCTTTAAAGAGGCAACAGAACATTTGAAACAAGCAAAAGCGAAATATAAGAAAAATGCTGATCAACATAGAAGTGAAACTCCACAATACCAGATTGGGGATCAAGTTTGGCTGGCTACAAAACACATACCTCTGAAGGGAACTCAGACTTTTAACCCTAGATATTTGGGACCTTACACTATTAAGGCCATTATCAACCCGGTAGCCGTCAAATTGGAATTACCCTCTAATATGCGCATTCATCCTGTCTTTCATGTTTCACTTTTAAAACCAGTTCAACCAGGAACAAGATTAACCAAACCACCCGACCCCATTTTGATAGATGGAGAACCTGAATTGGAGGTAAAAAATATCCTGGACTCCAAGATGGTTAAATCAAAACGTTTTTATTTAATCGATTGGAAGGGCTACGGACCACAAGAAAGGTCATGGGAACATAGTGACCACGTCCATGCACCTCGGTTGGTGAAAAGATTCCATCGGAACTTCCCAGACAAACCAGGGCCCAGGGGAAGAACAACTTTAGGAGGGGCCTTGGGGGGGAGTGCTGTCATGATGCCTACCCCCAGGCATCCGGACCAAGCCCATCAGCCCCGGGAGCAGGCATCTAGACATTTAGTAAAACCTCAGCAGTCCCGGCTAGGGGCTATCTGGGTTCAGTCCTGGCGCCTTAGGCGCCAGGCTCATAGCAGGAATCAGTCCTGGCGCCTAAGGCACCAGGCTCATAGTCATTACTTATCTCAGCCAGACCATGCTGCAAATGACTCCAATCCAACATGAAGCCTGAAAGGGGCTATTTTTCTACAGGGACTATTTTTTACTCTGTGTGGTTCTAGGGACTTCTTACCTGGGACTACTTTTGAGGCTATTTAAAGCACGACCAGCAACACACGCTTTGCGTTATTCTGCATCCAGCAGCGTAACACTCACCGTGACTGCAGCCTGCATCCAGTCTTCTGCCACGCCCGCCTCGATGCCGGAGCTCCTAAAACAAAGAGGAAAGAAAGGGACAAGGTTAGAAAACTAACTTATTTCTATTCCACACCTGATTCTGGATCCATCTTGTCTCCAGACATCATTTCTGCACGCGCCGCACCTCCAGCTGCAGCGCCGCGCCATACTCACCAGTCTTCACAGCATCCTTTGGGTCAGCGCTGCCTCCATCATTTCTTCGCCGAACTTCGGCACCTAGGAGACAAAAGAAAACCACAAGGTGAGCCGAGGGAACCAAAAAATATAATTCTTACCACCATAGACTTACATGATTTACCACCGGAGGCATCCTTTTGTGACTCTCCATATTTTCACGTGCCGCATCTGTAAAGAGAGACAAAACAACACGTTTTCCTCATGCAACATTTACTGGACAGCACCAGGTGATACAGACTCTTACCTGAGCGCCACCAGCTGCCACAAGAGCATCTTTTCACGAGCCAGCTGCAAGACAAGAAAGGAAGGGGGGAACAAGAGTGAACATCGGACATATTGAACTCTATGAACTTAATACTTACTGGTCCTCACCAGGAACCTCAGAGTCAATACTCTCCGGAACTCTCCCGAGCCTTCAAACCAGTGAAGTAACTGGAATCGACGTGCCCCTGCAAATCCACGCAGGATGGAGAGCTCATCTTTCAAGAATATAAGGAGAATATTTCTACGGGTTAAGCAGACAAGATTAGGAGGGCAGATCCAGTCAGTCATCGCTGCACTACGCATCACATGGGTGGAGACTGCAGCTGTCCGGGTCCGACCGACGCCCCTGTGGGAGCCAGTTGAGCGTAACACCGACTCAATCCTTTGGGCAAGGCCTAAATGTGAGAAGGTGTGATTGATCATCAGGGCAGCTGCTGTTTCTGCCTTGCAATTTGGGGACCGGAGACATTCCACCCGCTTGGTAAACAACCATGTCACTGTTAACATGTGCTTGTTTCCTCTAGAGGAGCGAATCACGGGCCCTATGAAATCTGCTTGCAAATCTGACCAAGGCAGTGTCATTCCCCTTTTCTGTGGGGGAGCTCTGTGTGTGTGGGAATTTGGCTGAAACTGAGCACACACAAGACACCCCTTCAAGTATTGGTCAATGTCCTGACCCATGTGTGGCCAGTATGCAACCTCTTACAAGATTTCCAAAGTTGTATGAAACCCCCTATGACTGGCTGTGGCTCTGTCATGGCTGTGACTTAACATCAGGCTTTGGAATGAGATAGGTACCACCCACTGGTGACATCCAGAGATGGATCTCCCTACCAACAAACCATCTTGGATTCAAAACATTCTGGAGAACTTCACCAACACCTGGAGATCCTCTTTCCCAATATAATCAGATTTGGTCAGAGGAAAATTCACTGGGTCTTCAACGTGTTGATAACATTTCCCAATAATTGGATCCCTCTTTTGTGCCGTAATCAGATCAGCATCTGGGGTTTCCTTACTCCACTGGGTAGTTGAGAGTTCATTTTGGGCATATGTATGGGACCTGGTGACAGCAGTGATCTGGATTTCCCCCAACAGGGACTCAATCTCTATGAGATCCCCGTGGATGGCTCCGGTTTTGGCCAAATGGTCAGCCAAGTAATTTCCAGTTTTGTCTGGTCCCTCTTTTTTGGAGTGGCCCTTGATCTTTTTCCAGTAAATAGTCATCTCATTAGAGGTGACCAGATCATCAATGGATTACATAAATTTCCCATGGTTGAGCGGTTTGTTATTTGCACACAGGTGTTCCACAAACCCATTCCTGACATAAGCTGAATCAGTGATTATGACCAGTTCTTGGAGTTTCTGTTGCATGGCATTGCGGATGGCTTGATGTACCGCCATCAACTCTGCCACTTGACTACTTCGGGGACCGATCTTGTACCCAGCAGAGGGATACGGGGTATCATTCACCCAGGCATTCCCAAAGCCAGCCACTAATTCCTTGTCCCTGTGATTATAAACATGGTAGGAGCACCCATCCACCTAAACTGTGGGTATCCACTGGCACGTGTCTTCCTCATAGACTTTGTGTGGGGAAGTAAGGTACACCTCCATGTTGTCTTGGCTTTTTAGACTTTCGTCCTTGAGACAGTTTTCTTGAGCACAGTCATGCATGTCAGCCAAAATGTGCGCGAGAGGACTCTTCTTCTATTGGCCATATCTGACCTCCACAGGAAAGCCTTGCATGGACAGAATCCAGGAGGTAATTCTCAAATAACTTATGTTCCCTGTTCGGATTTGGTCACTTTGGAGATATTGCAAGGGTTGGTGAGGAGTCTCGACAATGATGTGCTCCCCTAGATGAATGGGCGGTAATTCTTTGATGCCCACACCATTGCCAGGAGTGCCTTTTCACAATCGTTGAATTTTTCCTCCACAGAGAACAAAGTCTCACTCGCATACGAGATGACTTTGTTGACCTTGTCGTGCTTTTGGTATAATACTGCTGTTAAGCAAGTATTTGAGAACCCCATCTCCAAGAATAACTCCTTGTTTTTTATGGGGATAAGCCAAACAAGGCGTTTGGGAAAGGTTTCTCTTCAGTTATTTTGCTGCCTCGGCTTGCTCTGGACCCCACTCACACTTGACCCCGGCCTTTAGTAAATGGACCAAGAGTCTTGTGACCTCTGCATAGTCCTTGATGAACTTTCTATTATAATTATTAAGTCCAAGAAGGCTTCTTAGTTCACGCAGGGTCATAAGGTCTTTTAATTTCAGTAAGGCTTCCACCTTTTTCACCTGGAGACTGAGACCATCAGGGGTGATTTCATGATGTAGGAAGTGCACGCGGGTTTTACACTACTGTGCCTTCTGAAAGGACAGCTTTGTTCCGGCTTTCTGCAAACTGGGTCAGAACATAGCGTATTTCAGTAATATGACTCTCCACAGTTGAGCTTTTGATTAGAACATCATCTACATAAGCCAGGTTTCCCCTTTCGCCCAAGTCAGCCATAGCCTTATGCACGAAGATGTTAAATTTGTTTTGCCAGAGTTTAAGTATCCAAAGGGGACATCCACATGTATTGCTGCCCCCCGAAGGTAAAGACAAACTTGTATTGGTCTTCCCTACTCATGGGTACTGTCCAGTAACGGTTGGTCAGGTCAATGGCGGTATACACTTTTGACCCTTGGATCTGGGCCAGTCCCTGATTGATGTAGGGAAGGGGTAATCGGGACATGTGGACCTGTTTATTTAACTCCCTAAGGTCTGCACAAAGTCTCCATTGGCTATTGGGTTTGAGTATCCCCAGTACTGGGTTATTGAAGGTACTGTGGACTGGACGATTATCGCATGGGAATCTATGTTTCTTTATACTCTCTGTGAGTGACTCCCTATACGCGAGAGGCAGCCGGTATTGCTTTAAAATACAGGGGCAATTCCAGGGTCTGTTGGTATGGAGGTTGAATGTATCTTGGTGTGACCACAGTCGTACAAGTCTGAAGCAAAGATATCCTGAAAAACCAAAAACACCTGTTTGAGCTTCTCCTTTTGCTCCTCTGTCTCACAGGCATCAGCGAGGTTGATTTGTTCCTCAACCATCTGCCTGAAGCCTGGAAATACCTCGGGTTTTGCAATTTCTGCGGTATCCTCCAGTTGAGTGGAGAGATCTCGTGTTATGGTGTTGGCCTGGACAGGAGGTTCCAAGGAGGGAAGGCAGTCACTGTTGACTTGAAATACTACCTCCTCCTTCCTGATGTCACAGGTTACCTATTCCCTACCATAAGGGCAGGAAGAGTACACCAAAAAATCACCCCCTTGCCGGGTGTAAATATTTTCTAAAGGTATATTTTCCGTCACAGAGGTAACAGTCATTTGGAATTGGTCCCATGATCTCATTCCCTAAATCAATGGAAAATGTTGTGCATCAACCGCCATTCCAATAAAGGTGTCTGTGCCCAGAGTGATACTTCTAGTGTCGCTGTTATCCACCAATATTCAAATGGTGTCGTGTTCTAGGTCAACTTTTTGAGGTTCTGTCCTCCCTTTATTTTGAGGGGAATTGTGAATTGTCATACCAGTCCTGGGATGGTGACCTCTTCTCCCTTTTGAACCTCAACTGCATACGGCAGCAATTCGGCTGACCAAAATGCTTTCTCAGAGTTGTCAAAGGCCATGAGATTACACCCAGTCGGGACCAGGCTTTATAATTAATTAGGTCCAAATTAATTGTGAATTGATTGAGAATGTCACTGTCTAAGTAAAATGCATAGGGGACAACTCTCACAACCCGACAATTATGTTCTATACCTTTGTCACCAAAGGACATTTTTAGCATGCACCTGCTAGGCCGGAGATGTTTGGAATTGGGAGTTTCACCACCCATTTCCTGCTTATCAATCAACTTAAATGTGGGAATGGTCTGATCTTTTGGGAGTTTCCTGAATAACGCTTCGACGATGAAGCTTTTTCCATTAATCAGGCATGCTCTGGCGAGAACAGGCCCCCCCCCTCATTTATCTGAATGGGGAGGAATAACTGTTCATCCTGTTTCTGGATGTCAGTCAAACTCTGAGCTGGTTTTTCATCATCTTTTATCATGGGATTTGGATTTTCTTCAGATTGAGGATCGGTATAACATTTCAGGGTATTCCCTTCCAGTATGGAAGGCCACTTAAAACTGGGAGGAAGGTTGATTTAAAAAAAATGGAAAAGGGTTCTCATCACCAGTTTGCTGTCCTACAGAGATGACAGTGTTGTCAGGGACTTGATTGTTCCTAAAGTGAAATTCGATTTGGTCGGACCGTTGTGCAATCACGTGGCATGTGCCATTTAAACTCAAGTAATTTGTGCTTTGCTTCAGTTTGATTGGCCGGTTAGTCTGTGGCCAGAGGACCTTGATCACACAGTCAATCAGGGGTGACAAGGTGTGCCCTCTCGTGTGATGACTATTCCCAGGTGTTTCACCCTATGTTGCCCAATTTTAATCTCCAGATCTGCAGTCCCCTCAACGGAAATGCCATTTCCTTCGAAGTTTTGGAGTTGTCCAGGAAGAGTTGGGAGGGGAATTTGGTGACTCTTCCCCCTTCCTGAATACATTTGGTCAAGGGCCTTTTTGGACAGAAGGGTAGCTTGGGATCCAGTATCCACCTGCTCTGAAAATGCATAATGGCCCTGTACCTTGATGGAGGCATAAAATCTGTCTTCTCTCTCTTCAAAGGGCAATGAAAATGTGCATTTTGAGCCAGTTTGGCAGTTAATTTCTTTATTTTGTAATCCGACACTGTGTGATCTTGGGCAATTTTCTGCGTTGGAGTCAAGGAATCTGTAAAGAATATTTGGCACCCAGAGATCTGTGGGATCTGTAAATCCCCCTTTTCCCATGATTCTTTCCCGTCCCCCTTTTCCTGGAGACAGTTGCTTGAACTGGTTTGTGGGGAGGATCCCTCATTAATTTCAGAGTCATCTGTGTGACCTTGTTGGGGTTCTGGAATTGATGGTTTCGGGTCTGTTGCCATACTTACCAAGTTAGGGTATTTTGGGACCCATTTTTCCTTGGAAGGTATCGCTTCATCCCTGAAAGAGAAGATTTTCTTCCCTGAGTCCTCCAGGGATTCTTCCCCTTCAAACGGGATGAGACTGACTTCCTCTTACTCTCTGTTCCGTAGGTTGAGGCTTTTTGGGATAAGAGATTTGGGTTCAGGTTCAGAGGTTTCTAGGGGTTTTTCACGGGTGAGAAAGGAAGTTTCCTCTAGGGCTTTGCATCTCCCTTCCCACTGGGCCTCCTCCTCAGGAACCTGTTGGTTGTCAGGGTTTTTTCCGCTTCATTGCTCCGAGGCACCAGACCCGGGTATTGAGCTGTTCTGGGCAGCCATGATCATCTAAGGGCTTGAGCCCTCAACATGCAGCCAAGGTCTTGGGTCAAGCTTTGGACCCAGCGTTCCAGTTGTGACATCCTTTCTGGTTGGTATGGGGGTTTCGAGTCATACCTTTGCTGCTCTCGGGAAGGGTAGCTGTCCCTTCTCCCAGAGTAGCTTGGATATTGAGGGTTTCCCTGATAACCCTCCATCCTTGGTCTCCCTTCTCCCTGATTTGGGGCTCTATTGTCCTGAAAGTGGGTTCAGAGAGGAGGATTGTTCTGGAAGTTGGGGTTTTGAGGGTATCGGGGAAAGAAGCTTAAGTTGGAGAGTGGAGCATTTCTTCCCTCCTGAGGGAAGTTTTGAGTGATGTTTTGAGGGAGGTTTCCTGGGGCCGTACTTACCTGATTGGACCCCCCTCTTGCACTGGGAGAGTCCATACATTCCCCAACATTGGTCTGTTACTCTTGTATCTTGGGCTAATATAGGTGGCAGAGTCAGGTGAAGAGTTGGTTGGATACCCCAGCTGGCTACCACCTGATTGAGATGGATCAGAGGGTCTTCTCTGCCTCTCATTCTGCTTATTAGAGGGAGGAGTATTTTAGGCCCCCATCTCTAAGTCCAAAATTCGGCATATTCTTCACTTCTGTGACCTTTGCAGCAGCAGGTATGTTAGAAGGTTTGGGGTTTTGGGGATTATTTTTGTTCTCGGATGGCTTTTGGACTTCATAAATCCGGGGTAGCCTGTTCTATTACCCAATACAGGGTCTATGCTCACGGAAGTCTTTTGCTAATTGTGTCATGATATACTTAGCGAGTGCATGGAAATATGTATTCATGAATTCCCGGCTATCTGTGCGCAGCCGCCTAGAGGTCTGGGCAAATGCCTGCTTCAGTTCTTGAACAAACACTCTCGGTGCCTGATCTTCTCCACACTGCAGGTTGTAGGCTGCCTTGTGGGCGTCCTGAGGGTTCCTGTGCACAGAGAAGTGCTTCAAAATGGCTGCCTTATAGGTGGACCACCTTTGATGATCTTGATCCTCCAGCCCAGCAAAGAAGCTGGAGTATTCCGGGAGAAAGTCCATTTGACAAACTCCATGGAATTGTGATAATCTTTTATGCCAAATGACATTGTCTGGTCATACAGCTCCAGATGTTCCCATATTGAAAGTTTTTGCATTTTTGTGATAGGGTGTCATACAGCTTCTGATGGCTTATATTTGCTGAATTGGATCTTTTACAAGAGTTTGCTTTTGTTTGGCAGCCTTCTTTTTCCACTGCAGCTGAGTCCACTCGCGCTCTGACTCAGAGCTGCTGCTATTGGTGGTCCACACCCTGTCCTCTATGTGCTCCCTGCCTCCCTGAGACTAGGAATCCCTCCAAGAATGACTGGGTCTGGTCTCTTCTCCCCATAGGCGCTGTGAGCCCTGTGGGTCACTTCCCTTGGGCTCCCCCTTTCACACAGGGGATCACTCATCTCCCTCCTCCCTTCTTCCATGCATGGTGGAGAACTCCCCCCTCCTCCCTGAATGGGTGAAGGTTTTCAAAATACTCTTTTGAGGTATGGATTCTGATTCCTCTCCGACTGTAAAGCAGACCTAGTGGTCCCTCTGTATTTAATGTTTCTGCCAGTTAAACTCCTGATTCTCTTAACATAGGAGCCCACTTGGTCAGAAGTATCTGCTCCATTGTTTTTAAATCTGGTTAACGATAAATGTCCCTCAATGTTGGATAGGGACTGGCCTTCTGGCTCAGTTATACTAGGCCTGATTGAGTCCAGCTGTCTCATGTTTCCCTGTTCTTGCAAACTGGTAGGCTTGATGTTAGCAGCGCCCTGCTCATATAATGTGGTGAGTTGGTTTGAGGTCCATGGTAAAGAGGACATCACACCGTGGTCAGGGGTTGCCCTTCCATACCGTAACTGTTTGGGGTGCCTCAAAGCCGGTTTGTATCTAGCCACTTCCTTCTCTAATCTCTCATATTTATCTTTCTCAGCCCCTGTCTCTTGGTGATATATAGAGGCCTGAGCTTTAACCTCTGCTATCAGGACTTCAGTAGTTTATATTACCTTGCTTTGTGCCACTACATGGCCACTGAGTCCCTTGTTCTCCTCACAAAGGGACTCATTCTCCATCTGTGAGGCCTGTATTAACTGGGAATACTACGGCTGCTTCTTTGGCAGGGGACTAATCGCCTCAATCTGTGTATCTTTGGCCTGGGTTGCTTGCTGTAGGTCATATTCTCTTTGCCTAACATGTCTCATTAATTTAGCATTTTTTATCCTCATGTATGGCAGTTCCTGAAAACATGACTCGCTTTTCTCCACGTCTTTCTTAAACTGGCACACTTCCAGACACAGGGCACTTTTCTCCTGACAAAATTTGCTATTTTGTTCGCTGATGTGATCCCTCTGTCATTTTATAGCGCTCAGATTCTGACGCTTTTGATTGAATTCTGCCTGGGAATTGATCTCCTTTATGATCAACTGGCTATTCTCATCTTTCAATTGTTTAATCTGTATTTGAAATACACACATGTCCTCTAAGCAGGATCTATTGTGCACCACCTGTTGACTCAATTTTAGTTGGCTCTCTCTCAGGTTCTCAACACCTTCTTGACATTCCTCTCTCAGTGCAGAAAATTGGGACTCTCGCTCTGGATTCGTTTGTTGCTGGGCCGCTAACTCATCTTTCAGTTGCTGAATAATGTTTTTTAATTTTAACTCATATTGCCTTTGTTGCACCTCTACTTGCTTTAACTCTCTCTGTGCTAGATCCAAAAGCTCAGATTGTTTTTTTCACAGAGGCTACACTCTCCTGGAATCTTTATTCCATGATTATCATATGGAAGTACATATATGCTGTGAGCTGAGCCATTTTAATGTACTCAACTCTGGTGGTCTGTGTCATATGAAAGTCTGTCAGGGCCCGATGTAACAGGCCATTATTTTGCTACGTATCCACATTTATAGAGGTAACCTCCTGCATCATTCTAGATTGCCACTCTGTTCTATCACTTCACCCAAAATAAACAATTTGGATGAAGGTGCTTCCTGGTCAGATTAATCTCTACGATGCTCATTATGAAATGTGTTCTGTACCTAAAATGCTCTTTATGCAACGGCAAGATCTCCACCCTGCTCCTGCTGAGTTTGTATTCACAATAATCACAACTTTTATTTATACACACAGCCCTAAAACACAGGATGGCACCTTCACAATGCGACACAGTTTTCCATCCACTAAATGTAACAATACCTTCAATGAATAATCTGCTCTGCTGCACTGTCGCAAGTGAAAACATTTAACCAATCCTGGACGAGCCCCCAGTTCTGTGGCGGTTTATTACAAACAAGTCAGGGATCGCATTCCCCTACAATGAATGGGGCGCACAATAAAACTGCTTTTATTTCTACAATTCAGGTCCTTTTTGAGATGGCCTCCACCTGTCTCGCACACAACCCCAATGAATACTCAGTGCCCCAATTGACTAGGAACCATGTCGGTGTGTATTAAGAAGATATTTATTAATTTAATGTTTATGTCAAATTAGAATAAACAGCTTACATCAGCCACCAATATTGTGACAACACAAAATAAAATAACCTTTTGTATGTAGCACACTGATACAACTCAACAATAGACAGTGACAAGAATTTTCTTTTACATCACCCACCAATACAGGCAAAGAACAGTTAAAAACGTACAATGAAAATGAATGCACACAAAGTTACACTTTTTCCCCAGCAACCCTCACCCTCCAAACATCGATTTTGACGTGATTCCTTAGAATGGAAGGCATTGGCTAGGAGTGGGGAACACAAGGGAAAAATCGGTTTTGGTGTGGTGCTCACAGAAACAATATGGGAGACAGAAAGGAAAGGGGAAAATGTGTTTGCAAAACACAATGGTGAAATGGGTTTTTAAATTATTTATCACAACTGCTGTGGGAAAGAATAGAAAGAAATGGAATGTGTTATTCTTACACTAAAAGGAAAGGCAGGGCTGTGGGGAATCTTAGTCAGCAGACACTGTGAAAATCGGACTTTGGAAGCAGAAATAGGAGAGAGAGATTCAATGGGAAGAATGTGTTTTGCCACACCTGACAATAACACACAGGGCTTTATATTTACTATTAGAACACTATGGGAACATAGATTTTGGGATGTTTAACACAAGGTTAATAGGAGAAATAAAATACAAATGGGAATTCATTTTTCAGAACACAATGTACACAGGGACAATTTTGTTTTCACACCCTGCACAATGGGAACACAGGGACAATTTTGTTTTGCAGAACACAATGGGGTTCATTCTTTTGGGGAACTCTTTATGACTATACCGGCTCACAATACACTGGAAAAGTTGGTTGGTTTCGAATGCCAACAATACAGATCCTGTAAAATAAATGCGGAAATTAATTGATTTACTTTGATAAATAAACTAAGGATCTACAGAGGCGAATGGGTATTTCCAAGGGGAAAGAACTAAGGCAATGGCAAATAGGGTATTTTGCAATGGGGAAATATCTAAGGCAATGCTGAAAGAATACAGGCCTTATACAATTTATGGCTTGGCGTATTTCTACTTACACGAGAGGTCTGGACTAGACATCAGGGAGTGTCAGGGCACACCACTGGGACAGCAAAATATGCTCAGTCAAAGGCCTCCTCTCCTGGCTCTAAGGGTCCCAATCAGTCTCTATGTCTCCTGGCTCCACTGCAGGCTAGGCCTCTCACTACTGGGATGTTCACACCAGATTTCTCCATTTGGTCACCTCATGGGACAAGTGGGAAGAGCCCTGCTCTAAGGCAAGTTATATTAGTTATAGGGCAGATGACATCACTCATGTATCATGATTCCTGCAGAAGGGATTGGCTAATGCTCACTACCCAACTCCCCCCATGAGTGCTGATGGGACACAGGGAGGTGGGAGTGTTTTGGGACTCTGAGGGAGGAGAGACCTTATCATCTCCCTTTGACAGGGTGCCCGGTCATGTTTTTGCCCTTAAAATCTCACAATCTTGCAAGTACCCTTAACTTTCATGTTTTGACAGATATGAATGCATTTTTGAAAACTACATTTTGCTGTCCAGTGACACTAATAAGAAGTCTGTAAGTCATTCCTGTACAGAGCGACAGTTTTTCTGCGTTTACTCCGGAGCCATATCATTGGAAAACATGCCATTTTATGGGCATCATGTGAATTATGATTGGCATGATCTATCAAATGTTTGCATTCCTGGCAATCATAGGAAGGCCCAAATCAAATTTTCATGTATGACTTCAGTTATGTTTATCACACCAAAATTGTGTTTAGATGGTGAGAAGGGGTTAACTTTCACCTTTAATGAAAGCTTAGAATGACTATTTTGAAATTTTACACTGTCTAATTTACACAATAAAATGCATTTCTCCCCTTTTACATAATGGGCAGCCAAACCACTCCTTGGCTCTGGCCCCCACCCTTGCTCACCCAGTTTCGTTTCTCTTCAAGTATGTGACATCAAAAAAGGGATCTGTGCGTATAATAGTCCACCCATTCCAAGAGCTAATGACCACTAATGCACTTTATTATGGGTTTGTGTGACCCAGAGGTCATAAAGGCTGGGAAACAGACCTGTCTTTATCTGGTCAACCCTGTGAATTTGATCTCAAAGCATGTTATTTCTTGTATTTATAAGGGAAGGCACTGATGTTTGAAGGTACAGGCTAGGGCTAGGTCTCCAGGACAACCCAGGGAAAGAATGCAGTTTCACATCTTGAAAAATAAATGGCACGCAAACCAAGGCCTTTTAAACTCAGCCACAAATGGCCTTTTAACTCACATTTTACTTTAGAATAAGCTCTTTAGAATGCACTCAGTTTCAGTATATATAAGTGCCCTGCAAAGTTGTCCCTTGCATAGAGTTTTTAAAGAAGAACATCATAATCATACTTTTAGTGGCTTTGGTGAAAATGTTGCTTTGCAGATCTTCACGTTGGAGGAAAAGTAAAACACAATTTTACTGCACCTGCTTAACCCCAGTTCAGTATCCCATTATAGATACTGTGCACTGTTGTTTAATATGTGATGGGCTCGTGATAGACAGAAACCAAGTTCACATTTTGAAAGTCTTGCAAACATTTTGCTTGACATATTATTATTATTTTAAAGGGACAAATGAAACTACATGAATTTGTTTATTTCACAGTAAAAAAGGCTTTGTTTCCCTGTGATGGCTTGAAACACCATCTTGGCATTTTCATTTAAGATTCTGGGCACTGCTCTTTATGCGAAATGTCATGAAGCTTTCCAAGTATTTGTCTAGCATTGCCACGTGTCTTTCCTTTATGCAAGGCAGTTTGCATCTTTAAGTATCTTGAAGTTTTGAGGCCCAATTTCACTCCTTTTTGCTTTGATTTCATAGGCCTTCTGTTGGACATCATCTCTGTACAGGCCTAGGAATTAACTGATTCTGGCCTCTTTATTTCTCACATGCAGGGGCTATTTCACCCCTTACTGTAACCACGCAACCATTCATGTAGTTAACATTGCCACCCATTTTGGAAACATAGTCACACAGTCGTCAATACAGACCGCCATCTTGGAGTGGGGCAATATATGCTGTAGACTGTGGAGGAAACCCAGCCTCTGAAAACAAATGTAAACATTGCCAAACCAATGGAAATTAGTGTCATCACATATGTGCCCATTTGAACTGCTCTACAGAGACATCGCATATTGCCAGGTAGGCGTTTTCTCAAATGCTGACATTGTTGTCCTACCACTGCAAACATTGCTGTGGGTTTACTTGCAAAAAAACAAAGCTGGGAAACTCAATGACAGATTACCAATAATGTCAAACATAGCTGATCATGGCAATATTACAGACCAATGCAATTCCTCATTTAAACCCACCTCATGAGTGCATATGTATCCACATTTGCACCAGTTCAACAGTCTATTTGTCATTGAAATGTTATACTGGTCTGGTTTTAGCTGATCAATGACCACCCACTTTATATCATCTGTGCAATGGTTTGCTTGCATAAAATGCTGGACCAAGGGTGCCGCAAGTGTACGGGTTCTAATGCCTGAGAAAAGTTCATTCATTCTGACCTTCTCGGTGGTCATACAAATATACAGAAGAGCGCAGGGGAATTTGATAAGACATATAACATTAGTGGAATTACAATTGGTAAAATGTTTGAGATTCCAACTGAAGGAATTGTGAATGAATATGTTACTTTTAACTGTGAAGGGACAGGCACTACAACCTCTGCATGTGTGATGCCCTACAACTCGTGGCAGCCCGTGTGCCCAGGCTGCCTGTAGCTGGTTTGCTCCATACTGGGATTTGTGGTGGTGAATCTATAATGAACAGGTTTATCCCTCAGATTTGTTCCCCTTTTCAGGGCAAGCAATGGATCCCTAGAGACACACCCAGTGCTGGTCACCAGGTTGCAATGCTTTTTAACAAGCTTTAAAATCTGTGCGGTATGCTTTGGGAAGGATGTAATGCATACCATATGATTCTGTTCTACTGAACTGCTCGAGGGATCTAAAGTGTCTCACTGTTGATGTAATACACTCTCTTGGGTGCACACTTCACCGTCTTGTGTGGGTAACCACGTTCTAGTTATTTATCTGCAAGCACCTGGGCTTGATTTTCAAAATCTCTTGTAAATGTGCAGTTGTGCTTAACTCGCTAAAATTGTCCATATGGCAAGTTGTCTTTTAACACTCTGGGATGCTGTCTTGTATATAATAACAAGGTATCACAATCCGTGCTTTTACGGTATAGATTAGTATACAATTGTCCATCGCTGTGACAAATGAAAAGATCTAGGAATGGTAACATTTCTCTGTCAGATTGGCATGTCAATTTCAAATTAGTATTGCACTGGGTCATCCAGGTAATGAACTCACGTGTCTCTGCAGTTCCTTTTCATATAAAAAAGACATTGTAAATGTACTGCTTCAAATGCACAATTTGAGTACAAAGGGGTTAGTTGCATAAATAAACTGTTCTTCTAAAGCCGACATGTAGATGTTGGCAAAGCTTGGGGCAAAAGAAGCTCACATCACTGTATCTTGTTTCTGAAGAAACAGTTCTTAACCAAAAGCAAAAATGTTGTTACATGATGCAATCTGGAGTAATTGCAGAATGAATTTAGTAGGCACATTATAGGCGGCTGTGCACCTGTCCAGTTTATTTTTGATTATGTTGAGGGCTTCTGATTGAGGGATATTCGTATATAATGCAGCTTTATCTAGGGAGACCAACATGTTTTCATCTGCATTATATGGTAGCCCCTCAAAGGTGGTAATTGCTGCCATGGTATCCTTTAGAAATAAAAGTGTATTTGAGGCTAATGGTTTCAAAAATCTGTCCACATATTGACCGCACGGTTCCAAAACCGATCCAAACAAAAACACAATGGGCCTGCTTGGGGGGGGGGGTTTCGTTATGTGAATCTTCATGTATCTTGGGTAATGCATTATATAACAGGGATGCCACAATCCTGTGGCGTGAGAAACATAGCCTCATTAGTTGTAAGAAAACCTTCTTGAGTCCCCAACTGGCATACCTCCTGAAGGCGTGCCATAAGATTATCGGTTGGATTCGTAGTGATCTTGGTATAGTGATCTTTATCATCTATCAGCGCACTCACCATCTCAACATATTGAGTACTATCCATCACAACTATGCCCCCTCCCATGTCTGCAGGCTTAATTACAATGTCTGTATTGCAAGACAATTCTTTGAGTGCTCTACATTCACTATGGCTCATGTTGTTAAATTGCCCTCTGTGTGGGCAGCATTCAGAGATAGAAGGTAAACCTCTCACTATATTGCTCTCAAATGTGACAATCTCAGGAGGAATCTCATTGTTACCAGGTGTAAACGTTGATTTTGGCCTAAAATTCGTATGGGCAGAAATTTCAAGAATGTCTCTCATCCCGAAAAAATCTTTTAAGTCTAAAAATACGAAAATGCAGGACAGTCTATCCACATAACAACACCTATTTTTGCTATATCCTTAATGCACAGTTACTGTGTATCAAGGGCAAAGCCAACATGATAATTATTTTTATATGGCTAGACCATCCTGCATTAGTGGTGCCAGTCTGCATATACCTTCTTATTGTGGCATGGAATTTTTTATTTGGCATCAAGGGTAATGCAAACTTGATATGATAAGTCATACATAATGCACCTGTACACAGTGTTTCTAGGCTCAACAGAAAAAGGGAGGGAAGACAGAGGGAGGACAAGACAAATGATCTTGTGTCACTTCGATCGTGCAAGTGCTACAATCCAAAAGTGCAGGGAGAAGCGAGAGGGTGAAGTGCCAGGAAGATGGAGGGGGAAGTGCAACCAGGGCAGGATTGCTCAGAGTTAGTGCAGCCAGGGCAGCACATCTCTGGGTAAGTGCAAGGAGGCAGGGGGCTGTAGAGATTACAGTTACAGCCCCTAAGTGTGCAGTAGACCCGGAGGCAGTGCAGAGGAGACTGATCAAGGAGGATCCAGGCACCGTATCATACTCTGGGCGTACCAGCAACCCATTGGAGCAGCTGAAGGTAGGTAAGCAGGGGAGGGAGAGAGAGAAAGCAGAGGAGAAAAGGAGGGTCTAGAGCTGCTTCCGGAACTTCTGGTGGTCTGGCTCAAGGGGCAAGGAGGCAGTGAGGCCATTCCAGAGGAGGCACTTGCAGAGGAGAGAGATCTAACCCTACTCTCTGCCTGGAGACGCATCGGACCCTCAGAGAGTTGGAGGTAGCTGAGCGTAGGGCTCAAGAAGGAAGGTATTTTGGAGGAGAGAGTTGGGTGTAGTACAGGCACCAGCTGCAGCCCCAGAAAGCCTTGTGGATGGTGCAGAGGGTCTTGAACTTGATCCTTGCAGCCACTGGGAGCCAGTGGAGAAATTTCAGGGATGGATAGATACAGTCTCTGGGCTTGAGGCCAAGGATAAGTCTGGCAGTCCAGTTCTGGATTAGTTACAGAGGGTGGAGAGTAGAGGAAGGCAGATTGAGAAAGAAGCTGTTGCAGTAGTCCAGCCTAGAGAGAACGAGGACTCTGGATCAGTGAGCTTCTGTGGGAAATTGAGAAAAGGAAGAATACCTCTGAGGAGGTGCAGCTGGCAGTGGGATAGGTCTGTGATGTGAGACGATAAGGAGAGGGTGGAGTCAAAGATGACATCAAGGTTTATTGCCTCACAGGAAGGCGATGGAAGAGGGCCCAAGGAGGGTGGCCAGAGTGAGAGAGGGAAAGCAGGAGCAGGTGTCCCAATGAGAAGGTTCTCCGTCTTACTGGTATTAAGGCAGAGATCATTGGAGATGCACCAACCCGGAATCGCGGATAGACGGTCAGTAATGTGTGAGAGAGGAGGCCAAGGTAAGCATGAAAGAGAGCTGAGTGTCATCTGCATAACACTGAAAGGCAGAGGATAAGGTAGAGATCAGGCGGGCCAATGGGGCCAATGGTAGGTGTTATTACCTGGCTAGACTGGCCTAGTAAGTCAGTTTAGCCACGTAATAACACTTATTTCACCACCTTACATTCAGGCAAGGAACCTCCATCACTTAGTTGGGAATCATCCCCAATTGGGGGGCAAATGATAAGTAAGTCCATGCATTTGATCTAGTAGTCAAGCGCTTATTATATAATTCTTTTATGCACTGTATCCTTGCCAATCTATTTTCTAGTTAGAGTAGCAGCAGCTCTATTGGACAATGATTTTTGTTGTTAAATATTGTCCATACCTCAGGCCCTGTCAAGACCGACTGAGTTTAATCACGTGCACCCTAGCCAGTGCTAAATCTGTTCTCTGTGTACTCCCTAACCTATGTGCCTATCTCGATTATCCTGTGCAACAGCAGTCCTACTGCACTTAGTCATTACTTGCTTTACCAATTGACTGCTAGTTAATGCTACTCAACTACAATTTCCTACACATATCTGGCCTGACCTCTGTGCACAGCCTAGTCACATATGCAGTATCAGCTAACCCCCTGCCCTCCTGCTGATCGCCACACACCCAACCACCAACTAGGTTGGCCTCTTCACTTGACTTCCACACCCCACCCACCGCCAACAAAATAAATATTCCTACCAGGTATTTACTCAATACTGTTGAGAACTATTCTCCACCTTATTAATTTTTCATGCTCTCCTAGTTCTACCCTTAGGTCGGCCACCATAGGCACCACTCCACCACCCCCCATAGAGACATACGTCACAACCATGCTGCTCCAATTCTCTCTAACATGCAGCCTCTCTGAAAAGAAATACCAGATTACGGTCCAGACTACCTAACCTATACAAGCCTCGAGCCAGGGACTCTATCCAGTCCAAACTGACTAACCGCTCCACTACCATTAGCACCTGCGCCAACCTCACTTTGGAAAGACCCAAGTCCAGCCCACTCAATATTACGACCAAACACAAAACCTACAACACAGCCACCATCCCCACCTCCACTAAGACTACCGCCCCACCCATAAAAGGCACCCTCATTAATGCACGCTCTATAATAGCCCATGCTACAGATATAGCAGACCTCATTCTAGCAGAAGATTTAGATTTTTTAGCCATAACCGAGTCCTGGCTCCACGCAGCCGCAGGACCAGCCCTCTCGTTAGCCATCCCCAACGACTACATCATCCTCAGAGCGGATAGAACAGAATCTAGAGGTGGTGGCCTGGCCATAATTAACCAAAACACACCTCAACATTAGACTTGACTCCTCTACCCACCTCGCATCATGTGAATCACTCATAGCTAAGCTGCCTACTGCCAACTCCCAAACAATATCCTTTAATTTACTTTACAGACCTCCCAAACCCTTAGGATCCTTCGAGGAAGACCTTAGCACCATCCCATCCTCACCAATAACCTAAAAACACCTCCCAGAGCCTCTTCCTAGGGGACTTCAACCTAAGCTTTAAAGACCCCAAAGATTACCAGGCTACTCTCATCAACAATACTCTGTCTGAATTAGGCTTTACCCAAAAAGTATCTGGCCCCACTCATAACAAAGGGAGAACCCTCGATTGGGTAGCAGACTATAACTGCGTGGCCTCCATCACTGATAACTCACCTCAACCATGGTCTGACCACCATCTCCTCTCCTTTACCCTCGAAGCGTCGAGCCCCATCGCCAATAACATGCTAGCCTCAGCCAACCCCACGAGAGGCAAGAAAAATATCACAGTGGAACAATTGATCCCTCTCATCCTCCCGACGCTTAACCAACTCCCTGCTACCTCCAACCTCTACGACCTTGTAGAAGGCTATAACAATACCATGCGGACAGCCTTAGACTCTATTGCATGATTAAAACTAAGAAAATGTAAACCAAAAAGCACCTCAACCAATGGTTCTCTAGCCACCTTAAAGGTCTTAGATTAGAAAAACGCAAAAAGGAACAAGCCTGGAGACAATCTCCCACAGACCATAACAAGATATTGCTCAATAAAATAACGTCCAACTACAAAAAAGAAATCATAGCTGCCAAACAAGAGTCTTACAACCAGAGAATTGCACAATCCAACTCCAGCACCAAAGAGCTGTTTACGATCATTAAAGAACTGGAATCACCTGTGCTAACTCCAGCCACTTGTGTGAAGGACAAACAATGGTGCACAAGTGTCCAAAATGCCCTTAACAATAAAATCACAGGCCTACAAACTAAAATTAAAAACAAGAAAGAATCAATAGCTAAACCAACCAACCCCACTAATACTGCCCCGCGCCCCACACCCCAACACCCTCGACCCAACCCCACTCGCTTCAGCTTTTCCAAAGTCTCCACTCTTGAAGTGGAAAAAATCATTCTCAGCCTAAAACCATCTAACTGTCAGAGCGACCTCTGCCCCCCACAAAACATTAAAGATGCGGCAAGAGACCTCTCGCCATTCATCACCAAACTCATTAACGCCTCCTTCTCAGGTACTGTCCCCAGCAACCTTAAAGAGTCCTGGGTCCTCCCCCTTATCAAAAAGCCCTCTCTTGACCCCTCTGTTCCCACCAACTACAGACCTATTACCACCATCCCATTCCTGCTTAAGATACTAGACAAGACAGCCTACCAACAAATTCAAAAATACCTTGAAATAAACCATCTCCTGGGTATTCGGCAATCAGGCCTCAGACCCCAACACGGGACAGAAACAGCCCTTATCGAACTAAAGGCTCAAATTGACACCCTTAGAGACAATGGGAAAACTGCTCTATTACTTCCCCTAGACCTCTCTGCGGCATTCGATCTAGTTGATCATAACATCTTATGCAATCACTTGGATTCAGCGGGCCACTTCTCCCAAGAAGCCATCGGTTGGATCGAGTCATTCCTTAGCAACAGATCAATGCGTGTCTTCTCCACCACTGCTTCCGCCGACCCCATCCCCGTCACATGTGGAGTCCCCCAAGGCTCATGCTTCTCCCCCACAATGTACAACATGTTCACAAAGCCCCTGTTTGATGATCTAGATGGTCTGGGTATCACCTACACTAATTATGCCGATGATACCTAGATCCTCATCCCATTGACGGGAGATTACAACCATGATTTGGCCTTGGTGAACAGGCTGTACCTCATCATCCAGGCATGGATGGCTTCTCAAAGTCTATGCCTGAATGATGTCAAGACTGAACTCATCATCCTTGGCTCCACCTCAAACCTAACCAAACTGGACCACAACTACACCAGCTTCATTATAGACGGTAACCTGATCAAGGTAGCCAAGGAAGTAAAAACCTTAGGAATATACATTGACTCCTCCCTCTCCTTCCATAAACAGGTTAGCTTTATGGCATCCTCCAGGGCCTACACATGTAAGCTTATAAGAGCATGAGAGATAAGTGGGCGAGCCCTCTTTTTTTATGTAAAGGGGGCTTGACTCGAGAAGGTAAGAGGTACAATAGAAAAGAAAGTGAGTCAAAGCTACCCTAACCAAAAGCGTGACAAAGGGTCACCAGGTTTGCAGTGGAGCTAGAAGACTGCTAGCTCAATAGACAAAAACACCTGAAGATGTAGGAATGACAAAACAGGGTTTTAATTTACACTAATAGAGAACAAAACAATTTTACAAACTGTGCCGTAGCGCTGAAGATATGCATTATTGAGCACATTAAGGTCTGCATGTTTGTGAGTTAGTAGGCAGAGTGACAAACAGTGTTTATTGCATGTATTGTTTTAAATGACAATACATTTAATATTGTCGACACACAATTTTGTGTTTCTGGTTCGGTATAGATGGCTGGTGGCAGTGGCTGTAAAAAATGGGACAGCGCTGCTGGAAAAGGTACCGAATGGTCTTCAGGACAGTTTGTTCAAGTCGGGTCGATGTTAAGAGAGAGGTCTGTCCACCTGTTAAATGACAGAGGACTGGGTTAGTTGAGTGAAAGTGGTGTCTGGGTGTTTTAAAAACTGCAAAAGAGTGGACCTACCATGTACAGGTAAGTAGGAGCCTTGGTAATCCAGCGAGTTAGACTGGGAGGCTATCTGCAAGCGTCAGAGGCCTGGAGCTAAGTAATAAAAAGAATTGATTCAGGAGCGTGGCTAGTAGCCACCTTGTTAATTTAAAAGTGATAAGTAGTGACGTCGTAGTGGGAACAAAGCCAAAAGTACTGGGGTTGAAATTGGAGCATGATGGAATTGAGAATAGTTGGCGTAGTGCATGCCAGATGGATATAGTGATGCCTATAAGGCAGGAGGTGCTGGCAGTGGGGCCGGATGGAATTTTGGCCGTGGGGGGTCCGACCGTATAGATCAAGGTGGGTGGAGGAAGCTAAAAAGTGCACAGAGGTTGTCTGTCACTCCCCGTGGCAATTTAAGTAAATTGTGACGGTGAGTGACACCTAGGTTTGTAAATAGGTGATTAGGCTATGGTGCATTAGGCTTTCCTATCGGTCCCAGCGGCAATAATTGCAAAGATATGACGGTGAGTGAGCCGTGCAAGTGATTACTGAGAAGTCGACAGTTGTGCTGCAGCACAATAAGTGTTCGTGAGTCCATGGGGGAGGCTGAAAGGATTACCTGATTTGTGGGAAATGAAGGTGGACGACGGCAAAAGCTCTTCCTCGGAGTGAAAGACGAGCTATGTCACTGTTGGAGCCTAATGCGCATGTGTTGTCGATAAGTAGGCTTACTATGGGTCAGAGCGCGCATGTCATAAAGGCGAGTAATGTACTGCGCATGTCAGAAGAGAGCAGTGTCCTGTCAGTGACCGAGAGGAAAGCCTAATGCACCCTAGCCTAATCACCTATTTGCGAACCTAGGTGTCTTTCACCGTCACAATTTACTTAGTCGATAGAATAAGTAAATACACATTTAATAGACCTAGTAGAACCTCCAACGCAAATCTGCTCACAGTTCCCAGGTTCAAACGCACCAAAATGGGTGGCAACAGCTTCCAGGTGAAAGCAGCCCAACATTGGAACTCCATACCACCCTCTCTAAGGACACCCCAAACATAAACACACTTCAGACGCAACTATATCCACTGGATAAAGAACAATGACCACTAACACTATCCAACTTCACCGCTGTAAACTATGTAAATATGTATACTTGTAAATTTGACAACTTCTGCCTTACGGTGTCTGCTTCTACCCTCCATTGTCCCAGTGTAATTATTGTAATGCATTGTAACTTGTAACTAAGCTGTGAATAACCTTGCTGCTCCTGCGCCCTCATACCTTCGGGTCTGGTGTGCAATACAAATGAATAAACTAAACTAAACTAAACTAAACTAAACATAGGCCTACTGGGTGAATGCACACATCCTGTGAAAGGCTCCATCTGTTGGTGGGTAGTATAGGGCTTTCCACTTTGGATCACTAGGTCTAAAATGAGGCCATAGAGTGACCATATTGCACTAGGAAGTTGAGGTTTATGTTTTCAGCATTGATCCGCTGGTGAAAGAATAACAGCCGATCCTCACTGACACTGCGAACCAGAATGTTTTCATTGAAGTGCATTTTCCAAATGAAAAGGTGTCATGTCTATGGATTCTGCTCAGAGTCATATGCTGCTCCTCAAAGCTCACCAAGCACACGTTTGACAGAGTTACATTTTAACGACCATGACCATCAGTTGCAAAAAAATATATATATTTTTTTTGCGCATTGCTCAATATAGAGGTAGGTTAATTGTACTGTGTAAGTTTGACCAATTATTCTAAAATGATGGAATGAGACCTCTTTGGGGAATGTTACCATAATAGCACTCATCATCCATTGCCATTCAGGGATCAAACGTGAAACCCTCTATTGTGCTCATTACTTGTGTCGCATCGTTCATGGAAGAATGCTTACCCTGGTGGGCATGTTCTGTTGCTGTATAGATCTGCACCCTGGGTTCCTACTGTGAGTTATTTTGGGGTTTACCCTATCCCGCTACATATTCGTGAGGCAGATCACTTTCTTATAATCTGGCTCCTTGTTCTACCACCTGTAATGGAACTGGAAACAAATGTAAAATCTAAAAAGCAGTTTTGGTGACAAGTATTTTGATACTTCTATAATCCTGACTGCTGCAGAAATGCCTGCCTATTGGTAGCATTTATTTCTCAAAGGGCATTAGAAATAAATCCATGTACCTAATAATGTCCAGTATCCACGCCTTGTAACCAACACACCTTCCAATGTGGTTTAAGTTATCATATGCACACAAAGCTCAAGCTATTTTTTATGTGGGTGAAATAGAACAGACACTCGGAGAAAGGATGGATTTCAGGCAAGGAAATTTCATCGCATATTTGGGAATCATCCCCAATTGGAGGGCAAATGGTCAGTAGGTCCATGCATTTCATCTAGTTCTTAGGTCAGTCAAGCGCTTATTATCATTCCTTTATGCAAGGTATCCTTGACAATCTATTTTCTATTGATGGTAGCCGCATCTCTATTGGACAATGATATATGTTTCCAGTTGCAACGTATTCTTAAAAACTGTCCATAAGTCATTGCCTGGCATTACATTGCATCACATTGCACCCTCCCTACGGGTACTACCCATAGTGTCTGCCCTCAAAGAGGTCCCAAATTGCATACCCTAAATGTGGGCCACTTTTCTGGTGCCTGAGACCATTTGAGGTCCCAGTGTGACCCTGAGTCTCTATCAGCTAAGGCCTCAGCCTGTTGAATCAGTTTTCCCACCAGCCCAGCACACTCTCCTCTCCCAGCACACGCTCCTCTCCCAGCACAGTCTCCTCTCCCAGCACAGTCTCCTCTCCCAGCACACTCTCCTCTCCCAGCACACGCTCCTCTCCCAGCACACTCTCCTCTCCCAGCACACTCTCCTCTCCCAGTACACTATTGAACATCGAACAGGTGTTTCCCCACTCTTGAGATACACTTCGATATCTGCTAGAAACCCCCAGAATCTCACTTATAACAGTTCCTGGGATGACAGCCCATCCCCACAAGCCACACCTGCCATCTCCAACAATTGCTGGAAAATACTTTGTCACCCTGACCAAAGTACATTTAGGTTTGTGAGCAACAAAAACGAGCAAGCAGTAAGAAATATGGAAAAGATGGACTTATTAGGGTAAGACAGATTTTATTTTGCAAGCATTCAGGACAGCTTCGGACAATTCCATACAACTCATGGGTCTTGGTGTTTCCATGAAATGGATTCAAATTATATTCCTCTTTTATTAAAGTCAGAGACCATGGAAGTGGAATGGTGTATTTGAAATTAAATTGGCAGCGCAACATGAGCAAATAAGAATGAGAGGAAATTGCAACATGATGTTTCCTCCTGCAGCCAAGAAATAGCCAAGCAATACTATGTGTTTGTATTCCAATTCTGGATCAAGAAGGTCTGCGTGGGAGAATCCTATTTTAGTTTGAATTGTTGATAGTAATGGGAATGTGACTGATTCCATGGAGGATTTTAGTTTTCACATGACAGCTTAGGATATGGGTGTTACATTCTATTTAACTCTGGTGTCTGAACTCCTTATGTTTGTTTTGAAGAAAAGTCAAAGGGCCTCATTACAAGTACATCGGTCCGGACTTAACGGCGCCAGTATAACCATACCGGCACCGTTTTCGCGTCCGCCCAATCATGACCTGCGGACCTGGAAATAGCACCACCCTCAACCGCCACCGCAGAGTTTAGGCTCCCGTAAACTCCGCCTGCACCGAAACCCCTCCGTTACCGGCAATACTAAACACCGCAAGCATCACAACTAGCACGGACATGGAAACACCACCTGAAAAAGGGCGTTAAAACCGTGATCACGGTGGTGGTACCACCGCCACCGCGAACATGACGTTAAACAGTGCCTGCTGACCTGAATCAGGGCTCAGGCGCACCAAATCAGCCCAACTGGACCCAGCAGGCCACTGGGAGCCTACAAAAGGGCCACACCCAGCCCAACACAAAACAGAACCATGCAGGCAGCAGCTCTAGTAGCATTGGGACTGGGCCTACTCAACAGGCAGCACTGCACATGATGCCAGTAATGTTGAAGAGGAGGAGGCGGAGGCGTAGGAGGTGCAGGCGGCAACCAGCTAACCCTGTTCCCATGACAAACCCCATTGTCCAGCCGGCACCACCCCGCAGGCAGCCTGCAATACCATGCATCAGGGCCTCACTCTGGAACCTTACCCCAGGACAGATCCACACACTATACCGGCTGGACCGTCCAAAAATCCTGTACATCACTGCCATGATAGAGGACGACATCAGCAGACACATAGACACTCCTATTGCCATCCCGCCCCTCCTGAAGGTTGTGTCTGTTCTGCATTTTCTTGGCACCGGCACCTACCAACACACAGTTGGTGAGCTGCACGCCCTATCACAACCCTGTTTCTCCAAAATCCTGGTACAGGTACTGGATGCCCTGTTGCGCCATGTGTCGGAACAGATAGCCCTACCCCGTACCCTCCCCCAGGTTATTGCCACCAAGTTGGCCTTCCATGCCATAGCAGTCATACCAAATTGCATAGGTGCAGTCCACTGCACCCACATTGAGCTGACAGTACCACGTGCAATCGAGATGGTGTTCCGCAAAAGGAAACAGTACAACTCACTGAATGTTCAGATGGTATGTGATGCCACGCAAGTGATAACACATTGCTGCACACGTTACCTGGGCTCAACCCATGACTCAATGGTACTGCGGAATTCCACATTGCCACGGTACATGGAACGCTATGCTGGACAAAGCATGTGGCTATTGGGTGAGTACAGCTGCCAATGCACCGGCCCTGTGGAAGTGGTGTGTTTGTGTCCAGGGCAATGAGCAATGTGAGTGTGCTGCTGTGACTGCACATGCATCACCCCCCCGTCCATCAACTGAGTGGCAGCAGAACCCAAACATCACAAACAGGACATGTTGCCACAGTGTCCCCGTACACACCCTGCCACATGACACACACAGCCTGAACTGCCGCTGGCACATACACCTGGAGCCACTGTAAACACCCACCCACAATATGCAACACTGCCCTCCCAATGCACATAATGCCTGTACATGAGACGTCCTGCATCGACTACATTATCACGGTGGACTGACTCTGCCATGTGTGCACATCACTGCACAATGCCATACTCACAAGCCAATGTCACCCGCAGGGCAGAGTACACATGCACACCAATGCGTTTGTCAATGTCCTGTTGCCAACGTCCTATACGATGGCCAAAGAACAGAACCACCCACCGATCCAACCAATGCCTGCCACATATGCATGAATGAACAATGACACAAGATTGCACTGCATCTGATGAAGACATGATACCACAAACACTGACATGTCCCCCCCATCTACATCCCATGTAGGTGATGCTGGATATGCACTCACGCATTGGCTGATGACGCCTGTACGGAGGCCAAGGAACAGGCATGAAGAGGCGTACAACTGGGCACATGTCCGCACACGTGAGATGATTGAGAGGACATTTGGACTACTGAAGGCCCGGTTCCGCTGTTTGAGCAGATCTGGCGGATCACTGCAGTACAGCCCAGTGAAGACGGGTAAAATTACGCTTGTTTGTGCCATGCTGCACAATCTGTGCCTGCGCAGGAACATTCCAATGCCCCCAGACGCAGATGATGAAGATGGGGATGGAGACAGAGATGGGGTTGGGGATGTGGATGGGGATGGGGATGGGATGGCACAACCACCTCCTGGGGGTCCACTAGATGGACAACGAGCACGGGATGCACTGATTCGCATTTACTTTTGAGAGACTGCACATTCACAGCATTGCATGGATATGGTGATGACAGTAAATAAATTGTTGTACTGGAAATTAAATGATGGATGTCCACTCATGTATGTTTTTTTGAAATGATGATGTATTGATGAATTAACAACAGGGAAGGAGGTGCAATGGTTAGGGAAGCTGTACACCCGTGCCCAACCACCACCCAAACGTATCCACCCCAACCAGGCCCCAATACTCAAACCCCCTAATGGTCCTCCCCCACCTCCCAAACGTACCCACCCCCAACCAGGCCCCAATACTCAAACCCCCTAATGGTCCTCTCCCACCACCCAAACGTACCCACTCCCTCACACCCTCTAGTCCACATGTGTCCTGCAGTGCCGACACACATGCCATCATTTCCGTGTGCGCTTATGTGCTTGTGCATCCTTGCCCAAGAGCCCTGTTAGCTGACTCGAGGGTCTCCGTGGACTGGCAGTGGTGGAGCTGGATGGGGTGGTGGTATTGGATGCCACAGAATCTGGAATAGGTGGCATATGTGTAAGATTTACCTGTTGGCCAATCAACATGGACACAATCATCCTCGAGGTGTTGTCATTGCCCTCCCGCACATGGCGTGCCAGGGTGACTATAGTGCTGGCAAATCATCCAATGGACCTTGAGAGGGGACGTACAGATGTGCTGTAGCACTCCTTCTGCAGCCTAGATTCCTCGAGCTGCCTCTCCACCAGCTGGGTGAGGGTAGCCTGCTGCTCCTCCATCCGCTGCATGAGGGAATTTAGCTCAGCCATTGAGGGGGTAGGTGACCTCATAGGACTGTGGAGTGATGTGGGGCTGAACTCCAGCTGATGGAACGATTCCAAGTCATCCAGGGTGGGCACCTCCCCCTGTGACCCTGTATCAGACTGCACTGCCGGGGCACCTTTGTCACTACATGCTGCCTCCTCTGCAGTGCAGATGCTCTCTGTGGTGGGTTGCATTGGCATGATGGGTGCCCGTGGCACCTGTGTTGCAACAGGCAGCGTGGAGATGGTGGAGATGTTGGTTATGGTGGCCGGCAGATGTGTTGCAGTTGCTACTGGGGGCAGAGATGCCGAACTGCTGGCAGCATCCTCCTGGGCAGGGGTGCTGGCTTGCACACGTGCAGGAGCTGATTGCCTGGGCTGTTGTGCAGTATCACTGTCACTCGATACGGCTGTGGGGACACAGAGGGCATGCATTTAGTAATGTGGTGGTGTCTGATGGGTGCATCACATGCATCATACAGGTTGATCATTAAATAGTAGCATTTACATGCATCTGCTTGTTGCCGGTAATGCATTGTAGTGATATGGGTCACCATCTGGTTCATGATTTGTCCTTTGGCCCAGTCATGCACTGCCTGGGGGGGGGTTGTTAATGGGTCCTTTTGCCCAGTCATGCACTGCCTGGGGGGTGGTTGTTAGTGGATCCTTTGACCCAGTCATGCACTGCCTGGGGAGGGGGGGGTTGTTAATGGGTCCTTTGGCCCAGTCATGCACTGCCTGGGGGTGGGGGGTTGTTAATGGGTCCATTGGGCCACTCCTGGCCTGAACATATACTCATATGGCATTCAAATTTGCACACTTACCAGCATCTGCAGGTGGACTCACTCCTGCCTCAGCATCCCCCATCCCATGGATGCCCTCAAGGTGGAGGACACTGCTGCAGCGCTCCTCCCATGTTTGCAGCCTCAGTGGGGAAAGGGGTCCTCCACCTGTCCCACTGCTGCGTTGGTGGTGTGTGGAGATCAGGTTCTGGTCAGCCTGAGGTCATCCCACCGCTTGTGGCAGTCCTTTATGCTCCTCACAGTTATGCCCACAGCGGTGCACTTGCGTGCTGCTTCCGCCCACGCTTCCTTTCTCCGCTGCTGTGTAGCATGCCGTTGATCGGCACTGAACAGCATCTCAGCATGCTCCACTATGTGCTCGACCAGAACAGTTAGCTCCGCCTCGCTAAAGCGCTGTTTGCGCTGCTTCTGGGTTGGAATCCTGGCAGACATGCTGGTGGTCCCTTTTGGCTTCTCACAGTGTGGATTTTGCTTGTGCTGACTCTGGATGGCAATGGATTGTGCTTTATATGATGGCCGCCTCTCTGTTCCCTGTTTTGGCGATCATGGTACTTCCGGTTCCGTGTCCGTGGCGACGGTGGCGGAAATGAATTTACGCTGCTTGTGGCGCCGCTATGTCCATTTCCGTGGGTTTTTCCATGACGGCGGTTACACCGTTTCTGGGTCCGTGTGCGGCGCGCGACCGACAGCATGTAATAGGCCGGTCTTTCTGCAACCTTGCGGACGCGGAAACATTGTTACCGCCGCCGCGGAATCACCACAGTCCGGACCAGGGAAGTTGTAATGAGGCCCAAAGTGTCTCTCTCCAATAGCGATTGTCCAACTACTGGTTTTAACTAATGCTACTAGCCTTTTGTGTTTTGACAAAGCGCACAGCAACAAACATTTGACACAATACATTATACATTTCCAGAGTGCCCCTCTGCTTCTCAGTTACTACCCATAGAGTCTGCCCTCAAAGAGGTCCCGAATTTTATATTTGATTTGATTTTTGATTTGATTTAGTTTTTCTAATGCGCTAAATTGCCCTAGGCCTCAGACCGCGCAATCCAGAAACGGGCCACTTTTCTGGTGCCTGAGACCATTTGGTATCCGAGTGTGACCCTGTGTCTCTATCAGTTAAGGCCTCAGTTTGTTGAACCAGGTTTTCCACCAGCCGAGCACCCTCTCCTCTCCCAGCACACCACTGAAACTCGAAAAGATGTTTGCCCACTCTTCACATACACTTCGATATCAGCTAGAAACCCCCAGAATCTCACTTCTAACAGCAGTTTGCCTTACAGTTCCTTAGACGAAGGCCAATCCTGACAAGCCAAACCTGCCATCTCCAACAATTACTGTAAAATACTTTGTCACCCTGACCAAAGTACAGTTAGGTTTGTGACCAACAAATACGAGCAAGCCGTAAGAAATATGGACATGTTGTACTTATTAGGCTAAGGCGGATTTCATTTTGCAAGCCTTCAGGACAGCTTCGGACAGTTACTTCAGACAGTTCCATGCAACTCAAGCAGTGGAGTTCTGTGTGAGGAGGATAATCCATGTACAGTGGAGGACTGGCCAAACAAGGAACCCTAGAGACATCATGATGGACCTCTACCCTTTTGTACAATTACCCAGGTATTCGGTTCCCCTTACCCTCTTTCCCAGTCAAACATTGATTGCAAAGAGTCATAATAGGCCACTTTGCAAAACATTTCCAGTGCCGCCCTTGGTTCCCAGTCTACTGCTGTCCATATACTCAGTGTGGATACACGTATTTTCACAAAATTAAGTATCACAGTAATATGTAAGTGTGATAAATACAGGAAAGGTGAAAAAAAGTAATTCGTCCAATAGCTATTGTCATTGGGTATTAAGAACATTGATCTTTTGAGACAGGCTGAGATGAATGAAAATGCATCTATTGTACAGGAACTTACATTTCTAGTGGAACACAGCAGTGCAAAGTCTACACCTTGCATGGAAGAAGAAAACAACACTACCATTTCCACATAAACTCTAATGGACCTCTAGAGTTAAAGGGGACACAGGGTTTTACTGTAGAGTTTTTTTTTTAATTCTATGTATGTGGGTTTGGCTGGATGACTAATGGCTAGTCGAGGAGGAGAGGGAAGGTGGCTAACTTGGGAAGTGAAACCCCAAGTCTCTGATAAGTCCTAGTTTCTGAGCTTTCTTATTATTTAAAATGTGCTTAATCTTTCCCTCAGTAGTTTACTATATATGCATTGGAACGACACCCTTATTTTCTCTAACATGTGTCATAGAAAAACAAAATGTTCACTTTTTTTTATTACTTATGGTTTATCTGTACCAATTGTAACAAATGTGAGGATGTCGTCCCTTCTCCTCAAGGGGGGGACCTTTTCCAGGGGGCTAAGGAAGTGCATCCACATTACAATAATCCCCCGGGGGGGGCAGTTTACCGGGGGAGGATCACCTGGGAAGGAAAGCCCCTTATGAGACTAGGGGTGATCATCTTCAAGAAACATGTTACATCCCTGTTGAAAGCGTTTCAAGCCCTTTTAAGGAATTACATTCCCCTTCCATCTGCCCAGATAGGACTGATAGGTGTTATTGTGAGACCAATCCAATCCACTTAGTTCCTTCATGCAGGGAGCCGACTAGACGCAAAGGCATCTTACCATGTCCACAGCAACGCAGGGTTTGCGGGACGTCGCAGATGAACAACCGACCGAGAGTAAATCCACGGGCTGCCGGAGCATCAATACAGAATCCTGCCGCCCAGAAGATGCAAACCGAAAACAAAGGTATGAGGGCTGGTGGGGACTGACAGGAGGTCCGGGCGAAGCCGGGTGTAGTATAGAAAGGACCGACTGAGGGTTGGAAAGTATTATGGACTAACACTTAAAGAAATATGGAAAAGCAACAGGACAGATAACCCATTCATTAATAAGTGCATGACAAATGAATATGTGACAAGTGAAAACGTAGCTTGGCAGGAGAGTGAACTAGGCTATTACAGACAATTGCCAATCTGGGACATGCACTTAAAGGAGAGACCATGGATGAAAGCGTCTGCGACCCTAATCAGAAATAAAAGGGACTGGAGCCCTATATAAGCAACAAAGACAATATATGCAATAACTGGGTCTTGGCAGGAGAGTATACCAAGACCCCTCAAGAATAAATTGTATTTTTGAAGAAACTCTTGTGATTTGCATGTGAAGAGACTAGAAAGACATTTATCCTTTTGAAGTCTAGGGGAAAGGAGCAACACCCTAGTATTAGAACATTGTTTTCTTGAACATTGTTTTGAGTCTTTTGGAAGGTGGACTGGCTGAGAAGGTATTGTTGCCTTGATGAACACTGTTTTCTTTAGAGCGAGATCAGCATTGCACCATTATATTAGTTTGTAGTGTGAGGGACAGAGATATGTTTTGGGGGCATGACTGGGACATACTTTCTACATTTGGACATCCTGACTGTTTTTACTAGTTCTGTTGAGGCAGGGAACCCCTTTTTAGGTATAGGGATAGAGAGGACTTTTTCCTAACCTTTCATGATCAATAAAAGACTATCCCAAAACATGCCACCTAATGTCCAAGCATTATTTCTGGTACCTCACATATGTGTCAGTAGTGGGATATGACCTGGTTGACACAAACTGGGGGACCCCAAGAACGTCCAAACCAACTGAGACTAATTCCAGTCCTACAACGTATACACCTGGAAAAAGATCTGCACAGAGCATATTTTCTACCAGTGGGGGGGGGGGCGTATAGAGAACGCTCAAGAGCTCACTCACCACCTGGGCCAAAGAGTGGGAGTCAAGTTTTTCCCCTTGACTTCACAAGTTATTTTACCCACTAGGAAAAATGTGGAGGGGAATACTTATAATCTTTTCTTTCCCCACAAGTACTGAATTCCCAGTAGGTATCAAATTGTCATAGCCTCAGAGCTCAGGATAGGGATCCCCAACAACTCAGTTGTCTGTGTCATGGCCCCTGAAGGAATGGGCCATGGGAGAAAACTAAGAGTACTACCCCTCTTAACCTCTGGAGATGAGATGATAATTATTATCCTGAATCTCATAGAAAACCTATTCAGGTTAAAAGGGGCACATTGGTGGGATACCTGATATATGAGACCCTATGGGAACTTCCTTACCACCAAAACGATTGAAGGAGAGATGGCGGTAACCCAAAGAAACCTCTCAGGGGTTAGAAGAAACCAGAATTTTGTTTCTGTACCCCAAAATTACTGGAAGAGAGCAAGACCTCATCAGAAACTACAGACCCTCTGAATTCCCCAAAATTCAGGGAGACAATCTTTCCAGTAGGGACAGTAAACCATGAGGCCACAGTCTCTATATCATGCTTCCAAGGTGACAATACATTCGCACTCGGGAGAGCATTAGAGTCCTTTGTCAATGAGAACACCATTTTCAACCCTGAAGGCTTTGAAACTTCTGAGCCAGTGAAGGAAAAATCTCAGCCAACTTTCTATAGCAATTAATTTCCTGTTGTTACTCCCCCTGGGGAATGCAACAGCGAAAAAGTTCATAATTGATCTTTACAGCCAGACAACCCAGAGACTCCAGAGAACACAACCAGAAAGAAAGGAGAGAATAAACCTACAAATGTCATAGGTTGTTGGGAGATAGTTGAAGAACCCACACCATCAGGAAGGTAAAACCCCAGTAGCCCTTTACCAACTTATCAGGGCACCTCATGAACATATCTGGGTCAAGGGAAGAGGTTTCAGGCCCTTCTCTCCAAGAGGATAATCTGGAACACCTTGAATTCCTCTCTTCCATAACCACTTATCAAACTAACTCTCAGGTTGACCAAGACCGGACAAAAGAGGTTACTCTGGATCCTCAATCAAGAGAAATAAAAGACCCCTGTAAGAGAAGAGGACGAGCAGGAGATTTATCCAGATCTCCAAACCTCTCTTCCTGTTACCCAAGAACAACATTGTCATTCTTGTCATCCAACTAGGCATTGTCCTTGGAATGTAATACTGCCTAAGGCAACACCAGAGAAAAGAGACCCCAAGGGAATCCAAAAAACAGAAATTAATTCTCAAATTATGTCCATCTTGTGTGACCAGTGTAAGGGAGGAAAGGTTGTTTAGGCCCCCTCCCCTCCATTCCCGTCCCTGCACCGCACACTATGCTCATCCCACGGCTGGCCATGTACCTCTGGCCAAGGGTGCCGGACAGCCTCGGGACGACACATACAGGTGCAGCATCTGTAAGAGGTCTGGTTATTGACTCTATTTTGTGTGATCACCGACTCCATTTTGTATCTGCCCTAGCAAGCCTCACAGAAACACCAGCCTGCAGGCCTGCACCACACACCTGGGGCCGCACACAGTTAGCCAGCTACTCCCCCCACCTCCTCCCCTCTGGTGTCTCTGTGACTGTCCTGTTCCCATAAAGAGTTGGGCGCAAAAGGCTACAAACAAAACACTGTATCTCTCACCTTCCTCCTTACATCACTGCCCTGTAAATGACCGGGCCAAGGCCTGGTCTTGGAAAAAACCCATCCATCTCCACAAACCTGCTACGCACCCACAGACCCTACTCGAAGGATATACTACTCACACAACCCCTAACCTCACCCCTTATTTGATGTAACAGATGCCTGCCCCGCAACTGTGTGCCACTCAGATTCACCCCTACCACTAATCCTGCGTGTGACCATATATCCTTCTTTGTGCTAAATCCATAACAAAATAGCCTTCATGAGGTCTAAGCGAACGTGCAATAAATATGTTAGCTGATTGTAGTAGATAAGAGATCTGGGCCTCAGTGCCCCTGCCCCACAGTCTAGGCCAGTTGCAGTTAACATAATGTATGCATAGATATGTTGTTAGAAGAACCATGTGACAGAATGTAGATCTCGTGGCCCCAAGGGCAGTAACAACCAAAATTGTGTCTCATTATGAAGTGAACATGACCAGAGTTGTGTAACATAATGCATGTAAACGCACAACTTTGATTTGAACCAACCCCCTCCGAGGGTAGAGATGGCACTTGCGAAACTCATTCAAGATACATTATGTGTATCATCAAACTTATTGTCTTGCCCACGTCACCTCTCCCAGCTGCAGCACCACGCATGACGAGCACAATGCCCCCACCTTTCCTCCTCCTCATGATTATGCTGCTAAAGGCCCATTTCTCACGGGTGTCTCAGTGCAACAAATATATCCGTTCATCCTTCCACTGGGTCAACACTGAGTACACGCCCCTTTGCCCTCTGACAAAGATGACCCCACACCTCTCACCTGGCCAGTGACCAACATATAAAATACAACATGTGAAATATATTGGCATCTCACCAACTGTCGAAATACAGTTTATTGTCATTTATTGTATGCTTTGAAGTAGTGTGTAGATTAGATAGAGAGTTAGCATCAATGACCTCATCCAGAGCCACGACCACCTTCACCTCGCACCGACCAGCCCAGCGATGCACGTGATGTCCATCTTTCCACCAACCAGCCGTCCAATCGCATAAGAGTGACCCATAAAGAGACATACTGGACCTGCGACTCCACCAATCGAAATGTAACTTTTGTACTATATATGTTTCGTCACTAATGATGATGTAACCCTTTTTAATGCAATGACAATGTAATGTTTGGCAGAGCTCTCTCTAAGTTTGCAGAGTCCTCTGCTTGAGTTATTTGATTTAGATAAACTTTACCTCTTAACTTCACCTGCACTTGGTCTTAGTCTCATTCCCTCCTGGGGTGTGTCCATTATTGACTCTCATTGGGGAGTTTGGATTGTATTTTAGTGGA
Source organism: Ambystoma mexicanum (assembly GCF_040938575.1). Lineage (NCBI taxonomy): Eukaryota > Metazoa > Chordata > Amphibia > Caudata > Ambystomatidae > Ambystoma > Ambystoma mexicanum. The sequence continues at coordinate 532,587,516 of NC_090933.1, read as the reverse complement.
ACTGCTCACTTTCATTTGGTGACCCCTGGACGTGATAGCGTCCACCTGTTCCTTCTGACACAAGACGTCCCTCGGCCACAACGGATACCCAGGGCGCACCCCCTCAAGAGCTGCCCACCTACATCAACCAGTACCCCTAAGAGGTGCGCACGCAATAGGACGAGAGGATCAACGGGTCCCGGCTTTGCAAATACCCAGCGTACCGCTCGCCGGAGCCGGGCGCAGCCTTTGAGTGTGGGGCGGCGCCTTGACAGACCGGGTCTGTAGGGTCTCGGATCAAGACGGACACGTGAGTATCAAGTGCGACTGACATTAAAAGACAGTAGGGGGGAGAGAAACAGTAGTACAAGGAGTCAGATAAAAGGACATTTGGGATTGAACGGAGGAAACATAGAGGGGAGAAGGTTTATTGAATATAGGGGGAATTCTTGGTTTAAGTCTATTCTTTTCTTTCTGCATATGGCCATTAGGACAGCTAAGGAGATTACGAGGTGAGAAGGGGTATGGGAACCTAGCTCCGCAAGGTGGTGGAAGGCGACGCCACATAGTACTAACTCGACTAGTACAGGATATAAAGAGGAAAATAAGTGGAAACAGTAGGAGTCTTATATAAGGGGAAGACTCGGAATAGTATTTAGAAACGCTTCATCTTATTCTTATTTCTTTGGTAAGGGGACACTAATAGACAGGGGGTGGTCCATAAGGGACGAAGATAGGCGGATGGGCTGGGGTACCAGGGGAAAATATTATAAGGAAGGAGAGGGACTAGTAGGGGGGATTTGTGTTTAAATGTAAAAATGTGGTATGTGTAAGTCCTGTTGTGTATAATATATGTTGTTTATGTTTTGTGACTAAGTAATGAAAAGAAAAGTGTAATTTCAAAGGTGATTTGAAACATGCCTTGCTAGAGATAGTGTGACAGACAGCGTTAATCAAAGGTATTGTCACGGAGGGTGACATAAGAGGTGGTGAAGTATGGCATCATATTGATTGATTGTCTGGATCTGACACACGAAGGATAGAAAGGTATTGATAGAATAACAATGGGTGTAGAAACACCACTTTCACAAATCTGTCAAAGTTTGCCAGGATATGCAGACAGAATTAACAAGTATCATGACCAGTGGATCAAAGAATATAAAGGGGAAGGTTTGCCCCAGGTATTGCCCAAAGGGGGGTAGTTTGACAAAAGTGTTCTAGATATGGTAGCGACATGTTTGTTCATAAAGTACACGGGAAAACAGCTCCAAAACATGAGATAAATATTGGATTTGTGGAGGCTGTTTGAAGAAGTACCCCCAAACAAAACCAAAGGGCAGGGTCGTCTCCTTTGGCAGCAAATAGCGGTGCGGGGGAAGGGGGAAATAAGGAGAGCGGGGTAGCGGTAGCACGGCTTTACCCACTCCTGCCAAAGCCAGCACTATCTGAAGTATACAGTGACCTTGTGTATGTGTCAAAGCCCACGTCACCCCATGCGCCCCTACCAACAGCCCCAGCACTGCCCTCATATGATCTTCGAGGAGCAGGTGGCCAGGTGAGTACCCTATCTGTAGACATAGAGCAGATCACGCAAGATCTAGACTCAATATTAACAATGGCCCAAACGGAATTGTCATGATTAAGAGGTATATGTGAACAGAGCTGCTCACCCACATAGACCAAGTGGCAAGTCAGACGGATGCAGAAGGTGGGGACACGGCATCAGACAGGGAAGAAGAATACTGGTGCGACATAGAAGAGCAAGAAGAAAGGAGACTGGGGAGTGCAATGGGTGGAGGGCCAGCAGGAAAAGAACAGTCCCCTTTGGGGAGGGTGATGGAAGAAGAGTGGCATGAAAGGTTAAGGAATAAAACGGGAAGGATGACGATGTTAGGGAAGAAGGGAGCAAAGGTAAGTACAGGAAGGACAAAGAGCAAATTACAACTACCACTGATACACAGAGGGGCGGGAAGGCCCAATTACGTCCCTTGGGCTCAAATGGACAAAGCAAATTTGCTAATGACGTTACCCCCGCTCTCGGGAGGAGCAAGTAAGTGGATATATGCATTTGAGAAAAACACTGCAGGGGTCCCCCTAACAATCGGCGATGTCAAAATCCTGTTGGTGTCTGCGGTAGGTGACCAAGCTAATAGGGTGTGGGCAAAGGCAGGATTCCCCAGAATAACATTAGATTGTGAACCCCATGATGGTTAATCATTCAATACAGTAAGAGCCAGATTATGGGATACATTGAGAGAGACTTTCCCAGATACACCAGATTTACAGTTCATGATGCAATGCACAATGGGGGAGGAGGAAGATGCAATGGCTTACATTCTTCAGTTGCAAGAGATGTGGAGAGCGGAGACAGGCACAGCTTAGGATCAATCCACCTCCCTGTTTTACTTTATAACTAAAAGAGGGCTCCCGAAGGAGGTGCAGAAGGCTCTTTATAAAATAGCTGGGATAGAAGCCAAGGGCTGGCCAGAGATACAGAGCATTATAGTGCACCATTGTAAAAGGATCAAAGAAAGAGAAAGGAGATAGCCCCAAGGAGCCTGGCAGATGTGGCTAAATTAATACAGACAAAACTGGTGAAGGTCACAGCAGCGGTAGCCGCCCTCCCCACAGAGAGAGAAAGGGAGGAGGAGGAAGGGCCAATAGCTATACAGGCAAGGATGGCAGCGAACTGGGCAGGAAATGGACAGGAGCATTGGGCCAGTGAGGAGCAATATGGAGGGCCACAATGGCAGGGAAGAAGCACCCGAGGTGGAAGAGGTGGGTAGAGAGGGCCCAGAGGGGGTGGGTATGGGTATGGAGGACCGGGCCCCAGGGGAGGAGGACAAGGGTAGTGCTGGAACTGTCCCATGGGCCCTTATCAAAATGAACAACAGTATGGCCACCCCCACCCAGGCAGCCTGTATGGATTGCCTATGGGTGGTTCAAGAAGGGAAGAACTATTCGATCCAAAGTACACAGACGAACACAGGGCACACCCACAAAACGTACAACAACACCCACAATCACAGGAACACATGCCCCTGGCCCGCGGAAATCCCTTTGTTACTACAGCAAATGGTGCACCAGCATCTTTCAGAGGAGCAGCAGTGGTAGGAGGCAATGTTTTCAACAACAGTGAAAACACAAGATACTCGGCATAGGACAGGCCACAGAGAGCACTTGCGTGTCAAGTACTATCAACGACTCTCAATGCAGCCGAGGAACCACTTGGGGAGGTGGAGATGGGAAATACACAATTCATTTTTATGGTGGATTCGGGAGCGGAAAAATCATGCCTAAGAGAAGGCCGGTTTTTGTTGTCAAATCATAAAATAGAGACGCTGGGGTTTTCTGGGGCGGTGGTCGAAGTTCCATACACAGAAGAAGTGGATGTAACAGTAGGAGGGAAGACAGTGTGAGCACCCCTATTGTTCTATGAAGATTCACCCATAAACTTATTAGGGAGGGACCTCCTTAGTAAGTTGAACATGACAATATCTTTCACAGAGGGAGGAATAGTGTGCTCCACACCAGGAATATGTGCTACGCGCCCCATGTTAACAATACACACACAGGCCACGGCACAACAAGTGCATGGGGTACCAGTTGATCCAGATATGTTCATATAGGGACTAAAAGTGTTGGCGAGTGCCATCAGAATTTGTTTTCTGTCCCGTGGCACTCCCAGAGATAGTAGCAGGATCGGTACTGTCTATAGACTTACATGGAGTACAGGTGTCAAACAAAGGAAATGCAGTGATTGGCATGGATGAGCATGGATATGAGTGGCGAACAGTGGTATGTATCGATGCCAATATAGCATTACAGGATTTTTCTGATGAAGAGTTGTTTACAGATGCAAACACTGACGGGGACATAATTATGGAAATAGCAATCCCCTGGGAGATAATGATCCAACACAGGCAGGTACCTATCTCCCTATCCCCCATAATCAGCACACCACCAGAGTATTTTAGCTAAGACATACATGAAGTACCACCAATATTGTGGACTACAGGCCTCCATGATGTAGGGCTGTTACGAGAAGTGACACCAGTAAAAAATAAAATTCAAACCCGGAGCATTACTACCCCGAGTGAAACAATACCCCCTGTCGAGGGAAGCAGAGGAGGGAATAAAAGAAACAATATACGCACTGTTACAGCAGGGGATCATTGTACCGTCAAATTCCCCTTGTAATACTTGTATTTACCCGATTAAAAAGGCAAAGGGAGGGGCTTGGAAAATTATACAGGACCTACGCCCCCTCAATGACGTCATACAGAAAGAATATTACATGAAGATCTTGGGAATGTTGATACTGAGAGCACCATTATTCAGAATGTGGATGATGTATTGGTTTGTGGTGTGAATGCAGACATGCAGAAAGGACTCGATAGCACTACTCACTTTGTTAGCACACAAGGGATATAAGGTGGACAAGCAGAAATTGCATTATTGCCCAACAGAAGTGCTACATCTGGGTCAATTGATGTCAAAAGATGGCAAACAAATAATACCCGACAAGGCAGCATCAGTACGGGCAAATGAACCCAAAACAGTAAAAGAAATGCAAAAGTTCCTCGTCATGTGCAATTACTGCCATACCTGGATATCAGACTATGCCTCATACTCAAAAACATTACTCCATGCACTTAAGGAGGCACAGAGAGAAAAAACAGTTTTAGTATGGACACAAGAAATGCATACTGCTTTAGAACTGATTTCCACAGCACCCGTCCTAGCGACACAAGACTATGATCACAAATTCTACTTGTTTTCACACTGCATTGGAACGTTAATGACTGCAGTACTAACGCAAAAAACGTTGTTAGACCACAAGCCTCTGGCATACTATAGCAGCATCCTCGATGCAGTTATGCAAGTACACTTTGCCTGTGAACAAGCTCTCGCAGCTGCGCAGCATTCTCCATTGAAAAAAGTGCCATGATTGTGATGGGATGCTCAGTGACCCTGTTCATCGAGCACTCATTGTTTGCAATACTTGAGTGATTAAAAAGTACACTAACAACTCAGAGAGCTACTGCATATGAAATGATTTTGTCTCGTGCAAACATACACATAGTACGATGCAGGACAGTAAACCCAGCCACGTTTATCACAGAAGCATGTACAGTGGAAGACATACAAAATCATGATTGCGCAACATGCAGGGGGGAGGATGACGACACACCCACAGAATGTGAAAATGCACTCTCAATGGGCGAAGTATATTTCGTAGATGGGCCAGCATCGATAAATTGTCAGACAGGTGAAAGGTATGTAGGCGCAGCAGTGGTGCAACTAGAGGAAGGGGACTATGAGGTGATTGTACAAAAAAGACTGCCCGCACATTTTTCAGCACAAGCAGTGGAGTTGGTTGCCCTTATTGAAGCATTACATACAGCCCAGGTGTGTGCAGTAACAATATACACAGACTCTGCGTACATGACAACCACAGTACATGGGGGACTAGCACGATAGAGGAGAAGAGGATTTAGGAGAGCAGATGGGTCCCCTGTATATCATGCTGAATTATTGATGGAATTGATAGAGGCGCTGAAGGAACCAACAGTGATAGCACTGGTTAAGTACCAAGCTCACACGAACAATAGTGACGTCATCTCATTAGGAAACGCAGCAGGGGACACTGCCGCAAAAGAGGCAGCCTATCTCAAAAAAGAAATTGTAGGAGAATTTGTTTTACAAAAGCATGTGGAGGAAGGGCAAAGTGGGGGACATAACTCAATGCCAAACTCGCAAATAATTAAACTGCAGCAAGAAGCACCGCCTGAAGAAAAGGAGTTGTGGGGAAAAAGGGTATGTAGCGAGTCATCCAAAGACATTCTATGGAGACAGAATAACAGGGGTAAAGTAGTAATGCCAGTAAAATTGTTAGAGATAGTAATCCAGCACCTCCACTTCCTAGCCCACAATGCAAAACAGCACATAGCTGCAGAGATACAAGAACATTGGTTCGTGCCAGGATTACACGAACATTTGTCTAAAATGGTAATAGAGTGTACAACATGTCAAACATATAATTCAGGGATGGCATTAAGAACACTGAGAGGAAAACTGCCCCATCCCATTGGGCCATTCCGTGAACTGTACATTGACTACGCAGACATGGGAGAAAGGTGCAATGGAGCACGATACTTGATACTGGTGGTCTGCCCATTTTCCTGCTGGGTGGAAGCATGTCCCTGTACACACCGAGATGCGAAATGTGCAGCAAAATTCCTAGTGAGTGAAGTGTTCCCCCGCTGGGGGATATGTGACATCACACGCTCCAACAACAGGACGCATTTCGTCAATGGTATTTTCAAAGCAGTAACAATAATGCTGGGCATCACACACAAATTATGCTTGATTTATCACCCGCAGGCCAACGGAATTGTAGAAAAAAATCAACAGCCTTAAAAAGCAGACTGTCCAAATTATGTCACACGCTAAAGAAAAACTGGATGCACTGCTTGCCGTTAGCACTATTTGAATTAAGGAATCAGTCAAGTAAGGACCATCACTTGTCCCCGCACGAAATAGTGACAGGCAGAGGTATGCACACAGCAGTATCTACACTGAGAAGGTAGTCTGATGCACATAGAAGTGCCACAGTTCAGAGCGAGGTATTTCTGGACTATTTGAGAAAACTGACCAATGCAGCAAGGATAATAGCGAAACAGTTAGCAGCCCCCTTCACACAAGAAAATGAGAGTGACACAATGACACCGGCCACAGACAACCCAAACTGGCAGTTGATGCCAGGGGAGATGATATACGTACGTAGCTTTGTGCGTCAGTGGAATACGTCCAGATTCCATGGTCCTTATGAAGTGGTATATTGCACCCCCACTGCAGTGAAGGTGAAGGGCCTAAGATACTGGATATATTTGTCCAATGTGTGCAAAGCCTATGACAGTGTAACACAAGAAGAAGAACACAAGAACACAGAGAGAACAACACAAACATAAAAGAAGGAAGACAAACTGGAATACTAAATGAAATACTATTAAGAGAATTAAAAGACAATGGGCCTCATTCCGAGATTGGAGGTAGTCATGGCGCTATTTGCGCCATGACTGCCTCCAATAACGGTACCGGCACCGGTCTTGTTCAATGGGGACTTACCGGTGTAGTCCGACCTTTGCGGGACCGGAAGTCTCCATTGAAAAAACCATTCCCCATTCCCATTTGAGCCCCCATAGGGCTCAATGGGAATGGGGAAGTAGCTAATAAGGTACCTGCAATTTGAGGGACCGTTATTGGCTCTGATATCCCTTAACGGGTCCCGTCCATAACACCTGGTCAGACCAGGCGTTAAAGGAGGGACCCGCTAAGGGAACTCGTAGTAGGGCGGTAAGGGATTACCACCACCAGTCTCCGCCCTACTTGTAATGAGGCCCAATATGTAAATACAAGTAAAATAAGCAACATTATAGATAATTAATGAATGAGTAAGGAAATGGAAACTGCAAAGTTAAGTAGTTAAAATGGTTCTTTTTTTAGGTAAAGGCTTCTTTTCAGCTCTCTCTCTCTCTCTCTCTCTCTCTCTCTCTCTCTCTCTCTCTCTCTCTCTCTCCTTCTGTCACTGTGTACATTTGGTAAACAGACAATGGAAATGTACAGTTGTATGTGTGATTAACAAGCTGTAACAGAAGTTAGTTGGGTAGAAATTATAATGGAAATTGATAAAGTTATAAATTAAGTTGAAATGCTGAAAGAATATTTATATGCATGTACACTTAACCCCCTTTTATACTTCACTCTGTAGGTTCTTCCATGGCAACGATGGGGGCCCCCAATGTCAATGATAACAATATAGATAGAGATAGGAACAGAGAAAGTAATTTAAGAAAATATTGCTATGAGGGTGGACATTTTTGTTGTGCGATTATTTTCTTTTCCATGATGTTCAGCCTTGTGCTGTATTGGGCGATAGCCTTTATATCTATCGACATAAAGGAGGGGGGACAAGGGGGGAAATTATTAAAACAAAGCATCCATCTCATATGGGATGGATTTAAATTGATTTGGGCACACGGGCCAATAAATATGGCACGCACAGTGAAAATTACATAATCAGTGCTCCTGTATTAATTGACCCTATGGTCCATTATAATGATTCTGAGTCTACCAACCGTGAAAAAAATGACATAGACCACCCTGAATTTTTATGGTGGAACAATGAACTCCATACAACTTCACAAACTATCTCAGTCAACAAAAGTATACAAGATGTAAATGACAAAACTATAGAGAAATATGTTGCAATGCATAATGAGTGGGAAAGGGGGGGAAGGTGGAATATTCCCAATAGGACATGGGGTCAAAAGAACAACATCACATGACATAGGGGGAAAAGAAGAAGGAAAAGCTGGGCGGGACGGGCAAGGTATGATGAATACCATGGGCTAGGTTTGGACACAATAGAAAATCCACAGCACCCACAACAGTCTAACAAATGGTATGGAGACATGAGCACAACAGCAAAGCAAACCACAAATGAGAGCTGTTACGTATGTTCCTTAATACCCCATGCCTCGGGGACTACTAAAAGGCTGTTGCCACAAGAGTCACCTATTTTCAAGGCTCAATATCTCCTTCATCTCGAATTGTGCAGAATAAAAAACACTTTTCAAGCACACACTGTTGCATTTGAAATGCTGCAGAACGAGAAGATGTGCTACAACAAACCACAAGGGGTGACCTGCCTAAAAGAGCCTTTTTTGGTAATCAAAGGAACATTATTTTTGGACAATAAATGGCAAGAAGAGCAAATAACATGCAAAGCAGAAGCACTGTGATGACTGTCAGAAGAAAAATTGCAGTGGATCAAGAGACCATGCGCCCCAATATGGACACAACATATCGCAAAACTCACGTGGGTAACAGCCCTCGAAAAACCATTTAAGCTACAGAGAGAAATCCCATACGAGTTGTGTTTCCATGGAGAAGGGAGAACCCATCTGGGCACAAATAAGAACTGTAGTAAAACTCTCATCATCCCAGACATGAAAAAGGAACAGCTGCATTAATGGACACTTACTGGGTTTGCGGCAAACAGGCGTACTTGCACCTTCCACAGTCTTGGAGGGGCACGTGCGCTCTGGCAACGCTGCATTTTGCCCTAATGGTGATACCAGAAAGTCATATCCAAAGAGGCAATGGGGTACCGACAACTAAGTATTGAGAGCCCCTGCCAACAACTTGTGTCCCTCGTCACAAGTATCCAGGTCCGGTCCAATGCAAAATGGCTCCAGATCACTCGTTGGGAGCTGATCCAACTGGCCGTGATAAAGGTGGAGCTAAGAGCCCTGCGGCTAATGACAATGCAGAACAGGTATGTTCTAGACCTGTTGACAGCAAAGATGGAGGTGTATGCTGAAAAATCGGGAGCATGTTTTGCATGTTCATACCTTCTGCAGATGCAGTCAATGGAACGCTATCTCACATTATAGTAGCAGTGCACAACCTCGGTGAACGAATGAAAGAAGAAGGAGGAGTGCAGCCTAGCACGTGGTTCAACAATAATTTTTCGTGGGTTCCATCCTGGCTCGGAATGATTGTCAGACTCTTGATAACCACCATTGTTTTTCTTCTTTTAAATTGTTTTTGTGTGTCAATTAGGCCTCAGGCGCAGCGCAGATGCGGTACCTAACAGTGCAATCATAATGGTGACAATGGGTCGTGCAAAAGGAGTGGTACAGATAACACATGAGGCACAAGCACAAACAGGGGATGACTCAGAGCCAAAATACAGGATGGTTTATGGAAGCAAGTTAGAACTATAGCCGACGTGCCAGGGTTGGGAGATAGATGGGTAAATATAACTAGACTCCATGGAGAAAGGCCAGCTGGTGAAAGACCGCCTCAGGTGATATTAACTTTGCCTGATAGAATCATTGCAAAATTGAAAACCATAATTCCAGAGAAAAGAATTATATGGGACAAACTTACGGCCTGTGTCCAAGGAAAGTCTGAGGGTGCTACCGAGTTCTTTAATCGGTTCGAACAGGTATTCTCGGATTTCAGTGGACAAGACCTAGGCACAGAGTCTGGGAAAAGGTTATTTGTGGACAAATTTGTGTGTGGATTGCTGCCTGACATCCAGTCACAAATTATGTCTTCTGAGAGCGCTTGGCAGGCGAAATCGTAATCAGAAGTACTGCACATGGCTCAGTACTACGAGAACCGTGTCAATAATGAAAAAGATAGAGTTGAAAAATGAAAAGTGCTATTGCAGCAAATTATTAGAGGCCCTAGAGGGGGTAGTTCTCAGATTAGAGGTCAGTATGTCCCGCAAGGGAATGTGCCCTTAGGTCCTGTGAACATTAAACAGTGCACCTATTGTCGCCAAGCGGGTCATTGGAGTGCACAATGCCCCGTCCTTCGACAAAGGTCGAATAACACATTCAGGAACATGGGCAGACGATCCAGAGGTCGCCTGGGTGTAGGGGGCCCTGGTAGAGGTCAGTTTACACAGGATCCTCAGCAACCTTTCTCGCAGGATAATCAGATTTCGAGTGTGGACACCAGGAACATATTTGATCATCCTTCCGCTGCATATTTATCTGCAGAGCTTCCTTTTGATGATATTCTTTTTCGTTATGATTGCCCGAAGCAGGGTTTGGAACCTACACCTATTCCCGCCAATCAGAAAGGTCCCTACGTTGAAATGATGGTGGGAAATATGAAACATCAGTTTTTGCTAGACACTGGAACACAGAAGTGTTCCATTGATCATTCACAGGTTCCAAACATTCCACTGTCAGGGCAAACCAATGTTTCTGTAGGGTTTTCTGGCACACCAGTTGTTTGTCGGTACCCATTTCTTTGGGTCCCTTTACGAACCACTATCCATTTCTGTTGACCTCGAATTGTGGAGAGAACTTGCTGGGGTTGAATCTGTTAAAAGAATTAAATGCAGTGATTTATTGTTCTTCTGATGGAGTGCGCCTGACGATTTCACCACAGCAATTTTCTATCTCGCAATTCTTGACTAGACCTTTGTCTCCAGAATTCATTAATGTACCAGAGAGTTTATGGGCTGTTGACGACAATGATGTCGGTGTTTTACAGATCGAACCTGTGAAGATAGTTTTGAAACACGGAATTGAGCTGCCACGCATTCCCAAGTATAAGATTTCAGTTGAGAGCGAGCGAGCTTTGAAATGCATTGTTTCCGATTTTGTGCATCGCGGGGTGATTGAAGAAATGTGAGGAAGTTTTTGTAATAGTCCGATTTTATGCGTGTACAAGAGAGGCGATAATGCAATTCCATTCCGTTTCATAATTGATTTATGTGCCATTAATAAAGTCATCGCTCCACAATTTCCAATTGTGCCTGATGTGACGACAATCTTAACCATGATTCCAGTTACAGCTACTTACTTTAGTGTTACATGACTACTGCAAAAGCCATGTTAAGGGAATACTTCCCGCGGTTCGGGCTGCCAAGAGTTATCTGGTCGGACAATGGTCCACATTTTGTCGCTGCTGTAATTCTGCAGATATGTGCGGCATTACAAATTGACAAACGGTTCCATTCGGTCAGACATGCTCAGAGCGCCGGACTAGTAGAAAGACACAACGGTATCATCAAGAACAAGCTCGCTAAGATGTGTGCCGGCACAAAACTAAAATGGCCAGACGCCTTACCGATCGTGTTATTATCCTTGCGTACAACCCCTCAAACTAAGACTGGGCTCTCTCCATTTGAGGTGGCAATGGGGAGACCTGCCAATATTTGGAACCTTCCTAAATGCAATTCATTGAGAAATGTTGAAAATGTATTACTTTCAGATTATTGCAGCCAGTTGACTAAAAACCTGTATTTGATTTATCACCAGGTACGAGAAGCTTTACCTGTGCGATACTAGGGCCCGGGCCACAGTATACGGCCTGGAAGCTGGGTGCTCGTCAAAGCATTCGAGCGCTCTTCCTGCCTTGCGCCTCGCTGGCGTGGGCCGTTCCAAGTCCTATTGGTCACCCAAATAGCGGTGCGGGTCTCTGGGAGAAAGAACTGGATCCACGCGTCCCACGTCAAGAAACTTCCTCACCCTGTGCCACACGTTACAGAAGAAACAGAACCCCTCGCTGATACTGCAACCAATGATCCCAAAGCAGTAAGTAGCACTGAGAGTGCGTCAGAGAATCTCTCTGAGCCGGTGAGGCTTGGGGAAGCTGCCATTTTGTCTCCACACTGTTTTGCATCCGGAAACTGATATTTCAAATTCGGCATCTTCACCTGTCTCTGACACGTTGCTTCCACCAGGAAGTGACGACATATTGTTTCCGGATCAATAAGTACCGGGAAAAGTAAGGTACAATCTACGTCCAAGAAAACAGATTTACGGCACGGTTTTGCTGTGCATCTGATAGACTTATGGCACGGTTCGGCTGTGCATTTGAAGAAGAAAAGGATCTTCAGGGCTTGTTTTTGCCCAAATTTGAGAAAGGGGATTCTGCTGGCTAGGGTTGTGGAGGGACTAAGAAGTTGCTCGACCGGGAGGTCGCCAGCAACAAACATTGGGGTATTCGTCTGAAGACTACCGCTACCACTCGTATGGGACTTGTAAATAAGGGGGTGACCAACCGGGACGATGGACAAAATCCCTGGGCCCCGAAAATGTATTGCTGTGTTTTTATAATGTTATTTGGGTTTTTATTATTCGCTGCCTTAGGATTGTGGAACCTTGAGGAAACTCATTCTTTAGAACTTTTGTCACCTACTGAAAGTATACCTATTTTTCCTACTCCCTTTGTACATTTGCATACTCTGTCCCCTAGGACTGCCAGCATAGACAAAGGTACCACAATAATACTCTGTTACTTATCATGAATGCAGCACATGCCATTTTTAATAAGTCTAACTGTTGATCTGCTCACATTTACCGCAACACAGGGATAAGGGGCTAGGTTGGTATATTCATCCTTTAGCTTTGACAACTGCTTGCTATGCTTCTCTTAGAGCACTGTTCTTTGGCCGATGGAATGATAGCATCTCTGGGAACTTTGATGGCACCAATTTGAATAGTTTTGAGAAACGTGTTTTGACTCCCCTGGGATGCTCGCTTTTTGCAAACAGGAGTAAACCTAATGTTGCTTCTATTAGGCCTCCTGACAGACTGTCTCGTCCCTTCTAATCTTTGATTTCCTTTAAGATGGCTCCAATAGGCAATAAGGATGCCATGCCTCCTTCTTACACTGTTAATCATAGCCCCGATTCAGTTTCTTTTTGCATACAGAGGAATGGAACTCAGTCAATGGGAGATTTTCTAGGTTGTGCCAACGTTGCAAATTTGATTGGGGAAAACAGACCTTTGTATGAAGGCGAACCTGTCTACTTTGTCTGCGGTAATGTAGCATTCCCATGGTTGCCCAGGAATTGGCAGGGAACTTGTTATTTAGGGATCCTGTTACCTGTTGTGTTTATAGCTAGTACAAAAGAAGTTTCAAAGCTCGTCCACGGTGGGAAGAGAATGGTGACACCCCAGCACAAATCTTGAGAGATATAGCAAAATCAGTTGTGCCATTTTGAGGGCAGATAGCGAATTCAGAAGATATTAGAAAACTAGCGAGAGTACTGGAGAGAACCATCAACTGGACCACGGACATACTCTATAATATGACGTTAGAACAGAAGGCGATAAGACTAGTAGCACTTCAAAACGTGATGGCATTAGATGTCATTCTGGCTGAACGTGGTGGTGTGTGTAAATTAGTAGGGTCCGCTTTCTCTGTTTTCGTATCAGATTCCTCCCCAACCATCTTCAAGGCAATACAGAATCTGCACGTCCTTAGTTCAGAAGTGCATGTTCCCGAGGGAAACTGGCATTTTAGCGCTTGGTTCTGGGACTGCTTGCGATCTTGGGGTTGGAAGGTACTTTCGGTCTTGCTGATTATTTTGGGAATTCTGTTGTTTCTTTGTTGCTGTATTCAGTGTCTACCTGGTATGTGTTCGATGCTAGGGGGATGTTGCGCACAAGGAATAGGTTTGATAGGACATAAAGTGTATGCCCCAGATAAAACTTCCAAAGAATATGTGTTGAGAGAAATTTTAGCAAATGACCTAATGGCAATAGATATTTCCGACAGTGATTCAGGGTGCATGGACGATGATGCATGGAGTTGTTTGCAAGGAGATCCAAAGTAGTTTTAGCACTTGGCATAGGCCAAAAGGAGGGTTTGTCACAAGAGAAATTATATTGTGCCTCCTATTGCAATAAATATATGTATATTGGCCTACGCCAAGCTGGTCGAAAGTCGCTTGCAAAAGAATCTGGGTTGCAAGGTCCTGACCTTTAGATCAAGGTAAGCCGCCATTTTAGGTCAATCCGCCATTTTAGGTTTGCTTTGTAAAGTCACCCTGTGAGTTAAAATGGTGGACGATGTCATTCCAAAAATACAACATGGCCGTCTTGACCTCTGTACATAGCTAATATGTAACTTGCCTGCAGGCCACTTGTTGAGGTCGTGAACTGAGACCGTGTCCTTCGTTGACCTGTGTGTAAGGGATTACTCGTGCAATGAAACTAATCCACGAGTATACTATAAAGACAATGTATTCAAATACTGAAAGTAGAACACTTGTTTAAACCACATTGTATTAATGTTTAAGAAGACTTACATGGAAAATCCCAGAATACACAGTTGCTGTATAGGCTTGTTGATATATGTATTAAAAGCAAACCAGTTATATATGGATGTTCAAGACTCGGCATGAACCCTAGATCGATGATGTATTAATGGAATATTTACCCGAAGTGGGGCTGGACATCGTGCTCACAGAAAAATAAAAAGCCAATGCATTCTAATGTACAGCGTCTCTCACTGAACACATTGAACCAAGCTGGAGTTTGTTGTGTTGTCTGAGGGCCGATAGCTATCTCATTTTGCTCTGTTTTTGTAACTAGATTCAGTATAAAATAAAGTACTTTGTATGTTTCTTTGTAACCCATGTTCGGTGTATTTCCTTTTGGGGTACTCAGCCTCGATATTTTGATTTTGTTTTCACAGGACAGCCTCGGGACGACACATACAGGTGCAACATCTGTAAGAGGTCTGGTTACTGACTCCATTTTGTGTGAGCACCCACTCCATTTTGTATATGCCCTAGCAGACCTCACAGAAACACCATCCTGCAGGCCTGCACCTCTCCCCTTGGGCCGCGCACAGTTAGCCAGCTACTCCCCCACCTCCTCCCCTCTGGTGTCTCTGTGACTGTCCTGTTCCCACAAAGAGTTGGGCACGAAAGGCTACATACAAAACACTGTATCTTTCGCCTTCCTCCTTACATCACTGCCCTGTAAATGACTGGGCCATGGCCTCGTCTTGGGAACAAAAAAAACATCCATCTCCACAAACCTGCCCTGCACCCACAGACCCTACTCGCAGGATAAACTACTCACACAACGTTTAATCTCACCCCTTATTTGATGTAACAGATGCCCGCCCCACAATTGTGTGCCACTCAGATTCACTCCTACCACTAATCCTCCATGTGACCATATATCCTTCTTTGTACTAAATCCATAATAAAATAGCCTTCACGAGATCTAAGCGAACGTGTGATAAATATGTTAGCTGATTGTAGTAGATAAGAGATTGTGGCCCCAGTGCCCATGCCCCACAGTCTAGGCCAATTGCAGTTAACATAATGTACGCATAGATATGTTGTTAGAAGAACCATGTGACAGAATGTAAATCTCGTGGCCCCAAGGGCGGTAACAACCAAAATTGTATCTCATTATGAAGTGAACATAACCAGAGTTGTGTAACATAATGCATGTAAAAGCACAACTTTGATTTGAACCAACCCCCTCTTAGGGTAGAGATGGCACTTGCAAAACTCACTCCATTATGTGTATAATCAAACTTATTGTCTTGCCCACGTCTCCTCTCCCCACTGCAGCGCCCTGCACGGCAAGCACAGGCCCTCACCTTTCCTCCTCCTCATGATTATGCTGCTAAAGGCCCATTTTTCATGGATGCAACAAATGTATCCTTTCATCCTTCCACTGGGTCAACACTGAACGCTCACCTCTTTGCCCCCTGACAGAGATGATCCCCACACCTCTCACCTGACCAGTGACCAACATATAAAATACAACATGTGAAATATATCGGTGTCTCCCCAACTGTTGAAACACAGTTTATTGTCATTTATTGTATGCTTTGAAGTTGAAGTAGTGTGTAGATTAGATAGAGAGTTAGCATCAATCACCTCACCCAGACCCATGTAACCTTCACCTTGCACCGACCAGCCCAGCCATGCACGTGATGTCCACCTTCCCGCCAACCAGCCGTCCAATCTCATGAGAGTGACCCATAAAGAGACATACTGGACCTGCGGCTCCACCAATCGAAATGTAACTTTTGTACTATATATGTTTCGTCTCTAATGATGCTGTAACCCTTTTTTAATGCAATGACAATGTAATGTTTGGCAGAGCGCTCTCAGAGTTTGCAGAGTCCTCTGCTTGCCCTATTTGATTTAGATAAACTTTATCTCTTAACTTCACGCGCACTTGGTCTCATTCCCTCCTGGGGTGTGTCCATTATTGACTCTCATTGGGGAGTTTGGATTGTATTTTGGGGGAACTGCTCACTTTCATTAGCTATTTGCCATAAATAAATACCCTCAAGTGAAGAGAAGAACAATAGCTTCTAAAGGGAGAAAAAAACGAAAATCTGCAAAACTAGCACTAACTACCTTTATACTGGAGTTAACCACACCATCTATAAGATACCTGCTACCATTGGGAAGAGAAATATTTGGGCCAGCCTAGAAAGCAGAAGTAAAGGATGCATAGCACAGTCTAAATATTTACCCATAGGGTGGCAGAATCCCAAGAGAAGGAAGTCAGGTGTGTACATCGCCATACAGAGATCTACCCACACAATAGTTTCCTTGTCACCATTTTAGGACAGGAGCTATTGATAACAGCGGCAGTGTTCTCAGATCTACCAGTTCAACTTTTCATGGGCGACATGATGCCCCAATTTGGTAGAGGACTGGCCCAAATGCCCCTAATAGATCTTAAGATAAAATCCCTCCGGGCTGGTAACACAGATCAAAAATCTTCCAGAGGAATATAAGAAACCCTGGGAACCATCGTAGCAAGGGAAGCCACAAATACAAAGGAGAGACCCAACACAAAATATTCCCCTATAGACATCTGGGAACAGACAGAGATAAATGAGGATCTATCCATCTGGAATTGGGAAACCCAGGGTGAAAGAGAATTTCAGGATGACAATTCCCTTCCTCAAAACATTAAGGAATGCCCTTTAGCAGGAGACCAGAAGGGAATGGGAAAGGTATGTGACAAATCTGAGGAGGAGTGTTCACAGTACAATAATTCCCCTGGGGAAGTGCACATTGGGAAGATCACCTGGGAAGGAAAGCCCTTTATGGTAGTAAGGACGATCATCTTCAAGAGATGTTGTATAAGTACTTCAACCCCTTTTCAGGAATTAAATTCCCCCCCCCCCATCTGTCCTGATAGCAGTGATATGTTTATTGTGAGACTGATTCAATTAGTTCATTCATGCATAGTAAAGAGCTAACCAGTATTGACATTGGGCCTCATTATGAGGTTGGAGGTAGTCATGGCGCTGTTAGCGCCATGACTATCTCCACTACCGGTACCATGTCCGGTCCCGTTCAATGGGGACTTACCGGTCTATTCCGACCTTTGCGGGATCGGTAAGTCCCCATTGAAGTAGCCATTCCCCATTCTCATTTCAGCCCCCATAGGGCTCAATGGGAAGGGGGAAGGTGCTAATAACGGTACCGCAAATAGCGGTATCGTTATTAGCTCTGAAGTCCCTTAATGGGTCCCTTCACTAACGCCTGGTAAAACCAGGCGTTAAGGAAGGGACCCGCTAAGGGACCTCGTAGTAGGGCAGTAAGGGATTACCGGCACTGGTGCCCTTACCGGTTCCGGTAATCCCTTACCGCCCACCTTGTAATGAGGCCCATTGACTTGTTATATCTGAAACCATGAACTGAGATGAGGAAGAGGGCTGCGACGATGAAGAACACGCGGGTGCACCAAAGTGAGCAGTCTAGTCCTTTAAGAAATCGGATTGGTTCAGAGCTATTCCCTCTCCCAACGCAGGAGTTTAAATCTAGCACAGCTGAGAGCCAGAGGAGAATCACTTTGGGTATTGGTGACGGGGGAAGCAAGGTTTTCAGCTGGAAAGCAGTACACAGAGACGCAAGACAGACACATAGACAGGACACCACTTGCCGGGGAAGGAGAGAAAACAAACGTAGCCAGGGAGCCGGTTACTATTAAGCTCTTTTACCGGATAGACGTAGGGGCTTCTTACCATGTCCAAAGTAGCACGGCAAGAGCGGACGGCAAGAAGGATGTGATATGCCGCAGATGAACAACTGAAGCAAGAGCAAGTTCAAGGGCTACCGGAGCCTCAAGACAGAATCCCACCATTCAGAAGACGCAAACTGAAAACAAAGGTACGTGGGCTGGCTGGGATTGACAAGAGGTCTGGCTAAGCTGGGTGAAGTTCAGAAAGGGCCAAGAGAGGATCAGAAAGTATTATAGACTAATACACTAAAAGAAAAACAAAGAAGCTAAGGGGCAGATACCCCAGTCTTTAATAAGTGCATGGCAAGTGAATATATGACAAGTGAAAACGTAGCTTGGCAGGAGAGTGAACCAGGCTATTACAGACAACAATTTCGAGTCTGGACCCCGCACCCAAAGGTGAGACCAAGGATAACAGCGTCTGGGATCCTAATCAGAAATAATAGGGTCTGGAGTCCTACTCAAGAAAAAAAGACAATATATAGGATGACTGGTTCTTGGCAGGAGAGTATAGCAAGACTCCTCAAGTCTTGCAAGTCTGGGGTTCGCACCCAAATAGAACGTTCAAACCAAAGGGGTTTAAAACCCTGGGACTAAGGAACATATTGTACCTTGGAAGAAACTCTTGTGTGTTGTATGTGAACACACTGGAAAGACATGTATCCTTTTGGCGTCTAAGGGAAAAGAACAAGATCCTAGTATTGCAACATTATTTTCTTGAACATTGTTTTGAATCGTTTGGAAGGCGGACTGGCTGAGAACATTTATGTTCCCTTGATGAACTTTGTTTTCTTTCGAGCGAGGTCACCCTTGCACCGTTTTGTTAGTTTGTAGTGTGAGGGACAGAGATAGGTTTTGACATAACTGTGACAGACTTAATACTTTTGGACATCCTGACTGTTTTCACTAGTTCTGCTGAGGCCGGGAAAACCCCTCTTAGATATAGGGGTAGAGAAGCCTTGTTCCCAACCTTTCGTGATCAATACAAGTCTATGTCCAAAAATATGCCACCCTTGTATCCGAGCCTTACTTCTTGTACCTCACACAATGGAAAACCATCCTTTCTCTGAGTGTCTGTTCCATTTCACCCACATAAAAATTGCTTGAGCTTTGTACACATATGATAACATAAGCCACATTGAAAGCTGTGTAGCTTAACCATCCGTGGATACCCGACTTTATTAGGTTCATGGATTTCTTTCTAATGCCCTTTGTGGAATAAATGGTACCAATAGGCAGGCATTTCTGCAGCAGTCAGGATTAGAGAAGTATCAAAACACTTGTCACCAAAACTGCTTATTAGATTTTACAGTTTTATACAGTTTCTTTACAGGTGGTAAATCAAGGAGCCAGATTATACAGAAGTGATCTGCCTCACGAATATGAAACGGGATAGGGTAAACCCCAAAATAGCTAGCAGTAGGTAGCCGGGGGGTGCAGATCTATACGTCAACAGAACATGCCCAAAGGGCTCAGTGTAGTGTACCTATTTTTATAACATTTACAAGGTAACAGCTTACCACAGTAAACTAACAAATACGCACACACCAAAATAAGAAATCATATCAATTGATCTACAGATATATAAATAATGTGCATAGCTATCAAAAATATTCTATTAGTCCTCTTAATACAGCAATAGTGTTCAGCAACAGGAAGTTTTAGTAGACTGCGAGAAAGAAGACGCAGACACACGTGGCAACATTGGGCATGATTTACAAAAGCCTTTTACTGTGGAATCCCCCACTAGAAAGCAGTTTGTAAACCAGGCCCATTAACTCCAAATATGTTTCTGACAGTGCCAAAGGGGGATGTTGGGGGGAATGCATTTCTTAGACGCCACAAATAACGAGTAGGAATATGTCACTTCACACAGCAGCACCATCTTCTAGGTACATCATTTTTTGTAATGATGCCATCTAGCAGCTGCGCCCCTCATTGCTCGCCTTCCTCAGAGCAATTGCAACTTGGCATCGTTTGATATGAACACCACAGTGCCCTATTTATTTATTTATTTATTTATTTATTTATTTATTTATTTATGCATTTGTGAAGCGCCCAAACGCGGAGGTATGGCAGCGCTTGTACATAACAGGTAGGCTAGCAAAGACAACTTAACGAGAAATACAAATACCCTAAGAGGTACAGGTTAGTCCTATCTATCAAACAACCAGGCTTTAGGGAGTTTTCTCATGAACTGTTCAGCCTACATCTTCTTAGCTGCATAGTGCCTCCCCCTGTTCATTTGTGATTAATGATTGGCATTGTAATACCTATGGGCACTCCACCTACACCTGACACAAAATGGCTGAATTATTTCTACATTGAGGTGCCAATGAATATAATACTCATAGGCCCTTCATATTCCTCGGTTCATGAAGACCAGCCATTAAAATGTTACTGGATCCCACTGCCATGTAAAGCGAGGAAAGATGGCTGCCACCCGCAATGTGAAGCATTTTCTGCATGGGAAACCCAGAGCCCACAGCTGCACGATGCAGTAACTGTGGCACTGTGGCCCACACGTTGGTGCTTTGGTTTACATCTTTTTACTGTGGACTCTCTAGCCCATTAAATATAACGCCTGTTCACTGTACCAGCTGCCAGAGGCTGGGCGCGCTTTCCATGCTAGAGACAAACCGAACTCCATCCCTAAGAACTCATATGAAGACCTGCAACTGGCACTCCCGGAGGGGGGCACCAGAATAAGACAGGACATTTGGGAATGATAATGTGGCCCGAGGAACCCTGTGAAAGAGTTGGCCAGGCTTAGTCTTATATCATTCACAAGCAACACACAACTGTTCCATTAGCATTCATAGATAGATATACAAAGATGCAACCACCTGACGACTGCGGACAGGTGACCTATCGTGGCAGGAATCACTGTCGGAATAAATACAACACTTGACACACAAAGGGTTGGATGACTACCTGCACGGACTATGCAAGCTGTTTTATAGAAAACAAAGGGAGAATAACTAGGCTCCACTGGTGTCAGGATGCAGGGGTAACAATATGGGCCAAAGGGTCTGGTCTAGAGGGACCTGGTGTCCTAGGAATTTGTCCAAATCGCTGTATACAACAGAAACACTGTTTCAGGCATCCAATACCCAGTTGGCCATGTTTCCAATTACTCACATTCACAAGGTTTTCAAAGCTCCCAAGAATTCTTGCTTGGATGGGCCTGGGTTTGGATGTTCTATGTGGATTTCTTCGGGACTTTGGACAGGTAGGCACACCATAATTCCTACAATACAAGAATGTGTGTCTCCTCCTCTTAGGGGATACCCAAACATTAGCCAGCAGGACATGTTGCCCCTACATCTACGATTCCTCTACAATCTGAAGTTCGTATAGCCCACCAACCGAAGGCTGCCCTATGGGGAAAGAACCCCCTACAGGCTCTCATCTGCATTGCTTTCTAGGTGCACTGCCTGGCACCTCGTGGGAGCGCACTACAGGCCCTGGTTGGCTATGTGACCCGTGTGCACTGCCTGGAACCTACGGTGAGCTCACTACAGGCTCTCGTCTCCTCTCACCCATCTCAATCTCTGGCTTCTATCAGACCCTGGGCTAAAGCACAGAGCAGGCTTGCGATCAGCCACTGCAAGGTATTCTGGCCCCTACCAGGACCTGGTTATAGCTCCTAGTGAGAACTTGGCAAAAAACGTCCTGGTGTGTTCTGCACTGCTAAGCAATATACTTCCATGTCTCCACCTCTCGCCTCGCAAGTATCAGTCTCCAACTCTCCTTCCTACCTTCCTCAAAGGTAGTCAGAGTCTGCCCCTTTTTCTACTGTTGGGATGGTCATGATTGCCATAATAATGTATGTGATTGGTCTGGGCAAAGAATTGGCTGTGGATCCATGGTTCCACTTCATTCTCCAGTGTTTCAATTCTCCTCCACATTCCCCTCATCTATTGTGACTTTCCCTGAATGTTTTGGTCTTTAATTAACTGATTAGTCCAGTGAGCGGGGCCCAAGAGCTTAAAGGGATTCCCACCATTTTGGGGTCAGGCGCAGATGGCGTAGCACCTGTTTGGGCTCGCTGGGCAGATTCTCCTAAGGCGCAGGTAACATAAAAGCCGTAAGATTGACTCTTCCGATGTTGTTCATGGTGAGTGAGTTGGTTGTGATTGTTGAGACCAGAATACGAGTGGGTTGGTGAGCCACTACTTTGCTCTGCAAGCTGTGCTCAAAATAAGCACATTCATGAGCCGCTTCATCAGCCTCTGTTTCACGATAGGGGTTTATTCAATACCCCATCCCTGTTTCACTACTGCAGTTTATGTCCCACTGACTGTTGTCATGGATCAATTTACTCTGGTCCCTTACTGGGTCCATGGCCAGCATTATGGATCCTTCGTATGAGAGGTCGAGAGAGAGAGATCTGAACGGTCCAACATGTACCACCTCCAGGGGTCGGGTCAAAGAGCAGGTGGTTCCAGTGGCCCCCCAGGCCTCTGGATCTTCCCAACTGACACTCTTGGTAGAGGCTTTGTCAAATGGTACGACGTCCTTTCATCAACACCGTTTTTACGACGGGTGTTGTTCCGCAGAATTGTTGTTGAAAAAACTTTTCTAAATGTTTTGGGGTGTTGGGAAAGGGCATATAAAGGGTTGGGGGTCAGAAATAAAACACATAGGTAGCCGAGGGGAGATTCGGAGGGTGGGGGGGGGGGACATCGCCAAAATAATTTTTACAAAAATCGGCCAAAGTTTTTTCGGCAAAAATGCAGTAAAAAAACACCCGTCGTAGAAATGAAATGTAACCTGTCAAACATGCTGAAAAGGTTTCCTGACACATCTCTGTTGTTACTGGTATGCCCCATTCTATTCCGCTTTATCTCTAATTACACTGAATTTGGCAAGCAACTGGTGTGCGGCACATAAGAACTCACTAATAAAATAAATAAATAAATAAACCTATGCTAAAATATCAACAATAACGTGTGTTTTTTTTTCTAACGCTTCTTAGCAGATTCCACACGCTCCTTAGCACTGTAATAGCAGGTGTTATTGTGACTCAGTATGAGGGTACTCAGTGTTTTGTCTTCCGAAACAACAGTCTAACAAATGGTATGGAGACATGAGCACAACAGCAAAGCAAACCACGAATGAGAGCTGTTACGTATGTTCCTTAATACCCCATGCCTCGGGGACTACTAAAAGGCTGTTGCCACAAGAGTCACCTATTTTCAAGGCTCAATATCTCCTTCATCTCGAATTGTGCAGAATAAAAAACACTTTTCAAGCACACACTGTTGCATTTGAAATGCTGCAGAACGAGAAGATGTGCTACAACAAACCACAAGGGGTGACCTGCCTAAAAGAGCCTTTTTTGGTAATCAAAGGAACATTATTTTTGGACAATAAATGGCAAGAAGAGCAAATAACATGCAAAGCAGAAGCACTGTGATGACTGTCAGAAGAAAAATTGCAGTGGATCAAGAGACCATGCGCCCCAATATGGACACAACATATCGCAAAACTCACGTGGGTAACAGCCCTCGAAAAACCATTTAAGCTACAGAGAGAAATCCCATACGAGTTGTGTTTCCATGGAGAAGGGAGAACCCATCTGGGCACAAATAAGAACTGTAGTAAAACTCTCATCATCCCAGACATGAAAAAGGAACAGCTGCATTAATGGACACTTACTGGGTTTGCGGCAAACAGGCGTACTTGCACCTTCCACAGTCTTGGAGGGGCACGTGCGCTCTGGCAACGCTGCATTTTGCCCTAATGGTGATACCAGAAAGTCATATCCAAAGAGGCAATGGGGTACCGACAACTAAGTATTGAGAGCCCCTGCCAACAACTGAAGAACCCCCGTATATGCCCTCTCCAAGGAGAAGCTGCAAAGCACAGTGTCCCGAAAATGAAGATCATCCAATTACATCTCCGAGGCATCCTCTGAACTTTTGGCACAGATTCCTGATCGATTTCTGCTGTTCAAATCCACAGAGATGTTCTTTGTGTCCCTCGTCACAAGCATCCAGGTCCGGTCCAATGCAAAATGGCTCCAGATCACTCGTTGGGAGCTGATCCAACTGGCCGTGATAAAGGTGGAGCTAAGAGCCCTGCGGCTAATGACAATGCAGAACAGGTATGTTCTAGACCTGTTGACAGCAAAGATGGAGGTGTATGCTGAAAAATCGGGAGCATGTTTTGCATGTTCATACCTTCTGCAGATGCAGTCAATGGAACGCTATCTCACATTATAGTAGCAGTGCACAACCTCGGTGAACGAATGAAAGAAGAAGGAGGAGTGCAGCCTAGCACGTGGTTCAACAATAATTTTTCGTGGGTTCCATCCTGGCTCGGAATGATTGTCAGACTCTTGATAACCACCATTGTTTTTCTTCTTTTAAATTGTTTTTGTGTGTCAATTAGGCCTCAGGCGCAGCGCAGATGCGGTACCTAACAGTGCAATCATAATGGTGACAATGGGTCGTGCAAAAGGAGTGGTACAGATAACACATGAGGCACAAGCACAAACAGGGGATGACTCAGAGCCAAAATACAGGATGGTTTATGGAAGCAAGTTAGAACTATAGCCGACGTGCCAGGGTTGGGAGATAGATGGGTAAATATAACTAGACTCCATGGAGAAAGGCCAGCTGGTGAAAGACCGCCTCAGGTGATATTAACTTTGCCTGATAGAATCATTGCAAAATTGAAAACCATAATTCCAGAGAAAAGAATTATATGGGACAAACTTACGGCCTGTGTCCAAGGAAAGTCTGAGGGTGCTACCGAGTTCTTTAATCGGTTCGAACAGGTATTCTCGGATTTCAGTGGACAAGACCTAGGCACAGAGTCTGGGAAAAGGTTATTTGTGGACAAATTTGTGTGTGGATTGCTGCCTGACATCCAGTCACAAATTATGTCTTCTGAGAGCGCTTGGCAGGCGAAATCGTAATCAGAAGTACTGCACATGGCTCAGTACTACGAGAACCGTGTCAATAATGAAAAAGATAGAGTTGAAAAATGAAAAGTGCTATTGCAGCAAATTATTAGAGGCCCTAGAGGGGGTAGTTCTCAGATTAGAGGTCAGTATGTCCCGCAAGGGAATGTGCCCTTAGGTCCTGTGAACATTAAACAGTGCACCTATTGTCGCCAAGCGGGTCATTGGAGTGCACAATGCCCCGTCCTTCGACAAAGGTCGAATAACACATTCAGGAACATGGGCAGACGATCCAGAGGTCGCCTGGGTGTAGGGGGCCCTGGTAGAGGTCAGTTTACACAGGATCCTCAGCAACCTTTCTCGCAGGATAATCAGATTTCGAGTGTGGACACCAGGAACATATTTGATCATCCTTCCGCTGCATATTTATCTGCAGAGCTTCCTTTTGATGATATTCTTTTTCGTTATGATTGCCCGAAGCAGGGTTTGGAACCTACACCTATTCCCGCCAATCAGAAAGGTCCCTACGTTGAAATGATGGTGGGAAATATGAAACATCAGTTTTTGCTAGACACTGGAACACAGAAGTGTTCCATTGATCATTCACAGGTTCCAAACATTCCACTGTCAGGGCAAACCAATGTTTCTGTAGGGTTTTCTGGCACACCAGTTGTTTGTCGGTACCCATTTCTTTGGGTCCCTTTACGAACCACTGTCCATTTCTGTTGACCTCGAATTGTGGAGAGAACTTGCTGGGGTTGAATCTGTTAAAAGAATTAAATGCAGTGATTTATTGTTCTTCTGATGGAGTGCGCCTGACGATTTCACCACAGCAATTTTCTATCTCGCAATTCTTGACTAGACCTTTGTCTCCAGAATTCATTAATGTACCAGAGAGTTTATGGGCTGTTGACGACAATGATGTCGGTGTTTTACAGATCGAACCTGTGAAGATAGTTTTGAAACACGGAATTGAGCTGCCACGCATTCCCAAGTATAAGATTTCAGTTGAGAGCGAGCGAGCTTTGAAATGCATTGTTTCCGATTTTGTGCATCGCGGGGTGATTGAAGAAATGTGAGGAAGTTTTTGTAATAGTCCGATTTTATGCGTGTACAAGAGAGGCGATAATGCAATTCCATTCCGTTTCATAATTGATTTACGTGCCATTAATAAAGTCATCGCTCCACAATTTCCAATTGTGCCTGATGTGACGACAATCTTAACCATGATTCCAGTTACAGCTACTTACTTTAGTGTTACATGACTACTGCAAAAGCCATGTTAAGGGAATACTTCCCGCGGTTCGGGCTGCCAAGAGTTATCTGGTCGGACAATGGTCCACATTTTGTCGCTGCTGTAATTCTGCAGATATGTGCGGCATTACAAATTGACAAACGGTTCCATTCGGTCAGACATGCTCAGAGCGCCGGACTAGTAGAAAGACACAACGGTATCATCAAGAACAAGCTCGCTAAGATGTGTGCCGGCACAAAACTAAAATGGCCAGACGCCTTACCGATCGTGTTATTATCCTTGCGTACAACCCCTCAAACTAAGACTGGGCTCTCTCCATTTGAGGTGGCAATGGGGAGACCTGCCAATATTTGGAACCTTCCTAAATGCAATTCATTGAGAAATGTTGAAAATGTATTACTTTCAGATTATTGCAGCCAGTTGACTAAAAACCTGTATTTGATTTATCACCAGGTACGAGAAGCTTTACCTGTGCGATACTAGGGCCCGGGCCACAGTATACGGCCTGGAAGCTGGGTGCTAGTCAAAGCATTCGAGCGCTCTTCCTGCCTTGCGCCTCGCTGGCGTGGGCCGTTCCAAGTCCTATTGGTCACCCAAATAGCGGTGCGGGTCTCTGGGAGAAAGAACTGGATCCACGCGTCCCACGTCAAGAAACTTCCTCACCCTGTGCCACACGTTACAGAAGAAACAGAACCCCTCGCTGATACTGCAACCAATGATCCCAAAGCAGTAAGTAGCACTGAGAGTGCGTCAGAGAATCTCTCTGAGCCGGTGAGGCTTGGGGAAGCTGCCATTTTGTCTCCACACTGTTTTGCATCCGGAAACTGATATTTCAAATTCGGCATCTTCACCTGTCTCTGACACGTTGCTTCCACCAGGAAGTGACGACATATTGTTTCCGGATCAATAAGTACCGGGAAAAGTAAGGTACAATCTACGTCCAAGAAAACAGATTTACGGCACGGTTTTGCTGTGCATCTGATAGACTTATGGCACGGTTCGGCTGTGCATTTGAAGAAGAAAAGGATCTTCAGGGCTTGTTTTTGCCCAAATTTGAGAAAGGGGATTCTGCTGGCTAGGGTTGTGGAGGGACTAAGAAGTTGCTCGACCGGGAGGTCGCCAGCAACAAACATTGGGGTATTCGTCTGAAGACTACCGCTACCACTCGTATGGGACTTGTAAATAAGGGGGTGACCAACCGGGACGATGGACAAAATCCCTGGGCCCCGAAAATGTATTGCTGTGTTTTTATAATGTTATTTGGGTTTTTATTATTCGCTGCCTTAGGATTGTGGAACCTTGAGGAAACTCATTCTTTAGAACTTTTGTCACCTACTGAAAGTATACCTATTTTTCCTACTCCCTTTGTACATTTGCATACTCTGTCCCCTAGGACTGCCAGCATAGACAAAGGTACCACAATAATACTCTGTTACTTATCATGAATGCAGCACATGCCATTTTTAATAAGTCTAACTGTTGGTCTGCTCACATTTACCGCAACACAGGGATAAGGGGCTAGGTTGGTATATTCATCCTTTAGCTTTGACAACTGCTTGCTATGCTTCTCTTAGAGCACTGTTCTTTGGCCGATGGAATGATAGCATCTCTGGGAACTTTGATGGCACCAATTTGAATAGTTTTGAGAAACGTGTTTTGACTCCCCTGGGATGCTCGCTTTTTGCAAACAGGAGTAAACCTAATGTTGCTTCTATTAGGCCTCCTGACAGACTGTCTCGTCCCTTCTAATCTTTGATTTCCTTTAAGATGGCTCCAATAGGCAATAAGGATGCCATGCCTCCTTCTTACACTGTTAATCATAGCCCCGATTCAGTTTCTTTTTGCATACAGAGGAATGGAACTCAGTCAATGGGAGATTTTCTAGGTTGTGCCAACGTTGCAAATTTGATTGGGGAAAACAGACCTTTGTATGAAGGCGAACCTGTCTACTTTGTCTGCGGTAATGTAGCATTCCCATGGTTGCCCAGGAATTGGCAGGGAACTTGTTATTTAGGGATCCTGTTACCTGTTGTGTTTATAGCTAGTACAAAAGAAGTTTCAAAGCTCGTCCACGGTGGGAAGAGAATGGTGACACCCCAGCACAAATCTTGAGAGATATAGCAAAATCAGTTGTGCCATTTTGAGGGCAGATAGCGAATTCAGAAGATATTAGAAAACTAGCGAGAGTACTGGAGAGAACCATCAACTGGACCACGGACATACTCTAT